>NC_045792.1:40642408-42009499 GCF_009873245.2 Balaenoptera musculus
GAGATCAGGGATTAATGACCACTCATGAGGCTTGTTAGATTGTGGGGAAAGGGTAGAATGGTAGATGAAAAGGAGAGGGTTTTGGATACCCAGGATTAGTGGCAGACATTCAGTGGAGACTCTGGGACTCCCTGGTCTGGTGGCAGAAATGGTATGTAGCCAGATATGGGGTTTAGAAGCATGAGAGCAACATGAATGTGGCTCTAAGAATTCTTCCTGGTCTTTCCTGATGCCCTGTTATGTTTTATTGGACCAGGTACCCATGGCGCGGTTTTATCCTGGGGCTCTTGAAGGTACCATTGATTTTTTTTTACAAGTAATTATTGTATACATTCATTCTGTTGTTCAACAGACACAGCCCTCAGCAGAGGGGAGAGGAAGGAAAAATTGCTGACGTACATGGACACCACAGAGGAGGGCACAGTGTCCTGCCTGCATGCTTGGCACTGTGTAAATACTTACTGCTCTGGGGTTGACAGTCTGTGATTCAATGGATTGAATTAAATTAAACCAACTTGAATTTTCAGCGTGATGGGAGGATACATAAGAATAACGGATGCCCTCACAGTTCAAGCAAAGAAAGACATCACATTATTTTATTGTTAGGAGTAATACAAATTGCCCTAATCCTTCAGTGAGCAAACAGCTCTCTGAGAGAGGTAGTAGGGGCAGGCAATGGTTTCAAGGAGAAGAGATTTGCAGGAATTCGCTAGTGAAGTCATGAAAATGTCAAAACACAACTGAAGCATTAAAACATATCCAAGGGCATGGATTTGTAAAAATGCCTTCTTTAAGAAAATGCCACAGTGTACGTATCTCCTAGAACTGATCGTTATTGGAATATGAAAAATGGCCCCTAGTTATAAATTCAAGGGTTACTATTTATAATGGCATTGGAGGGCCCTGTACATCCTGACAACTAGCCAAATCTTCCTTTAGAAATTTTATGAAGAATTGGCATAAAGGAGGAGGGATAGATGCACTCCTTCTCACTCCTGTAAGTAAAAAAGTCAGAGTTTTTGTTAATAAAGGTCATTTAGCCAAGCTACCTACTTGAAAAGTGGATTTCCCAAAAGACGTTCAACTGGTAGACTATCCAGGACTCCACCAGCTCATATGACTTCTTCTAGGTGAACTAGGGAACCCTTTTTGGGAAGGGGCATACTTCGTGTTTCCACTGAGTGGTTCAACACGTCCCTCTGCCACAGAGCATGGCTTGGGGAGTGGGGGTGTGGATGTTAGGCTTCAGCCCCATCTGTCCCTGAGGGTAAACACTCTCATGCAGTGACCATTCAACACAGCTGTATGGAAACCCTGTAGAGGGCAAACCACACACTGATTTATGTATCCAAACACCAGATAGAGATTCAGATTCATTTTAGGAGGCGACTGCAGCTATGGGGTCTGTTAAGGTTAGGAGGGACAATGTACAGCTGAAATGACTGGATTCTGATTCCTTAGACTATCACCCTGCATAATTTCTTCCTTTTTACTGGTCACTGAGAGTCTCCAGTGTTCCTGCCAGGATTCTCCTTGGCCTGACCCAATTCAGTTATCCTCAACAAAGCTCCAAGGAGGGCAGAGAGAGGCTCTTGGTGCCTCTCTATAAATTCAGAAGAGATTATGCCATTCTTGGCTGACTCACTTCTCTTTTCAAGCTCTGGGCATTCTTGTCAATAAAGTGAAGAGTTTACACAAAGAATTTTTAAGGCCCCTTCCAGCTCCAAAGTCTGAGCTAAGCAAAGACACATTTTCTCTGATTACTTACTTATATGAAAACTCCCAAATAAAATATAAACTGCCCAGAGAAACACTGGCACATTTGTTAACAATATTTTATTTGTTGGGAAATGTGGCAGAGTTTTTTGCTTGTTGTACATTTCTTAAAGTAAACTCTAGTTTACTCCAAAAATACAATTTCTATTTTTGCTTTAATTTATAGGAATTCAAACTAAAAAGAAAAAAGCATAAATTATTTAATTTCCAGTCAATCCTCAGAAGAGCCCACAGTTAACGTAGCATGTATAAACATTTCTGTAGATTTTCGGGAGGTAATGTTGATGCTAGCCAAAATGAATGTGTGGCAAGCTTTCAGCCTATGAGTCATCTGTAAGAAAGTTCTGAAATAATAAGTACTAGTTTTTAAATTGCCAGTCATTCTTTCAAAGTGGTTATTTAAGGAAAATAAAGAGACATTGCCATATCAAAATTCAGCGAAACATACATTTTAAAATTTCAGATGAACCATAAAAGATTGGTCAAATGAGTGAGGACCAATTTTAGAGTGAAGAGCTCCCAGAAAGGCAGCTTTCTGATAACAGTAATATGAAAAATATATTTTTCTCTCATCCTAGAAAGTTCAATTTACTGTGCTCTGGGTAAAGTCCACAATGCTTTAAAAATTTCTCGCCAAAAGAGCACATTTTCAGAGGAATACACCGGGATGCTGAACTCCAAATTGTGCTTGTCTAAACAGAATTGTGAGGTGATAAAGATATTCCAGAAATACCAGAGGCTACAGATATTTCACACTGTTTAAGAACATTAGTATGTACTTTTCAGCAAAGTAAAACGATCTAGATGAATTAATATCAAATATAATAAATTATTTACTAGAGGTTCTATTCCCTCAGTCCAATTTCAAGAAAATGTCTACAGTATACCCGGGAGGACCTGGAAAGTGTCTCTCTAAGCAACCATGTTGAATTACATTTTTCCAGCCATAAAAAAATTAAGGAAACAGAAAAACTAAAGCAAAGGGAATTAAGAGGAGAATACATTTAGCTCAAAATATTCAAACTGCGTTTTTAGTTTCAAGTAGCATTTCTTGGAAAACTGAAATTAAGAATACAGTTTACATGTGAGAGTAAAAAATGGTAGCTATCTGTGCAGATAAAGCAGATCCTCAGATACTGAGAGTCCTTGGTCTTCATACATTTGGGAGTTGAGGATATAGGCGTGGCCCACAGAGAGATTGGCACTTCTGCTCAGAAGCAGCTCCATCTTTCTCTAATTTCTCCCTCCATCCTGAGCAGCTTTTCCTTCTGACTGTCTCTGCCACCCGCAATGTTCCTCTTCTTGCTTTTCATCCAAATAGCCCAGCTCACTGTCTTGGTTCTCTGATGGCTTTTCTCTGGTTTTTGTATCCAAGGGATCTAGAAGGAAAAAAAACACTGATATGGATTGTGGATGACCAAAAATCTGTGTTTATCTTACGTTCTATCTTTTAATGTTCTTGGTTCCAAGGGGAAAATGTCTGTCCCTCAGAGAGGACTTTTCTGGCCACCATGCCTAAAATAGTCTCCCATTCCCCTTACAATCAGGGTCCTAGTGAGCAAAACAGAGAGAGAGAGTTGAGCGGAGAGCCCTGAGGGCCAGTCCCCAACCCGATGACCTTGCAGAGAGAGCGTGAGGAAGAAAGAACCCCAACGCCCTCTTCTGCTCTCCCATCTCCTGCCAGAGCTTTCCCATTGGCAAAACCCAAACTGGACGAAGCATGTGGCAAAGGTTCAGGGTGTATCTGGAGGGAAGAGAGAAGACCTCCCCACACCCACTTCACTCTCTGTCTCTTTATCTCATGTTATTCTTTTTAGAGCCTCTGAGGTTACATTTGATGCTAACTTTTTGCTTGTTGGTTGATTATCTTTGTGGTAGGAAGAAAGCTTTATGGAAACAGGGAGTTTATTTATTTATTTATTATTTTTCAAATTCTTTTCCCATTTAGGTTGTTACATAACGCTGAGCAGAGTTCCCTGTGCTATACAGTAGGTCCTTGTTGGTTATCCATTGTAAATATGGCAGTGTGTACATGTCAGTCCCAAACATCCTAACTATCCCTCCCCCAACCCTTCCCCTCCATAACAATAAATTCATTCTCTCGGTCTGTAAGTCTGTTTCTGTTTTGTAAATAAGTTCATTTGTATCTTTTTTTTAAGATTCCGCATATAAGCTATATCAAACGATATTTCTCTTTCTCTGTCTGACTTACTTCACTCAGTATGACAATCTCCAGGTCCATCCATGTTGCTGCAAATGGCATTATTTCATTCTTTTTAATGGCTGTGGAATATTCCATTGTACATATGTACCACATCTTCTTTAGCCATTCCTCTGTTGATGGACATTTAGGTTGCTTCCATGTCTTGGCTATTGTGAACAGTGCTGCAATGAACACTGGGGTGCATATATTCTTTCAGACCATGTTTTAAAAACATATGATCAGGGACTTCCCTGGTGGCGCAGTGGTTAAGAATCCGCCTGCCAATGCAGGGGACACGGGTTCAAGCCCTGGTCCGGGAAGATCCCACATGCCGCGGAGCAACTAAGCCCAAGTGCCACAACTACTGAGCCTGCGCTCTGGAGCCCGTGAGCCACAACTACTGAAGGCCACGCACTTAGAGCCCGTGCTACACAACAAAAGAAGCCACCACAATGAGAAGCCCACGCACCTCAACGAAGAGTAGCCCCCACTCGCCGCAACTAGAGGAAGCCTGTGCGCAGCAATGAAGACCCAACGCAGCCAAAAATAAATAAATTAATTAAAAAAAAACACAAAAAACATATGGTCATCTCAATAGATGCAGAAAAAGCTTTTGACAAAATTCAACATCATTTATGATGAAAACTCTCTTAAAGTGAGCATAGAGGGAACATACCTCAACATAACAAAGGCAATATATGACAAACCTACAGCTAACATCATACTCCACAGTGAAAAGCTGGAAGAATTTCCTCTAAGACCAGAAACAAGACAAGGATGTCGACTCTTGCCACTTTTATTCAACATAATTTTGGAAGTTCTAGCTACGGCAATCAGAAAAGAGAAAGAAATAAAAGGAATCCAAAAGAAAGGTAAAACTGTCACTATTTGCAGATGACATGATACTATACATAGAAAATCCTAAAGATGCTACCAGAAAACTACTAGAGCTCATCAATGAATTTGGTAAAGTTGCAGGTTGCAGAATTAATACACAGAAATCTGTTGCAATGAAAGATCAGAAAGAGAAATTCAAGAAACAATCCCATTTACCATCGCATCAAAAAGAATAAAATACCTAGGAATAAACCTACCTAGGGAGACAAAAGACCTGTACTCCAAAAACTATAAGACGCTGATGAAAGAAATCGAAGATGACACAAACAGATGGAAAGATATATCATGTTCTCGGATTGGAAGAATCAATATTGTCAAAATGACTATACTACCCAAGGAAATCTACAGACTCAATGCAATCCCTATCAATTTACCAATAGCATTTTTCACAGAACTATGACAAAAAATCTTAAAATTTGCAGGGAGTTTATTTTGGTTTCTCTGTAGTTTTCTAGAATGTTGCTTGATGCATAGTATGCACTCATGAAGTATTTGTGAAGGAAAGGAAAAAAGAAAGAAATGTTAAAAAAAAAGGATGGTAGAAAAAAAAGAAGGAAAATATAAATAAAGGAAGAAAATAAGAAAATTTACATTTCTGTAGACTCTCAGGAAAATCTGTTTTACCCTTCCTGGTGGTGTGTGAGATGATTTTATGCAGTATGTGGATAACCACTTTTAACTTATTATGTATTTATTTTAATTATTATTAGGTGACTTTTTTTCCTCGTGATGGGTCTTGAGTAGGTATTTAAATATAAGAAACGGAGTTATGGAAAAATATTAGGTATATATTATTAAAAGTAAACCATGCTATGTAAATAAATGAAGCTTGGGAAAAAAGTAGAGTGAAATGTTCCCCATAACTCCAGGTTTTTATTATTTTTTTATTTTTAAAATTTATTTTATTGAAGTACAGTTGATTTATAATGTTGTGTTAATTTCTACTGTACAGCAAAGTGATTCAGTTATACATACATATATATACTCGTTTTCATATTCTCTTGTCTCCATGTTTTTATAAGCAACAATAAAATGCACGACTCTGTATCTTCATAGCGTTTAAAGCTGTTCAAATATGTTTCACACCTACTATGTGCTCTCACAACACTATCTGCCAGAGGGCTTAAAAGGCATTGTCCAGGGTCCTGGATCAGTTGGTGCTAGATTCAGGAATATGGCTCAGGTGTTCTGATGTGCGAAGAGTTCTCCCATGTTGTGCTTAGCATGGTGCTACCCACGTAGATGAGCAGTGAGTGTGCCATGTCCATTTCTCCAGGATGGGAGCACTAAGTACACAAGCTGGATTGCCCTGGCTCAGCCCCATCTCCCCAGTCATTAGAGGTGACATTGGCAAGTTACTGGTTTTCTCTGTGTCTCGGTTTCTTCATCTGTAACACAGTATAATGGTAACTCCTCTTCTGCTGGGTTGTTACAAGGACTGCACAAATTAACATGTGCACCTAGAAAGTTGTCTGGGACATAGTGTGTTGATTTTCTAGTGTGAGAATGTTTCTAATCAGCTGGAATTCTAGCCTACTTCTTTCTAGTCTTTTCCTCTCCCTGCTATGTGTGCAGAGAAAGGCTCAAGTAGCATACCCTGAACCAAAAATATATTCATTTGAGGTGCTCAGCATTGATTTATATCCACTGGAGTACTGACAAATGCATTTTAATAATTGAACTCTAGGTGAGTGGACATTTCATAGATGTTGGAGATGGCAAGAGAATCTACTGAAATGAGACAAAATGTGCATGCCATGGCTCTCAGCTGTGAGATAATGCAAAAAATATATATCTTGATGTGAGACATAAAGTAATTCTATTAATAACAATGGTGCCTGAATTTTCACTTCTTCCATTGGGGGCATGCACTTGAATTTATTTACCATATGGAACATTTGCCCATGTGCCATGTACCTGGTGTTGGCTGGGTTTGCCTAAACCTTGTTGTATTACATATAGTTAAGTCATTTTTATAAATTTGCCTAAAGTTATACACCCCTATATTTAATCTCTGAACAGTGTTCCTACCTAGCAGGATTGTTATGGCCCTCCTCCCACTGTTTTAATAAATACCAATTTATTTACAATTCTTACTTCTTCTCTTCCTACTACCTTTAGTCAACATTGAGATGAAGGTACTGAATACAGCCAATTAACAAATACAAAGTCTTCAGCTTTGGAATTTACTCAATGATCCTATGAGTTCCCACATATTTTTTTTCAGCTAGTTTTTTAAGAGTAGACAATGTGAATAGGAAGCAGGGGATCTGGGTTGACATATGAGCCCCCCTGCACTCTTTATCCCAATTCAAGGGGATGGATCCAGAATGGTGATGGCTTCACTTCTGTTGGAAGGAAAAAAGAGATAAAGTACCAAACAAGCAAGCAAGCAAGCAAACAAACAAACAGGAGTTCAAAGTGTCAACCAGGTTGTCCTGAAAGAGACTGATCTTATGCCGAGCGAGGGCTGTCTAGGTCTGACTGGACTGCAGAGTGGCGGTGTCTTCAAAGAATGACAGTATCAGAATTGTTGAGGGTTTGGGTACCAACTACATTTCCTTTTGGAAAGAGTTTAGATGCAAAAGGTCCTGGTGGCCTCTTAAGATTATAGATAATGTCTCTATTTTATTGATGATATTCTATCCCATAGGATATTCTATTCTATTTTTTTATTGGGGTGTTAATGTGAGAATTTGTACCATTTGGGTAAGTGCAATTGGATGCTTTTGCAAAAAGAGAAATATATAGAATTTAGTCAGTTGATCATCTCTTGTTTATTATTTTCTAGCAAAAATTTTCTGATTTTTTCACCTATATGATGAAAAACGTCTTGATTTATCAAAATTCCTTGTGAAATCAGTGAGTGAAGGACTTCTTAAAAGAATAACCTTAGTAAGTCTTAAAAGAATAACCCTAGTAAGTCTCAAGCCTTAACACATCCTTAAGTGTGAAGATGGGGAAGGTTAACAAGATGCCAACCCAGAGGACCAGCCTGGACTTTGGGCTTGAGTGGGTTAGTGGAGTCAGAGATTTTGAGCAAACGTGACCTAGACCATGCTGAGGATCAGCACCAGAGCCACCTAACGAAGTGGGATGGAGGACTGATTGGCTGGACCATCAAGAGTTGGACAGATATAAGACTGAGGGGAAAACTAGTCAAGAATCTGGCCAGGAATAGAGCTTGAATTTTCTCATATTCTTAGTGGGAATAATGATAATACATATTTCGTAGGGCTGTTGTGAGCATTGATTGGGATAAAAAATATAAAGCTCTTAGCAAAGTGCCTGCAACTCAACAACAGCAGCTTTGCTTTTGCTTTTATAATAATATAATAATTAACATTATTATGATTGAGGCAGCACAGAGGAGGAAAAGGTCTTACTGTGATGAAGTATTCCAATAATTATTTTGTAACTTATTTAACAATCGTATATATCTAACCTTGAATGTCTGAGGGAGACTTGGGCAAAGGGGAGAAGGATTTTTTAAAATGTTATTTTCTACAGCACCACAGGTGAGGTGGGAGTGAAGAAGCAGACAGGATAATAGATGAAGACATTTCAATGAGACAGAAAAATGCAGCTCTGCGAGCTTCCCCAATTTTATACTAGGGATGACCTGCATTTTTCTCGAATTATTATTTTAGTCACATGCAATGCTCTCCAAATGGTCTCATTAAAAAAGATGCCACTTGGCATATTCCTTTTACAAAGTATAAAGTGAGTTAAGTTTCAGATCTGTTCTTTTGTTTTTTTTTGTTCATGAACAAGAGACAGCGACTGTTGCTCTAAACTGGGTATCTGTAGAATGACTTAAATAAGCATATCATTGTCAAAATGCAGAGCTTCCAGAAGCCAACAGCCCCAAGTTGAATAAAACCTTGATGATGATGTTTGTTATGATATCCACTGAAAAGACCTGCTGTTATTGGTTGAACTATGACCTCTCAAAACTCGTTTGTAGAAGTCCCAACCCTCAGGATCTCAGCATGTAACCACATTTGGAGAGAAGGTCTTTAAGGAAGTGACTAAGTTAAAATGAATTTTATCTTTAGGGTGAGGACCTACAGTCCCATAAGACTGGTGTCCTTATAAGAAGAGGCAGAGACACACACAGAGAAAAGGCCAGGTGAGGACATAGCGAAAATGTGGCCACCTTCATGGCTGGGAGAGAGGGCTCAGGAGAAACCAAACCTGTTGACACCTTGATCTTGGACTTCCAGCCTTTGGAACTGTGCGAAAGTAAATTTCTGTTGTTCTGCTTTGTTATGGTAGCAAATGAATACACCTGCCTTGCTCTAGGATCTTCAGCCTGATCTTTCACATTTTATGGAACTCAAAGTTCAAGAAATATGAAAAGGAGGGCTCAGAGCCCACCTCTCTGTTCAGGTTTTATAGTAACAAGCATGCTAAAGCAGCCAACTTGTCCATGGGTGACCCAGGTTAAATATCTGAGTGATCTAACCAGGCTGTGGTCAAAAAGACGACACTACAGGGTCATCCCAACCCATAGAAATATGCTCAGGAAATATGATATAGCTGTTTGGAAATACCCTTGACTTTGCTGTCACTGATAAAGATATGCACGTACACACAAGTGCATATGTGTATACATTCACGCCCACAGACACACAAGTGTACACAGACGTCCACATCTTTAAGGAAATAAACTCAAACAAGCCTCACTCACTGAAACATCCTGGAGTCATGAGGAGCTATTATCCATCAGAAACAAGAGGAAGTATGAGAAAACCACCAAGAATATGTGCAATCAATCTCTGTCTCTTTTAATTTTGCTCTTTTTTCACTGGACTAATGCTGTTGCGGTTGGACATACTACTGTCAGATGCTACTTAGAGCTGCAATCATGTTTTCCTAAAGCCTTAGGAGTGATTTGAAGAAGCTTCCTGTACAGCCTAACATTAAGGAAAAAACAAGTCAGTGAGGCTAGGAATTCCAACAGTTTTTCTATCTTCCTGGAAAAGCCACCCAGTGGCTTGTGAAGCCTACATTTCTCTCTCTACCCAGTCACCAGTGTGGTCATGACTGTGATGGCCCCCTGGCCAGCTCTCTTTTGGCCATGTGACACTCACTGTCCCTGGGGAGAGACACTGTTTCCGTCATGCTAAGTCAAGCAGGGCTGTCCATCCACAGTCTGGCTGGAAGTGCATCTGGTCCTGGAAAAGATCGTGGCACTTCATCATCCGTTTCATTGCCAGTAATGTGGTGAAAAACATAAATCACAGAAATCACAGGCAGCACCAGTTAATAGGGAATCCACATGTCAGCTCCTCCAGGCTGTGTGCTAAGGGAAGCCAGAAACAGCTCCGCTTCTCAATTAGGTGAGAGTGAGTTTGGTCCAAAGGGTATACAAGCACCTCTTTCTTCCACCCCGACACCCGCCCGCCTGCCCTGCTTCTCTCATTAACGTGTGCCTGCAATTAAGACATGATTCTCTCAAGATGCAAGTGTTCCTTCATGCCGAGGATGTCTGTGCCTTTTCCTCCCTTTGTGGAAATGCTCCTGCCCAGTTGAAAAATCCAGAAATAAAGCTGTCAGTTTAAGCACATTAAATCGTGAAATGACGAGAACAAAGTCACTAATGGACCCTCTCTCCCAACAATGAACCTCCAGAGGGACATTTTCCTGTCAGGGAAGCTCTTTCTGAAAGTGTCCACCTTTGAAAATATTTTGCACTCTTGAGAGAGGCATTAAATTTTATTAAGTCTAAATGAAGTTTGTTTTACTTTTACGTGTTTTAATCTATATTTGAATGCCATGGGAGCTGTTATGGATGGACACATCTCAGTCCCATTTGAGTGTGAGCAAACGATGCAGCTTATCGAACCAGATTCCTAAACATTATCCATTAACATGTGGAAGGCATCTGAGGCGTAAAACCATCCAGCAGATATTTACGAATGTGAGGCTCTGTAGCGAAGATGTCCAAGCACAGCAGATCTATGGAGGGAGAAATTAAATCAGAAGCGATGAGTAAGTGTCTGGTGAGTCTGAAACAAATGAACAAATGTATAAAGAACATAAAAAAGGTAGAGGGAGAACAGGGAAGGGACAAATAAAAGAGAGATGATGACTTATAGCAGATACGCAGGTGATCATATTTTCTTTCTAAAGAGTCTTGCTTCCAAGGAGTTTAAGCTGAATGTTTGATTAGTGATTTATTTAATAAATATGTGTAGCGTACCTATGAAGTGCCCGACATTCATTCACTCGGCCCTTGGGACATAATGCTATATACTCCCCGTTTTTGTAGATATCACTGTCGGCTGGGGGAGTGAGACTCTGGCTTCACTCTAAAAACTATGAAGATGTGAAGAAAAGTATTCTGGGGATAAAAAAGAACCTTAGTTGAAGCTGGGGGTTGGGGATATTGGAGATTACCACTTTCTAAGTGGTATAGTGAGATCTGAAGGAAAGAAGAACATAAAGAAGAGGATCGTTTTGGGGTGGGGCATGATGCGGAGGAAAGTGATGGGGCAGGAGCATGGTTGTGAGTGGGGTGGAGGGTACGGCGCATGTAAGCTGACAGCGCTGGGGGTGATGGAAAGCCCCACGTAACAGGAGCACGTGATGATATGCAGAGAAGGTGGAGGAGCTGCAGCTCGGGAGACGGATCAGCCTGGCCCAGGCTAAGGCATTTGTCCTGTATCTTACAGTCACGGTAAGCTCACTGAAACTGCTAAGCAGACACCATCAGCTTTGTTTTCCTGCAAGACCATATTCTGCTAAGCGACAGTGGGGAACAGGCTGAGGCGGGCAAGTGGCACCAAATGGAAGATTTTACGATAGTTTGAATCAACTTAACACCTTTCGCTTTTCCTTCCTCACTGAGCAACACGGGTCTGCAGTTATACCCTCTCTGAGCCCTCAGGAAATCCTTCCAGATTCTGCCTTTAGTTTTGACCCTGCCTGCTCTCTCTAAAGCATCTGCTTCAGCGCTTTAACTTGTGTCATGTCTCTCTGTCCTCAGGGCAATGGCAGTGCAAGGAGAGAGGAGAGCAAGATTTGAGAGACATTTTTGAGGCATAGTCAATGTATGTGTTTATTACCTTAGTCTACCCAGTCCACACACTGACTAAAATTTGAAAGTTGCTGTGGTAACCTACCTTTATTTTTTCTTTCCTGTTTCTTTTTAAAATTTTTTAATTAAAATATAATTGATTTACAATGTTGTGCTAGTTTCAGCAAAGTGATTCAGATATATATATATATTCTTTTTCATATTCTTTTCCATTATAGGTTATTACAAGATATTTAGTTCCCTCCCTGTGCTATTCATAGAGTAGGACCTTGTTGGTTATCTATTTTATATATAGTAGTATGTATATGTTATATAGTTATAAGACTATGTTATATATAGTCCACATATAACCAATATCATATGATATTTGTCTTTTCCTGTCTGACTTACTTCACTTAGTATGATAATCTGTAGGTCCATCCATGTTGCTGCAAATGGCATTATTTCATTCTTTTTTCTGGCTGAGTAATATTCCACTGTATATATGTACATCTCCTTTATCTATTCATCTGTTGATGGACATTTAGGTCGCTTCCATGTCTTGGCTATTGTAAATAGTGCTGCTATGAACATTGGAGTGCATGTGTCTTTTTGAATTAGATTTTCCTCTGTTTATCAATTCAAGAATTCTAGCTTTGGCTCCCTCCTCAAACTACTTTCTCCCCTAAGGTTTCTATAAGGATCATGTTAATGTGATCTTCACCTAAAGAGGTCTTTACCGTGAGAAAGGAACAAGTCCTATTACCCAAAGGTACAATAAATATCTACCAGGTACAGATCTAAATGCTTTGCATGAATTAAGTCATTTAAGCCCACAGTATTAGGTACTTCATGCATATTATCTCTTTAAAAAACACACCTTATGGTATAAGTATTATTGTTCCCATTTTATAGATTTGGAAGTTGAGGTCCTTTGCAATTTCACGCGTATGGGAAAGATCTTTTATGTTGGGAACCTTGTTTATGGTCCTCAATCACTCTACAGACAGCAAACTTCTATCAGCTTCATAGAGCTATAGAATTCTAGATTCTCAGAATGAGAGGAATTTTGTAGGTAATTTTTCCAGCCCCACAGGCAAAGCTTCCATATGTATTCTGGGCCTAGAGTACATCTATTCCTTTAGTCATTCACTCACTGCCCACATTGACTGCTGATTCTTTGTCTAGATAGTCCCACTGTTAAAGGTGCTCTGCTTATCCTGTAATCTTTCTATGCTTGGTTTCAGCACTTTTAGTGACAGGGAATTCACTACATTCCTGAACAGCCTATTTGGTTGTATATTTAGTTTGTGAGATTTTCTTTTTCCTTTTTTTTTTTTTTTTTTCTTTTTGGCCTCGCAGCATGGCATGCAGGATCTTACTTCCCTGACCAGGGATCAAACCTGTGCCCCCTGCAGTGGACGCTCGGAGTCTTAACCACTAGACCAACAGGGAAGTCCCCTGTGAGATTTCTTATATTGAGCCCAAATCTATTTCCCTCCAACTTCCAATCACTGATCATAATTTTATCTCATAAGACCATCTAGAATAAGTATAATCTTTCTTCCACAGGACAGTCCTTCAGTTATTTGAAGAACCTTTTTTTCCTGGGTAAATTTCCACTCCCTTCTTCCAAGTTTCCTCTTCCCTGGCTCTACATCCTTTGTTCTTTATGTGGCCCAGTTTCAAGTTTCCTCTTCCCTGGCTCTACATCCTTTGTTCTTTATGTGGCCCAGTTTCAAATCTCCTTAGTACTCAGTGACTGTTCTCAGGTTGTTCATACTTGAACACATCCCAGGACATCTTCATGAGCCTTTACATGCAATGCCCAGTACTCTGTGCAAGTCTCCAAGCTGCTCTGTTCTGGTAAGAGCAGAGAGCAGTTATCCCTCACTTCTCCCTCACCTTTTCATTTGCAATTACATCCTTGTGCTGGTGTCTGTATCCTCTGCAAGACAGCAAGAGGGGCAAAGACCATGAACCAATTTTTTTTTCAGTAGTATCTACAGCAGAGTGCCTGGCATGAATAAGTGTGCAATAAATGCTTGTGGAATGAATGGTGCACTGCTGTTAAAATACCAAAGGAGAGCGTGCAATAAATGCTTGTGGAATGAATGGTGCACTGCTGTTAATATACCAAAGGAGAGCATGCTGGGTTTTCTAAATAGCACTGAACTAGAAGTAACTTTGGAGACTCACTAGCCCTGTCAGCCCATTTTCAGGAAGGAAAACTGAGGCCAGAGAAGTCATTTGCTTAAGGTTACACAGCAGAGCTAAGAGAAGAACTCGGACCCACTGACTCCCACTTCAGTGGCAGTGAGTGAAAGGGCCACCCCAGGTCTCAGTGGGGTATGGTGGTGGTGGCGGTGGACATGAAACAGACATTTACAACCTCTGAAGACCAGGCATCTTGGGACTCTGGGCAAACCACGGTGAAGTAGCCTTTGCAGCCCAGGCCTCACTTCCAGGTCAGGAGCTAACTCAGTGGGACAGGGCTGTGTTCAGGACAGCTTTCGGCCCCAGCTGTGGATTCAGGACATTTCCAGGGTCCGCATAAAGGTCAAGTATTGATTTAGCATCTCTCCTCTAAGATCTCCTCAGCTGCACTGGGAAAGGATTGACAAATAAGAAACCGCCAGGGATCTACCCAGAGAATCATTCGAGGGAAATGAAATGAAGTGTTGGCAGTACAATGAAATACATTCCGTTTTTCTGCTCAAGCTCACCGAGAGGAAGGAAAGAAGGAAGCCGAAGCCATTACCATTCTTAGCAAACAAAGCAAAACTGGATGTCAGTTACTGCCTTCCTCTGTACGTGTTGTTCATAGATGTGTCTGGCCTGAGCACAGGAGAATTACGGCTCTCATACCATAAACAGCACTGACCCACATCCTCCCTCTGAGACTATGAGGGGGGATTCTGCAATAGTATTTTACAGCTTGAAACAATGTATAATATAAGCCCCTAATCGAATGGTAATGGTCTACTTTGTCACCCTGAGCTACACAAGTGCCAATGACATCGTGAGTGACGCTTTCCCTGGTTAGGCTCTGTGGCTATGCGTGACTTCATTCATTCCTCACAATAGCGATTACCCCCATTTCACAGGTGAGGGAATCGAGGTTCGGAGGGTGCTAATTTTGAAATCACATCTCCCTAATGCTAGAGCCAGTGTTCTTAACCCTGTGCTTGCATAATGCACTGGGAAAGTGAATGTTAATCTAGCTGTGGTTCTCCTGTTTTAGGCAGAAACTTTCTCTTCCAGGAGACATTGCTTTCTGTTTGGAATGTCTTTACAACCCCCGCTGCCTCCACAACTTTACTCTGCTTCTACTCATCCTTCTGGATTCCATGAATGTGCCCCTACTTCCAAGAAGCCCTCTCTGGCCACTCTCTCTCATCTGACTTTGCACAGCCCCTCCATCACATTTCTGCCATTAAATTAATGATTCTGTTTGCTTAATATCTTGTTTCCCCCACTGCTAGACCGTGGACCCCTTGAGGTCAAAGGCCATTACTTAGTGAGCCTGTGTCCCCAGTGCCTGGCATAAGTAAGTGTTCATTTATTATATGAAAGACAGACTCCGGAACACCTGATAATTAGTAGGAGCATGTTTTCTAATCACAAGATGGTGGGAGGTAGTTTAAAAGATTACCTTCCTCTAGGATGGAGGTTTTGCTTTCATCAGTATCCCCAGCAGAGCACCTGGATGGAGTAGATATGCAATAAAGTGAATGTAAAAGAAACAGAAAAATCCTACCAAAAATATAGTCAACCACACAAAAGAAAAGACCAAGCTCAAGAGGGAATGAAGAAGGTCATTCAAGGTGGCCAAGCATAGTAGGAACCATTTGGGATTCTGGAGTGAGAGAGAGACCTGGGTTCAATCCCAGCTCTGTTACTGCCTGGCACTTGATCTAGCAATTAAGTTGCTGAAACTCAGTTTCTTCATCTGAAAATGGTGGATAGTAATAATGTCGACATTAAAGGTCAGTTGTGGGAATTATTTACAATACTATGTATACGAATCTTAGTGAAAAGCTCAGCATCATGTTTGCACTAATAAATATAGCTGCTTACTCCACTCTTTTCCAACAGATTTGCGAAGGTCGTGAAATACACTTTTCTTGAAAAACGTTGCTAATCTGATATGTAGGTGGGGGTGAGTAGATATCCATGATTCCACATCAATAGTACATAAATTGTGGAACTAATTTTTTCAGGTTGAATTCTAGGCGTATGAAAAATCTTCTTCCACATGCTGTTCTCAAGTAGAGCCAATTACTTGCACATAGCGCATTTTATAAGTGATATTTTATGGCAATTTTTATATTGTGTTTTCTTTCTATACTGTGAGTCACTTAGGGCAGAAATTGTCTCTAATTCACCTTTCCTTGGGATTTGGACGTAGTACAATGCCTGGCATACAGTAGATACTTTTTATTTTTAGCACTTATCACAACTGTTCTTGAAAGGTTTTTAAAAGTATAATTATGTTTTACATATGCCTTTCCTAAGAAGTTGTGAGAATCAGAGAGCATTAAGAGAGTAAAGGAAACTGCCCGACTATTGGTACTTATTTAATTGTATTACCGTCAATACTAGGACCTCTGCAAAATCGCACATTTTGAGCCATGGGACTTTGGAGACAACTACCACCTTCCATGTCTACCACTGCTCACACTCTGGGAAGGGCTGTTCTAGGGTGTGGGTCACAGAGGTGACGGCAGGGAGTCCCACGGGCTGTGCAGTCACTCACCACTATCTCCCCAATGTCTCCCACAGTGTCAGGTATGCAGCAAATGCTCAGAAAGTATTGATATTGAATGCTTCAATCACCAGAGAGGGAAATAAGAGTTATGGGAAAGAATCCCACAGAGCGTGTTTCCCAGCTATAGGTAGGTGTGACACTTACCTCCTTTATAGGTGGTTCTGACTTCAGGGTGCATGAGGGTCACCTGGAAAAGTTGGTAAGAAGCAGCTGGAGGTGCTGGTGAGGATTGAGGAGAAAACTCTAGGTGCTGATAGAAGTTCTATTCTGGCAGGAGAGCATGCGTGCTATTCCAGGGCAACTCCAGCAGAGCTGCAGAGCTTGGATGTGAGTCCAGCAGGCTTATGACGGGTCATCTGGGGAGGCAGTCTCAGAATCCAGGCAGGAGGAAAAACATCAAGCAGCCTTTAAACGTGGTGTGGTCCCTAATCATTGGTTTGAACATGAGGAAAAGACTTGGGTCTATGGGAGCTGGATCGACTGGAGCAAAGTTGGACTTCTGTTTTAGAGGCATGGTCTTGCCAAGGACCTTAATAAGTCAGAGTTCAGAAACAAGAACTAGCACTTGAGATGGGGTCTGATGAGCTGCATCTTTTTCTTTATGACACAGACACAGCTCAAGCATCTCCCCACTGCACCTTGCTTCTGCCTCTTGCACTGTAGTCATCACACTGCATTGCACTGGTCTATTTATATTTCTGTCTCCCTCACTCTATGGTGAACGACTTGAGAGTATGGGCCATGGTTTCTTGTTGTTGTTATTACCATTTGTCTTCTTGTCCGTAGTACTTATCTCAGAGCCTGGCATACGATATCTGTTTACTGAATGATGGCATATGTGGATTGGTGGGTGGATTTGTGAATGATTTCTTTTCCTTTCCTCCCCCAGTGCCGCGTTAGGAGAGAGGTGTTTACATCCCTCTTGGAGGAAAGCAGGGCACTCCTAGGAGCTGAAGCAGCTTTGAATGTGCGTGTGGGAATTAAATGGTCCCAATTGTGGAAAAAGGCAAACCAAAGAGGCGGGGGCCAGAAGAAGAAAAACTTTGAATAACTAGTCTTTCATCATTGGTCAGTGACACCTTGGTGTGACTGAATCTATTATTCTTTTATATCAACACAGCTTATCAGAGGGTGAGGAAGGTGGGAAGGAGGAAGAAAAAGTTTACATTAATTGTATATTTTTTGCATTTTGCATATTTTTTACTCGTATGTTCAAATTTAAACCTTACAAGACTTTTATAAAACAGATTTATTATTGCCCCTTTAAAAAAGTGGAAACTGAATAATTAAAATCACGGTGGTACTCCAGGGCAGTCTAGAGCTGGAGGAACTCACTGGTGAGTGCTCACCCTAACTTGGGACTCTGGGAGTATAAGAAGGAGCTTATGAGCTCATTGGATGCCTGGGGAGAGGGAGGTCTGGTCTCATATATCACTTCAGTACCTTTGAACACACACAACAGGACCACCAAGACATGGCACACCTTCTAGGAGAGATTTCATCAATTCTTATTTGTTTCTCACTGATAATTCTGTGTGTTCCCCATGGCTTCTGTGTAGTTTTATTATACTGATTAATCTAATTATCAGCCATAGGAAAAATGGCATTTATGCAGTTAATAACCAGCAATCTGTGGCACTTGGTACAAGGGGCACAAGAATAATAAAAATATAATTACTTTTTGTAGAGTAACTGGAATAATGCTACCACTTCCCTCATATTCTCTTAATTCCTCCTCACGTGAACCCTATGAAGTAGGTTTTATTATCACCTCCAACTGGCAAATGAAGAAAAGAAGGATCAAAAGGCTAACTAACTTAGCTCTACCACTTTCAAGTTCTGACCTTGGATGATTCTTTTTGACTTCAACACCCGTATCCTTTGTATTACAGGATGCATAGATCAGGGGTTCATTTGGGGAGGTATATTATAAATGTATAATTAAATATAATAACTGACATAAGTGCTTTAATAGATGTTACAAAAACTGGTGGGGCTAGTCAATTCTTTAGCCAGAGAAGGTGGTAGTATGGTGGAGGGGATGTTCAAATTGAGCCTTAAATGAGGAATAGTTTGTTAAAAAGTTGCTCTTCGGCCTTGTGTATTAAAATCACTTAAAATTTCAACAAACAGGTGGAATGAAAAATGTGTCCAATGTATGCAGCTTCCCTTTGCCCTAATGCCCATCACCTCCTATGCTTCCTTGGGACTTGCCTTCTTTCTACACAATACTATTGGTTGCTACACCTGGGTTCATGTTCATGGTTAAAATGATGGTCCATCTGTTCCCAATGAAAAGAACAAATATTCTGATGTAAACCTTGAATATAGAACTGTCACATAGTTAAAGCTGAACTGTCAAACATCTTCTCTTCCAAAGGCCAGAGAACATTTTTAGCAATGTGTTCGTGTGTCTCCGTTGCTCATTCAGGGCTGTGCTATAATCAAGAATATTTCAGGAGATTCCCTGCTGGTGCTGGAGGAGTTTGTGCATAGATTTAAGTAATAAATTGGCAATCCTTACACATATGAGAAGAACATTCAATATCCTAGGGTAAAATTTATAATTGACTCTTTAGACAGCACATCTTTACAAGTTTTACTTCCCTCTCCTTTTCATTACATCTTTTTACTAATCTGTCTTCTTCTAAGCTACCAAAACACACTTTCAAAAATCTGTTCTTTTTGCTTTCTTTTCTCAGTTTTTTTTTTTTTTTTCTTAATTATCGCCCTGGACAGTGTTGCAGTTGTCTGTCCTGGGTTCTTTGGAAGCTGTCCATTGTGTAAGCTCAGGGATTTTGAGTCTTTTTTATTTTTATTTTTTTTTAGAAAGATACTCGCCATGTATTTCTTCTTTAGGTCTTTTTTCTTTTAATTTATTTTTATATTTATTTTTGGCTGTGTTGGGTCTTCGTTTCTGTGCGAGGGCTTTCTCTAGTTGCGGCAAGCGGGGGCCACTCTTCATCGCGGTGCGCGGGCCTCTCACTATCGTGGCCTCTCTTGTTGTGGAGCACAGGCTCCAGACGCGCAGGCTCAGTAATTGTGGCTCACAGGCCCAGTTGCTCCCCGGCATGTGGGATCTTCCCAGACCAGGGCTCGAACCCGTGTCCCCTGCATTGGCAGGCAGATTCTCAACCACTGCACCACCAGGGAGGCCCAGGGATTTGGAGTCTTAAACCTTGTTTGAATTGTAGCTCCACAACTTACCATCATGCAAAACTTTTTAATACAATTTTCCCCATTTGTAAAATGGGGTGATGATAGCACTGATCTCATTGAGTTGGTGTGACAACAAATGAAATAATGCTTGTAGAAGGCTGAGTACTATTCCTGGTACATAGGGAGATCTCCAGAAAATATTGGTTATTATGATGTTTTCTAACACAGTTCTTGGTACATAGCAGATACTTGAATTTGTTTGTTAAATGGCGGAAGAAGACACAGGTCATGGGGAAAATGAACGACTTATTTAAGGACTCACAGTTAGTGGCAGCCCTGAACTGTGGTCCACCTCTTTCCAAGCAAGGGTATTTCTTTTTCTAGTAGACGAATCTGTCTTTTTTCTTTTAAAACTGCCATTTGTCCACATTTTAATCTATGAAAAGAGGTTTGTGTTATTTCTATTCGCTTTTATTTATGTTTCTAAATGCCTCTTACTCCCAAAAAATTGTTTCATAAAAAGCCATAAAATATAGATTAACCGTCACTTAACAGATACTGAAAAATGATAATCCAAAAACTAAGCGAGAGGGGATAGGCAATTATATCTATATCCAAAGCCATAGTATCAATACAAGGCCAAAGACAGTGCTTGAACTCAGTGCATGGCTCTGTAGGTCCCAGCAGTCAGGCGCATGCACACATGTGGCCAGAGGCGATCCTCAAGTTTCGAGCCCCCAGAGGTCCACATGGAGCTCCTTCTAGAAGTCTAGTGAAGCCTCCGTCACTGGTATTTCCACAATCCCTCTTGACACGTCTAAAAGGTCAAAGTCAAAGACTGGGCAGCTATCAGACAGTCCCTCAACTGCTGAGACCTGGGTTAGCAGAGATAGATGTAGATCCACATACTTAGTTTTCACTGGAGAAGCTTATAGGTGAAAATGCAGCTGGGCCACAGCACCATAAGCTCATGTTCCTTCCAGCTGCTCAGGAAAAAGGTCGAGTTGGAGAGTAGCCTGAGTCCGAAGTTCCAGCTGGACACATCTTTTAGACAGGCTGCAGATGGCCTGTGGTTTAGCCTGTTAGATCAATCACTGCTTGCACTTTACAAAGTGATGGTCCAACCAAAGACACCTTTATTACTATTCTTTATAACTACACTTTACCCTCCAGACTTCAACATGATCACAGATAATTAGAAGCTAGCAAGGCGGTGTGCATATTCTGTGATTCGGTTAAGTGTCCTGCCGACTGCAAAGTGGACCTCCCTAATTTTAAGCCGATGCCTGCGTTAATTGACATTGCCCAAGAAGGAAGGAAGTCTCCAGCCACCGTGAGAAAGAACATGCATTTTCCATTTTATATGACATGAAGAGAAAATGCTATCTTTGTGAATTTTCTCCTGCTCTGGAGGATATGTGATGAAATTATTCAGAATCCAAAGGTTGCAACCTAATGTCAGAAAGCTATTCTATTTGATTACATCTTCACAGGGCCACTTTTTCAAATATTGTGGCCAAGCTATATCTGCTTCTGAATGCTTCTGAAACAAAACTATTTTCAAAAGCTGAAAAAACATCAATCATCTATACATTGGTTTATCCAGTGATCCATACATGCAAAAAAGACTTACTTCAGTCTACTATATGCTAAATAGTTTGGTCATCATCACAGCCACATAAAGTTGAGACATTGTGGTCCCTAAAGTCAAAGAACTTAAAGAAATATATACCCTTTATTTTGGAAGGAAATTCAATGTTTTTTCAGTCTCGCTATCTTTACGAGAAGAAGTCTGGTAGGTCAAATTTGATTTGCTGAAAAATATTTAAAAATATTTAAATTACTTAGCCATTAAAATGGCTAAGTAATTATAAGGTGTTAAAAGATGTAAAAGTAAAGTGCTATGGATTCTCGGGTTGTAGAAAGGCTACTTTGAGATGGAGGCTATCAGGGAAGACTTCACAACGGAAGTGGCATTTATTTGGTTCTTACGAGATGGTCTAGTGGGCTGAATGGTGGCCCCAAAAGATGTGTCCATTGCTAATCTCTAGAACCTTATATGGCAAACATATGTTAAAAGAGTAAACATTACCTTATATGGAAAAATTTGTGATTACATGAAAGATTTTGAGAGAAGGAGCTTATCCTGGATTATCAGGGTGGATACTCCTCAATCCAATAAAAAGAATCCTTTTAAGAATGAGGCAGAACCTAGAGATTGTCATACAGAGTGAAGTAAGTCAGAAAGAGAAAGACAAATGTCATATAATATCGCTTATGTGTGGAATCTAGAAAAATGGTACAGATGACTTATTTGCAAAGCAGAAATAGTCACAGGTGTAGAAAACAAACTTACGGTCACCAAGGGGGGAAGGGGGGTGGTGGGATGAATTGGGAGATTGGGACCGACATATATACACTACTATATACAAAATAGATAACGAATGAGAACCTACTGTATAGTACAGGAAACTCTACTCAGTGCTCTGTGGTGACCTAAGTGGGAAGGAAATCTAAAAAAGAGTGGACATGTGTCTATGTATAACTGATTCACTTTGCTGTACAGCAGAAGCTAACACAACATTGTAAAGCAACTATACTCCAATAAAAATTAAAAAAAAAGAATGCGGTAGAGAAAGATTTGACAGATAGAAGAGGAAGGGGCAATACGACCAAGGAGGTGGAGACTGGAGTGATGTGAACACAAGCCAAGGAATGTGGGAGCCGCCAGAAGCTGGAAGAGGCCCCTCTACAGCCTCCACAGGGAGCGCAGCCCTGCTGACACCTTGATTTTAGACCTTGGGCATCCAGAACTGCATCAGAATAAAGTTCAGTTGTTTTAAGCCACCTAGTTTGTGATAATGATCTGTTACACAGCCATAGGAAACCAGTACAAATAGGTACGATTTTATGAGGTTAGAGAAAAAGGGCAACTAAGTGAAGGAACAATGTAAACAAATAAATGGAGACAGAGGATGTTTGGGATCCAGGAAGGGTTTGGTGTGATTGAACAAATAGATGCGTCTGGAGCACAAATAAATTACCCAACATTTATTGAACACTGTTGGGCGCCATGCCTTGTGTCCAGTGCTCTCCATGTCACTTCTCATTTATTCCCGCAGCTACCCTGTGAGAGAGGCATTTTCTTATCTCCATTTTTGCAGATAAAGAAGCAGGCAAACAGTTGAATCATATGCCCAAGCTCACAGAGTTAGGAAGCATTTGAACTGGAATTCTGACCCTATCTGTCTAAGCTCTAAACCTCTATGTCATCTGCTCTACTTAGTAATAAAAGGATGGGCTTCCTCTGCGCTCACTGCAACTTATACTCATCTATCAGAGCACTTACCACAATGCTTTATAATTTGGTTTCATTTGCCTGTTTCTCCTACTAGACTATAAGGTCTATGAGAGAAGAGAACATATTTCCTGATTGCCAGTGATTCCCCAGGCATGACATAGTGAATTGTAAGTATTTACTGAATTGATGACAATTGTTAAGCTCTGTAAAAGGATGCAGTACAAGGACCAGAAAGCGTTGCTGTGTATCTCTTAATTTGAATGAGGTCAGGAAATATTAAGGCGCTCTTCTACCCTGTCTCCGTATCACAAAAGGATTTTCTTCTCCTGGAAGGAAACATTTGAGATGTGTGCGGGCAGAGGGTAGGTGCAATCTGGTAATCTCCATAAGAAAGAGTTACTCTAAGACCAGGTCCTGTGCATCCATTGAGCACCATTGGCAGAGTCTAACTTCTTTCTGCTGCTGTGTAGGTCCCCACAAAAGAAGGACCGATTACAATCCTGCTCATAGATGCTTCTGAGACATTTGAAGGAAACCAAAAGCACCATAGATGGCATCATTGTTTTGTCCCTTGGAAGAATGATTCCCTAATCATTTTTTTTTTAAAAAGGAACCAGTCCCTCTTTGCTTCAAAGCCAGGGTTTCCCAAGGAGTAGATTTCCAGTTCTTCCTACTCCCAGTTAGGACAGAACTATAGATGCCACTTCTACTTTGGAATGCAGCTTTTGCTTTAGAAGTCAGAGGCTGAATGAAGCCTGTGCTGGGTGGTGCTGGACCGTGGAGAGGGCTGTGGTCAGAGGCAACAGAAGTGGAAACATGCCCTGGAGAAGGCCTGCTGGCCTGAGTGTGGTAATAGAAGCATGTAGACCATAAAGGCAGCTACATCAGTTAAGAGCGTAGCAAACCACACAGTATGAGAAAAGGTATGGGAGGATTAGAAGTGAAGCACTTGTGAAAGAGGCGAGGAGAGGAAAGGGTGCAAAGTGGAAAGAAGCTTCTTGTAAGGATTTGCATGGAGGGCAACAAATCCCTAAAAGAAATGTTTGTATTATAAACCTGATGACCCTTGTGCCCACACACATGCACACGTGCACATTATCACAGAGAACACAGGAGAGAAAAGAAGAGAAATTAACCAATTAAGATGATGGTTCTCACTCTGATTCATCTACTTTCATACCCAGAAACCTCCAGTGTTTCCCCCCATGAAGAAAAAAAATTTTTAAATCTGCATCCTCCCAACTTTCTGCATTCCAACTCTTATCTACGTTTTGTGTGCTATTCTTTTCTGCCTCAGTCCGGGCCTGTGTATGCAGATTATACTTCCCTAAGCAGAACGCTTTCACTTTCCCTATTTCCCTACCTCGGTATCTTCACTCACGGAATCTCCTCAACATGGATATTCAGTTTTATTTCTTCCTCTCAGAACTTCCCTCCTATCTCAACCCTTTAAGGCCAAACAGAAGCTAACATCATTGATTCACTTATTCTTTCATGTATTGGATCAATATTTGTTGAGAACTTTTTCTGATAGCACAGAAAGCACCATCTCTTGCTGTTATGTTTTTAAACATCTTTATTGGAGCAAAATTGCTTTACAATGTTGTGTTAGTTTCTGCTGTATAACAAAGTGAATCAGCTATATGTATACGTATATCCCCATATCCCCTCCCTCTTGCGTCTCCCTCCCACCCCTCTAGGTGGTCACAAAGCACCGAGCTGATCTCCCTGTGCTATGCAGCTGCTTCCCACTAGCTATCTATTTTACGTTTGGTAGTGTATATATGTCCATGCCAGCTTACCCTCCCCCCCCCCCCCCCCCCCCCCCCCGTGTCCTCAAGTCCATTCTCTACGTCTGCGTTTTTATTCCTGTCCTGCCCCTAGGTTCTTTCTGTTATTTTTGTATTTGTAGCCCTTGCCCTTCTGCACTGATGGTGGCAGTTTCCGCTTTGTAAATCCTGAGTGCCTTGTGTATATCAGTTCTCACAGGTTTTTTGAATAAACAATTCCCTGGCTGGAAGTGAGAAAACTTTGCCAATTAAAATGAAACTCACTAAGGATGTTTGCCTTGAGTTGACATGTTTAATTTCACTGTTTAGTAAAATTTGCTAAGATGTTTCACAATGTGGGATGGGCACTACCCAAAAAGTCCTTTCTATTCCAAGATCTCATTGCCATTTCCCTAGTAAACACCATCTCTCACCCCGCTTACTGCAGCAGCCTCCCAGGGATCTTGCTGCCTTCAGTCACGCTGCTTTGAATCTATTTTCCATCCTCCAGTCACAGCAATCTTTCTTAAACACAGATCTGATTGTACTCATCCCTGCTTAAAGCCTTCTGATGGCTGACTCTGACTTAGAAGACACTGCAGGGTCTCCTCACAGCTCAACTCTTCAGCGAAAATACTCATTTTCTTGCCAGTCAACCCACCCCTGCTGTTCCTTCTGTCTGGAATAATGCTCCCCTCGCCCCAGCATCATGCATCCCATTCCCCTGGTTAACTCTTATTTCTCTTTTATATGACTATTCCCCTACCTCCTGCCTCGGTCTGCAATTTTGTTTATATAGCATTCTATATATCCTCAACTGTGGCATGTTTTACGCCATTTTTAATTGCCTGCTTATTTTTATCTAAACCCCATGAAACTTAGTATTTATTAAAGGACAAGCATCCTGTCTGTCTTGTTCACCAACTAACACAGGGGTCTGAGACAAGATAGCAGTCAATGGGGAGTTTCAGCACTGAGTTTAGTGGAGCCTCCTTAGGGAACCTAACAGGACACTTATTCTGTAAAAAGTTCTTGGGCTTCCCTGGTGCCGCAGTGGTTGAGAATCTGCCTGCCAATGCAGGGGACACAGGTTCGAGCCCTGGTCCGGGAAGATCCCACATGCCGCGGAGCAACTAGGCCTGTGCGCCACAACTACTGAGCCTGCACGTCCGGAGCGTGTGCTCTGCAACAAGAGAGGCCGCGATAGTGAGAGGCCCGCGCACCGCGATGAAGAGTGGCCCCCGCTCGCTGCAACTAGAGAAAGCCCTCACACGAAACGAAGACCCAACACAGCCAAAAATAAATATAAATAAATAAATAAATAAAGTAGCTATAAAAAACAAAAAGTTCTTGAATAAGAGTGGCACTTTCTCATTTAATATCACTAAACTGGTTACTTAGAGAAAATGGAATAACCCTTCTGGAGTCTGTGTATCTTCACCTAAATGACTAAGAGAAGGAGGAAATGCCCTTCAAGAAGGAACGTTTCACCTGTTTCCTGGGACCACTCTCAGGCCTGACCTGCCTTGCAAGAGCTGTGATTATCAAGTTACAACCCTTAATAAAAGAATAATAATCTGGATTTGTTGAGTGCTTTCAATGTGGCAGCCATTTTTAATACATATTTTTAATACTCAGAACTACCCTGAAAGGCAGTATCATCATTATTCCTTTATATGAAGAAGCTGGGCCCAGAGGTAAGTCACTTGCCCATGGATTCTAGTGTTAGTAAGTCACAGAGCCAGAATTCAACCAGAGCTGTTTCTTATTCTAGAGTCTTTGCTCTTTGGATTTCACCACGTGGTCTTTCTAAGGGCTTCCCTATACATGCAGGCTGAGAATGGAGTAGAGACTGGGAAAATCTGGCTAGGTAGACTCAATGAACTGTAGGTTTCTCCTAGTCACAGAATGCTGGGGAAATAAGTCTATTTCTCTCCATTGTTCCTGTTCAAAAATAAATCACCTCTTTTCATTTGTGAGTCCACTGTTTGGGTAAGGATAAAGAATAGGTGATTTTTTGGAAAAATTTTAAAAGCAGGTGAAAGTCTTCTACTTCAGAATCTATATTTACCCACGTCCATTTAGCAGCTAGCTCTGAAAAGGGATGAAAGGCCCGTTAGTACCGCAGGAAATGCCACTGTTAACAGCTGTTCACTACGGGCCACAGCGCCAAAACATCAAGTGTCTGGATGATTAAAATGAATCCTTGACTCTCTGACCCATGACAGATTCAGTCATCCAAGAGACAGCTCCTGAGATACATCTCAACCAGCTGCATGAAAAACCAGATCTTCATCACTGAACTGTTAGCAAATGGAAAACTTCCTATTATTACAAGGTGTATTATGCTAAATGACCGATCTTTTTTTTTTTTTTTTTCAAAAAGAACAAAACTGTAAGTTTATTACTCCGTGCGGGCTTCCGACACTGTACCGTGGAATCAACATGTGTCTCCAGGCTGAGATTCCCCTCAACTTGCAAACCTCAGGCAGATGCTGATTCAAATCCCAGAAGCCTCTAGTTGGGCCGATCTTTTTTGATTGATTCATAGTGATTTAGTCAGGAAGTCGTGAGTACGTAATCCTTGCTGATCTTGTGATCCTTGGAAATGACAGCTCAAGGCAGCAGCTGCCTTCGTGGAAGAGTGAGATGAAGACAGCAGTGCCTCTTCTGTTGGGTTATTCATACGAGTGAACCCATTCACTGAGCCATGTAGGACTCCCATTAACTCAGTGCTTAGGAACAAGAGTCGAGGATCAAAGTCTTAGCAAACGTGCAAGTGTGAGGTTATGTGAAAATGTCAATAATTTTTTTTTTTTTTTTGTCAATAATTTTTAGGTATTTTTTTCTCCACAGCTTAAGGCTTTAAATTCTGCATTTGAGAAAGACAGGGTGATGTCCATGACAATTTCATTTCCCCTGGTCTGTAAGGCTGGGTACTACACCTCACGTCAAAAATATCTGTGGTTTGGGTAAATGAGTGTCTAAACCATTCGCTCATTTAGGGAAACTTCTAGAATCTTACCATACTTATTTCTTTAACTTTCAATAGACGATTCATTCAGGTGGCTCATATAGTTTTTTTTTTTAACATCTTTATTGGAGTATAATTGCTTTACAATGGTGTGTTAGTTTCTGCTGTATAACAAAGTGAATCAGCTATATGTATACATATATCCCCATATCCCCTCCCTGTTGCGCCTCCCTCCCACGCTCCCTATCCCACCCCTCTAGGTGGTCACAAAGCACTGAGCTGATCTCCCTGTGCTATGCGGCTGCTTCCCACTAGCTATCTATTTTACATTTGGTAGTGTATATATGTCCATGCCACTCTCACTTCGTCCCAGCTTACCCTTCCTCCCCTCCATGTCCTCAAGTCCATTCTCTACATCTGCGACTTTGTTCCTGTCCTGCCCCTAGGTTCTTCAGAACCACATTTTTTTTTTTTTTACATACCATATATATGTATTAGCATACGGTATTTGTTTTTCTCTTCCTGAATTACTTCACTCTGTATGACAGACTCTAGGTCCATCCACCTCACTACAAATAAATCAATTTCATTTCTTTTATGGCTGAGTAATATTCCATTGTATATATGTGCCACATCTTCTTTATCCATTCATCTGTCGATGGACACTTATCGTGCTTCCATGTTTGTCCATTATAAGTAGTGCTGCAGTGAACATTGTGGTACATGACTCGTTTTGAATTATGGTTTTCTCAGGGTATATGCCCAGTAGTGGGATTGCTGGGTCATATGGTAGTTCTATTTTTAGTTTTTTAAGGAACCTCCATACTGATCTCCATAGTGGCTGTATCAATTTACATTCCCACCAACAGTGCAAGAGGGATCCTTTTTCTCCAAACCGTGCCCAGCATTTATTGTTTGTAGATTTTTTAATAAGGACCATACTGACCAGTGTGAGGTGATATCTCATTTTGGTTTTGATTTGCATTTCTCTAATGATTAGTGATGTTGAGCATTCTTTCATGTGTTTGTTGGCAATCTGTATATCTTCTTTGGAGAAATGTCTATTTAGGTCTTCTGCCCATTTTTGGATTGGGTTGTTTTTTTGAAATTGAGCTGCATGAGCTGCCTGTATATTTTGGAGATTACTCTTTTGTCAGTTGCTTTGTTTGCAAATATTTTCTCCCATTGTGAGGGTTGTCTTTTCATCTTGTTTATGGTTTCCTTTGCTGTGCAAAACTTTTTAGTTTCATTAGGTCCCATTTGTTTATTTTTGTTTTTATTTCCATTTCTCTAACAGGTGGGTCAAAAAGGATCTTGCTGTGATTTATGTCATAAAGTGTTCTGCCTATGTTTTCCTCTAAGAGTTTGATAGTGTCTGGCCTTACATTTAGGTTTTTAATCCATTTTGAGTTTATTTCTGTGTATGGTGTTAGGGAGTGTTCTAATTTCATTCTTTTACAAGTAGCTGTGCAGTTTTCCCAGCACCAATTATTGAAGAGACTGTCTTTTCTCCATTGTATATTCTGGCCTCCTTTATCAAAGATAAGGTGACCATATGTATGTGGGTTTATCTCTGGGCTTTCTATCCTGTTCCATTGATCTATATTTCTGTTTTTATGCCAGTACCATATTGTCTTGATAACTGTAGCTTTTTAGTGTAGTCTGAAGTCAGGGACCTGACTCTTCCAGCTCCGTTTTTCTTTCTCAAGATTGCTTTGGCTATTGGGGATCTTTTGTGTTTCCATACAAATTGTGAAATGTTTTGTTCTAGTTCTGTGAAAAATGCCATTGGTAGTTTGATAGGGATTGCATTGAATCTGTAGATTGCTTTGGGTAGTAGAGTCATTTTCACAATGTTGATTCTTCCAATTCAAGGACATGGTATATCTCTCCATCTGTTTGTATCATCTTTAATCTCTTTCATCAGTGTTTTATAGTTTTCTGCATACAGGTCTTTTCTCTCCTTAGGTAGGTTTATTCCTAGGTATTTTATTCTTTTCGTTGCAGTGGTAAATGGGAGTGTGTCCTTAATTTCTCCTTCTGATTTTTCATCAGTAGTGTATAGGAAAGCAAGAGATTTCTTTGCATTAATTTTATATCCTGCTACTTTACCAAATTCATTGATTAGCTCTAGTAGTTTTCTGGTAGCATCTTTGGGATTCTCTGTGTATAGTATCATGTCATCTGCAAACAGTGACAGTTTTACTTCTTCTTTTCCGATTTGGTTTCATTTTATTTCTTTTTCTTCTCTGATTGCTGTGGCTAAAACTTCCAAAACTATGTTGAATAATAGTGGTGAGAGTGGGCAACCATGTCTTTTTCTGGATCTTAGAGGAAATGGTTTCAGTTTTTCACCATTGAGAACAATGTTGGCTGTGGGTTTGTCACATATGGCCTTTATTATGTTGAGGTAAGTTCTTTCTATGCTGACTTTCTGGAGGGTTTTTATCATAAATGGGGGTCGAATTTTGTCAAAAGATTTTTCTGCATTTATTGAGATGATCATATGGTTGTTCTCCTTCAATTTGTTAGTATGATTTATCACATTGATTGATTTGTGTATATTGAAGAATCTTTCATTCCTGGGATACACCCCACTTGATCATGGTGTATGATCCTTTTAATGTGCTGTTGGATTCTGTTTGCTAGTATTTGGTTGAGGATTTTTGTATCTATGTTCATCTGTGATATTGGCCTGTAGTTTTCTTTTTTTGTGACATCTTTGTCTGTTTTCAGTATCAGGGTGATGGTGGCCTCATAGAATGATCTGGGAAGTGTTCCTCCCTCTGCTATATTTTGGAAGAGTTTGAGAAGCATAGGTATTAGCTCTTCTCTAAATGTTTGAAAGAATTTGCCTGTGAAGCCATCTTGTCATGGCTTTTGTTTCTTGTAAGATTTTAAATCACAGTTTCAATTTCAGTGCTTGGGATTGGTCTCTTTATATTTTCTATTTCTTCCTGGTTCAGTCTCGGAAGATTGTGCTTTCCTAAGAATTCGTCCATTTCTTCCAGGTTGTCTATTTTATTGGCATATAGTTGTTTGTAGTAATCTCTCATGATCCTTTGTATTTCTGCAGTGTCAGTTTCTACTTCTCCTTTTTCATTTCTAATTCTACTGATTTGAGTCTTCTCCCTTTTTTTCTTGATGAGTCTGGCTAGTGGTTTATCAATTTTGTTTATCTTCTCAAAGAACCAGCTTTTGGTTTTATTTATCTTAGCTATTGTTTCCTTCATTTCTTTTTCATTTACTTCTGATCTGATCTTTCTGATTTCTTTCCTTCTGCTAAGGTTGGGGCTTTTTTGTTCTTCTTTCTCTAATTGCTTTAGGTGTAAGGTTAGTTTGTTTATTTGAGATGTTTCTTGTATCTTGAAGTAGGATTGTATTGCTATAAACTTCCCTCTTAGAACTGCTTGTACTTCATCCCATAGGTTTTGGGTCGTTTCATTGTCATTTGTTTCCAGGTATTTTTTGATTTCCTCTTTGATTTCTTCGGTGATCTCTTGGTTATTTCGTAGTGTATTGTTTAGTCTCCATGTGTTTATATTTTTTACAGATTTTTTCCTGTAATTGATATCTAGTCTCATAGCATTGTGGTCGGAAAATATACTTGATACAATTCCAATTTTCTTAAATTTCCCAAGGTTTGATTTGTGACCCAAGATATGATCTATCCTGGAGGATGTTCCATGAGCACTTGAGAAGAAAGTGTATTCTGTTGTTTTTGGATGGAATGTCCTATAAATATCAATTAAGTCCATCTTGTTTAATGTATCACTTAAAGCTTGTGTTTCTTTATTTATTTTCATTTTGGATGATCTGTCCATTGGTGACAATGGGGTGTTAAAGTCCCCTACTCTGATTGTGTTACTGTCAATTTCCCTTTTTATGGTTGTTAGCATTTGCCTTAAGTATTGAAGTGCTCCTATGTTGGGTGCATAAAATTTACAGTTGTTATATCTTCTTCTTGGATCGATCCCTTGATCATTATGTACTGTCCTTTTTTGTCTCTTGTAATAGACTATCTTTTAAAGTCTATTTTGTCTGATATGAGAATTGTTACCCCAGCTTTCTTTTGGTTTCCATTTGCATGGAATATCTTTTTCCATCCCCTCACTTTTGATCTGTATGTGTCCCTAGGTCTGAAGTGGGTCTCTTGTAGACAGCATATATATGGGTCTTGTTTTTGTATCCATTCAGCCAGTCTATGTATTTTGGTTGGAGCATTTAATCCATTTACAGTTAAGGTAGTTATCTATATTTATGTTCTTATTACCATTTTCTTAACTGTTTTGGGTTTGTTATTGTAGGTCTTTTCCTTCTCTTGTGTTTCCTCCCAGAGAAGTTCCTTAAGGATTTGTTGTAAAGCTGGTTTTGTGGTGCTGAATTCTCTAAGCTTTTGCTTGTCTGTAAAGGTTTTAATTTCTCCGTCGAATCTGAATGAGATCCTTGCTAGGTAGAGTAATCTTTGTTGTAGGTTTTTCCCTTTCATCACTCTAAATATGTTCTGCCACTCCCTTCTGTCTTTCAGAGTTTCTGCTGAAAGATCAGCTGTTAACCTTATGGGGATTCCATTGTATGTTATTTATTGCTTTTCCCTTACTGCTTTTAATATTTTTTCTTTGTATTTAATTTTTGATAGTTTGATTAACATGTGTCTTTTCGTGTTTCTCCTTGGATTTATCCTGTATGGGACTCTCTGTGCTTCCTGGATTTGATTGACTCTTTGCTTTCCCATATTGGGGAAGTTTTCAAGTATAATCTCTTCCAATATTTTCTCAGTCCCTTTCTTTTTCTCTTCTTCTTCTGGGACCCCTATAATTCAAATGTTGGTGTGTTTAATGTTGTCCCAGAGGTCTCTGAGACTGTCCTCAATTGTTTTCATTATTTTTTCTTTCTTCTTCTCTGTGGTAGTTATTTCCTCTATTTTATCTTCCAGGTCACTTATCCGTTTTTCTGCCTCTTATTCTGCTATTGATTTCTTCTAGAGAATTTTAAATTTCATTTATTGTGTTATTCATCATTGTTTGTTTGCTGTTTATTTCTTCTATGTCCTTGTTAAACGTTTTTTTGTATTTTCTCCATTCTATTTCCAAGATTTTGGATCATCTTTACTATCATTACTCTGAATTGTTTTTCAAGTAGACTGCCTATTTCCTCTTCATTTTTTTGGTCTGGTGGTTTTTACTTTGCTCCTTCATCTGTTGTGTGTTTCTCTGTCTTCTCATTTTGCTTAACTTACTGTGTTTAGGGTTTCCTTTTCCAGGCTGCAGGTTCGTAGTTCCCATTGTTTTTGGTATCTGCATCCAGTGGGTAAGGTTGGTTCAGTTGGTTGTGTAGGCTTCCTGGTGTAGGGGACTGGCACCTGTTTTCTGGTGCATGAGGCTGGATCTTGTCTTTTTGGTGTCCAGGACTGCACCTGGTGGTGTGTTTTGGGGTGTCTGTGAACTTATTATTATTCTAGGCAGCCTCTCTTCTAATAGGTGGGGTTGTGTTCCTGTCTTGCTAGTTGTTTGGCATAGTGTGTCCAGCACTATGGCTTGCTGGTCATTGAATGTAGCTGAGTCTTATCATTGAGATCGAGATCTGTGAGAGAGCTTTCGCTGTTTGATATTACGTGGGGCCTGGAGGTCTCTAGTGGACCAATGTCCTGAACTCAGCTCTCCCACCTCAGAGGCTCAGACCTGACAGCTGGTTGGAGCACCAAGGCTCTGTCAGCCACACGACTTAGAAGAAAAGGGAGGGAAAAAAAAAGAAAGAAAGGAAAAGAAAATAAATTAAAGTTATTAAAATAAATATTTAAAAATATTAAAAATTAAAAAGTAGTAAAAAATTAAAAGAAAGAAAGAAAGAGCAACCAAACCAAAAAACAAATCCACCAATGATAACAAGCACTAAAAATATGACTAAAAAAAAAAAAACAAAAAAAAACGGACAGATAGAACCCTAAGACAAATGGTAAATCAAAGCTTTTGGGAAATCTGAGGTCTTCTGCCAGCGTTCAGTAGGTGTTACTTGGGAGCTGTTCCACATATAGATGTATTTCTGATGTACTTGTGGGGAGGAAGGTGATCTCCATGTCCTACTCCTCTGCCATCTTGAAGCTATCCCCATATAGTTTTAAAATGGGAAGAAATTATGTTACAGTCTCCCTCCAATCTGTCACTCGCCTTTCCAATTCCCACACATTGCCACATAGGGAGCCACTGTTTTTAGATTCTTGTGCATCTCTGAATTGCTCTATGAGTATACAAAGATATAAGAGATCTTTCCCTGCCTTTACTCATCTTATAAAAAGTAGCATATTGCACACACTGTTCTGCACTTTGGTCTTTTCTTCTTCATCTTAATAATATATCTTGGAAATCATTCTATACCAGTGTGTGGAGAGCTCCTCATTTTGTATCATAGCTGCTTAGTGTTTCATTATAGCGCTTAGTATTTCGTAAGTTATTGAACCAGTCCCAGCTGACGGACAATGGGACTCTTATTTTTTGATATTGCAAGTTATGCTGCAAATTTGTACATATATGGGCAGGAATATCTGTATAGAATGATTACAAAAGTGAAATTGTTAGATCAAAATATCTATTTATGTGTAGTTCTGATAGCTGTTAAGTTGCCCCTCATAGGCATTTTACCAGTGAATGTTCTCACAAGAAATGTACAAGGGTTCTTGCTTCCTCCAGCATCTTCAAGAGTATATTCCTAAGCAATCTACAGATTCAATGCAGTCTCTATCAAAATTTCAATAATATTTTTCACAGAGCTAGAACAAGTAATTCTAAAATTTGTATGGAATCACAGAAGATCCCAAAGCTATCTTGAGAAAGAAGAACAAAACTGAAGGTATCATCCTCCCTGACTTCAAATTATTCCAAAAATCTACACTAATCAAAACAATATGGTCTTGGCATAAAAACAGACCCACAGATCAGTGGAACAGAACTGAGAGCACAGAAATAAATCCACACATATATGGACAATTTATGACAAAGGAGCCAGAAATATACAATGGATAAAGAACAGCCTCTTCAATAAATGGTGTTGGGAAAACTGGACAGCCACATGCAAAAGAATGAAACTAGTTCACTGTGTTACACCATACAAAAAAATTAACTCAGAATGGATTAAAGGCTTGGATGTAAGACCTGAAACCATAACATTTTTAGAAGAAAACATGGGTCATTATCTCATTGCTGTCAGATTTAGCAACTTTTTTTGTGGATCTGTCTCCAAAAGCAAGGGAAACAAAAATAAAATAAATGTGACTACACCAAAATTAAAAGCTTCTGCACAGTGAAGGCAACCATCATTAAGACAAAGAGGCAACCTACTGAGTGGGGGAAGATATTTGCAAATCATTATTTCCAATAAGAGGTTAATATCTAAAATGTATAAAGAACTCATACAACAAACTCATACTCTACAACAAAAAAAAGCAACTCAATTTAAAAAATGGACAGAGAACCTGAAGAGGCATTTTTCCAAAGAAGATACACAGAGGGTTAGGAGGAATTAGAAAAGATGTTCAACCTCACTAATTATTTGGAAAATGCAAATCAAAACCACTATGAGATATCACCTCACAGCTGTTAGAATACCTATTATCAAAAAGACAAGAAATAACAAGTATTGGAGAAGATGTGTAGAAAAGAGAACCCTTGCATACTGTTGATGGGAATGTAAATTGGTGCAGCCACTGTGGAAAACAGCGTGGAGATTTCTCAATAAAATTAAAATTGGAACAACCATATGGTCCAGCTATTCCACTTCTGAGTATTTATCTGAAGAATACAAAAACACTAACTTGAAAAGATATTCCCCTAACCATGTTCATTGAAGCATTATATTGATACATTATATACATATATACATATAGATAGATAGATAGATAGATAGATAGATAGATAGATAGATAATGGTATCTTACTCAGCCATAGAGAAGAATTGAATCTTGCCATTTGCAACAACATTGAGGGAACCTGAGTGTATTATATTAGGTGAACTAAATCAGAAGGAAAAGACAAATACCATATGATTTCACTCATGTGGAATCTAAACAAAACAAAAGCAAACTCCTAGATACAGAGAACAGATTGTTTTTAATCAGAGGGGAAGATTAGGGGAGGGCAAAATGGGTGAAGGGGGTCAATTGTATGGTGACAAATGGTAACTACACCTTTGGAGGTGATCACTTTGTAGAAGTATACAGATGTCAAATTATAATAGTGTACACATGAGACATATAATATATACCAATAAAAAGAGTTTATTATTAAAATTTGTTCATATTCTTGCCATTTTGATAGGTGAAATTTAGATCTTAATGTAATTTTCATTTGTATCTTTTTTATTATGAGTGAAGAGAATCTTTTTATTACTTACAGACATTTTTTTTTTTTTTTTTTTTTATTTTTTTTTTTTTTGTACTCATGGTTTTTTCTTTTTATTTTTTTATTTTTTTTAATTTTTTTTTATTCACACACACACACACTGTATTTTATTTTTACAAGACATATATAGACTGACACCAAGCATTGTACATGGATGACCACAACAAAAGCAACAATGATTGCAATTACCAAACATGAAACACACTCATACTATGTCATAATATTGACATTCAGTCCAGTAATCCTCCACTGTAACAGCTCCTTTACTTTGCAGTGAAAATTGATTTGTATATTCTTTGCCTCTGAGTCCTTGTGGGATTTTTTTTTTTTTTTAATTCAGACAGAAAGTCACAAAAATTATACTCATCCTCATCAGTTCACTCAGTCCCATGTAATTAATTTTTTTTTCATCTTGATCTTTTGTTAGCACTTTTATGAGTTCATCAGTTTTTCATTAGAGTTCTGAAAATGCTTATTCATTCAGTTCAGCAGTACAGTCAGTTACCAGAAACCTGTACTTGTCAGAGTCTTTTCCATGAATTTCTTGAAGATGAAACCCTTTTATAGGAACATATTTGCAAAATCATCAGAGTACACCCAGGACTGTCTGTAAATGACAAAAGACTTAAAAATGACCACGGTTAAAGATTTGATGAAATTTAATTCAAATTTGATGAAACATTACAAACATGTAATGTTTCAGACATTACATGAAATTTCTAAAAATCTTATATTTGTATTTGTATGGAAATATGTATGGAAATATGTTAATATAAATGTTTCAGACATTACATGAAATTTCTAAAAATCTTATATTTGTATTTGTATGGAAATATGTATGGAAATATGTTAATATAAATGTTTCAGACATTACATGAAATTTCTAAAAATCTTATATGTTCTGGTATAATGTTATAAGTAATAATCCTAGTTATTACTTTAAAATGTATATCTCAGAAATAACTAATTTTCTTGTCAACTGCATTATTATGAACTTTCATCAAATCTTTAACCGTGGACATTTTTATTTTTTTCTGTAAATTAAGCGTTCATATCCTTTGCCTATTTTTTCCAAGTTTTTGGTCTTTTTTATAAGTTTTTAGGAGCTTCTTGTATATTGGCAATGTTAGTGCTTTGTAATATCATGCAAGTTACACACATTTTGCCCAGTTTTTCTTTCTTCTTTCCTCCCTCCCTCCCTCCATCCCTCCCTCCATCCCTCCCTCCATCCCTCCCTCTCTCCCTCCTCTTCCTTCCTTCCTTCTTTCCTTACTTTCTTCTTTCCTTATGATTCTTTTTGGCCATTTAGAAGCTTTATTGTGTACTAAAAATTTTTTTAAATAACTTCTGGATTTCTAATCATGATTAGGGAGAATTTTCCTCTGCAAGATTTTCCTCTGCAAGAAACACATATTCCTCCAAGGTTTTCTTTTTTTCCAGTTCTTTTGGGATTTCAATTTTACATTTAAATCTTGATCCAACTGGAGTTTATTTTGTTGTATGAATAAATGTATTTAACTTATTCTTTCCTCCTAAGGCTATTCAGTTTTTTCCATACCATTTATTGAATAGTCCTTTCTTTACCGATGTGATTTGACAGGACATCTTAAACACTTATGTATTTGAGTTCATTTTCAGTCTTTTAATTCTCTCCAATTTGTCTATTCATGTGCCAAAATTATATTGTTCTTATTATTGTGGGTTGACAATTTAATGGGATTTATTGTTGGACTACAGCCCTCACATTGCTCTTCTTTTTCAGTTCCAGTATTTTTGTTTATTTATTTAATTTTACAGAACTGTACTTCCAACTTGTCTAATTCCTCTCCTTTCCTATCCCAATGATAACAATAACAACAAAGGAAGAACAATTTTATTGGGATCTTATTAAATGTGTAAGATACTTTGGGGGAAATTAACACCTTCATGATGTTAATCATGGATCCATTCCAAGAAATGTTCTTTGCCTTTGTTTTTCTTCTTTTGTGTACTTTAATGGTAACAAAGTTTTCTTTACATAGGTTTTGCACATTCCTCATTATTATTTTTTTTCCTCTCTAATTTTGTTGTTTTTGTTGCTATTTTAAATGGGATCTTTCTTTTGTTATTTTTCTAGCAGATTTTTTGTATAGATGACATCTATTGATTGATTTTTGTATATTATTACTGTTTTTACTCTTTAAGCTTTCTGAAAACTCTGAATATTTGTAGTTTTTCAGATGATTTTCTTGGGTTATTTTCTAAGTACACCATTATATCATCTGGTTATAATTCCTTTTACTTGCCTAAATGCCTTGTCTAGATCCTCCAGTTCAATGTTAAATGAGACCATTGATGGGCATTCTTGTTTTCTTTCCTGAGAATTGTGTTAGTTTTATTGCATAGATTCTGATATATATCAATTTCATTAATTTTCTTTTCTAGAGATTCTTTAATTTTGGTTTTATTTGTACTTTGAATCAAAAGTTTAAAATGGAGGGTTTTATATATCAATGCCTTTTAATGTTATTATTTAAAAAATTTTCATACAACTGTTTTTCAGTTTTATGCATTTGGAAACATTTCTGTGTTTGTGTAACTACCACCACAATCAGGATATAGAAAAGTGATCATACCCAAACATTCTCTTATATTACCCTTTTACAGTGGCAACTCCCACCTACCCTTAACTTGTAGAGATCACTGATCCGTTTTCCATCACTATTTTTTAACTTTTCTTATAATGTCAAATAAATGAAATCCTATAGTATTAACTCTTTGAAACTGGCTTCTCTCCCTAAGCATAATGTCTTTGAGATTCATCCAGGCTGTTGCCTGTATCACTAGTTTGTTCCTTTTTACAGCTGAATAGTATTCCATTGCATCAGTTTAACAAAGTTCATTTATCCATTCACTTGCAGGACAGTTTGGTTTTTTGAAGGTTTTTGATATTACAAATAAATCTGCTAAGAATATTGGAGTATAGACTTTGTGTGAATATCACTTTGCATTTATCAAGGGCAAATACCCAGGAGGGGAACTGCTGGGTTATATGGTGAGTATATGTTTAACTTTGTAAGAAATTGCCTGCATTAATTAATTAGGGTTCTCAAGAGAACAGTACCAATAGGTTGTGTGTGTATATACACACTCACACACGTGTATATATACAAATGTATGTTTGTATATGTACACATGTATTCATGTATATTTATGTATACATGCACATATGTATATGAGTATTTTATCTATCTATCTATCTATCTAGACATTTATTTAAAATAATTGGCTCATGGCTCATATGATTATAGAGGCTTGGTGAATACAAAATCTGATGGGATAGGACTGCAGACTGGAGACACATGAAAGAATTGCAGTTTGAGTTCAAAGGCAGTCTGCTGGAAGAGTTTCTTTTTTGCTCTGGGAAGGTTAGTCATTGTTCTAGTAATGTCTTTGACTAATTGGATGAGGCTCACCTACAACCTGTTTTATTCAACATCTACCAACTTGAACGTTAATCTTGTTCATATAGCACCCTCAAAGAAATATCCAGAATAATGTTTAACCAAATATTTGGGCACTGTGGCCCAGCCAAGTTGAAGTATGAAATTAACCATCATGCTACCACTCATCATTTTGGCAGTGTCATTTTGCATTCTCACCAATAATGTGCGAAAGTTCTAATTGTTCTTCATTCTTTTCAGCACTTAGTATTTTTAATATTGTTGGCCATTCTAATAAGGATATAGTGATTAACACAGTGGTTTTTAATTTGTATTATCCTATTAGCTAATGGTGTTGAATTTTTTGAGTGCTTATTTGTCATTCTTACATCCTCTTTTGTGAAGTTCATGATCTTTGCCTATTTTGTATTAGACTATTTATTTTCTTATTACTGAGTTTTAGAAATTCTTTATATTCTGGATGATGTCTATTGTTGGATGTGTGATTTGCAAATATTTTCACCTAGTCTGTATCGTCCCATTCTTTTGTATCTTCAGCAGACCAAAAGTTTTAAATTTTGGTGAAGACCAGTTTATCACTTTTTTTAATTTTATAGATTGTAATTTTGGTGTCATTTTAAAGAACTCTTTGCTTAACTCCAGGTCTCAAATATTTCCTCCTATATTTTTTCCTAAAAGTTGTATAGTTTTATATTTTACATTTAAACCTATAATTTGAGTTAACCTTTATAAATTGTGTGAGGTTTAGGTCAAATTTCGTTTTTTTCATACATGGATGACCAATTGTTTCAACATCATTTATTGAAAAAAATTATCCTTTTTCAATTGAATTCCGATTATACTTTTATCAAAGTTCAGATGGTTATATCTGTATGGATGCATTTCTGGACTCTACATTTTCTTTTATTGATCTGTGTTTCTATTTCTTTGCACATACCAAAGCTTTACTGTCTAGTCTTGATTTGATTACTATAGCTTTATAGTAAGTCTTAAAATCCAGTGGTGTGATTTCTACAATTGTGTTTTTCTCTTTAAAAATAGAGATTCTACTTCATTTACTCTCCCCACCCCCAGTATAAACTTAACAGCTTTCCTTCACCATGTGGTCCAACCTCATTAGTCAAATTCTTGTTTCAAGGTAATGTCCTGTTCTCTTGTGCCTCTAGGCCTTTTCTCAAGGTATCTCTTCTACTTAGAACGACCTTCCCTGCCATCTGTCATCAAAGTTCGATCCCTGTTTTAAGACACAGACAAAATCCTATGAAGTTTGACCCCATGTTTGCACCTAATCTGTTAACACTGGGTGACATATTTCATAGTGTGGTACAGAGTAGAAGACAGAACCAGAGAACCCACCGTTCTCCTGAAATTTCTTCTGGTCTTTTAGGAGCTGAAGTGAAGCTTTTACTGCCCTGAACTCCGGCCAGTTTCCTCTTGCAAATCTAGTGCTTATAAAATGAATGGAAAGATGAGAATGCCGTCACAGATGTGTTTTCATTTCTGAGGGCAACAAATATTCAACATTGACAATGGAGGTGAAAGGTGGCATTTCAGAACTCTATATTCCTTTAAAGTGGGCTGTTCAGACAGGTGAAAGTTTGCCCCATGGACGAGTTGCCATTTCCATAGCGCTGTATTTATTCAGACCTTTTGAAGTACCCTAAGGTGAAGGTCAATGTCAGACTTTTATTCTTTTTCCCAAGAATGAATTAAAGACAGAAAACTGGATTTGCTTCTTCCACCTGTCAAAAAAGGAAAGGGGAGGAAATGAGCATATTCTGAGCATTCATTAGTTAATAACTTCTGAACCAGATTTTTCATGTACCGCTGCTGTTACACAATAATCATTTCATTCTGCACTTACAACCAAGCCTTACAACCAAGGTAGGTATTGTTATCTGCATTTTCTAGGTGAGGAAACTAAGTTTAGGAGAATTGCCATTTAGTAAGAATGGAGCCTCCATTCATAGAGGGCCACTTAGACACACACACACATACACAGGGAAGAGGGAACATAAGTGGGAGACAGATATGATGTATGGACCATGTAAGAGGGATAACATATGCTGATATCACTGGGCTCTGAGCACACACTAAAAGGTGTGAAGAGCTCTTTCATGTTTATATATATCTTTGAGTTATTTAATGACATAGCTCATGTTTGAATTAAGTTTGCTAAAAGTAGCAAACTTTGTAAAACACTTTTTCTCATTTTGTCAATTGTTATGACATTTCCTTACAGGCAATTTGGAAAGACATGGAAAGTGTCCTACTGCTCATGGGTGAAGCTAGTGTAGAAGACGTGTGACTTAGAAGAATGTAGGCAACGCGAAGAGATGGCCAGAGGGAGACACAGCTGCTCACAGCTGCCTGAGATACTGTTGCTCCCAGTGATTGATAAGAAAATATTGGTTTAAAAAATTATTTTTTACTTTTTTAATACTTGGGTTTAAAATTTTTCACAGATGGGATTAAATTAGAGGATAAGGGACAACATTCATTAAAGAGGCTAACGGCTGCCAATGAGAGCAGTGGAATAATCTTGATCTCCTCAAGTACCATTCATTGGTTAAAGTTCAAAATATTTAGTATAGTCAATATAGTATGGGATAGAGAACCTCCTTGAGTCCCTCATTTCCTCTCCTGTCCCTTTGCAATGTACATGCTATACTCTTGTCGTACTGAAGTTCTTTACCCACCCCAAAATGATCGCTCTGGCTGGATTACTCCTCCAATGTTTATTGCCTTTCATTTGTAAGACTAATTCCTATAATGACGGTGGGAATTTTATTAATCAGAAATTAATTTTATTAACTAGTATTGAATTAATTCATTCATCTCACTTAGCAAGAGAGGAACCATACTTCACAGAGTTTAACACAAACTTTTTCCAGGCTGGACCAGTCATGGATCCACTGGAGCAACCCAGCATGGCTGGTCATGGAGTGGAAATTGCCATGGACTTTCAGGTCATGTTGGAGAATGGAGTGTAACTTAAGACACACACAGAGATGCAGTGAGAGCTTGATGTGGAAGCGATATTTTTTAAGGTGTGTATAACCCTGTAGCTACTGTAAGGTTGCAAAGTTGAGAAGAGGAGTATAGTATATTTTGAGATGTGTGCTGTGCATAATGAATTAGACCATGTTAATGTTCTTTGAGAGATGTTAGTAAAGATTGGACCTCAGTTTTAATTACTTTTGGTTGATGGGCTGTACTATTATTATGTCTGATTGTGATTCCATGAAGAAACTGGACCATGTCAAGTTCCAATTTATGCTTAGATTATACTCTTATGCATTATTCATGCTTCAGCTAAGTCACATTATTTAGGAAGGTTTTTTTGACCTCTGAGTTTGGATTAAGTTCATCTCCTGTACCCCATGCTTCCTATCATAGCATTTACCAAGTTATATTGTGAATGTTCCTTTAATTGTCTGGGTTTCCTCCGGTAAGGTGTAGTATCTAGGCCCTGTGTCTATTTTGTTAACCATTGTATTCCAACACTTTGTATCTGGAGTGGCATATGATACTCACTCTAAATATTCAGATAAGGAAAAAAGTAGGGAAAGAAAATGAATACATCATAGTTAAGTCAGATAGCCATCACTTGGGATTGAAAGTCTTTTCTTTCTGGCTGCTGTACAGGTGATCATTCAGTAAATATGTATTGCGTCTTTACTATGTGCAAAAGCTGTTCTGCACACTGGGATAGAGCAGAGATGGAAACCACCAAGTCCTTTCCCTAAGAAGCACACTCTAGATATTGAATGAGATAAAGTTAAAAGTTAATTGGATTCCTATTTTGTTGTTCAAAGTAAGCATTTTTTTCATGGACTACGTATAGTTTGTAGGATATTATTTTTCAAATTATTTTTAATACTTGACAAGCATCTATAAATATGCTTGCATCATCCAAGAGAAACCTCAGCAATGTCTTGGTGACTCAGACCAAGGGAGGATCCTGAAAGGAAATAAAAAGCTTCTCTAGGAACACTCTAAAAGCTAATTTCTTAACCATGATGAAGTTTTCTCCAAAGCCTTTAAAGGAGTAAAAAAGAAAAGTCTGCAAGAGGATGGGTATGTGCAATTTACATCCAGCTACCAGGAGAAATTGGAGACAAGCCTGGAGGAGGTGAGGACAATAGGAATTGTGAGGTGCCTTAAAGAATCTAAGCGCCTCAGATGAAGAAATGTATTCATTATCATATCTTGGTTGTGGATTTCTTAATTCAGAAGAAGTATGAATTTTTAATCTTATATTGCAGTCAACTCAGGTTCATAACTCCTGCAGTTGGGGAATGCCTCACATTCATTTATCTGTCCACCATGCTTTATACCTGGTAGTCTCCCTCATGTCTTCGCTCGTTGAAGAAAGTACAAAGCAGATAATTCAAAACAAGAAATAATCAGAGGATTATTGATTTTTTTTGCCTTTGGTGTTTTTACTTTCCTTATTTTTCTCAAAGCACTTTCAGATAGGTTTCTATTCCCATAAATGCAGCTTGATGTAGTGCAAAATTGAACTCATGTTTCCTGACTCCTTCCTATGTAACTGAGAATTTATATACCTTAGCTCTGTTAATCTTCAAATCAGTCTTCTGTAGTAAATTTTGTGTATTAGCCTCGTTTTTGTAGATGAAGAAACTTAGCCTCAGGGAGGAAGAAAGACTTGCTCAAGAATGTACAGTTAGAAAGACCTAGAGCCTAGAGCCACATTGCAATGTCTGGTTTGAAAGCTGGTGATGGTCCTGATGCTGCAGCACCAGTAGACACACACTGAAACTCCAATTGAAGTTTACCAGCAGGCATGCAGATCACTCTACTTCTCTGAATCTGTTTTTTGTTTGTTTGTTTGTTTAATGGGGGGATAATAACATCCTTTTGATCAGTAATAAATGTTAATTATTGACAGATTAATCAACATCATCCTCCTTACATAATCCTTATTATGACCTTAAAACAGGCATTAACAACCCCATTTTATAGATGAGGAAACTACGTTTCAGAGCAACTGCACACAGGCCACATAGGTGGGAATTCCAGAGCTGAGATTTGAATCCACTTATGTTTGACTCAAGCCAGTTCTTGTTTCACTACACCAGGGAGCCAGATGGTGCAAATTTTTGGCTTTGTAGTCCATGGTCTGTTTTGCAACTACTCAACATGGCTGGGTTCCAGTAAAATTTATTTATAGACACTGAATTTCATGTATTAGACTCATGTTATAAAATATTATTCTTCTTTTGATTTTTCCGACCTTTAATAATGTAAACACCATTCCTCAACCTCAGCCAGGTGATCAAAGTCAGTATCAATGAAAAGTTATATTAATACATGTCAGTACCCTTGATATGATGTGATGTTGGAAGTCAACTGTATAACTGGAGATTCTCTGGATTAACTTCCATGAAGAATATAATGCTTATTATACTATGTCATAAAATAGGCTAATTTGAAACTTGCATATATATTATTAAAACTCAAGATTAATGCAGGGGCACCACTGGGAAACTCTGAGGGCGTGGAAGTGGCTGACGTGTGGTGGCTTGAGGACAGGAAGACAAGGGCCAAAAAGAGTCTGCTGTGTGGCTGACAGGGTCTTGGCGCTTCAGCCAGGTGTCAGGTCTGAGCCTCTTAAGTGGGAGAGCCAACTTCAGGACATTGTCCACCAGAGACCGCCTGGACCCATGTAACATCAAATATCAAACAGCAAAAGCTCTCCCAGAGATCTCCATCTTAATGCTAAGACCCAGATCCACTCAACGAACAACAAGCTACAGTGCTGGACATCCCATGCCAAACAACTAGCAAGACAGGAACACAACACCACCCACTGGCAGAGAGGCTGCCTAAAATCATACTAAATTCACAGACACCCCAAAACACACCATCAGATGAGGCTCTGCCCACCAGAAAGACAAGATACAGCCTGACCTACCAGAACACAGGCACCAGTCCACTCTACCAGGAAGCCTACACAAGCCTGAACCAACCTTACCCACTGGGGGCAGACACCAAAAACAACAGGAACTACAAACTTGCAGCCTGTGAAAAAGAGACCCCAAACCAGTAACTTAAGCAAAATGAGAAGACAGAGAAATACACAGCAGATGAAAGAGCAAAGTAAAAACCCACCAGACCAAACAAATGAAGAGGAAATAGGCAGGCTACCTGAAGAAGAATTCAGAATAATGATAGTAAAGACAATCCAAAATCTTGAAAATAGAATGGAGAAAATACAAAAAAACTTTAAAAAAGGAAGTAGAAGAACTAAAGAGCAAACAAACAATGATGAACAACACAATAAATGAAATTAAAAATTCTCTAGAAAGAATCAATAGCAGAATAACTGAGGCAGAAAAAAGGATAAGTGACCTGGAAGATAAAATAGAGGAAATAACTACCACAGAGCAGAATAAAGAAAAAAGAATGAAAAGAATTGAAGACAGTCTCAGAGACATCTGGGACAACATTAAACATACCAACATTTGAATTATAGGGGTCCCAGAAGAAGAAGAGAAAAAGAAATGGACTGAGAAAATATTTCAAGGATTATAGTTGAAAACTTCCCTAATATGGGAAAGGAAATAGTCAATCAAGTCCAGGAAGCACAGAGAGTCCCATACAGGATAAATTCAAGGAGAAACATGCCAAGACACATATTAATCAAACTATCAAAAATTAAATACAAAGAAAAATATTAAAAGCAACAAGGGAAAAGCAACAAATAACATACAAGGGAATCCCCATAAGGTTAACAGCTGATTTCTCAGCAGAAACTCTGCAAGCCAGAAGGGTGTGGCAAGACATATTTAAAGTGATGAAAGGGAAAAACCTACAACCAAGATTACTTTACCCACCAAAGATCTCATTCAGATTCAACAGAGAAATTAAAAACTTTATAGACAAGCAAAAGCTTAGAGAATTCAACACCACCAAACCAGCTTTACAACAAATGCTAAAGGAACTTTTCTAGGCAGGAGACACAAGAGAAGGAAAAGACTTACAATACTAAACCCAAAACAGTTAAGAAAATGGTAATAGGAACATACATATCGATAACTACCTTAAATATAAATGGATTAAATGCTCCAACCAAAAGACATAGACTGGCTGGATGGATAGTAAAACAAGACCCATATATATGCTGTCTACAAGAGACCCACTTCAGACCTACAGACACATACAGACTGAAAGTGAGGGGATGGAAAAAGATATCCTGTGCAAATGGAAATCAAAAGAAAGCTGAAGTAGCAATTCTCACATCAGACAAAATAGACTTTAAAATAAAGACTATTACAAGAGACTAAGAAGGACACTACATAATGAGCAAGGGATCAATCCAAGAAGAAGATATAAAAATTGTAAATATTTATGCACCCAACATAGGAGCACCTCCATACATAAGGCAAATGCTAACAGCCATAAAAGGGGAAATCGACACTAACACAATCATGGTAGGGGACTTTAACACCCCACTTTCACCAATGGACAGATCATCCAAAATGAAAATAAATAAACACAAGCTTTAAATGATACATCAAACAAGATGGGCTTAACTGATATTTGTAGGACATTCCATCCAAAAACAACACAATACACTTTCTTCTCAAGTGCTCATGGAACATTCTCCAGGATAGATCATATCTTGGGTCACAAATCAAACCTTGGGAAATTTAAGAGAATTGAAATTGTATCAAGTACCTTTTCTGACCACAACACTGTAAGACTAGATAGCAATTACAGGAAAAAAAACTGTAAAAAAATACAAACACATGGAGGCTACACAATACACTACTAAAAAACTAAGAGATCACTGAAGAAATCAAAGAGGAAATCAAAAAATACCTAGAAACAAATGACAATGAAAACACAACAACCCAAAACCTATGGGATGCAGCAAAAGCAGTTCTAGGAGGGAAGTTTATAGCAATACAATCTTACCTCAAGAAGCAAGAAACATCTCAAATAAACAACCTAACCTTACACCTGAAGCAATTAGAGAAAGAAGAACAAAAAAAACCCCAAAGTTAGCAGAAGGAAAGAAATCAGAAAGATCGGATCAGAAATAAATGATAAAGAAACGAAGGAAACGATAGCAAAGATAATAAAATTAAAACCTGGTTCTCTGAGAAGATAAGCAAAATTGATAAACCATGAGCCAGACTCATCAAGAAAAAGAGGGAGAAGACTCAAGTCAACAGAATTAGAAATGAAAAAGGAGAAGTAACAACTGACACTGCAGAAATACAAAGGATCATGAGAGATTACTGCAAGCAACTATATGCCAATAAAATGGACAACCGGGAAGAAATGGACAGATTCTTAGAAAAACACATTTTGAGACTGAACCAGGAAGAAATAGAAAATATAAAGAGACCAATCCCAAGCACTGACCTTGAAACTGTGGTTAAAAATCTTCCAACAAACAAAAGCCCAGGACCAGATGGCTTCACAGGAGAATTCTATCAAACATTTAGAGAAGAGCTAACACCTATCCTCCTCAAAATATTCCAAAATATAGCAGAGGGAGGAACACTCCCCAACTCACTCTACAAGGCCACCATACCTTGATACAAAAACCAGACAAAGATGTCACAAAAAACGAACTCTACAGGCCAATATCACTGATGAACATAGATGCAAACATCCTCAACAAAATACTAGCAAACAGAATCCAACAGCACATTAAAAGGATCATACAACATGATCAAGTGCAGTTTATCCCAGGAATGCAAGGATTCTTCAATATACGCAAATCAATCAATGTGATAAACCATATTAACGAATTGAAGGAGAACAATCATATGATCGTCTCAATAGATGCAGAAAAAGCTTTCGACAAAATTCAACACCCATTTATGGTAAAAACCCTCCAGAAAGTGGACATAGAGGGAATTTACCTTGGCATAATAAAGGCCATATATGACAAACCCGCAGCCAACATTATTCTCAATGGTGAAAAACTGAAACCATTTCCACTAAGATCAGGAACAAGACAAGTGTGCCCTCTCTCACCACTATTATTCAACATAGTTTTGGAAGTTTTAGCCATAGCAATCAGAGACGAAAGAGAAATAAAAGGAATCCAAACTGGAAAAGAAGATGTAAAGCTGTCACTGTTTGCAGATGACATGATACTATATATAGAGAATCCTATAGATGCTACCAGAAAACTACAAGAGTTAATCACTGAATTTGGTAAAGTTGCAGGATACAAAATTAATGCACAGAAATCTCTTGCATTCCTATACACTAATGATGAAATATCTGAAAGATAAATTAAGGAAACACTCCCATTTACTATTGCAACAAAAAGAATAAAATACCTAGGAATAAACCTACCTAAGGATACAAAAGACCTGTAGGCAGAAAACTATAAGACACTGATGAAAGAAATTGAAGATGATACAAACAGATGGAGAGATATACCAATTTTTGGATTGGAAGATTTAACATTGTGAAAATGACTATACTACCCAAAGCAATCTACAGATTCAAAGCGAACTATCAAACTACCAATGGCATTTTTCACAGAACTAGAACAAAAAATTTCACAATTTGTATGGAAACACAAAAGACCTCGAATAGCCAAAGTAATCTTGAGAAAGAAAATGGAGCTGGAAGAATCAGGCTCCTGGACTTCAGACTATACTACAAAGCTACAGGAATCAAGACAGTATGGTACCAGCAGAAAAACAGAAACATAGATCAATGGAGCAGGATAGAAAGCCCACAGATAAACGGACACACATATGGTCACCCTATCTTTGATGAAGGAGGCAAGAATATACAATGGAGAAAAGACACAGTTTTCAATAAGTGGTGCTGGGAAAACTGGACAGCTACTTGTAAAAGAATGAAATTAGAACACTCCCTAACACCATACACAGAAATAAACTCAAAATGGATTAAAGACCTAATGTAAGGCCAGCCATTATAAAACTCTTCGAGGAAAACATAAGCAGAACACTCTCTGACATAAATCAGCAAGATCCTTTTTGACCCACCTGTTAGAGAAATGGAAATAAAAACAAAAATAAACAAATGGGACCTAATGAAACTTAAAAACTTTTGCACAGCAAAGAAAATGATAAACAAGACGAAAAGACAACCCTCAGAATGGGAGAAAATATTTGCAAATGAAGCAACAGACAAAGGATTAATCTCCAAAATATACAAGCAGCTCATGCAGCTCAATAACAAAAAAAACCAAATAACCCAATCCAAAGATGGGCAGAAGAGCTAAACAGACATTTCTCCAAAGAATATATACAGATTGCCAACAAACACATGAAAGAATGCTCAACATCATTAATCATTAGAGAAATGCAAATCAAAGCTACAATGAGATATCATCTCACACCGGTCAGAATGGCCATCATGAAAAAATCTAGAAACAATAAATGCTGGAGAGGGTGTGGAGAAAAGGGAACCATCTTGCACTGTTGGTGGGAATGTAAATTGATACAGCCACTATGGAGAACAGTATGGAGGTTCCTTAAAAAACTAAAAATAGAACTACCATACGACCCAGCAATCCCACTACTGGGCATATACCCTGAGAAAACCATAATTCAAAAAGAGTCATGTACCAAAATGTTCATTGCAGCTCTATTTACAATAGCCAGGACATGGAAGCAACCTAAGTGTCCATCATCAGATGAATGGATAAAGAAGATGTGGCACATATATAAAATGGAATATTACTCAGCCATAAAAAGAAACGAAATTGAGATATTTGTAGTGAGGTGGATGGACCTAGAGTCTGTCATACAGAGTGAAGTAAGTCAGAAAGAGAAAAACAAATACCATATGCTAACACATATATATGGAATCTAAGAAAAAAAAGAAGAACCTAGGGGTAAGATGGGAATAAAGACGCAGACCTACTAGAGAATGGACTTGAGGATATGGGGAGGGGGAAGGGTAAACTGTGACAAAGTGAGAGAGTGGCATGGACGTATATACACTACCAAACATAAGATAGATAGCTAGTGGGAAGCAGCCACATAGCACAGGGAGATCAGCTCCGTGGTTTGTGACAACTTAGAGGGGTGGGATAGGGAGGGTGGGAGGGAGGGAGATGCAAGAGGGAAGAGATATGGGGACGTATGTATATGTATAACTGATTCACTTTGTTATAAAGCAGAAACTAACACACCATTGTAAAGCAATTATACTCCAATAAAGATGTTAAAAAAAAAAATAAAGATGGAGGAAATATGGGGATACGTGTATACGTATAGCTGATTCACTTTGTTATACAGCAGAAACTAACACACCACTGTAAAGCATTTATACTCCAATAAAGATGTTAAAGAAAAAAAAAAGAGTAATGCAGCAGTTATTTAGAACTTACAATAATTTCAGGGGGAGGAAACTCTCATAAACGACATTGTTTACAATTGCCAGCACATGGTGATGATTAAAAAAACAGTTCAACTTTTAGTCAGGTTCACTTTGTGCTTAAATTCTCTATGGACATACAACACACCCCATAACTGACTGTATTTGGGATGGATTGTTCCCACTATACCACCCTGCCCTTGGGCCACCACCGTTCTCAGGTATTTGGCTCAGAAAAAAACAATGATTCTCTTCATGTTGCCTGTTATGGGCTAGTTGCATCCTCTCAAAATTCATATATTGAAGTCCTAACTCTAAGTACCTCAGACTGTATTGGACTTATTGGAGTATAAATGCTTTACAGCGGTGTGTTAGTTTCTGCTGTGTAACAAAGTGAATCAGCTATATGTATACACGTATCCCCATATTTCCTCCCTCTTGTGTCTTGTGACTTTGGACTTCCAGCCTCAGAACTGTGAGGAAATAAATGTCTGTTATTTAAGCCTCCCAATCTATAGTATTTTGTTACAGCAGCGCTAGCAAACGAATACATTCCCTGTCCCATAGAGAAGGGTTTTACTGGTAAGGTGATAAATTCAGTGTTGAATCAATTTAGTCTTCACCCTCAAAAATTTGGACCTTCTGTCCAAATTTTTGGGACAGTCCAAAAATTTCAGAACTGAATTTGGAAGATAGCAGTGAGCTGGATAAATATATCTGTAAGCCATCAGTATTCAGGTGGTAGTTGAAGCTGTGAGAATAGGTGAAATTACCCAGAGAGAGGCATAGAGTAAGAGACATAAGGCCAAGGATGGATGCCTGGGGACACCCCACAGATCTGAATAAAAGTGCACGTTTGCTCACAGATACACTTGGACCTACAAGCTGGGGTTATTCACCAGAGAGAGGACATTTTGGAGATACTAAATTTTGGAAAGAAAATCATCTGTAAATGAAAGTGTTTCCTGTAATAATCCTCAAAATGAACAATTTTCCCAACTGAGGCAATCTACCCAGGTGATCCACCTGAACAATATTTAGCTTAAAAAACTGGCTAGAAATGAAGTCTGAGCTGTTTCTTTCAAAGGACACATAACTGGCAAAATAAAGTTCTTGTTGAATAAAAAGGTCAACTGAAAATTTGGGTTCCTGAAACCTGAGGTCTTTATGTGCTGGAAGTACCATGCTTTGAATAGCTCAGAATGCTGTAATTTTCATTGGTAAGGTAAGAAATAGGACTATCTATAAAAAGCTAGTTCGAAAAGAATAGACAACTTCAAGGCTTTAGTGAGAAAGAATAAAATGTCATTGACATAAAAAAATATCACAGGGCTTTTCCAACTACAAAGTCAGCTCACTTTGTGTGTGTGTGTGTGTGTGCGCACACGCATGTGCGTGCACACAGATTTAATGTCATATTTCAGTATATCTTCCTTAGCAAACAATGATTTTCTTTAAATAGGTAAAGGTTAATGTCTCTATTCTATTTAATTTGTACTGGGCTTATATATATTTAAAGCATTAATCTCTTAAAAACAATAAGCAACAAACTTTTTAAAGCAGGAAGCAAAAAATGTCCCAAAATCCAGGGGTAAGACTGGCCTCATTCAAGGTTTATATAAGGGCTCAAATGATGGAAACAGGATCCAGTTTATCTCCTGTTCCATCCCTCAGGCTATTTCCTCTGGGTAGCTCACTTCTCTGGTAGGCTTTCTTTCTTGGAGGCAAGATGACTACAGGTGGTCCCAGCTTTCCATTCAAGTTCAAATGTCCAAGCAAAATTCTCACTGCATCTGTTTGGATTACGTGCCCATTAAGGAACCATTTTAAGTGGCCAGAGGTCATATGAAGTGCTGATTTTCCTAAGCCTGATTCATGCGTTCCACTTTGATTTGGTTTGGGTCCCATACTGTCCCTAAATTCAAGAAGGGTATATCTGCAAGTAGGTAATGCCAGAGGAAGTGTGCATGAAGGTTGAATGGTTTAAAAAATACACACACATGCACATATATATATGCACACAAAATAAGTGTTTATATATGTATATATAAAATATAAAAAAGTATAATGCAAGCTAAGAAAAGAAAACTTCAAAGTGTTCCTGATGTCATTTTTTTTGTGTATGTGAGAGGAACAAGTAGAAGGGGAAAAAGACAAATACTCGAGTACATTGATGTTTCAATATTGCAATTAGACTGCTCCAGGAAGTTAGATCTGTACAAGATATCATGGAAATAAAGAAATATTCAGGGTTATTTTAGTGGGATGATATTTTAAAATGTTGTTCTGGAACCTTTTATTTAGAACCAGCAAGCTGAGAAGCATTAAATCCTATTTGTATTTACATAGAAAATTTAATTGACTAGAAGTTTTGACGACTTCAATTTAAATAATTGAGCCTAATATTAATAGATGAGGATGGTTGATTGGGATAGGGACAGTGTATTTTCCAGAAACGTGTCTGTCTGTGTGGGTGTGTGTGTGTCTGCATGACCTTGGCTTAACCAAAGGTCACTGCGTAATACCATATATAACGCCCACGATGTTTTTTTTTTTTTTTTTTTTAAAGCTAATTTATTTATTTATTTATGGCTGTGTTGGGTCTTCGTTTCTGTGCGAGGGCTTTCTCTAGTTGCGGCAAGCGGGGGCCACTCTTCATCGCGGTGCGCGGGCCTCTCACTATCGTGGCCTCTCTTGTTGCGGAGCACAGGCTCCAGATGCGCAGGCTCAGCAATTGTGGCTCACGGGCCCAGCTGCTCCGCGGCATGTGGGATCTTCCCAGCCCAGGGCTCGAACCCGTGTCCCCTGCATTGGCAGGCAGATTCTCAACCACTGCGCCACCAGGGAAGCCCGCCCACAGTGTTTTATGAGGACAATTAGTAGTACGAGGGAAGCTCCTTACACACTTTTGGATGTTTGAGGAGCTTGTACGCATGTGAGATAATTCCTTCTACAAATGCTCTAGCATACAAGAAAATTGGGGAAAATTGCCCCCAATTTTTTAAATTATTTTTCTTCTGGATCTGTCTTTACCTCCCAGTTTCCTCATCCTCCTTTGCATTTTGCCTCTTCCACCTCCTCTCTCCACCTTGCAGTGGTCCTTCCCCCTCTGCCTCTGGATTCTCCATCCCTTTACTAAATCTAACTGTCAAGTGTGTGCCACATTATTTAGCAGCTGAAAGGGGCCTTACAGGGATGTTTAGCCAACCCTTACATTTTACATTTGCTGAGCTGAGGGAGAGGCAGGGAACCTGTGATCTAAGGCCATATCATTGGTTAGCATGTGACCTGGAAGAGCCCAGGGCTCCTTCCTCTAAGTCCCTCTTGTGCAAACGTTCTCTCAATCCACCCACATCATCTGACCCACAGCCCACATACACATATAGCTCTGAGTTCCACTTTTCTCTGCCTTCTCCATAATCATTTCCATCTTGCCTCCCATCAGTGGACTCCCTGTTATGGCTAGCTCCACTTTTACCTTCTTCCCACCTCTCAGTTTGGACTTGATGCAGTAGTAGTAGTAATATGATAATAAAATAACATATAGTGAGTGCTCATAATAGGCCATTTACTGAACATTTTACATCTCTAACCTCATTTGATTTTCACACAACTCTAAGTAGATGCTCTTGTTTCCTTATTTTGTAAATGAGGTTTAGGGAAGTTAAGTAACCTGTCTGAAGTCACACTGGAAATACAATTTGAGCCCAGTTGATCTGATTTCAAAGTTGGAACTCTTATCTGCAGTGCTGTATTGCTTCCCATACTGATGGTTCCACATTTTGCACCATAGCACAGTGTGGCTAGCGGTCTTTTCAGTCTCATAACTAAGAAGGACTAACATTCATAACTAAATGGACGTTTACCTTGAAATGGGAACTCAGTGAGCTGTTTGTTCTCTGCTTCCATCTCAATGTTGCAATACTAACCCCAATGGGACATATTCATTTCAATCTCAGTGTTGAAGTTGGGGAAGAAAGGAAAGAAAGCGTATAGAAGACAGTGGTGAAGAAAAGAGAGAAAGGGGACAAGAATTATGGGGGTACCAAGGTGGGAAGGAGAATGGGTGCAGCAAGGAACAAAAGTCTGAACTTGACTTTCCTTGCATTTCTGACCCAACTGATTATCTTTGTGCCACATCACCTTTCTGTTTGTTTTCTGTTTTTTTACCCCTCTAGGATCTTAATAACATCATAAAATAAAATCCACTTGTCTAACGCAAAACATGGCTTAGTGGAAAAAAAAGTCTGAGTCATCATGAAAGCTTACCAAATCCCTGTAACAGATATTGCAAGCGTCTGGCAGTCAAGACAGGAGGAAACTCAAGTGCAACTAAATTCAGGTCAATAGGAAGTATTTGTAGCTTGAACTTACAATTTACAATAAAGAGGAAATATGCCAGCTGTAAGCAGCAGAAGTCTGTAATAACCCGGTCCCAATACATTTCAAAGTTGTTTTTATTGAACTCTAGCCATCTATCTAATTTGCTCCCCAGGGCATTCTCAGAGAGTGATTTTACGATATATATTTTTAAAAAGCTGGCTGTTTTCAATAGCTTAGATTTTTTTTTTTTCTCAGTCTATTAGGTGTCATTCAGCCATGGCATTTTTAAGCTGTCGTAGACAAATGCGTTCAGTAGGCAAATTAAAAATAGAATATTTAATACATGAAAACAGTGAGACTAAAACTGGGAATGAAATAGTTTTGTATTAGATCTAGGAGTTAAAAGACAAGAGATGTTGGGAAGTTCAATAGAGCTAGAACTCATAAAGACTACCCAAAGTTTCAGCAAAACTTCTACATCAAATTACGATTACCCTACACTAGGCAGTTCTTTTTGGCAAAACTGAAAGAAATCAGTTCAGGAAGAAGAGGCTCTGGGCATTGAAATGTCTGGCACCCAATTCCTTCACCCATTTTGCTCTTGAGCTGAGACCATTTGCTCTGGATGCACTGATGGAGGTATTTTGGAAAGCTGGGTAGAGTGGGATGCTTTGCTTCAAGGATACAGACTTGACCCCTGTGGGGGCTTCACAAAGAAGCAGTGTAGCATTGTGGTGGTAAGTCTCTAAGCTTTGCTGCTTCCTAGTTATGTGAACTTAGCCAAGTTATCCAACTACTTGAGCCTCAGGTTTTTCATTTGTAAAATAAGGGTAATACTAACACTCACCTCCAGATCCATACCCGGAAAGGGCAATCCAATACTTACCCCAAGGCACAAAAATGCAAATAATGACATACAAAGTTTATCGATTTCCTATCTGATTTACATGTTTCCAGCACATTCACTCTTCTAGCAGCACAGGACAACTGAGTCTCTCACCTGGTCAGCCAGATCCTTCTAAGAATAAGGTGCTTCTGGAGAGCAGACAGTAGTATTAACACATGTCTGCGAGTCATGTCACCGGTTCCAAAATTGACTTCACGGCACATTTTGTGTTTGTTGTAAGCTCAGAACACCTGTACACCTGGTTTCAGCTTTGCCTACTCTGTGAAGTTTAAATGAGATGAGGATTCTTTTTTTTTTCCTTCAGAGCAACAGAATCTAATTCTAAACATTTTAGTTACCTTTAACAAAATGCTGGCTTCAATCCACTAAATCTATTTTAAGCCCCACTCATGGGTCATGACCCCCTGTTGAAAAGTCCTGATTCTATAATGATATCCAATTACTCAAGGAAAACCCTGTGCACACAGCAGGCTCTGTAGTTACTTTCCTGGTATAAAAAGCCTTTGATGATTTCTAGGCAGAACGCAGTGATCCGAAAGCATAAGATCTAGCCCATGTGCTATTCTGCATGTACTTTCTGTTCGTAAAAGGATATTGGCCATTTAACTATGCTGGCTTCAGAGACTTTCTGTGCGACTGACCTTTAAGGAATGGGAGGCTGTTGGGGCCTCTGCTTGCTTCCTTCCTTGGCTGGCTGAAATTCTGGCCAGAAGAATGGACTGGTGAGGGGAAGGGATATATGTGTGGGGAGAAAGCAGGGAGAATGCCTGCAGTGATTGGAAGGTAAATTAAGAGCGCTCCAAGGCCTGGTTACTTCAATTATTTGTAGTTAAAGCATCATTATGAGCAATTAATGTGCAGCCATATGGCACGTCTCTAAGTCTAACCGATAACCAGATATTATTCAGTAAGGCCGCTCATTTCCCACCCAGGTGGTTGTAAGCAATGTAATCCAATTTGGGTGGCATTAAAAACTGAAACAACGGGCTTCCCTGGTGACGCAATGGTTAGGAATCTGCCTGCCAGTACAGGGGACACGGGTTCGAGCCCTGGTCCGGGAAGATCCCACATGCCATGGAGCAGCTGGGCCTGTGTGCCACGACTACTGAGCCTGTGCTCTAGAGACCACGAGCCACAACTGCTGAGCCCATGTGCCACAACTACTGAAGCCTGTGCACCTGGAACCCATGCTCTGCAACAGGAGAGGCCACCGCAGTGAGAGGCCTGCGCACCGCAACGAAGAGTAGCTCCAGCTCACCGCAACTGGAGAAGGCCCGCGTGCAGCAGCGAAGACCCAATGCAGCCAAAAATAAACAAATAAATTTATTAAAACAAAACAAAACAAAAAAAAACAACCTGAAACAACAAAACCAAAAACAACCCCTTTCCCCAACGTGCACACACACACACACACACCCACACACACACACACACACACACTTTCCTCCTTTCAACAATGGTCCTGAATTGTCCCATTTATTGAATAGAGTTATGAGACTGATAGTTTGAGATGAAATTAATATTTCCATGAGGTTCCTTGAGGCAAGCTACAGATACCAATTCTGGCTAATTTAAGCATCAAAGTGTCATTAAAAGGATGTGAAAATAGTTGAAAAATAAAGAAAAGGGTGAAAAAGGGTAGGTGTCAGAAAAAGCAGGGTCGAGAGTGGTTCCAAAGCTCCCTGTGGAGGAAAAAGTACCAACTCTTTGTGTGTGTGTGTGTGTGTGAGAGACAGAGAGAGAGAGTTGGATCACAAAATCCTGTGCATTTGTATCTGGATTGAAAGAGAATGATAAAAAATTCAATTCAGTTCAACTTGTGTTTAATTGACTGCTAACTTTATGTCAGGGATTATTCTAGGAGCTTGTGAAATGTCAGTAAGTGAAGCAAAGTTCTCTGCCCTCATGGGGCTTACATTCAGTGTTTTTATAGATACATCCTGAAGTGTGGTCTTAAGCAATGTTGATCATGGGGTGGTAAACTTTTCTTGATAGCATTCTTTTTTGGCAAAATATTACTTATCTTAAATGTAAGATTATCTACCTTTTGATTAGCAAAACAAATATTTGTTACAGAGGTATATACATATATATTTTTCACCTTCAGGAAGAGACAGGCTACCAATCCATCCTAATTATTGAAAAACATACAATAAACATATAACTGTCCTTGTGTTTGGCTAAATATTACACAAAAATAACTAAATAAACTGATCCTAACCACCATGGAATTTATAATATAAAGTTGAGATGTTGCATAATGAGTACAGTTTGTTTAAAACTGCTCTCTATACCTAGCATAACATTTTTGGAAAACATTATTAAATGAGCTAAAGGAACTCCTCAAAGTACTTATGGAATTATACACTTAATGTAACAATGCCCAGAACATACCTCAAAGTTTGCAAATCTGCATAACCTGAACGCAGGATCTAGTGCTTTGGGAAACAAACAAGTGTCCCTACCTTCAAAACTTATCTGAAGAAGAATAATCACAATTTAAAAATTCATGTAAAAATTCTTCTTCATTAACATCAAAACAAGTGATATAATAATGAAATAACAAAAGTTAACATGAGGCAATGTGTGAATTCGCAGTAAGTCGTTCCAATATAATAAAAATTACATTACAAATAATCGGATTTAATTTAAATGAGTTCTTTCTCTTCCAGAAAATCATCAAGACTTTTTAAGATGTTAATTTGCAGACAATTATTATAGTTTGGAAATTTAATTTTGTTTCTTCCTTTCCCCACTTGCCCCCTGTAAAGAGCTGAAGAGAGGAAGAAAATGAGAGCATCCTTCATTTGGAAGCCTCTTTCCTTTCCTTTCTGGCTTTAGCAGAAACAGGATTCCCCATTTATTCCTTCATCACGTGGACCCTCACAGAGGTGCCCAGGCAATGGCAACGCCACCACTGTTGCTGCTGCTGCCACAGTGCAGACCCCTGCTGTTGAGCTGCAGGAAGACCTCTTTAACAAACTGACCTAGCTGGAGTCCATGCTGTGTTTAGCTAGTCCAGAAGCACTATTTAATATAACCTTGAGGTTTACTTGCCTCCAGAAATAGGGCAGCATTTCTCTTAGTCAAAGGCAAATGGTGATGAATGTCATAATTAAACATCGAAACCTATCACAGTGGACTTTTCAATGAACAGCCTAGTTTTTTGTCTTAATTACATAGGATGGTGAGGGAATACCTCTTCAGAAATGGTAACCTACTTCCCAGCCACTGATTTTTTTTCAGTCTATGACTTTTGCTAAGGATCTTCGGGAAGGTGGAGTATGGGCTATGAATCATTCCAAAGCCTGGGCAGCTTTAATGACCCCTGGGAGCTCCGTCCATCCCAGTCACCTGGGAAGTAAGTCAACTAAAGTGTTCAGAGCAGACGTTGGTTTCTACAAAGGGAAAGGGGGGGATTATGTTTTATATTATGTTAAAATTTTTTTCTACTACTTTCAAACTAGGTTCTCAGACTATAAATTTCCTCTCAGAGAGTGACATTTCTTCTGAAGTATTTGTAGCAGGAGGAACAGGCCGGAGACACTAAACACTGCTTCCTCCCACTCTTATATAAATGATGCTTTGATGTCAACTGTCTGCTCAGGAAAGATGATCTGGGATCAGGTATAGAGAAGAGTGTGCTTCTCCAGTTAGAACAAAAGCCTCAAAGTTTGTGAGTCAGGCTTTTTGGCTGGAAAATCCCAGACTTATCAGCTGCCATTGACCAAGATACTTTCCCATTTTTGGTTTGGGGGTTCTCACCCATAAACCCTAGAGATCACTTTGCTTGGCACTTTGCAGCTAGACTGTGGGGATTTATTCCTGTGGGTTTTTTTTTTTTTTTAAGTTAAGAATTTTGAACCATAATGTGCCTCCTTGAAATAATAGGAAGTAAAAAAGACAGAGTAGGATGGTAACAAAACATGGGATCAATGGTCAAAAGGCTTGAGTTTCACCCTAGACTTCTTTGCTGAGTAATCTTGGCAATTTTTCAACTTCTCTGAGATTGCTTTTCTTATAAATGATCTTAGTAAAAACTTCCAGCACTTAGAATTTTTGGAACGGATAGTGTATTGTGATTTAGACCCTGGTACTTATGTTGGAATGGCATTCTTTGCAAATAATTAGCTGTGTGACTAGTTACCTAATTTCTCTAAACCTCAGTTTCTTCTTAGGTAAAATAGTAGGATTTTTAAAAATCCTTTAGGATTTTTCGAAGTAATGAGTGAGATAATCCATATAAAATTTTAGGATAGTGTTCCATATATAGCTATTTTTGTTCTTGCGATTATTATTGTTATAAATATTATTATGTGTAAATCAAATGAATCAATGGCTAAAACATATACTGCAAACTCTAAATTTCTATATGCATAATAATTACTGTATAGCAATTTGACATTTATAGGTCAATTTAACCCATCATAATCTGAGCCTATAGAAACCTGCTAACAAGGTAAAATTTCAGTTTTCAATGAATCGGCTCCACTCCACACTCCCAGCATTGCTAGGGGTATATTTTACTTACCCATTTTATGAACCTTGTTTCTATAAGAGCACCTTTTCTAGATATTTGGTTTATGCTTAACGAAATATTATTTTTTTCCAGATAATGCCCCAATAGGATTTTATACAGGTGAAGTGCTCAATCATTATTTTATTTAATAAGCAAAAAACTTACAACTTAAACTGTAAACCAGTGACCTCAAAGTCGAGATTTAATCACCTAAATCAAATACAGTGACACCTCGTTACATGGCAATTTGAAGTAATAAAGGTGAAGTTTCTCTGTAACTGAAGTTTAACCAAACTTTTTCAATTGCTTTCAGAAGAAATGTTTCTACATTGTATGACTAACTTCATGTTTTCTGAAAAGTATAGATTAAAATGTAACATTTTTTCAATGACACAAAATGAGCATTATGGCAATTAGTAATTGCATTAAGTTCTAATAGAGTAGGTTTTGTTTTTCTTTTTTTATTGTCTGTCAACTGTCACTGCTAGGGTAGGTATGCTTGCTTCTTATATCCATCTGCCTTTTAATTTACTGTTTCTAATCTGCTGAGCTATGAGAATTCAGATGACTAAAACACTTAGTCTTGTGTGTGAATGAAGAGAATATTCTCCTGTTCCACAAAATACTAAACTTTTAGTACAAGGGATTTGAGCAGTTATTTTAGGATTGAGGGGTTTCTTTTCTTTATTTCCCGGTTCTCAACTGCTCTAATAGTGATTGATGTTTCCAGGAAACTATAATTTCCTGGTATATACGGAACTAAGATTTGAGGGTACAAGTATTCTCTATTAAGAAGCGCAAAATTATGAATTTCGTGATTATCTGTAATTGATAAAATTTTATGTATTTCCCTAATATAATAACAACAATAATAATAATGATATCTAACATTAGTAAATGATTACTAAGTGCGTTTAACAACTTTATTTATTTACTAATGCTTACATAAGACTTATTTATAGATCAAATATTCTACTATGCTATATGCAAATATTTACTTACTGAATGCCGTTAAAATTTACATGTGTATACTCATTCAAAAATATTATTAATCTCAACTTATATATGGGGAAACTGAGCCTTTGAGATGTTTTATAATTTTTTCAAGGTCTCACAGCTATTGAGTGGTAGAGCCAGTGCCTGAAGGGAGGGATGTATGCCTCTAAGAATATGATCTTATGTCATAAGGACTCTGGCAGACAGCCAGCAATCCAAGTAGAAGCCATTTACTCTGGGAATCTGAATCCAATAGTCCAGTGGCTCAGGACGAAAGTGGGATGAACCTCATACTGACAAAAAATGTAGTCTGAGGAACTTGCTACTTAAAAAGAAAGAAAGCAAAGTTTGGAAGTTGTTGTTATGAGAGCGAAACATTTACATTCACACTCTGATCCTTCAGCAAGCTCCTAATCTGGACTATAGAACACCACGTACGGGTTTTCTCAATGTTTTGATACTTAATGCGGATCAAGAGCACAGGCTCTGAATTCAGGTTACTTCCTTCAAATCTGGGTTCTATTGTCTCGGCTTGGGAATGTACATTTTCTGAGGGGTTTCATCATTTGTAAATTGGTACAAGAATAGTACCTGCCACATAGGATTATTCTGAGAGTCAAATGAAATAATAGTTCTTAGCAGAGAGCATGGCGTTTATTAATTGATCAACAAATGCTTGTTAACATTATCATCATTTTGAACATGTATTTCATGGAAAGCTGGCACCACAAACAACTCAGGGAAAGCAAGGCAATCGCTGTGAAATACATTCGGGAAATAATATTCTTTAATTCCCTCACAGAATGTCACAATGGATTTTGTCATAGTAAAAGCGTTTTAAAAGTCTTCTTTGGAAATATGTTCAACTTTATTTAGCTCAATGTTTCCCAAACTTGTTTGTCCATAAAGGTTGTATAGGTATGGTGTGTGCATCTGTGTGTGTGCTCACACATGCATGTGTGTATGTGTGTGTGTTTGTGTGTAAAACACCTAGCTTATGGAGCTAGTTTTTCTTGGAACACATTGCTGGGAAATGTTGCCCCTCACTAGAATATCTGAAGGGGGAGTGACAGGAAATGTGTGGCATGGAGACTGATGTGGCAATTCCAGATCTAAATTATATCAGTTAGAATCAAATATTAGCATGCCTGCTGATGGGGAAGAGAAACTTGAAACCTAGATCCCTGAAGGTGACTTCATGTGTTACTAGGAGCAACTTGGGTTTGAACCTCTGAAGTTTAATCATTACAACCATCATCGTCATCATCATATCATCATCACCATCACTGCATCCTCACTCCCACCATATACTCACTGGTTTAATATATGTGAAGCAAGGTGTTAAGTGATTCATTTGCATGAGTCATTTTCTCCTTACAGCCACGCTGTTAAGTAAGTATCACAACTCTAACTTTTATATAGTGGAATATGGATTTAGAGAGGTTAAATTCTGTGGCTAAGATAAAGGACACATAAGTATAGAACATACCCTTAAACTCCTACTTGTCCTGGAAAGTAGCTTGACTCATTACTCGTGAGAGTAATTGCCAGTGAGAAAGTTAGAGCAATAGCTCCCCTGGGGGTAAGCCAGGATCTGTGTGCCCAGGCCTTCTCTCTTAGGATGTGAGTTTCCTCAATAGCGGTATCTTCCATGTGGAACAGACAAATGTCCTTTCAAAGGCCCAAACTGCAGGGAACCTGGAAGCAGCAGGAGGGAGCCTGGCCCACTTAATGATGGGGATCACTTGGCTTCATCTGGCACAGTCTCTTTCTTTTTAATTTCTGAACAGCAAAGCTGAATTTAATCGTGCTACTTAACATTAGGGGCTGTTATAGATTTTCACGGGGCAATCAAAGAACCAGATTTAAACCTGGAGACTATCACAATGCACTGTATGACAGAGAGAAAATTAGGTACGACAGGGTCTCCACACTATGGTCTGTACAGCAAATCTGGCCTGTCACCTATTATTGCATGGCCTGTGAGTGAAAATGCTTTTAACATTTTTAAATAGTTGCTCAAGTACCTATATAGTATTGTCAATTTTGCTTCTTGATCCATAAAGCCTAAAATATTTACTATCTTGCTTTAAATAAATAAATGAAAATTTGGTCATCCCTGATACACGATATTAATTTCATAGACTCTGCCCAATGTCTTCTATTAAATTAAAAAAAGATCAAGCACCAACTAAGTTTAACCATCATTCCTGAAGGAGAGGTGCCTTTGTCTGCAGAAAATGTTACCAGTGGAAGGATATCAGAGAATCGTCAATCAGTGCGTTATGGAACGCTTAAGCTACATATTTCAAACTCTGATAACCATGATGCTTATACTTCTTCCCGCCCTCTCTTCCCCATAGTTGATAGGAACTGGGGTGAACATGTGACAAGTTATGTCAATCAGACTCCTTTTCCTGATGGATTAGGGATTTGGATTATAGTTATCATCTAAGATATATGGCTATATCTTAGGCACAGTTAAATACTCTTGCTCTGTGCGTCAGCCGTTTTAAGCATGCACAGAAAGATCAGAGAAAGTTGGTCCCAAAGGGAGAAGAATATGGGCAGAGGGCAAAGGGAATCAAGCAGAGAGACTGAACTGCTACCTGGTTACTCCGTCACTAGTGCTTGGTTCCAGGAGCCACTGGATCTGCTTTCCAATATGGTAGTCACTCACTGCCTCTAGCTACTGAGCCTTTGAAATGGGCTAGTCTAAACTGAGTTGTAGTGTGTAAAATACACACTAGATTTCAAAAACTGAGTATGCAAAAAGTAAACTATCTCACTAATATTTTATACTTATTCTGTATGAAAATATTTTGGATATATTGGGTTAAAATTAATTTCACCTATTTCCTTTTACTCTTTTTTTAAAACTGTGGCTACTAGAAAACTTAAAATTTTAAATTTAACATTATCCTTGGAGATCCAGCTACTCTGATTCTAAGAAATACTGCTACTTAAAAATTCCATGCCTTCACCTCATCATCTCCTTTTTCTTTCACTGAAGATAGACCAAGCTGGTTTTAGTTAATGCAAACAAAAGATACTTAATAAAACAATAAGCCCTTTCAACATGCCCAATTTAAAGTACCTCGTGTATTGGGAAGATTTTGTCCAATGAAGCAATTTACCAAGGCTAAAGGGCTTACATGCCATTCCATAATATTGCATTAAATAATATTAAAGCTACTATATATGGGTATTTACAGTGAGTCACATGCTCTGCTCCATGCTATTTAATTTAAATTAAGCAGCATCCCATTCAGAAGAGAAAATGAAGGCATTGGGACTGTTGTATGATATATGCAAGGTGACACAGCTAATAAGTGGTGGAGGTGGTTTCATGATAAATCCTCTGCTCTTGACCTTTAGACCATCAGTCATGAATCGATGGTGTTTGTGCCAGTGACAGGGTTGTAATGTGATCATTTAGACTTGGTGAGCATGTATAAGGCATATATTGGGTAGAGAGGGTCCTGAGACTTTCCTAGGGGAGGTAAGAGAAGTGAAAGCTTAGCTGTAAGAAGGAAAGAAACTACTTCTTGCTTCCTCCTCCCCTACTGTGTGCTCAGATAATGTGCCAGAAACTTACATAGGATATCAAGTCCCTGCTTTTTCTATGGTGCCACTCCTGGAAAAACTGGACGTTCCCAATCTCTGCAGTAAATATTGGACTAATTTAGCCCATCAGGTGCCCTGGAGAGGTTGCAATACCTTGGGAATGTGCTGTAAGTCAGAGGAGCTTCTGTGAGCTGCAGGAGACTGGTACTCCCTTTGGTTAAAGGCTGGCCTCACAATTTCCTGTTTTCCTGGCTGCTGCCTCGGCTGTTGAACTCATGCTAGAATAGATTCCCTAGAGATGATCTCTTCCCAGTTTTCAGAGTGGGACACTGTTCTCCAAGAAAATTTAATTCACATCATATGGGAGAACAAATTACTCCCAGATAGTAGTTTATTTTCTTTGGCTTTTCATAGGATGGACCCAATAATAAAAATCTTAATAATGATGATAATGATGCTATAGAAATGCAAAGTCTTTGGATTGTTATTCTTACAGAAGACCATTTAATAATCCCAATTTTACTACATATTTCTATTGGCCAGGCAATTGTTTGGTTTTCCTTCATCATCTTCTTTTGTCACTGGTGTACTGAGTTTCCAGATGCTTATTCTACTCTGTGCCTAATTATCTATTGAACCAATTACGTTAACTACACTATCACTTAAAAAACAAAGGAAAAACATCTTAAATGTAGTGTAAGACTATATTGAGTGGTATTTTCAAATTTTTTGGAAATGCATATTGAAATTGTTAGAGGACAAACTAAAACCATCACAAAAGTGAAGCTGGGACGGGGACTCACCTCTCTTAGTGCTGGGTAAATGGTCCCATAAAATATGCACAGGTCCCTTATGTTAACCTTCTTAATCCTACCCGACATAATGACATGAAATGGGAGGAGGAACCTGTCCTGAAACCAGGTGAAATTTGTAAGAAATGCCTTTAGAGCCTCCCCACACATCTGTGAAATCTGCCTTGAGCATATATCAGCAGAACACAACCCAGGAAAATTCACAGCTACCCTAAGGAATGCCCTTTAATGCTCCTTTTGCAGACCTGTCCTTCCAGAAACCATCCACTACTTTGAATTGTTCTTAGTTCCCTCCCTGCGGAAAAACGTGAGACAGGGTTCTGCTTTATAACTGCTTAGAACCGTCTCCTCCAATTCTGCAGCCAGAACCCATAGATGTTTAACATACTAAGTGGGATCAGCCCTCTGAATCCCAAATGAATGTTTCATGATGTCCGAAGTGCAATTCTGTGAGTTTCCAAATTTTCTCTTTTTCCACGTATCCGCATTCTTTCCAAGGCAGGTATGAAATAGGTGAGTTTAATCATTTTGCAGTGCTTTAAGGGATTAAAAGTTTATAGGCTCTTCTTGTAGCCTGGAGTTTCAGTCTCCTTCTCTTTTCTTCTCTTTCTCTCCTCCCTCCCCCACTGCCCCCATCTCCCTCACCCTCATGCCAACCCAGGGCCCCTGAGGCAACTCAATTGCTTTCTGATTTGACTTCCTTCTGGTAAATGAGTTAAAGTGTGAGTGGAGGCTGGCTCCCGTATTTCCTCTCTTAAAAGTAAAATCAAACTCTAAAAAATCAGCCCACAGGAAAAAGTAACTTCAAAAACCAGGGCTTACATTCCACAAGCCTCTTGAGCTCTCATCTGCTCCCTCAACAATACCCTTTGAAGGAAAACTTTCCAAAAGGCTCCAGTGGAAATGGCAGGCAGCTCCTGAGTTGTTTTTCTGTCCGAAACAATGAGTTCTCGTCTCTTGTCATGGCTGTACAGCCATTTTCAGGGCTCCTTTGGAAGCCTTTGGCCTCTGCTGTAAACAGTAGGCTTTGAGAACATATAGGTGGCTGAACAAATAAATGGTGACTCAGCAAGAGGGAAAATCAGAGGTTAACAGTGTCTATCTCTCTCCTCTTAAAAAAAGAGAAGTGGGGCATTTTCCAGTTTTAAGATTCAGCTCACATCCATGAAGTTGGGAACTGTGGATAATTTAAAGAAATCAGTTTTTGTTTCTTTGTTGTTTCTGTTTTCATGGGTGCAGTTAGCGTCTTAGAGATTTATGTTGTTTGTTTCCTCTCTTCTCCCATCTCTTTGCTGACTTACAGGCAGCTTCTACATTGCTTACTTTGCTTTTTAGCTTTTTAAACATATGACCTGTCTTGGGTCATAAATTTCTGCTAGTGAATCCAAGGTTGCTTTGATATCTACAGATTGTTTAACCTAATTAAAAGAAAGTCTGCAGACCTTGCTGCTTGAGTTTTTTGAAGAAAACAAATTTAGGGTTACTAAAGGGGCAAGGGGTGGGGAGGGATAAATTGGGAATTTGGGATTAACAGATCCGCCCTACTATATATAAGGTAGATAAACAACAAAGATCTACTGTATAGTACAGGGAACTATACTCAATATCTTGTAAGAGCCTATAATGGAAAAGAATCTGAGAAATAATAGATAGATATATATGTATAACCTAATCACTTTTTTGTGCACCTGAAGCATTGTAAATCAACAGTACTTCAATAAAAACAATAGTGCCATTCACCTTGGAGTGAACTCCACTGCCCACCTGGGCACACGGGGGTAACATTTCCCCATCACTGCCCAGAGAGCCTTACTTCAGCCCTGCCTTCTCCTTACAACATTCTTGGCTTGAAACTCCCTCCTCCCATGACTCAAAACAACACCTAAAAGTGTGCCTTTTCACATAGACCTTTCTCAATAAATATTTATTGACTTGGCTGATAAAAGAATTAGTTTCATAGGAATTTGCTCCTCACAGATAACATATCTGCACTTTACTGGATTCTTCCACACCTCGGTCTCATGGGGTGATTTATAGTGAGACCTATATGGCCCACAAGAGACCACTGAGAGAATATCTTTGAGGCTTGAAGACGCCTCTTCATGGTCTGCAAAATGTTGATGAAAGAAAGTTTCCAATTCCTTTTCTGCCAAAGCATTGTTCTATTTTTGGAATTCACCATTACCTTTATCATCAAAGTTCAAAGTTTATGACCTGACTGCTTGTGTGGTTTATTTTAATGAACTAAACATGAGAGAAAATATTATTCATGTAGTTTTGTATCAAACTCTCAGGACACTTTCATCAGCCGTACCCATTGCCATTGTGTAGCTCAATATGGCTAACTCTCCAGTGATAAGGGAGTGAAACTCGAACACACTAAATCCCAGTCTCAAGTCAGACTCCTTATAACACAAGGTTGGCAGAACAGATCAGTGAGTGTCCTGTGATTGGGAGAGTCCTAAATTGCTAAACCAGTTACCTATGTGTGGTAGGTATATTGGATAAAAGGAATAATACACGGAAGTTCTGAAACAGAAGGAATAAAACGACCAAGAAGGAGGCACATATTGCTGTCGGGGTGTGTGTGTGTGAAAGAGAGACAGTAGATACCATACAGTGTGATTCTAAGATGGATTTCTTTTCAAATTTTAAAATCTCAGAAGTTGGTATATGTCAGAAGATCCCTGTGTCAGAATAATTAGCAGCAGTTTTCCTTACTTAGGGGTACATCAAATTATGGGCAACCCTTTCAATGGAACAGAGTAGAAAACCCTGGACGAGGGTGATGGTAAGAGCAATGGTGGCCCAGTTGGGTTCAAGACAGAGGCCTATGTGATAAGTGAGCCATCCTTTTTACCTGAGGATCAAAGCACTTTGCTACCTTGTTGCCGAATCTGATTTCCCCTTACACCATAGCAGAGATGGTACTGTCCACAAAAATATTTTCTCTGTCTTTCAGTAATGTAACGTTGTTGCAGGGAAGTGACAACCCAGGAGGAGATCATACCTCCCAGGGCCATTTCCACTCCCTCCTTGCATTCAGAGGTGACCACGTGATTTTTTTTTTTTTCCTTAGAATACAAGCAGAAGTGATGATAATCTCATCCAGGAAAGAATTTTTAAGAAGCAGGTGTATCTTCTTTACACCCCTCTTTTTCCTTTTATCTGTTGGATGCAAACAATGCTAATGAAACCCTAGGAGATCAGAGAGCCAGGTGATGTGAACGTTATGGCATCAAAAACACCAAGTGGAGAAAAGATACCTGCCAGCCAGAAACACCTGCTTTGGACAGTCACACGAGAGAGAAATAAACTTCTGTATTTGAGACATTATAAATGTGGATCTGTTTGTTACAGCAGCTGGTGTTACCCTAATACAATCACATTACTTCAAGATACCAAATGCAAGATATTAAAAGTTAGATGAAGATGGGAATTGAGGAGGAGGCTTATTGTTTTACAATGTTAGCCAAAAGAAAGAAAGAGGAACATTGACGAGGTCCTGATATGTCTAAAAACATTTGAAAGGCAGTCCTAAAATAGAAAAGATGAGAATTTCTGTGAGTCCAGAGGGTCTACCTATGAACAGTGTGGAAGGGAGAGAGGCTGGTTTCAGGCTAATTTACTAAACACATTCTAATCGTTTGCTGTATTCTAAATGACCTTGCCAAATCACAAATCCCTGGTACTAATCTTCTTTAGGCAGAAGTTGGATGAGCATCTAAAGGCACTCAGGCTTCAGGCAGGATGCAGAGCAGATTATCTCTAAGGCAGCACACCTCTCTGAGTGTCCACATGAGGATATTGTGCATGTGAAAGTGGCATTTAGCTATGGTGGAAGCAGATGTTAGAAGTGAGGCAGTCCTGATAACAAAGACCAAAATCTTCTGTATGGACATATGTTGATAGACAAGCAAAGGAAATGAATAGTTTCACATTTTTCTCAACTAGATGGGTTTGGAAAAGACAATGAAAAATTAATGTTAATAGGGAATCATTCAGTCAACCCACATTTACTGAGCACTTAGTATGTGTCTGACACCATCTTTTGCAAGTACAGGACATGACTCCTGTTCTCAAGGATGTTATGATCTATTAGGAGAGACAGGGTGTATTCACTTTTGAATATTCATAATTATATACTGTAAGATCACCAGGGCAAGTGGAACAAGACAGAAAGACAACATACTAGGGAGAAATAAGCCCAGCACTTGGAGTCAGAAGTGCAACATTCAAGGTCCATTTCTGCCTCCTATTGGCTATGAGATCTTTAGTAATTCATTAATCTTTCTGTTACTAAGTTTAAAAAAACCTTTTTTGTCATAAACTTAATGTATACTTAAAGCTTAAAATTTGGAAGTATTCACAACTCTATAACATTTAGTGACCACTAACCATTACTTCTGAACTCAGAGAGCAACAGTTAATAATTTTAGGCATTCTCTTCTAAAATATTAGGCATATATAAACCAGACTATTTTAATACCTACAGATTTGAAAATATAATGATTCAGACCCAAAGATGAGGATTTATAGGGCAGACACACATGAGGGTAAGGATGACTATAGCTAGAGAGCAGAGAGAGGATGTCCAAACAGGTAATCCTGGGACACAATCATTTCCCTAAGGAGGAAGCCTTGTGGGGAGAGTGAAGGAAAGCAGGGCCTTAACTCTATATTAAAAAATAAAAAGATGAAAGAATGAATAGACCATTGGAAGACTGTTAAAACTTCAGAAGGAGAAAGAGAAAGAGAACTAAAACCCAACATTTAAAGTTTTTTCCTATGTCATACCAGTTAACCCTCACAAGAATACGCTAGGGCTGGTACTGCATTATTGTTCCATTGTACAGATCAAAATACTGAGAAACAGAGCTCAGACAACTTTTGTGTGCCGGAGGCTGGATTTGAAACTACTTTGTAAGACTCTCAAACACTTGTTCTTCCCTCCCCACCAACTAGATTCAGAAATATACTAAAATAGAAGGAAATATCTTCTTCCACTCTCTGCCAAAATAAATTAATCATGAGGAGAGTAAGAAAATTTGTGAACAATTTCTCTCTGTCACAAGCCACTCTGTTTATCACTGTTTGCTTTGCAACTTGTACATTTTGGTATTGGCTGAAATACTGAATCTCCTTCCAATTTTCTCCTCCTACCTAAATAAGAGTCAAGGGGAAGACAAGGGAAAATTTCAGTCAGATGAAGGAAGTAACTGGTATCTTCTTAGCATAAAAGGGACTACTTCTTTCTGGACTTGAGAGTAGGACATAATCGATGGGGTTGGCCAGTGGAGTCAGTGACTAGGGCTTCCTGGTCTGGGAGAACTCACCTTTTGTTTTCTCTTTAGTGGCAAATTTATGTAGGCAGATTGATAAGGACTTCTTACATGTTGATTGGAACCAAGGTTGTCAAATTTAACACAGAAAAATAGAGAGGGCTCCGTTAACTTTGAATTTCAGATAAAAAAATGAATAAAACATTTTTTTGAATAAAACGTTTTTTAGCGTATCCCAAATTTTTAGTCTATGTCCCAAATTATACTAAAAGATTATCCATTATTTACCTGAAATTCATATTTGACCAGACGTCCTATTTCACCCGGCACCCCTAATTGTAACCGTTAGCCACCCACCCTAGCAACTAAATCTAAAGGTCAGAGGGAAAAGCTAAGGGTCAGGGACCTCAAGATCTACAGGTTTCCCAGGCTGCACTGCCAGCCCCTAAAGGGACCATGAGCTTCTAGCACAGCCTATGACTCTGTGCATAGGTTCCTCTCACTTTCTTGCTAGTTGGTCTTCTGGGCTGTCCAGCCAAAGCATCCTGATTTAAAATGTTCTCTGTGGTTCTAGTTGAAGGGAGGAAATAATTGTGCTTATAATTCAGTGTAAATAATCAAATCAATCCCTTGTGCTCTCTGAAAGAAATTTTCAGTTTCCATCTCTGTGAGTTTTATGTTTATTCATGATTTAGAAGATACTGTATTGATGTAGGAGCTAGCAGATTAGAGGACAGAATAGTGGTGCTTATCTCTGAGACAATAGAAACAAAACATCTTGTTAATCAGTCATCCTGCTAGCCATTTAGCCAGATTCTCCCCCACAAGAATCTCTCCAGAGCCATGTCATTACTAAAAGAGAAAATAAAAACAAACGAAAAAAGGGCTTGTTATACATGGGCTCCCATTTGCTGTCCTTGCAAGGTCACGGCTGTTTGCTAAGTGAATGAAGTTTCAGGATTTAGTTCTTCAACCTGTTTCTGCTCCCTGTTAAATTAATGAATTACTGAGAATGAGAAAGTATATATCAACCACATAGCTCCAATGTCCATTTCTTCGTTACTCAATTACCCATCATTTTAGACAGGATGGAATTTGCAATGCTTTGGGTACATTTGGGATGCCGTTTAGGAAAAGTAGACTGCTGAGGGCACCCAACACTATATATTCTGGCTGGCAAAATATTCAGAAATTATTTTACAGTATTAATTTCTAAAGAGCTCACACCATTTATATTACTGACATCCCCAAACCAGACTACCACACCTAGAGGTAGGTTCAGGATTGAATGAATTTTCTATTGAGTTGACATAAAGAGTACTAACAATTAATAGTTCAATATCTCTTTACAGTTTACAAACACTTTCACATTGAGATTATCATATTTAAGCCTTTGGTATTATAGTAATAAAAAATTGTAATGCTACAAATAATAGTAAAAACAGGACAGCTGATAATCAACAAGTAGTTATTCTAGGTTTAGCCCTGTACTGAGGACTGGAATGGGTATGATTATTTACAGAAGTGGAAACAGGCTCAGAGAGGGGAATAAACGTGCTCTAACTTTCAGAGCTGGAAAGAAGTGGAAACTGGATTTAAACCTAGTCACTCCCGGAGCCTCAAGTTCTGCTATGGACATTACTATTACAATAAAAACATTTGTTGGAGGGAAACATCTTTCCATGCCACGAAGGCATTTGTTGAGTAAAGCTGTTTCCAGAAACATTTCCCTATTTCCTTCTGCCTTCATTTCCCAGACGTTCGTCGTTTGTGTAGGGCCTTGTCTGCGAGGCTCTGGGGACGCAGAGATGAATGGAATCACGAGGAGGGAGCGCTCGGGAGTTGACATGGAAGATCATTTTGGTGCAGACCGAGGGTGCTGCAAATGGATGTGAGAGTTCAATGAGGACACTCAGAGGACAGAGTGGACTCTGTTGGAGGACTGGGGAGGGAGGGAGCTCAGGAAAGGTTGATAGAAGAGGTGACACGAGCTGAGACTAGAATGAAGAAACAGTCCGGTGAGGGCAAGTGTGTTTCAAGCAAAGGGGGCAGCACGTGTTAAGGGCATCAGCCTAGAACACAGCCCGGAACGTTGAGGATCTCCCAGTGGTTAGGTGTGAAGTGCAGCATGGAGGGCTGGGGGTTTGATGTGCAGGAGGGGACGGTCGTTGGGAAAGAGAGGGCTTGCGTGATGTGCATTAACTTTCATCTTGTAGACAATAAGGAGACCTTGCAAGATTTTAAGTGGGCAAATGACATGATTATGTTTTTGCATTTTGGAAAGGGTATCACGGAGAGAATAAATTTGGGACAAGGGCAAATAAAACTAAAGAAAAAAACCAGTTTTGTTGCTGCATTATTGGTTGCTAAATTTAGATTCATTCCTCCTTAATTCAAACTGATAAGAATGCCATCCAAAGGTCTCAACTAAGGATTTATTTTAGAGCAGTTGCCTGGTTTTTCTGAGGTCCATCCCGGTTTCTTATTATCAAATGTTGTTTTTGAAACTTTTGAACGCTTATGTGTCAGGTATTGTGTTGGGGGACATGATGGTTATTTGTATCTTATAAAAAGAAGGGATGGATATTTAGAGAGGTTAAGTAATTTACTCAAAGTCACACAGTTAATTAGTAATAAAGCTGAGTTTTAAGCTGGGGGATTATAGAGCATTTTCTCTTCACGCTATTTTTAAACTGCATTATCTTGATGCTGCCTGTGGATAAGAGCTTGACTTGCTTTCAATTACACTCTGGAGGCTGGAGGAGCATCTACTCCCTAAAACAATCCACCTGTAGTTACTACCTGACTGTACTTTATATGTGAAACCAAACCATTTCAAAAGTACTGAATCTTTTCCTTCTAGGTCCTAGCCAAGGTAGAGCTTCCAGCATTCACCCATGTCAACAAAAAAGTTGAAAAATGTAAAACAGAGTGCGGATTTTACAGCTGAAAATGTCCTGGGAACAGTTACTTCAGTGTTTCCCAGCATGAACTCTAAGGAACGACATCACGTTGGGGTTTAGTAGGTGCTAAGTGATAAAAGGCTTCTGGGGCCAAATGAAGGAAATATTGGATTAAAAATAGTGGAACAGCTCTTTCCCCATATTGAGGTTTCTTAGAGCGTTGGGTATCTAAGAGGTTATTGTGAATCTTTAGGATTCAAGAACGTGATGTTTTTCAACCCATTTTACTTCAAACCCTTTTTCTCTGACACCAGCACTTTTGACAAGCGCTTCCCTACCTTTGTCCAAGAAGAAAACTGCAACTCAGAGAAAGCAAGTGACTTAGACAACTCAGACCTTTGGCCCACCAGAAAATTCTACCATATTATGCTACCAATACTATGCTCGCGAGATGCCTCCTCGTGTCCATTTCAGTCCAGGTATATCTCCTCCTCTTTGGGGGCAGTGCCAGAAGAGCAGTGCTACATCTGGACTTCCTGAAAGTAGGCAATTCCCAAATAGCCAGAAAGCAAGAGGGTGATATCCCCAGAAGAGAGAGAAATTACTATCAACTTTTATATCCCAAACCAGTCAATGGTGAGTGCACTGAATCACCCAGAGTCTTGCACTGCACTTTCCAGTCAAAAAGATTGCAAGTGGAGGCTTCTTAGAGCAATTCTGTTCATTCATTTGATTTTTAAAAGTTTCATCTCTTAGCAAGTTTAATCCTCGTCCCTGGAATTCTCTGTATTTTCTTGTTATGATAAGAATGAACAGCTGGTCCATTTTGTTGACTCTGTTGACAGTTCTCAGTTGTTCTTCCCAGCCCCCAACCCCCCTTTTTTTTCTCCAGACAACACCTGGCTCACTTTGTCTGGCTACTGTCTGACATGTCAGCTTACACTTCCTCAGTCCCCAGCTGTTCTTCACTTTCATGGAATGGATGGTTCTTTGCATTAGACTCAAAGGTGGTTTTGCACTTCCAGAGGGCTCATTTGTTTCCACGGCAACCCATAAAATGGGGTAATTTGATGCAAGACCTGCCTAAAACTTTTTTTTTTGCTAAAAGTTTTTGCATGTGTGTTTAAGTACGCATGTGCACTTCTCAGCTAAGCACTACTTTTAGAGAGTCACTTCACAAAAGCCCTGACCATATTTCCAATTAACAGCAGAGTTTTGTTGGCCTTTTGGCTTTTTAAAGCAATGCATTTTCATTAGGAAATAAAAACCCTATTTTATGAACGATACTTAGACTAAAAGTTATACCAAGAAAATAAGGAAATATTGTCTTTCATGGCAATTTTAATATGACCATATTTAACAGATTGCATCCAAAAGCTTTTTAAAAAGATAGTAAGTAATTGAAAATAGGGAATATATAAAAGTTGCACTAGCTTATATGACTGTTCAGTTCTTAACTTGGATACTGTTTGCTTATCTTTCATGACAGGTATTTCAGCAATATCATTTTCTTATGATAAATTAAGCAAAAATTTTAAAGTTAGAGAAGTTAGTAAAAATATGCTTTCTAATAGGCATTAACTAAATAGAAAATTCTGTTTTTGTTCAGCACTTTATGTAGTTTGGAACATAACAGTATTAGGCTAAGATTCTAAAAATTAGGAAATGTTTTATGATATTTTGTGTCCCTTAAGAGCAGAATCTAAATTTTTTCATATTTATATTCCTAGCACAATGTCTGGAGCATAGCCAACTCTCAATAGATGGTTTTTAAAAAAATTTGCTTGTCTTTTAATCGAAAAGGGAACTAAATTTTAAAATATATCTTTGTGGTAATAGATGATATAATTATTCACAATTACTCATTCCCTCTTTCCCTGTGGGTGTGTATGCTTCCTGCCCCACTGATTTTGGCTTGACTATGTGTCTAGCTTTGGATAATTGAATGTGAGAAGTTTTTAAAGACATGGTAACTTTCTATGCATCCTCTTGTGTTTCCGCCCTCTTCCATGACCTTCAGCATAGGTTCTAGATGAGAAGACACACAAAATAAGTTTATGTCTACCTACAGTCTAGAGCAGAACAGCAGCCTATTTCTTGTAGCCCCCATGTAAAGTGAGCAAGAAATTAATATTTGTTTTTGTAAATGACTGAGCATTTAGAATTGATTGTTACTGCAGCAAAAGTGCATTGGTACAGAGACAAAACACATTATGCTATGGTATTATGTATTATATTTAATATTATGTACATATGCCTACATGTATATATACATGTATATATACATATATACCTAATCTATATATTATATTATTTATAGTGTTTGTATGTTGAATATGTATATATTCCTAATCATAACTCCATGAGGTATTATTTTGTATTTCATACAAGAGAAAACTGAGGATTAGAAAGTTAGGTATTTTTTCCAGAAGCATACAATTCTTAATAAAGAAGTGGGACTTTTAGGCACATGTTGCTCTGACTTTCTAGCCTCTGCTTTCTCTTAATATCAAGCCACAAAAATACATTATAATAGAGATTCAATTAAAGTCCCCTTCATACTTATATTTAAATTTGTTTTCATGCAGAATTAAAATATATTTTCCTTCCATTTATTTAATGTATTTTAATTCAACTTAAAATTATATATATATATACTTTTAATAAATTTATTTATTTATTTTTTGGCTGCGTTGGGTCTTTGCTGCTGTGCACAGGCTTTCTCTAGTCACGGCAAGTATTCGTAGTGGTGTGCAGGCTTCTCACTGCGGTGGCTTCTCTTGTTGCGGAGCACGGGCTCTAGGCTCACGGGCTTCAGTAGTTGTGGCTCGCGGGCTCTAGAGCGCAGGCTCAGTAGTTGTGGCTCATGGGCTTAGTTGCTCAGTGACATGTGGGATCTTCCTGGACCAGGGCTCGAACCCGTGTCCCCTGCATTGGCAGGCGGATTCTTAACCACTGCGCCGCCAAGGGAGTCCCTATATATATATACTTTTAATTGAAGTATAGTTGACTTACAATATTGTGTTAGTTTCAGGTGTACAGCAAAGCAATTTAGTTTCATATATATATATATATATACACATATATATATGCATATATATATGTATTCTCTTTCATATTCTTTTCCATTATAGGTTATTATGAGATATTGAATATAGTTCCCTGTGCTATACAGTATATCGTTGTTGTTTATCTATTTTATATATAGTAGTTTGTATCTGTTAATACCAAACTCCTAATTTATCCCTCCCCGCTACCCTGTTTCAACTTAACAGATATTAATTGAATATTTACTATGTGCCAGTCAGTGTGTCAATTCTTGGAGGAGCTGAGATGCAGTTCTTGCCACCAAAAGGCTCATCATGTAGGATAATCTCATAGTCTGACATGAACCTAAGAATCTAGTTGTTGATATACACTAATAAAGGCAATGTGACTGAATTGCCAACAGTAGAATCTCAAGGTTATCCTACTTTTTAAAACACTATAATAAGGTGATGTATTTCAACTGGTCAATTCATGTTCTTTTCTATAGCCAAAGGCACAAATAGAGTTAGCCTGTTATCAGGAGCAGTTTGACTAAACAGCTATTAAAGTCACCAAATCTTCGACCTAGTTTGACTGAGAATGTATTTTAAATAATCAAGTTAAGTGTCATACTTAGGATAATTTACTCATAGATAAAAGTCACTCAGCTAGAACTTGTTTCTGGAAAAATAAAATTGCTTTTGCCTGTATTAGTCACATTATTCCACACTAAAAACAACAGCAGTTTATTGAGCACTTGTATATATACCTGGTCTGAGCTAATTATTGGGTATATGCCCTAGAGGAGCATATATCTGGGAGAGGTATGCCAAACTAAAAGAGAAACAAGTATATTGATTAAGAGAATTGGTTTAGGAGTCAGGGCTAGGATGAAATCGAGGTTATGTCACTTAGGTAGTATGTGACTCTGGACAGATTACCCTTTTTCTTAGTTTCTTCATGTGAAAAATAAGTATAATCCCTGCTACACAAGATAGCTGTGAGGATTGAAAGATTTGTCATTTGCAAAACAAGTAGCATAGTGCCTGGCACATACTTAGTGTTCAAAGATGAGAGCTGTTATTGTAAGTGAAATGCTGAACTGAAGACACTTAAGGGCCACTATCAATGATATTGTATGTGAAGGTATTGACCTTAGCATGTGTAAACATGTTCAGATGTGGCCACTTCATTTGCTGTGATGCCAGCGTTTTGCAGAGTAAGAGGAGTGTGGGGAATCCATTAGGGCCCTCTGGATGTTCATGATGTGTTTTCTACCCAGCTGTTTCTCCTGCCACTGAGTTTCCACTTCCTTGACTGCTACATCACCATCAGCCAAGAATCACATTCTTGTTCTTGTTCCACCTCCATGTGACTGCTCTGAAAAATTAGTAGTTAACATGGGGCATATGGGAAAGGGATTCTGGCTCCGATTAATTAAGTCAAAAAGAAGACAGAGACCAAATGTGGAAAACCTCAGCCTAGAAGGAGAAAATGTCATTAAGTGATTAGCATCAAGAAAGAAAATTTAAAATCGAAACCATCTTGCCTCCTAAACATGTAAGAACTTCTAAAATAGAAAGAAAAGCAAATACAGAATTGAGTTCTTGGAATGTGGTCATCATTGTTCAAAGAAGCCGACTCTCCTTTTCAGGGTAAGTACCCACCGAGCCATCAGGCATCTAAGGTGCCTTCTTTTCTCTCTCTTATGTGTCACTGAGCAGAGTGGTTCCTTGTAGAAGTGCTGGACTGCCGGAGAATGATCTCGTTAGTGTGATTTGAAGGTCTGAGCAGAAATAATGTCTTCCTTAATTAAAATAAAACTCAAAACCTCCAAAGTTGGCACTCTTTCTGGGAAAATTGAATATGGGGACAGCAGGGCATGGAATTGTTCTATTCCACTTTTAACTCAGATTAAACATGGACCAAAACCCTTTTCTTGTGTTACCCATAGCCTAACTGTTAAAATGGGGGAATGGCTGGGAATTTTTTTTTTACTTCTTTATTAATTGGGGTGTAGTTGCTTTAAAATGAGTGTTACTTTCTGTTGTACAATGAAGGGAATCAGCTATATGTATACATATATCCCCACCCTCTTGGGCCTCCCTCCCACCCTCCCCAATCCCATCCGTCTAGGTCACCACAGAGCACCGAGCTGAGCTCCCTGCACCATACAGCAGGTTCCCACTAGCTATCTGTTTTACACATAGCAGTGGACATCCTCAGTCTCAGTCTCCCAGTTCATCCCCCACTCCCCTCCCCATGTCCACACGTCTGTTTTCTATGTCTGCATCTCTATTCCTGCCTTGCAAATAGGTGCATCTGCACCATTTTTTAGATTCCACATATATGCGTTAATATATGATATTTGTTTTTCTCTTTCTGACTTACTTCACTCTGTATGACAGTCTCTAGGTCTATCCATGTCTCTACAAATGACCTAATTTCCTTTTTATGGCTGAGTAATATTCCATTGTACCACATCTTCTTTATCCATTCATCTGTCAATGGACATTTAGGTTGCTTCCATGTTCTGGCTATTGTAAATTGTGCTGCAGTGAACATTGGGGTTCATGTGTCTTTTTGAATTATGGTTTTCTCTGGGTATATGCCCAGTAGTGGGATTGCTGGGTCATATGGTAGTTCTATGTTTAGATTTTTAAGGAACTCCATACTGTTCTCTATAGTGGCTGTATCAGTTTACATTCCCACCAACAGTGCAAGAGGGTTGCCTTTTCTTCACACCCTCTCTAGCATTTATTATTTGTAAATTTTTTGATGATGGCCATTCTGACTGGTGAGGTGATACCTCATTATAGTTTTGATTTGCATTTTTCTAATAATTAGTGATGTTGAGCATCTTTTCATGTGTTTGTTGGCCATCTGCACGTCTTCTTTGGAGAAATGTCTATTTAGGTCTTCCGCCCATTTTTTGATTGGGTTGTTTTTTTGACATTGAGCTGCATGAGCTCTTTGTATATTTTGGAGATTAATCCTTTGTCAGTTGCTTCGTTTGCAAATATTTTCTCCCATTTTGAGGGTTGTCTTTTTGTCTTGTTTATGGTTTTCTTTGCTGTGAAAAACCTTTCAAGTTTCATTAGGCTCCATTTGTTTATTTTTGTTTTTATTTTCATTACTCTAGGAGGTGGGTCAAAAAAGATCTTGCTGTGATTTATGTCAAAGAGTGTTCTTCCTATGTTTTCCTCTAAGAGTTTTATAGTGTCTGGCCTAACACTTAGGTCTTTAATCCATTTTGGGTTTATTTTTGTGTATGGTGTTAGGGAGTATTCTAATTTCATTCTTTTACATGTAGCTGTCCAGTTTTCCCAGCACCACTTATTGAAGAGACTATCTTTTCTCCATTGTATATTCTTGCCTCCTTTGTCATAGATTAGTTGACCATGTGTGTGTGGGTTTATCTGTGGGCTTTCTATCCTGTTCCATTGATCTATATTTCTGTTTTTGTGCCAGTACCATATTGTCTTGATTACTGTAGCTTTTTAGTATAGTCTGAAGTTGGGAGCCTGAGTCCTCCAGCTCCATTTTTCTTTCTCAAGATTACTTTGCTATTTGGGGTCTTTTGTGTTTCCATACAAATCGTAAAATTTTCTGTTCTAATTCTGTGAAAAATGCCATTGGTAATTTGATAGGGTTTGCATTGAATCTGTAGATTGCTTTGTGTAGTGTAGTCATTTCCACAATACTGATTCTTCCAATCCAAGAACATGTTGTATCTCTCCATCTGTTTGTGTCATCTTTGATTTCTTTCACCAGTGTCTTATAGTTTTCTGAGTACAAGTCTTTTACCTCCTTAGGTAGATTTATTCCTAGGTATTTTATTCTTTTTGTGGGAACTTTTAAAATAACAACCACAAAAAGCATATTAAGATGCCTTTAGTAGCAAATGATGGAAAATTTCTACTCAAATTGACTTACATTTATGGAACTATATCAAGAAGTCCAGAGGAAGGCAGATCCCCAACACCATCTGATGAGGGATTCAATGATGAAATCAAGTTTCAATCTTTTTGTTCCACCATCCTCTTAAGGCTGGTGCTACTTAGAGTCACCAGATGACTACACCAATTTCAGGAGTCATTTCCAGGCATGATGATGCCCAGAGGAAGAAGAGGACTACCTTGCTTATATGCTCCTTTTAAAGAGCAAGAGAGTCTTTCCAGACTGCCACTTATGACTCATTGGCCAGCAGTTCATCACATGCCTATATATGTCATGCAATAGTCATTGGTAATGAAAATGGGACCCTGCATAATTTTCTTGGACCAATCAGGACTCAATCCCTGAAATTCCCCTGAAGTACAAGGCAGTGTGAAATAGACTGGGTTGTGGAACAAAATCAGGGTTTTCTTAGGAAGGCAGAAGGGAGGTGGGAAATGGATATTTCATAGGCAAAGTTGAAATGCAAAATTAAAAGAAAATCTAGGTGTTAACAAAAAGCCAATAAATACAGAGTTTCAGAAATCAGGAAAATGTGACACTGCATGTTATAACGTGTTTTCCTGAGCTTGAAATCTCTGTACGATTCACATGGAAGCCTAGAAAGAAGCGAAATCTTCCCTATGTGTCTCTCTTCCTCTTCCCAACTGGACATCATCTAACAAATACCATCCTAAAAAGCACCACTTAGGATACCTCTACTAATCATATAGACTGGGAATGTTTTCTTATATGCCAAGTCTAGTAAATAGGTTGTTTGAGTCATTGTATGGAATAAGATTTTTGAATCCATCACTGAGCTCAGTGGGAAAGAGTGCATGTTACATTAGTTATGTCTTCCAAAGGCTGCAAAGATTTAAATGAAGGACCATGTGCCAGGTTCTTGCATTCTTTTTTTTTTCCCTTTTCCATTATGGTTTATTACAGGATATTAAATATAGTTTCCTGTGATATACAATAGGACCTATTGTTTATCTATTCTATATATAATAGTTTGCATCTACTAATACCAAACTCCCAATCCAACCCTCTCTGCCTCCCCTACTCCCCTGCTTTGGCAACCACAAGTTCTCTATGTCTGTGAGTCTGTTCCTGTTTCTGTTTCATAGGTAAGCTCATTTGTGTCATATATTTGGACACCACATATAAGTCATATCATATGATATTTGTCTTTCTCTTTCTGACTTACTTTGCTTAGTATGAAAATCTCTAGGTCCATCCTTGTTGCTGCAGATGACATTATTTCATTCTTTTTTATGTCTGAGTAATATTCCATTGTATTAATATATATATACCACATCTTCTTTATCCATTTATCTGTTGATGGACATTTAGGTTGTTTCCATGTTTTGGCTATTGTCAATATTGCTGCTATGAACATAGGGGTGCATGCATCTTTTTGAGTTATAGTTTTGTCCAGGTATATGCCCAGAAATGGGATTGCTGGATCATATGGCAACTTTATTTTTAGTTTTTTGAGGAACCTCCATGCTGTTCTCCATAGCGGCTGCACCAATTTACATTCCCACCAATAGTGTAGGAGGGTTTCCTTTTCTCCAAAACTGTCCAGCATTTGTTATTTGTAAACTTTTTAATGATGGCCATTCTGCACGTACTTGTCATTCTTGATAAATTCTTGGTCTACATCTAATCCAAGAGAAGTGGAAAATTCACCATTTCTCATGGTTCCTATTTTCTATCCAATGACCCATCTCTTACCAGATGATTGACACCAGGAAATGCCCTCTTTTACCAGGAACTATCACCCATAAGGATGCAGACTAGTCCTTTCAGGTCTCTACAGTACAGTAGTCACCACAGGATAACAATTCATACAACAAGATACAAATTACAAATAAGATGGCTGTCTTTTCATTACACAATAATGAGATGGTATCTTCTGCTCAAAAATATTTTGTTCCCAACCTTATGTATTCAATTCCTTCTAAGTTTTAATTTATCCAAGTATTCTCCAGTGTTTTGGAGAATATTATCCAGAATTCTCCAAGTGTTCTCTTTCTTTCTACATTAACAAATGTGCTCAGATGAATGAACCAGATCTGCTTCATTCAATAGCATAGGAAGAATTTTAAGAAGTGGAGTGAAGGGTTCAGAGGTCATTGAGATTTTCTCCTGTGTTTCCTTATAGAAAAATTTTTGTTCCGTATTTTAAGTTTACCTTTATTATTCATCCTAGATCATTTTTTGGGAATGGAATATGATCAAGGTTGCTTGTTTGTTTCTTTTTTCTTCCTTATGTACATCTAGTTTTTCTAGCACTATTTGTTCAAAATCCTTTTCTTTCTCCATTTAATTGACTGGGATCCTAATGAAATCAGTTGGCCATATTCATGTGGGTCTAAATATGGACTCTGTGATGTCCCACAATCTATTTTCTACCCTCATACAAATATCATACTGGCTTGATTACTGTGATTTTATAGAAAGTCTTAAAATAAAGTAGTATAGTAATTTAAACTAGTTCTTTTTTTTCAATATTAATCTAACACTTATAGGTAATATAAAAATTTTAAATTAGCATGTCAATTTCTTCTTAAAAACCCCTGCTGTATTTTGAACTGGGATTACATTGAATTTATAGAATATATAGTGTACTGACACCTTAACAATAGTCAGTCTTCCAGTTCATGATGATGGTATATTTCCTCAGTGTATTCAGGGCTTCACAAAAAGCTCTAAAAAAGAAAAAAAATGATAAATTAGGTAACATCAAAATTATAACTATTTGCTCATCAAAATACACCATTAAGGAAATAAATAGGTAAATTAGCCTAGAAAAATATATTTTCAGCCTATATATTTGACAAAGAACTCACACAGAATATATAAAGTATTTCCATAAATAAAATATCAAAGGACAAGCAACCCAATCAAGACAGGCAAGACTTGGGCTCTCTATAACAGATAACATTAGAATGACAAAAAAACATGTGAAAAGCATATCATTTGTCATCAGAGGAATGTAAATTGAAATTTTGCTTTTTGGTTTTTATTGTAAGAAATAAAAACATTTGTCTACAAAAGCACTTGTATAAGAATGTTCATAGCATCCTTATTCTTAATAATCCCAAGCAGGAAATAGCCCTCCATCAAAAGGTGAGAACATAAATAAATTGTGGTATATTTGTACAATGTAATATTCTCAGTGAACTAAAGTAACAAACTACTGATACATGAAATAAAAAGAATGAATCTCAAAACCATTATGTTGAGTGCAAATACTAAGACTCAGAAAAATATATACCATATGATTCCATCGATATGAAGCTCATGAACAGGTAGAACAAATCTATGGATAGAAATTAGGACAATGATTGCCTCTTATGAACAGATGGAGGACAGCTGATAGACAGTGGCATGTGGGAACTTTCCACTTTGGTAGAAGTAGTCCGTATCTTCATTTGGATAGTGGGTTGCTTTGATGTTTACAGTAGTCAAATATTATAGAATAAACACAATAAATGTACATTTTATTGTATGTAAATTATAACTCAATAAAACAATGATTTTTAAAAGTCCAGACATGATAAGCAGTGAATAGTAAGGCTAACCAAACTTCCCCTCATAATTTCTTCTTTAAATTGCAAATTAATATTGGGTTGGGGAAAAGTTCTTTCAGGTTATGTTATGGAAAAACCCAAACAAACTTTTTGGCCAAACCCAATAGTACCTATATACTGTTAAAAAAAAAACTTGTTAGTTTGCAGAAATGTATTAACCAATCAAGTGAAGATGTTGATTAGAAAGTTGAATATAGAAATCTAGATTTTGGAGAAAAATTTGGGCTAGAATATAAGTTTAAGAGTAGTTAGCATACAAATGACATCTAGGCTGTGGGCCTGGACAAGGTCACTAATGGAACAAATGTAGAAAGTGAAGAGAAAATATCCAATGACTGATTCTTGCGGTCATAGCATTAGAAGCCAGGGAGAAGAAGTAAAATCACCAAATGAGACTGACCAGAAACAATGAGTTGAGTAGTAGGAATACTACAAAAATATAGTATTTGGGAAGCTGTAATAACGAGTGTATTAAGGAGGAAGGACTGATTAACAGTCGAATACTTCTCTCAAAATTGACCCAAAGATTTAGCTATTTGAGAATCATTTGAGTCCTTGATGAAAGTAGTTTCCAGTTGAATAGAGATGCAGAAGTATAATTGTAGTGTGTTTAAGAGAGGATGGAAGAAGAGGAATTGAAGACAGTGATTATACACAACTCTTTTAAGTTTTTTTAAGACTTAGAAGAAATAGAGATAACTTGCTCTGTATAAAAAGGGAGCAAGAGCATTCAAGGCTTGGGAGGATGGTCATGAAATGGAAAAGACAAGGACCACTGTGCCTGGCTCTGAGAGTGGGAATAATGAAGAGCTCTTAGGGGCAGCATGTCTACAGGACCTTAATATAAATGATGTGTAGAACAGGGGCTTATAAAGTGCATTGAAGTGTGTCACATAAATCTTCTTTTCTATAAGACCTTCAAAAAATCTATATTGATTACTCATATATTTGTTGCAAACAGATTCTTTCTGAGGAAGTTAACGAGGTACTGAGTCTATGTACTAGTGCTTGCTTAACCAAGATATAGTCAATGTCAATGAATGGGTTATATTTTTATCAGGAGTCTCTTATACATTAGTGTCTTCTGGAACATATTCTAGGTGAGGAAAGTGTGTGAATAGGAGGAGCCAAAGAGCAAGTTGTATCACAAACTTTCATGGAATTTACAGTCAGAAGAGATACACATGGACTTAAATAACTGTACTATATGAAAGAAAGTGCTTTGTGTCAAAAAACTAGAGTATACATAAAGTGCTATGGGTATTCACAGGACAGAGAGCTTGATAAAGTTAGAGAAACACAGAGGAGATAGCATTTGAATTGGACCTTGAAGAAGCAGGCTTACATATGCAGAGATAAGGGACATTTGGGAGGAAAGAACAAGATCAGATTCAGGAAGACTTGACAGAAGGGAGCATATTTGGAGGAGACTGAGAAGATCAGCTAACAGGGAGCTAAGGGGAATAATGATTGATGGAACAATAGACAATAATATAGCTTGAAGGTACTGGATAAGTGACAGGAACAAAAAAGGAGGGGAAAACACAGAAAAGGAAGAGAAAGGAAGAAAGATGACCACTGTTTCTACATTTTTTTCAGGGCTTTTTTAGGGCTCTCTGCTCATTTATAGCTTTCAGGGGGTGTGCCAGGCACCAGGTCAGCAACTAGACATGATTGGCTTCCTTCCCATTGAACTGGGGTCACACATTGCTGTGTTGAGGACAACACGGGGCAGTTTCTCAGCTGGAGAGAAGGCTGTAATTGAGCTATTAATGTGGCACAATGGGGGAACAAAGGATGCATAGATTATCTGAGCCCTTATGGCATATAAATATGCATAGAAAACAAATGGAAGCAAAACTTTAAGGTTTGTTTTCATTGTCTCTAACCACTTCTTTCCCCAAGAGGAAGCACACTTGCACAGGAAAAAAGAAGTAAAATTGGCCTAGAGCAAAGACGTTAATAGATGTCTAGTGTTTCCAACAGTGTTGGAATAGTTTTCCACAGAATATTAAATTGTATATGTTTTCCATAGAATATAAAATCTGTGAGATGCTCTAGGGAAAAACAAACGTTCTGTGTTCAGATAAGTTTGGCAAATGTATATCATGTCCCCCCTTGGAGATTTACCATCTACATTGGCATTTTAAAGTCTGAGAAGTCCTGAACTCAATAAAAGTGTATAACCTTGTTTAAGTGCTTTCTAAGCTAATTTGAACACAGAATCTATTTTTGCTTAAGACATCAACATTTCACAAAATCTGTTCTAAGGAACACACTTTACATCATGGTGATTGTACTATTAGTAGAAACGCTTGACATAAGAAAGGCTGCAAAAGTGCCAGAAGCCAGGAGAATACTGTAGAAGGGGTCTTTCATGTGAGAACATATGCTCATGGGTCATACTATCTCATGAAGGGAGTCAGCCAGTTAACAATTCTCCACTTAATTTGTATCACACACCTAACAGTGGGTTAAGCACAGTGCATATGGCTGTGACCTCAGTGAACAGAGGTCACTCAGAGGTTTTTCTTTTGAAGGTAAAACATTAATTATGAAAATTGTACTGGTGACAATTTAACAATCACTGATAAAATTGATTTACAGCCACATGGTTGATTTGGTACTGGTTTAGAGGCTGAATCTTAATCACCCTTTATTGCTCCAGGTCTTCATTTTATCATTTACTACTTGGAAATAGGATCAGTTCCATTGTCTCAACTCTACAAATCCTGGACTTTCTGGACTTTCTACATTCTCTTTAAGTGCTGTGTGAAAACCAGCTTTCTTTTTTTTTTTCCTGAGCTCATCACTTTCCTCTCAAATAAATAATTTGTACCACCTGCCCTCATGGAGTTTGCAGTCCAATGGAAGAGATGGCACAAGCAACTACAGTTGACCCTTGAACAATGTGGGTCCACTTATATGAAGATGTTTTTCAACAATAAATACTACAGTACTACACAGTCCATGGTTGGTTGAAATGAAACAGTGAATGTGGAGGAACTACAGATATGGAGGGCCAACTATAAATTATACACGATTAACCCCCATGTTGTTCAAGGGTCAACTGTAATTCATTTTTACTAACATTCTGTTTTTCAAGTTCTTTTCTTAATGTTAAAAGTTTACTACTAGGTAAAATATTTACTTCAAAATTATCTCAAGTGACAGTTTTACCAAATATTTCCAAATGTGCACAACTTGTATCACCATTTTTAGCTTACAATAGCAATTTCCCTGACTAGTTCTGATGTCCATACAACATATTTGTAGATTTATATATAAATTATGGCATTATCTCATTTCTAAATACCAATTTCTTCATCAGTCAACTTTAGCTAAGTTATGCTGTAGTAGCAAAAGGCCCCTCAAATTTTAGAGGTTTATAAAACCATATATTCCTTTCTGGCTTACACTAATGTCCATCACACGTCTGTAGCTTTGCTCCACATTTTCATTATGGAACCCAGGCTGAAAGGGCAGCTTCTATCTTGGACCTGCTCTTCTCATAGAGGAGGGGAATAGATAAGGCAGAACGATACTCTCAAAACTTCTGATCATTTTACTTCCAATCACATTTCATTGACTAAAGTAAATCACATGCCCAGGCCAAACTTCCGTGCAGCAGTAAATATAATCTTCTTGTAGTGCCATTTGGGGATGGGTCATAGGGAGAAGAAGGAAATATATAATCTACTATACCTGAGATAATAGTTACACAAGGTAGAACACAAGTCCTTTAAACCTGAAAGGACATTAGAAGTCATTTAATACAACTAACACTTCCACTCTATAGATGAGAAAAATGAAATTCAGAAACTGTAGGTAGCATACAAGCTCAAATAAAATACTGGCTTCAAAATTAGAGCTGTTTCTTAGAGTTTTAGATTTCTTCATTTCCCCTACAGTTTTCTTGAATTATAATTGATGTATAATAAGCTATATAAATTTAAATTTCATGAATTTTGACATATATATAAACTGTGAAATCATTACTACAACCAAGATAATGACACATTCATCAAACACAAAAGTTCCTTGTGCCTCTATGTAATCCATCTCTTTCTCTCCAACACCACTATCCACAGGTAATGACTTATTTCCTTTCTGATACAATAGATTAGTTTGCATTTTCTAGAATTTTATGTAGGTGGAATCATACATTATGTATTTCTTCTTTTTGGTCTACTTTCTTTTATTCAGCATAATTATTTGAGATTCATCCATGTTGATGTACATATCCACAGTCTGTTCTTTTATTACAGAACAATATTTCATTGAATGGATATATCACCCTTTGTGTATCCATTCACCTGTTGATGGACATTGGACTGTTTCCACTTTTTGTGTATTACCAGTAAAAAATGTATGTACAAGTTTTTATTCATTTGGGGTAAATACCTAGAAATATGGTAAATGCTAGATCATATGGTAGGTGTATTAAACTTTTTAAAAAACTGCCAAACTATTTTCCAAAGTGATTTAACCATTTTATATTCCCATCAACAGTGTGTGAGAGTTCTGTATGTTCCACAACCTTGCCAACATTTTATATGATCAGTCTTTTTAATTTTTGCCTTTCTTGTGTATGTGTCCTAGTATTTTACTGTTGTTTTAATTTATATTTCTCTAATGAATTTTATGTGCTTATTTGCCAACCATATTTCCTTTTTAGTGAAGGGTTTTTTCAAGTCTTCTTATTAATGAATGGTAGGAGTTTATTATACTATATATTCTAAATATAAATCCTTTGTTGGTATATGTTTGAAAATATTTCCCATAAACTTTAGGTTGCTTATTCATTTTTATAACAGTATCTTTTGAAAAGCAAAAGTTTTAAAATTTTGATGAACTCTAATTTACTGATTTTTTCTTTTATAGTTTTGGCTTTTTGTGCCCTGTTTAAGGGAATTTTGCAAAATGAAGGCCGCTTTTCCTTTTCTCATATAATTTTATCTCATATTTAAGACTATGATTCATTTCTAGTTAATTTTTGTATGTGGTGTGAGGTAAGGGTTAAGGTTTATTTTATTTTATATATTTTTATACATTTTTTTCATCACAGTTTGTTGATAATATTTTCTTTTCCCCATTTAATTGCCTTGGCAACTTGTCAAAGATCAAATGACAATATATACGTAGGTATATTTCAATTCTGTTCCTTTGATCTATTTGTCAGCTTTATACTAATACCATACTGTCTTATCACTGTAGCTTTATAAAAAATCTTGAAGTCAGATAGTATAATCCTTCAACACAGCTTTTTGTTTGTTTGTTTTTTTTCCTGAAGTCATTTTGGCTACTGTAGGTCTTTTGCTTATCAATAGAAATTTAAAAATAAATTTCTATGAAAAACCTCACTGGGCTCATACTTTCTTTTATCTTCTTTAACATATGAATGATAGCTATATGGATTATAGTTATAACAACTGCTTTCATGTCTTTACTAATTTTATCATCTGTGTCATTTTTGTATATATTTTCATAATTTCTCACTTCATTGTGGGTTGTATTTTCCTGCTTCTTTACCTGCCTAATTATTTTTTATTGGAATTGACATTGTAAATTTTACCTTTTTGGGTGCTAGATATTTTTGCATTTTTGTAAATACTCTTGATTTTTATTCTGGGATGCAGTTAAGTTACTTGGAAACACTTTGATTCTTTTATGGCTTGCTCTTAAGCCATTTTAAATAGGACCAAAGCAACCTTTTATCTAGGGATTTTTTTCTGAAGCATTACCCTTATGAGTATTCTCCCCTGTGTAGTACAAAGTTTTTCCCATCCAGCTGATGAGAACACAGACTACTCCGAGCCCTGTATAAGCCCCAGGGGTTATTCTACCTGCTCCTTTTAGGTGGTTCTTTACCTGGCCCAAGGTACACACTACAGTCTATGCTCAGATGAAGATGTGAGAGGAACTCAGCTGATCTTTGAATCTCCCATCTTCTTCTTCTCTTCCTTGTTCTCCAGTCAGAAAGCAGAAAATAATAGGGTCACTTAGTATGGTTTCCTTTTTGTAAGGGATCACTATCCTGAACTGCTTGTTGTTTAAAGTCTGAAAATTATTTTCATGTATTTATATATATAATTTTAGTTATATCAAGTGAGAAGGTAAATCCAGTCCTTGTTACTCCCTCATGGCTAAAAAAAAGAAGTTGGATTTTTAGATATCCTGATTCAGTACTTTCTCAGCTTCATTAAGATAGATATTCATTTACTCAAATTACAGAGTTTTTAGCAGACTATGTTATTGTCAGGAACTTAAGTATACCTGATTTGCAAATTCAACAAGGTCAACATGAGGCTTTAGATGAGATTCATTCTTGGGAATTGATTGAAACTAGTTTAATAGTTTAATAATGAGAAGAGCAGATTAATAATGAGAAGAGCACTGATAATATTAAAATCATAATTAAATTATCAATACATTAGTACTCATTAGAATTTATATATTACATTTTTTAGTTAAAAAAAAGCCTTGTGAATTTTACTAGCAAGGTATAGTTGTGATTGTGTCAGAGAGGGCTAATGCAGTGATGTTAAGTGAGATAGTAAAGCGAAAGCTCATCAGTCCCAATTTTCCAGAACAAGAATCTTGAAGTAATTGCCTGTTGAAAAAACTAGGAAATACTATTCTAATTATTGTCAGCTCTAAGAATTTATGAAGCTTCGTTGGGCTGTACACCATAGACCTACAAGGCCTGTGCTTGCCCAGCTTCAAGACTGAAGAAAGAGCCTAGAGTCAGCAACAGAAACATCAGTAGTTTAATGGATGGGGGAGCTTACAAGTCTGAAGCAAGGTCCTGGAGCGACACCCCACCGTGTGTGGCACATGGCAGGTAGGACATGGTGGCAGTCTTTGCTCCCGGGGTCGGGGGAAGGGGAGATTACCAGTTACAGTGGAATTGACATCAGGTGGGCTCACTACTTACCAGGGAAAACAGTAGAGCATACCCTTCACCTCCCCTTTGATAATAACAATCACTACTTGAGCCTGGGGCAAGTATGAAGGTCAGTCTTGTGAGTAGGGTATGGGTGAAGCAGGCACAGCTCAGGCAGGGGATGTACAGACAGCAAGAGAACAGCCATCTTGAGTGGCCTGACCTTACAAGCTTTAATCAGAAATAATGTTTTTTTCAAGTTAAAAGTAAGAAGTGGTCCTGTGGTTAATACTTGGTTTGGGACAAATTGTTGGTCACTGTGGTGGATTGATTGTCAGAACAGCCCAATTTGTTCATGCATTCCTCTTTCTATGCCTCTCAGGAATGCTCTCTCACTAACTCTGGCATTGACCGTGTGGCTTGATTTAGCCAATGGATGTTTGTATATGTAATGTTAGTGGAGACGTGAAAAGCACTTGCACGTTGGGTATTGCTTTCTTCCTGCTCTGCCACTCTGTGTATAAACAATGTTGCCACTCCAGGTATAAACTTGGGCTAACCTACTGGGCATTGATAGACCACATTAAGGTCCACACTAAGGACCCCATTTAGCCTGGCAGCTGTCCTGGCTGAGGTCAACTCTCTAGGCCCAAATCAGCTAGACCTATCCCAAATATCAACAGGATTGTGTGCTAAATATTTGATTGCCATTTAAACCAGTAACTTTTGGTTTTTTTTCTTTTTAATACTGGAAAGCTAATTGACATACTCTTTAGCTGGTGTGACTTCAGGTGAAATAGCTGGTGTGCTTCTTGTATTTAGCACAAGTAATGCTGGAATTATGTCTTTGTCTGTTAGGGCTGCAGTTTAAAAAATAACATAAACTGGGTGATTTAAACAACAAACCTTTATTTCTCATAGTTCTAGAGACTGGGAAGTCCAAGGTCAAGGCATGGCAGATTTGGTGTCTGCTGAGGGCCCACTTCTGGTTCATAGACAATTATTTTCTCACTGTGTCCTCACATGGCAGAAGGCAAGGGAGCTCTTTGGGGTCTCTTTTATAAGGGCACTAATTCATGAGGGCTTTGTCCCTGTGATCTAATCACCTCCCAAAGACTTCACCTCCAAATACCATCACTTTGGGGCTTAGATTTCAACATATGAATTTGGCGGATTACAAACATTTAGTCTAAAGCCAATTAGTTGAGTGCTTCTAGTTGAGTTTCAGGTTTTACACTAGTAAAAGGCTGCTCAAGGCACGTGATATCCTGTTTCAGTGTCTTCTCTAAAATATAGGGAAATGGGGTTAGGCATTGTGTTTTTAATTTATTGTAATTCAATATTCTATTTAACATGCTCTTGGGAATTGGTAGCCCACTAAGCCCACCTCAGTAGTGATTAACAAATTCCTCAAATATTTCCCCAAATTCTGTTTAAATAAAAGTGGTTTCCAACAGAATGTAAAATGTAATAGATTTTAGGAGTCCTAAAATTTTGCTCCTTCTTCTGCGTATTTTACCTTAATCCATGGCAGAAACATCTATATATTCATGGAAGCTAGAAAATTCAAAGCCATCTTTTTTTACACTCTCTCTTATCATCAAATCCTACTGTTTTGCTTTAAAAGTTCCCTTTACACCTAACTGTTCCACATTAATGCCAGTCACAAACCTAAATCTGGATTAGCTGTTTCTTCACTCAAAACCTCTTTGTGGCTTCCAATGCAAAATCTAATTGGTCATTGATGTGGACATTTGTTTCTTGTCCACATAGCATCCATTCTTACTTTTTGCCTTTTGAATAGTACTCTGAATTTTCCAATAATGAGATTTGGGACGTAAGAATGTATGCTTGGCTCTGAGAATGAGTTTTCATTGGTTTAAGCAAATTAGCATGTCTACAAATCCCTTCCACAATGATCGGCTCAGGGATTGGCTCATGGGCCAAGTCAAGACATGGCCAAAAGGACTCAATTCTATGACTTTAGTTTGCTCTGTTAGGGAAGCAGATTTCCTCCTATTCTCCACTAAGCACATAGCCATGAAGTAAGGCCACTAAAAGGAGCCAGCCTGTGGAAACAGAGCTCAGAAAAGAGAGAGGCAAACTGGATCACAATGTCTGAACTCCAGACGGAGCATTATCTTAAACGAAGGTATTATCCTGGACTAGTCCCTCAGGTGAATCATTTTCTCTCTCCATCTCTCCCTCCTTCTCTCTCCCCCTGATTCTTTATTCCTTTCTTCTTTTCCTTTTTCTTTCTCATTAGGTATTTTGGAGTAAAGCATCCTAAATAATTACTTCCTCTTCATGGTTTTAACCCAGGCATCTTCCCATGTTTTAGTGACATCTGTTTATTCATTTCTCCCAAGTAATCTACAGTAATCAAATAATATCACAAATAATCATTTAATTACATTTTTGCAATTGGAATGAGTGCTATGAAGAAAAGTTCAGGATTCCGGTAAAATCTGCAATGGGGAGACCTGATCAAGTTTGGGTATAGAGGAAGCCTTCTCTGAGGAGGAGCCACTTCAATTGAGACCTAAAAATCTTGGGGACACTTCACTCCTTGTCAGTTTTGCTGGAAGCAGGGCTAGCTTTGCATCTCATGGGCCTGGAACTCAAAGAGAAGTCGGACTTCAGACTGTGGATGCTAAATTGGCAGGCCGGGAAAGAGCATATCAGGAAACTCTTAGAAAGGGACATAGTACTCAGACGTTTGGAAATTCTATTCTGAATAATGAGTTTTTGTCTCTGCTTATCACTCTTTTGAAACACTTTTAAGGCAAATCTCTCCTATTCCCATTTTCTTTTTAGATTTCTGCTGCTATTTGGGGTTTCAGGAGCAAGCATAGCAGTCTTCAAGAGAAAGCAGAAGACAGTATGATCTCTCCCTTCTCCCGCAGCTCCTTTTTACCATTCCAAATTCTCCCATGTTGTGGAGAGTTCTTCACCAGCATATAAAACTGATGGGAAAGTTCAGGTCTCAACGGGACACCCCCTTAAAACAGACTGATGGGTGGTCTGGTTCTATTATGAAGGAAACATCTGTTAACTGCTTTCAGAAAAAGGGGGTTGCCTTTTGGCAGGGAACTGAGAACACAGCATCACAGACTAACTACTCTAACAAAAGATGTTGGGTTCAAAATAGAAATTTCAGCAAACTGCACCACTTTCAGCATCATCCAGTGCTGAATATGAATATGACTTCACTCAGTGAGAGCTTGTGAATGTGTCAGATTTGGAGGACTTCTGTGTAAATTATATTCTAAACTGAAATATTCTGGGAACATGGATTGGGTCTTTCCAAGAGATTTGCCTTAGCGATAGCCATATCTGGGCTCGTGGCTTCTATTCTGCCAAATGGGGCCAAGAGCTTTCATGTCCAAATCCATTTTGGAGGTGTCTTTTAATTTCAGAATCATTTTGGCTTCCAAAGTATTCTTGTCATTTCTTTCTAGTCATTGAATAAAATAACTCTAAAAGATGGGAAGATGCACTGGCTACTCTGATTCCTATCAGTGTGCCAGAAACCGATGATGAGATTTCTGATAAGAAATTTCTTTTTAGTCCTATTTTGCTTCTCTGGAAAGATGGACCGAGTTGGCCTCAATATTTATATCCATTCTTTTAAGATATTCATGATCTGCTTAGTGACCTATAAAGTGGCTCATTGGAGTTGTTTATTTATATGGTGACATACATTCAAGGATTGGTGGTGGATATGGAATCTTTCTTAGAACTGCTGAGGAATGAGAAGAACTATCTTTTGGGGGCCATTTATATACAAGAAGAGATTTATTAATCTGAAGGAAAATGCTTGAGCAAACATAATCTCGGGAGCTTAATAATAGTGCATTAGACAAATAGGAAAGACATTTGCTCTTATTTCCATTCTTAGGTTGGGTAGTATTAACTGGGGTAAGTAAGGAATACTTTTTCCTTACTTAACTCTTTAGATAGATGTTGTGAAGCCACTTCATTCTTAAGACTGTGTTAACTAAATTAGGGGCTTGGAGGAATAAGATGGTTAAAGGGGTTTCCAAAATCCTGGTAGGAATTTTTGTTGTCCAAATATCTCTTGAAACTCTTTCTCAGGTACGTGGGAGGTATTCCTTCTCTTATCTGTTGAGATGTGTTTTAACTCTTCCAGTGGATGAATGTGAGCTAGATCACCCAGTAGTACTGGGTTTGATGTAACAATAGGGAGCTACTAAATTCTGAATAGTGGTAAGGAAACACATGAAACAAAATTCAGAAGGGGTTACTTGTGATTCTAGAACATTCAAATTTCATTGTAAAATTCTCATTGTCCTGGGGGGAAAAAATCATATTTTATAGCAGAGCAGGACTTTGTTAGAATCAGTAAAGTGGGCATATTTGAGGCCATTGTTGTCGGTAGGATTTGTTAAGTGAAGTCATTATAGCCTAGTGGCTGCTTAATTTTATTGATAGAGTCAGGCCTCTTAACTTGGACTCATTGTGGTAGGAGTTCAATACACCTTGGATGAACAAATAAGTACATGAATAGATGAATTAAAGAATGAGTTGCAAAAATACAAATTTAATTAGTGAAAGGTATATTATAGAAGATTTTGGTATAATTGTTTCTTTATAGAAGCATGAAAACTGTTCATAGAGTTTCCTGTCAGCTAAAGACTTTTCACATCTGCTTTAATAAATAAATTAGAAAAATTTACATTTAGTATACATTTCACACCTGAAGTTTGGTATTTTACGCAGTACTATCAAAGTACTTGAAAAGAGTTTTTTTCTCTTGAGCAAGCCAAAATCTTGCTCACAATTTATTTAGTTCATAAACATTTTTATCCCCATAAATAGTACAAAGCCTTCTCTAGTTGGAATGGTCATAAATCCCATGGATGATTTTTAATTTTTTGAAAATATTACCTTGTTTGAAAGGATTGTGAAGTAGATTGGACAGGAATAGTTATCATTTTTAGACAGTTTAAAAGACACAGGAGCATGCAAATACAGTCACAGATGTCTCTGACTCATCCATACTTGAGCCAAGGCTGGAATTCAGAACTTTTCCAAGCAAAATTGATATGTACTGTTATTTCCAACCTAATGCAACTGCCTTTAATTTTTCTGTTAACAGTACCTTTCTTCTTTGAGGACCTACTCCTCCCCAAATCCCCCCATGTGGTCCCATAATGGTTCAAAATCCATTCCCACCCCCTTCAAACTTGTAAGTGGGCCATTTGTAGCATTTCCGCAGCACAGTGTCAGGTGGAAGGGAAGGATCTCATCAGAGTCCTTCTTCAGAATGTTCCAGTCTTAGGTATTGGGCATGGTGGGGCTATATCCCTTCCACTCTACTAGAGAAGGTAGGAGTTCGGGAGCCCACTCTCCCTGCCACGTGGAGACCACTAGTGTGAAGAGGAGAAGATGCAAGAAAATTATGGTGTCAGAGAATTCTTGGGTTTATTTCCTGTTCTCTTTCCTGCCTTGTGGGGTGTCGTTATGTTCTTCCTTTGATTTGTCACCACCTCTAGTTTTCTTCTGATAAATTTCCTTTCTTTCCCAGTGGCATAGATAACTAAAAGCTTAGGCTTCAGTGTCACACTGTCTCAGCTCCAATTTCCAGCCATCGCTTACTACCTCTGTGGGTATGGACAAGTGCCTTGAGTTCCCTGAGCTTTATTTCCTCATCTGTCAAAAAAAGGATAAAAATAGTACTAACCTCACAGATTGTTCTGAGAATTAAGAGCTAGTGTATGTAAAATACTGAACTAAATGCCTGGAACACAGTAAGCTCTCAATATGTTATTTGTTACTGCTCATATCATTATTGTTTAAGCTAGCTTCTGTTGGATATTTGCCACTTCCAAGGAAAGAGTCTTGTTTATTCATTTAGTTTAGTCAAATATTTGCTATCGTCATTGCCTTCCATAAAAATGCTAGACATATAAGATCTCAATTAATGGGATATTCTTGTATAGCACATAATGTTGTGGAAATTAACTTCCATTGTTCTCAAATGGGAATTTCATCCAAGATCAATGAATGGCTATTCCATGATTTAAAATGAAACCATGGCATTAAAAAAAAAAAAAGACTTATTATTTTTAAGTTACTAATCTTTGATCTAACTGGAACATTAGAATTTAGGAAAAAGTAAGCAGTATACATAATTTATCTAATAGGCAGAATAGGCACTTAACACCTAGTCTTTCCCTTTTAAAAGTCTGTAGATGATACACTGCAATGAAATTGTATCACACTCAATAGATGCTGTCTTCACTCTGGACAGACTGTAAGGTAGTCAATGCAGACATCGTGTTTTTGTGAATTTTCCCTTTAGGTCCATAGACACATGACGTGTATTTCACCAAAAGAGGAGGGAACAGAAATGATGAGAACATAAAACATTGAGCAGAGCTGCAAAGAGAAAGAGACTTCTCTTTGACACATATTGTACAACATTTCCAAAGTCTTGGAATGTTTTTGGTATATTTAACTGGCAAAAGATTTTTTTTTAAGTCTGTAGCTCTTTTCTTTTTTTTCTTTTCAGTGACAATACACGTCTGGGCTGACAGTACTCTGCACACCTATAGCTTTAATTACATGTCTGATATGTCTCCATCAGTCTGCTTCCACGATTCCTATTTTTATGCTGGCTTGAAAAATCTTTAAAAATAATACTAGAAGATGGCATTTAAAATTTTAATCTGGTTCCTGGAGTTAATGATTTTATATGAAATTATCAAGGCCAAACACTTATCTACTTGTCACCAACATCATCCTCTTGATTCTTTCTCTAACTGGAAATTTGGGACACAGATTAAAAAGGGGTCAAAGGACCAAGTTGTGGAAGCAGAATTATGATAAAGTTTGGCTAAGCTTTGGAACAGATATTCACATTTTTCTCTTAAGGGTTGTACATCAAGACATACAGAGAGCCAGAATAAAACAATAAATTATTGGTACAGAAAAGACAGGACTAAATTAATCCAGTGTGTTTATAGTAGATTCTCAGCTCTGTTTGAGGAGATAGGAATGTGTAAGAGGATGAAATCATGTGTGCAGGGAAAGGAAACAAGACCATATCAATTGTTTTCAAGTAGTTCTATTTTTCTTAAAGGAAAAAGGTACTTTTTTTCCTGGGTCTACTAACTTTTATGATCTATTAGAAGGCTTTGTAATGCAATCTACTTGGGAAAGATGATTTGCTAAATTATATACGCCAGAGGCAATTATTTGCCTCTAGGAATCATCAGTGCATCTAAAATTTCAAAAGTCTATTATGTTTAAAACAAGTTTAAAGTTTTTTGGTAAAATTCCAAATTGTTATTATTACTCTCCCCTTCTTTTTTTAGGAAATAGAGAGCAAAGTATTCTTTGCACCCTTTTATTAATGCAAACCATACTGCTTTTCAGATTCTAGTGAGGAATTTGAAGTTTTACCACAAACTTGTTCTGTGACCTTATAGAAATGACTTACTGTCTTATTCACTGTAATTGTTAGTTCCCTTATCTATAAAGTGGAGTAATAATATCAGTCAATCATAGGATTTTTTAAAAAAGATTAAGATATTACCTGTGAGTGATTTGCCCTCATTATGGCACAGAGTAATTGCTTAACACAAGAAACTGGAGGTCTTTAGAAAGCTTGAGTTACATAATTCCAGGAAAAAGGATTTCTCTTGAATTATATAATTTTTGGAAAAAACGTTTCTCTCACCTTGCCTTAAAATGACCTTTTTTGAAGTGGCTCTCTTTATTGAAAAATCAAGCACTGACCCCAAATTTCAGAATCTGAAACCACAGTGGTTCAGAGCATTTAGGGAAATAGATCTGTCCAGTCTCCTTCCTCTTTTTTTTTAACCTGTGGTGCTCCCTGGGGAGCCCTGAAGAGGGCTATTTAATGGTCTTCTTTCCTTCTGTTGGACTACTGGTGCTCAGGTTAGCTGTAGCCTGCTTCCTTTTCTGAGCCCCCAATAATCAGTGTGATTCCAGACACACCTTTTAAAGGTCCCAGTAGCTTACAACACATGAAGCATGTTTAACGGATGGTTTCTATATTTCCATTTGGGGTCCGTGTATCGGCCATTGCCATCAGCACTGTATTTCACTGTATTTCTATTCCTTCGGCTGTTCTTTCAGGTTTCTACTTGTAGTCACAAGAGACTTGGCAAAAGACTGCATTGAGACGTTCAAGTGCAGAGTCCTGGTTAGAATTTGGAACTTGGTTTACAATAGAAACAATGTTAGAAGCAGTTGGTTCTCAGATTACTTAGAGGTTTTTGAAGACCTTAGCACTACACTGAGTTCCGAGTTCTAAGAACCGCTGGCCATTTTGTGTGAAAGAAAGATGTAGAAGAGGAAAGAAATGGCTGCTTCTTTTCTAAGATTTTAATTATCAGGTTAAATGTTTCTTGACACTATTCTGCATCCCACTCTGTATCTCTCTTCTTCTCGTGCCTTTTCCTTCTGGCACCTTAGGCCTTTTTTCACTTCTGAATAAACACCCCTTCACTTTACATCACTCCAGGTTTTCTTTATTCTCTTTTCTCCTTCTATTAGAATTCTCATTGCCTCAGTTAACTTGTTATTATAGAGGTGGTAAGTGAAGAACGATCCAATAACATCAATTCACACTAGTATCTTTAACAACATTCCATATGTACCATGCATGGCTGTAAGCAGTTTTTATAAATTAAATCACTTAGCCCCATAGATATCCTATGACGTAAATCTCATGATTAACATTGTTTTACAGGTGAGCAAGTGAAGATAAAGTGATATAAAATTTCTTGTTTATGTCACATAGTTTGCAAGAGTAGAACAGAGATTCGAACCCAGGTTGTGTGACTCCAGAATCAATGTATTGTAACCATTGTTTATCCTGTATTAGAGTGATTGGGGGTAATTTCCTTGAAGAACTGTCATTTTACACATGTCCAGCAGTCTGGGGAAGATGTTTTGGGGCAAGTGGACCAATGTGGGATGGGTCCAGCCTGGACCTAGACATTAGGGTCAAGTCTCTTTTGGTGTTTCTGTTTTGTACCCTCCACTTTCCACTCTGTACCTTCAATTTTGCCTTGGACATAAAACTCCTCTAAAAAAAACAAAGCTTTAAAAAAAACTGCCATGAAGTAAGTACCTCAAATCGAGGTTTTGAAATAAATGAGGTATGTAACAGTGTTGTCCAGAAACTGGATTCTTAGTGTGAAAAATGAAAGGCTTGTTAAATTCCAACATCATTGGAAGGCATAACCAGAATTCATTTTATTGTGTGTCACTAATTAGGTTCAATACAAATATAAACCCATCAGCTATCTAAATGATGACTTTTATTTCCATGTGATCATAAAACAATGGCTTCGCCAATTGTTTGATAATAAGCAAGTAAACAAATAAACCTAAAAATTATGAGTCAGGATGAATACTGAAAGCTTGATGTGATTGAGAATGACAAATGGACTATGGTTACTTAGATGGGGGGTTGGGAGATTTTAGTTAGGAGAATGACATGTAAATTGCAACCCACCCTCAAGGAACACATAGCTGGGTGTGAAACACAGACTGGGAATTAATGACATATGATTCAGTTTGATAAGAAGTACCACAAATCTATGAGCGTGTGGATGAGAGAACAAAGAGGAGGGAACAATCATCTCTGCTCTGGAAAATCTGCACAGACCTCATAAATATTTGGGCTAGGACACAAAGTAAAGTAGGGGTTGGCTAGATGCAAATTATGTGTTCTCTAGAATTTGCTAATGCCAGAGGGTTCATGGGCCAGATACAAAATATGTTTTTTAGTACATGCTGTGCTATGTCACCCAGACCATCAACACCACTCAAATGAGGCACTTTTTTAGAGATTCCTTCCATAAAGAGAGCCTGAGGGCTTCCCTGGTGGCGCAGTGGTTGAGAATCTGCCTGCCAATGCAGGGGACACGGGTTCGAGCCCTGGTCTGGGAAGATCCCACATGCCGTGGAGCAACTGGGCCCGTGAGCCACAATTGCTGAGCCTGCGCATCTGGAGCCTGTGCTCCGCAAGAAGAGAGGCCGCGATAGTGAGAGGCCCGCGCACCGCGGTGAAGAGTGGTCCCCACTTGCCGCAGCTGGAGAAAGCCCTCGCACAGAAACGAAGACCCAACACAGCCATAAATAAATAAATAAATAAATAAATAAATAAATAAATAATTAAAAAAAAAAAAAAAAGAGAGCCTGATTCAATAACTGGTCAATCGGGGACAGGGGAGGTACAAAAGGGCCAGTTCCCTTGCTTCCGCCTGAAGGTATCTCTTAAGGGTGAAGGTCCATCCAGTTTCAGAGCTACCTGTAGAACCTATGATTAGCTAAGGCCTTGTCTGTGACCTCATGGCAATTTCGCTTCTAACTCTGTCCAATCCTGTGTCCTTTACTCCCCTGAAGGTGCTGTCTTCAATAAACTCCTGCAGGCAAATATCCAACACAGAGTTTGTTTCCAGGGAAACCGACTTACAACCAATCCTCAATAAATACTTACTGATTGGTTGCTTGACTGAAATTTATTTAGGAATAAAGAGAGCAATGAAACATTTATTAATTATTATTACTGACAGATACAAATATTAGTGGTAACGTTTCTGTGATTGAGATCCATATTGAGATTCAGTAGCATTCGTTTGTAGTGTTGCACATTTTCTTGGTGTTTTAAGTAAAGTTAGGCTCTCCTATTACTTGTAATGTTGATGTTTAAGGATAAAGTAAATGACTCCCATCCTGTACAGTTCCCACCCAAATTCTTGAGGAAAGTTGCAGAAATGACACACTTTTCTCTGATGGATAATTTGGTTTTATGCATTATGAATCATTTCATGATGCTGCTGAGGTATAAATGGAATTTATACTAAAGGAATCATCATGGGCCTCAAGGTGAACTCCAAACTACCAAAATTCAAGGAGGAAGAATCAGGATGCAGGTACAGATAAAGGTTAGTCATTGGTTGCAATTCTTCTGAGTCTGTATTTTTCTGGGTTTTTTGTTGTTGTTGTTGTTATGGTTTTGGGCTGTCAAATATTTGAGTCTGTGATAGAGAAACTCCAGGTTTTACATTATTGATATCCCATTGTAACTTCTGATTTCAGAACTTTTACACTGCCTGGAAATGTTGATGCTGATACTTTTATTTGCATAATTAGAGACGCCTCCCCAAAGCATTGTTATTTGACTTTCCTTTCCAGCTTTCTGGAGATTTTGAGAGAAGATGTCTAGCCTCCCCTAGGTGTGTCTATCAAATCCTGTTGATTGTTATTCAGTGTAAGACTGAGATGACTGATAAAATAAATGAGGAGAATAAACAGCAGAATTAGTTTTTAATTTTCTTTTTCCCTTGATTGCTCACAGTGTGTGTTTGCAAAGGCATGAAATTATGGCACCTCTTTTGTATGAGAAATGCCAAGAGCTTGTTTAGTTTGCAGTGCTAAAAATGATGATTTTCAAGACCCATTTACCCAATAAAGGTAAAATGAAAGAGAAGCATTTTAAGGAGGAAAATGAAGACAAAATAGTTTCAGTTTTGCTTTTCTCAAACCTCTCTTCTGTACAGTTATCTTACATTTCTAATGAACAACTTATAATGATGGGTGGGATATGAGTTCTACAATACCATGGCTGTTTTCTTCTTCCTCCCCTTGTTTTCTTCCCCTCCTCCTTCTCTACCTCTCTCCCTTCTCTTTCTTTGTCTTCACTTTCTTTTCCTTCTCCTTCTCCTCCTTCTTCTTCCTCCTCCTCTTTCTCTTTCTCCTCCTCTTCCTCCTTCTCTTCCTCCTTTGTTGGTGATATTTTAGAACTACCAATTAGTCAGGGTTAATTATATTAATGATCAAAGCGATTATGGACATGCATCTTGCAGAAAAGATACTATTCATTTCCCTTCCTTTTTCCTGGCCTATATTCAACTCAATTCATCACTAATATGTTAATGATGAGACTAGTTTGAGCTCTGCTAGAAAATTTTTCTGGGTTTTTAATTTGGTCTTTTCTTTCCTTTGTACTAAGAAGCTTGGTCAAGTCACTTAGCTACTAATTAATCACTTGACCATTGTTTATTTGGCACCATCCAGGTACCAGGCATTTTTATACTTACTGAGAAAAAGATGGTGGATGAAATAGCATGGCAGTTCCCTCTAGTATAGTTCCCTCACTATACTAGAAAGCATAGTGAATGAGGAGGTAGATTAGCTATGATGAGGCTGGAGGGGTAAGAAGGGGCCTGATTCTATGATAGTTCAATGTATGTTCAGGAACTTTGTCTTTATTCTAACAGGGTTGTGAAATCTTGGAAAGATTTTAAACATAAGAACAACATGATCAGATTTATGTTTTAAGTAAATGTGGAGTCTGGGCTAGATAATGAACAATGAGGAGGTATATGACGTGTAAAGAGTTACAGTGAAAGAGGATGGCAATGTAGACAGGAGTTGGCAGAGGTAGTGGTGGTGTTATTGAAGATGGAGGAAAAATAAACAGATTTTATAGATTTGAGATAATGTCAATGAGACTTGTTGAAGGAGAAAGGGGATTAAAGAATAATTTATAGATTCCTGACTTGGGCATTGGGATGGATAGATGGTCCTGTCATTTGTTGGGACAGAAAATAATGAGAATAGGTTTGAAGGGGAAGGTGAAATCAGTCCTCAGCATGTTGGATTTCAGATGTCACTGAGGCATTCAAGTGGAGATGCCAAGGCAGTCAAGTTGGAATATAGATTTGGAACTCAAAACAAAGATCTGAACTGGATATAAATTAGAAACTCCATGATATATGGATTGTAACTGATGCTTTGGGCATAGGTGAGACCATCTTGGGAAAACCCATTGTGTGGTATTCAGAAGGAAGGAAATGTAGGGAAAGAAGAATCTAGGACCAAAGCCTGAAGATTATGAACATTTCAGGTTTGTGTTTGTATGTGTGTGTGTCTGAGTCTCTCTCTGTGTGTATATGTGTGTGTGTGTGTGTGCACATGCACACACGCACATACGAGAGAGAAGCAATAGTGTGATTTAAGAGATAAGGCTACCGACTAAAGTAAGGGAAGAACTGAGACATTCAGAGGTTTGAAGACAAATGAGGAAGTCTGAAATAGTTCTTGCAGAAAGTAGGTGAAGCATTACCTAGAGAAACACAGTAGAATTATTTAAGTATTTAGAAGACCTACTGAGGTTATTATCATAAATTTAAAGCAGTTTCATTGTACCCTGTTAAGTAATTTTCTCAAGAAAACTTTTGACTTTCTAGGTAAAGGAATGATAAAACAGGTATAAACAAGGGATGGGGTTTTCTTTAATTTTTTTTTTCTTGGCTGCATTGGGTCTTCGTTGCTGCACGGGTTTCTCTAGTTGTGGCAAGCGGGGACTGCTCTTCGTTGCAGTGCGCGGGCTTCTCATTGCGGTGGCTTCTCTTGTTGCAGAGCACAGGCTCTAGTCACGCGGGCTTCAGTAGTTGCAGCACGCAGAGTCAGTAGTTGTGGCACACGGGCCCTAGAGCGCACAGGCTTCAGTAGTTGTGGCACACATGCTCTAGAGCGCAGGCTCAGTAGTTGTGGCGCACGGGCTTAGTTGCTCTGTGGCATGTGGGATCTTCCCAGACCAGGGATCGAACCCGTGTCCCCTGCATTAGCAGGCGGATTCTTAACCACTGCACCACCAGGGAAGTCCCAGGATGGGATTTTCTACATGGGTTTTATTTTAAAAAATAGATGGGAAGGAAATGTTAAGTTTGGCAAGAGAGTTTGAGGGTGAAGACCTTGAATTCTAAACTTGGAATAAAAGGAGGCAGGAGAGATAAAATGTGTAGGCAAATGTATAAATAAAAGGAAGTGCTGATGTAATGATCCACATGACTTTAAACAAGCAAGACAAGGAGACCATGGCCAGAAAGAAGGAGGCTTGAATTAGTGGTTTGGGGACAGAGAGACTTGGATAATGGAAAGGAACAACTATGCCTGTATGAGTGGGAGGCTGAGGTGAGTGGAGGAGAAGGCTTTAAGGCATGAGGAGGTCAACAGACTGTGAGGTGTGTGTGAATATTACAGTCACCCAAGATAACTGGGGGAATTGGTTAGTGCAGACACTAAGCCAGGAACTTTATGAATAAGGGGGAATAGCAGGGAAGTAATTCTTTTGCAATAATAATAGTTCAATAATTATAAAGAAAAACAATAATATTAATAATTAAGATCTACTGATCACTTTTTCTCTGCCAGGAGTTAATTGCTTTATATGCATTATCTCCATTGACATTTACAATAAAACTAAGGACATTATTATCCCAACTTTAGAGCTGAGGAAACTAAAATCACAAAGAATGTTAGATTAAAACAAAGGTCTGTCTGACTAGGAACTCACAATCTTATCTATTATTTTATACTACCTATTCGATAAACTATAGCAAGGATTAATTGTGATATGTAAATGTGAAAAATGTATGTGATTGTTAAACTCTAGAGTGACTACAGATGTTAAAATGCAAGACATTGTTAATATGATTACATTTTTGTTTTTCTAAGCTAATTTCTCCTCTCCTGCATGCTCAAGTAATTAAATCCATGCTTGGGTGGTAAAAATCATGGCTTATTAGTCTGCAGCCAGAACATGGGCTTTGGTCAAAACAAGTAGAATTCCTGGATTCATAAAGAGAGTCAATAAGAGTGTCTGTTGTGTTCATCCCAATGGTGTGCTCACAAACTTAATTCATATGCTGGCCCTTTTCCTGTGATGTCATAGAGCTGGTGATGATTACAGACCCTGAATTCCAGAGAACATTTTCTTCTTCCTGATTAAACTAGCCTGAAAGGCATAGGTAGCCTCTATGAAAAACTGAAAAACCATAAAATGCACACTATGCCCAAAGGCTGTAGGCACAGATGTAATGCAGAGATGGCAGATCAGGGTGGGACGAAGTCCCAAAAGGCTCCATGGATAAGATGAATCTTAAGCTGGACCTGGGAAGGTGAGAAAGATTTGATAAGTCCTGAGAAGCAAACAGGGTTTTTAAGGCCATCAGTGAAATGGTGCTGTGTTCTCTATCATGGAGTATCTTTAGTGTATGCTTACTGATTTATACCTGAAATGAGTACTGCAAAAATTCTTACAGAATATTCTAGATGTTCGCTAAGCTCTAGTATGTACTTAATAAATGAAAGACTGCAATTATGTATGATTATTAAACCTCAATAGACGTCATATCTACAGTGGTATCTTTAGTTTAAAATAGCATATGATAATGATATGTACAGTTTTAAAAGTGGAGAATAGACATGGATGAAGCCATAGGCAGGCATGGATGTATGTTCAGTCAACAGACATGGATTGAAGCAATAGGCAGTTTTTTGTCTAGAGACTCTCTGAAACTATTTGTTATAATTTTCCTTCAGACCATCACGTATGAGAGGAGATGTGAGAGGGAACAGAAAAAGGTTCGAGAAACAGGGAAGTGCATTCTTACCCATGATTTGCCTATTTTTAGAAGAGCTTGAGCAAGTCCTATGACCTCTCTGGTCTCAGGTTCTTCATCAAGCAAATGAAAAATTAAATTAAATCTGGACACACAATTGCATGGTTTTGATTCTGTGTGGAGCATCTCTGAGCCTCCTTTATATTGCGTCTGCCTGGAGTGACGCTGGGAGGAAGCAACCCTTATAACTGGTTTCATATAATTTTCCTGAGCTTCTGGGATATTGCACAAGGCATTTCTGAGAGAAATATCTATGTACATTCCCAATGAGTAATCACGCTTATTTAAGTCAACAACTTGACTAGAGTGAATTTGCCACTTGATTGACTTTCTGTACAGAAAAGATATGTTCACTGTGACATTGTTTTGCTCTTTATTGAAATATCTCTTTCATGCATATAGAGAAAGATGTATATTTGCTGTTTTATGGTGACAACTATGCAAATATTTTCATTATGTAGTTTATTTTTAAGGGGATTATACTTTTTCAGGCAGTTTCTTCTCTTGGCAAATCATGAGTGGGCTCTCAGCTAAGGATATTTAATTTTAGAATGTTGACAGAAAGTTGCATGGTACTCTTGCCTTCTCTGTCTCTCTGTCTCTGACTCTCTGTCTCTGTCTCTGTCTCTGTCTCTCTCTCTCACACACACACACACACTCACACACACTCCTACCCAAATGCAAAACAAAAACATGAAACCACCGAGAATGCAAGAGCTAATACGTGTGTGTACTTCAGCTTCACAAAGAATCTAAATTAAAATGAAATTTGCCAGGACCTTACTTCTGAACAATTTTAATGATGATGGACACATAAATGAATATGACATTTGAAGAATTCAAGTCTAAACATTCAGAGGCTTCATTCTCTGAGCTATTATTTCACTGGGATATGAAGCATGAAACCTAAAAAAAAAAAAAAAAGTGTCTTTTCACCCTTGAAAGCAGGCACATAACTCCCATTAACTCCAGAAGGAGGAATTATACATGAGAATGAAGACAGACAATAGGCAAATAAGTATGCACGTTCAGTCACCAGATTAACCCAATAGCCTATGATAGATGTTTGGGAGCCTTAATAGTCTATGAGATCAATAATCCATTATAGCTCATACTGGTGACTAAATGACTTTGGGGATTGGTAATGGCATCTGAAATCTTTTATACCTTTAAACCATGGCTTGTAATAAATCCTAAATTCTAAGGTATCACCACCTGGTTGCAGTAAGGGTGTCTTAGATTCAGCACATTGAGGCAAATAAGAGGCACTCAATACATATTTATTGAATGAAAGGATCAACAAAGAAAAAATATTCTTTACTCCATACTCAGATCTCTTCTAATCCTCACCTCTTTCAGGGCTTGGCGTATTCAGGTTCTGCCTAATACTTGGTTACTTCTTCTTCTCATCTCTGACCCAATCACTGCTGGTTATACCTACTTCTCTTCTCCTCTTACTTCAGTTATAGTGCTTCTTCTGCTAAATCACAGTAGACTTTATTTGTATTTGGACTTGTTAACCAATAGCTTTCTGAGGGGGGAGACGGTCTGAGGAGTTGAATCACTGTACTTTATGGAAGCAGGACACTGATAACGGCTCTTAGCCTTTGGAATGATCATTTCTAAAGTAAGGGGCAGAGGAGAGAAAAGGCCAGTGTCCCCTGTGTTTTGCATGAAATCTGGCAAATAGCTGATATTAAAATAAGGTTTGGCAAATGTATAAATGAAAAGAAACAGGAATTAGTTATCTATTTTACATATAGTAGTGTGTATTTGTCAATCCCAGTCTCCCAATTTATCCCTCCCCCTTTCTTTCCCGCCTGGTAACCATAAGTTTGTTTTCTACAACTGTGACTCTATTTCTGTTTTATAAATAAGTTCATTTGTACCATTTTTTTAGATTCCACATATAAGGACCTACTGTATAGCACAGGGAATTCTTCTCAATACTCTGTAGTGACCTATATGGGAAAATAATGTAAAAAGGGGTGGGTATATGTATATGTATAACTGATACACTTTGCTATACAGCAGAAACTAACACAACATTGTAAATCAACTATACACTAATAAAATTTTAAAATAAAATAAAATAAAAAATTAATATTTAGCTAAAAAAGAAACAGGAATAATAAAGTAATATATTTTGAATATCTATATGTGGCACAATAGTAAAAATTTCATTTATGTTTCTCACTAAGTTCTGTCAAGAATACTAAAAAAGGATGTCTTATCTCCATCTTCAAAGATACTAAAACTTTGAAAGAAGTTTAAGAACTTTCTCCAGAACACCTGTCTCACATATCACTGAACCAGAATTCTATTCCAGGTCAGTCTGACACAATTTTGGCTTTGCTGCTGTTATATTGTTCTGGAATTTTTTTTTTTTCTCCCACTATTTTTATGTTCTGACCTTGGAACAGGGTTGGCACTGGCAGCAAGAGGCAGTATCTGAGCCTTAGTTGTACTTTCATAGCATTTATGATATCAGGCCCAAGCTATGCCAAGTCATAATGACAATGGCTAACGTGTTTAGAGATATCAAATCCATTAGCTTATATTTATGTACTTTTTTGGGGGTTTATTTATTTATTTAATTTATGGCTGTGTTGGGTCTTCGTTTCTGTGCGAGGGCTTTCTCTAGTTGCGGCAAGCGGGGGCCGCTCTTCATCGCGGTGCGCGGGCCTCTCACTATCGCGGCCTCTCTTGTTGCGGAGCACAGGCTCCAGTTGCGCAGGCTCAGTAATTGTGGCTCACGGGCCTAGTTGCTCCGCGGCATGTGGGATCTTCCCAGACCAGGGCTCGAACCTGTGTCCCCTGCATTGGCAGGCAGATTCTCAACCACTGCGCCACCAGGGAATCCCCCTATATTTATGTACTTTTAACACACATTATACCATTGGGTCACTATAACAATCCTGCGAGGTGTAATGCATGCATTTATTGTCATTATCCTCTTCGCAGTTCAGAGGACAAAACTGAGATCCACAGCACTGACAAACCATAATCACCCAAAATCCATGATCTACATTAGGGTTTATTTTTGATGTTGTGCATTCTATGGGTTTGGACAAATGTACAGTGGCATGTTTCCATGGTAAAAATATACAGAATATTTTTACTGCCATAAAAATCCTCTGTCCTCTGCCTATTCATCCTTTGCTCCCCCCAGCAATTCTTAAGAACCACTAATTTTTTTCTTCACATGGAAAGAGAAAATACTCTTCCTAGAAAAGTACTTCTGAAAAAAGGGAGATATGAGTTATGAGGTCAATGGCAGACCTTAATTTGTCTTTAAAAGAAGAGAGATGATTATTGTTTATATGTTACAGGAAAAGAATTTGAATATACAGAAGAAAATGGGTCAGTTAGTAGAGAGAGAGTCCAGAAGAAGTGGTAAAGTATAGAATTCATATCAGGAGGTTAAATTGTCCTTCACCAGGTGTTTACTAAGAAAAAAGAATTTCTATGCTTGTCATTTTCCAGACTTTCTTTCTCTCTCTCTCTTTCTTTCTCTGTCTCTCTGTCTCTCTCTCTCTCTCTCTCACACACACACACACACACACACACACACACACACACACACACATACACACACTTGGACCTTCTATCTGCTCAGAGCATGACATTGTGTTTTCACATTGCCACATTTGCTAATAACATCAGAAGGATTATTGACCTTTTGTATCCCACTCCTCATAGGACAATGAAACAAAATTAAGCTTGTTAAAAAACACAGCTTCCAGTTTGTGCTCCATTTGATTCTTGTGGTTTGCAGAAAGTGATATGGAATCTAGAGAGTCTCATTAAAGCCTCTTGACAGATAGATATCTTTTATCTATCTATCTATATCTAGAGATAGATATATTTTTTCTTTTGCACAGCAAAGGAAACCATGACCACAATGAAAAGTCAACCTACTAAATGGGAGAAAATATTTGCAAATCATATATCTGATAAGAGGATAATATCTGAAATATATAAAGAACTCATACAACTCAATAGCACAAACAAACAAACAATCCAATTTAAAAATAGGTAGAAGATCTAAATAGACATATTTCCAAAGAAGGCATACAGATGAACAACAGGTACATGAAAAATTATCAGCATCATTAATTATCAGGGAAATGCAAATCAAAACCACAATGAGATATCACATGATACCTATTAGAATGGCCATTATCTAAAAGACAAGAAATAATGAGTGTTGGCAAGGATGTGCAGAAAAGGGAACCTTCATATACTGTTGGTGGGAATTTAAATTGGTGCAGCCAATATGAAAAACAGTATGACATTTTCTCAAAAAATTAAAAATAGAACTACCATTTGATCCAACTATTCCATTTTTGGATATTTATTTAAAGAAAAAGAAACACTAATTTAAAAATATATTCCCACCCTCATTATTACAACATTGTTTACAATAGCCAAGATATGGAAACAACCTAATGGTGTATAAATGGATGAATGGATAAAGAAATGTGGTATATATACAAGAGAATATTATTCAGCCATAAAAAAGAATGAAATCTTGCCATCTGCAATAATGTGGATGGACTCTGAAGGCATTATGTTAAGTGAAATAAGACAAAAAAAATACTGTATGATCTCTCTTTTATGTAGAATCTAAACTAAACAAAACAAAACAAAACCCAAACTCACAGGTATAGAAAACAGATTGGTAGTTGCCAGAGGTAGGGGGTGAGGGGGTAGATAAGGGTAAATTTTTTTATTTTACATAAATTGAATAAAATTTTTAAAAGATTTATTAAAAATGCAAAATAGTACAGCCACTTTGGAAAACTGGCTGAAAAATGAAAGATTTACCTACCACATGATTCAGCAATCTCACTCCTAATAGTTTATTCAAGAGCAATGACAACATATGTCCTCACAAAGACCTGTACATGAATGTGCATAACAACTTTATAGTAGTAAAAATGGAAAGCAGTCCAAATGTCCACCAACATATAAATGTTCAAACAAATTGTATAATTTCAATACTACTCCACAATAAAAACAAAGTAACTACTGATATATAAAATCACATGGATACATCTCAGAAATCATTATGCTAAGTGAAAGAAGCTAAACAGGAAATGCTATATACTGTGTGGTTTCTTTTATATGACATTCTACAGGAAAGAAAAACTATAGAGGTGAAACACAGATCAGTGATTGCCTGGGGTTGGGCTTGGGAATAGGAGTTGACTATAAAGAGGAAGTGTGTGGGAATTTTGGGGATAATGGAGCTGTTCTATATGGAACTGTGGTAATGGTACACAACTCATTGCATTGGTTAAGCCTATAGAACTATGTGTCATGTTGAGTGAAGTTTACTGTATGAAAATTGTAAACTATTTACCAGATTGTGGAGAGGAACCTAAAATGAAATGCAGACTATGACAAAAGATTCTGACTCTGTTACAAGTGACTCACATAACCAACTGAAGAAAGTCAGAAACAAAGGAACCAACCTAAATAACTTTGGAAACAGTGTTTTGGCTGGAAACTGAAAGGTTAAAGACAAAAAAAACTGTCCACAAATGCTGTACTCTAGTTAGTAAATTCATTTCTCAGAGGGGTATGCATTAGCAATTCTGAAATTATATGTATACTAGGGTTGAACAAAAAAGTAAATATACTATAGATAATAAGAACTATATTTCTTAACTGTCAGAGAAAGAAATTACAAATCATGATAGAGTTGAAGGTGAGAATGAACCTTGTGGTGTGTTGGCTTGGAGTTATCAATAAAGCACATGGGTATTTTTAAAAATATGTATAAGATAGAGTCAGAAATGAATATAGATATGTGTACATGTATGCATGAGTTATCCATACACATAGTTCTTAGCTCTGTCCACTGAGAGAGCCTAGAAGCAGTCACTCCCCAGTAGAAATGAGCACTCCCACTACTCAGAATTTGGTTTTGAAATACAATTCTCCATTATAAGAAATCAGGGCGCCTTGGAGAATTGATTGATTCCCTGGAAGAAGCAGAATGGAACCTCTTAAACAACTCTGGGCTAGGTAGCTCCCATCAGCCAAGGGCAATCCTGAGATGGGTGCAGGTATGAAAAATAACAGTCACAACAACAAACAACCACCAGTCTGTTCTCTGTATCTATGATCTTTTTATTGTCTCCATAGTTTTGCCTTTTCAGTAATGTCATATAGTTGGAATCATACAGTATGTAGTCATTTCGGATGGGGTTCTTTCACTTAATAATAGGCATTTAAAGTGCTTTCATGTTTTTCATAGTTTGATAGCTCATTTTTTTTTTTTAGTGCTTAATAATATTCCTTTTTCTGGATGCACTACACTTTTTTATCCATTCACCTACTGAAGAGCATCTTGGTTGCTTCCAGGTTTTGGCAATTATGAATAAAGCTGCTATAAACATCCACGTGCAGGTTTTTGTGTGGACATATGTTTTTAACTCCCTTGGGTAAATACCAAGGGGCCTGATTGCTGTATCATAGAGCAAACATACGTTTAGTTTTGCAAGGAACAGCCAAACTGTCTTCCAAAGTGACTGTACCATTTTGCATTCGTACCAACAATGTATGAGAGTTCCTGTTGCTCTACATCCTTGCCAGCATTTGATGTTGTCACTGTTCTAGATTTTGGCCGGCCTAATAAGTGTGTGGTGGTCAGGGCAGTTTATTTTCTTATCTGAAGTGAAATAGATAATAAGTGGTCTTCTGACATTAGTTCTTGTGTTCATTTTATTACACCAGACCCTCCCCCAGGTAGGTCATGGTCACTGGCAGCACTGAATCTCTTGATACCCACACTTACCACTTATTTGCACCCTCCCTTTTCTTCCTTCTATAATCCAGGGTTTGAAATAATTTCTTATTATCGCATTTCTGGGAAAAGAACATAAATTAAGCAGTCAGAAGACTTTAAATAAGGCTCCAGGTCATACCAATAATAACCTGTTTGATTCATTTAAAGAAATGTAACCTTTCTAAGCCTTGGTTTTTCCATTCGTTAAATTAAAATACAGTATTTGTTCCACCCAACAGGGATGAAGCAAAGATAAAATGAGGTAAAACATGCAAATATGCCTTCAGTTACTGGAATCACCATGTCAATGTATGATATTGTCATTATTTACAAAAGGCAAGAAGAAAGAACAATGAAATGTTGTTTTAGGGGGGTACCCGGTATCAGCTCTTTGTTACAATTTAGATTTCCTGTTCTTCCAGGCAAAGTCAGGTTGTCTCAGACCCAGGCTTCTGATGATTCCCAATGTCCAAGGTTTTTAAGTGCAGGGAACGTGTCTGGATCATGCTTGTGTCCTGCACTGTGTCTTGTGTATAGAGGGGACTAAAGAAGAGTGTGTGGAATGGAAGGAATTTGATTCCCTGGGGGCTAGTTCTGTTTCTGCTAAGATAAAACAAATGTTTCTCAACCAGATTCTAATCCAGGTAATGGGTGATGTAATAAAAAATGGGAAAGGGGTCGGGGGGAACTCTATGGAATAGAAATGGAGAAAAAAATACAAAAGGAAATACTTTTGCCCTCTATGTTAACATTTCCATATTCAATATGATTCACTTGTAAAGGAATTATGAACCTAGTGCATATTATTTTCCTACTAAGGGGATTCAAATCTCAAAGCCATCCTTTTGATCCTAGAGAGTTTACAGTTTTGTCACAGTGATAGGATATGATCACGTGAAACAATGAAAAATAAAAGCATGATAAATAAAAATTATTGCTTATTATTGATTACTGATAAATACTGTATGAGCTCTTATACACGTGCACACATGTGTGTATACGTATGCACAATTTCTGAGGCAGCTATCATAGTTACACTGGTAGATATTGTAGTTACCCTAATCACACAGATAGGAAAACAGGGTAAAAAAGGTTAATTTAGCCACAGTCACATAACTAGCACATAGAAGATCTGAGATTTAAATCCAGATCTGCCTTAGAACAAATATCCAAGTTCTGCCATGGTGAATAAGTCTCTGATTTTGTGTTTCTGATTAAAACAACAATGAGAGTACGTGGTCTGAGCCATCAGTGAATGCTTTCAACTTAAGTGCGTCCCTAAAGGAATAATATATTTTGAATAGGCTGGTAAGAACATTTACATGTGAGGAAAGATCATAAGAACATCTTATTAAAAGAGAGAAACTTGCCAGATTGTCTAAACATTTTAGGTAATTTTTTGAATTTAAATTGTATCATTTGAGTTACGGCTTTCTTTTTTATTTAATATGTGTCCATCCGATCATCACAATCAACTATCACCATGTACCAACCAGGCAGACTCCTAGGTGCTAGAAATAAAACATAAAAATCACTGCCCTAAATACCAGAAAGAGGCCCCACCTTGGAGATGCAGATGTGTTGGAAGTGATCAGCTGACCTGGGGAGACAGGTAGGAAACAACATCTGCTTCTCTGACTCTTTACTCCTAAGAAACAGCCTTAGGACCCTTGGTCGGGGCGGGGGAGCGGGGGAAATTTAGAATGACACATCCTTTCATCCCCAAAGCCATTGGTGGAGGGACAGAAGCAAAACACACATGCTTCTGGGGAGGGATAGAAAACCCTCCATATTTTATTCACTATGTTAGAGCATTCCAAATAAAGTTGATATAAGAGATGTAAAAAGGTATTGGATTCATGCCTACAGGATTCACAGGACTTATATGTACCCTCTTAACCCACAGCAACTTCTGAAGGCACAGTTACAGCTCAGGTGGTGTGACAACACCTTGCAGAACTGTAGTGTTATCTAATATGCTGTTTATATTCAGTGACCTATGTATGAAACTATTTCTTCCACTGCCAAAATATGAGGAAATGGGAAACAAGAGGTAGAAATGTGAGTGACTACTCTTTCCTAATTGATCTAATTGCAGCAGTTTTATTTCTGTCCTCATGGGATTTAAAGTTGCATTAGGAGAAGCCATTATTTCCTGGAGAAATTATAGGCAGACTTGTGAGCAGCTGCATGTGTTTTTCAGCAGCTTGTTTGCTAAGGTCCTGTGTATCACTGGTGTTGTACACCACTGGGACCCTTGGTGGTTGCTTCCTGGAGACTCTTGACGTTTGCAAAGCCTTGTGGGGAAATTTTTGAGAATTGCCCACTTTGGTGTTGCAGGCAGCAAGGATCTTTGATAGCTACTCTTCTGGCCTTTGTTCTCAACCCTTCCAATGGATGAATAAGCCTCTAATTCTGTATTAAACCCCTTCTACTTGGAATACTTAGAATGGCTTCTGTTTTTCTCTCTGAATTCTACTTGTTATAGGATCTTTATGATTTGGATGTGTTCCCAATGAGTGAAAACAAATAGCCAAAGTGGGTAGAGGTTAGGAGATTGAGGTGAAATGGTACATGTAATGAATTGGGAAAAAGCAAATATGTGTAGGTAGTCATGAGAAGCCTAGCCCAGTGGAAGGACACCTTAATGAAATCTTTATATTATGGATATAATAAAATCTTTACTTATATGAAAGCTAATAGCCATTTCTGCCTGGAGAGAGCTCTTAAGCTTGCAACACACTTTCACACACACTAACCCTCTTGGATTTTGGGAGAGGTCTCATAGTGGAGAGGTGAAATGTGTACCCTCTGTCTCACTTGAGTCTACCCAATAGCCTTGTCTCAACACCATAGCAACCCTGGGAGTGGCAAGGCAGGCACTATTATTTGCCCTTTATAAGTGATGAAACGGAGACTTTGAATTATTAAGTTCATTTCATTCACTTATTCATTGAACAAACACACATAGGTCATTTACTGTGTGTCAGGCATTGTGTTAGGTACCAGGGATAAAGGAATAAACAAGACAACCATCTCCTGGCCCTCATGCTTCTTTAGAGAGAAACACTGACATTAAATAAATGATTTTTAGTGCGATAAATGCTTTTACAAAAGGGGAAGCAGAGGGTGCTATGGAGACCTCAATTTTAGTGATACTCAGGGAAGGCCTCCCTGGGAAGCTAATACCTAAATTGCTACTGAGACCCAAAGAATGACTAAGCAGCGGTGCCTGGCTCAAACTCACACAGGCAGGAAATGGAAAAGCCTGGAATGCAATTCGGGTCTCCTGACTTCTGCTCCAATATTTCTCTTCACGACATAATGTTGGGTTTGACTACTTTCCTAACTTGGAGGAGGGAAGCAGTGCAGTATTTGTATCAATCTGTAAATAAATAACTTATCTAATCCTCTATGATTAGGTCAGTTTGGCTGTTGCTTCCTTGTAAAGAGTATACATCTCAACAGAATATTTAAAATCTATGTGGCAGGGCCTAGGCAGTCCTAATACTTCATAAACACTCATTTCTTTTCTAGGGTATATAAAAGGACACAAAACTATTAGATTGAATTGTATGGAATTGCTAATATTTAAACATTTTGACTTTAAAAATGACAGTTTCATATGGCTCTTACCTAATACTGAACTATCAAACCGAGTGCAGGGTTGGAGTGTTCTAGGTAATTCTTTCAAGTCCTTTGTCAAACACAAGATATACATCAATAAAATATAATTGCTGTAGATAAAAACAGTGTAAGGCCCCGATAACCATGAAGTCTGGGAGAACTCACAATAGTTCAAGAGCTACCATTATATTTATGGAGAGAAAGCACTTTTTAAAATTTGTCTGATTACAAATTGATTTTACTGGGTCAATAATTTGAGAACTGAAGAAGAACTGCAGGATATAATTGACCTTCTGGTTGAATCAATAACAAATTGACTTAAAAGCAATCTAAATTATAGTGAGGGTCATGATGACACTTAGAAGTATACTTTTTAAATGTAAATTGCTTGAAAATTTTGAAATGAACCATTGTCCCTTAATGGTTGGACAAAGTCTGAAACAAGTAAATATTTTCATTCCTAGCATTTGGTGCTAAGGTATATTTATAAGCAAGTAAGTAATTCTAAGATTTTCACTGAGAAACTTCTATTTAGAAAATTTTATGTAATTATTTTATAAACACTATGGTTGCTTGTGAAGTGGAGAAACTTACTTTTACATGTTGCTGATGAAACTTGAAATTGATAATGACTTTGAGGAGGAGAATTTGGTAATGTATACCAAAAAGCAATGAATATTTTCTTCACATATTTTCAACAGGGTTGATGTCACCTCCAAATGGGAGAGAAATTGGTTGGAGAAGGGGGGAGGAATCTTATTCTTTTAATATATAAAGTATACTGATACCCAAATTTCCAAATATAGAGGTTGATTAAATGAATTGTAGTGTATTCCTAAAATGGAATGATGTGCACTCACTGCAAATGTAGAAGAAATTTGTTTGGTATGGAATATGTTCATATTTTTATAATTGGAAAAAATTGCATACTGTTATCACTTTGTCAAAATATATGTTAGCATTTATACATAGAACAAAATTGACTGAAAGAATTCATACCAAAATACTTTAGAGTGGTTATCATTGAATGGGAAATTACAAATAATTTTTTTCTTTTTTCTCAACTGTGTTTTCTTTCCTTTTAATTAAATATTTATTTCTATCAATTCAATACCTGTGTGCAACTGGAAATTTCAAATAATAATATATGAACTAAAAATCTTAAAAAAGATTTGCTTTCCCCACCCCCTTATTCAATTTCCCTGAGACAACTTTTAATTATTATGTTTTTCTTCATAGTTACCTCCAGGTAACCTATCTAACTTACTATATCTTATACCTTGACTTTATTTTTTGCTGATTCTAGGTGTACTCTATTGACTCCTTATAATATATTTGGATTTATCTTTCTTGTCTTTCACTCAACAATCAGAAATACTTCACCTTCCATCAATTATATCAACATATTTATATCATAAAATTTGAATCCTCAGTATTCTGTGTTTATTATAGTTAAAATATTTATTGTTAAACTGCATAATTTACTATGATTATTCTTTCTTTCTTATTCATATATTTTTCTTGGAGCTACTTGTCTTGTTTGTTTGTTTTATTAACTTTTCATGAGCCTAGTCTTTGAAGTTCTCTGATAGAAATATAAAACTTCTCTCTGTATGATCAGATGTAATAACATATCAGTTTTATTTTTTTCTTGCAAACATCACTTCTGGAGTCTGCCATTTTCCTGTATTAATTGTTATTCATTGGTTGGGAATTATTCGTGTCTGTTGTCTTGGAACTTCTCATTCTTGCTATCTTGGAAATTCTCTTTATTTTCTTCTACTTTAAATAGTTATTTTTCCCTCTTTTCTCCTTAGTTTTCTGTTTGTGTTAGTGAAGTACAACCTTTAGTGGTTTTATGTCAAAGGACACACAGGAGATGAAAACATTTAAATCTGATAATGCTGTAATTCTGCGCATATACTTGATTAATAGTTTGGCTGGGTATAGAATTTCAGAGTTTTGAAATAATTTTGCCTCAGAAGTTTGAAGACAATACTTAAGTGTCTTTCAGCTTCCAATGTTGTTGGGGCTGAAAAATCCAATGGCATCATAATTTCTGATATGTTGCCGATAATACATATATGTGTGTGATATATATTGGTCTCAGGAATCTTTAGAATCTTCTCTTTGTCAATTGTATTCTGAAATTTCACAATGGTATATCTGGTTGAGAATCTTTGTGTGTTGTTTTCATTTATTATGTTGGGTATTTTGTGCTCCTTTCATTCTGAAAAACATGTCCCAGTTACAGGAAATTTTCTTATATCTACCTCTCTATGTCTGGAATTCTTATATGACTTAGATGGCTGAGTTGAGTCGTTAATTTTCTCATCTGGCTTCCATCTCTTTTTATTATTTTCTGATTTTCAGGAGTTTTCTTCAAGTTTATCTTCCAGTCCCCTACTGACCATTTTAGATTACACTCATAATTCTTAATTCAAGAGCTCCCTTTTTATGCTGTGTTCCTCTTTAAAAAATAGTATATTCTTTTTATTTTATATATATCTTTCTGAAAATATATAGAATAATTTTTGAAATTATCTCCTACTGTGTATATTTTCTGTTTCTTACTTATTTATTTTCCTTTTTGCTTCAGTCTGTCTTTTATGATAGAGACTTTCCTGAGCTATTTAGGCAACATACCTATTTAAAATTAAAAATGAATTGCTTTAAAATAAGTTTATTGTAAGATCTCTATGCTTTGAAAGAGCTTCTTGATTCATATGCCTCCCAGTGAACACATGGATGGAGAATTGGATCTTTGTTGAATCACTTCTAAATGTACGAGTGAGTAATTTTTCTTGATAGGAACCCTCCAGTTTCTTTCATAGGAGTCAGGAGTAGCCAGAGATCTTGGAGGAAATAAACTCTATTCTTTACTCGGGTGAGAGAGGGGATCTGGTGTCTAATAGCTCTTTATGCAAATTTTCAATCTATTTTCCTATTTATGATCTCATCATATTCCATCACATTGAGAAATAACTGGGCCCTCCAGTTCCTGAGTTTTTTTTAGTATTTGGAAGAAACAATTAACTTGTTTCTTGCTGACTTCCCCACTGCTTACATACAGCAAATACAAGAAAGTTAAAAGCTAACTGTGCAATGGTTCTACTTTTCTTCTTTCAAAATTTTACCCATAAATGGAATATAAAAAAAGAAACACTAAGTGAACAAACCAAACCAAACAAAAATGAACAAATAGGTACAGAGTAGTGGTTACCAGAGGGGAAGGGGATGCGGAAAGGGTAAAGGGGGTTGGCCCACTCTTAGTGATGGATGGAAACTAAACTTTTGGTATGAGAATACTGTAGTGTATAGAGAAGTTGAAATATAATGTATACACGGAACTTATATAGTGTTACAAATCAATGTTATGTCAATTAAAAAAAGAAGAGAATTCACAAGGCATTTCAAGTAAAAATTAGCTAATGAAAGTTGTTGGAAGGTCTAGTAAGGTAAAGGAAAGTTGCTAGTAGATTTTAAGAAATCAGGAAATTTCAGGAATCAAAAAAGCTCCAGTAATTATTTACATTGCCCACAGTATTGAAGAGGATGATACACAGAAGACTGGCCAGGAGACATTGATAAGACTCTATTATCTACATTTTGGGAAGGCTACAAACCTGCTTCTGTTGTCAGATGAGCAAGAGCTTTTGTTTCCAAGTCTCTCTCAGGTAACTCTCAGTGGTGGAACCCTTAACTCCACAGTGTTCCTTGTACTTCTTCAAGGAACTCCCTACTGTACAAGATTTGGAACTTAGGTTTTCATATTCAAAAGCTGTTCCTGTCACATAGTTCCAGAGGTGGTCTCCCTGTGGGACAGCAGCTTTTGATAACAAAGCTCTCAGAAGACTGATGCATCAATCAGAATACCAGACTCTTAAATTACAGTGAAAGTTATAACTGCTCAAGAGAATAGATAATAGCACCAGACTGAGCTTTACCTTCAATCACCATAAGCAAGCTACTCAGAAAACCAAATTATCAGAAGGTTATTGGTTAAGCATGAAATCAACAAGGGGAGTTAATTACAGGATTTGAATGTTTAATGGCAGGAGGCTTAGATAGTCTGATGTAACTATTGTAACAGTAAAGATATAGATATATGCTTTCCAGAAAAATCCAATAATCAGATTGGATCCCTTGAATGGTGCCTGTAAGAGGCCCTGCCAACATTTGGTCTCGGAAGCAGCTTAAAAGTCTCATCAAGCCTCCATCTGATTGACACATTGTTTTAATGTTAATCCATTGAGTAGGGTTGATGTCAAGTAAGGTTGATGAGAAACTATTTGGCACGATTATTTTATTTCATTCTTATTTCCTCCTTTTTTAATTAAAAGGGAGAATTCTTGCTATCATCTGCATCTACAAGAGATACCAAAATGAAGTTTTGTATCTAGTATCCCACATAATCTTTTATAGTGGCTTTTATGACAAAATTTAACTTTTAATTACTTATAGGTCTCCCTTAGTTTAAGTGAATATTTGATAAGGGAAATGTCTTATTCATTTTCATTTAACACATATAAATGTAAAAAAAAAGTTGATTAAATGAATGAATGAGTGGTTGAGTAATATCCAACATAAGTAGTTCCTGCCTGCTAATATGTCCATATCTTTGCCTTGGAAGTTTTTCTAAATAGAATTTGGAAGAACACTTGTTAAAGATGCTGTAGGGACAATACCATTGCCCATATTCATGGTTAAACTTTGTAAATATTCTCAAAATATTCAGTAATCTTAGAAACTTCAGTAAGATCTAATAGTCTGTTTAGGTGGGGACAGTGGCTGACAAGGGATGGTGACATAGGGAATAGCTGGTAGGAGAGAAGATGGTGTCTAATACTCCCAAACATTAAGTAATTGCTTCTTGTATTGAATTTATTTTAAACTTTTCCCAGTTTTATTGATATATAGTTGACATACAACATTTTGTAAATTTAAGGTGTACAATGTGATAATTTGATACAAGTATATATTGTGGTGAAATGATTACCACAGTAAGGTTAGTTAATATATCCATCCTCTCATACCATCAAAAAAATTATCATTTGTCTATGTGATAAGTACATTTAAGATCTACTCTCTTAACAACTTCCATGTATACATTAGAGTATAGTTAACTATAGTCACATGCCATACAATAGATCCCCAGAACTTATTCATCTTATAACTGAAAGTTTGTACTCTTTTATTTTTTTAATTGGGGTGTGGTTGTTTTACAATGTTGTGTTAGTTTCTACTGTTTAGCAAAGTAAAGTAGAGTTCTATGCGCTATAAAACAGGTTCTCATTAGTTATCTATTTTATACATATTAGTGTATATATGTCCATCCCAATCTCTCAATTCATCCACCCCCTGCTTTCTGACCAGGGAATCCGTACGTTTGTTCTCTACATCTGTGTCTCTATTTCTGCCTTGCAAACTGGTTCATCTGTACCATTTTTCTGGATTCCACATATATGCACTAATATACAATATTTGTTTTTCTCCTTCTGACTTACTTCACTCTGTATGACAGTCTCTATGTCCATCCACATCTCTACAAATGACCCAAAATCATCCCTTTTTATGGCTGAGTAATATTCCATTGTATATATGCACCACATCTTCTTTATCCATTTGTCTGTCAATGGGCATTTAGGTTGTTTCCATGACGTGGCTATTGTAAATAGTGCTGCAATGAATATTGGGGTGCATGTGTCTTTTTGAATTACAGTTTTCTCTGGGTACATGCCCAGTAGTGGGATTGCTGGATCATATGGTAATTCTATTTTTAATTTATTAAGGAATCTCGATACTGTTCTCCATAGTGGCTGTATCAATTTAAATTCCCACCAACAGTGTATGAGGGTTCCCTTTTCTCCACACCCTCTCCAACATTTACTGTTTGTAGATCTTTTGATGTTGGCCATTCTGAATGATGTGAGGTGATACCTCATTGTAGTTTTGATTTGGATTTCTCTAATGATTAGGGAGGTTGAGCAGCTTTTCATGTGTTTGTTGGCCATCTGTATGTCTTCTTTGGAGAAATATCTATTTAGGTCTTCTGCCCATTTTTGGATTGGTTGTTTGTTTTTTTAATATTGAGCTTCATGTGCTGTCCATACATTTTGGAGATTAATCCTTTGTCCATTGATTTGTTTCCAAATATTTTCTTCCATTCTGAGGGTTGTCTTTTCGTCTTGTCTATGGTTTCCTTTGTTGTGCAAAAGATTTTAAGATTCATTAGGTCCCCTTTGTTTATTTTTGTTTTTATTTCCTTTACTCTAGGAGGTGGGTCAAAAAAGATCTTGCAGTGGTTTATGTCAAAGAGTAATCTTCCTATGTTTTCCTCTAAGAGTTTTATAGTGCCTGGTCTTACATTTAGGACTTTAATCCATTTTGAGTTTATTTTTGTGTATGGTGTTAGGGAGTGTTCTAATTTCATTCTTTTACATTCAGCTGTCCAGTTTCCCCAGCACCATTTATTGAAGAGACTGTTTTTTCTTCATTGAATGCCTTTGCCTCCTTTGTCATAGATTAGGTGACCATAGGTGCGTGGGTTTATCTGTGGGCTTTCTATCCTGTTTCATTGATCTATAAATCTGTTTTTGTGCCAGTACCATATTGTCTTGATTATTGTAGCTTTGTTGTGTAGTCTGAAGTCAGGGAGTCTGATTCCTCCAGCTCCAATTTTTTCCCTCAAGGTTACTTTGGCTATTGGGGATCTTTTGTGTCTCCATGCAAATTTTAAGATATTTTGTTCTAGTTCTGTGAAAAGTGCCATTGATAATTTGATAGGGATTGCATTGAATCTGTAGAATGCTTTAGGTAATATAGTCATTTTCACAATATTGATTCTTCCAATCCAAGAACATGGTATATCACTCCATCTGTTTGTGTCATCTTTGATTTCTTTCATCAGTGTCTTATAGTTTTCTGAGCACAGGTCTTTTACTTCCTTAGGGAAGTTTATTCCTAGGTATTTTATTCTTTTCCTTGCAATGGGATTGTTTCCTTAATTTCTCTTTCTTATTTTTCATTGTTAGTGTACAGGAATGCAAGAAATTTCTGTGCATTAATTTTGTATCCTGCAACTTTACAAAATTCATTGATTAGCTCTAGTAGTTTTCTGGTGGCATCTTTAGGATTTTCTATGTGTAGTATCATCTCATCTGCAAACAGTGACAGTTTTACTTCTTCTGTTCCAAGTTGTATTCCTTTTATTTCTTTTTCTTCTCTGATTGCCATGGCTAAGACTTAAAAAACTATGTTGAATAATAGTGGTGAGAATGGGTGCCCTTCTCTTGTCCTGATTTTAGAGGAAATGATTTCAGCTTTTCACCATTGAGAATGATGTTTCCTGTGTGTTTGTCATATATGGGATTTATTATGTTGAGGTAGGTTCCCTCTATGCCCACTTTCTGGAGAGTTTTTATCATAAATTGTTGTTGAATTTTGTCAAAAGATTTTTCTGCATCTATTGATGTATGGATTTTATTCTTCAATTTGTTAATATGGTGTATCACATTTTTTGATTTGTGTGTATTGAAGAATTCTTGCATCCCTGGGATAAATCCCACTTGATCGTGGTGTATGATCCTCTTAAAATGTTGTTGGATTTTGTTTGTCAGTACTGTGTTGAGAATTTTTGCATCTATATTCATCAGGGATATAGGTCTGTAATTTTTTTTTTTTTTTTTAAATATCTTTGTATGGTTTTCATATCAGGGTGATGGTGACCTGGCAGAATGAGTTTAGGAGTGTGCCTTCCTCTGCAACTTATTGAAGGTTTGAGAAGGATGGGTGTTAGCTTTTCTCTAAATATTTGATTGAATTAATCTGTGAAGCCATAGGGTCCTGTTCTTTTGTTTGTTCGAGATTTTCAATCACAGTTTCAATTTCAGTGCTTGTGAGTGGTCTGTTTATATTTTCTATTTCTTCCTGGTTCAGTCTTGGAAAATTGTGCTTTTCTAAGAATTTGTCCATTTCTTCCTAGTTGTCCATTTTATTGGCATATAGTTGCTTGTAGTAATCTCTCATGATCCTTTGTATTTCTGCAGTGTCAGTTGTTACTTCTCCTTTTTCATTTCTAATTCTATTGATTTGAGTCTTCTCCCTTTTTTCCTTGATGAGTCTGGCTAACGGTTTATCAATTTTGTTTACCTTCTCAAAGAATCAGCTTTTAGTTTTATTGATCTTTGGTATCGTTTCCTTCATTTCTTTTTCATTTATTTCTGACCTGATCTGTATGATTTCTTTCCTTCTGCTAACTTTGGGGTTTTTTGTTCTTTCTCCAGTTGCTTTAGGCGTAAGGTTAGGTTGTTTGAGGTTTTTCTTGTTTCTGGTGGTAGGATTATATTGCTATAAACTTCCCTCTTAGAACTGTTTTTGCTGTCTCCCATAGGTTTTGGTTCCCTGTGTTTTCATTGTCATTTGTTTCTAGGTATTTTTTGATTTCCTCTTTGATTTCTTCAGAGATCTCTTGGTTATTTAGTAGCGTATTTTTTAGCCTCCATGTGTTTGTATTTTTCCAGTTTTTTTCCTGTAATTCATATCTAGTCTCATAGCATTGTGGTCAGAAAAGATACTTGATTCTCTTTCAATTTTCTTAAATTTCCCAAGGCTTGATTTGTGACCCAAGATATGATCTATCCTGGAGAATGTTCCATGAGCACTTGAGAAGAAAGCGTATTCTGTTGTTTTTGGATGGAATGTCCTATACATATCAATTAAGTCCATCTTGTTTAATGTGTCATTTGAAGGTTGTGTTTCCTTATTTATTTTCATTTTGGTTGATCTGTCCATTAGTGAAAGTGGGGTGTTACTGTCTCTTTCCTGTTTTATGGCTCTTAGCATTTGCCTTATGTACTGAGGTGCTCCTATGTTGGGTGCATAAATATTTACAATTGTTATATCTTCTTCTTTGATTGATCCCTTGGTCATTATGTAGTGTCCTTCTTTGTCTCTTGTAAGAGTCTTTATTTTGAAGTCTATTTTGTCTGATATGAGAATTGCTACTCTAGCTTTCTTTTGATTTCCATTTGCATGAAATATCTTTTTGCATCCCCTCACTGTCAGTCTGTATGTGTCCCCAGGTCTGAAGTGGGTCTCTTGTAGACAGCATATATATGGGTCTTGTTTTTGTATCCATTCAGCCAGTGTAAGTCTTTTGGTTGGAGCATTTAATTCATTTACATTTAAGGTAATTATCAATATGTATCTTCCTCTTACCATTGTCTTAAATGTTTTTGGTTTGTTTTTGTAGGTCGTTTTCTTCTCTTGTGTTTCCCACTTAGAAAAGTTCCTTTAGCATTTGTTGTAGAACTGGTTTGGTGATGCTGAATTCTCTTAGCTTTTGCTTGTCTGTAAGGTTTTGATTTCTCTGTTGAATCTGAATGAGATCCTTGCTGGGCAGAGTAATCTTGACTGTAGGTTTTTCCCTTTCATCACTTTAACTATGTCCTGCCACTCCCTTCTGTATTGCAGAGTTTCTGCTGAAAGATCAGCTGTTTACCTTATGGGGATTCCCTTGTATGTTATTTGCTGCTTTTCTCTTTTTGCTTTTAATTTTTTTTCTTTGTATTTAATTTTTTATAGTTTGATTAATATGTGTCTTGGCATGTTTCTCCTTAGATTTATCCTGCATGGGACTCTCAGCATTTCCTGGAATTGATTGACTATTTCTTTTCCCATTTTAGGGAAGTTTTCAACTATAATATCTTCAAATATTTTCTCACACCCTTTCTTTTTCTCTTCTTCTTCTGGGACCCCTATAATTTTAATGTTGTTCCAGAGGTCTCTGAGACAGTTCTCAATTCTTTCATTATTTTTTCTTTATTCTGCTCTGTGGTAGTTATTTCCACTATTTTATCTTCCATGTCACTTATCCATTCTTCTGCCTTAGTTATTCTGCTAATGAGTCCTTCTAGAGAATTTTTAATTTCATTTATTGTGTTGTTCATCATTGTTTGTTTGCTCTTTAGTTCTTCTAGGTCCTCGTTAAATGTTTCTTGTATTTTCTCCATTCTATTTCCAAGATTTTGGGTCATCTTTATTATCATTACTCTGAATTCCTTTTCAGGTAGACTGCCTATATCCTCTTCATTTCTTTGGTCTGGTGGACTTTTACCTTGCTCCTTCATCTGCTGTGTATTTCTCTGTCTTCTCATTTTGCTTAACTTACTGTGTTTGGGGTTTCCTTTTCCAGGCTGTAGGTTCGTAGTTCCCATTGTTTTTTTTGTCTGCCTGCAGTGGCTAAGGTTGGTTCAGTGAGTTGTGTAGACTTCCTGGTGGAGGGGACTGGTGCCTGTTTTCTGGTGGATGAGGCTGGATCTTATTTTTCTGGTGGGCAGGACCATGTTTGGTGGTGTGTTTTGGGGTGTCTGTGACCTTATTATTATTTTAGGCAGACTCTCTGCTAATTGGTGGGGTTGTGTTTCTTTCTTGCCAGTTGTTTGGCATAGGGTGTCCAGCACTGTAACTTGCTGGTCATTGAGTGGAGCTGGGTCTTAGAATTGAGATGGAGATTTCTGGAAAGGCTTTCACCATTTGATATTACATGGGGCTGGGAGGTCTCTGGTGAACGAGCGTCCTGAACTCGGCTTATCAATTCAGAGGGTCAGGCCTGACACCCAGCTGGAGCACCAAGACTCTATCAGCCACACAACTCAGAGGAAAAGGGAGAAAAAAAATTAAAGAAAGAAAGAAAAAAATAATAATGTTATTAAAATAAAAAATAAAAAGTATTTTTTAAAAAATAAAATAATAAAAAGTAATAAAAAAAAAAGAAAGAAAGGAGAGCAATGAAACCAAAAAACAAATCCACCAATGATATCAAGTACTAAAATCTATTCAAAACAAAACAAAACAAAACAAAAAACTTGACAGACAGAACTCTAGGACAAATGGCAAAAGCAAAGGTATACAGACAAAAATCACACGGAGGCATACACATACACACTCACAAAATGAGAAAAAGGAAAAAAATATATATAATTTTTAAAAAGTAAGAGAGCAACCAAATCAATAAACAAATCTATCAATGATAATAAGCTATAAATACTAAACTAAGATAAACGTAAAACCAGAAACAAATTAAATGCAGAAAACAAACCCCAAGTCTAGATTTGCTCCCAAAGTCCACCGCCTCAATTTTGGGATGACTTGTTGTCTGTTCAGGTATTCCAGAGATTCAGGGTACATCAAGTTGATGGTGGAGATTTAATCTGCTGTTCTTGAGGCTGCTGGGAGAAATTTCCCTTTCTCTTCTTTTTTTCCCACAGCTCCTGGGGTTCAGCTTTGGATTTGGGCCTGCTTTTGCGTGTAGGTTGCCTAAGGGAGTCTGTTCCCCACCCATACAGGACGAGTTTAAAGTAGCTGCTGACTAGGGGGCTCTGGCTCACTCAGGCCAGGGGAGGGAGGGGTACGGAAAGTGGGGCGAGCCTGCAGTGGCAGAGGCCAGTGTGACTTTTCATCAGCCTGAGGTGCACCGTGTGTTCTCCCGGGGAAGTTGTCCCTGGATCACGGGACCCTGGCAGTGGCGGGCTGCACAGGCTCCCGGGAGGGGCGGTGTGGATAGTGACCTGTGCTCGCCCACAGGCTTCTTGGTGGCGGCTGCAGCAGCCTTAGCGTCTCCTGCCCGTCTCTGGGGTCCGTGCTGATAGCCGCGGCTCGCGCCCGTCTCTGGAGCTTGTTTAGGCGGTGCTCTGAATCCCCTCTCCTTGCACACCCACAGCCAATGGTCTCTTGCCTCTTAGGCAGGTCCAGACTTTTTCCTGGACTCCCTCCCGGCTAGCTGTGGCCTACTTGCACCCTTCAGGCTGTGTTCACTCAGCCATCCCCAGTCCTCTCCTGGGGTTATTTTTAGGCTATTATAAAAAATGGGAAACGTTAATGTGACATGAGATGATTTACGCTTTAAAATATCTATGATTTAAAATTAGAAGTTATTAGAATTTAAATCTTGTTTGATGAGACTCTCCTAGTCACATACAGACATACCCTTATAGCCACAAATGTACATTCACTGTTCTCTGTCATGTCAGAAAATTTGAACTTCCTGTTTTACTACATTGGCTATTTTTTTTTTTTTTTTGGCCTCTACCTCCTAAACAGCTAAAGACAGCTAAAAACAGCATACTCTAAATGCTGCTATCCGGCCCTCTAGGTTCAGTAGCATCATCATTTATGTATTGTCAATGGTTGTTTTGACAAAAACAGAGTTCAGTAGATAGAACAGAGAATGTATGGAGTTCAAAGCTAAAAGTATTTACTATCTGGTCCTTCACAGAAAAACTATACTGACTCCTGAACCAAAGTTGTAATTTCAGTTCTTGCCCTCAAGGCGAGATAATGAGCAGGTTAAATGGTTACAGAAACCAGGAGTGAGCTGTGTTAGTGACTGCATGCCCGAGTTGAGATGGAGTGGGCTTCCTTAAGCAGATGAGTGTCCTGAAACACAATTCTACAGAAGGCTGTGCCTCAGGAGATGGTGATGTTCCAAACAGATGATAGGACACTGGAATGATTTAGGATACTTTTTAGATGGAGTGTACAATCTCTAAGAGTGGAGGCTTAAGGGATTAGCTTAAGGAAAAAGAGGAAGTTGAGGAAGGGCCTGAGGTCTGCAATTCAAAAGGTATCTGGGAGTCTTTTGAAGATATATTTTCACATTTAAAAGGGAAAACAGCCCAATCAAAAGAGGGTAAAAAGAAGCCAAATTAGATGATGAACGATGAACGGACTTCAGGCTGGAATTATGGTGTTGAAATTTACTAGCTGTGAGAACCTGGGCAAGATATTTAACCTCCCTGAATGCCAATGTGCCCATCTGTAAAGTGAAAACAATCACAAAACGTCCTAAGATTATGATGACGACTAAATGATATATAAAAGATCAATGAATTTTTTCCTTCTCTCATCCTGCTTCCATTCGTCTCCATCTTCCTCTCTTGCATCGTATTTGCATCTCTTTGCTGTCTGTAAATTTCCCCATCTATAGGGAGGGGGTGTAGACACTGAAGAGGTGCAGGATGCTTTATGAAATGGAGATACAAAGGAGAGAGCAAGAAAAAGAGGTGCTGGTTAATCCATGGTCATTGTGGAGGAGAGGAGTGGCCGCAGAGCCCAACTCTGAGACCTCTCACTTCCTTGCAGCTCAGCCTTTTCTCCTGATGATTGACTTTCTGCAGACTCTGCACTGTCTTATTGCTATTTATTCCCCATTATTTACCCCAGGTTTTATTCCCTGATATTGTTTGCAAGTTTCTTTACAGCAATTGACTAGCTCTGTTTTAGATTACTCCCCTCCAGGTACATCAACTCTCATCTTTCCCCAGGTTGCATCTTGTTATTGTAAGGTTTGCTGAGGATAAAATGTGCCTTCTGTCCTCTCTTAGATAAATGGTTTTGTTTCTCTTTCAAGACACTATTTGGGCCCAAGACAGTATTTCAAATAAACAATCTTGCTATTTCTTCTGAATTTGGACTACATCCAAATTTACAACTTTATCATTGGACTACAAAGAAACCAAAAGAAGTTACCTGGATCCTTACTTTATTCTCTGGCAGTTGCTGCTGCCTCTGCTGAGTGTGGTGAGTCTGGCATAGTTGCAAAGACTGCTACTCGGGTTTTGATGAGAACGAGGACCAGGCAGTCATTTTTAGAATCTAAAATTAATTTAGTGATCAAATGATTACTGTTTTTAAAAACAATATTTAGAGTCATCCTAAGATACAAGAAAGGAAAACGTCCTCATTGTGTATTTACACAAAGTTAGAAATATGTACACAGAAGCAGCTCAATTTTTCAGTATGTTTATGGAAAAATCCAGCATCAGTCTCTTTTTTCAGCTATTTACTATGGGCTAACTTCCAAAGCATTTTCTTTTCCCACAAAACCCACTAGGGATTTTTTTTTTAAGGTCCATAAAAATAAAAGGATTTTGTTGGAAAACTTGGGGATTCTGGCTTTTTTCCTTAACATCTTATTTTACTTTATTCGTTACCAGATTATACGGATGGCTCATTCACCCATTCGGTCAAATATTTTTTTCTTTAGTTCCTACTACGTGCAGGACAAAGTGAACACAGACTCCACTTTTGAGGTGCTTGAGGTCTGGCAGAGTAGAAAGGCATTACACATATAACTCATTCTAAATAGAGCGTACATATAGTAAATATGAATGCATATAACAAGGGACCTCTCCCTGACTGAAAGAAAGCTTCTCTGAGTATATCGTGTTTAAGCAGAGCCTGAAGGATAAACAACTGGTGATAAGGACGGCGGCTGGGAAGCAGCTTTCCCAGCATGGGGAAGAGTAAAATGTTCACGGGACCCAGTGGAAGCCTGATGTCTAGTGAGGGATGGGGAGAGTAGCAAGGGAAGAGGCCAGAGAGGTATGGACAGCTATGGAAAGCAATTTGGGTTGTTACTGTTGTCATTACTTTTCATATTTGTAGTGTTTTGCTACTTTCAAAGCACTTTCCCACAAAAGGCCCCTTGGTTGACGTGGATCTTGTGAGTTGTGGTGGGAAGATCAGAGGAGAGCTTAGAGGGTTACGCACATTTGCAAACTAAATCTAATTACTTGGAAGGACTTCTTTGTTGCCAGATTATTTTTAATATTGAAAGCATGTTTTTCAAGAATATGTAGAACTTGGTTTAGGTCCTAAATTACTGCTCTATTCTCTATAATAATACCTAACATTTATTTCTAAGTACTTTATGTGTATTAATGCGCTGAATCCTCTTATCCTTACAAAGAAAGTACTATTATTATTCAGCATTTTGAAGAGCAGAAAAAGGTGGCAGGTATCTGGCTCCAGAGACCTCATACTAAATTATAATGTGATACAGACTTACGTAAGTTTTTGGTTTTTGCACCTGTCTAAACTCCAATTCTTGGTTTTTCATTAGAATCCTTACCTGTATATCTTCATAGAAACAAAGGCTTCTTCTAGGCATACCTGTAAAGTCTCAGATATTCTCTTATTTTACAGTTTAAAAAAAAAACTTTATTAGAGTATAATTGCTTTACAAAGTTGTATTAGTTTCTGTTGTATAACAAAGTGAATCAGCTATATGTATACATATATTCCCATATCCCCTCTTTCTTGAATCTTCCTCCCATCCTCCCTATCCCACCCCTCTAGGTGGTCACAAAGCACTGAGCTGTTCTCCCTGTGCAATACAGCTGCTTCCCACTAGCTATCTATTTTACATTTGATAGTGTATATATGTCAATGCTACTCTCTCACTTCGTCCCAGCTTACCCTTCCCCCTCCCCATGTCCTCAAGTCCATTCTCTACATCTGTGTTTTTATTCCTGTCCTGATGCTACATTCGTCAGAGCTATGTTTGTTTGTTTTTTTTCTTTTTAGATTGCATATATATGTGTTAGCCTACAGTATTTGTTTTTCTCTTTCTGACTTACTTCACTCTGTATGACAGACTCTAGGTCTATCCACCTCACTACAAATAACTCAATTTCATTTCTTTTTATGGCTCAGTAATATTCCATTGAATATATGTTCCACATCTTCTTTATCCATTCATCTGCTGATGGACACTTAGGTTGCTTTCATGTCCTGGCTATTGTAAATACTGCTGCAATGAATATCGTGGTAAATGACTCTTTTTGAATTATGGTTTTCTCAGGGTATATGCCCAGTAGTGGGATTGCTGGGTCATATGGTAATTTTATTTTTAGTTTTTTAAGGAACCTCCATACTGTTCTCCAAGGTAGCTGTATCAGTTTACTTTCCCACCAACAGTGCACGAGGGTTCCATTTTCTCCACACCCTCTCCAGCATTTATAATTTGTAGATCTTTTGATAATGGCCATTCTGACTGGTGTGAGGTGATATCTCATTGTAGTTTTGATTTGCATTTCTCTAATGATTAGTGATGTTGTGCATTCTTTCATGTGTGTGTTGGCAATCTGTATATCTTCTTTGGAGAAATGTCTATTTAGGTCTTCTGCCCATTTTTGGATTGGGTTGTTTGTTTTTTTGATATTGAGCTGCATGGGCTGCTTTTATATTTTGGAGATTAATCCTTTGTCAGTTGCTTCATTTGCAAATATTTTCTCTCATTCTGAGGGTTGTCTTTACATCTTGTTTATGGTTTCCTTTGCTGTGCAAAAGCTTTTTAGTTTTATTAGGACCCATTTGTTTATTTTTGTTTTTATTTCCATTTCTCTAGGAGGTGGGTCAAAAAGAATCTTGCTGTGATTTATGTCATAGAGTGTTCTGCCTATGTTTTCCTCTAAGAGTTTGAGAGTGTCTGGCCTTACATTTAAGTCTTTAATCCATTTTCAGTTTATTTTTGTGTATGGTGTTAGGGAATGTTCTAATTTCATTCTTTCATTCTTTCAACCTGTAGCTGTGCAGTTTTCCCAGCACCACTTATTGAAGAGGCTGTCTTTTCTCCATTGAAAATTCTTGCCTCCTTTTTCAAAGATAAGGTGACCATATGTACATAGGTTTATCTCTGGGCTTTCTATCCTGTTCCATGGATCTATATTTCTGTTTTTGTGCCAGTTCCATACTGTCTTGATTACTGTAGCTTTGTAGTATAGTCTGAAATCTGGGAGCCTGATTCCTCCAGCTCTGTTTTACTTTCTCAAGATTGCTTTGATTATTCGGGATTTTTGTGTTTCCATACAAATTGTAAAATATTTTGTTCTAGTTCTGTGAAAAATGCCATTGGTAGTTTTTTTTTTTTTTTTAAAGATTTATTTATTGATTGATTGATTGTTATGTTGGGTCTTCATTTCTGTGCTAGGGCTTTCTCTGGTTGCGGCAAGCGGAGGCCACTCTTCATCGCGGTGCGCAGGCCTCTCACTATCGTGGCCTCTCTTGTTGCAGAGCACAGGCTCCAGATGCGCAGGCTCAGTAGTTGTGGCTCATGGGCCTAGTTGCTCCATGGCATGTGGGATCTTCCCAGACCAGGGCTCGAACCCGTGTCCCCTGCATTAGCAGGCAGATTCGCAACCGCTGCGCCACCAGGGAAGCCCGCCATTGGTAGTTTGATAGGGGTTGCATTGAATCTGTAGATTGCTTTGGGTAGTGTAGTCATTTTCACAATGTTGATTCTTCCAATTCAAGAACATGGTAAATCTCTCCATCTGTTTGTATCATCTTTAAGTTCTTTCATCAGTGTCTTATAGCTTTCTGCATACAGGACTTTTGCCTCCTTATGGAGGTTTATTCCTAGATATTTTATTCTTTTAGTTGCAGTGGTAAATGGGAGTTTTTCCTTAATTTCTCTTTCAGATTATTCATCATTAGTGTATAGGAATGCAAGAGATTTCTGTGCATTAATTTTGTATCCTGCTACTTTACTAAATTCATTGATTAGCTCCAGTAGTTTTCTGGTAGTGGCTTTAAGATTCTCTATGTATAGTATCATGTCATCTGCAAACAGTGACAGTTTTACTTCTTCTTTTCCAATTTGGTTTCATTTTATTTCTTTTTCTTCTCTGGTTGCTGTGGCTAAAACTTCCAAAACTGTGTTGAATAATAGTGGTGAGAGTGGACAACATTGTCTTCTTCCTGATGTTAGTGGAAATCTTCTCAGTTTTATGCCATTGAGAACGATGTTGGCTGTGGGTCTGTCATATATGGCCTTTAATTTGTTAAGTTCCCTCTATGCCTACTTTCTGGAGGGTTTTTATCATAAATGGGTGTTGAATTTTGTCCAAACCTTTTTCTGCATCTGTCAAGATGATCATATGGTTTTTATCCTTCAATTTATGAATATGGTGTATTACACTGATTGATTTGTGTATACTGAAGAATCCTTGAATCCCTGGGATAAACCCCCCCTGATTATGGTGTATGATCCGTTTAATGTACTGTTGATTCTGTTAGTATTTTGTTGAGGATTTTTACATCTATGTTCATCAGTGATATTGGCCAGCAGCTTTGCTTTTTTTGATATCTTGCCTTGTTTTTGTTTCAGGGTGATGGTGACCTTGTAGAATGAGTTTGGGAGTGTTCTTCCCTCTGCTATAGTTTGGAAGAGCTTGAGAAGGATATGTGTTAGCTCTTCTCTAAATGCTTGATAGTATTCACCTATGAAACCATCTGGTCCTGGGCTTTGGTTTGTTGGAAGACTTTTAATCACAGTTTCAATTTCAGTGCTTGTGATTGGTCTGTTTATGTTTTCTATTTCTTCCTGGTTCAGTCTTGGAAGATTGTGCTTTTCTAAGAATTTGTCCATTTCTTCCAGGTTGTCCATTTTGTTGGCATAAAATTGCTTGTAGTAACCTCTCATGATCCTTTGTATTTCTGCAATGTCAGTTGTTACTTCTCCATTTTCATTTCTAATTCTATTGATTTGAGTCTTCTCCCTTTTTTCCTTGATGAGTCTGGCTAATGGTTTATCAATTTTGTTTATCTTCTCAAAGAACCAGCTTTTAGTTTTATTTATCTTTGCTATTGTTTTCTTCATTTCTTTTCCATTTATTTCTGATCTGATCTGTATGATTTCTTTCCTTCTGCTAACTTTGGGGTATTTTGTTCTTTCTCCAGTTGCTTTAGGTGTAAGGTTAGGTTGTTTGAGGTTTTTCTTGTTTCTGATGGTAGGATTATATTGCTATAAACTTCCCTCTTAGAACTGCTTTTGCTGTCTCCCATAGGTTTTGGTTCCCTGTGTTTTCATTGTCATTTGTTTTCTAGGTATTTTTGATTTCCTCTTTGATTTCTTCAGAGATCTCTTGGTTATTTAGTAGCGTATTTTTTAGCCTCCATGTGTTTGTATTTTTCCAGTTTTTTTCCTGTAATTCATATCTAGTCTCATAGCATTATGGTCAGAAAAGATACTTGATTCTCTTTCAATTTTCTTAAATTTCCCAAGGCTTGATTTGTGACCCGAGATATGATCTATCCTGGAGAATGTTCCATGAGCACTTGAGAAGAAAGCGTATTCTGTTGTTTTTGGATGGAATGTCCTATACATATCAATAAGTCCATCTTGTTTAATGTGTCATTTGAAGGTTGTGTTTCCTTATTTATTTCATTTGGTTGATCTGTCCATTAGTGAAAGTGGGGGGTTACTGTCTCTTTCCTGTTTTATGGCTCTTAGCATTTGCCTTATGTACTGAGGTGCTCCTATGTTGGGTGCATAAATATTTACAATTGTTATATCTTCTTCTTTGATTGATCCCTTGGTCATTATGTAGTGTCTTTCTTTGTCTCTTGTAAGAGTCTTTATTTTAAAGTCTATTTTGTCTGATATGAGAATTGCTACTCTAGCTTTCTTTTGATTTCCATTTGCATGAAATATCTTTTTGCATCCCCTCACTGTCAGTCTGTATGTGTCCCCAGGTCTGAAGTGGGTCTCTTGTAGACAGCATATATATGGGTCTTGTTTTTGTATCCATTCAGCCAGTGTATGTCTTTTGGTTGGAGCATTTAATCCATTTACATTTAAGGTAATTATCGATATGTATCTTCCTCTTACCATTGTCTTAAATGTTTTTGGTTTGTTTTTGTAGGTCTTTCCCTTCTCTTGTGTTTCCTGCTTAGAAAAGTTCCTTTAGCATTTGTTGTAAAGCTGATTTGGTGGTGCTGAATTCTCTTAGCTTTTGCTTGTTTGTAAAGGTTTTAATTTCTCCATTGAATCTGAATGAGATCCTTGCTTGGTAGAGTAATCTTGGTTGTAGGTTTTTCCCTTTCATCACTTTAACTATGTCCTGCTGCTCCCTTCTGGCTTGCAGAGTTTCTGCTGAAAGATCAGCTGTTAACCTTATGGGGATTCCCTTGTATGTTATTTGTTGCTTTTCCCTTTTGCTTTAATATTTTTCTTTGTATTTAATTTTTGATAGTTTGATTAATATGTGTCTTGGCATGTTTCTCCTTGGATTTATCTTGTTTGGGACTCTCTGCACTTCCTGGACTTGATTGACTATTTCTTTTCCCATATTAGGGAAGTTTTCAACTGTAATCTCTTTAAATGTTTTCTCTGTCCCATTTTTTTTCTCTTCTTCTTCTGAGACCCCTATAAGTCGAATGCTGGTGCATTTAATGTTGTTCCAGAGTTCTTTAAGACTGACCTCAATTCTTTTCATTCTTTTTTCTTTATTCAGCTCTGCAGTAGTTATTTCCCCTATTTTATATTCCACGGCATTTGTCCGTTTTTCTGCCTCAGTTATTCTGCTATTGATTCTTTCTAGAGAATTTTAAATTTCATTTATTACATTGTTCATCATTGTTTGTTTCCTTTTTAGTTCTTCTATGTCCATGTTAAATGTTTCTTGTTTTTCTCCATTCTATTTCCAAGATTTTGGATCATCTTTACTATCATTATTCTGAATTCTTTTTCAGATAGACTGCCTATTTCCTCTTCATTTGTTTGGTGGTGGGTTTTTACCTTGCTCCTTCATCTTTTGTATGTTTACCTGTCTTCTCATTTTGCTTATCTTACTGTGTTTGGGGTCTCCTTTTCACTGGCTGCAGGTTCGTAGTTCCCATTGTTTTTGGTGTCTGCCCCCAGTGGGTATGGTTGTTTCAGTGGGTTGTGTAGTCTTCCTGATGGAGTGGACTGGTGCCTGCTTTCTGGTTGATGAGCCTGGATCTTGTGTTTCTGGTGGGCAAGACTGTGTCTGGTGGTGTGTTTTGGGATGTCTGTGAACTTATTATGATTTTAAGCAGCCTCTCTGCTATTGGGTGGGGTTGTGTTCCTGTCTTGCTAGTTGTTTTGCCTAGGGTGTCCAGTGCTGTTGCTTGCTGGTCGTTGAGTGGAGCTGGGTCTTATCATTGAGATGGAGATCTCTGGGACATCTCTCACCGATTGATATCATGTGGGCTGTGAAGTCTCTGTTGGTTCAAAGTCCTTAACTCGGCTCTCCAGCCTCAGAGGCTCAGGTCAGACACCTGGCTGGAGCACCAAGACCCAGTCAGCCACATGGCTCAGAAGAAAAGTGAGAAAAAAAAGAAAGAAAAAAAAATGAAATAAAGTTATTAAAATAAAAAAATTAAAAATTATTATTAAAATAAAAAAATATTAAGAAAAAACAGAAGAGAGCAACCAAAGCAATAAACAATTCCACCAATGATAACAAGCACTAAAAACTAACCTAAGGTAAACATAAAAATCAGAAGCTATTCAGTCACATACAGCAAACCCCAAGTCTATAGTTGCTCCTAAAGTCTACCGCCTCAATTTTGGGATGATTCGTTGTCTATTCAGGTATTCCACAGATGCAGGGTACATCAAGTTGATTGTGGGGATTTAATCCGCTGCTCCTGTGGCTGCTTGGAGAGATTTCCCTTTCTCTTGTTTGTTCACATCGTTCCTGGGGTTCAGCTTTGGATTTGGCCCCACCTCTGCGTGTGGGTCACCGGAGGGCTTCTGTTCCCCACCCACACAGGAGGGGGTTAAAGGAGCAGCTGATTAGGGAGCTCTGGCTCCCTCAGGCCAGGGGGAGGGAGGGGTACAGAATGCGGGGTGAGCCTGTGGCAGCAGAGGCCAGCGTGACGTTGCAACAGCCTGAGGCGTGCCATGTGTTCTCCCGGGGAAGTTTTTCCTGGACCACAGGACCCTGGCATTGGTGGGCTACACAGGCTCCCCAGAGGGGATAGTGACCTGTGGATAGTGACCTGTGGTTGCAAACAGGCTTCTTGGTGGCTGCAGCAGCAGCCTTAGAGTTTCATGCCCATCTCTGGTGTTCACGTGATAGCTGCAGCTTGTGCCTGTCTCTGAAGCTCCTTTAGGTGGTGCTCTGAATCTCCTCTCCTCACGCACCCGGAAACAATGGTCTTTTGCCTCTTAGACAGATCCAGAGTTTTTCCCGGACTCCCTCCCAGCTAGCAGTGGTGCACTAACCCCCTTCAGGCTGTGTTCATACAGCCAATCCCAGTCCTCTCTGTGGGATCTGACCTCCAAAGCCCGAGCCTCAGCTCCCAGCTCCCACCCGCCCTGGCGGGTGAGCACAGAAGCCTCTCAGGCTGGTGAGTGCTGGTCGGCACCAATCGTCTGTGCAGGAATCTCTCTGCTTTGCCCTCCGCACCCCTGTTGCTGCGCTCTCCTCCATGGATCTGAAGCTTCCACCCAACCCACACCCCGTCTACACAATTGAAGGGTCTTCCTAGTTTGTGGAAAATTTTCCTCCTTCACAGTTCCTTCCCAGAGGTGCAGGTCCCATCCCTATTCTTCTGTCTCTGTTTTTTCTTTTTTCTTTTGCCCTACCCAGGTACATGGGGATATTTCTTTCCTTTTGGGGAAGTTTGAGGTCTTCTGCCAGCATTCAGTAGGTGTTTTGTAGGAATTGTTCCACATGTAGAATGTTAATTTTTGGATGTATTTGTGGGGAGGAAGGTGATCTCCACCTCTTAATCCTCCACCATCTTGAAGGTCCTCCATGAGTTTTAAATAAATTTTACGTAGGAAACTTCAGTTTCCAGAAGATGAAGTAGATGCCCTTTTCCCTATTCCTCTTGCTAAGTACAACTAAATACCTCGATATTGTGTGTAAATCATGCATAAGTGTACTCCGAAAAGTGGTGAAAAGAAGGCAGATTGGCTAGGGACACGGGGACCCAGGAGAATATGGTGGTGAGTTCTCTTAGTTTTCTTTTTGTCTCCTATATCCCAGGCTTGGAGCTACAGAAGCCAGCACCTCAGAAACACCTAGGGTGCAGACACAAAAATCCCCAACAAAAGCCTGCTCTTCTAACTAAAGAGGCATCTTAGCAAGACAGAAAACTTCTAGACATTAACTTCTATTGCAGTCAAACACCAAACAATAAACTTTGTCCTCACCCGATCTGTGCCAACAAAGAAGGAGTAGAAAACCTAGAATTCCATCCTTGCCAGACTATAGTGCTATTGTTAAAAAATGACATGGGTCTTTCTCCCTGAGTCCAGGTGTAGACTCAAACTCAACATAACACTGCCAGATCATAATGAACTCCATCCCAAGAGTGTCAGTGGAGAGCATATGGGGAACTTGGGTTTTTACCCCTAAGTGGCACTAAGAAGTGAGAAGCTTCTCTCTCCCTTTGCTGGTATCAGAAGAGACCTAGAGGGGAGTCAGGACTTTCACCTAGGCCCAGAAGTAATGGAGGCTACCAGGGGATTCCTACCCCTCTGAGCCAAGGAGATATCAGTGGAGGCCCAGTAAAGTGCTGGAACTCCCAGTGCAGCCCAGTACATTGTACCAATGTCAGTTTCCTGGTTTTGATATTACACTATAACATATCAAACTGTATTCATTGAGGAAAAGTGGGTGAAAAGTACATGGGGCCTCTCTGTACTGTTCTCTAATTTCTAATGAATTTGTCATTATCTCAAAAGAAAAAGTTAAAAAAGAGAGAAATATATGTATCACAAATTTAAACTTTTTCTCACAACTTGATTTCCAATAAATCATTTCCACTTTTGCATGAGAAATCAAGGCTGACTACATAATCAAGTTTCAAGACAAAAATATGTGTTTTCCTTACTACTCTCAACTTCTTTTAAAAGACTGGTCCAAAATACACACGTACATGCACACAGTAACTAATTAGTGACCATTTCTTAGGAAATGTTCTGCAAGATGATTGACTTTCATTGCAAAGTCAGGCTAATTGTTGACTTAACCCAGACTTCCTTTCCTTCTGGATAATGTATAGCTAGCCCACATTTCTCAGGCTCTCTTGTAGTTATGTGCGATCATGTGACTGAGGTCTTGGAAAGTGGAATATTATTGGAAGTGATATACGTTTCTTACAGACCTGGCCCATAACTACCTCCCAGGTGATCCCTCATCCTCCTTCTCCATCTGTACCTCAATGGAGAGCACTCCAGGTGTCCTAGAGGAGACCTGAGCCTCAAGATGAAGGGGCCTGAATACCAGAATGACTCTAATGAGCAGAGCATCATTTTTTCTTGCAACCAATTGGACTTTAAGTGAATGACTAATAAATTCCAGTTCTTAAAGCCATTTAGACCTTGGGACCTTAGGGTTTATCTGTTACTGCACTTTTAGTGATGTCAGGAAGGGGTGGTAGTGGTGTTTGGGATCTTCATCTCTAGAGACCAAACATGTTAAGATTCCAAAATATGTTTCAAACTTGATACTTGATATCACCTGGGAGTTCACAAGGGAGTGAAGGCGGGGCACCAACTTCTAGTTTAATCTATTTTGCTTCATCTTGAAAATGAGATAATTGGACAAGGTTATCTCTGTGCTTCAATTCCAACAGTCAAGAATATATTAGTTTGTATGAGATACAGCACACACTTGGCACCCTTGTGCTTCATTCTCCTTTACTCATGAGAGATATTGGTAAAAAATTACCTGGTGGTTTCCCTCTGAGTATAGATGTAACGTCAGACTCCTCAATAGTGCTTCAGGCAGCTGTTACCAACCTATTTGCATTGACACAAGCAGTGAAACCTATTGGTTAGTGCTACTCTATATATTGAACTAAAATCAGTTTTTGGTTTTAGCACCTACCCCATCCTTCCTAGGGAAGCTGATCATGTAGGTGATAAATTTAGTCTCTTCTAGCACCTCTAGGGTACACCCCTCTTCCCCCACAATCTTTATCTATCTCTCACACCTATCTATTCTCATTTGAAATGATGGTATTTGTGAGAGGAATTATATTTTGCAGGGAAATGTCTAGATTTTAACACACAAGGCTTGAGAATTCATGTCCTGAAGACACCGAAGGAGAAACACTCTTTAGGAAACTTTAGAATTAGGTAAATATTTATTTTCATTAATACAAACAGATACCTTATATTTCATTTTTTGAATAGGACCTTAGAGACAAAGAAATAAGTTCATAAATTTATTAAAAAATATGTTGAGAGAGGCCCATATTTCTTGATTATTCTAACTCCTTTTGGGTGTATGAAACCTACCCCTGGATGTTTCATTTGTGTGGAAACAACACTAGTGCTTATAATATCTATTTTTTTCCTCCTCTTCCTTACCAACAGAAATAAAATCTATTTGAGATGGTAATGAATGAGTCAAATGGTAAATCCTTGCTATCTCAGTCTTCCTGGCATGAGCTTACAGGACAGTTAGGGAATACAGTCACCTCCGATGAGATGTGAATAGGATTACACTGTTATTTTCTGAGAAAGATTGCTCTTTCTGATGCAGATACTGTCTCCTTTTCTTTCTCTTCTTCTTTGAATGCAGTCCCGGTGGCCTCATCTGCAGCAGCCATTTAGAAATCATAATGGAAAGGACTAAAGAATCATAGACACATTTGCCCTAATACTGAAGCATTGAGCCAATACCAGCGTCCACTTATCTCTAGACTTCGTTTTATGAGAAAAACAAACCCAGATTTTTTAAGCCAAAGTATTTATGTTTTTCTGCAGCTGGCAGCCAGATAATAGGCTGTGTTTACCATAAATATCCAAACAGGAGAATATTTTCTTTTCCAAAAGAAGAAAAGATATATCACCTTAGCAATAATTGGAAAAACTTTAACAAGGGAATTTTAAGAATATAATTATGAAATAGGGAGAAAGATCTAAAATAACCCTGGGTCAGAAATTCATAGACTAACTATGAAAGTTATGTAAATCATGTTATGTATATGAGTATATAACCTCTCTACCCTCTGTAGGAGAGAGTCTAAAGTTTTAGTCAGATTTCAAAGAGTTCTGGGACTCAATAAATTTTAAGAACCATCATAGAAGTTTTAGGTATACACCACTGGAAATAACTGATAATTTACTCAACATTAAGTCCTATAAAATTAATGTGCTGAGTATTTACTAATTTTAGACACAGTGTTGTGTTGCATCTGCCTCTCTGTTATTTCATTTACTTTTCACAACAACCCTATGAGGAAAGGATATTTTTACTCTCATTTAAAAGATGAGGGCTTCCCTGGTGGCGCAGTGGTTGAGAATCTGCCTGCCAATGCAGGGGACATGGGTTCGAGCCCTGGCCTGGGAAGATCCCACATGCCGCGGAGCAACTAGGCCCGTGAGCCACAGCTACTGAGCCTGCGTGTCTGGAGCCTGTGCTCCGCAACAAGAGAGGCCGCGATAGTGAGAGGCCCGTGCACTGCGATGAAGAGTGGCCCCCGCTTGCCGCAACGAGAGAAAGCCCTCGCACAGAAACGAAGACCCAACACAGCCAAAAATAAATAAATAAATAAATTAAAAAATATATATATGGTATTTAATTAAAAAAAAAAAAAGATGAGGACACTGACATCTTAAAGGATTAAATAACTTGCACCTAATTCTTAAACACTACCTATCATGTCCTATTCATAACATCTAGAATGATACCTGGTAAATAGTAGGTAGTAAGTAAATACTTTCAATGAATACTAATGCATACTGCTTCTGCTTGTGCTATCTTGCTTTATTGAGCACATATTATGCCATGGCCTCATTCTGAGGTCTTAGAATGTAAAATATCCTTAAGAGATTGCCCTTGTCCCTAAGGAGATGACAGTTTAATGCATAACATTTCACATAAACAGGTAATTTCAATGTTATATATAGGTAACATTTTTCTTTTACTAAGATAATCAAGAACGAATTCAGAGTTGATGAACTTCGAGCTATGAGCATAGTAAACAAAGAAAATAGCAACTGCAAAAGCATAAGCCTATAAGAAAGATGGATAAATAAGAACGTGAGAGTGGCTAACATATAAAATATAAGGAGAGTGGTGGCAGGAGATGAGTTAGGTTTAGATTAAATTGTGAAGGGTATTACATAGCAAGGTAGGAAGTATGGATTTTGTTCTAAGGTTAATGAGGAATTAACATGGATTGCTAAGTAGTGAAGTGAAAGCTCAGATTTGTTTTTAGCAAGATAACTCTGGAATCAGTGTGGAAGAAGAAACAGAAAGAGGAGGATTGCTGTAGCTGTCTAGGCATAAAAGCTGAAGGCATTTGCCTTGAGTGGCTAGACACAGAAGAGTCCTGAAGACGGATAGTGCATGTAATTCAATGAAGAATATAAAAGGAAACAAAATAGGGTTACTGGACACCGAGATATGTAATAACTTTATTTATCATTACAGTTGATCATTATTTGCAGATTCTGTATTGCAAATTTGCCTACTTATTCCATTTGTTTGTAACCCCAAAATCAAAACTTGCAGCACTTTGGGTCACTCACAGACATGTACTAAGTGGCAATAAATTTGAATCGCCCAACAAGCACGGTCCCAGCTGAAGTGCAGCAAGGTGATGCTCTGCCTTCCTGTTTCAACTCTCATACTGTAAAGAAGTGTCCTAGTCACAGTCTATTTAGTGCTATGTTTCTCCCATTTGCTGTTTTTCTTGTTGATTTCACTGTTTAAAATGTCACCCAAGCATAATGCTGGAGTGCTGTCTAGTGCTCATATGTGCAAGAAGGTCTGCGCTATGCCTTAGGGAGAAAATGTGTGTTAGGCAAGCTTTGTTCAAACATGAGTTTTAGCGCTTTTGGCCATGAATTCCATGCTAATAAATTAATACTATTTTTAAAATACAGTCTCTTTGAACAGAAATACACATAAAACAATTATATGTATTGATAGGTTTAAAAAATGTTGTGACCAGAGGCTCTCAGGAACCTAACCATGTTTTTCTCCTAGGAGCAATGGCTTAGCATTTGCTAATTCATTGTCCACAGAAATTTTATAGAACATAAGTACTAAAGATAATGAAAATGGACTGTATATATAACAGAATATTTGACTTGGAGACATATGAAATAACCAAATTCAATGCTATTATTGCACAGAACAAACTCAAGTCCAAATGTATAAAGTGAAGTGCCCAAAATTGCATACTTACTTATCACTAAGACTAGAACAGAATTAGGAATGTTATATATTTTCCAGTACTTTTCCCCCTTCACAAAAATATGGATTTTTAAACAGAGTACTGTCATGGACAGAATATTTAAGCTAAAGTATTAGGTGATTAGATTTCCTCTTTTTAACTGGAAGGAGTGTCTATGATGGACATAGATGTTGAACTGTATGTATGATGCAGAGTTTCTGCTCTGCTTCCCTTCCCTCATCAAGGCTGACCCTAAACTTGTGTGACTCTAGTCTAAACCTAGATAGATTCAGAACCCAAGAGCCTTTCAAAGATGACTGGAAGGATATCTCATAAACACACCTGCCCTGGTTGGAATAACACCATTCTCACACCAACCATCAACTTTCTGGGAGGTCACAATCTAGCATAGAGGTCAAGAAACTATGACCTACAGAATAAATTTGTTCCATTGCTTATTTTTGTAAATAAAGTTTTACTGGAACTCATGCATGCTTATTTGTTCAGATATTATCTACGACTACTTTCATGCTACAATTGTAGAACTGAGTAGTTGTAACAGAGTTGTATGGACCCTTATATTTACTATATTGCCCTTTATAGAGAATGTGCGCTGACCCCTGGTCTAGGGGGTCTGGCACTTTGGTGCCAGTTTCCATGTAAATCGTCATGATGACAATCTTTGAAAACATTTCATCAGTTGTTCTGCCCTTAACTTGTGGTTTAAGGTACTATATTGAGGAGACTTATCAAGTGTCTGGATGACATAAAAAGATTATCTTTTGCTATTTGATATCATCCAAAAATCTGAATCAATTTAACAAAGTGATCCATAACTCATTTTAGCACTTACTGAACTACATGTCAGTCACCTGAGTTTCCCCACTCAAGGACTACAGTGTTAAGATTCTGAATCAACAATGAATTGCCTGCTCTAGCCCATCCTCACCAGCTGTCAACACTACCTGAACCAATTTTTATTGTGCTGTCAATGCGAACTGACATTCCGAATCAGCAACAGGACAGAATTAACTTCCCAAGTGTCTTTCCTGTTACACAGGCATATGTAAGAACTGCTTTTATTTAGCTTAGTGACATTTGCTACGTGAGTACTGACAGAACATCGTGTCTAAACAAATGTTGATTGCACAGATTCATTTTCCCATGATAATGAATGTTAAATGCATGAGGTAATTATACAATAATCTGAAAACCACACACAGTGACTTTTGCTTAATGGAATTACTTGGGAAAGAGTGTTTTAATTATATAACCTGACACTTCAATGAAAAGAATGCTGTGGTAAACATTTTAGCAGAACTTCTGCTATATTCCTATTCTTGTTAAGATGGGCATTGTATGTATGGAAGCTTCCTGAATTTTTAAGAATTTCTTTTCTTAATTAGTATATTATGGCTGAATTAAGACATCACTGCAGTTTCTTCTAGTCTCATAGACATCTTTAGTAAAGAAGGTTTAGTGCCCCAAATGGGTATTTTATGAGAATTAAGAATTGTATAAAGTCTTTGTCTCAGAATTTGCTAGGTGTGGGGTAGAGAGAAGTAGTAGGGCTTGGAGGAATCACAGAAAGTATGAATAATTGTTATTTCCTCTTGGATATAGACCAGAGACTATTTTTTCATGGACTCTTTCTAAGGATTGTAGGAATAGTAGAGTGGAAATGAAAAGAAAATCTAACCATGGGTGAGGAATGTAGAAAGATAAGATGTCTTGGGTTTAAATGCTATATGGAAGGAAGAATGACAAGGGCATGGGTCAAGAATAAGGGTGAAAATACACAAAAATCAAATCAAAATAGATTAAAAACTTGGATATAAGACCTAAAACCATAAAACTCCTAGAAGAAAACATACAAGGTTAGCTCCTTGACATTGGCAAAGTTTTTTTGGATTTGGTGCCAAAAGCAGAGGCAACAAAGTAAAAATGAGCAAGTGGGTCCACATCTAACTGAAAAGCTTCTACACAGCTAAGGAAACAATCAACAAAATGAAAAGACGACGTAACAGAATAGGAGAAAATATTTGCAAACCACATATTTGATAAGCGATTGATATCCAAAATAGGCAGGTAACTCATACAACTCAACAGCAAAAAAACCCACAGATAACATAATTTTAAAATTGGCAAAGGATCTGAGTAGACATTTTTCCAAAGAAGACATGCAAATGGCTAATGCGTACATGAGAAGTTGCTCAACATCAGTAATCATTAAGGAAGTGTAAATCAAAACCACAATGAGCTATCACCTCACACCTGTTGTGTCATCAAGAAGATAAAAGATAATATATGTGGCAAGAATGTGGAGAAAAGAGAATTTTTATACACTCTTGGTGTGAATGTAAACTGATACAACCACTATGAAAAATAGGAGATTCTTAAGGAGATTCAAAATAGAACTGCCATGTGATCCAACAATCCCACTTCTGGGTGTATATCCCAAGGAAACTAAATGATTAGCTGCAAGAGATATTTGTACTTTCATGATCATTGCAGTATTATTCACAACAGCCATGGTATGAAAACAATCCAAGTGTCCATCAGTGAATAAATGACTGAAAAAAAGTGAAATACACACACGCACACACGCACACACACAATGGAATATTATTCAACCATAAAAAGGAGGGAAATCCTGTCATTTACAACAAAGTGGTTGAATCTGGGATATTATGCTAAGTGAAATAAGCCAGACAGAGAAAGACAAATACAACATGGTGTCACTTATATGTGGAATCTACAAAAAACAGTTGAATTCATAGAAACAGAGAGTAGAAAAGTGGTTGTCAGGGGATGGGGATGGGAGAAATCAGGAGAAGCTGGTAAAAGGGTACAAACTTTCAGTTATAAGATGAATAAGAACTGACGATCTCATGTATAACATGGTGACTATAGTTGATAACACTGTATTGTGTAACTGAAATTTGCTAAGATAGTAGAACTTAAATATTCTCATCCCCCCCGACACAAACAAAAAGGTAAATATCTGAGGTGATAGATGTTAATTAACTAAAGGAGAGGCATCTTTTCACAATGAATATGCATATCAAATTATCATGCTATATACTTTAAATAGCTTTCAATTTTATTTGCCAATAATACCATAATAAAACTGGAGAAAAAGAATGAGCATGAAGACATAAGTATAGAATGTGCTGTATTTATGAAATAAGTCATGATGTACAAAAACGATCATTTTAAAATATGGCATATATCTAAGAAATGTAAGAGAGATTAAGTAAGGATACTGAACATGCCTTGGTTTTGGGAAGAGTGGGCTATTTGAGAAACAACACAAAATGGGAAGGTGGGAGTATTTAGACTATGAGTTATACATCTAACTTCCATAATTTTATATTGAGTCAATTGACCTGTGGTTCTAGTCTCATCATCAAAAATCGCTATAAGATACTTAAAGGCATGTGTAGCAACGATCAGAAAGCGCTGGCCACTTCAAAGTTGTTCTTTGATTTGTAATTTCAGCTGATCTTAGTTGAACCTAGACCTTTTCACCTATTCATAGGCCAATTGTGAAACCAGTGGCAATCCTGACAGTAATCTGTGATTTGGGGCTCATTAACATCATGTATTCGACCATTCAAATCAACTAGCCTAGAGTATAAAGGCAACAGAGTGCAGATCTTCTGAATATCCATTGCTCAGTCCCTAACCGCATGGACTTTAAGGTTAGAAAGATATGAATTTTATATCCAGTTTTGCCATTTATTGGATGTGTGACTTCAGATACTTGACTTAACTCTTTCCAAACAGCAATACTTTAATTATGTTAACATGGGAATAATAATTCACAGGATTGGTATCTTTACCAAATGAAAAAAATAGCATCAAACAACGTTATTATATAAAGAAATAATTTCACTGTTTGAATGTGATCATGGGCTACATGGGAGGCTAAATATTCCATGTTCTATAAGCAATATCAGATAGGCAAAAAAGAACAGAGAAGCCAGACTCTACCAAAGTGCTGTTTGCAGCCAGAAATGGAACAAACACTTATTTCTTAGATTCTAATATTAATTTGATGTTCTCCTGACTTTAGCAGAGATGCATTGCTTACATACCATAGCATTTCAACAGATTCAGCTTTAAAATCTGTGGGAGGACCGAAATGATGGCTTTGCAAGGTACAGAGTCCCAAGGAATTCTTAAGGCTCTGCTCTAACTCTTTGCAAATAGAACCTCGTGGCAGCATCTGACAAAGAATTTTGCTGGAATGAGCTTTAAAGCAGATGTTAATCACTTCTCAGATTAGTGCTACCTGATACACTAATAGATGAGGTTAATACTGCTCCATTTGAGAAAATAAAATCTGTAGATTAAAGTTCAGCTGGAAGGTTGTGACTCAATCTCACAAGTGTAATGTCTATGAAGTAGCTCCTTAAAAGGAAAGAAAACAAATAAAAAGATTTTACAATCAAGGATAGCTACCCGGTTTCTAGGAGGTTAGAATTCGATTCCCAAGTGTTTTTAGAAAACTTTCACATCTATATCAAGTAAAAAAAAAATATCTACCTTGGCAGTCCTTTGTTTGCCTTATTCTTTTAGAGATGCTTAATAATGCTCCCTTCCCTCTGTTTCCTTAAGAAGAATCTTCTCCAAACCTTCGTGGTTTGGTGAAACAAGTTTCCTATAATTTTTCAAAAGGAGAAATGGTATGGTTTGAGGAAGATATCTTCTGAGGCCCTCTTCTAGGGCCTGCATCAGGATTTTCAGAATTGATCTCTATAGAACTCCTTAATATGCCCCATGAGAAAGAAGGTAGCATCGTCAAGTTTAAGTTAGAGATTATGTTAGAGATTCCTATACAACCTCATAAAAATTGTGAGAAGCTTTATGATAAAGAAACTTGTTTGCTATTGTTTAACCCAATGTTTCCCTATCATATTTAACATAAACTCTTTCCCCCCAGTTACAATATATTGTCATCTGTGGAGCTGTCCTGTGGAAAGCACTCTGGGAAACACTAATATACCATCAATGAGAAATGGCCACAGGAATGTGAGAATGAATATTTAACTAATGACCTGATCACTTCTATTGGGGTAGCACTATTAATTGATAGTAGCTTTATATTTACTTTTTGTATCATTGAAATCCTTCTCTCTGTGGAGTGTGCAGCATTTTCTATTGATGACCTTACAGAAAAGGTCTAACTTGTGCTGATATTCGTTGTTATAACCCTTCTTACACGGGCAGACAGAGGTGAGTTCTCCCTTTAGGCTATCTCTAGGCAATTGTCCATAACTCTTTCATCCCCTTAAGATTTCCCTTTAGCCTTTTTTTTTCTCCTCCCATGATGTTTCTCCAGATCCTTTTTTAAGCAGGTACAGAAGTACAAAACTCATGTTCTCTATTTTTTCAACATCTAGGCCCATCTAGGTTATTTTGCATACTGTTTCCAATTCTATATTTAGACAGCTGTTTTTTTTAAATTAATTAATTAATTTATTTATTTTTGGCTGCATTGATTCTTTGTTGCTGCTCTTGGGGGGGCTCTCTCTAGTTTTGGCGAGCGGGGGCTACTCTTCGTTGCAGTTAGTGGGCTTCTCATTGTGGTGGCTTCTCTTGTTGCAGAGCACGGGCTCTAGGTGCGCAGGCTTCAGTAGTTGTGGCACACGGGCTCAGTAGTTTTGGCACATGGGCTTAGTTGCTCCGCGGCATGTGGGATCTTCCTGGACCAGGGCTCGAACCCATGTCCCCTGCATTGACAGGTGGATTCTTAACCACTGAACCACCAGGGAGGCCCTAGAGAGCTGTTTTTAATTTCCAGACTATATCTTATACTACCAAATATAGTCCTCTCAGTGTCCCTCCGTCTTCAGAGATCAAGGTGCTACTTTCCTCCTGGTAAAGGGAGGACATCTGTCACACAAGGTTCTTACGACCTGCTTCAGGGGAGAAGGGAGAGGTCAGAGAGTCCTTCCTGCACTTACCACTTCTCAAATTCTTTCAGCTTATAATATTCCATGTCAAGGTGCCATAGTTTGGGGTAGTGTGTTCCTTTTTTAATTACATTTATTTATTTTTTTTACCATAATCACTTTATTTTTTTGAATTTTATTTTATTTACTTATTTTTTATACAGCAGGTTCTTATTAGTTACCTATTTTATACATATTAGTGTATATATGTCAATCCCAATCTCCCAATTCATCCCACCACCACCACACTGCCCCCACTTCCTGCCCTTGGTGTCCATACATTTGTTCTCTACACCTGTGTCTCCATTTCTGCCTTGCTTTTTTTTTTTTCCATAATCACTTTATTTTTTAATTTAATTTAATTTTAATTTTATATTTGAGTATAATTGATTTACAATGTTGTATTAGTTTCAGGTGTACAGCAAAGTGATTTAGTTATACATATACATATAACTATTCTTTTTCAGATTCTTTGCCCATGTAAGTTATTACAGAGTACTGAGTAGAGTTCCCTGTGTTATACAGTGGGTCCTTGTTGATTATCTATTTTATATATAGTAGTGTGTATACGTTAATGTCAACTTCCTAATTTACCCCTTCCCCCTGACCTTCCCCTTTGGTAACAATAAGTTTGCTTTCTAAGTCTGTGAGTTTGTTTCTGTTTTGTAAATAAGTTCATTTGTATCATTTTTTTAGATTCCACATATAAGTGATATCATATGATGTTTGTCTTTCTCTGTGGACTTGCTTCACTCAGTATGATAATCTCTAAGTGTATCCATGTTGCTGCAAGTGGCATTATTTCATTCTTTTTTATGGCTAATATTCCATTGTATATATGTACCACATCTTCTTTATTCATTCATCTGTCGATAGACACTTAGGTTGCTTCCATGTCTTGGCTATTGTAAATAGTGCTGCAATGAACAATGGGGGTGCATGTATCTTTTCGAAGTATGGTTTTCCCCTGACATATGCCCAGGAGTGGGATTGCTGGATCATAAGGTAGCTCTATTTTTAGTTTTTTAAGGAACCTCCATATTGTTCTCCATAGCAGCTGTACCAATTTACATTCCCACCAACAGTGTAGGAGGCTTCCCTTTTCTCCACACCCTCTCCAGCATTGATTGTTTGTAGACTTTTTGATGATAGCCATTCTGACTGGGGGGTAGCGTGTTGTTAACCCCATACCAGGACATCTCAAAAAACAATCACTCTGTTATCAATCTCTGGCCGTCAATATACTCCACTTCATGGCTAGATTGTGGTACAAATAGTATCTGGGATTTTTGGTTACTCATATTTTAGGAAGTGACTGACATTTCTGCCTGTGACTTTTTAAGACAATAAGCTGTGTCTGGTCATAAAGATGGGGCTGCTATATCAGGAACATTTGGATGTGCCCAATAGACACTCCCTCTTACAGAAGAGTTCCTCCTCTCATTGCACTGTGTTTCTTTTGCATCTTCCCTGAGACCTCATCAAATAAGCGTTCCACCTGGCCGATAGTTTAGGGTTCATTGAACTGCTCCTGGGGCTCTACCAGATGTTGCTTTTGGTGTTACACAGTTCTAGAAGTTGGCTCCATCTGCCAGAATTCCTTCTGTGGAAACCTGTGGGTCAGATTATTTACATGAAAATATGCTACAGTTACAACTGGGGTATTCAATATGGAACAATAATTTGATGCTGTAGCATGGCATTGTCTGTGATAGCAATCTAGGCTGGGTGACCTCTTCTTGTCCTTCAGGACTGTATGTCAGTCTCTCTCTTGTCTCAAGTTATTAGATCTCTTCACGCCTCCCTGGGTTTTGCAGTCCATTTTTCTCCTGACCATTTGTATTTTTGTTCTTTCTTTTTTTTTTTTCCTTCTCTGGCTCTGAGTCTGTCTCCCTCCCTCTGCTTCTCACTGGGGATCATTGTCAGCAACTTTTTGGTGCCATTTATGGTGTCACAGGTGAAGTCTTACAGCTTGCATCCAGATTTAGATCCTTTTATAAATTCATGTATCCTTAAAGTATAAGGTTTGGAAAGATTCTGGGTTGGTGCACACATCCATGTATAGGAATTGGGACCAAAATTGTAAAATCACTAGATACTTGGGAAGGCAGATTATCTCAAAACATGTGTTAAAACGGTAAATTTGCAAAATTAATTTCTTTTGCTCTGTTATTCTATAACATTTCTTTTTTTACCCTCATCTGATAACTTGCCAAGTTCTGCCTTGAATTATAAAAACCAACATGAGAAACTGCTGGAATCAGGCACTGGGCCACACAGCTCATGAATGTAATAAGAAATTTTGCATTAATATTTGCAGATGACTGACTTTATGAAATAGCACCAAACAACACATTTCATCTTTCCCAACACTTTCTTTCAGCTACTTAAACACCAAGCTCTTCATGACCTCAAGTCCTTTGTACGCACTGCTATTCCCCCAGCAGGAATGTTCTTGCCACCATTCTCCGAACTGGTAATCATTCACTTTCTTGACTGTTATCACCTCAAAGAAGATTTCCCTGACTGCTCTATTTAAACAAATTTCCCTATCATTTCTATCACAACTCTTTTTTCCTCTTTCCTTCATAAGCTCCACTGTAGCATGTAGTTATTTTATTTATGTGCCTGGGTTATTGGAGTTTTTGGTCTGTCACTTTAAATACAATATAAACTTCATCTATTCTATTGAGAAAGGAACTGAAAGAAGAATGTATGTATGTCTCTGCCGCAGTTCCAGCTAATATTTGGTCTTTGAACCTGGTTCCTGACCAAAAGCTCCTAAAACCCTTATAATTTCCCAGGTAATAGGGGTGTCTGACACAGAGCATCTAAATCCCTGGGAATTTCCTGGGTGATAGGAGTATCTTTTGTCCTAATGAGGCAACTCTTGGTGGGCTCCTGGATGGCAACTCGTCACCAGAAAGACCAAGCCATAATTAGAAGCTTGGAACTTTCATCCCCACCCCTCATTCTCCAGAGTGGAGAATTGAACTGGAAACTGAATTAGTAATAGATCATGCCTATGAGATGAAGCCTCCGTAAAAAATCCCCAAAGTCTAAGGTTTGGAAAGCTTCTGGGTTGGTGAACACATCCATGTACCAGGAGAGTGGTGCACTCCAATTCCATGGGGACAGAAGTTCCTGTACTCAGGACCCTTCTGGACCTTGCTTTATGTATCTCTTCATCTGGTTGTTCATCTGTATCTTTTATGATATTCCTTACTAGAAAATAAACTAGTAACTGTAAGCCAGTGTTTCACTGGGTTCTGTGAGCTGATATAGCAACTGATCATATCCAAGGAGGGAATTGTGGGAACACTGATTTATAGCTGGTCAATCAGAAGCACCCGGGACAACCTGGGACTTGCAATTTACAGCTGAAGTGGAGGCAGTCTTGTGAGAATTGAGCCCTTAACCTGCGGAATCTGGTGCTATCTCCAGGTAGCTAGTGACAGAGCTGAATTGAATTGGATACCCAGCTGGTGTCAGAGAGTTGGTCGTTATGGGAATAAATCCCCATATATTTAAAGTAGTATTAGCAAAGTAAAAAAAAAAAAAAAAGTGCATTTTTCGCTTTACGGTATCCAAATCTCTTTTTCTCTTCATTGTATTCCTAGTGCCCAGCCATAGTATAAGCTCAATAAATAATAGTTAATGTGCCATGCATTGTTCCACATACTTTACATCTGTTAACTCACTTGCTTTTACAACAAACCTAGTGGAGGATATTGTTATCATTTCTATGTTGCAGCTAAGGAAACAAAGACACAGAAAGATCAAATCACTTGTCCAGGGCCACACAACTAGTTTGTGGATTAGTTGGAAGTTCAGACCCGGGAAATCTGGCTCTGGAATCTGTGCTTTTAATGAATACAGTCATTATTATATATAATAACTTCTTACATATAAGAAGTTAAGTAATAAAGGAAAATGTTCTAAGGCAAAAGTAGGTGATGCCCTGAAACAATGGTAAAATGATCCCAAATAACTTTGAAACACAAGCAATAATGTTTTCCCTGAATGTCCTCTGAAAAAGAAGAATGATTTCCAGACTAGCTGAACTATACTGTTGTAAGTTTTAAGGCATTGTTAATATATTAACATATCTAAAGAAAGAATGTGTCAATCATAAGGGGGATTATTCTACAATGGAAATAAACAACACACAAAGGAGAATTAAAGGGGTGTTACTAGGCTAAGGAAACTATCATCCTTCCCACTCTCTGCTCAGTCTGAGAAGGAAGATGGCAGCTTGGTAAACACCTTACCGGTGTCCTTTTTTTTTTATTGTGGTAAAATATACATAACGTCAAGTCTATGGTTTCACCATTTCTCAGTGTTCATTTTAAAAGCCTCAGCTGAGATTTTTGTGTAGCTAATGAGCAGCCATTAGGATGTATGTGCACCAGTCATACACTTATTTCTTAATTTCTTTTTATACATAGATTTGAGCAAGCATAATATTAAAGATGGGGGTGGGAGCAAGGATTGGATGGAGGAGTAGAGGAAAGAAACTAAAAACTGCTCTGGCATCACTCTGCATGGTAAGCATACAAGCTAACTCCAGGGCAGACAGGGGGCGTTTGCAAATAACAGAAGAGGTGGTGAAATGCTATCTTCCTAGAATGAATTAATATTTTCTTTGGAAGGGGTCACATATGTCCTATGCAACAGTGAACTTTTGCAAGAATCATAAGGCATTTTTGTGACCGTGCTCGTTGTAGAGATCTTAAAGTGAACACCACAAATGTGTTGCTTGTGTGTCTTAGAGTATCACTTCCTCACCGGACTAGCTTGCTAGTGTGACTGATGTAGAATAACATATTGAAGAAAATACACGGCCAGAGAGGGAGGTGTACAATGGATTCTGGACAAGAGGTGTGAAGTTTCTAAAAGTCATCATGGGAGACCTGCAACCGCTTTTAAAAATAAGAGTGGACTCATGGGCAAGAAATTAGTGTTAGGGGAAAATTGATATGCCATGCAACTTTCAGTGGTATAATTTTGCAAAGGAAGTGAGACAAAACCATAAAACAAAATGAGACTTGTCTCATCACCACCTTCAAAACCCCCAGGATCTGAAGGATCACAGTGAGAAGGTATTTCAGTCTTGAAACTCCAGGTGTAGAAGAAAGCAGCTGGAAAGAACTTTTAAGAAGTTCTTAAAAAACGTTCTTAAAAAAAAAAGAACTTTTGGGCTTTCCTGGTGCGCAGTGGTTGAGAATCCGCCTGCCAATGCAGAGACACGGGTTCGAGCCCTGGTCTGGGAAGATCCCACATGCCGCGGAGCAACTAGGCCCATGAGCCACAACTGCTGAGCCTGTGCTCCCAACGGAGAGGGCCGCGTATAGTGAGAGGCCCGCGCACCGCGATGAAGAGTGGCCCCTGCTTGCCGCAACTAGAGAAAGAACTCGGCAGAACAAGAAAACGAGACCACAACCACAGCCAAAAATAAATAAATAAATAAATTAAAAAGAAAAAAAGAACTTTTAAGAAGTTCTTTCAAAAGCCAAGGGGATGACTTGGAGGAGATGGACTAAAAACCATCCATAAATGTTAGGAAGAGGACTTTTGATGAGGAGGGTATAACTAGCAACTGAGGCTCTGGTCTCCAAGCATAGTGAAAGAAGAGGGTGCACTTCCCAGTATACCATCTGTCTGGTTCCAGGGGAGGTGGATTCAGGTTACCCAAGCCTGAATCAATAAGCATCGAAACAGCAAACAATGTGCTTTTGTTTCAAGGACTGATATACTAGCAAACATCTGATGAACAATTCATTTTCCATGTTGCTTGTTTATACGAAAGAAATGCACTGCCAAAGAATTTTTATGTTTGGCCCACTTGGCAATTAGAATTCTCTATCAATTAATACACTGGCATTTTGATAGTAATTTGACTTGTCATGTAACGTGCCTGCTAGGAGAGGTTGTACTGGCTGTAATCTCCGTGTGTCTGTTCTCTTTGGATATTGTGGTTCTCATTCCATGCTAATTAACTACCATTTTATACATCATCCCATATGGATCTGGTTAATATGAGTCACCTCTGAAAGATGGTTCCAAGCTTAATGTGCTGAAGAGATCTAGTTTCTGAGACAGAGGGTGAGGACAGACGTGATTAATTTATCATCACCCTTGCCTTGGTGTCTTTGTGGTCGGTAAAACTGAGCTCCCCAGCTGAACATCTTGAATTTCTGTGTTACCATGACTTGCCATTCCAGTGAACCTTCTCTCTCTTGCATACTAGAAGCACAGGCATGTGCAGGTTTGTATGTTGTATTTCCACAGAGATTTCCTGAACTACAGCAGCCTTTGAGTACCCATTTTTCTGAAATTTACAAATAAAACCATCGAGGACTATGCAGCTCCTTAGCTAAGCTCTTGTAATTTTTTTAGTGTTATAGAGTAGCACCGAATGGGTTCAGTGTGATGTTCTCTATGGCCCACACAGGGTAGGGTGTTCCAGATCTTGAATATAAGCAAAAAACCCTCACAGATTCTAAACAGAGGAACTGTCATCTCACCACTCTCTCAAACCATTAATTTTTGCTTGGCTCCTGAAAGCTGTTGTGGTGCCAGATCATGTGACTCGCACACAAGATTTCTCCTGCTGTAAAAACCTGCTCTTGTCACTGCCCTGTACTAATGTCCATTTGAATAGAATTTGAAAATCTAGGAATCAGGATCTTAGAGTCCCACTCTTAGCTTTAAACTCTTTAGTCAATTTTTGACTTTGGATAATTGACTTTCATAACAGAATTTATAATGCACTATGAAGCATCTCTATGATAGGGATATACATTTCATGCCTTTATATTTTAAATTCAGAGGAATAATATATAAAAGAAACATTGTGCCCATACTGTTTGAGCACCTGCTGCTAAATTTGCTTGCGACATTTGTGGGACAGAATAACGTAGCAATTCCACTGGAGTTACTTGTATATCTTAGTCATTGTTTATGCATTGATGCATTCAAGTTAACTGCAATTCCACTATCTTGTGGGCAGGCAGAAAAGAGTCATTTAATCATTACAGTGCATTGTCAATTCAGATTTCTTGAAAAATTAGGCCTTTTGTTATTTTTTGCAAGGGATCCTTTACAGAACTTGTAAAAGATACTTGGAAGACATAAGTTATGAAAGTATATTGCTCCATACTTGTACATATATAAAAAACATTTAGGGCATGTACATAAATATCTGTAAGTTAATGCTATGCGGTTCCGTGGTGAGGTGGGAAAAGAGGCATAAGAAGGTAATGTGTTTAGTTTAATTACAAAAGCCTGTTTTTAGAAGGTATATATTTACAGCTCATGACACAAGTTCCTATTCTGAATGAAAAAACTCTTGCAATGCAGTAACATAAAATGGTTTCTGGTACATTTTGACCAATGAGGTATAAATGAGGAGGTCACAGAAGCACATTTAGAGTAAGTTGGCTCCAATACAAAGGGGTCTCAGAACAAAATGTCCATCACATTCTAACTTGTGTTCCAGATATTTATGTCATGGCTTTCTCTTTCTTATTAGCATTTCTGAGGAAAACCGGTTCTGCTTCATTTTTATATCTTCTATGGAGTCTTAGACAATGCCTTGTGTAGAATTGATGTGGAACGTGTGAATATTTAAAGGGAATTGTAAAGAACATCATTAATATGGTGGTGCCATCTTTAAGGCACAGCTGGAGACCAGACTCTGGAGATACTGTCACAGCGAGGTTACAGCTACTTTTCAAATAGAAAACTTCTTGTTATCAGTAGTAATTAGAATGAGGGAAGAGTTTCATATCCAACATGTTACCACAATAAAAAAACTACAAGATTTGTGTTTCACGTGAGAAAAACGAATTCTAATGACAGATAACGTATCTCCGTGGATACTTGGATAAAATAAAAAAAAAATTGCTCCTGGTTGGATGGGTCTCAGGTTGTCCTCCCAGATTGGATGGTACAGCAGGCTGGGCTTCACCATGAACAGGGCCTCAGGCCGGATTCTGCCATCAGCTGGGGCCACAAGCTGCGCCTGAATTTGGGCAGGGTTACGGGCTAGCCTTCGTAGTTATGTAGGCCACTGGCTGTTCTCTGCCGTCCGGCAAGTTTGCCGTCAGGGCTCCCTGGTTCTATGGGGCTGCCGGCTGTGCTTTGAGACTGGGCAGCAGCGTCACTGGCAGGGCTCCTTGCCGGGCAAGGCCACAGGCCTTATTCAGCAATTGGGCAGGGCTGCAGGCTGGCCTTTACCGTTGGGGTGGGCTCTAGGCTGGGCTCCACAGCTCAGGGGTACCGCAGGCTGGGCTCTGGGATGCCTGGGCTTGCTGTCGAGGCTCTTTGGTTACGTGGCGCCAGAGGCTATGCTCAGCTGCTGCCTTGGCTCCCTGCCCTGGTGGGGCTACAGGATGGGTTCCAGGGCTGCCCAGGTTCTCTGGTCAGGCAGGACTGTAGGCTACAGTCAGCAGTTGGGCGGGACTGCTAATTTCCATCCTTTCCCAAATCGGGTGGTAAGAGGCTCCATGGCCAGTACAGCCTCTTGACTGGGACCCAAATTAGACAGAACTGAGCTCCCTGGCCAGACTGGGCCACCCTCAGCTGTGCAGACGGACAGAGCTGCTGGCTGGGATCTTTGTTTGGGCGCTGCTGCAAGCTGGACAGTCCACCAAGATCTGAACCCTGGTTGCCATAAGCCTCCACCTCCTTCTCCATCCCTATCTAATCCCCAGGGGTCAAGTCCCACAGATTTCCCCAGGGATCCCCATGGAAAAGACCGGCATGAGCCTCTCGGGAAGCTTCCCACAATGCTGGGGGAACTGAATGCCCACGGTGGGTTCTCTTTACCCTCCGGAGAAGCCATAAACCCAGGGGGCCTTCTCGGTGAAGGGGTGTGGCTGTGCCGGTGTGGGGGAGGGGCAATGCCGGCAGAATGTAGCTGCTCTTCTCACTTTTTTTTTTTTAATAAATTTATTTATTTTGTTATTTATTTTTGACTGTGTTGTTTCTTCGTTTCTGTGCGAGGGCTTTCTCTAGTTGTGGCAAGCGGGGGCCACTCTTCATCGCGGTGCGCCGGCCTCTCACTGTCGCGGCCTCTCTCATTGCGGAGCACAGGCTCCAGATGCGCAGGCTCAGTAGTTGTGGCTCACGGGCCCAGTCGCTCCGCGGCATGTGGGATCTTCCCAGACCAGGGCTCGAACCCGTGTCCCCTGCATTGGCAGGCAGATTCTCAACCACTGCGCCACCAGGGAAGCCCTCCTCTTACTCTTTAATGTGCTCCTTCACCGTCTCTGTAGTCCAGGGGGTGCTTCAGCCTCACCTGCAGTTCTGGGATTTTCACAGTGGTGTCCTGTTTACGGATATTTGCTCCTTGGTCTTCTTGTGAGAAGAATGGAGTCAGGAACAACCTATGTCACCATCTTGATTGATAATATGTATCTTAAGCAGTATTTCCTTGGCCTTCTCTTGTCTAAACTGCAAAAATCACATCTCTTACTTCCATGAAATAATTCTGGATGTGTCCAGGCAGCATTTATAAATGCTTATGGACTAAACCTCTCAACTGTCCACCATGTCTCTTCTTTGCTTAATAATACATAAACAAATGGGTGTGGCTGTGTCCCAATAAAACTTTATTTATAAAAGCAAGCAGTAGTTTGCTGATCCCTATGCTATTTTAAATATGTTAGGTGTGCAATTTTGTCCTCTGTTAACTTACCTGCTACTTGGTGTGCTGTATATAATTGATGCTCAATGCAAAATTTATGAATAAATGACTTAAATTATTGGTTCACATTAATTTCAATCAAACTACCTGTGATGTAAGGAAGAAACAAATATTATTTCAGGCTAAGTTGCTAACTACTGGATTTCAAGGTTTTTCCATGTTTTTTTCATTGTAGTGAATGTTTCCTAAGTCTAAGTCTGCAAGCACAAAACTCTGATAGTCTTTATTTGGAGTGAATAGAAACTGTTGAGCCTTCTAATCTCTGCCATAAATTGTAGAGGTAATTAATTTCAAGACTGTGGACAATATAAAAAGAATGAACCAACTTTTGAGGGCTTATCTCTGTTTCATCTGGAAGCAAATGATTTCATTTTTCTCCAAAGGAAAATTGGTTCTTGGTCAACCAGTGGTAGAAAGTTCTATTTTTCTTCCATAAACTAGTAGAGATATAATCACCCTATTTGAATTATTATGTGACTGATTCAGGCACTGATATACTGGTGTTCGTATGTGTGTGTGTGTGTGTGTGTGTGTGTGTGTGTGTGTGTGCAGGTTTGAGTGGGAATTGTACATAATACAAGACGGTGCTGAGTATGCAGTAGAGATTTAATCAATCAATAGATTGATTACCTTAGCGGTAAAAACAAAACAAACAAACAAAACCCAACTCTCTTCTTTGAAATCTCTCATCACTTAACTTGAACTGTGCAATTTATTGCTTTTATAGGTTCTTTGGTTAAGTTCTGTGCATGTTTCATGTGTAAGGTTTTGTTTATTCAATATTGTTTTCTGAAAGAGTTTTTAGTTTTTGCCTCTAATTCCTTACCTTGCCATTACTCAAAATACTTCAAACAGGTTGCTGGCTTTGCCTTTCTATTAGAATTTCTCACACACATTTACACAAACATGTAATGATAGACAAGTCTCAAACTGCATTGGCTAAGAACATGGTGAGAGATTAAGAAAGGCTGGAGTAAGATTCTAGAGCTCAGAAGGCTGGTTTAGGGCTGTTTGTGTCACTAATAGGGATTGGTGAAGAAGGAATGATTCAAGTTTGAGTTCAGGGAGATTTGGGAGAGGAGACAAATGGAATGAATATTTAAGACACTGATGCCATATGTCTCCTTCTCTCCCTTATGAGCTCTCTCTTAGATAAAATCTATTTAACTCATTGTTTTTAGGAGTATGGGCTTTTTCAGGACAGTGGAGGCTGAAATGAGCCTTGCTTTAAGACTGACCTAGATTCTTCACACCTTCTTCTACTGAAAATACATATCTTACTTTTCTTAAAAGTTTTTTTTTCCATCGAGTTACTTTTCTTGTTGACAAATTTGTAACAATCTGTTACAAATTGTTTGTACATCACAGCGCCCAAACAAAGATCCCAGCCAAATTGACAAATTTGTAACAGATAGAATAAGGTCTTATTTGACCTCTAATAAACCTAGGTACAGCAGAAGTACTATACTTAACACTGGTGACTCTAACGTGTATATTAATCAAACCAACAGGCTTAAGCCACCTTCAATACCAGATATCAGTTTAGTACTGAATATTTTCCAGGTGACATGAACCTGAAATTCATTCTGGCTAGATTGTTTTTTATTTCTGAGTAAGCGCTTAATTTTTAAAAATCCAATTAAGTAGAGCTCTTTTACGAATTGATTTTTGGCAATACCATACACCTACAATGCACATATAGATACATATGAACACACAAACAAACACAGAGGCCTCATATTTCCCATTCCAAAATTTCAGCCCTGAGTCAGGTACAACATAAAAACCATCAGTTACAGGGGGTTGGATTCAAACTGGGCTTCTAGCAGATGGAACAAATCAAGGTCACCTACCTAGATGGCTAAACCCTTTTTACTAGTGTTTACAGAAAAGACACTTGAGATTTCTATTTATCCTTGGGCTTCCCTGGTGGCACAGTGGTTAAGAATCCGCCTGCCAATGCAGGGGGCATGGGTTCAGGCCCTGGTCCAGGAAGATCCCACGTGCCGCAGAGCAACTAAGCCCGTGCACCACAACTACTGAGCTTGCACTCTAGAGCCCACGAGCCACTAGTACTGAGCCCGTGTGCCACAACTACTGAAGCCCGTGTGCTTAGAGCCTGTGCTCCGCAACAAAGAAACCATCACAATGAGAAACCCACGCACCGCGATGGAGAGTAGCCCCTGCTCGCCACAACTAGAGAAAGCCTGTGTGCGGCAAAGAAGACTCAATACAGCCAAAAAAAAAAGACTGACTTAAAAGCAAGGGAGGAAAGACAGAACACAAGCTGATACTGCTTTTATCTGAGTTAAACAAATGGGTTATCCAATCAAGTGGGTATAGCTTAAACCCTGATATTTTAAAATATGCTTGCCTAATTGATACATTTTTTTCTAGTAATGATATTTATGATATTAGGATGTAAGTTAGAAGCCCACAGTCTGGAGAGAACATTTTTGACCAGAGAATTAAAAAAAAAAACAAAAAAACAAAAACCCCTTGCTTAAAATAACAGTGAAGCTCTGTGGTGCAATCAGAACACGCTTAGGTTGAAAACAGTAAGTTGGTTCTTACTATCAAAACAATTATGAATTTGTATACAGTAAAATTTATTCTTTTTGGTGCATGGTAATACGAATTTTGAAAAGTGAATATAGTCATATAGCTCTCATCATCAGTACCATCACTCTCCAAATCCCTCTTGCTGTCCCTTCCTAGCCAAACCGTATCCCAGCCTCAAAACCCTGGCAACCACTGAGCTGTTCTTTGACCTTTTGCTTTTTCCAGAATGTTATACGTGTATGCAATTGCACAGTACATTGCCTTCTGAGTCTGACTTTTTTTCCTTCAACATAACGCATTTGAGATTCATCCATATTTTGCATGTATCAATAATTTATCCTATCCTTTTTATTGCTGAGTAGAGTTCTGCTGATGGTAGTATCATGAATTTTAAAACAAATCTATTCACCAGTTGAAAGACCTTTTGGTTGCTTCCGGTTTTTGGAGATGAATAAAGATGCCATAAATATTTGCATTCAGTTTTTGTGCGAACATAAACTGTCAATCCTCTTGCATAAATGCCTCAGCAAGGAACTTCTGGGTTGTATGGTAGGTGTGTTTTATTTTAGAAGAAACCTCCCAACTTTTTATCCAAAGTAGCTGTATCACATTGCAGCCCTATCAGCAATGTGTAATTGTTCTAGTTCCTCAACTTCATCAGCACTTGGTATTGTTAGGTTTTATTTCTTTTTTACTTCTAGTATCTGTGTGGTGGTATTTCATTGTGGTTTTAATTTGCATTTCCCAAGTGATAATGATATTGATGATTTTTCATTTAAGTACTTGCCATCTGAAGTAGTTTTGATATATTTCTATATATTGTTGCTAAAACAAAGTACCACAAATTTAGTGGCTTACAAAACAACACAGATTTATTATCCGATAGTCCTGGACGTCAGAAGTTTAAAATCAGTTTCACTAAAATTAACACTTAAAATCAAGGTGCTGGCAGATCTGTGTTCCCTCTGAAATCTAGGAATGAATCTATTTCCTTTCCTTTTCCAGCTTCTAGAACCTGCTTGCATTCCTTGGCTTGTGACAACTTCCTCCATCATCAGAACAAGGTGTATAACGTCCTCTTTCCTCTATGACCTCTGCTTCTCAACTTATATCTTCAGTCTCTGACTCTGATCTTCTTACTTCCCTCTTCTAAGGACCACTGTGATTGCATGAAACCTACTCAGGTAATCCAAACCAGGCTCCTCATCTCAAAATCTTTAATGAAATCGTGACTTCAAAGTTCCTTTTACCTTAAGTAAGGTAATACATTCACAGTTTCTGGGGATTAGGATGTAGACACATTTGTGGGGCCATTGTACAGCTTCCCAAACCACCCATATATCTTCTTTGGTGAAGTTACCATTCAAATCTTTTGACCACTTTTTACATTGGGTTGTTTGATTTTTACTGTTGAATTTTGAGAATTCTTTATGTAGTTTGGATGTAGTTAGTACTTTGTCATATATATGATTTGCAAATATTTTCTCCGAGTCTGTGCCTTGTCTTTCCATTCTTAAACCAGTGTTTTTCACAGAGTAAACAAATTTGACTATTTTTCCTTTCAGTTCTATTAAATTTTGCTTCATTTATTTAGCAATTCGGTTTTTAAGGGTATGTGCATTTAGAATTTTATTTCTTGCAGGAGAGACCTTTTAAGTTCATTAAGTAATATCTCTGACAATTTTCCTTGTTATGAAATCTGGTTTCTCTTATATTAATATAGATACTGTAGCTTTCTTTAGATACTGTAGCTTTCTTTAGATTAGTATTTGCATAATATCTCTTTATTCATTGCTGTTCTATTTCATTGCATGTATTATACTTAAAACATGTTTCTTATAGACAACATATAATTGGGTATTGACTTTTTTCTGCCCAATATGACAGTGATTTTTGTTTCATTTGTGTCGTCATGACATTTAATGAAAACGAGTGATATATTTATTGGAGCAATAAATGATACAATATGATTGGATTTTGGTCAACTATTTTATCTCTATTTGTTCCTATGATTTTGTTTCTCTGCCTCCCTTTTTCCTACCTTCTTTTGAATAATTTGGATATTTTAATATTCCTTTTCAGCTTATCTACTGACTTTTTAGATGTATCTCATGGTATTACTTTTTAGAGGTTATTTTAGGGAGCAAAATATACATATCTCACTTTTCACTATACACTTGGGGTTCATATTTTATCTCCTCAAAGAAAATATAGAAGCCTTATAACCCTACTCCTTTAACTTCCTTGTCTTAGGTTATAATTGTCATATGCAATATATCTATGTTCTTTGAACTAACCACTAGACAATAGTATGTTTTTGCTTTCGATAGTCATCCATACATTAAAGAAATCAAAAGGGAAAACATTCATCTTGCATTTACCCACATCTTTACCATTTCTTTGGTTCTTCCTTCATTCCTGAAGTTTCAAGTTTCCCTCTGGTGTCACTTCCTTTCTGCCTGAAAAATATCCTTTAGCATTTCATTTGGAATAAGTATTTTAGCAACAGATTCTCTTTGTTTTCCTCATTTGGAAAAATTTTTGTCTTTATTCTATGGAGGATATTTTTATTCAACATAGAATTCTAGGTTGACAGTTTTCTTTTATAATGTAATATATATATATCATGATCATATATATTCATATATATGAGTATATATTTTTAGCAGCTTTATTATGATGTATTTTATCATGCGTTTCTTTGAGTCTGTCTTGTTGGGCATTTACTGACCTTTAAAAATCTATACATTTATATCTTTCAGCAAGTTTGGGAAGTTTTAAGCCATTATTTCTGCATATATATATATGTATATCTCAAATGCATCAATGCTTTTGTTCTTTTTGGGACTTCAGGGGTATGAGTATTAGCCATTTTGATATTTCTCATAGGTTTCTGAGGCTGTGTTCTCATTTCATATGAATAATTTTTCTCATTGATTTTTAGGTTGGATTATTTCCATTGCTCTATCTTCAAGTGCAGTGATTTTTTTTCTCTGACCTCTTCATTGTTCTATCTATCTCACTGAGTGCATTTTTAAAGTTTCCGATATTTTACTTTTCAGTTCTAAATTTTCTATTCGTTTCCTTTTAGTACTTATTTTTTTGTAGTGAGAACTTCTGTGTTTCAAATGCATTTCTAGAGTGCTTATTTTTATGTCATAGAGTGTGCTTTAATAGCTGATTTAAAGTTGCATCTAGAATATCTCAAGGTTGGCATCTGTTAATTATCTATTTTAATTGATCACGTATTCCTGGTTCTCTGTATATTTATTTTGTATTGTATCCTAGACATTTTGAACACTGCCTGCCAAGTTCTGAGCCCTGTTAAAATCCTCTGAAAAATATGTTTTGTTTATTTTAGCAGTCAATCATTAAAGTTAGATTCAAACAGCCAGTTATATCTAACCTCCAATGTTGGTTTAGTTTTCAAATCCTTTGCTATGTTGTTTTGGGTCTACTCTCTGCGTGTGCCCCTCAGGTCTTAGTTTGGGAGTTGGGTGGTGGTTTATATCATTGTTTAATTCTCATAGCCTTAACTATGGTTTTTTTTGTGCCTGCTTCATGTACACATAGCTTGGGGATGAGTCTGGGACACGTGTCAGTTCATACACAGAATTAAGGGAACTTCTCTTCAGGTTTTATTTTGCAGAATCTACCCCCCAGCATGCAGAGAACCTCTTTTCCAAGTTTTACTGGTCAGAAAATTGGTTAACCTATAGTGTTAACCTCCTTCTCTGTCACACAGCTCTACATAGCTGTGGCAGTCCTGAGGGAGAAAAGGCCATGGGAAAAAGAAAGAAAAATAACAGATTTTATTCAGACTTTTTATTTCTAGGACCCATTTTCTGAGTTTCTCTAGCCATTTACTTTATTTTTTTAATCTATTTTTTTTTACAGCAGGTTCTTATTAGTTACCTGTTTTATACATATTAGTGTTTATATGTCAATCCCAATCTCCCAATTCACCCCCCCACTTCCGCTTTCCCCGCTTGGTGACCTCTAGACATTTTCTTCCTTCCTTCCTTCCTTCCTTTCTTCCTTCCTTCTTTCTTTCCTTCCTTTGGCCTTCTTTGCCCTTTTTTCCTTTCTTTCCTTTCCTTTCCCTTTCTTCCCTTCCCTTCCTCCCTTCCTTCTTCCCTCCCTCCCTCTCTCCTTCCCTCCCTCCTTCCCTCCCTCCCTCTCTCCTTCCCTCCCTCCTTCCCTCCCTCCCTCTCTCCTTCCCTCCCTTCCTTCCTCTCTCTCTCTCTCTCTCTCTCTCTCTGCCCTTTGGAGTTTTCTATGCCCACACTGATGTTGCAGCACTGAACCTTAGTGACTGGGGCTGTCCATGAGCACGACATGGAGAGAAAAAAATTAAGAAACAAAATTCGGCTGCTGCCCACGGGCTTCAGCTCACAGGGGATACTTTCCTGGTCCTCTGGCTAGAAAGGAGGAATTTCTCTCTGGTGTTTTGGTGCTGCTGCACTGTTCCACAACCGGGTCCTCATTCTGTTCAAGCTGACAGATATAGGAGGGAAACAAACTTGGAAAATCATTTCCCTAATGGGTCCTTTCTCACATTTTGACTTTGTTCCCCTCTCCTCTTGCTATGATTTATTTTTCAGTGTCCTTGGGTAAAGAAGCTTTAAATTCCACTGAAGTTTTTAATTGTAACCAGTTGAGAAAATAGGCTGTAGGGTGCTCGGTCCATCTTGAACTGCATTGTTAAGTCTAGTTACTACTATTTTGATTCTGTTTTCCTTGTTTTCTTCCTAGAGAGTTAGCAGAGTGTGGTGGTTATAAGTAGATTCTAGGACCAGAAAGCCTCGCTTTGAATTATGGCTCCATTCCTTACTGTGTAAAGTAAGACTTAGCCTTTTAAAAAATTTTTTGAAATGGGGACATAATAGTTTACTTCTTCATCAAGTTGTTTTGAGGATTAAGTGAGTTAACATATAAAAAGTGATTAGACCAGTACCTGACACTAGAAACACTATGTTGCATAGTTCTAAAGGGCAACATTTGTAGTGTAGATGATCACAGTGGTTGGTGGGCTTGGAACTGTGCAATGTGATGGCGGTTCCTGAGTCAGCTATTACTATTATTATTAATATTATTAATTATTATGTTTTCTCTTAATTCCTGTGTTGTTTTATACTTCTAATTGCAAAGTAAACCTATATTTATTTATATTTTTAAACAGTTGTCCTCCGAGGTTGAAGACAGAGATTGAATGAATCGGGTTGAAAAGATCATCTTCAATATACTATCTACTCTTATCTTGAACAAAAAAATACATAAATATTCCTCAGAGAGCTTAACACTTCATACACACTTATGCTGAACTGGTTCAATCACCAGCAAAAGAGAAAAAAATGCTGATTCTCCTTTTGACCTGAGGCTTCCTGCCCTGTTGGCTGAGGCAGGGAAGGATGCTTTGGAAGGATGCTTCTACAGTGTGCTGTCTCTCATCACTAATTCCTTTCTCTTCCTAATGTGACCTATCACCAATCATCCATAAGCTGAAGCTGAGTCTCTTAGGAGGATTTAAATGTAGTTTTTTCCCCAGAGAATTTTATACCCAAAACATAATTACACATTGATCTGGTCACAAATCCTTATGTCTGTACTCATTTCCATTTCAAATTCTTTCAAAACCCAAGAGAATATTAGGGTTGTGAAATCCAATGTTGATTTCTGGTGGGAATATTTTTTTTCAGATTAGAGACTGAAGAAATTTGAAATACCTAATTCTAGAGTTGTTTTAAACTGTTTGATCTTCAGGAAAGGTTTACATACCACTTTATGAACCATGGTCTTTTGATGATTTCCTTCTTTATACTCCAAAATATAGCATTGTGACTAAGAATGCAAGTTTGAGAATCCTGGATTTGAATTTGGCTTTGCCACTTATTAAGTGTGACTTTCCCTTTTCGTACTTCAGTTGCCTCCTCTGTAAAAACGGGATGATAATATTGTTTTCCTCATAGGATAGTTATATGAATAAAATAATTTCTTTATTAGGGCCCAGGATAGCTTCTGATGTGCTACTTTATTCCTATTTTACAGATAAGGAAGATGAAGTACGGAAAAGTTAAGAAACTATTAATCTCTATGCTCTCCCCTTCACCTATTTACAGGTCTTAACTATAATGTTAATAAAATTTTTAATTCTCTTGTCTAGGTGATTGCATTATAAGACAACTGGTTTTTCAGGAAAACTAGGCATCTATAAAAGCAATTTTTGGCAGTGCAGAAAATGTGACAAAATATCACAATATTAAGTACTAACTTACTGATTGCCTCTCTTCCATGTATACTTAAAAAAACACTGGGTAAAGGAAAAAATAAAGGGGGAACCAAAATATTTGAAGAAAATAATGTTTGCAGCAATAATGCCTTTCATAATGCTATGCTTAGAAAAATTGACCTGAATATCATGAAGGATTATTTTATTATTTGTTTGTAAAGTCACTAAAACTTTTGAGATGCCTTTTGTTAGCAAAAATGAAGTGATATTTTTAACAAAAATCATGTTTCCTTAGATTTATTACTGTAATATTTCAATTCTAGTTAGAATGCTTAGTTAGCCAGAGGATTCTAGGTAAAACAACTCTTGTAGGAGAGGAAATTCACCATTTCCTTTCTGGCTTATGTTGTTTAGGACCTTATTTTCATCTCTTAAAGGTATCCCATAAGTAAGTCCTCCATTTCTCCAATCCTCTCTCTGGCTGTGTTTTTGCTGTGAATGTAGTCAAGTGACCGAAAGCCACTAAAACAGCAGGACCATTTGAACTTCTGCACCTGAGCTCCTGCTCTTCCCTCCCCCCATGCCAAGCTTGCAATCAGACCTAAGTGAGGCCCCAGAAGGGAATTACTCTTTTACTCTGTCCACTGAAAAGAAAATTTACAATGTGAGAGTTGTGAGTTAAGTTTTATTTTGCGTCAAATGAGAACTGTAGCCCGGGAGACAGCCTCTCAGATAGCTCCAAGGAACTGCTCCAAAGAGGTGGGGGGGAGGTCAGGTCTGTTCTTCCAGTTTTCCCCAGAGCACAGAGTACCTCATTCCTGATTGCTCCTTTCAGCTGTGCTGAAGGTCAGCAACTGCAGTGGTTAGTGATTTCATTCTTGTAGAACCAGATAGCAAGTGGCAATTTTTAGCTGGCAACTTACATTGAGATGTTTCTATGCTTATGAGCGTTTTTAAAGATAATCCTGAGATATTTAGCCTTTACTAGTTTTAGCTTTAACCTGCTCATCACTTGTATTAAGCTGCCCAATCTCTTAATGAGACTATATCTGAAAAAGAAATTAAAAATCCATGCCACCTTTCAGACTGGCAACACTTTTCCATTGCAGTCAGGTGCTATTGACTTATGAATTGAATCACATGGATTCTTGTAATTTTAGTCAACTAAATAGTATTATTTAGTATTTAGTGTGACCCATGAACTGTACTAAGTGCTTTGTGGGCTCATTTAATTCTCACAATGAATCTATGCAATGAATATTGTTATTGTTATTATATCATCATCATCATCATCATTATCATTATTCCCATTTACGGATGAGGAAGCAGCAGCAAGACGTGTTGTGTAACTGAGGGCCCCCAGCTAATAAGTGCAGTGCTAATAGCTGAACTCTGATATCTGACTTGGAAGCCTGTGCTCTCATGAAGTCAGCTCAAATCTCCAGCTCTGCATCACCCCCACCCCTGCCTCCACTTATTTTGTTAACTCAGGTGACATTATATATCACAAGTCACCTTTTGGAGCCCATGTATCTGACATGAGAAACTTGTGATAGAATGAGCAGATGTGTGAACACTGCTTTAAGGTTTTCCCCCTATGAATTGTTCCTATTTATGTCTATAAATAACCTTGGAACAAACTCTTTATGCATAAACCATTTCCTGAATAATTGATATGATATGAAAGTCAATCCCAGTGCTACCTGTGGGGTCAGAATATTTTAGTTATTTTTGAGAGTCTGAGGAAAATTAGTTTTTCAATGAAAATTCCTTGATCCAGGCACAACGTATACTTATGTGGTCTTAGAGGCATATACCTCTGTCTGGTAATTGACCTAGCTTGGTGGTACTATTATACTCTACCTGATCTGAAGATTAAACAACTGGTACAACACACATGAATGTAAATCCAGTGGGTACCATTCAACATTCCTTTAAATCTGAAAGTCACAAGATTGTCAATGCTCATTTAAGAGCTCAGCAATTTTTTCACTCCTTGGCATCCTCTGCAGGCTATATTCAGGGTTAGTAGAACTGAGCTAGGAGCTTGGAAGAGGCAGGCACTGATAGCATGACAGGTTGTGTGTGCATGTGTGTGTGTATGCATGCATGTGTAACTTTTATCATATTGTTCAAGGACTTTGGAAATTATCTGCTTATTTATATTATAGAGGTTTTTTGAAAATCAACTCAGTATTGTGGCTTATCAGGAACTCATTGTGTCTAGCCTTATACCTGCTGAACAAAATAAAAGGGAAAGGAAAATGTTTTTCACCCTAATGAGTCATTGAATTTCTTTTTTTTTAACATCTTTATTGGAGTATAATTGCTTTACAATGGTGTGTTAGTTTCTGCTTTATAACAAAGTGAATCAGACATACATATACATATATCCCAATAGCTCTTCCCTCTTGTGTCTCCCTCCCTCCCACCCCCCCCATCCCACCCCTCTAGGTGCACAAAACACCGAGCTGATCTCCCTGTGCTATGCGGCTTCTTCCCACTAGCTATCGGTTTTACATTTGGTAGTGTAGATGTGTACATGCCACTCTCTCAATTTGTCCCAGCTTACCCCTCCTCCTCTCCATGTCTTCAAGTTATTCTCTAGTAGGTCTGTGTCTTTATTCCTGTCCTGCCCCTAGGCTCTTCGTGACCTTTTTTTTTTTTTTTTAGATTCCATACATATATGTGTTAGCATACGGTATTTGTTTTACTCTTTCTGACTTACTTCACTCTGTATGACAGACTCTAGGTCCATCCACCTCACTACAAATAACTCAATTTCATTTCTTTTTATGGCTGAGTAATATTCAATTGTATATATGTGCCACATCTTCTTTATCCATTCATCTGTCGATGGACACTTAGGTTGCTCCCATTTCCTGGCTATTGTAAAAAGAGCTGCAATGAACATTGCGGTACACAACTCTCTTTGAATTATGGTTTTCTCAGGTTACATGCCCAGAAGTGGGATTGCTGGGTCGTATGGTAGTTCTAATTTTAGTTTTTTCATGAACCTCCATAATGTTCTCCAGAGTGGCTGCATCAATTTACATTCCCACCCACAGTGCAAGAGGGTTCCCTTTCCTCCACATCACCCCCCCAGCATTTATTGTTTGTAGATTTTTTGATGATGGCCATTCTGACTGGTGTGAGGTGATATCTCATGGAAGTTTTGATTTGCATTTCTCTAATGATTAATGATGTTGAGCATTCTTTCATGTGTTTGTTGGCAATCTGGGTATCTTCTTTGGAGAAATGTCTATTTAGGTCTTCTGCTCACTTTGGGATTGGGTTTTTTTTTTTTTGATATTGAGCTGCATGACCTGCTTGTATATTTTGGAGATTAATCCTTTGTCAGTTGCTTCATTTGCAAATATTTTCTCCCATTCTTAGGGTTGCCTTTTCGTCTTGTTTATGGTTTCCTTTGCTGTGCAAAAGCTTTTAAGTTTCATTAGGTCCCATTTTTTTAATTTTTGTTTTTATTTCCATTTCTCTAGGAGGTGGGTTGAAAAGGATCCTGCTGTGATTTATGTCAGAGAGTGTTCTGCCTAGGTTTTCCTCTAAGAGTTTGAGAGTGTCTGGCCTTACATTTAGGTCTTTAATCCATTTTGAATTTATTTTTCTGTATGGTGTTAGGAAGCATTCTAATTTCATTCTTTTACATGTAGCTGTCCAGTTTTCACAGCACCACTTATTGAAGAGGCTGCCTTTTCTCCATTGTATATTCTTGCCTCCTTTATCAAAAATAAGGTGACCATAGGTGCGTGGTTTATCTGTGGGCTTTCTATCCTGTTCCATTGATCTATATTTCTGTTTTTGTGCCAGAACCATACTGTCTTGATTACTGTAGCTTTGTAGTATAGTCCGAAGTCAGGGAGCCTGATTCCTCCAGCTCTGTTTTTCTTTCTCAAGATTGCTTTGGCTATTCAGGGTCTTTTGTCTTTCCATACAAATTGTGAAATTTTTTGTTCTAGTTCTGTGAAAAATACCAGTGGTAGTTTAATAGGAATTGCATTGAATCTGTAGATTGCTTTGGGTAGTCTAGTCATTTTCACAATGTTGATTCTTCCAATCCAAGAACATGGTATATCTCTCCTTCTGTTTGTATCATCTTTAATTTCTTTCATCAGTGTCTTATAGTTTACTGCATACAGGCCTTTTGTCTCCTTAGGTAGGTTTACCCCTAGGTATTTTATTCTTTTTGTTGCAATGGTAAATGGGAGTGTTTCCTTAATTTCACTTTCAGATTTTTCATCATTAGTGTATAGGAATGCAAGTGATTTCTGTGCATTAATACTGTATCCTGCTAGTTTACAAAATTCATTGATTAGCTCTAGTAGTTTTCTGGTAGCAGCTTTAGGATTCTCTATGTATAGTATCAGGTCTTCTGCAAAGAGTGACAGCTTTACTTCTTCTTTTCTGATTTGGATTCATTTTATTTCTTTTTCTTCCCTGATGATTGTGGCTAAAACTTCCAAAATATAGTTGAATAATAAGATTGAGAGTGGGCAACCTTGTCTTGTTCCTGATCTTGGTGGAAATGGTTTCAGTTTTTCACCATTGACGACGATGGCATCTGTGGGTTTGTCATATATGGCCTTTATTATGTTGAGGTAAGTTCCCTCTATGCCTACTTTCTGGAGGGTTTTTATCATAAATTGGTGTTGAATTTTGTCAAAATCTTTTTCTGCATCTATTGAGATGATCATATGGTTTTTATTCTTCAACTTGTTAATATGGTGTATCACATTGATTGATTTGCGTATATTGAAGAATCTTTGCATTCCTGGGATAAACCCCACTTGATCATGGTGTATGATCCTTTTAATGTGCTATTGGATTCTATTTGCTAGTATTTTGTTGAGGATTTTTGCATCTATGTTCATCTGTAATATTGGCCTGCAAATTTCTTTCTTTGTGACATATTTGTCTGGTTTGGTATCAGGGTAATGGTGGCCTCATAAAATGAGTTTGGGGGTGTTACTCCCTCTGCTATATTTTGGAAGAGTTTAAGAAGGATAGGTGTTAGCTCTTCTCTAAATGTTTGATAGAATTCATCTGTGAAGCCATCTGGTCCTGGGCTTGTGTTTGTGGGAACATTTTAAATCTCAGTCTCAATTTCAGTGTTTGTGATTGGTCTGTTTATATTTTCTATTTCTTCCTGGTTCAGTCTCGGAAGGTTGTGCTTTTCTAAGAACTTGTCCATTTCTTCCAGGTTGTCCATTTTATTGGCATATAGTTGCTTGTAGTAATCTCTCATGATCCTTTGTATTTCTGCAATGTCAGTTGTTACTTCTTTTTCATTTCTAATTCTATTGATTTGAGTGTTCTCCTTTTTTTCTTGATGTGTGTGGCTAATTGTTTATGAATTTTGTTTATCTTCTCAAAGAACCAGGTTTTAGTTTTATTGATCTTTGCTACTGTTTCCTTCGTTCCTTTTTCATTTTTTCTGATCTGATCGTTATGATTTCTTTCCTTCTGGTAACTTTGGTGTCTTTTTGTTCTTCTTTCTCTAATTGCTTTAGGTGTAAGTTTAGGTTGTTTATTTGAGATGTGTCTTGCTTCATGAGGTAGGATTATACTGCTATAAACTTCCTGCTTAGAACTGCTTTTGCTGCATCCCATAGGTTTTGGGTCATCGTGTTTTCATTGTCATTTGTTTCTAGGAATTTTTTAATTTCCTCTTTGATTTCTTTAGTTATCTCTTGGTTATTTAGTAGTGTATTCTTTAGCCTCCAAGTGTTTGTATTTTTTACAGATTTTTTCCTGTAAGATATCTAGTCTCAAAGCATTGTGGTCAGAAAAGATACTTGATATGATTTCAATTTTCTTCCATTTAACACGCTTGATTTGTGACCCAAGATATGATCTATCCTGGAGAATGTTCCATGAGTACTTGAGAAGAAAGTGTATTCGGTTTTTTTCGGATGGAATGTCCTATAAATATCAATTAAGTCCATCTGGTTTAATGTATCATTTAAAGCTTGTGTTTATTTGTTTTCATTTCGGATTATCTATCCATTGGTGAAAGTGGGGTGTTAAAGTCCCCTACTATGAGTGTATTACTGACAATTTCCCCTTTTATGGCTCTTAGCATTTGCCTTATGTATTGAGGTGCTCCTATGTTGGGTGCATAAATATTTACAATTGTTATATCTTCTTCTTAGATTGTCCATTGATGGTTATGTAGTGTCCTCCTTTGTCTCTTGTAATAGTCTTTGTTTTAAAGTCTGTTTTGTCTGATATGAGAATTGCTACTCCAGCTTTCTTTTGATTTCCATTTGCATGGAATATCTTTTTTATCCCCTCACTTTCAGTCTGTATGTGTCCCTAGGTCTGAAGTGGGTCTCTTGTAGACAGCATATATATGGGTCTTGTTTTTGTATCCATTGAGCCAGTCTATGTCTTTTGGTTGGAGCATTTAATCCTTTTACATTTAAGGTTATTATCAATATGTATGTTCCCATTACCATTTTCTAAATTGTCTTGGGTTTTTTATTGTAGGTCTTTTCCTTCTCTTGTGTTTCCTGCCTAGAGAAGTTCCTTTAGCATTTGTTGTAAAGCTGGTTTGGTGGTGCTGAATTCTGTTAGGTTTTGCTTGTCTATAAAGGTTTTAATTTCTCTGTCAAATCTGAATGAGATCCTTGCTGGGTAGAGTAATCTTGGTTGTAGGTTTTTCCCTTTCATCAGTTTAAATATGTTCTGCCACTCCCTTCTGGCTTGCAGAGTTTCTGCTGAAAGATCAGCTGTTAACCTTATGGGGATTCCCTTGTAAGTTATTTTTCCCTTGCTGCTTTTAGTATTTTTTCTTTGTATTTAATTTTTGATAGTTTGATTAATATGTGTCTTTGTGTGTTTCTCCTTGGATTTATCCTGTACGGGACTCTCTGCACTTCCTGGACTTGAGTGACTATTTCCTTTCCCATGTTAGGGAAGTTTTCAACTATAATCTCTTCAAATATTTTCTCAGTCCCTTTCTTTTTCTCTTCTTCTTCTGGGACCCCTATAATTTGAATGTTGGTGCATTTAATTTTGTCCCAGATGTCTCTGAGACTGTCCTCAATTCTTTTCATTCTTTTTTCTTTATTCTGCTCTGCAGTAGTTATTTCCACTATTTTATCTTCCAGGTCACTTTATCCGTTCTTCTGCCTCAGTTATTCTACTATTGATTCCTTGTAGAGAATTTTTAATTTCATTTACTGTGTTGTTCACCATTGTTCGTTTGCTCTTTAGTTCTTCTAGGTCCTTGTTAAACGTTTCTTGTATTTTCTCCATTCTATTTCCAAGATTTTGGATCATCTTTACTATCATTACTCTGAATTCTTTTTCAGGTAGACTGCCTATTTCCTCTTCATTTGTTTGGTCTGGTGGGTTTTTACTTTGCTCCTCATCTGCTGTGTGTTCCTCTGTCTTCTCATTTTGCTTAAGTTACTGTGTTTGGGGTCTCCTTTTCGCAGGCTGCCATTTCGTAGTTCCCGTTGTTTTTGGTGTCTGGCTCCAGTGGCTAACGTTGGTTTAGTGGGTTGTGTAGACTTCCTGGTGGAGGGACTAGTGCCTGTGTTCTGGTGGCTGAGGGTGGATCTTGTCTTTCTGGTGGGCAAGTCCACATCTGTTGGTGTGTTTTTGGGTGTCTGTGACCTTATTAGGATTTTAGGCAGCCTTTCTGCCAGTGGGTAGGGTTGTGTTCCTGTCTTGCTGGTTGTTTGACATAGGGTGTCCAGCACTGTATCTTGCTGGTCTGTGAGTGTAGCTGTGTCTTGGTGTTGAGATGGAGATCTCTGGGTGTTTTTGCCATTTGATATTTTGTGGAGCTGGACAGTCTCTGGTGGACCAATATCCTATACTCGGCTCTCCCACCTCAGAGGCACAGGCCTGACACCCGGCTGGAGCACCAAGATCCTGTCATCCACACAGCTCAGAATAAAAGGGAGAAAAAAAGAAAGAAAGAAAGAAAAATAATAAGAAAATTAAATAAATTTATTAAAATAAAAAATAAAAAGTAAAAAAAATTAAAAAGTAAAAAAATAGAAACAAAGAAAGAAAGAAGAGAGCAACCAAACCAAAAAACATATCCACCCATGATAAGAAACGTTAAAAAATATACTAAAAGAAACCCCACAAAACGGGCAGACAGAACCCTAGGGCAAATGGTAAAAGCAAAGCTATACAGAGAAAATTACACAGAGAAGCATGCACATACACACTCACAAAAAGAGAAAAAGGAAAAAAAACATATATATATCGTTGCTCCCAAAGTCCACTGCCTCAATTTGGGATGATTCGTTGTCTATTCAGGTGTTCCAGAGATGCAGGATACATCAAATTGATTGCAGAGATTTAATCCACTACTCCGGTGGCTGCTGGGAGAGATTTCCCTTTCTCTTCTTTGTTCGCATAGCTACCGGGGTTCAGCTTTGGATTTGGCCCCGCCTCTGTGTGTAGGTTGCCTGAGGGTATCTGTTTTTCACCCAGACAGGACGAGGTTAAAGGAGCAGCTGATTAGGGAGCTCTGGCTCACTCAGGCCGGGGGCAGGGAGGGGTATGGAATGCGGGGTGAGCCTGCGGTGGCAGAGGCTGGCGTGATGTTGCACCACCCTGAGGCATGCCGTGTGTTCTCCCGGGGAAGTTGTCCCTGGATCACGGGACCCTGGCAGTGGTGGGCTGCACAGGCTCCTGGGAGGGGAGGTGTGGATAGTGACTTGTGCTTGCACACAGGCTTCTTGGTGGCTGCAGCAGTAGCCTTAGCATCTCATGCCCGTCTCTGGTATCCACGCAGATAGCCGCGGTTCGCAGCCAGCTCTAGAGCTCGTTTAGGTGGTGCTCTGAATCCCCTCTCTTCGTGCACCAAAACAATGGTCTCTTGCCTCTTAGGCAGGTCCAGGCTTTTTCCCAGACTCCCTCCCGGCTAGCTGTGGTGCACTAGCCCCCTTCAGGCTGTGTTCACGCCGCCAACCCCAGTCCTCTCCCTGCGATCCGACCGAAGCCCGAGCCTCAGCTCCCAGCCCCGCCCGCCCTGGCGGGGGAGCAGACAAGCCTCTCGGGCTGGTGAGTGCTGCTCGGCGCTGAGCCTCTGTGCGGGAATCTCTCTGCTGTGCCCTCCGCACCCCTGTGGCTGCGCTCTCCTCCGTGGCTCCGAAGCTTCCCCCCTCCGCCACCCGCAGTCTCCTCCCGCAAAGGGCCTTCCTAGTGTGTGGAAACCTTTCCTCCTTCACGGCTCCCTCCCACTGGTGCAGGTCCTGTCCCTATTCTTTTGTCTCTGTTTTTTCTTTTTTCTTTTGCCCTACCCAGGTACGTGGGGAATTTCTTGCCTTTTGGGAGGTCTGAGGTCTTCTGCCAGCATTCGATAGGTGTTCTGTAGGAGTTGTTCCACATGTAGATGTATTTCTGAGGTATTTGTGGGGAGGAAGGTGATCTCCACCTCGTACTCTTCCGCCATCTTGAAACTCCTCTGAGTCATTGAATTTCAAAAGGGATTTTTGAGCACAACTTTTTCATAATATAGATTAATTGTCTTCTGTTGCACCATTCTATGTCACAAAACACATAAAATAGCAGACATAGATACCATTCAGGAAAACAACTTTCTAATGACATACATACATTTATTTGCTCACTAATTCATTCACTCATTTAATTCTTCAACAATATACTGAGCTCAAATTAGATAACAGTGTTCTAGTTACTCATGATAAAAAAGATAAATAAGACAAGATACTAGACTTTGAAGAGATTATGATTTCATAAGAGACCAGACATGTAAGGAAACAATTGCAATGGGGTGTGATTAGTTACAATGCCTGTCTGTGCAAGATACATATGGGAACATTTTTCCCTGTCAGTATGAATATTTCATAAACATCATTTTCAATGATGACATAATACATTTTAAGTAAATATTTCATCATATTCCAGACCATTTCTAAACTTTTGGAAAGTAATATTTTTACCCTAATGTTTTACTATTACAAATGGTGTTTCAGTGAACATTTTTATGTTTTTTTTCCTTGCATTTCCCCTTTGCATAGATAATTAGAATAGTTATTTTTGAGTCTTAATGGATTTTAAAATTTTAAGACTCATGATACATGTTATAAATTGTTTGTCTTAAATGTTATGAATTTATATTCTTCTAGAAATATATGAATCTGCCCACCTTACTGATCCTTGACCTACATAATATAGTGTATTGTATATACTATATATTATAGTATGGTTTGGAAAAATTCTTGCAAATTAGATACATGAAAAATGGTATTTCATAATATTTTCTATTTCTTGGATTATTGAAATTTTCACATTTGCAGTTATTCAGCTACATTTCCTTTTTGGTGAATTGTCTGTTTGTCTTTTGCTATATATAGTACCACTTAAAATAATAGTAATTTTCTTATTAATTGCATGAATTTTTTATGCAGTAACAAAATTATCCTTTGACCGTCATATGTGCTTCAAATGTGTTTTTATTTTCTATAAATCTCCACAGACAAAACCACACAAAGCAGCATATTTATTTCATCCCTGAAATGTGCCAAAAATACCAAGAAAGAATAGGCATGTACCAAAGCTTAGTCTCGTTGGGGGAGGGCAGACTCCATCACTAACTACATTAAAATGTGATATGCATTCATGAGAAAATTATGAATGTAGTGTTCTAACGGAGAAAAAGAAGGAACACACTGCAATGTGTTGAAAATATGCTTTTGTACTCAACACTCATTTCAATTTGACTCAAATACTTCACCATATCTGAATGGTGTCCTTTGTATGGATAAGTGTGACATGAAGTGGGGTCCTTCGTGTTTGAATAAGGCTCTGTTTTTAGTCTGCTCAGCATATGAACACTTTTTTGTGTTTGGAGAATCCCCTATCTTTAAGTTTGCTATTGGATGAGGAAGGAAGCTTCCATTTCCCATTCAATAACCTCTCCATCTTTACATACATCTGGGCTGTGGCTTCTGACCCAGGCTTGTCTCCTTCTCACAGAAGCTGGGCGGGCTAGTGCAGAAGTTCTTTGACAGTCGGAGCAGCAGAGACCCTGCTGCATCCTCAGAATGAGCAACACTATCCAGTGTCCATTGAAGGCTGTGCAGTAGCACAGATGCGGAATCCCAGGATCCGTGGTAGCAGTGGATTCTGTGGCATTACTGAGGCTGTAATTCAGATGTCATGGCTTTTTCTTTTTTCCACCTTTGTGTTCTCTGTGTCTTCTTGGTGATTCTATAAGATGCCCAATAACCTTTACTTCAGTTTTTCATTATTTAATTGGAATCACCAGGTGTTGATTTTTGTTGCTGTCAGTTAAGCATCTTGGCCAGTACAGCTATTGTTGCTAGCTATGAAATAAACATTGGTGTGAAGTGGGTATGACTCGGAACGACTTGCCCAATTTAGAGGCTCACTAGTTTGCTTAGAGCTGTTTTCCAGAGAGGGCAAGAGAGGTCTAGAGAAAAGTAGCTAGTAACCCAATGCTCCTCTGCAGCTACATGGTGGAAGGGCCAGGGCTGGAACCCTGTCTCTTAATGACCAACATTCTCCTCTTTGCACTTTTCCTCAGTCCTGGCACATTGATTTGTGTGTTTCTGTGGCTGGTCCCTGTTTGCTTAGGTCACATAAATCAGATCCTATGCTTCTTAGGGACAGATCCTTTGTCCTCTCTTAATCCCCCCACCTTTTTCCCCCCACAATGTGATCCTGCACAGAGTCAGAAACACAAAGTTTACCTGACTAAGCACCTATGGGACTGAAGTGAAGTTCAACAGAGTGTGTGTAAAACAAGCATTGTCAAAATAAAGTCAATGCAATTCAATTAATCAAATATATTGTATATTATACTAGATCATAAAAATAAATAAGACATCATTTCTACTATTCAAGGATATGTGTGTGTGTGTGTGTGTGTGTGTGTACAATTTATCTATTATATAGGTGTCTATCATCTATCTATTTATATGGCAAAGATAAGGAAGACTTACATATAAAGCAGATAATAAATGAAATCATTTAACTTTTTTCTCTGATTTAATACACTTCATATGGGTTAGTTCATTAGAAAGTAGTGAGTTTGGCAAGTTCCTTTACATTCCTCTTTCTAAAAATCATTTTTAAATGATTTGTGATGCCTTTAACAAAAAAATAAATCAAGTTTTTAATCATGCTATAGGATTGATATATTCAACATTTCTGTCTAAAAGTAAAATTAGCTCAATCCGACTAACTATTTGGGTAATAACTCAAACTGAGAGATACTAAGGTTAATTATACACTTTTTCTACAGCCCTATAACTGCTTCATTCATTTTAATTTTGCATCAGTAGGTAAGCTTCTGGCAGTTTGAATCCCATGGCTTCCTACCGTGTGTCAGGTTTGCTCACACTCCTTTGGCTTCTGCTAGAGAAGCCAGCCTAGGATTCACGCCCAGTAACTACGCCAGGATACTATGAATACTTACTTAATACTAAAGCAAAAAGCACTTGGGAATACTTTTCTCTGAGAGAGTCCTTCTGGACATGTGTCCTTTTATGGGTATGAAAATGCTTGAAACATTTTTATTACAGATTTCAGTATTCCTATTATATGAAAATATCAAATACAATTTGATGATTGGTTTGGGGTATTTACAAATTTCCTTATTCAGAAATTTAATTTTTTTTTTACCATTTATAACTTTAAAATATGGAGTATATTTACACAGAATTCTAATAATATGTACCCTAAAATCTTCCTTGTATTCATGTTGAGAGTCACAGTCTAAATATTTATTAGTCTAAGTTCTGGATCGCATATGAATTCATATGAATGAGCTAAGTGTTGCTTCTTGGCATGAAATTTCAATATACAGAAGACATACAAGAGTATTACTTATTAATGGCTGGTAATGGCCCCTAACTGCATAGTCTTTAAAGGAGTAATTATTGCCTTGTTTTGAAGTGTAAACAGAAGATTATCCTTTCATATGTAAATTGGTATTTTCTTTTTCTTTTTTCAAAATTTTTATTTATTTATTTATTTATTTATTTATGGCTGTGTTGGGGTCTTTGTTTCTGTGCGAGAGCTTTCTCTAGTTGCGGCAAGTGTGGGCCACTCTTCATCGCAGTGCGCGGGCCTCTCACTATCGTGGCCTCTCCTGTTGCGGAGCACAGGCTCCAGACGCGCAGGCTCAGTAGCTGTGGCTCACGGGCCTAGTTGCTCCACGGCATGTGGGATCTTCCCAGACCAGGGCTCGAACCCGTGTCCCCTGCATTGGCAGGCAGATTCTCAACCACTGCGCTACCAGGGAAGCCCTAAATTGGTATTTTCTGCTTGGACATATGTAGTCTTTAATTTGTGACATTCTACAGTTCTCATTCTTCCCAGGTCATCACATTAGGACTTAGTAAGGCCAGTAGGCAGTGTGCAAATGGGCTGACTTCAGGCTGGTTGTTTTCTGGCCATGCATGTGAGGGTTCTTCTCCCACGTTCACTTGATGAGTAGCAACTAAAAGCCAAGGGCAACAGCTGGTTAGCTCCATGGTTCTTTCACTCTTGTCTATTAGGTCATAGGGAAGACCCTCTGTGTGTACAAATGAGCTGTGGGGAAAAAAAGAAAAAGGGAGAAGGGAGAAAGTCACCCAAAATCATCAGTCCAAAAAAAATTGCTTGTATATAACCAGGAGACATTGTGTAGCTATTAAAATGTTCAAACTTATATTAAAATCTAAAAGCTTGGGTTTCCCTGGTGGCACAGTGGTTAAGAATCTGCCTGCCAATGCAGGGAACACGGGTTAGAGCCCTGGTCCGGAAAGATCCCACATGCCATGGAGCAACTAAGCCCAGGCGCCACAACTACTGAGCCTGTGCTCTAGAGCCCGTAAGCCACAACTACTAAGCCCGTGTGCCACAACTACTGAAGCCTGCGTGCCTAGAGCCCGTGCTCCGCAACAAGAGAAGCCACCACAGTGAAGAGCCCGCACACCATAACGGAGAGTAGTCTCCACTCACCATAACTAGAGAAAGCCCGTGCACAGCAACAAAGACCTAACACAGCCAAAAATAAATGAATGAACAAATAAATAAATAAATTTATTTAAAAAAAAACAAAAAAAAAAACCTAACAGCTTAATGAGATAAACACCTGGCTTCCAAAGACGGCCACTATGAAAGAATCAGTACTTACCTGGTTGTATAAATTAGCATGGAGTAATAGTTATGAGTGCAAGCTTTGGAGTTAGACTTCCTGGGAATCCTCAGCTCCACGATTCACTTTCTAAGTGACCTTTGCTAAGTTACTTAACTACTTGTTGTCACAGCTTGTTCATTATGTGACTCTCAATTATTGTACCTAACTCATAGGCTGGTTGTAAAAATTAGGTAAGGTAATCCATGTCAGAACTTTAAAAAGAACCTGGTTCAATAAACTCTGGTAATTATTATCTTTATTGCCTGTAAGATAAAATGTCATCACTAAAAGTAACCATATAAACTCATTAATAGTTTTTAAAAATAGTATGGATATTTGAAATAAACAAATAAATCTTGAGATGGAAGCAACAAAAAGTTATAATTATGTTTTCTTTGGTTCATATCATTTCTTCTCAGCGTGATATGTTTGGAAAGAAAATGGAACTTGGGTTTGAATCCTGGTTTCATCTTACTAGTTACTAGCTGTGTAAACTTGACTAAGGTACTTGACCTCTGTTAGCATCAATTTGCTCATTTTAACTATAAGTAAGATCCTACTTTTCTCAATATATTGATGTGAAGTCCAACTGAGATAGCATATTAATGTTTATAGACCAGAATGGCAACTGAACAGATGTTTGTTCTTTTCCCTCTGGATCAAAATCAATACAATTTGACTTTAGTTTGGCACAATAAATACCAAAGTTCTGCACCTTAAAAAAGTAGTTTTATGTTTATTAATAAAAAATGTCCATGTTCATACTCATTGTTAAAAAAAGCAAGAAAATCATGTAAAGATGTAAAAATTGCCTAAAATTCCAATATTCAAAGAGAATCATTTTTGACATTTGAAAAATAATATTTCATCCAGATATTGCTCTATTCATCTATAAATATTTATATTTATGTGTAAACTGTTATATAAATAGGTTCATAATAGACATGTAGTTCTGTAACTTGATTTTTTTCCCTCTCTTGGATATATTTGTGGACAGCTTTCTGATTCAATACATACAGATATATAACATTATTTTTAATGACTGTATAGGATTTCATTTTAAATTTCTTACAGAATTTACTTAATCAGCATCCAATTGATATTTACTTCATTTCCAATTTGTCTCTGTTAAAACAGTGCTGCCATGTTACACGTATATGTAACACACGTGCACATATATTTTCTTGTGCTTGAATAATTTTCTGTAACTTAAGTTATGGAAAGTAGAATTGTTGCATCATGGTGGACACAGCTTATATTTTGAAACATCTTTTTAGTTGTAATTGCTTATGTTTCCTGGATAATTAGAGCAAACATAATATTTTATGAACATTTTTTTCTTTTATCATGGGGAGGAGTCAAAGGGCTTGGGGGGGAGTTAAAGGACCAGGCGATCAGGGCCATGTCCCATGATTACTGTCCTTTGCCCCACGCAGGAGAGTTAAAGGTGCTATTGTATTAAGATAGTTTCAGGAGAGTATGTTCCAAAGCAGCCAAAGGACAAATACTGTGGTTTCTTTCTAGTGTAGATGCTGACTACAAGGGGTTATACAAAAAGAAAAAGAAGGCAACATTTTCTCAAAATGTTTTCTTAAAATTTTTTCAAAATGCGTCCAGATTTCCCTCAGTACATTCAGTCTTTTTTCAAAGACAACCTGAAAAATATCTCCAGAGAATTTCTTTTAGATGTCAATATTTTTACGAAGGTGCTTCTTAATCTGATTTATTTCAGAAAACAGTGTCATGGATTATGAATAATACACCGTTTATATCATACACTAGAACTGTTTATACACATTAAATAATTAAAGCTATTATTTATTGGGCCTTTATTATGTGGCAGCAGTGTAATTAATTTAATTATCTCAATGATCTTACAAGTTTAAATCTTTATTCATACTCATTGATGAAAAAAAAACGAGGCTCCAGAGAATATGAGTAGCTTGACCAAACTCATAGTAAGTGGCCCAGCCACTTTTTCATAGCACACAATAAATTCCATAGAATTTGATTACATTACATTGTGATCATATTTATTTATTTATTTGTCTAATTATTAAAGCTTTATATTATATGAGTAGCAGAGTTGTTTAGATGTTATTTGTAGAATTTTTTATTTGAAATTTTGCTATAGGGCTTTGAAAAGGAATGTAGCCAGTTCTATGCCATGTTTTGAGGCAAAAGCAGATTCAACTGAAATCATTAGGACTTATTTCTCCTTTTTTAGATGTAGCCCAGTGTATGTAAAAAGGTAAAGGGAATTACATCTCTGTGTGTGTTAATGTGTATATATTTTTATGTGTATGTATGAATATGTATGTGTGTATATGGACACATGCATACGCATAGACTTAAATAAATGATACCATCTAAAAATAGCTATCTTATGATTTTATTTGACAGACTGCAATTAGCTTTATAGGCTCTATGTTTGGTAAGGGTAAGAACACAACATAGTTGCTAGATAAACTTATTGAATTAAACTGTACTGCGCTGCCAATAAATGAGTTGTCAGAGATGTTATCTGTTCCTTATTTAACTAAAGATTAACCTTTAGTTATAACATATTAACTCATAATTGTCCTTGTTCTGTCAAAAAATGTCAGATTGATAGTGTGTAGAAATGGAAATCTCAAATGAAGTATTACGAAAAATGAATTTCTATAAGCCATCTGTAAACGATATAAGCAAATATCAGACTGAGATGTAAGTCACGATATTCATTTATTTCTCGCCATTGATGTTCTTAACCTTACTGTCACTTGTGTAGTCATATGGGAGGTAATATAGGGTTGTGAACAGTCATATGGGTGTCCATATAAGGAATAAGGTGTCTGCTCTGATGCTAGACTATCTGGGTTCAAATCTTAGCCCTACAAAAAGTTGTATGGGTAAATTACTTCAGCTCTCCATGCCCCACGTTAGCTTTAAAAATGGTGAAAATAATAGCAATCACTTGATAGGGTTACTGTGAGGATAAATGAGTTAATATGATAATATGCTTAGAACAGTGCTTGGCTCAAAGGGCCAGTAAAAATTAGTCTCCTAAAAGACCCTCTTCCATTTTTCCTCCTTTCCTCACACTGCAAACTTTAAAAAATGTGATCTGTGAAACACTTGCACAGAGTTATATTTTTCCTACTTCTGCACACTAGTGGAAACATCTTTGAATCTTATTATTACAGTTAAATTATTTTCTTTGTATAATCATTGCAGAGAGGCAACATAACGTAAAACAAAGTGCAGGAGCTTTAGAATCAGGAAGAGATGGGTTTGAAATCTGGATGATCATTTACTTATTCTGTGACTTGGGAAAGTTACTAACCATAGTGTATAATAAAACAAAGATACTTTAAATCTTACTTTGTACCTATCCAGTATCTAGGTACAAGAACTAAGCTATGATAGATGCTCACAAATAAAATTGTTTCCTCTATTAACTGTGAAATTCTTAATGGTAGGACCATGTCTTATTTATCTGTGAGTTCAACTGGAGTTTAGTTCAGGACTACACATGTATTTAATTTTACTTAGTTATATTATGATTTAAGTCAAATTGACACATTCACCCAATGCTTTATGTTATCTGGCATAAAGCATTGCTGGGTCCTGGGGCTCAAGTCATATCCTTGGTACACTGCCCTACTTTGTTTCTCTCAATTGACTCTGTTTTTAGGAAAGTATGCCTTCCTTTGTGGTAAGACAATTACCAGTAAATATAGGCTCTTATATTTTCCTGTCAATAATCACAATGGAAAGAAAATGCCCCTTTTCTAAAAATCCCAACCAATGTCCAGACTTGAATACCACTGGCTGTTATTGCTTAGGCTTTTGTCTCTCCCTAGAGCCAGAAAGTTCTGATCCACAGTGAGGAAGTGATTTCTCTCTAGGAAAATGGTGGTGCTCCAATCAGAGAAAAGTATGAGAGGGTGCTGGTGGGTTGCTCTACAGGTGCTAAATCAAGACCTAACCTGTAATTGACTGCTTCTTCCCCTAGTAGAATCTCATATTTCATCTTAATGTCATCAGAGAAAATCTCCCTCATGCCCTCCCAGACACTGACCTTTACTCTAAGAAGACCAGATTAAATAGCTGAAGTTCCATTTATATGGTAGAGGGGCCATGGAGAGCAGGTCTAGAAAGGCATTGGAGAAACGGCTGCCATGGCTGGAACTGGTATAAGTTTCAGACAACATTCTGGGTGTGCCACTTTCACATAAACTGTTATTAATCATAGAGCATGGCGATTAAAGGAAGTTGAAGGGAAAAGATCTTTATATAACGGGCTGTTATAAATAGCGGGTGATAGAGGGAATTTCATTCATTCAAAACAAATTTGAGTACCTATTATCTGTTGGACTTTGTTCTTTTATGTTGAGCCGATGAACACCTAGTTCCAATGTTATCTGTATGTTCTACTAATTCTTATTCTTTTAGTCAAAGCACTTTTGACAATATTTTGTTATACATTAAATTACATGTTTATTTAAGACTGTGTTAAATAAATTTCATTAAGGGCAAAGAGCCTATCTGCTTGTTCTTCAATCTATACCAAGGTTTCTTACCTTTGCCATTATTAACATGTTGGGCTGAATAATTCTTGGCTGTGAGGGCTTGTCCTGTGCATTGTAGGATGTTTAGCAGAATCCCTGGCCTTACTCACTAGATACCCAGTATCATCCCACCTTCCTCACTGTCCTCAGTCACCAAAAGCAAAAATGACTACAGACATTGTCAAATGTCCCCCGAGAGGCAAAATTGCTCCTGGTTGAGAACCACTGATCTACACTCAGCATGCAGCACAGAGCATGGCCCATAGTAAGTACAGACTATTATTTATTTTAAAAATGAATATTTTCTCCCAACTCAAAAGTTGTACTATTATGTTGTCTACTTCCTGCTCTTCAAACCCAGCAAAGGTGAACACCCAAGAGTGCAATAAAATCATGATGGAATAAAGCTTTTAGCAAGTTGTCCTTTGTGGCATTTTATTTTATTTTTTATTGGTTGTGCTTGCTTGTTTTCTCTTTTTATCATGACTGATTATGTTGATTTAGACTATATTTGATATTTTACTCCAATTGCTCTATTGTTTTGCTTGTGTGTATGGCATCTCAAGTTTTAATTTTCTCTAAAAGAGAGTTTTGAACCTTCTTTGAGGATTGGATAGGGAAGTTTTATAGCTGTAACTTAGCAGGAATTCATTATTATAGTTTATTTTTGATGAGGCTGGTGTGGACACACATATAGATGCAAAATAAGATGAGTATTATGTTAATCGACTGTAGCTCTTTTCTATTTCATATTTAATCATATTTAATGGGCAGCAGCAGTAAGCAGAATTCTAGTGTTAAGCTGGTTGCTTCAAAACCTTGGGAAGCATTTAAAAAGGCAGATACCTGGGTCTTAGTTTCAGAGTTTCTTATCCAATGTTCTGGGCTGGGACCTGGAAATCAGAAAAAAAAAATCCAGGGGATTCAGGTATTTAGAGCCTACTTTGGGAAACATTTTGTGATAGACTGTCCACATAAGACATTCATTCTCATCTGAAGTCTTTCACCAAGGAGGTATTTTAATTTCTCCTGTGACCTTCAACCAGTTCGTGATTAAAGTTGTGTTGTCGATTCATTGCCTGTTAGGAAAAAAGTAAGCGCTAAAACATGTCTGTCTGTTTCTCCCTATTTGCAGTTACACTGTATGTTTAATTATGTTTTTATGACAATGGCAGTCCATGTCCCTTGCTGCCTTTAATGACTGCAGGAAGTGAATTGTGGTTCTTTGTGTCCCTAATTGGATCATGGACAGAACAATTACCTGCTTGGTGACTTAATTTTCCACTGACCTCTTGGGCTGCCTTTTAGATCTGCTTCTGGCACCACAGTCACTAATGTTTGCAGGTGCAAACCATTAGTACATGGAAGGACAAGTTCCTTTCAAAATTTAACTTCTCATACAGCCATTTTATGGAGACCAGCCTGAGTTATGGACACAAAAGTTTATCCTAATGTCTTCTAGGATCTTTTCTGAATCAGAATTGTAAATCTGTTTGCCTTCCTAGAGTATTAGTCTAGCTTCACTCAGATGCTGGCCTCCAGATCTGGATATCTGACATTCTAAAAGAAGAATGCTGATTTGTACATTTGCCTGAGTAACTATAATTCCTAGTGGGTGCTTTGGTCTCCCAGTTTATTTAAAAGAGGCTGGCTATTTCCTTGAATGCCATGACTCACTTCTCATTACTTTTCTAATCAACTGTAACTTTATATTAGAACAACTTTTATAAGTAATCTGTCTATAGTGTTTATTTTTTCTTTTCCAGAAAACCTTATGGAGGAAAGATGATCATACTCTATATCCTTACCATGAACCTGCTTTTTCTCCTTCTCCGTCTGATGAAATGTAATATCCAGTTACTTTGAAGTCAACACACCTGGCAATGTCTATCTAGGAATGTTCTAGGAATAACAGCTGACGTAACCACTCACTTTGGGCTCACATGTGTTAGTGTTAATACACCAGGGGACCTGTCTGTCTGAGGAAGGCTAATGACTTCTCCCTGTTCATGTTGCCTATCCAGTTTATCCTCATGGTCCGTCACTTTGGATTATCTAGATCATTTTATAATAAATGTAATTGACTTTTTGGCTCGAGTGTCCCAAACTTTCTCCTCTAAATTTATCTGATACATATTGTCTAATCCTGGAAAATTTGGCATTTACTTAGACTTGTTGCATGTTGCATAAATATTTATATACTTTATCAATCCCATGTGATAGAATTGCAGGGTCTTCACACTGCAAGGTACTCTTAATAGGTGTTAATTCTACCATATTTGTGATATTAATCAGGAAACTAACACCCAGGGAAGTGAAACAAACTGCCCCAGGTCACATTAGCAGAGAGTAGCAGACCCAGATCTCTGTTACTTCCTGGTCCAATCTTTTTTGGCTGATATTTAAAATCTAACCAATATTTATTCAGGGTAGGCCTCATGCCACCAAGGACTGTTCTGAAGCCCAATGAGTATGCTTCTTGTCTTCTTCAAATGTAGTCAAAGCTTTACAATAGGTTCTATGAAACTGGAGTTGTGATCTCTGAAATTCTGACTTAAGGAGGGATGGATCTGAGCTAAGCTTTGAGCTAAGTTCTGGGAATGTTAAAGTTTGTAAAAACATTTTCTGTACTTAAAAAGTGTCATGTAGTGAAAGAGATAGATATATAAGGGTCTATTTATAATTCATAGTTATTATTCAAATGGCCAGTATAAGGGCCTATTTATAATTCATAGTTATTATTCAAATGGTCTGGTTTGAGAACACAGTTGTTGAGAGAAAATTTTGGCCTTCCCTGGGTTGCAGGGTACAGAACACTAAGAGCAAGATATAAAAGTAAACCTTGAGGCCATCAGGAATGAATCAATGTGTCTGCCTGTTTGACTAGGTAGACACTGCAGAGAACACAGCACACTTAGAATACAGGGCACAGAAGAAATAAAGCAATCAAAGATGAGAGCTTAAGGTTTGCCTTGGAGACAGATTGAGTCTGAGGTTACCTTGTTTTTTCCATAGCACTTAGCACAATGCTAAAAACAAGCTAAACACTCAATAATGTTTATTAGTTGAAGGAAAGACTACTTCTACTAACTGTCCAAATTTAAAGAGGCAAGGAAGCCATTTTTCCTAAATTGGCTTTTAAATAAAGATGAAGATCTACAATTAGGAGGGAAAAGCAGCATTTATTAGTAAATGAGTAAATCCATTGATTATAGGGAAGCAATGCCTGACCCAGGATGCCAAGCCAAGAAAGCAAAAGGTTGAGCCAAATTAACAAATTTACTACCTAATAAAGCTAAAAGAAGGTTAACTAAGTGCATCCAGTGAAAGCCAGTAAACTACCACATAATTAGTCTCAACAGTTAACAAAGGCCAGTTGACACTTTACCAAAGTGAATGAAGAAACTGTTTATAAACTAAGACTGATGGGGCTCAAGCATTTTTCTGTGCCATTTTAATAGGGGGGCCAGGCAAAAGGTGATGGTTTCCAAATCCAGAAGATGTTAAATAGGAAGAATGCAATTAAGAGAAGGGGGTGAGAATAAGGGAATAAAAGAAGATAACGGAAGGACACTTTAAAGAAGTGCCAGGAACCATGAACCCAGGCAGCAGCAATGACACCAGAGTGTTAGGAATTCCCCAATGGGCTTTCTGTTGCTTCCTTGAGGAAGATGATGCTGTCTTTCAAGTTGAAGAATACAGCTCAGTGGATGGTCTTTTTGGACATTTCAAGAGAATCAAGATAGGAAATTTAACAACTGCCAAGAACTTTGCATAAGTATGTTCTCCTAAGTCTTCTGGGAATGGCAGTTGTATAAAAGTAGTATTAAAGAGACATAATTTTCATGGTAGCAAACAAAGGTTTGGGGCATCAGGAAGAGTAAACCAATATTACTCTGAAGTTCCCATTAGTTGGTTACTAAGCAACCAGCACTTAGCTTTGCCTAGCTTAAACCATGGCCACCACCCCCCAACCCGCCAAAAAAAAAAAGAAAGAAAAAAGAAAAAGAAAAACAATATGTTGGTTATAAAGAAATATTCCAGATTCCACTCACTGGGCTATTTTGGTCAGCTGTATAATTTCTTTTTCAGTAAAAACTACAGATCTGGTAGCACAAAAGAAGGGGTTTGTGGGTTCACTGCTGGGTTGTATTTAACATAACTAGTAAGAAGATCTTTGTGGATAACTACAGATAACCCAAGAATGTTTTCTCAAGGGACTGTGGGCATTTTTTCAAAATTTGCTTTTTCTGTTTTTTAACTTAATGCCCTCTTGAGTCAGACAGACTTAACTAGTAGGTTCCAGAGGGATCTCTTTCACTTGTTTAACAGAAGGCATCTTATTATTTATAACGCAACAGAGTTAAGGTGACACTTTAAAATTTTATTTAAGTTATAGATTCCAGTGATTTTGATGTGTTGTGTTAAAACCATATAGGCATACTGAAGAAAGCAAACATAAAAATTCACAGAGTTTTAATTTTGTGTGTATGTGTATGATGAATTTACTTTGGTAACTTTTCAGAATTATTTTGCTGAGCTGAGTCACCTAAGCTTTTAGCTCCTCAGCCATTTCTGTGGCTACACTATTGTCCCCTCATTGTCCTGGGCCTCCTTCTTTAGGCTGTCCAGTTTAGCCTCCACATGGTCTTAAGAGGGAATAGTTTCAATACACGATTCCTGTGTTCAAATATAGATGGCTGTTTTGGACTTCAGAACCAGATGGACTATGTAAAAATGGCTGTAAAAGATCTTGGGCACACAGTGAAAAACAATCTGGACACGAATTCTCATCATGCTACCTCTGGTCAACTAAACTACATTAAGATAATTGGGTCATTCTTGATATTTCAACAAATAAAAACTTTCATAAATGGTCCCTTGAATCAGAGAAAGAAATGCTTCCTGGGCTTTCTTAATGTGAAAGATTATAATACCTGCTATGAATCTCTAATTTCTTTTAACATGAGTCTTGTGAGAAAATGGTATTGACTTGGAATTGAAAACAAAAGAAAACTGTGGAATGACTCTTGAACAGCTAGGAAATGTCTTAGAATGTTTGCATTTTAATAGAACAGTGTTAAGAACAAGACCATTAATACATGAGCATTTAACTAGAGATGTTTATTTTAAATCAAGTCCAGTATCTACTTTAATAGAAGAATGTTAAGCATGAGCTATTATCATATAAACATTTAACAAGAAACAGAACAAGCCAACATTTACCTTTAAAATATATTCAAAGCAGAGTTATTGGCTCATAACTTGTAGTTTCAAGGTTTATGGGCTATGTAATGGAAAAAAATCTAAATAAGTGAATTTGACCAGTGGAGGGCTCTAGCTTTAGTAGGAGCAAAGTAGACATCTATTATATGGCATATGGACTTTTAGTTATAAGTGAAGGACCTTAGAATATAATGTTGAGGATTAATTTATTAACTAACCTAGTCATTCAAAAATATTAATTAATTGCCTTCTATGTATTAGGCCCTGGCTAATGTAGGTATGTACCTACAAATAGGAAGATGGTCAAGCAAATGGTCAAGCAATAAGTGATTGTGTATGTTTGTATAATACTCCTGTAGGTTGAAAAATTCTCCCCAAATGTAAAGAATGATATTCCTAATCACACGGAGAAGAAGCATTATATTGCTAATTTCAGTCATTTCACAAATGTGCTTAAACATTGTTATGAAGCAAGCAGAATGCCAGATCCCTAGAGTCCAAGAAGACAGGTAAACCCCATGCCTTCACAGTGACTATAGCCTGATGGGGAAGGCCAACAATTAAATCAACAATTAAAATCATTTATGAGCGGGAGATCACAGGGCAACTCAACATTGTGTGAGAGGTCATAGCAGGGAGGTCTACCTAGTCCAGGGAATGTCAGAAAAGACTTTCCAGGGGAAGTAGAACATCACTTTGCAAATTAAGGAATTCCATATCAAATGATTTTACATCATGTTGTATAGCCTGCCAGGCCCTACACTTATCTTTGTTTGTCCGTGCTATTACATGTGGTACAGAATAAAGAAATTAGCAGCTGGCTTGTCTCTTTAGAGTGAATCACAAGTTCACAGAGTTAATACTGACAAGCAGAATCTGGTGTCAGCGAGGCAGGATTTACATCATCCACAAGGTCTCTGAGGAACTGGTGGTCTGTAGTATGCTCCACAGACTGAGAAATAATAAAATAGATTGTGACGTTATGCCTCGTAAGTTTTACTTGCTAAGAAATGATAACCTAAGCATTCTATAGTGATATGAAATAGAGAGGTGGCTAATACCTAGCACTGTTCCCTGAACATGTAATAGTCAGTGAGGATGGGGAAGAGGGGAATAGTGGTGGTAAGCTACTGGTGTCTGTTTGTGGCTTTTATGTACTGTACCCCAAAAGAAATTTCTAGGGCTTTTCTTCAAGGTATCTTCAACTGCCAAAGAAGGGTTTATTAAGCAAATTTAAATCTTTATCAGTTCAGTCTGTATTCAGACTCTTTGCCTTTACTATTGCTTCTAGAACATTCTAATTCAGAAGGAAGGCTAGTTGCTTGTTTTGGAGTGTCTGGAATGTTGACTAGAACCATATCAAATACAAACTCAAGCTTGCAGTGGCTCTCAGTGCCCTTTAAAAACTCAAACCTGGCTCCTCATTTTGTGAAGGTTGACATCCTTGCTTCATTCTCAAGAGGTAAAAGGAAATAACATTTATTGAGCATGTGCAAAATGCCAGAGATATTGACTTGTTATCCAAAATATCCTGTGAGGCAAGTTGTCCTCATTCTACAGAGGAGTTAATTGAGACCCTGAGAAGCTAAATCATAAGCCCAAGTCCATCTGTTCATATTGCTAATACATGGAGGAATCTGGATGTGAAGCCAGAAAAACCTGAGCTCAATATTCATTATTTTGACTAAAGTTGTGCTAAAAGCTCATTTTATATAGTTATTGTGAAGAGGATTGTCAGTCATGCTGGCATTACAAGGCCAAGCATAGTTGATGCTGTTTTATTTTATAATGTGGTTAAATGTATTTATACGCCAACTGGATATTACCAGTGTTTAAAATGCTCCTTTTTTGCGTATTAGATATGATTGGAGACTCCAATTCATTCAAGTCACTAGTGTGCTTTTTAGGCCATCAAATCAACTTAAACTATGAAACCTTCAATATTTGTAAAATAAGTCACGAGTTTTAATGATATGTTGTTAGATGATGTTTATAACTGCAAATTCAAACATTTTGCTGTGGAATGTAATGCATGGTTGGATGTATATGAATATGCCTTCAAGTTTACATACATAGTTTGTTATTTTCTAATTATATTCTGAAAGTTACCAGTTCTTTCTGTTCAGTGGTTAATGAGCTGCCTTGAAAGTAATCCTTTAGTTATGGACAAATAATTAATAGGTATGTTGATGTATGAATTATTCTTATTGTGCCAGTTATAATACCTGTAATTTGATTATAAACCTACACCACTGAAAATGTTTCAAGCCAATGATTACTGGCGTTATCTAACTGGAGAGTCTTGACTGAATTTCCTAGGCAGCTATGACTATCTTCCAAAGACATAAGGGTATAATTTGAAAGGAGTGTGTGGGAAGTATCGTATCCTCATATATTCAGTTAATAAAAAACAGGATTTCTGTGTCATTTTCTAATGGCTGCTTTGAAGTTCACTCTGTAATTTCTTTCTCCTTCCATTGTACAATTACACTTAAAAGTCTGATTATGAGAGAATTTCAGAGACAAGTAAATGTTTGATTAGTTGAGACCAAACCTCTCTGAGTTTGTCCCATTTCTCTCTCAGGTAAAAAAGATAAACCTTTGGCATCTGCAGCAGAATTGGCAGTGGCCAGTCAAATGAAAGCCACATTTATGTTTAGCTCAATAATATTCCTGGGATGATCTGGTTATAAAAACAGTGGACCTAAAAAAGAACGAAAGAATCCTTTGGAACAATTTTTTCAGAGTGAGTTATAAAAACATGTTTTAAAAGGACACTATTTGCATGCCTAAAAACATGCATTTGGCAGAGTATCCAAAGCTTGATTTCAGTTACAATAGCAACATGTTTATGACACTACATCTAATGCTAAAAACATGCATTTTGAGCAGAAAGTTGATATACTGTTCCTCATCCCTGTGACTTTATTTTTAATTCAATTGAAGACTAACAAGCCTCTTTGTGTTTCGGTTTGAGAGAACAAAAATAGTTTGGAGTGGTTTTAAAAGCTTTTCTTCTCTCTCCATTCTGGGAAGGAAAGATCAATTTTCAAGACCTAAACTTCTCTAACAATTAACATCATATAATGGCATATTTTATTTGCTTTTTTCCCCCTACATTCTCTGTTCTGTTGGAAGATTGCTCTTAAATCAGTAACTGTGTATCTGCAAAAGCAATTTGTTTCACTTTGAAATTATACAAAACACATCTGGATTCTGAGTTTCCTCCATTTTGAACAGAATTGAGATGTATCTAAAATTCCCTTGGATTTACTTAATGTGGGATCTGTCCCTTCGATTTGATTCAGAAACACTTCGGGTTTCTTTAACACAGATAATTTGCTAATCTCAGATGCTCTACATCAGAAAGTCTATCTGGACAGCTTTCCATGAAGTAGTAGGAATCAGATGCCCAGACAGTGGCAGCCCTAAGATGTTTGGCTGTACATACACTAATGCCACTTGGTTACTCCGTTTTTTTTGCTTGCTTTTTATTTCTGTACAGCTCTACCAACTTCTTTCTGATAAGTGAATTGGCAATAAAACCAGAAGAGGTGGCAAATAGAATAATTATTTTTCTTTTTTTCTTGCAACCCTCTGGAAGGCCCTGAGAATATAAAAGTTCAGGAATAGGGCAAATAGTACATTACTGTTTGTTTTTGACTTGTTCCTTGTTTACCCAGGACCTTAGTGAGGGAAACAGTTGTGTAGCCTTCCTCCATATTTACCTCATTCTCAAATCATCCCTTATTAAACATTTATTTTTTATCAACCTTCTCCAATGGAAACTTTGCTGAATGTGTTATGAATCTAGAGAGTGTCTAAAAGACTCAATGGTAAATTGGGTTGCTTATAAAATAGCAATAACAATAGTGATAGTAATATCTAACATTTATTGAATATTTTCTGTCTGCTGGGCATGAAAAAGTTTTCTCTTTTAATTCTTACTGTAGCCTTATAGGGCAGGTACTGCTATTATCCCAAATTTAATAATGAACAAATAATGCTTTCAATGCTTTTAAATTTGATAACTTGCTCACAGCTACCCAAACTATAAGGACTGAGATTTTAAACCCTGACAATCAGATTCGGTCTTTGTTTTAAACTCCATCCATGTTCTGAGGCCAGACAGTAAATCAAAATCAATTGGAGTTGAATTTCCTTTTTTTTTTCTTCATTCATTCAATAAATGTTCAACTTATCCTATAAGAGATAGAAAAGTTCCCTGCCTTCATAAAAGAAAATTATTTAACAAAAATATTAACAAAGAAGAGATAAATAAGCAAACAAAAAGGATTGCTGAATTGTAATAAATATTATAAACAAAAGAAACTGAGCACTCTGTATTATGTAAGGTGGTCAGAGAGGGCTTCTTTGAAGGAGGACATTTAAGTTGGTAGCTGAGTGATCAGAAAGTGCCAGGCATCAAAAAGACCAGGGGAAATGTTATAGGTAGAGGGACAAAAAGTGCAGAACCACTGTCATGGGAATAAACTTAGCATATTCTAGGAACTGTCAGAATGTTAGTATGAGCTGTGCATAGTGAATAAGGGGGGAGTAATACCAAATAAAGTTAGAAAGTCAAACAATGGCCTGATTTTACTGGGCCTTAAAACTAGAACTGCAAGATAAAATACAGGATACCCAGTTAAATTTGAATTTCAGATAAACAACTAATGCCTTTTTTTGTATAAGTATATCTCAAATATTGCACAAGACATACTTATACTGAAAAAATTCATTGTTTATCCGAAATTCAAATTTAACTTGGTGTCCTGTATTATTATTTGTTAAATCTGGCATCCCTACTTATAATTCATGAGAACTAAGTAGAATTTTAACATAAGTGGTATGGGAAGCTACTATTTTAAGAAAGAATTTTTAGAAAAAAGATGTATTACCTTACTTGCATTTTAAAATGATCCTTCTGGTACTTAAAGAGAATAGACTAGAAGGAGATGAAATATAAAAAGAGGTCACTTAGGAGGCTCTGGCAATAGTCCAGAGGAAAGGTGATAGTAGCTTAGACTAGCATAATATAGGTAGCTATAGGTTCAAAGTTTATTTTGGTGTTGCAACCAACTGAATTTGCTGAAAGTTTAGGTGCTGGGTTGAAGAAAAATAAAAGAAATTCCCAGATTTCTATGGAGTGTGATACTACTTACTGAAATGCAAAACACCATGTTGGACAAGAGAGGTGAATACATGGACCATGGTTTTTTGAGGAATCTCAAGTAGAGATGTCAAATAGATAGCTCAATGAATAAATAAAAGTTCCTCATCCAAGAATATTTTTGCCTTAATGAGATAAATAGAATGGACGACAAAAAAGTGAATTACTTCCCTGTGCCAGGACTTACCTAGGGTACTAAAGATACAGCAATGTTTAGAACAAATTAATTTGGAGAAGAGCTCATGATTAGGGGACATTTTGTTTTGTCCAAAATGTCCACTGAGACATTTGGTCCATGCCAGAAGGTCCTGTCACAAATGTCCACACTTAGAAAACATCCTTGGGTTCAAATAGCCCGTAATGTTCATTTATACTTTTGGTTTACAGGATTAATACATAAAATACTATCATGTTTTATTTGTCCAATAATTGTATTGTGGCTGTATGGCCAATAATAACCTTTCTTAGCCTAGCTGGTAATGGCACCTAAGGTTAAGGTAGATGGATTGGGGTTCGAATCTTGCAGAAGAGTGAAATTGATATTAACTGTGTATATGAAGGAAGAGAGTCCTACAGTTAGAGAAATGCACAGAGGACAAGCTGAAGATGGATCTCTCTATGCAAGTTGCATTAATATGGCACTGGGCATTTGGTTGAATGTGGCTGGGTTGTTCAATAAGAAAGAAGTTTGAAAGGAAGAGCTTGATCAAGCCACTGTATCAAATGGCCTAGAACGCATTGAATAAACTCATTACAGAGCATCTTCCTTGTTTGGGAGGAGTGAAAAATGAGTGTGGTTCTCCTACCACATAGTAATCGGGTTTAATAGCCTCCATAAGGGGGATACCGGGTATGTAATTATCCCGCTACAACTATACCATTGCCCAGGGTTAATGGGTGATGTTTCCCTTGAACTGACATCCTATAGAGGTATGATCTGGTAGACTGAAGGAAGTGTCTGTTGCTATTTGTAGGGGTTTTAGTGGCTGTGACTTCCATGCTAACCTGCCCATCAGCATGGACCACTACACTCTTGGCTGGTGTCTACTTACTGAGTGGTCCAGTTCGGGCCAAACGGGGCGTTGAATCCATAAGATGTTAGTAAGGTTTTGTTTTTTTCTTTTTTTCTTTACCAGTAAACCAGCAACCATTGGTTAGATGGTTGAAATAAGAAGAAGAAGAAAAAAACCCTCTCTTTTCGTACTTAGCAATATGACATCTTTATTTGAAAATTCTCAGTGGAATATGGCAGAAATAGTATTCTTACCAAAAGAAAAGTCAATGTCTCATTATAATAGCTTTAGTTACCATTTAAATTCCTTTAACAGAGATACGAGTAAAAGGTACTGGCTCTGTGAAGAGATGAGAATCTGCAATGCCTCATATACAACCAGTCAAGATAACACTGGATAACGTTACAATCATTCATAATGGGACAAGATAATATCAGCACAATGTGGGTGTTGAAGGGGAAGTAAGGAAAACCATGTAGGTTAAAACAACATGCGAAATAAGAACCAAAGGCAACATCATCACAAGTACTTCAAATAACTCTCATGATATGTGTGAAGAGGTCCTGTTAATGCTACCAAAAACTTATTAAAGAAGCAAGTAAATGGAATTCAAAACAGACATTCACCTCCAAACCCAACTTCATTTCATGGAATTGAAATTCCAGAAGAGTATAAAGTGATCAGACCGGGAGAACTATTTTCTTTTATGCGTGATTCCAGTGCTCAAGATGACAAAAGAATTCTTATGTATACAACTTATGACAATATTTGATATTTAAGTGTCAGAACCACATTATTCAGTGATATCTTCAAGACAGCACCAACATGGTTTACTAAAGTTATTTACTTACTGTGCATGGTGTAGTATTGGGTTGTACTATGCCATTGATTTCTACACTAACAATGAAAGGGTGAGAAGACATTTACAAATATATATACATATGAGAAAGTACTTGCATTTGTGTGGGAAAGAAATCTTTACATTAACACTTCATTGTGCATGATGGATTTTGAGATGGCAAATATAAATATGATTCAACTACAAATACCAAATGCACAAGTAAAATGATGATTGTTTTACTTTTCACAATAACTGTGGCAAAAAAAATCTTCTTTGGATCTAACATGCAAGTATATGAAAACGGAAAGTAACACCATTTTGGACTTCCATTTGTACCTTTGGAGTCAGTAAATGAAGCTTTCGAGTACATTGTGGAGAATGCAGAAGAAAATTTGGATGATCTAATGGATTATGTCGAGAGAGTGTGTGTCCATGGAAGGCATGGCAGAGGCAGAAGAAGACCACCAGAAACTTGATTTCCACTGAAAACTTGGAATGTTTATGCATCAGTACTGAATGACAATCACAGGACAAACAATGCAGTGGAAGGCTGGCACAGCAAATTTCAAAAGCTGATGGTAGTGCATCATCCTTCAATGTGGAGATTAATTGAAGTGTGAAAAGATGAAACAAAACCATGAACAAGTTATGACCTAGATTCTTGGTGATCACACTCAAATAGGGCCAGCAACTTCATGATGATATTGACAAAATAAAATTTGTATAACCAAAATTGTTAACAGTTATACCAAACAAAAAAGCCAATAATCAGGTCAATATATATTTGAGAGTGAGTGCTCATTGACTTAAGAGTAACCCTGCTGAATTTCATGACAAGGAAGAACAAGAATAAATGTGAAATCCACAATTCATCCTTAATTCCAATAAAAATATGTAAATAAAATTTGAATGAAGATAATGTATTATTTGATGAATCATGGACCAAATGTCTCAGTGGGTGTTTTGGACAGGACCAAATATCAAGGACATTTTGGCATGAAACAAATGTCTTGAGGGAGATGATGCTTTAGTGGGAGACAGATATGTAAAGAAGGACAGTACAACTGGTTAACTTCTATAGAAGAGGTATCTGCAAGGTTCTGTGTGGGTATGGGATGTGTGGAAGCAGAGAGGAGATTAATTTTGCTTAATAAAGGGTTACAGCTGGATTGGGTCTTTAAGGAAAATAAAACTTTGTACAAAAATAGTGTGGGGAAAGAATGTGGTAAAGGGAAGAAAAAGCAAGGGAAAAAACAAGGATAAAGAGGCATGGCTTATAAGAAGACCAGGGAGAAGACTCGTGTAATTGGAACTTAGTGGTGCTGGGAAAAGGTAGGAAAGAGGGCGGAAAAGGTAGGAAAGAGGGCAAAAAAGGTGGGCTATATTGGATAAAGCATGTTGTGACTGTATATAAGCCAGTTGGACTATTCATTATAAGTTTTGTTCATTTTAAATTTATGTACTGATAAAATTAACTGTTAAAATAGCACACGTGTATCTCTACTTCTTCTAATCCTCCCTTATGTCATAAAAAGTTGAATTTTCATCATGAACTTGTATTAATTTTGTATGCATTTCCTTCCCATTTCTTTTAAGTCTTATGTCAGACCAGCCTTCTCCACAGTTGATTCAATGGAAAATGTGGAAGAATAATAATTAGATGAAGTAGTGGAAGATGTAATGTTTACTAGTTTGTGATACTATATAACTAATAATTAAACATGCTATAGAGTTACCCCACACTTCTCTTGGGACTAAGGTGCATATGTGGGAGTAGATACCCATTTCTACCTTTGAAAATTGTGTTGTCCTTCCTCTAGATATTTTTCCCTTCCAAAAATACTCTGAGTCAAAGATTCTAAGAGGGTACTTATGTACTTTTAACATTAACCCAGGGCAGGAAGAACTAAGGACACGTATTATGTGGTGAATGTGTCAAAGTTCTAAAGTTTTCTTGTAGGCAATATTTTGTTTCTGTTCATGGGGCCACAAAAAAGTTGTGCTATGAAATTAAATCATTTGTGCATTTTGAATGATCTTTAATAGTTATTAGATATTATTTATTAAGATGCTACTAATGCATCGACTTTTTAAAATTGAACATTGAATTCTAACAAATTAAATATAAATAATTAATCTAAAACTAATAGAAATGGATTAAAGTGGGCAAAATATGTTCCAGGATCTTTTTTTTTTTCCCCCTTAGCTAAAAAGAAATTAAGCAAAATAATATGGATGAATGCTTATAGTTTGTGACTGGTGGACTTCCTGTGTTTGATTCATCTTCTAGATAGAATCCCTGGCTGTTGTTTGTCCTTTGTGAATTCTCTCCTGACTCAAGAATCAGTTCCTTGGAGTAATGCCTTCATCTCTAATTACCCCATGATCTCACAGTTCACTTGTTATTGTCAAACCTGAGTAACTCATATCCTGAACAGCTACTTCACTTTGGCCTATTCATAGAGCAGAGAACAGATTATGTATGATTTTCTCATGTATGGCTTGTGTGACCTTCTTCAGATAAGTCTGGGGTCCAATCAGCCATTCATTTCTTTCTCAGAAGTAATTCAGAACATTGTCTATTTCTCCTTAAATCTAGACCCCACTCAGCCTAAACTCAATGGACTTGAATGCCAGAAGTAGTGAGTTTATACAATTATAGAATTATAACCCTAAAAGGAACATTAAGAGATCATGCATTGCACTGCTAGTTCTGCTCAGGACCGTGTGCAAACCATCCCAGATATAAAGATCTATCTTAATTACTGAAAAAGTTAAACTCATTTTTTTCCTTTTTCAATGTTTGTTTTTCAAGCTGGACAGTGAAGACTGGTATATAGAGTCCCTTGGCATCGAGAAAGTTTAGTTCAGCCAAGGTGACTTATGGAAGAGCCACAGCATTTACAGCCTTGTCTTATGACCCCTCCTACTCCACTGCTTAGCCTATCTCTTTGCAGCCATCTTTGCTTCTCTTCATACCAATAAACAGAGAAATAAAATGCAATCCTACTATCAGTGATAAGAGGAAAAATATTTCTGTAGTACAAAGAAATGAGTTTGGGAGACCAGATAGACCCGGTTTCAACCCCTGCCTTTGTCCCTTTCTCTTTCTGAGAAATTGTTAAAGTTTCTTAATATCACCTAGCTTTAGTTTCTCCATATACACAATGGGTTTAATAAAGCTTCCTTCCAGACTTCATGAATGATTGCAAGGATTAGAGATGACTGCAGGGGAGATTTTCAGGTTGTGGCATAGTTATCAAATCTCTCCCAAATTTCCTACATGTGAGGTATGTAAACCCCCCCAAAATGTAAGAAAATGGAGGCGTGGGGGAGCCACTCACAGCAATGAAAACCAACAAGTTATCAGTAACTCTGTGTGCAGTGACAGACGAAAGGCAAAGGGATTTTGACAATATCAAAAGATAGAGAACCCCCAGATTTCCCATAGATTCTCACTGGAACATGTCTAGGCCCATCTGAAAACAGGAGCCAAACCCGGGAAAAAACTTGGTAGCTCAAACTCACTTGTGAGAGTGAGAGTTAGTTAGACAGCACTCGAGCAGTCTAGACCTGGGAACAAGCCAAAGAAATTTTCCAGGACAAAATGGCAAACTGAGAGTAATTGCTAGAAGTAGAACTGAAATTTAATAGAACGAGGATAAGAGGGAGGAAGAAAAGAGTAGAACCAGATAAAAGCAGGAAGGAGCAAATAAAAGAGGAAGGGACAGCAGGCACAGATTTCAGAAAGGGAGAGGCCATGATTTGAGCACTCAAAGAACATGGTAGGAGAGGGGGTTCCAGCAAACTGTGACGCTAAGGAAGACAATGGCGCTCACAGGCTCCTGTGAAGAGCATGAGAAAAGTCATCTCGCAGCACCATCAGACCTAGAAAAGCATGGCAGTAAAATCCTGTATGTGAAGTTTTTATTAAAAGAGAAAGTATGACAGTGGGAATGAAAGAGAGAGAGAGAGAGAACCAGAGTAACTCTTCTACAGACAATGAAGGCATTTCAGGATACATGTCTATGAAGCAAGTGAACACTATCAAACACTGTGACCTAAAATTCTCAAACAAACAAATTAAAAATAGTAGAAACTATGAACAAGCAGCATAAAATAATAAACAAAACTACATAGACATGAGATGACTGGAAGGAGAATTTTGGAACTTAGGAAAGAATTAGAAATAAAAGAAAGAGCCTCTTCCAAGAAGAAGGCTAAACTAACAGAAGAGCAAGTAAACACTTCAGAAAAGTCCTTAAACGGAAGAAAAAGGGAAAGGAGAAAATATAGTAAAATCTAAAACAAAGTAAGAAAGAGATAAAAAGGCTTCAAGAGAAAGTGATACAGAAGATGAACAAAGAAGACTCATTCTATGCATGGTAGCTGCCCCCACAGAAGAAAAGGCAAGCAATGCAACAGAACAAAAGTCAGGTATTACAATCAAGAATACTTCCTAGAAATAAAGATGAAAAAGTGCACAGTAAAATGGTGACCCACACACCTGGGAAAAATCCAACTGGAGCAGGTAATACCAAGACAGAGTTCAGTAAAACTATGACTTAAAATATAATAGAAAATAAAAAGAAACCCCTTTGCATCCAGGGCAAAAACAAGGTCACTTAAAAAGAAAAGAAATTGAATTATCATCAGCCTTTTGAACAGCAATAGTTTATATCAAAAGACAAATGTCACCAAAGAAAGAAAATATGAGCTTAGAATTTTATATCCAACCAAACTATCCTTTAAGTTGAAAGTATCCAGGAAATCTACCACGATTATTTAATATCTCAGGAAATAACATTACCATAAGATTTCCTTGGGGAATCTACTAGAGAGCAAATAAAAGCAGATAATATCATGAAAAATTATAAAGGCCTTCTGTGTGTGTGTGTGTGTGTGTGTGTGTGGTGTGTGCATATTCTGACCGAAATACAAACACATTACTGAAAAGAAATTGAACCAGAATTAATAAGAATATGTAGCTTAAAGTACTGATATACAGGGAAATCATGGGACAGAGACACGTGCTGAATAACATTATGGATACAATAGCAAAATCCAGATTGAAGGGTATTCTATTTATTTATTTATTTATTTATTTATGGTTGGGTCTTCGTTTCTGTGCGAGGGCTTTCTCTAGTTGCGGCAAGTGGAGGCCACTCTTCATCGCGGTGCGCGGGCCTCTCACCGTCGCGGCCTCTCCCGTTGCGGAGCACAGGCTCCAGACGCGCAGGCTCAGTAGTTGTGGCTCACTGGCCCAGCCGCTCCGCGGCATGTGGGATCTTCCCAGAGCAGGGCTCGAACCCGTGTCCCCTGCATTGGCAGGCAGACTCTCAACCACTGCGCCACCAGGGAAGCCCTGAAGGGTATTCTAAAGGCATACCCTTTGTTTTCTTTACCAAATAAAGTAAGAGGAGAGATAAATATTTTTAGCTGAACCAACTGTAAAAATTGAGACAACTTAGAATATTTGAACACTGGCTTGATATTTGATGACAGTAAGGAGTTATCAATATCTCAAGGTACAGTAAAGCCTGTGTTTGAAAAGATTTCCTATCTTTTTGAGATACATATGAAATATTCATGGATAAATGATATTAGTGACCTCTGCTACTACATTTGAATATCACATATCACATAATTACATCTCCATTAATATCACTCTGGTCCAAAGACCATCATCATTCGCTTGCACTAATACAGTGGATTTCTCACTGGTCTTCCCACTTCTACTCTTTGTCCTCTAAAGTTTATCCTCAACACACCAGCCAGATAATCTTTTAAACATATAATTAAGATAATAATCTTAGCAAAAATTTATGAAGCACATGTTTTGTTTCAGGCACTGGTCTAAGTGCTTTACATATACTACTCATTATTAGTAACAGCAATCCCATGCAAAATTGGCCCCATTATTATGCCTATTTTATAGATAGGGCAATGGAGACACATCGAAGTTTAATATCTAGCCCAAGTAAAGGAGTCAAAAGTGAAACTCATGCAGCGTGAGGTCCTTAACTGTTGTATACTCTGCTATTTTTAGCACTTGCCCAAACTCTTCAACCACTATCTCCAACACTTATAATAAAATCCCATTCCTTTCCATATGGTTGGTTGTGTAGCTTGTATTTCTTCCTCCAGCTTGCTGCTACCCAAACCCTGTCTCAGGGAATAGGGTTATATCAACAGAAAGGAAGGAGCACCTTTTTCTAATTTCCCAAAGAGAGCACTTTTTTCTAATTTATCTGCTCTGATGAGGCACATTTTTCCAATTTGTACAGAGGTGCCAGATGTGCTACCGCAGCCCTGACAAGACCCTGCACAGTCTGGCCCTGTCTCACTCTTCCCCCCATTAGGTGCGCATCTCTCTCTTACTCATTTCATTCCAGTCACGTTGGCCTCTGTCAGTTTCTAGAATTTACCAAGGTCTTTCCTAACAGAGCATCTTTGCTCTCTGCCAGAAACACTTTTCCTTGATCTTTATCTTGCTGGTTTCCTCTCATCTTATGGGCTCTGTTAAGTTATAACTATTTAGAAGGGACATTTCTTACCAACTTCTCTATGTCCTTCTCCGACACAGCATTCTGTTTGTGTAATACACAAATTAAGTCAGATCATTCTCATGTTACACTTCATTTTACTCTTATGATAATGTTGAGTTTAAGGGTAGAAAAAAAGAATTGACACCCATTAATTTCCCCACTGGGTTTAGAATTGAGAAGTCCACACAAGAGACAGAGAGATGGAGAGCCATGTCATCCTTAGTGGTAATGATAATTGGAGAATATGTCTTAGTTGTGAGACCACAGTGGACTTGTGACTTCTCTTCCCTGAACTTCACTTCAGAATCGCAGGCTCCACTCTACCCAGGAAAAGCCACCTCCAAATGTTTTCCTGCATGTGTGAGCAGGTCAGGATGTTCTCTCCTTGTGGTCACACAGATCTGGAAAAGAGAATGTCTGCAAGGGTCACCACCTGGCATGTCCAGTTTCTTTTCTCAAATTCACCAATCAATCAGATAAGTCACTCCTCTTGCTTCTGGTGGGAATGGAGGGAAGATAGAATGGTTGCTGAATATTTTTATCTGCCTAGGAATAGAATGGATAATCTCCCTTCTCTCCCTTCAATGGAAACCAGTGTGGTGAAACCCAAGGAAAAACCTACTTGGGATTTCTCCCCAACAAACGCAATCCAGTGTCCTTACTCTGCTGGATTGTCTCACACTGGATTATTAAATTTTCAGGAATTTTGTGAGCTAGCTTCGAAGCTTTTGAGAGAGTGAAATTGTTCATGAGGAGAGTATTCACATCATGAAAACTGAAAATTGGTGAGCGCTACAGATCTGTGAGCAGGTTGTTAAAATATCCCAACATGCCCATTGAGACACCCACCTGCCCACCTTTCTGACCTCTCCAGGTACTACTCTTACCTTCCTCACTGAGTTGCAGTAATAGGTCTTTCTGGTCCCAAAATGCTAAACTGATTTCTTCCTTAAGTCCTTTGCACTTGTTCTTCTTTGGAATCATCTCCTATACCTCTACTTGGCTTATTCCTTCTCATTCAGATCTCCTGTGAAACACTACACCCTTGGAGAGGACTTCCCTGACCATCCAAACTAAAGAAGTTCACAGTCACTGTCTATCATGTTGGCTGTTTCTGTTTTTTCATAGTCTGTCACCATCTAAAATTTTCTCAACTATACTTTCTCCATAGGATGTAAATACTATGAGAACAAGATCTTGATCTATCTTGCTCACTGCTGTATTTCCAATCCCTAGAACCATGGCTAGCACACAGTTAACTGAATATATTTAATAACCATGGTTCAATCCTGACTATATGTTCCAATGGGTGAAAAATAAAGCAGAGATAGGTCCAACTCCAAATCTGGATAAATATTTATTTTTTTCTGATGCCATAAATGGTACATTCCTTACTTATGAAAAATAGGCTACTACCACACAGAATGAACTCTTATTCATAATATTTACAGTATACGTCATACTTTATACTTGGGATTCTCCAAAGAAAATTGGTGATGCAGTTTTTTTCTTGACTGTTTCTTGAAGTCCCAAGTAAGGATTTCAAGGGCCAAACCCAGTGATTTCCTTTCAAGTAACTTCCAGGACTTTTTCCTATAATAGGAGAGTTGAAAATGTATCTTCCTTTTATACAAATTTTGATTTTAAATCATTCTTTGCTTTCAGTGAATTTTTGACATTGTTGTTTTTCTAGAAAGCTTTTTCCTAAATATTTTATAATTGGTGAAGTCTGAAATAAACTGGTTAGTTGGAATGGAAAAGTCTCTTATTATCAAGCTTGGCATTTATTGTGAAAGTTGGCTTTTGTGTGTGTATTTTTATTTTATTTATTTTTTATTGAGATATAACTAACATACAACATTGTGTAGGTTTAAGGTGTAAAATGTGTTGATTTGATACATTTGATATAATGTGTCAATATGGTTTATTGCAATACAATTACAGTCTTAGTGTTAGCTAACACCTTTATCATGTCACATAATTATTATTTCTTTTTGTGTTGAGAACAATTAAGATCTAGTCTTTTGTCAACTTGGAAGTCTATAATACAGTTTACTGCCTATAATCACTATGCTGGTCACTAGGTCTCCAGGACTTATTTATCTACTAGTTGCAAGTTTGTTCTCTTAAACAAGTTGGCTCTTTAATTGGTTAACTAAGAGCTGATTTCAGATTCAGAATAAATGTCGAACTCCTTAGAATCATCCAGTTTCTTAAAAGCTGAGTGTGCTCAGCAGAACATCTTAACTTTCCAGAAGGACACATTGTTCTTTTATAGGAACAAACAAGCAGCTAATAACATTATCAAGCTCATCGAAAAAAATTTTTTTAAGAACTTAAAAAAAAAAGATTGAAATACAATACAAATCAAAGTAGGAAGTCAAGACAAAGCAGCATGCTTAAATGTCCTGTTCAGAGATTCACTACACAGATCTCCTTCAAAATGGTGAGAGAAGAGCCACCCTTTTCTATGGCTGCAATGTCTCCACCTTTACTACACTCTTCATTGGTGGCTCTGACATGAGCCATTCTATGAACTGGTACAGAGTCTCTCTTGACTTGAGATGTTTTCCCTCTCTCTCTAGACTCGAGGCTGTTGAACTGAGACCTTTTTCTACGATTCTGTGACCCCTGACTCCTATCCAGGAAAACATGACATCTTATTTTATGGATGTTAGAAACATGATGTTTATCAAAACCTAAGGTCAGATATTGATTTTGACAAGGGATATTTATAATAATGAGAAAGAACTTTACGATAGTGAGATGTGTGATGGGATCATGGGCCACTGTCTTTGAAGTTCTTTAATGGGTTGGGTGACACACGAATAGCCTGAGGCAAACTTGTCATTTTATTGACAGTTTTCTTTGCTGTCCCTTAGAACCTCTAGGTTCCCATCCATGCTAAGTGGTAACCGGTAGTAACATTTTCTTCTGGGGTGCTGGCCTCCATTCTTCCTAACCCTTCTCTCTCCCTCATTGAAATGGAACATAACTTCCTTGGGGTCTCTGCTCCAAGCTACCTATAGAATACATCCATTGAAGTGAGTTGCATTCATTATTAATGACAAAATAAAATCAGTTATCTATTCCATGCATGATTTTACTTTGAACAGCAACACGCACATGACCAATTACTTAACTCTGTGGTATGAATTTCCATTCATGAAATGTCCAGGTTATAAAAATGGCGCTACGATGTCTTTATAATGCCCCTCAAAGCTCCTTAGTTTAGATAAGCACCCAAAGGGTGAAAGGAAAGGAGTCTAATATTTATTGAGAGTATGTAATGGAATGTTTCTATGTATTCCACTCTTGGTTAAGATTTTCTCTGAAAATGAAATTTGTTGGAAACAAAGTAGATGGAAAGGCTGTTTAATGCCCCTATGTCTATTTCTTAAAAATCTGGATTAAAAATATTCCAATCTCAACTCTATAGCACCATGAAAATACAACAATGACAACAATAATACCTTCTTTCTTCAGTTATTGGCATATTTGAAAGGATAAATAAGCTGTAATCTACCATCCAGTTGAAAAATATAAATATGAGGTGGATGGGTGCATGGAATCTTGTGTCATATAAATCCCATGATAATGGGGACAGCAAAAATTCAATGTTATTTAGATTACAGTTTTAGGCACAATATCTCCAAATTTTACACAAATTTTATATCCACAGACTCAAGCTCAAGCAGATGAAAACTTAAAACTTTTGCCTAGACAAGTTATTGTCAGAATCTGAAAGAAATGTCTACTCACTAAAAGAGCTATAGAACTGTATTAAAAATTGTAATTCATAAAAATAAAATGCGTCTACCTGCCTCAAAGTATGTAGTAAGACATTTTGTGCTTTTTGTACTTCTGGCCTCTGGATCTAAATGCAGGTTCTAAGTTAAGTAGCAGATGTGTTGATTGGTAGTTTCTCTTTGAGGGAAACAGACCTGTGTTTCCTATTCCCCAGCAAAAGTATCTCCTTTTATGTTTATTGGCTAGATTGGGAGAATACAGTGTGGTGATCCGCAGGGTTGCACATTCATCTTAAAAGGTATAGATTCCTACAATTAAAATATCAGTAGGCAGAATCAGAAAATAGCTCTATTAGTCATGCATCATGGAGATTTTATTTTTCCAAATATTTATTATGTTCTAAGTATGAGATGGCTGGGCTTTTTTTAGTGCCACAGTCCCAAAGTCAATGAACGCCTTTGAGTCTTTGGTAATTTCACCAATGATTAAGCAAACCAACTTGCCAGACAGCTTATAGTTTGAATAAAAAAAAAAAACACTGATAAGACCTTTGAACTATTCTCCTTTAGAATAGATTCTTCCCATCCACCCCCCATTAAGGAAAGAGTCTATGTGAAAACATTGAAAAACAAGAAAAAAGTATTATCATCATGAAAGTTCAGAGGAAGAGGAGATCTTTGCAACTTGTTTAAAGCAAGACAAAATTTATAAAGATGTTTAGTATTCTCAATAGAGTATCATGATATATGACTCATTTGAAACAAGTTCAGAAAACCATAAAAAAAGAAACACTGAGCTTAGAAAACAGGAAAATGTGTAAGATAATGAGCTTTTATATGGAAACTAAAAATGTAATAGCAGAAATAAAATTTGCAGTGGAGGTAGTGAAGAGGAGTTAGTTACCTTGGAAAACTAAATCAGTGATGTGGAAGATGAACTTGAGAAACTTGCCCAGAATGTAGAGATGAAAAAAAAGTGTGAGAGGACATAAAAAAGCCCCACAGAATTCAACTTAAGAATTATGTATTTTCCTGAAGCTATAATCAGAATAATCAGGAATAAAAAAATTATCAAAGGTGCATCTAAAGAAATCTTTCAGAATTTGAAAGAAGTGTGGATATGTAAATCTAAAATCACCTTTTCCAAAAAAGTCAGTATAAAGAAAACCATACCTAGACTTGTCTTGTACAGATTTTTGAAATACACTTATAAGGGGTGGGAGAAAGGGCATTGGATAAAGGTAGTCAAAATGTACAAACTTCCAGTTATAAGGTAAATAAGTGCTAGGGATGTAATGTACAACACATTAAATATAATTAGCACTGTTCTAGGTTACATATGAAAATTATTGAAAGTAAACCATAAGAGTTCTCAGTACAAGGAAAAAGTTTTTTTTTTTTTTCTATTTCCTTAATTTTGTATGTATATGATTTGAATGATAGTCACTAAACTTATTGTGGTAATTACATCGTGATGTATGTAAGTCAACTATTTATGCTGCACACCATAAACTTATACAGTGCTGTGTGCTAATTATATCTCAATAAAACAGGAAGAAAAAAAGGAATACACTGACAAGGAAAAAATGAAATTAAAGATTTACAAAGACAAACCAGTATAAAAATTGTAAAAATGGAAAAAAAAATTGACTCAGATGTCTCTTTTGCAAAAATAAATATTAGAAGAATGTCTATAGAATTTGGAGACAGAGAAAAAAGAGACCCAATAACTTTAAACCAAACGAAGAAATTTTCCTTTGGCTAGGGAAAGAGAAAGACACTCAGATTTTCAAAGTCTTAAAAAATATACCACCCAGTGTCTTGCTCTGCTCAGTGTAGACCCACACTCCCAATGTGTGTGTGGATTGCATACTCCAGGGGTCTTCATTCTACTGCTATCTCTTCTGCTTTCCCCACAGAAGGATATTTATTCATTGTGCATGACCCTCGCCACTCAATGCAGATGGAATCTCTTGTTGTTGAAAACATACAACTGATGTGTTTGCTCTGTTCCTGGCACTTTAGAGGCATGGGAATACACCCTGCTGCCTTTATCAGGAACTCTGAGTGTGTATTGCTTGTAGACTGAGAATCCAAATATGAAACCAGAGATCCTGGGTTTAAATCTTAGCCCTGTTCCCAACCAGAAGTGTTACCTTGGACAGGTTATGTAAACTCTCTGTCCCTTAGTTATACCACTGCATAATGGAGATAATCATAAGCATATGACATGGTAGTGTCCTAAGATTAAATGCAATAATAGACGCAAGGCAGAAAGAATAGTATCTGGAGCATGGTAAACTTTGTGCAAGTTAACACTTTTTATTTCAGCTGTAGCCAACAATTGATTACATGCTTCCAGCAATAATTGATGTGTTGGGGCCAAGATGGTGGAGTAGAAAGAACCAGACCTCACCTCCTTCCACAGGCACACCAAAATTGAAACTATTTACACTGCAACTATCCATGAAAATGATCTAAAGACTAGAAGAAAAGATCTTCTACAGGTAAAGATATGAAGAAAGACCCACAGCAAGACAGGTAAGAGAAGCAGACATGTGGTATCGTCAAGATCCATACCCCCAGATAGGTGACAGGCAAACGAGAGGATAAATAAAATTGCAGAAGTTCTCCCCAAGGAGCAAGGGGCCTCTAAGTTATATAGCTCTGTGACCAGAGGGGAGTGCATTGCTGGGCCCCATAGGACGTTTCCTACATAAGACCACTTTTCAAAGATCAGGAAACGTACCCAACCTACCAAATACATAGAAAGAAAAACAGTGAGTTAGGGAAAATGAGGTGACAGAGAAAAATGTTCCAAATGACAGAACAAGATAAAATCTCAGAAGAAGTAACTGAATTTGAGATAAGCAATCTGCTCAGTAAAGAGTTGAAGAAAATGATCATAAAGGTGCTCAAAGAGCTCAAGAGAAGAATGGATGAACAGAGTGAGAAGTTAGAAGTTTTTAACAAAGAGTTAGAGATTATAAAGAAGAACCAAACAGAGCTGAAGTATACAATAACTGAAATAAAAGATATACTAGAAAGAATCGACAGTAGATTAAATAGATCTAGATAGATTAGAATAGATTAGAATTAGATAGATTAGATTAGAAAGATTAGAATTAGAATAGATTCAGTAGATACAGAGGAATGGTTCAGCAAACTAGAAGTCCAAGGAGTGGAAATCACTGAAGCTGAACAAAAAAAAAGAATAAAACAAAAATGAAGACAGTTTAAGAGACTTCTGTGACCACAACAAGTGTAATAATTTTCACATTGTAAGAGTCCCAGAAGGAAAAAGAGAGAAAGGGGCAGAGAACAGATTTGAAAACATAATAGCTGAAAACTTTCCTAGCCTGAGAAAGGAGACAGACATCCAGGTCCATGAAGCACAAAGAGTCTCAAACAGGATCAACCCAAAGAGGACCACACCAAGACACAGCGTAAATTAAAATGGCAAAAAATAAAGATAAAGAGAATATTAAAAGCAGCAGGGACAAGCAACAATTTACCTACAAGGAAACTCCCATAAGGGTATCAGCTGAGTTTTCAGCAGAAACTGCAGGCCGGAAGGGGTGGCTTGACATATTTAAAGTGATTAAAGGGAAAAGCCTACGGCCAAGAATATTCTACCCAGCAAGGCTTTCACTCAAATTTGAAAAAGAGATCAAAAGTTTTACATACCAGCAAAAGCTAAGGAATTCAGCACCTCGAAACCAGCTTTATAAGAAATTTTAAAGGGATTTCTTTTAGCAGAAAGGAAAGGGCAAATTAGAAATATGAAAATAAAGAAAGGAAAAATCTCATTTCTAAAAGCAAATATACAGTAAAGGTTGTAGATCAACTACTGATAAAACTAACAGGAAGGTTAAAAGACAGAAGTAGCAAAATCATCTACATCCACAATAAGTATTTAAGGGATTCACAAAACAAAAAGATGTAAAATATTATGTCAAAAACAGTAAACATGGGGGGGAGAAAAATGCAGGGTTGTTAAAATGCATTCAAACTTAAGAGACTAGCATCTTAAAATAATCATGTGTGTTAGTGTATATATATTTATCCTGTTGATCATTTGAAATGTATAGAAATATTGAGTCACTATGTTGTGTATCAGGAACTAACATAGGGTTGTAGGTCAATTATACTTCAAAAACAAACAAACAAATAAACAAACAAACAGATTTGTGGCTACCAGAGACAGGGAGTTGAAGGAGGGGGAATTGGATGAAGGTAGTCAAAACATACAAATTTTAAGTTATAAGATAAATACTGGGACGTAACGTACAGCATGATAAAGATAATTAAAACTGCTCAACATTATAAATGATATTTGTTAAGAAGATAAATCCTGAGTTCTCATCACAAGGAGAGGTATTTTTTTCTATTTCTTAATATGGTATCTATAGGAGATGCTGGATGTTCACTGAACCTATCATAGTAATCATTTCATGAAATTTGTTATTCAAATTGTTATGTTGTACACAAACTTATATAATGCTGTATGTCAATTATATCTCAGTAAAACTGAAAGAAAAACTGCCAAAGTCATGAAAAGCCAGGAAAGAATAAACTGTCACAGACTGGAGGAATCTAAAGAGATATGACAATGAAACATGGTGTCTTCAATGGGATCCTGGAACAGAAAGAAATCATTAACGGGAAACTGGTGAAATCAAAGTCATATTTGGAGTTTAGTAAATAACAGCATTCCCGTGTTGGTTTCTTAGTTTTGACAAATGTAGCGTGGTGACATAAGATGTTAACATTGGGGAAAATTAGATGAGGGGTGTATGGAAACTCTGTCCTATCTTTGCAATTTTTCTGTAAATCTAAAAATATTCCAAAATAAAATACATAAATATGGTTTAAAAAATAATTAACAAGAGTTATGTTTTCAACCCTCCATAAACTGGTGCTGAATGGAGCAACATAATGACAATCTTAATTCCAAGGAACTTGAGTAGAAATATTAATGCTTTAAAACTACTTTTGAATGTCCTTCATTTTAAACTAGAACTAGTGAATAAGTGAGTGGCATGTTCATACTTTTGTTTATATAAAATTTGGTCTAAAACCTATGATTCATAATGTGTTATCTTCTTTAAAATCTGCATGTACAGCATAAGCCCAATTTTACAAAAACGCACTAGTCATTTCTGGGTGTTAGTAGAATTGTTACATTCCTTACTCTTAATTTTTTATATATCAATAAATATTTAATAACAAAAAATATTGTATGCATAAAGAATAATGTAAAGAACACTACTATAATTATAATTGAATTTAAACAATGGAATATTCCCAATGTAGTGGAAATTCCTTGTGTCCTATTTATTTCTTTATTCACTTCCTGGAGGAGCCACTGTTTTGAATTTTGTATTTATAATGGTCTTGCTTTTCTTAATGGTTTTATTCCACCTATTAAATATATTGATTACTTTAAATGTTTATGAAATTAATATTAATGACATAATACTGCACATATCTTCTGCAACTTGCTGTTTTCATTCTATTTTATTTTTTGTGATATCCATATCCATGAAAATAGCTGAAGGGCATTTATTTTTACTGCTTAATAGTCTTACATTATATAAATAGAATCTAATATTATTCATATCTCCTGTTTCTAGTTGCTTTCAGTTACGTGCTAACACAAATAAATATACTATGAACATTCTTGTAAATGTTCCAGGGAGCAAATCTTCAAGTTTGCCTAGGGCAGTAGTGTTCATTGCTGACTCAGACCTAACCTCAGAGTTTCTGATTTCTTTAGTCTGAAGAAGGCCTGGAATCAGTATTTGATGTATATACAGGCGTGGCTAGGGGGGTCCAGTTTCTTAGGTTAAAATCTCCATTCATAGCTGTGAAAGTTTGCACAAATGGATTCATAATGTCTATGTTCTTCAGTTTTTTCATAGGAAAAATTGAATGTGAAAACAACCCCTGCCTCATTGGATTAACAGAATTTATCTATGTGTAAAATAGAGTCATGCTCATCACTCAATAAATGTTAGCTATTATTATAAATTCATTGTTTCTCTCTTCAGTTGTGTTCCAAAAATTGCCCCCAAATGGTTTTTTGAGACAAAATTTACACACAATAAAATAAACAGATGAATGACTATTGACAGTTATATACATCTATATATAAGTACCACCATAATTTAAATATAAAAAGATGACCCCCAGAAAATTTCTTCATATAGTTTTCTAATCACACCTCCCCAAACTTTCTGACCATTGATCTAATTTCCATCATGATAGAATATTGTGCTTGTGTTTGGGCTTCTATAGATGGAATTACACAATATGTACCCTTTTTTGTCTGGCTTTGTCTCAACCCAACGCTTTTGCGTTTTACCCATATCGTTGCATGTATCAGTTTAGTATTTTCTATTCTTGAGTAGTATTCCATTTTTTGATCTCCCACAATTTGTTTAGTGATTCCTCTGTTGATATAAATGGATGGTCTTGAACAGTCATGTACAAATCTTTTGGTGGGCATAGTTTCCATTTCTTTTATATAAACACCTAGGAATGGACATTTATTTAGCTTTTAACTTTAACAATTATATTTTTCACTTCTAGATGCATTTGTTACTTTCTCAAATAATCGTGGATAATTTTATATTACCCTTTTTAGCTGATAATTTTAATTCTCTTTTTATTCCTGAGATTATATTAGAATATTCATTTTATATTTGTATCCAGACTTTCCAATATTTGATATATTTCTACAGGGTGAGCTTTTCCTGTTGATTTACTTGTGATTTTTGAAAATGAGATAACACTTGTTGTGATATTACCTGTGCAAACCTAATGAGGTCTATTCAGAGGATTCTTTTTTTTGTTTCTGCAGAGACAAAGTCCTGAAACTATTTTAAATTAATTTATTTTGTATGATTTTCATTCTTCAGACTTCTCAGTTGGTGTGATTTTAAACCTTACATGTCTTTGAATGCCAGTTTATGAATTTGTAATCTTAATTTTTCCCTCATCTCAAAACCAAACTTAGGTTAACTAGATTTCTTTGCTATCATTTTTATTGAGTAGGGTAGAATTTTTTTCTAGTCACTCTTTCACTGAGGGTATAATCTTTCATAGAGCCAAGGCTTCTTTGTGGTTTTCTGTTACAGTTTCCTATTTCATATGGATCAAAGGCCATTTTAAAAAATGTTAATTTGGCTGTTATATCCCAACACTCTGAATTCCTGGCCACCATTTTCATGACTTTCTTACCACTCTGTATACAAAACCCTGATTTATTTTTGGTCTCTGAAGCCATCTTTTCTTCCAAAACAACTACTTGCTTAGAAGAATATGTCCCATTTTATCCATAATTGTGTTTTGACAGGAGGAAAATATTGTTGGAAACTGTTTGCTAGAATAATGTTTGTATTGATATTAAATGGAAAAATGTATTTTACTTTAAAAAAAGAGACACAACAGGCATTGCAGGAGTATCAACCTCGTATCAGAATATATGGTGAGGGCAAATGGAATGTGGAGATTATCCCAGTGAGACAAGATAAAGGTCTGAGTTACTTTAAGGTTGTGGGCAAGGAGAGGAAGGGATAGACTGGATGATTTGTAAGATGTAGAACTCACTAGACTTAGAAACCGATTGGGTATCAGTTGAGACGGTGAGTGAGAGAAGATAGATTTGTTCTGGTTTTCTGACTTGGCTAACGATGTGGCCAAGAAAATTTGAAAATTGGAATGTTTCATTCCCATTAACTGTGGTTGTGCTATGGACTGAATTGTGCTCCCTCCCTTTCATATGTTAAAGCCCTAACCCCCCAGTGTGGTGGTGTTTGGAGATGAGGCTTTTGTGAAGTAATTAGGGTTAAACGAGGTCATAAGGTAGGGCCCCCATGATGGGATTAGTGGCTTTGTAAAATGAGGAGGAGAGACAGATTGCTCTCTCTCTCTACCTTGTGAGGACACAGTGAGAAGGTGGCTATTTGCCAGCCAGGAAGAGAGCTCTCACCAGGGAACTGAAAAGGCTGGCACCTTGATTTAGTACTTTCCAGCCTCCAGAACAGTTAGAAATAAACTTATGTTGTATAAGCCACTCAGTGTGTAGCATTTTCTTATAGCAAATGGAGCAGACTAAGTCCCATTGCCTGTGTACGTGTTTTCTCCTATCTGATGTCCTATTGTTTGTTTGCTTGCTTAAAATTGCATTCTTATCCATCCTACAAGCTGAATCTCCGAACATCTTTTTCATGCAAACATCCTTCATGCTTCTGCACAAAATTGCCACATACAAATCTCTCATAGGATTTACTACTGAAACTCTCAAGTTTCCTCCTTCACCTCACGCCCTGCCATTCTACCCTCTCCTACCACTCAATCCCCTGTTAAGGATCGGTCATATCCCAGACTCCAGATTGGACACAGCTGTCACTGAGTTGTCACCTGTAGTTGGCTCCAGGGATAGAGTTGAACTGGGGCTTGCTCCTGGTCATCTTTCTGGCACACTCCTCTCCTTGATATCTTTTCTTCCATGTACTAACTTGAGAGTGATAAGAATCAAGTTCAGGTTTGAGGGAGAAAGGAAACATTTTGCATTTCTAGTCTGGGCTGCTTACCTCCATCTAGCTTATGTGGTGAGTGCTGTTCTGTTTCCCATTACATTATTTCTTATATGTGTATTTCACATACATTGCTCATAGAACGCAAGGGTGATTGGTAGAGCAGAATCTAGGCATTGTAATAAAATCAGAACTAAATCTCAGTACTAACAAACGTATTTATTGAATTCGTTATTATTTTTAATCTTTTACTGATCTTTATTTTATTTCTGTGAGTTGTTGCCTTATTAAGATTGTAAACTTCTGAGGGAAAGGGTTATTCCATATACTGTGTATATGAGCTAGCACCAAACATGTAGTCATTGTGCCTCAATAAATCTTCATTAGGTTAGTTTTTATTGTGACCAATAACAGTAACGGAAGCAGCCATTCTAAATGATGCCATTGTAATTTGCTGTATTCTAAAGTGATGGCTTCATTTATTCACAATAATAATGGAAAGATGGTTATAAAAATGTGTCATGTGGCCAAAAGTGAAGGCCAAAGAGCACGTACATAAGATCATAATATTAACATCTTGTCTGATTTTTTGATCTGGACTTCAAAAGTTACAGTGAAACGGGTAAAACAATATATGATAACAGATCTCAGGTGTTCCCTTCTGCTATCATAGAAGATACATAAGATGTTTTCTTAAACTACTTTAGTATGTAGAGTGCTCATTTTTCTTTGAAGGGAAAGAAAGTCACTTAACTGTGATCGATTTTCTAAAGCATAATTTTGATCAGGTATATCTCTTTAATAAAAGGCTCCCCATGGTTTACATTATACAATTTAAGCTCTTTATAATATCTTAGTGTGTGTTCCTCTAGAAGAAAGATTCCAGTGCAAATACTTTATTTGGGAAGTGCAGGGAACTCTGTTAGGGGAACGGCAAGAAATTCCTGAAATGAGTGTGTTTTAAAGTCAGCTGCCATGGTGGACACCTGGAGATTAACTCTTATTCCAGTCAAAGGGTGAGTGAGGTGAGATATACACCAACTCCCATCAGCCGCTGGTTGAGGGCTACTCTCCAGAGGTGCTGGTTCCCTGGTGTTTCCAACCCACTGCAGGCTGAAGCAGAGCAGCCATCAGCAGTTTCAGAGAAAGCCTGGAGCAGAGATGCATATGCTGGCAATGGGAAGTCATCAGGATAGTCAGAAATTATAATGCCTGGTGTGTTTCAGATGGTCAAAAAAGTTGTTTTCTTTCCTTCCTTCTCAATTCAATTTCTGTGCCTTCCACATTTTCTTCCCTAATCTGTTGACTGGAAACCATAACTCTTCTGAACTATCATATTTTACTTACAGATATATATTCTCAATATATTGTCATTTTTCTGTAGGTTTTTTTTTTTTAAACATCTTTATTGGAGTATAATTGCTTTACAATGGTGTGTTAGTTTCTGCTTTATAACCAAGCGAATCAGCCATACATATACATATGTCCCCATATCTCTTCCCTCTGGCATCTCCCTCCCTCCCACCCTCCCCATCCCACCCCTCTAGGTGGTCACAAAGCACCGAGCTGATCTCCCTGTGCTATGCGGCTGCTTCCCACCAGCTATCCATTTTACATTTGGTCGTGTATATATGTCCATGCCACTCTCTCACTTTGTCCCAGCTTACCCTTCCCCCTCCCCATATCCTCAAGTCCATTCTCTAGTAGGTCTGTGTCTTTATTCCCGTCTTGCCACTAGGTTCTTCATGACCTTTTTTTTTTTTTTCTCCTTAGATTCCATATATATGTGTCAGCATACTGTATTTGTTTTTCTCTTTCTGACTTACTTCACTCTGTATGACAGACTTCTAACTCCATCCACCTCATTACAAATACCTCCATTTCATTTCTTTTTATGGCTGAGTAATATTCCATTGTATATATGTGCCACATCTTCTTTATCCATTCATCTGTTGATGGACACTTTGGTTGCTTCCATGTCCTGGCTATTGTAAATAGAGCTGCAATGAACATTTTGGTGCATGACTCTTTTTGAATTATGGTTTTCTCAGGGTATATGCCCAGTAGTGGGATTGCTGGGTCATATGGTAGTTCTATTTTTAGTTTTTTAAGGAATCTCCATACTGTTCTCCATAGTGGCTGTATCAATTTACATTCCCACCAACAGTGCAAGAGTGTTCCCTTTTCTCCACATCCTCTCCAGCATTTATTGTTTCTAGATTTTTTGATGATGGCCATTCTAACTGGTGTGAGATGATACCTCATTGTAGTTTTGATTTGCATTTCTCTAATGATTAATGATGTTGAGCATTCTTTCATGTGTCTGTTGGCCATCTGTATATCTTCTTTGGAGAAATGTCTATTTAGGTCTTGTGCCCAGCTTTGGATTTGGGTTGTTTGTTTTTTTGTTATTGAGCTGCATGAGCTGCTTGTAAATCTTAGAGATTAATCCTTTGTCAGTTGCTTCATTTGCAAATATTTTCTCCCATTCAGCGGGTTGTCTTTTGGTCTTGTTTATGGTTTCCTTTGCTGTGCAAAAGCTTCTAAGTTTCATTAGGTCCCATTTGTTTATTTGTGTTTTTATTTCCATTTCTCTAGGGGCTGGGTCAAAAAGGATCTTGCTGTGATGAATGTCATAGAGTGTTCTGCCTATGTTTTCCTCTAAGAGTTTGATAGTGTCTGGCCTTACACTTAGGTCTTTAATCCACTTTGAGTTTATTTTTGTGTATGGTGACAGGGAGTGCTCTAATTTCATACTTTTACATGTACCTGTCCAATTTTCCCAGCACCACTTATTGAAGAGACTGTCTTTTCTCCACTGTATATGCTTGCCTCCTTTATCAAAGATAAGGTGACCATATGTGTGTGGGTTTATCTCTGGGCTTTCTATCCTGTTCCATGGATCTATATTTCTGTTTTTGTGCCAGTACCAAACTGTCTTGATTACTGTAGCTTTGTAATATAGTCTGAAGTCAGGGAGCCTGATTCCTCCAGCTCCATTTTTCGTTCTCAAGATTGCTTTGGCTATTCGGGGTCTTTTGTGTCTCCATACAAATTGTGAAATTTTTTGTTCTAGTTCTGTGAAAAATGCCAGTGGTAGTTTGATAGGGATTGCATTGAATCCGTAGATTGCTTTGGGTAGTAGAGTCATTTTCACAATGTTGATTCTTCCAATCCAAGAACATGGTATATCTCTCCATCTATTTGTATCATCTTTAATTTCTTTCATCAGTGTCCTATAATTTTCTGCTTACCGGTCTTTTGTCTCCTTAGGTAGGTTTATTCCTAGATATTTTATTCTTTTTGTTGCAATGGTAAACGGGAGTGTTTTCTTAATTTCACTTTCAGATTTTTCATCATTAGTGTATAGGAATGCAAGAGATTTCTGTGCATTAATTTTGTATCCTGCTACTTTACCAAATTCATTGATTAGCTCTAGGAGTTTTCTGGTAGCATCTTTAGGATTCTCTATGTATAGTATCATGTCATCTGCAAACAGTGACAGCTTTACTTCTTCTTCCGATTTGGATTCCTTTTATTTCTTTGTCTTCTCTGATTGCTGTGGCTAACACTTCCAAAACTATGTTGAATTATAGTGGTGAGAGTGGGCAACCTTGTCTTGTTCCTGATCTTAGTGGAAATGGTTTCAGTTTTTCACCATTGAGGACAATGTTGGCTGTGGGTTTGTCATATATGGCCTTTATTATGTTGAGGAAAGTTCCCCCTATGCCTACTTTCTGGAGGGTTTTTATCATAAACTGGTGTTGAATTTTGTCAAAATCTTTTTCTGCATCTATTGAGACTATCATATGGTTTTTATTCTTCAACTTGTTAATATGGTGTATCACATTGATTGATTTGAGTATATTGAAGAATCCTTGCATTCCTGGGATAAACCCCACTTGATCATGGTGTATGATCCTTTTAATGTGCTATTGGATTCTGTTTGCTAGTATTTTGTTGAGGATTTTTGCATCTATGTTCATCACTGATATTGGCCTGTAGTTTTCTTTCTTTGTGACATCTTTGTCTGGTTTTGGTATCAGGGTGATGGTGGCCTCGTAGAATGAGTTTGGGAGTGTTCCTCCCTCTGCAATATTTTGGAAGAGTTTGAGAAGGATAGGTGTTAGCTTTCCTCTAAATGTTTGATAGAATTCGCCAGTGAAGCCATCTGGTCCTGGGCTTTTGTTTGTTGGAAGATTTTTAATCACAGTTTCAATTTCAGTGCTTGTGATAGGTCTGTTCATATTTTCTATTTCTTCCTGGTTCAGTCACGGCAGGTTGTGTATTTCTAAGAATCTGTCCATTTCTTCCAGGTTGTCCATTTTATTGGCATAGAGTTGCTTGTAGTAATCTCTCATGATTGTTTGTATTTCTGCAGTGTCAGTGGTTACTTCTCCTTTTTCACTTCTAATTCTATTGATTTGAGTCTTCTCCCTTTTTCTCTTGATGAGTCTGGCTAATGGTTTATCAATTTTGTTTATCTTCTCAAAGAACCAGCTTTTAGTTTCATTGATTTTTGCTATTGTTTCCTTCATTTCTTTTTCATTTATTTCTGATCTGATCTTTATGATTTCTTTCCTTCTGCTACCTTTGGGGTTTTTTTGCTCTTCTTTCTCTAATTGCTTTAGGTGCAAGGTTAGGTTGTTTATTCGAGATGTTTCCTGTTTCTTGATGTAGGCTTGTATTGCTATAAACTTCTCTCTTAGAACTGCTTTTGCTGCATCCCATAGGTTTTGGATCGTCGTGCCTCCATTGTCATTTGTTTCTAGGTATTTTTTGATTTCCCCTTTAATTTCTTCAGTGATCACTTCGTTATTAAGTAGTGTATTGTGTAGCCTCCATGTGTTTGTATTTTTTACAGATCTTTTCCTGTAATTGATATCTAGTCTCATAGCCTTGTGGTTGGAAAAGATACTTGATACGATTTCAATTTTCTTAAATTTACCGAGGCTTGATTTGTGACCCAAGATATGATCTATCCTGGAGAATGTTCCATGAACACTTGAGAAAAATGTGTATTCTGTTGTTTTTGGGTGGAATGTCCTATAAATATCCATTAAGTCCATCTTGTTTAATGTATCATTTAAAGCTTGTGTTTCCTTATTTATTTTCATTTTGGATGATCTGTCCATTGGTGAAAGTGGGGTGTTAAAGTCCCCTACTATGATTGTGTTGCTGTCGATTTCCCCTTTTATGGCTGTTAGTATTTGCCTTATGTATTGAGGTGCTCCTATGTTGGGTGCATAAATATTTACAATTGTTATACCTTCCTCTTGGATTGATCCCTTGATCATTATATAGTGTCCTTCTTTGTCTCTTGTAATAGTCTTTATTTTAAAGTCTATTTTGTCTGATATGAGAATTGCTACTCCAGCTTTCTTTTGATTTCCATTTGCATGGAATATCTTTTTCCATCCCCTCACTTTCAGTCTGTATGTGTCCCTAGGTCTGAAGTGGGTCTCTTGTAGACAGCATATATATGGGTCTTGTTTTTGTATCCATTCAGCCAGCCTGTGTCTTTTGGTGGGAGCATTTAATCCATTTACATTCAAGGTAATTATCGATATGTATGTTCCTATTCCTATTTTCTTAAATATTTTGTGTTTGTTATTGTAGGTGTTTTCCTTCTCTTGTGTTTCTTGCCTAGAGAAGTTCCTTTAGCATTTGTTGTAAAGCTGGTTTGGTGGTGCTGAACTCTCTCAGCTTTTGCTTGTCTGTAAAGGTTTTAATTTCTCCATCAAATCTGAATGAGATCCTTGCTGGGTAGAGTAACCTTGGTTGTAGGTTTTTCTCCTTCATCACTTTAAGTATATCCTGCCACTCCCTTCTGGCTTGCAGAGCTTCTGCTGAAAGATCAGATGTTAACCTTATGGAGATTCCCTTGTGTGTTATTTGTTGTTTTTCCCTTGCTGCTTTTAATATGTTTTCTTTATATTTAATTTTTGATAGTTTGATTAATATGTGTCTTGGCGTGTTTCTCCTTGGGTTTATCCTGTATGGGACTCTCTGTGCTTCCAGGAGTTGATTAACTATTTCCTTTCCCATATTAGGGAAGTTTTCAACTATAATCTCTTCAAATATTTTCTCAGTCCCTTTCTTTTTCTCTTCTTCTTCTGGGACCCCTATAATTCGAATATTGGTGCGTTTAATGTTGTCCCAGAGGTCTCTGAGACTGTCCTCAGTTCTTTTCATTCTTTTTTCTTTATTCTGCTCTGCAGTAGTTATTTCCACTATTTTATCTTCCAGGTCACTTATCCGTTCTTCTGCCTCAGTTATTCTGCTATTGATCCCGTCTAGAGTATTTTTAATTTCATTTATTGTGTTTTTCATCGTTGCTTGGTTCCTCTTTAGTTCTTCTATGGCCTTGTTAAATGTTTCTTGCATTTTATCTATTCTATTTCCAAGATTTTGGATCATCTTTACTATCATTATTCTGAATTCTTTTTCAGGTAGACTGCCTATTTCCTCTTCATTTGTTAGGTCTGGTGGGTTTTGACCCTGCTCCTTCACCTGCTGTGTGGTTTTTTGTCTTCTCATTTTGCTTATCTTACTGTGTTTGGGGTCTATTTTTCACAGGCTGCAGGTTCGTAGTTCCCATTGTTTTTGGTATCTGTCCCCAGTGGCTAAGATTTGTTCAGTGGGTTGTGTAGGCTTCCTGGTGGAGGGGACTAGTGCCTGTGTTCTGGTGGATGAGGTTGGATCTTGTCTTTCTGGTGGGCACGTCCACATCTGTTGGTGTGTTTTGGGGTGTCTGTGGCCTTATTATGATTTTAGGCAGCCTCTCTGCTAATGGATGGGGCTGTGTTCCTGTCTTCTTAGTCGTTTGGCATAGGGTGTCCAGCACTGTAGCTTTCTGGTTGTTGAATGAAGCTGGGTCTTGATGTTGAGATGGAGATCTCTGAGAGATTTTCGCTGTTTGGTATTACGTGGAGCTGGAAGGTCTCTTGTGGACCAGTGTTCTGAAGTTGGCTCTCCCACCTCAGAGGCACAGCCCTGATGCCTGGCTGGAGCACCAAGAGCCTTTCATCCACACGGCTCAGAATAAAAGGGAGAAAAAAATAGAAAGAAAGAAAGAAAGAGACTAAGATAAAATAAAATAACACTATTATAATAAAAAATAAGAAAAAAATTAAGAATAAATTTATTTAAAAAAATTTTTTTTAATTTTTAAAAATAGATTTGTTAATTTTTTATAATAAAAAATAAGAAAAAAATAAAGAAAAAATTTATTAAGAAAAAACGTTTAATTTTTAAAAATAAAAAATGTGAAAAAGCTTATTAAAAAATTTTTTTTAATTTCTAAAAATAGGAAATAAGGAAAAATTATTAAGAAAACATTTATTAGGAAAAAAATTTTTTAAGTAAAAAAAACAAAAAACAAAAAAAACGGACGGACCTAACCCTAAGACTAATGGTGAAAGCAAAGCTATACAGACAAAATCTCACCCAGAACATACACATATACACTCACAAAAAAAGGAAAAGGGGAAAAATTAATATATCCTGCTCCCAAAGTCCACCTCCTGAATTTGGGATGATTCGTTGTCTATTCATGTATTCAACAGATGCAGGCACATCAAGTTGTTTGTGGAGCTTTAATCCGCTGCTTCTGAGGCTGCTGGGAGAGATTTCCCTTTCTCTTCTTTGTTCATACCGCTCCCAGGGTTCAGCTTTGGATTTGGATCCGCCTCTGCATGTAGGTCGCCTGAGGGCGTCTGTTCCCTGCACAGACAGAACAGGGTTAAAGGAGCAGCTGCTTCGGGGGCTCTGGTTCACTCAGGCCGGGGGGAGGGAGCGGTACGGAGGAGGCGGGGCGAGCCTGCGGAGGAGGCGGGGCGAGCCTGCGGCGTCAGAGGCGTCGTTGCAGCAGCCTGAGGCGTGCCGTGCGTTCTCCCGGGGAAGTTGTCCCTGGATCACGGGAGCCTGGCAGTGGTGGGCTGCACTAGCTCCCGGGAGAGGCGGTGTGAAGAGTGACCTGTGCTCGCACACAGGCTTCCTGGTGGCGGCAGCAGCAGCCCTAGCGTCTCCTGCCCGCCTCTGGGGTCCGCGCTGATAGCCGCGGCTCACGCCGGAGTTCGTTTAGGTGGCACTCTTAATCCCCTCTCCTTGCGCGCCACGAAACAAAGAGGTAAGAAAAAGTCTCTTGCCTCTTCAGCAGCTGTAGACTTTTTCCCGGACTCCCTCCCGGCTAGCACCGCAGCCCGAGCCTCAGCTCCCAGCCCCGCCCACCCTGGCGGCTGAGCAGAGAGCCTCTCGGGCTGGTGAGCGCTGCTCGGCGCCGAGCCTCTGTGCGGGAATCTCTCCGTTTTTCCCTCTGCGCCCCTGTTGCTGTGGGATCTGCGCTGATAGCCGTGGCTCGCGCCTGTCTCTGGAGTTCATTTAGGCGGCGCTCTGAATCCCCTCTCCTTGTGCGCCGCGAAACAAAGAGGCAAGAAAAAGTCTCTTGCCTCTTCGGCAGCCGCAGACTTTTTCCCGGCCTCCCTCCCGGCTAGCACCGAAGCCTGAGCCTCAGCTCCCAGCCCCCGCCCACCCCGGCGGGGGAGCAGACAAGCCTCTCGGGCTGGTGAGTGCTGCTCGGCGACGAGCCTCTGTGCGGGAATCTCCCCTCTTTGCCCTCCGCACCCCTGTGGCTGCGCTCTCCTCCGTGGCTCCGAAGCTTCCCCCCTCTGCCACCCGCAGTCTCTGCCCATGAAGGGGCTTCCTAGTGTGTGGAAACCTTTCCTCCTTCTCAGCTCCCTCCCACTGGTGCAGGTCCCGTCCCTATTCTTTTGTCTCTGTTATTTCTTTTTTCTTTTGCCCTACCCAAGTATGTGGGGAGTTTCTTGCCTTTTGGGAGGTCTGACGTCTTTTGCCAGCGTTCAGTGGGTGTTCTGTAGGAGCAGTTCCACGTGTAGATGTATTTCTACTGTATCTGTGGGAAGGAAGGTGATCTCCGTGTCTTACTCTTCCGCCATCTTGCCTCCAGCCCCTCTGTAGGTTTTATCTACACCAGTAGTTTTCAAATTCCTTGAGATCTGGGTTTATAGTTTTCATCTTTGTAATTTCCATAGCACCTGGCACATTGCCTTGCATGAAATTGCATTGTGTTTAATAAGAATTCTTGAATGGACCTGACATGAAGGATGTGTCTGATTTAATGACTCTTGAATTTACATAATTTTCTGATTACCAGGTATCATGTTCAAATTCAAAACACACAAAAATAAACAAATTTTAGAAAACCCAACAGTAACAAAATTTGGTTGAGGTGCACCCCCATTTCCACTTCAAATCAACTCTACGATTAGTTAAGAGTAGGCACAAATTCTCTCCTAAAAATGATAATTTGTTTCTTACCCTGAAATCACATCTAAATTTCCTGATTTGAAACACCAGAGTTGGAATCTCATAAGCATCAGAATTCACAGAGTTGATAATTTAGTAGAAGGTTATTTTCAGTGTGGAGTTATACCTTCAGCCCTGGAACAAATAAGGACTGTGAACTTACTTTGTACTCGTGCTAAGCAGAGTGGGAGAAGAAAGAACTCTCATGCAATTGCTGCTTCTGAGAGCTTTTGGATTACTTGTGAAGATAAATATGAAATGTGGGAGAATCAGACAGTTCTGAAATTGACTATTTAACTCTGCTAGTTGTGTGACCAAGGACATGTAACTTACTTCTATGTTATGACTCCATTCTACCTTCTCCTTTTATTAAACTCACACATAATGCTTTATTCAAGTCTCACGTGATTTGTGTATAAAATGGGGATAATAATGATTACCACAAACTATTTCTGATCATGCTTTTATTGAATCCTTTTTATATGTCCATCACATAATAAGCCCTTGTTAAATGATAGCTTTTTAAAAACCGCTGTTTATTAAAAATAAGCTGTGAAAAATGGGGTGAATGTGGCTTTGGCAAAATAATGTATATTGTTCTGACCTAGATGTATATTGATATTTGAGAATGAGTAGTCTGAAATAAAGAAAACATGATTCTTTTAATCAGCAGAAAAAAGTATCTGCAATGAATGACAGCTCACCGTAGTCATCACTTTGACGAAGGCTCAGAAGATTAGAAAAGATGAGAATTGGTGAGGTTTTGAGGACTAATAATAATATTAGTAATAATAATAGTAATATATTCTTTGCATTTTTCAATGAATTATCCATCGTAATATATTCTCTTTCCAATGCCCTTATTTTTCAAACTTAGATGGATAACCCAAATCCTTGAGCTTCCTCTATTTATTCCTTCATGGCTGTGTGTGACTATTTCCTCACTTTATCTGGTTTCTGCCAATATTTGAAGTGAGATGTTTTCCTTTGAGGAAGGTAAAACTAAATCCATTAAGGTCTGCTCAAGAATCACCTTTCTTCATGGAAAGTTCATCTTTCTTTAAAATGAAGAGTCTGTGCCTAGCTATACTGAAATCTTGGGCTTTAAAAAATTAATGTTGCATAGGTGTTTACCACATATAAACGTTTTATTCTTTTCCATTAATAGATCATGGGGAATGAAATTTTAAACCTAGAGAGAACATTAAAAATGATTTACATATTGTACCTATATTTTTACAAGCTATATCTAAACATATTTAAAGTTTTATATACAGATTAGCTCTACTAAATATGTATATATTTAACTTAGAATTAATATACCATATAACCATAGAGTTTCATTGCTATACCTCAGTGAATCATTATGAATTAAAAAAAAACATTACAAGCAAACTCTGACTTATAAAAAAAAGATAATATCTAGTAGTGATGCTGAGATTGCATTGAAGTAATCCATTAATATATGGCTGATGAGAATCTAAATCGAGACAACTTTCCTGGACATTATATAAACTGTATCAAGTATTTTAACCGTGTTGTTTAACATTGTTCTATTAATATCATGCCTAGAAAGTGATCTTAGGAGATGGCTGTTCAGAGACTCACTCTTCAGAGATGGATACAGAGATTAATATAGAGCGAAGTTTATCATAGAAAACTATAGAATGATGAAAGTTCATTAAAATCCTAAATGTCTTACAAAAGGTGAATGATTAAATACATGTTTTAATCATATGAAGCAATAATGCAACAGTGAAAAAACTCATGCTTTCCAAAATATTTAATGACAGGGATTTAAATGAAAAACACCTGTGCCAGAAATATGATCTTGATTTTGTTGTGTGTGTGAGAGTGCACATGGAATTATCTATATAAGCATGGTGTTAAAATTGGATCATTTCTCTCCCCTGTAACTCAGTCATCAAAAAGACAATAACCAAGTAACATGGTATAAATACTCCTGAATTCCAAAGTAAGTTGCTACTCCATCTATGTAGGACTTGGAAAGAGTCAATATTATGACTATCAGCCTAATACGTTCTTCAGCATACAAAATGGTTGAGATTAAAAGAGGCTGAGAGAGGAGTTTATTTGGAGAAATTTGCTAAAGTGTGACAGCATTTTCCCTTCTCTCTCCCAAACCCTGTGAGGATGAGATGGGGGACTAGGGTGCCACCTCTTTCTCTCAAGTGAACTGAGAGAAACTTTGAGAAAACTGATCAACAATATCCTTCCAATTACTCAAGCCTAAAAGACCTTGTTTAATTTGACTCCACTTTCTCTTGCATGTCCTGCATGCAATCCATCAGGAAATTTTGACATCAGTGTATTCAAAACATATCCAGTATCTGACATTTCCCCCCATCTTCACTCCCTCCCTAACACATGTCACCATCACCTCTCGCCTGTGTTATTGCCAAAGTCTCCTTGGATTTCTCTGACTCCACATTTGCCCTTAGAGTCTATAACACAAAGTCGGTTCAATCCTGTTAGAAGGTGTCAGAATATGTTACCGTTCTGCTCAAAACTGTCGTGGCTTCCATCTCACTCAGAGCAGAAAGAGAAGTCTCCACAAGGACCTACAGAGCCTAAATGCTATCTTCCTCACTGAGCTCATTCCCTGCTCTTTCCTTGATCACCCTAAGTCCTTTAGCACTTTGTTCTCTTTCCTTTTTTCTCAAAGACGGAAGGTACATTCCCACTGTGGGCCTGATATGTACTATTTTCTCTTCCTGAAAGTTCTTACCTCCTTTACTACATAGCTTCTCCCTCCCCTCCTTGTGTTTGTTTAGATAGCTATCCCCTTTACAGTGAGACTTTCCCTGATCGCCATGCTTAAAACTGTAAGCTCTATACTCATCTTGGCTCTTCTAATCCCCCTTATTCTATACTATTTTTTCATAACATTAATTTTATTACATACTGTATAGTTCAGTCTGTGCAGGGTGACCTATGTCCCCATCCACCTGAGACGGAAGGGTTTATGCCTAACGTTATGACATAATTATGAAGAGCATTCTCTTTCACTGTCATTCTTACTTTCACTCTCAAAAATGTCTTGGTTTGATTAATCTATAAAAACAAATATTTTTGTCTGTTTTGTTCATGGTTCAAGGACAATGGTTCCTAAATGGTAGATGCTCAATAAATGCATGTCAAATGAATAAGTGAACTAATTGATGAGCACAGTATTTTGTCCATGAAATTAGGAGGAATATAAGGGATTGGTGTTTGACCCATACCTATGAAACTCAGAGGCAGTGGGCTATGTCTGGACCTCTCTGGCAGCAAGAGAGAGAGACAGATAGCACCCTGGGAACCAGCCACACTTCCGTTGAGGCCCTGGCCCAGGTCCTGTGCCTCACAGACCAGAGGTGGATGACAAGGGAGGAGCTGGCTGGGTGGTCAACTTTTGATGATTGCTCTACATTGGATATTTCAATTCATGACATGGGACAATTCTTGGGACTAGATGTATCCTGAGATATTGTTAATATTTCTGGCTGGGAAATTAGTCTGAGATTTCACCCAGAAAAGGACAGGTTTTGGGGGTGGAGGGAAGAAGAAAGATGTGTTATGATTGTACCTTTGTTTACAACTGTTTGTAAGTTAGTATTTAAAAGTATAAGCCAGGGAGTTGGAGAGATCTGATTTGAATGCCATTTCTGCACCTTAATAACTGTGGGACTTTGGTCAAGTTGCTTATCTTCCCTATGTTTCAGATTACAAGTGAGCCAATACATTTATAAGGGGGTATTTTTCACATATAAACTTTATTCAGCAAGGGCTCTGGATATATCTCTATCTATCTATCTGTTTATCTATCCACCTATCTTTCTATCATCTTTGTATCTAACCAGTTAACTTGGTTAAACAAGAAATTTTGAGACACATTTTAAAACACTGGGTTTTTTTTTTTTTTGAGAAAAATAGAGTAATTAAAAATATATTGGCATTCTTTCATTATCCATTTAGTACTCCCATAGTTCAGAATACCCATGCCCTATCTTTAATGGCCTATATACTTGGGAAGTCAACACAGACACATAATAAACTTTATACTTATTAGCTGGATACAGATCAATTTGCCATTAATGTGCTGATGATGTGTAGAGGAGAACTGGTGTCTGCTGTATCATGATTATGAAATCATCATCATTAGCCTCCTTTTAAAAATCAAACACAGGAAAGATTAATATCATTTCTACAAGAATTTCCTTAAATATGTATTGTAAGATTCACAGAGAAATTTTTAAACGTAGTGATTCTATCTTCTATAATAAAGCTTGGAATAAAAGTAAGTATCCTGCTAACTAAAGCAAATAAAACAAAGAACAATTTTGCTTCCAGTTATGTAAAGTTTTCTGGTCAAAAGTGATTTTGTTAAGTGTGGAAAATTGTTTGGACCTTCTTTGCTTTGTTTGTGTATGCAGTCAAAAAGTAAAAAATGAACTACACAAAAATTTCAATGTCTAGGGTATGTCTATTTAGAGATGAAAAAAGAATAGTTTTGGGGAAAAAAAGTGTGTCTTTTTCAGCAAGCATTCCACTTAGATTCTAAGGGCGGTCAACATCCCTGGAAGCTGTTATTTCTTGACTGGAAGTGGTCTGTTGTGCCTGGAAGCTTGAGCTCTTCTTTACGCTGCTTCTTTAAAAATAGCAATTACTTCTAGAGATTACCATTTTCAGGACTCAGCCTCAGGACTTCAGCACTCTGTTAGACAGCGTGGGAGCTAACTGAGATCTGGTTTGATGCCCACTTGCAAGCTGGTTAGGTTGTAAGTGACAGGAATCCTCCTGTTGTCTTTCTTCCCTGCTGCTTTAGTGTCCCCCTGCTCCACTGTCACACCCCAACCTTCAGTCTTTGACTCTCAACACAGGATAGCCAAGTCCAGCAAAGACATTAAAGTGACACTTCTTCAACTTTTCTACCCCTATGCCCCAAATTGTGGACGAGAATGTCTGCATGACCCTAGGAAGCTTAAAATCTGATGAAATCTGTCAGGTTACTAACTTGTTTTAATTGCTGAGATGGATATTTAGCAATAATCATTTAAAAAAATTCTTGGCTGAAATTTCTATAGGCATGTTTTATATCATAGGCCTCATGGACCTTGGTCATCCATTTGTTTTTCTTTTTGTTTTGAAGTAGATTCCAACTGGTTTTCCTAGGAAATTCTCATCTCTTCCTCAGGTACTTCCTCAGACAACTTTTGGTCAAGCTTCTTAGTTTTCAACTCTTTTTAGAGATTGACAATGAAAAGCTGAATGATGCTGATTGAGCATCTGAAAAGCTGGAAAAAAAAAAAGCTGTGATACTTTTAAATGGTGTATCAATTATGAAAATTTAAGTTTCCTAGGAAAGAAGTAAGGAATCTCATTTTTCTCTCACAAGAAATCTAAGATAGGCAGTCCAGGGCAGGATGCTCTTTCTGCCTTCCTGTTTTTTTCATCCTTTCTAATGCCATTTTCATCTTCATCATCATCATACCATCATAATATGGCTTCTCTACCTCCATTTTCCATTTGTGTTTCAGCCAGTGACCTAACAAAGAGGAAAGCAAGGAAACCTCTCCTGGAAAGCCATTAGAAACGAGATTTCTTTTACCTCACTGTCCTGAACCATAATGCACCCTTTCCTAGCTGCAAAACAGACTAAGAAATGTAGTTTTTTTTTTTTACCTGGGCACATGATCTTCATGAACAAAATCGGGATTCAGTTAGTAAGACAGAAGGGGAAAGCAGACATTGGTAGGCAAATAGCAAAGTCCTTCACGAGTAGGAAGAAAAAACTTGAGCATAAAGTAGAGTGGTTTTGCTTTGAACTCTTTAAAAGAAACTAAAATTTTCTCTCTTTGAAGATCTCAGGTAGTGTTATGAGGACACCTGTGCCAGGGAAACTCCATCCGGAGGGAAGTTAGCAAGAAATCTGTAGCAGTTAAGTGAAACTCAAAGGAATAGAACTGTGAAACTGTTAACTGAAAAGAAGTGGAGGAGCCCATAATCATTGTTCAATAACTGATAATATCAGACTTGATAGTATCAGACTTGATAATGGGATCATTGAAATCATTTGTAGCATTATCTTAGACGTGTGCTTAATTAATGAGGCAAAAGCAGTCTCAAGTTTCTTATATTTGGGGGGCATGATTATAGTGTTTGTAACATTGCTTATAGGACTGGAATTATGAATTGATTTGATTAAGGGCTAATTGTCTAGTTTTATTGTCACTCCAGAAATGACTTCTCTTTCCCCTGAAGTGGTGAGTTTTTACATTAGGTTCGGATGTGACGGTTATTAAGCTTTTGCCTCTTGGCTCAAAACTCACTCTTCTATACTTTGCTCTGTGAGGCTGGGACTCTGCAGATTACATTTCTCCTTGGCCAGCTTGCTCTCTGTTAGGCTTCATTGATGAGAATGCCAGAGACTGGAAGAAAAGAGGAGAGCTAATGGACTTTTTTGGTTTGATTCCTATTCCTGTCTGCGCAACTCCAGACACCACCTTCCACTATGGCTACAGATATTGAATCCAATAGCAGCAGTTGGTTCCAATTTTCATGATTCTCCCCCCTACTCTCAGAACTACCTTAATCAGGTCAACTCATAGACACCAGCAGCAAACAGACAGCATCCTGTTCTCAAAGATTGAGTCCCCACTTGGGGGAAGGGGTGCCCCCCAGAGCTTCTGCGTATCAGAGCCATCTGTGATGTGTTCCCTCCTTAGAAATCTGAGTCCCAGATCAACAGGGACTTCTCCAAGTTTCTAAATCCTAGTAACCTCTAGCTGTTGTCTGACCAGCTCTGGAAGTGGTAGAAGCTTCTTCCAGTTACTATTTCTATGTTATCTCAATGTCCTCTTTTGGTCTTTCTGTCCTCAATACTTATTTAAACAATCCCCTAGAATCTGATTCTTGTTGTCATTAAAATAGCTAGTTTGGTCCCTGTTTTCCTAAGTGGACAATGAGAAAAGGTAAATATATTTTAATGCTAAGCGCAATCTTTAATAACACAATGAGAAGAAAGAGAATGACCCCTAGCCAAAGGGAAGAGTAAGGTCCTTTTGTTCTCAACATGGCAGATAGGCTGAGGTACATGTTGACAGAGAGAAAGGGAGATCAGTTTGTTCCAGTAGCTTGCTTGTTCTCAAAGAATGTGGGTACTTTCTTATATAGTCAGGAAAGAACAACACTTCCCAGAAGGTTTCAGCAGGACTAATATAAGTGGCATGAGCTGTGTGTACCTTATTGCCTCAAACTGGTCCCCAACAGATGGCTATTAGTTACTTTCTATTAATGGGGACTGCCCAGTGCATGTAAGATAAGGGCTGGGCTATCCAGGCACAAAGAGTAGTTTCAAGACTATCACACTTGTACATTTTTGAACACAGCAATAGATTCTAAAATCGAAAGGCTGCACTGACTATAAGCTTTACTAATTTAGTGAATATTTTGGTGTCCAAAGAAAGTCTCATACAAAGCGAAATCCCCAAGTCCCCATTGAGATTATTCCAGGAATACCTACCAGAACAGATGATATCTGGTTTATCTTTGTAAATTGCTAGAAATCTTCCCCACTAAGGTGATGTGTTCGCCATGTGTATCAAAAGGGCATTTTTAATGTTTAATATTGTAATGTAGTAGAGGACAGAGGCTACGGTGTCCGAGAAGCACAGGACAAAATTAAAGTTATTTACATAGGCATTTGTTGTCACCTGGCATTTCTGTAAATAATACTTTATAATAATCTTCATATAAATATTTTGTTTCTAAAAATTGTTATCTAACTATATAGAGTATATGGCATGTAAATAATTAGACCCTCATATTTCATAATGGGGTAACCAAAAATTTCTAAAAAATCAAGAATGAGTAAAATTGTTTAGAAAAGTTATAGTACATATCAGAAAACAAATCCAAGGTCAACTCCTACTTGAAGGCAGATAGGGTCCTATCAAGGGACGGCTGTCTTTCGTTTCGACCCTCAGGACAGCTTGATTGTATACATGTGAAAATGGATTATTTTGACAAGAATAAAAGTGGTAAAGGTTAAAAAGGTAGCAGCATCAATTACAACAACCAAAATATTAGTATACCCAAAACTTAACCACAAAATATCTCAACTTTTATTAATTTCTGCTGACACATGACATTAGATAAGTAAGTAAGTATGTAGCCCTCATGGAAAGGAAGGACATCTTTGTGATTTTAATGTGCGTATTTATTGGAAGACAAATGGTCTCTTGGGGAAATCTCTATTTTCTGATTACCAATAAGAAAGTCATTTAAAAGACTATCAGAGTATCTATAGGATAAGCAACAATTTCCAGAGTCTCTACTGTAGAAGCAATGAAAATACAAGGGTTCAAGGTATAACTAACAAGTAGAGTAACTTACCATTATTTTTATTAGACCAAATCTTTGTAATGATCCTATGAGTTATATGTACTTAAAAATAGGGTTAGTATTATTCATTGCTCATATTAGATATCTCTTCCTCTGCCTTGAACTTTTGACAAAAGAAGAAGAAAAAGGAGAAACTGATCTGTTTAGCAGTGATTTTTCAAACTGTTTTTTGTTTTCTGCAGTGAAATTTTTCTAGAGGTGAAAAATTGCAATATGCAAAGTGATTAAGATGGCAGTTCCTCTAGGCCAAGGTCCAAGTTAAGTAGCAGATGGACCTGGCATCCTCCTGTATCATTCCCCCATTGTATCAGTGCCTCACTTCAAATACTTTTATACAAAGTATACAATTGGCTGGTTTAAGGAATGACTTCTAACTTTTCGATTGCCACTCTAGAAATTTTGGGGACACCAATCTTTGTAAAAAATATAGCATGGTATCTTACTAATTTAAAAAACAAACAAAACAAACCCACAGATTCCCTGAACAAAAATCTACCCTGTTTTTTCCTTTCATCAGAGTGTATATGCAAATGTATGAATCTAAGAAATTATAAGGTTACTTTTAATTGTATTTTTGTATAGAAATGTGAGATGAGGGTTTTTTAAAAAAATATTTATCTGTGACGGTTTTTCATGAAAATTCAAATAGAATTTCAATTAAAATTTAGCATTAGGCTAAACAAACACTATATTTTGGAATGTGTTTGGAATTTAAAAAGCAGAAAACAATCTTATTAAAACATAACATTTTCTTCTCTCTCCCATCCTTCCTTCCTTCCCTCCTTCCTTCCTTCCTTCCTTCCCTCCTTCCTTCCTTCTTTCCTTCTTTCCTTCCTTCCTTCCTTTCTCTCTTTCTCTCACTCTTCCTTCCTTCCTTCCTCCCTCCCTCCCTCCCTCCCTCCCTCCCTCCCTCTCTCTCTCTCTCTCTCTCTCTTTCTTTCTTTCTTTCTTTCTTTCTTTCTTTCTTTCTTTCTTTCTTTCTTTCTTTCTTTCTTTCTTTCTTTCTTTCTTTCTTTCATTCTTCTCTTTCTCCCTCTCCCCCTCCCCCACCATCCCTAAGCAGGTGGGACTATGAATCAAGCAAGTGCCTCTACCATTACTTTTCTGCATGACTATAAGTGGCTTGACATTTCAAACTGGAGTTTATCTATCTTTGGAGAGGGTGCAATGGTATTTTTAAAGCTATTCTCCTGCCCTCATAAGATATAGGTTATTAAGGTCAGGAAGTTTCCCTGTACTTAGGGTCCTAATCTCTTCTAACTAGTCTCCAAGGTCGGGGCCCCTGAGAACATTCTCTCTAAATTTGAATTCCCTTTGCTTCATGAGTGTTTTCAAAATGTCCTCTTATTTCTAGATGTACCTCAGAAGTATTGAATCTATCCAATGGTCCATTTATCCCATCACTAATTCAAAGAAATACTTATTGAGTACCTACTATGTGACAGGCACTCTATGAGTTGCTAGATTATGAAGAACCTAAGGAGTTTGAAATTTATCTTGAAAGCTAAAGACTGTTACTGCAGGATTTTAAGCAGAACAATGGCATGATTAAATAAAATAATTTAGGAGACCACTGCAGGTATCTATAGTAGCAATTTTTAGAATATAACTATAATAATGGAGTGTGAGTAGAGAGGATTGATTCCAAAAATATTCAGCACACAGTATGTACAGGACTAGGTGACTGATAAAATGTGGCATTGACACACGAGAGAGGGAGAGGTCCAATATGATTCTCAGGATACTAGCTTGGTTGATTGGATGGACGGTGTCATTCAGTGAGCTGTGGAGTTGAAAAGGAAGAACACATTTGGAGGAAAAGTTGTTAGATTTTGCATTAAGCATACTGGGGCTTATAAGTAGAAATGATCAGAAGCCAGTTGGATACACAAGTCTGGAACACAACAGAATCACTTCCATGAAGAAATCCTTCTAGATTTGTCAGCTGGAAATAATCTTTATTCCTCACACACCCATAATAGTTTATATGTACTGCCTTGTAACATTTACCACCGTCTACTATACATTTAAATTATTTATGTATGTGTCATGTCTCCCTTATTAGCAAGCTCCTTGAGGCAGGACCCATGACTGTTACATCTTTTTATCCATAAAAATGTCTAGAAAATGACAGGCATTCAAAATCATGTGCTAAATGATGGACAGACTTAGCCATTTCACTGAAGATGTTCCCTGGAGATTTTATGAGAATCACCCTCAGAGTTTATCCCCATTGTTATTAATGTTTGCTTCATTTTATTTTGGCTACAGTGTTATTTGTATTAGATTGATGATTTGTATCAGATTATCTCCCACCAGCATCGCTGGCAGAACCAGCTGTCTGGTTGACCGAATTCTATCAGATGCACCTTTGTTTTTTTTTTCCCATTGATTTGCATGCACAGAATCAGAAAGGAAAGGCTCTTTATTCAGCTGAGCCATCCCGGGCATGGGCAGTACCGCATCAATGTTCTCAAGCTTTAGGGCGAATTGAAACTTCTTTCATTATAAACAATCTTATGTAAGGGAGATACATGTATATTTTAATAGATATCTAGTATCCCTTTTCCTAACAGTGATATTATGTGTTTCTGAGTTGTAAGTTTATCGATGGTGGTGCTCCAAGCCCAAAAAAGCTTAAAAGTTTTTTTTTTTTTTTTTTTTTTTTTTAAATAGGAGATACAGCTTTTTGGATGAATCTTAGCCAGTGAAAGCCTGCCAGGATTCAGGATTCAGATGTACCATTTAAGAGGGTTGACATATGGGAGCTGATTGCTTGATATACACAGATTTAATGGTATATTAAAGTGCTTTTATCACTGATGGCTTAGCTTGGCATATCTAAAAATTTACAGTTGTCACCCTGTAATCCTGAGCATCAACCTAGTATTCTGTTTCTGATATTGAGACCATGGAATGTTCTGTGGGAAAGTTTTCTAGAACTCACTTATATCTTCATCTTGTTAATCTGGCTTATCCACTAAGACCCAGATCAGGTGCCATCCTTCCGGTAACCCATTTATTTTCCTTCAGTCTGGGTCAGGCACCTCTCTTTAGAGTTCTTATAACAACTAATGGCTATCATTCTAATAACACTTGTAGGGTTATTGGTCTTGGACTTTGAATTATAATAGTCTTAAGAGCTGGTGAGTGTCTTTTTTTTTTTAACATCTTTATTGGAGTATAATTGCTTTACAATGGTGTGTTAGTGTCTGCTTTATAACAAAGTGAATCACCTGTACATATCCATATATCCCCATTTCTCCTCCCTCTTGCATCTCCCTCCCACCCTCTCTATCCCTCCCCTCTAGGTGGTCACAAAGCACCAGGCTGATCTCCCTGTGCCATGCAGCTGCTTCCCACTAGCTATCTATTTTACATTTGGTAGTGTATGTATGTCCATGCCACTCTCTCACTTCATCCCAGCTTACCCTTCCCCCACCCTGTGTCCTCAAATCCAAGTCCATTCTCTAGGTCTGTGTCTTTATTCCTGTCCTGCCCCTAGGTTGTTCAGAACCTTTTTTTTTTTTTTAGATTCCATATATATCTTAGCATACGGTATTTGTTTTACTCTTTCTGACTTACTTCACTCTGTATGACAGTCTATAGGTCCATCCACCTCACTACAAATAACTCAATTTCGTTTCTTTAATGGCTGAGTAATATTCCGTTGTATATATGTGCCACATCTTTATCCATTCATCTGTCGATGGACACCTAGGTTGCTTCTATGTCCTGGCTATTGTAAATAGAGCTGGAAGGATCATTGTGGTACATGACTCTTTTTAAATTATGGTTTCCTCAGGGTATATGCCCAGTAGTGGGACTGCTGGGTCGTATGGTAGTTCTATTTTTAGTTTTTTAAGGAACTTCCATACTGTTCTCCATAGTGGCTGTATCAATTTACATTGTCACCAACAGTGCAAGAGGGTTCCCTTTTCTCCACACTCACTCCAGCATTTATTGTTCGTAGATTTTTTTGATGATGGCCATTCTGACTGGTGTGAGGTGATACCGCATGGCAGTTTTGATTTTCATTTCTCTAATGATTAAAGATGTGGAACATCCTTTCATGTGTTTGTTGGCAATCTGTATATCTTCTTTGGAGAAATGTCTATTTAGGTCTTCTGCCCATTTTTGGATTGGGTTGTTTCTTTGGTTTTTTTTTTGATATTGAGCTCCTTGAGCTGCTTGTAAATTATGGAGATTAATCCTTTGTGAGTTGCTTTGTTTGCAAATATTTTCTCCCATTCTGAGGGTTGTCTTTTCATCTTGTTTATGGTTTCCTTTGCTGGGCAAAACTTTTAAGTTTCATTAGGTCCCATGTGTTTATTTTTGTTTTTATTTCCATTTCTCTAGGAGGTGGGTCAAAAAGGATCTTGCAGTGATTTATGTCATAGAGTGTTCTGCCTATGTTTTCCTCTAAGAGTTTGATAGTGTCTGGCCTTACATTTAGATCTTTAATCCATTTTGAGTTTATATTTGTGTATGGTGCTAGGGAGTGTTCTAAATTCATTCTTTTACCTGTAGCTGTCCAGATTTCCCAGCACCACATATTGAAGAGTCTATCTTTTCTCCATTGTATATTCTTGCCCCCTTTGCCAAAGATAAGGTGACCATATATGCGTAGGTTTATCTCTGTGCTTTCTCTCCTGTTCCATTGATCTATATTTCTGTTTTTTGTGCCAGTATCATACTGTCTTGATTACTGTAGCTTTGTAGTATAGTCCGAAGTCCAGGAGCCTGCTTCCTCCAGTTCTGGTTGTCGTTCTCAAGATTGCTTTGCTATTTGGGGTCTTTTGTGTTTCCACACAAATTATGGAATTTTTTGTTCTACTTCTGTGAAGGATTCCATTGGTAGTTTGATAGGAATTGCAATGAATCTGTAGATTGCTTTCGGTAGTATAGTCATTTTCACAATGTTGATTCTTGCAATCCAAGAACATGGTATAACTATCCATCTGTTTGTATCATCTTTCATTTCTTTCATCATTGTCTTATAGTTTTCTGCATATAAGTCTTTTGCCTCCTTAGGTAGGTTTATTCCTAGGTGTTTTATTCTTTTTGTTCCAGTGGTAAATGGGAGTGTTTCCATAATTTCTCTTTCAGATTTTTCATCATTAGTGTATAGGAATGCAAGAGATTTCTGTGCATTAATTTTGTATCCTGCTGCTTTTCCAAATTCATTGATTAGCTCTAGTAGTTTTCTGGTAGCATCTTTAGGGTTCTTTATATAGTATCATTTCATCTGCAAACAGTGACAGTTTTACTTCTTCTTTTCTGATTTTGATTCATTTTATTTCTTTTTCTTCTCTGAATTTTGTGTCTAAATCTTCCAAAACTATTTTGAGTAACAGTGGTGAGAGTGGGCAACGTTGTCTTGTTCCTGATCTTAGTGGAGATAGTTTCACTTTTTCACCATTGAAAACAATGTTGGCTGTGGGTTTGCCATATATGGCCTTTGTTATGTTGAGGTAAGTTCCCTCTATGCCTACTTTCTGGAGGGTTTTTATCATAAATGGGTGTTGAATTTTGTCAAATGCTTTTTCTGCATTTATTGAGATGTTCATATGATTTTTCTCCTTCAATTTTTTAATATGATTTATCACATTGATTGATTTGCATATATTGAAGAATCCTTGTATTCCTGGAATAAACCCCACTTGATCATATTGTATAATCTTTTTAATGTGCTGTTGGATTCTGTTTGCTAGTATTTTGTGGAGGATTTTTGCATCTATGTTCATCAGTGATATTTGCCTGTGGTTTTTTTGTGACATCTTTGTCTGGTTTTGGTATCAGGGTGATTATGACCTCGTTGAATGAGTTTGGAGTTTTCCTCCCTCTGCTATATATTGGAAGAGTTTGAGAATGATAGGTGTTAGTTCTTCTCTAAATGTTTGATAGAAGCCATCTGGTCCTGGGCTTTTGTTTGTTGGAAGATTTTTAATCACAGTTTCAATTTCAGTGCTTATGATTGGTCTGTTTATATTTCCTATTTCTTCCGGGTTCAGTCTTGGAAGGTTGTGCTCTTCTAAGAATTTGTCCATTTCTTCCAGGTTGTCCATTTTATTGGCATATAGTTGCTTGTAGTAATCCCTCATGATCCTTTGTATTTCTGTAGTGTCAGTTGTTACATCTCCTTTTTCATTTCTAATTCTGTTGATTTGAATCTTCTCCCTTTTTTTCTTCATGAGTCTGGCTAATGGTTTATCAATTTTGTTTATCTTCTCAAAGAACAAGCTTTTAGTTTTATTAATCTCTGCTAGTGTTTTCTTCATTTCTTTTTCATTTATTTCTGATCTGATCTTTTTGATTTCTTTCCTTCCACTAACTTTCAGGGGTTTATTTTGTTCTTCTTTCTCTAATTGCTTTAGGTGCAAGATTAGGTTGTTTATTTGAGATCCTTCTTGTTTCCTGAGGTAGGATTTTATTCCTATATAATTCCCTCTTAGAACTGCTTTTGCTGCATCCATAGGTTTTGGGTCATTGTGTTTTCATTGTCATTTGTTTCTAGGTGTTTTTGATTCCCGCTTTGATTTCTTCAGTGATCTGTTGGTTATTTAGTAGTATATTGTTTAGCTTCCACATGTTTGTATTTTTTACAGATTTTTTCCTGTAATTGATATCTAGTCTCATAGCGTTGTGTTCGGAAAAGATACTTGATATGATTTCAGTTTTCTTACATTTACCAAGGCTTGATTTGTGACCCAAGATACAATCTATCCTGGAGAATGTTCCATGAGCCCTTGAGGAGAACATGTATTCTGTTGTTTTTGGATGGAATGTCCTACAAATATAAATTAAGTCCATCTTGTTTAATGTGTCATTTGAAGCTTGTGTTTCCTTATTTATTTTCATTTTGGATGCTCTGCCCATTGGTAAAAGTGAAGTGTTAAAGTCCCCTACTATTATTGTGTTACTGCCAATTTCCCCTTTTATGGCTGTTAGCATTTGCCTTATGTATTGAGGTGCTCCTATGTGGGATGCATAAATATTCACAATTGTTATATCCTCTTCTTAGACTGATCCCTTGATCATTAGGTAGTGTCCTTCTTTGTCTCTTGTAATAGTCTTTATTTTAAAGTCTATTTTGTCTGTTATGTGAATTGCTACTCCAGCTTTCTTTTGATTTCCATTTGCATGGAATATCTTTTTCCATCCCCTCACTTTCAGTCTGTGTGTATTCCTAGGTCTGAAGTGGGTCTCTTGTAGACAGCATATAGACGGGTCTTGTTTTTTTGTCCATTCAGCCAGTCTATGTCTTCTGGATAGAGCATTTAATCCATTCATATTTAACATACTTATCGATATGTATGTTCCTATTACCATTTTCTTAATTGTTTTGGGTTTGTTATTGAAGGTCTTTTCCTTCTCTTGTGTTTCCTGCCTAGAGAACTTCCTTTAGCATTTTTTGTAAAGCTGGTGTGGTGGGGCTGAATTCTCTTGGCTTTTGCTTGTCTGTAATGGTTTTAATTTCTCTGTTGAATCTGAATGAGATCCTTGCTGGGTAGAGTAATCTTCGTTGTAGGTTTTTCCCTTTCATCACTTTCAATATGTCCTGCTGCTCCCTTCTGGCTTGCAGAGTTTCTGCTGAGAAATCAGCTGCTAACCTTAAGGGGATTCCCTTGTATGTTATTTGTTAGTTTTCCCTTGTTGCTTTCAATATTTTTTCTTTTTATTTAACTTTTGATAGTTTGATTAATATGTGTCTTAGTGCATTTCTCCTTGGATTTATCCTGTATGGGACTCTGCGCTTCTTGGACTTTATTGACTATTTCCTTTCCCATATTAGGGAAGTTTTCAACTATAATATCTTCAAATATTTTCTCAGTCCCTTTCTTTTTCTCTTCTTCCTCTGGGACCCCTATAATTTGAATGTTGGTGTGTTTAATGTTGTCCCAGAGATCTCTGAGATTGTCCTCAATTCTTTGCATTCTTTTCTCTTTATTCTGCTCTGAGGTAGTTATTTCCACTATTTTATCTTCCCAGTCAGTTATCCGTTCTTCTGCCTCAGTTATTCTGCTATTGATTCCTTCTAGAGAATTTTTAATTTCATTTATTGTGTTGTTCATCATTGTTTGTTTGCTCTTTAGTTCTTCTATGTCCATGTTAAACGTTTCTTGTATTTTCTCCATTCTTTTTCCAAGATTTTGGATCATCTTTACTATCATTACTCTGAATTCTTTTTCAGGTAGACTGCCTATTTCCTCTTCCTTTGTTTGGTCTGGTGGGTTTTTATCTTGCTCCTTCATCTACTTGTGCTTCTCTGTCTTCTCATTTTGTTTCTCTTATTGTATTTGGGGTCTTCTTTTCGCAGGCTGCAGGTTTGTAGTTCCTGTTGTTTTTGGTGTCTGCCCCTAGTGGCTAAGGTTTGTTCAGTGGGTTGTGTAGGCTTCCTGGTGGAGCAGACTTGTGCCTGTTTTCTGGTGGATGAGGCTGGATCTTGGCTGTCTGTTGGGCAGGACTGTGTCCGGTGGTGTGTTTTGGTGTGTCTGTGAACTTATTATGATTTTAGGCAGCCTCTGTGTTAATGGGTGTGGTTGTGTTCCTGTCTTGCTAATTGTTTGGCATAGGGTGTCCAGCACTGTAGCTTGCTGGTCTTTGAGTAGTTCTGGCTCTTAGCATTGAGATGCAGGTGTCTGGGAGAGCTTTCGCCATTTTATATGATGTGGAGCCACGAGGTCTCTGGTGGACCAATGTCCTGAAATTAGCTCTCCCACCTCAGAGGCTCAGGCCTGACACCCGGCCAGACCACGAGGACCCTGTTAGCCATATGGCTCAGAAGAAAAGGGAGAGGAAAAAAATGAAAGAAAGAAAGAAAAATAAATAAATAAAATAAAGTTATTCAAATAAAAAATATATTATTAAAAATAAAAAAATAAAAAAGTAATTTTAAAAAAAGAAAGAAGAGAGCATCCAAACCAAAAAACAAATCCACCAATGATGAGAAGAACTAAAAACTATACCCAAAAAACCCCAAAACGGACAGACAGAACACGAGGACAAAAAGTAAAAACAAAGCTTTTGGGAAGTCTGTGGTCTTTGTCACCATTCAGTAGGTGTTCTGTTGGAGTTGTTCCACATATAGATATATTTCTGATGTATTTGTGGGAGGAAGGTGATCTCCACGTCTTACTCCTCTGCCATCTTGAAAGTCCCATGGTGAGTGTCTTTAACGTTCTATCTCCAGTACCTGGAAAAGTACCAGGCATCTAGTAGGTGGCATGCTATCAACTGCAAATGTCTTCTGGTCTTTGGTTTTATCCAATAAAAATCTGTCATGTATTATTTTATCTAAACCAGAGGTCACAAATTCCTAAAAGATTGAGGTGATTATCCAGGGGCTAACAGGTAACATAAATGAGGGCAGCAGACTAGGTACAAAGCAGTAGGAAGAGGTGGGAAACTAGAAAGTACATATATATTCTTTCTAAAAGTGTTCAAGTTCTTTTTTTTTGTAACTCTCTACAGTAGAGGATAAAACACAAAACAAACATCTATAGATAAATTCAGATCTCTGGTCAACGTTTTTGTACCATTTGTATGGTTTATCTCTTAACATAACACACTAAAAATGACCTCTTAATATAATACACTTCATTAGTAATGCAACTATAACCACAGTATTCCCTATGTGTCCATAGAAATTGCTGCTCCAGGACTAAACTTTTTGGTTTGTAGCTCCATTCCCAAGGATTACTAACAGCAGATTTCTGGAGCAGCTCAGATCCCACAGCTGAGATCATTATGTTACTGTCTTTGAAACCTCTTATCTTCTGATCAGTCCTTTGCCAAGCAGATCTAGAAATCAATTCTTGGAGGGTCCACCCTGCTAGCTAGTCAGACAAACCCTAACATGTTAGAATCCCCATTGAGGAAAATCCTAACTTCTTCTGAAGACATCTACTATATTTACTTAGAGTTCCTAAATCCCTCTATTGATAGGTTATATGCATAGAAAAGATTATTACACATTTTTAAAACTATTTGATAAGTTATGTTGTGCCTTTAAAAAGCATCAAATGAATTGTGTTTTAGCACATAGTCAACACTCAAATAGAAGTTTTATTACATGTTAAAGTTTCTATTTCTTGTAACCAGAATGAAAGAGGTCAGCCTGTCCTCCAGATTATATAGATTATTTATGATTTTATGTTAATTCTTCAGGAGCAAATCATATCACTTGGAGCTTCCCAGCTTTATCATTCAGCCTATCAATTATATGCTACTTCATCCTTACCAAGAATAGCTGAACTCACACTGCTGGGATATTAGCTGTGGACATACACTATATTTTAGTCTACTGGAATAACAAATTATGAATTATGTTTTACCAATCCATAATGAATTCTATTGGTATTCTTATAAAACACTGAATTTTCAGGTACCAATGAGCAAGCGCCTTGTATTTAGTAGGTGCTCAATAAATAGCTATTGATGGATTGATATATGCTTCAATAAAATAAAATGAATCCATTTCTTCTTTTTCTCCTTTCTCAAGTCTGTTTTAAGAAGTTGAAAGTGCCTGATCTGAGGATATTTTAAGCAATGTAGATCCCTTAGGTTCAGCATTTACTGACCACATTTGTCTTTTTCATGATAACAGATGAAAACAGTAATGGAATTGTGGAATGGGGTTTAAGTTTGAAGTTATACCTGAGCTGTGTTTAATGGTGTATATATTCTTTTTATCCTTAAAATTTCCCTGGAGTGTGAAGTAGCATTGTCTGTATCAGAATTCGCTTTTGCTTCTAACACAGAATATTTTATTTGCCTATTCATGCTACATTTCCTCATCCTCCTCTGCTTCATTCCTTCCCAGGTGCAGACTTGCCGTTATAGTCAGTTGTGTCTCATTCCTCTCTCTCACTATAGGGCCGGCCTCATCAGACGTGGTCACAAACCATATTCCTTTCAAAGTTAAAATTGCCCTTTAGCCCCAGGTTTTTATTTCTCCATGTGTTTTTTACAGCCTGTAATGAAGTTTCTAGGGTATCAAATGAAGGGGATAGCTGCCAAAGGTGTCACTTCTTTTTTTTTTTTTTTTTTAATTTATTTATTTTTACTTTTGGCTGTGTTAGGTCTTCGTTTCTGTGCGAGGGCTCTCTCTAGTTGCAGCGAGTGGGGGCCACTCTTCATCGCGGTGCGCGGGCCTCTCACTATGGTGGCCTCTCTTGTTGCAGAGCACAGGCTCCAGACGCGCAGGCTCAGTAATTGTGGCTCACGGGCCCAGTTGCTCTGCGGCATGTGGGATCTTCCCAGACCAGGGCTCGAACCCGTGTCCCCTGCATTGGCAGGCAGATTCTCAACCAATGCGCCACCAGGGAAGCCCGAAAGGTGTCACTTCTTACTGAAATGATAATTTATGATCCCCTTCATGATTTGTGCATTTGATGTCATATTTCACATCTTCATGCCCATCCCTTAACAGTTTATTTTATTATAACTGATTTTTAAAAAAAAGATTTATGTATTTATTTATTTTTTGGCTGTGTTGGGTCTTTGTTGCTGTGTGCGGGCTTTCTCTAGTTGTGGCGAGCAGGGGCTGCTCTTCGTTGCAGTGCATGGGCTTCTCATTGCGGTGGCTTCTCTTGTTGCAGAGCATGGGCTCTAGGTATGTGGGCTTCAGTAGTTGCAGCACATGGGCTCAGTATATGTGGCTCATGGCTCTAGAGCGCAGGTTCAGTAGTTGTGGCACACAGACTTAGTTGCTCCGAGGCATGTGGGATCTTCCCGGATCAGGGATTGGACCCGTGTCTCCTGCAATGGCAGGCAGATTCTTAACCACTGCGCCATCAGGGAAATCCCTGTGTGGTTTTTTTCTTTACAGCCTTGGTTGTAGGAGAACTAGTCTGCTAGTATTCAGGTGGTTCTCAGCAAGGGTTTCTCAATATGTTATTACCGCTTTGATGTGTTTGTGAGGAAAGTGAGCTCAAGATCTTGATCCCTACTCTGCCATCTTGATCTTGCCAATAAAGAAAAAAAGATGTTTTATTAGCACAGTATTGAAGCACAGAGCATAAAAGAATTTCACACATACATGACAAAATATAGAGGAGCTGATTTTCAATAACAGTTAATAAACCAAGACAAGTGGTTTGGTATTTCAACAAGATGATTATTTTGGGGGAGGGGGGATCTGAAAAAAAAACAATAGTTATAAATTACAACCTTAACCCAGAAGTGATAAAATATTCCCTGATAGCTTGCAACTTAAATAATGTGCAGCTTTAGACATTTCATTCATTCAACACACATTTATTCTGTGTCTAGTGTATGCCACTCTTTGCTAGGAAATGATGCTGTAAAATGGATTGTCCTTTCCTTCATGGGATTTATAGATTAATAGGGATATATTACTAAGGATACTGTGAAAAAGCATGTATAGGGCAAAGAGATGACCTAAAAGAAGATTGGACAAATTTACCTGAAAGACAGAGGGAAGATTAATGAAAAGCTTCAGAGAGGAAGGAACCAGTGAGTCTTAACAACTTAGTAGGTCATCAAGCAGACATGGCATAACCCGTATGGAATGGAAATTTATCTTAATTATATCTCTAACAAAACAAACTACCCTAGTAGCACCAAATGTGTGGTACTTGACAAATGTCCTTTTTATATTAAACAAACACACTTCATTTTTATTCATTTTCTCCTCTGTCTAATTGTCATGCACAAATTTTTAATTATTATTTCTGAATTGTCATACAGCAAAATAAGCTTTTTTAGTTTAGCAAATTTTAACACGTATAGATTAGTGTAACCACCAGCATAATGACTATTCAGAACAATCCCATTACTCCCCCCAAAAAACGCCTTGTGTTACAATCACACTCTCCCTACCTCCTAACCCCTGGCAACCATTGATCTGTTCTCTGTCACCATAGTTTTCTGCTTTTGAAAATGTCGTCTAAATTGAATCACTGAGTATGTGAATTTATAAAACTTGTTCCTTCATTCAGTATAATCCATTTGAGGTTCAGTCAAGTTCCTGTGGTATCAATAGTTTTTTCCTATTTTATTGCCAAGTTGGGTTCCTTTATATGGATGTACCAGTTTCCTTATCCACTTACCTGTTGAAAGAGATTTGGGTTGTTTTCAGTTTTTGAAGGTGATGAACAGAACTGATAAAAAATTCACATACAGGTTTTTGGGTAAACATAAATTTTTTATTTCTCAAAGGTAATAGTTTAAAGAGGGGGGTTGATGAGTCATATGGTAAGCATGTGTTAAACATTTTAAGACACTGAAGTGGCTGTGCCCTTTTGAACCTCCACAGCAATGTATGAGTGCTCTATTGCTTCACCCCCTTGCCAAAACTTGGTGTTCTCAGTCTTTATTCTTTAAATTTTATCTATTTTCATAAGGTAGGTGGTAGTATCTCACTGTGGTTTTATTTTGCTTTTAATTTTAATAAAGTTCAATTTGTCAATTTTCTTTTCTTTTATGGATTGTGCTTTCACTGTCATGTCTGGGAATTCCTTATTTCACCTTCATTCCTGAAAGATATTTTTACTGGACATAGAATACTGAGTTGATAGCTTTTTCTTTCAGCATTTAAAAAGTGTTGTGTCACTTCCTTTTGGTGTTCATAGTTTCTGATAAGTCCATGATAATTCAAGTTGTTTTTCCTGCGTAGAAAATACTTCTTTTTCTTCTAGCTGTTTTCAAATTAGTTTTATTGCTTTTAGTTTCCAGCAGTTTGATCTGACTGGGCATGGACTTTAGGGGGATCCTCTTTGATGTTTACTGAGCTTCTTGAATCTATAGTTTTATGTACTTTATCATGTTTTTAACCATTGTTTCTTCAAATATTTTTTTCAACATTACACTTTTTCTCCTCTCATTCTAGGGCTCTGCTTTAAAAAAATGTTAGATCTTTTGTTGTTGTCACCCAGGTCTTTGAGGTACTGTTCACTTATTTTCCTTTTTTTCCCTCTGTGTTTTTCAGACTGAATAATTTCTGTTGATCTGTCTTCAAGTTCACTGAGTACCTTCTTTATAATCTCCATTCAAAGATTTCAAATTTTCAATTATTTTACTTAGTTCTAAAATGTGCTTGGATTTTCTTTATTCTTTTTCTTTTGTAGATAATTTTATTTTTCTTCTCATTTCAATAATGTTTATGATTGCTTGTTGGAGTAATTTTATAGTAGCTACTCTAACGCCTTTCTCAGAAAATTCCAAGTTCTGCATCACCTTGGTACTTATGTCTGTTGATTGGCTTTTCCCACAAGAGTTGAGGAGGTTCTTTGTATGCTCAGTAACTTTGAATTGTATCCTGGATATTTTGAGTATTATATTATGAGTGTATATTATGAGTATATAAGTCTTTTTTAAATCCTGTGGAGAATTTATTTTTGTTTCAGTTATCAATCTACTTAGTTATGTTCAGATTGCAAGTTCTAGTTCATCTTCTATCGGTAGTGGTTCCTTTGTTGGTTCAGTTTTTAATGACTTTATTATACTATTTTCCTCTGTCCCCCACCTGAGGGTGATCTGTCTGTTAGTTTAGTTCTCAAATTGTTTGGTATTTTTATTACTATCAGATCTACACATATGTAGCTCAAGATTGAGCTCAGAAGTTTATAACTTATTCTATGGTATTGTTTTCCCAAGCTCCTCCCTCCTTTCACTCTCTCTGGATGTTTCTGGTTCCCTGGGGCTCCTCTTTTAAGTCATGTGGCCAGCAAGCTGGGGCTTTTGTTGGTCCTCTCTCCTTGCCCTTTCACAAATATGTCCACCTCTAGGACAAAGCAGAGATACGACAGAGAGAAAAAAAAGCAAGGGAGGGTCACCTCACCTCTTGGGACCACAGGACTGAATGTCCATATGCTTCACAGTTTTGCTTCCTATTACAACTCTTATTTCCCCCTCTGAAGTATTGTTTGGGGGCTCAAATGCAAGAGAATGGGAAAAAAAGGGAAAAATACAAAAAGGTGATTTCTGCAGTCTATCTGAACATTAGATGTTCCTTTTCCTGCTCCTGGAGTCAGAAATAGAGGGGTTTTCTAGAGAGCTCTCTGGCTGCACCCTGTACCCACTTCCAGATTTCAGGCTATACTTAATCTAGGTCTAGGATACCTGAAGGATATCCTGGTAAAAAAATGGTAATCTCACCACTGGTTTGGTGATACTTTAAATTCTAGTCTTTATACACAAGTTTCCTGCATTACTTAATTTCCAGAATCTTCAAAATCTGCTCCATGCATTATATCCAGGTTTTATAGCTGCATTCAGTGGGAGAGACAGGGTAAAATGTGCTTATTCCATTTTATCCAAGATTGAAAACTCTTATGCTATTTTAAAACATTTGTTATTATTAATTAGGCCTATACTTTTCCTTTGAGGAGCTATGGAAAACTTTTCATGTCTACCAGGCACATTTATGTAGAATCAATGGTACCACTTGTCAGTATAAGACTCTTTCAAAGGGCATTGAGGAAGGCTTGATCTCAGCAAGTTGAAAGTTACCATTTGATATTTTAGAAGTTACAAAACTCATTTTGTATTGTCTTAAATAGTTCCAGAATAGCACAAATAATCAACACTCCACAATTGAACAAAATAAGTTTGGCTTAGTAATATTAGTGTATCTACAATTTTAGTTGTAAATTGTAAGTTGTTTTTCTCTCTGTTTTTATTTTGAGGATATATGTTTATATTTAATAAATATTGGTCCACATTTTATGTTGATCTTTCTTTAGATAATTTAAATCACTGGCCCTACTAACAAGAGAAACTATTAAAAATTTGAATTAATACACATCTTTGAGCATCTAATGTAAGCAATAGACCCCTTTTCCAGGAAAAAAAAGAAAAAGAAGCACAGAATTTAGGGCTTCACAGATGGATTAGAGTTCATCTGTGAAAACTAGTTAAGAATCTCTATTATGATCAACATACTCATTGCTTTTAAGTAGTCAGTCATTAAAGTCTAGTTAAAATTGAAGTTTTGATTAGAAAAAGCTGAAGGAGAAGACTCAAGAATGAGTATTACATGCATTTAAACGGGATAATCAAACACTAAAATCTGAAGAACTATAAAATATTTTCCTGTCAAAAAGGCTACTTCTGTTCAACTTGAATAGTCTACTTTCATTTGATATCACATGCAGTGTTCTGAAGAAGAATATTTTTGGAATTTATGCCAAAATCTTTTTACAGAGACACACAACTGATCTCTTAAAAATCTGAGCTAAATCGTGTGACCAAATTGCTGACAGCAGCTTCTAATCCAGACAGCACATCTGCTGACCTAGAGAAAGGATGACTGGTTGGATTGGCATCTCCTTCTTCAATGTTAGGTAAGGGGAATTTATAATCGTGTATGTGATTGGAGCAAAAATTAGCGTTTTGGCTGATAGAATCATCATCTTAATGCTTCGCCTGAAAGGACTGATCTGGAAGCAATTTAGAGAGTTTGATTTACAACCAACTTTGAAAAGAATAACACATGTTCTCAAGACATTTCGGACATGCAGTGAATAGGGAGCTGTCCAGCCACTTAAACTTGCTTTAATCTTATAGTTTAATCAAAGATTCCCTCACAAACTTTACCTTGGGAGATCAGGGACACTCCTTGGAGAGCCTTAGGTCAGAAATCAATGTGTAGTTTTACTACAGTCACCACATGTACCTCATGTTTGCAAGACATGTTTCAGTTTATGTGCCAGGTTGAACTTAATTGTTTCAGAATTGCAGACCCCCCCCAGAGAGTGAAAATCAGAAACTGTGCACAAAATATTACCAGACGACACAGCGTGTCCTAGCATGCCTGACAATGAAATGAAGAGCATTTCTTCAGTGATCCTGGGGTATCCAGCAAACAGATTTTGGCATTATTACGCCTCTGCTTTTTGAGGCTGAAGTGGTAGAGCCAAGACTTAATAGATTGAGCACAGTTCAAGCCACACTACATACATGCTGACATCCTATGATTTTACTCTGGTAGGAACAGGGAGAGGGAAGGAGCTCCAAGGAGTTCAGTGTTTTTTAAATCTGTGATTCGAACTATAGCTTCACAATTTTTGATATACCTTCTTGGGGTACTTATATATAAAATATTTCCCCCAAATAATTCTCTCTTCTTTATTGTTGTTAAATTAATAACTCCTATTACAATACTCATTAATTGAAAAACTAGTACTTTTGCTACTAAGAGATGGTAACCTTATGGAGAAATATAGGGAAATACAATGAAGACAAAACAATGTTAAACTATATAAACTATGTTAAATTATATTATTAAAAATACTATAAAATACAAATGGAAATAGACATGAATAAGGTAAATCAAATGCTATAAATTTAACTATTTATAAAATGTATTTCTAAATTAAAAGAAGAGAAATTCTTCTTCTGGAGAGATGGAGTAGATATAATTTTCCCTGGTCCTCTGCTAAGTACAACTAGAAATCTTGGACATCACACATAAAACAAAAACAAGAAGAGTCTGAAAGATAGAGAGAACAAGCAGACCAACTAGGAATCTTGGAACCCAGGGAATGACACACAGTATCCTTGAGTTTTCTTTTTGCCTCATATATCCCAGACTTGGAGCTGAAAAGGACAGCGACCTGAAAACACAAAAAGTCCCAACAAAAGCCTGCTCTTATTAGTTAAATGATCAGGAAAGGGGCAACAGAGCAAGGTAGAAAACCTTTAGATAACAACTGCCCTACTCTGGTCAAATTCAATGGTTTCTGTGGCCCTACCCTGCCTATGTCAACAAAGGCACTAGGGAACCTAGACATCTACATTCATGAGGTTGTAACAAGATGCTAATCAACCCTGACAGATGTTGTTGGGGAAAACCAAACACAGACACAGGACTTTCATCCCTGCCAGCTGGTAACAAGTCACCTTACCCCCATAGTGTTGGTGGAATTCACGTGGAGAGCCTGGCTTTTTACCCCCTCCCTTGCAGTGATGAGGCATCTCTCCTATCTGCTGGGGTCAGAGGAGATCAGTGGGAGTCAGAATGTTCAATATCTCCCAGAGATAATGAGGTCACCCTCAGTTCAATGTTAGTGGAGACAACAAGGGGAACCAGAACTCCTGCTTAGCCAGGAAGTAACAAGGACCACCCTCCCAAGTATCAATGGAAGCTGATTAGGAATCCTGAATTGCTACATCTATCTGGCAGTAATAAGACAGCACTCACTTTTCTCCTGATTAAACAGTGTCAGAGAAAGCCAGTTAACAGAAAAGGTTTAAATAAGATCTAGAGTTTCCTATATAATATGAAAATATTCAGGTTTTAATTGAAAATCACTTGTTATAACAAGAACAGGAAGATTTCAGACTAAATGATAAAAGACAATAGATGCTAACACTGAAATGACAGAGAAGTTAGAACTATTTGGCAAATATCAAAGCATCCATGACAAAAATGCTTCAATGAGCAATTACGAGCAAGCTTGAAATAAACGATAGACTAGAAAGCCTTAGGAAAGAAATAGAAACATTTCAACAAAGGAATAAAAGATATAAAGAAGAAAAAGTGGAAATTTTAGAACCAAAAAATACAATAACCAAAATAAAAAGCTCAGTGATCGGGCTTATAGCATGAAGGAAGAGGCATAGGAAAGAATCAGTAAACTGGAAGACAGTACAGTCTGAACAGCAGAGAAAAAATAGAGGGAGAAATGAACAAAGCTAAGGGTATCTGTGGGACTATAACAAAAAATCTAATATCGGTGTGATCAGAATTTCAGGAGAGAAAAAAGAGGGTAGGGTTGAAGAAGAAAATGTCCAAAAACTCTCAAATTTGGTAAGACATATAAACCTATAAATTCAGGAAGCTGAGTTAAATGAACCAGATAAAGAAAGACAAATACTGTATGCTATCACTTACATGTGGAATCTAAAAGAGTCAGACTCATAGAAACAGAGAGTTGAATGATGGTTGCCAGCAGCTGGGGATAGGAGAAATTAGGAGATGTTGGTCAAAGAGTACAAACTTTCAGTTATAAGATGAATAAGTTCTGGGACTCTAATGTACAACCTAAGTATAGTTAGTGATACTGCACTCTATACTTGAAAGTTACTAATAGAGTAGAACAAATGTTCTTATCCCACACAAAATGTGGTAACTATGTGAGGTGATGAATGTGTTTATTAACTTGATTTTACTAATCATTTCACAAGGTATACATATATTAAATTATCATGTTATATATACCTTGAGATAATTAAATTTAGAGAAAAGAATCTGAGTGAATCCCAAACGATATAAACCCAAAGATATCCATGCCAAAGCACACCATAATTAAACTTGTAAAAGCTGAAAACAGAGAAAAAATTCTTGGGACCAGTCAGAGAAAAATAACATGTACAGGGAAAACAACTTGAGTGACAGTGTATTTCGCATCAGAAACTGGATGACTGAAGGAAGTGGCATGATATTTTTTCAAATGCTAAAAAAAGAACTGTCAATTCAGTTCTTGTACACAGTGAAGATATCTTTCAGGAATAAAAGGGGAAATCAAGACATTTTCAGATGAAGAAAGCCTAAGAGAACTTGTCACTGGCAGTTCTACTATAAAAGAATGGCTAAAGGATGTTCTCTAAACAGAAAGGAAATGAAAGAAATACGAACTTGGGAACATCAAGAAAGAAGAAAGACTATGATACATAAAAATATGGGTAAACACAATAGGCTTTCCTTTTCCTCTTGAGTTTCTATATTCTGCTTGACAGTTGAAGCAAAGATTATTACACAGTGTGATGTGGTTCTAAATGTTTGTGGAGAAAATATCTAATAAAATCGTGATATAATATAAATGAAGGAGATTGAAGGGGTATAAAGGGAGGTAAGGTTACTACATTCCACTTTAACTGGTAAAATGATGATACCAGTAGACCAGTTATGTATATATAATGTGATCCCTAGAACAACCAGTAAAAACACTATGCAATGAGACATACTCAAAACACTATTGATAAATCAAAATCAAACTGTAAAAAATATTCAACTATTTCAGAGGAAGGCAGGAAAAAGAAAACAGAGAAACAAAAAACTGAGAGAACAAACGGAGAACAAAAAATAAAATATCAGACTTTAGTCCAAATATAACAATAAATGTATTATATATATATTTTCTAAGCAAACAAATAATGAGACAGAGTTTGAAAGAAGAAATTGAAAAACATGACAGAACTATATGCTGTCTATAAGAAACTCATTTCAAATAATAGACCTCAGAGGGAAAAGAAATTTTAGAGAGAGAGTAGGACATTATATAATGATAAACAGGTCATTTCACCAAAAAAACTTAGCAATCCTATGTATGCAACAAGCAACAGAGCCAAAATATAAATAAAACAAAAACTGACAGAATTAAAGGAGAAATAGACAAATCAACAACTATAGTTGGAAACTTCAAAACCCCTCTCTCAAGGATTGATAGAATCACTGAACAAACAACCACTAAAGATATAGAAGAACTCAACAACATAAATTAATAGTATTTAATGAACATTTAGAGAACATTCCACCTAATAACAACACAATTCATACTAGTTTCAAGTGCACACGGATCATATACCAAGATAGACAATATCCTGGAATATAAAACAAATCTCAACAAATTTCAAGCAATTATAATTATAGATAACAGTTAAAGTAATAAATTTTATTCTATTTATATTTTACCACAATAGAAAAGGTAACTCTAGAATACCAGTAATAAAATGGTAGTGCCTTAGGCTGATAAAGAGTATCTATGAAATACATACGGCATGTAGAAGTCAGGAAAGTAGATGCCCTCTGGGAGTAGTAAATGGAAAAAAAAAAAGAATAGTTTAGGAAGTGCTGATTTCTTGATGTGGGTTCTTACAATGCAAATGTTTTCAGTTTATGGGAATTCATTGAGCTACATAAATAGGATATGTGCACTTTCATCTATGTTTATTATACTTCAATAATAAATAAAAACTAAATATTTTTAAAAATTGTAAAAAGTGTGTTCTCTGATTATAACAGAATCTTAGAAGAAATCAGTAACAGAGATATAACAGGTAAATCTCCAAAGATTTGGAAACTAAGTAGCATACTTCCAAATAATCTATGAATCAAAAAGGAAGTCTCAAAGGAAACTAAAAAGCATACACTGAACAGAATAAAAATGCAAATACAACATATCAAAATTTTGGGAAATAGCTAAAACAGAGCTGAGAGGAAAATGTATGGCACTAAATGTATGTAATAGAAAAGAAGAAAATCTAAAACTATAATCTATATTCCAACGTTAGTAACCTAGAAAAGAAAGAAATACCCATAGGAAGCAGAAGAAAGAAAATAATAAAGATAAGAGTAGAAACCAAAGAAATTAAAAGCTGAAAACAATAGAGAAAAATCAATGAAACAAAGAGATGGTCCTTTGAAAGTATTAATAAGATAGACAAACATCTACCAAGATTGACAAAAGAAAAAACAGAGAAGATACAAATCCCAATATCAGGAATGAAATTGGGATATCACTAAAAATGCTGCAGACATCAAAACAATAACAAGGAAAATACTATGAAATACTATACAAATAAATATGATAATTTATACAGAATGGTCCAATTCCTCAAAAAACAAAAAGAACTAGAACTCAGCTAATAGATAATTTAAATTGCCTTATAACTATTAAGGAAACTGAATTTATAATTATAATTTCCCACCAAAAGAAATCTCTAGACCTAAATAGTTTCCCTGGAGAAATATATCAAGCATTTAAAGAAGAATAAACAGCAATTCTACACCTTTTCTTCCAGAAAACAGAAGAAAAACACATTTTAATTGATTTTATGAAATCAATTTACAAAATAAGAAACTGTAGTCATGTATACTCATGACTATAGATGCAAAATTCTTTAACAAATATTAGCAAATGAAATTTAGCAATGTATAAAAAGAATTATACAAAATGACCACGTGGAGTTTATTCTGTGATGAAAAGCTGATTCAATATTCAAAAATTAGCTGATGCAATTCACCACATTAACAGGTCTTTGTGGAGGAATACATGTATAAATCAACGGAACAGAATAGAGGGCTCACACAAATATGCCAAAATGATTGTTGACAAAGATGCAAAAGCAGTTCAATTCAGGAAAGATAGTCTTTTCAACAAATGGTGTTAGAACACTTGGACATCAATAGGGAGAAAAAATGAACTTCAATCTAATTCTCACACCTTATACGAAAATTAACTTAAAATGGGTCATGGACTTAAAAGTAAAATATAAAAGTATAAGTCTTTTCAAAAAAGAAAATTTGGGGGATCTAAAGCTAGTCAAAAAATGCTTAGATTTGACACCAAAAGCACAATCCACAAAAGGAATAATTGATAAATTAGAGTAAACAAGAGTGGGAGAAAATATTTTCAAACCATATATATAACAAAGAATGCATGTGTAGAATATATCAGTATTTCAAAACTCAACGATAAAAATCCCACATATCCAATTAGAAAATGGGCAATTCATGAAATAACATTTCGTTGAAGAGGATATACAATAACAACTAAATACATGGAAATGCTCAACATCATTAGCCATTAGGAAAATTCAAATTATAACCACAGTGGGTTATCACAATATGCCTATCAGAATGGCTAAAATAAGAAATAGTGGTCTAACTCTTGACAATCGTCTCTGAACCCAACTTCTGGTTCTACTTTCTTCTGAGTTTACCTTCTTGGAGTTCTTTGAAGTCCTGCCCATGAATTTCTGTTTTCCTCTGGACGTTCTTACCCAGTGTGGAGTATACATAACCTTCTAGTTATAACTAGAGGTCGAAAGTCAATAGGCATCACAATTTGGTGCTGAATGAGATGTGTGTAATGACATTGCTCCTCTCTGCAGAGAATAGGCCATCTCAGCCAGCATGCACTTGTGGTACTCAGTGAGATGTTGTTTTCACAGATAACCAAGACCTAGTCCTCTTGAGGTTAGAAAGGCAGGTGAAAGCAGGAAGTAATGAGTAAGACATAAAGTGAACCAGTTTCACAAATGTGAGGGAAATGGCAATTGTGAAGATAAATATTTTTTCCCTTTATAATGGGAACTTATTGACCAAGAGGATAGTTAATCTCATAAAAAAGATTTTTCTCTAGGGATCCACCAGCTTAAATTCCCAAAAGAAGGTATAAATGGTCTTGGGTGAGCTTTGGAACTCTGGGAACCCTAAAGATGGCATGAAAACTTTTGGCAGCCTTTACATCCTTGGGATGGTGAGAGTCATTTCAAGCTCTTGGTTTAGCTAATGTGCCTTTCAGAGAAGCAATAAACTGGCAGCCAGCAGGCACTGGGGAAATTAAAACATGGGCATAGTGCTTCCCCTTTCTTTATCCTGTATGAATTATGTTCTTTTGCTGCTGCTGCCATTACTGCCACCATTCCTGCCCCTGCCTCTGCTGGAAACCAGAAAGCTTAAACATTGCCATCAGTGCAGCTTATTTTTCCAGAGAGAGCTCAAACCAGGAGAACAAAGGAAAAGCAGATATCAGAGAGCCAGATTTTGTGGGAAGGGTGAGCCCTTAAACACAGACTGAGACCGTAATATGAGTGGAATTCATTCAGAATGAAATGCTCTGATTTCTAACATCTTGATTCTCCCCTCCCCCACCATTTAATTTTTACTTCTGGAGTGTTGATGTCTGCCTTCTGTCGGCAGCTTTCCTCCTCCTCATCTCTGGCTCTGTTCAGCCAATATTACTAATGATGTATGTGCAGGAGAAATAAAGAGAGAGAGATTGAGGTGCAGAAGTGCATCTGGTCCTTCCACTCAGAACAGCTGTGTGGAACACTTGCCTATGTAGACTGAGTCCAGCTGTCAGTCAGTTATTTTAGTTTGCACTAACAATTGGAATATATTATGATATATTTGATCCATAATTGTTTGAAATGAACCTGAGTCTCGTTTTTCATTTGCCTAGTTTTGACCCTTCAAATACTACTACCCAACTTTGTGTTTATATAGTGTGTTAATTAACTTGGTCCTTACAACAACTGGGTAAGGCAAATAGGGTAGACCTTAGCACCATTTTTCACAGTGGAAAATTGAGGTGACTTTATTTTTTTTTTTTATTTTTATTGGAGTACAGTTGCTTTACAATATTGTGTTAGTTTATACTGTACAGCAAAGTGAGTCAGCTATATGTATACATATATCCCCTCTTTTTTGGATTTCCTTCTCATTTAGATCATCATAGAGCATTGAGTAGAGTTCCCTGTGCTATACAGTAGGTTGCCATTAGTTATTTATTTTATACATAGTATCAATTGTGTATATATGTCAATCCCAATCTCCCAAGTACAACCTTCTAAGACTGAACCAGGAAGAAATAGAAAAGATGAACAGACCAATCACAAGCACTGAAATTGAAACTGTGATTAAAAATCTTCCTACAAACAAAAGTCCAGGACAAGATGCCTTCACAGGCTAATTCTATCAAACATTTAGAGAAGAGCTAACATCTATCCTTCTCAAACTCTTCCAAAATATAGCAGAGGGAGGAACACTCCCAAACTCATTCTACGAGGCCACCATCACCCTGATACCAAAACCAGACAAAGATATCACAAAAAAAGAAAATTATAGACCAATATCACTGAGGAACATAGATGCAAATATCCTCAACAAAATACTAGCAAACCAAATCCAACAACACATTAAAAAGATCATACAGCATGATCAAGTGGGATTTATCCCAGGGTTGCAAGGATTCTTCAGTATATGCAAATCAATCAACATGATACACCATATTAACAAATTGAAGGAGAAAACCATATGATCATCTCAATAGATGCAGAGAAAGCTTTCGACAAAATTCAACACCCATTTATGATAAAAACTCTCCAGAAAGTGTGCATAGAGGGAACCTACCTAAACATAATAAGCCCGTATATGACAAACCCACAGCAAACATTATTCTCAATGGTGAAAAACTGAAAGCATTTCCTCTAAAATCAGGAACAAGGGTGTCCACTCTCGCCACTCTTATTCAGAACAATTTTGGAAGTCCTAGCCATGGCATTCAGAGAAGAAAAAGAAATAAAAGGAATCCAAATTGGTAAAGAAGAAGTAAAACTGTCACTGTTTGCAGATCACATGATACTATACATAGAAAATCCTAAAGATTCCACCAGAAAACTACTAGAGCTAACCAATGAATTTAGTAAAGTCACAGGATACAAAATTAATACACAGAAATCTCTTGCATTCTTATACACTAACAATTAAATATCAGAAGGAGAAATTAATGAAACAATTCCATTTACCACTGCAACAAAAAGAATAAAATACCTAGGAATAAACCTACCTAAGGAGGCAAAAGACCTGTATGCAGAAAACTATAACATACTGAGGTGACTTTAAATGGTATCATTTTACTCAGCATTCAATGCTTCTCCTGTTCCTCTATGTTGTTTCTGCTGCCTGCTGTCTACATGGCTATTGTCTGCATGACTACTTTGCTTGAGGGTTGAGTCTAAATACTTATAATGCTAGAATATTGGTATTATTGGCCCTGATGTGCTTTTGTCCAGGCTAAGGTAAACCAAACAAAAATATCTCTTTAAAATTATTCCAAAACAATTTTTCTTTTGGTCTGGGTTCCACAATTTTACTTTCTTGTCTATTTTTCTCATCAAGAGAAATTGTGAGCTTGGGAGAAAAAATAACTATGGATAATAAGTCTGAAAAAATTGAAGTGACAGAGGGCTGACCTCATGCTGATACTCTGTGGGGCATAAGTCCTGCAGGCTTTGGAAATGTTGCAACTTACTAAGGTTCTTGAAAACTAATCCTTCATATGACTATGCTGGCTGTGTCTGGAGCCAGATCAGAGTTCTACTTGGTTTGTGGTAGAGCCTGCTGGAGGAGGGGTCAGTACTTTGGCCTGGGTTTGTATTCTGGATCCATCACTTATTTATGTGTGACAGGTGAAATTCTTCACTCTTTGTGCCTGAGTTTCCTCATCCACAAAGTGGGCTTGCAATAATACCTATAACAGGGTTGAGAAGACTCCAGGAGATAGTACATCTCAGTTATGTAGAACAATAATTAGGTACTCAATAAGCATTATCTATATTATTACCAATCTTTGCTTCCTTCTGCTACTTGAACAATATTTATCTTTTGAACTTATTTTCTGAGATTTGGTAGTAAATTCTAAGCTTTTGAAATTAGAGGGACTAGTGTTCATGCTCTTGTAGAAATAATTAAGTAATATTAGAGACAAGTCACTGGATAGATAAAGCAGTAGAAACCCAAAATTATGATAGTGGTTTTGTGCAGCAAAGAGTAGATTTCAAGTCAGTTAAGATTGTCTTGCCACTTACTATGTGGTCTTGGCTACTTAGATAACTTTTTGATTATGTATCTCTGTAAGATGGAGATAATAACACCTAACCTCCTCCTTGGTTATTATAATGCTCAGAGATCATATTCAAGAAATGGCTCTGTGAGTGTCATATTGCAGTAAGAAGGTTGTTTATTATGATTCATATTTAGATAAAACTTAAGGGGAAGATAGTAGCTTGGTGACGGAGTCTGCTTTCAAGAGTGATAAATGAGCCACATTTCTGCCTATGTAAGTTCTAGCCTGGAGACTCTACTTCCTAGACTGCATGAGAACCAAGGTATCTCTAATGACTCACTCAAATAATTAATTTCTTGATTATAAATGGGTCACACAGGCCATCTGTTTTAATGGTTGTGATCTAGAAGATGGAGAACATACTTATTCAGAAAGCTATTTTCTGTTTTTGCCTGGTTCTTATGACATCTGCAACAAGTAAGAAGGCTAGCAGTCTGTGGTTGTCGTGTTTCCTCCTCCCTCCCTCCCTCCCTTCACTCCTTCTTCTTCCCTCTTTTCTTTCTTGCTTTCTTTTAATGGGTAGTATGGAATAGAATGGCGGATGTTTATTCCACTCTGAGACTTTCTAGAAATTAACTGTTTTAATATTTCCATTTGGAAAATCAGCCAGTTCATTAACAATTTCTTACTGAATAGCTACTATGTTAAGTACTGAAAGGGATAAAACGAAAGCATAAGATATGCCTGAGAACTTGATGCAGTTAGCAGTAAAGAATATTCTCATAGCATTCATTGAACATTTTTGCAGATTATAGATTGTTTTTAATATGCACTATTTCATTATAATCATGGCATTACCTTATTACTAATAATATTGCTATCACACTTTATGAGGCTCAGAGAATCAGAGACCTCAGATATTTAGTAACTAATGACAAAAGTAAAGAGTGCAATAAAAAGTGGAAGAGCAGGGTACTGTGAGAAGGTATAATAGAGGAATCTATTATAGTCTTGGGAGGAGGAGGCCAGAATGCACATGGGAAAGACTCAAGAAGGAATTAACTTCATGATGATTTGTAATTAAGCAAATGGGGTCAGGTTGGATTGGGGAAGCATTACAGACAGAAGAAAGTCCATGTTCAGCAACCAGGAAGTGAAAGTGCATTTGATGTATTTCAAGAACAGAAAGCCGCCCAGTATAGCTAGAGTGGGGATAGCAAAGAGGGAGAGTAGGAAAAGTTTAAGCTGGTGAAGTAGTCATGGACCAGATCATGAAGAGCATTGTAAACCGTGCAAAGCATTTTAGATTTTACCTTAATTGTGATGGGAAATCATTGAGAGGTTTCGGGCAGAGGAACGACATGATTTTAAAATACCACTCTGGCTGTAAAATACAATATATGTGGTTATAATATTTGAGTGCTAACTGAACAGAGATCTATTAATTTAGGGTGGAATCTGACCTTTCAATTGGGGAAATGGAGGGAGCTAACAATAAGAATTATCAGAATTTCCAGTTGGATAACAGAGAATTAAAGAATTCTAAGTAGAGAAATTGCATGTGAAAAGGTATAGGAAGAAATGGCCTCAGTTCAATGCTGCTGCCAAGGAATAGGGTGCAATGTGAGAGAAAGATTTATAGTGATGCCTTTGTTTCTGGCCTTGGCAGGTGACAATTCCAAGATCATTTGAACCGTAAGGCAGAGGCTTTTAATGCACCTCTTGCATTTCTTGGCATTAGAGTAGCAGGGTGACGGCCTTGATCTCGAAAATGGGAGCTGTCAGTAACTTTGCTTTAGGAAGGTAAAGAAAACAGATTGGCAGAATGGGACAAAATAATAAAGCTTTGAGACAATATAGGAGAGCTGGGAATAGGGGAAATATTTTCAAATTAGACTCAAGATGCCATAGCCACAAAGTAAAGAATGATCAATTGAACTACATTAAAATTAGGAGTTTATGTCCATCAAAAGTTGTCATTAATAAGTGCAAAGCAAAGCCAGACAATGGGAAAAGATATTTACAACACGTAAACTGACAAAGGGCTCACATTCAGAATACATAAAAACAGATATAAATCAATAAGGGAAAGGGCTAACAACACAAAAATAAGCAAGAGATTGTCTTCTTTTGCTAAATTATCTTCATCTCATTTCTCTATAATGTTTTGTTGTATGAATTCTCCATAATTACCATTCTAATGTTGATGGATGTTTGGGTAATTTCCAGTATTGGACTATTAATATCCCTATTAACCTTCTTGTACATATCTCTTTTTGCATAGATAAACACATTTTTACAGGGTGTATATTTAGTAGTGGAACTTCATAAAAAAGGTCCATTGAACATATTAAAAGTTACAAACGTTATTTGTAATGAGAGAAATAAAAATTAAATCATAATGAGCTTTCAGCCTATACTAAAATTGAAAAGACCCACAATACCAGGTATGAAAAAAATTTTGATGCAAAGATAACTGTCATATTCTGTTTGTGGGCGTTTAAATGGAAACAATGATTTGGGAAATGAGTTTTGCATTATCTACTAACATTAATGATATGCATGTCTTTTGCTTCTTGGTGGGGGAGTGATTGGAAGGGGCACAAATGGAGTACTGGAAATGGAGTACTGTTTCTTAGTAGTTAGTGGTTACAAAGTTATTCATTCTGTCTCAATTCACTTACTTATGTATTTATGTTTTGTGTAATTTTCTGAATGTATTATATACTTAAGCAATCTTAAAATATAACAATAATTTGCCTTGCAAGAGAATTCTCCACAGTGTGCCATTTATTTGAGTTGCCAGATTATATTTAACTCCTAATTTATAGACAGATGAGCTAGCTAGCTGGATCAGAATTTCCACAGCTGAAGTTTCCTATGTACCAAGATTTCCCTTTGGAAGAATTAATGAATGAATATGAAATACTAGCAATGTTTGGGAAAAACCTAATAAAAATTATATCAACACTTTTGATGTTACACAGGCTAACGTCAAAACATTTAGTTTATTTATTCCTGTGTGACATGATATTAGTCAGTTTACATATACTGTACTTACTTATTTCAGATGTCTTTAATGAAAATATGAAATTATTAATCCATTTAATCCATTGGTAGGCAGGATGTTTTCAGAAGTGACTTCCATAAACGAAAATAATGAAAGTTGTTTTGGCTGGTACAAACACTGTAAATTTTGGGATTGGATGATCTCTATAGCTTCTCTAATTTTAAAAATTCCACAATTACTTCTTATGATAGTGGAAAGTGAGGCAGAGAAATGTATTTATTGGAAGATACAGAGTAATGGTAAAACGAAACCAAACCTTTTGTTTTCAAGAGACCGATCACAAAATGAAGGCAAGGAAAATCATCTAATTTACAAGCAATACTTCCATGAAAATAATTATGAAACTGAATGCATGTTAATTCATTTAGTAAACTCCTTCTTAAAACTGTAAAGTCTACACATTTTCTGAAATTCAGAAGTATTCTAAAAACATTTAACAAAAGCTGCGCATATTTCAGGAAAACTGTTGCTTAACTTGCACAAAAAAATTCCTCCAAGTTAGCACAATGAGAAGAAAAACAGGACACTCAGTAAAAGACAACTCAGAAACAAAGAAAGTAACAGAAAGTGAAGAGTTAGACAAAATACTTCCATACCACGTGCCTCTCTATTGTTTTATTCACGTTTTTAATCAGTTTCCCCTGAGGCATCTTAACTGGTGGTACTGACTTTCTGTATTAATATTCATACTCAGGGAGTCTCTTCTTAGCTTCCTGTTGTGTGAATGACAGTTGAGTTTGAAAAAGAAAAAGTAACAGTGAGAGCTAGAGCAAGAGAAGACAAAAAATGAAGGAAAGAGTAATTGGGATTTCATTTTACAGTAAATAGCACATTTTAAACAGTTCTATAAAACCACTAAAAATTTCACCAACTGGATGTCAAATATAAACTGATGAGTTCCCCCTCCTCACTTTTACAAAAATGGCCAATCCTTAAGTTTTACTCATGATCGAATAACAACATGTATTCACCTTGCATATCTCTGTGTGTGTGTGTGTGTGTGTGAGGTTAATTTATTAGATGGTAAACTACAAGAGACTGGGAATCATGTCTTTCTCACTCACTGTGTAATCTTCACAATTCTGGTAACAGTGATTTGCCCATCATAGACTCTCAATAATTGTACATCTAATCGTATCTAGTCTATGAATACTGAATTCCAGTTGTTTGTTCCAGGAAAAGATAGTTAATCGTTTAAGCATGATTCTGAATATACATTTACTAGGAAGGACCATGTGCTTCAGCTACATGTTCCAGACAAAAAGAAAAAGAAAATAAATGAGTAGGCGACATGGTTGGGTTTGTGCCAAATGAAATCCAGATAAACTTGTAGAAATCCAAACATTTTAATCTGCTGTTAGCCACCAACAGATTTAATCAATGCATGTGCTCTTAATGAAAATAAGGGTACCTAGGCAATTAATAGAAACAGAGCTGTTAACGGTTCTTATTTGCTTAGAATATTAGACTTTGGAGCTGACTCACAACTTAAATGAACACATTATGTGTAGTGTTCATATCTGCCTTCACAGTATTTATTTTGATATTAATTAGGTTGACATCTAGGTTCTTATCATTTAAAACTAACTTCAAAACCCTCAAAAGTATTATAAACATCACTTATCAGACAACTATTTTAGAGCACCCTCTATATGTGACACACGTATAGGTGATGGGGGCTTTAACATAAATCCAGAAGAAGTCATTCCAGCCTTGCATAGCCTTACAGTGTAGTTTGAAACATGAAATACAGTGTAGCTTGAAATACAAAATGCACAACAATGTGAACATTTTAGTATAATCTTGACAAATATAATGAGTGAGATATCCTCATTAAACATCCAGCTTCTTTCACATGTGTTCTTAATATTATCATACAATTTACAAAACATTAAAAACTGCATGATCTGCATATTGCTTTTAGCAATATGTTATTATACGTTAGCAATATGTTATTGCTAATATGTTTTAGCAATATGTTATTATATATTAGCAATATGTTATTGCTAATATTTCTTGATGCTCAAAAATGGTCAATGGTATTAAAACTTAATCTCCTATTAAGATCAATTTGCAATGTGAGACAAAGTGGTTTGAAATCAGAGAGGTAAATAACATTTTTCCAAGAATCCTCTAGTGAACTATAAAGGAAAAGGAATTAAAGCTCAGAGACTACCAGTAAACAAATGGTGTATTTTATACCCAGATAAAAAAGTTATAATTGCATAGTTATGCTTCATATAACTCCACATATGCATGCATGCATATATTTCCTATTCTCTGAATGGAATACCTATAACGTAATCATAAATATAATGTACTTATTTCATTGTTTCCTTGATCCATAAAGACATTGCAGATGTTTCAGTGAGTTAGAAAAAACAATGTACCTCATTTACAAAAGCACACTTAGGGTAATTTTTTTCATGTGACAGCCATGAAACATGAAAATGATTATGAAATCATTAATTTGTTTTCATTTTCTATCCAGTTTACTATTAATATTCAGATGACCATTTAATTCAAGTAACAAAGTGATCGCCTGGTGCTCTAGAAGTAGATCTAGAAAGAAATGTCCCCTTCTCTACTCACATGAGTAGATAAAAGTAAAACTAAAATATCTCTGTCCTGTCCAGATGGGAAGTAAGATGGGCCCCTAATCCAGCCAGTGTTTGGGTTATAGATGTTATTGTTTCTGGTAAAGTGAGGTGCATGGAGAAGGGGTTTGTCTTGGTCCTGGTGGTATGATCTGCCACCTTGTTCATTCAAGGCAAAGATAGAAGTTCTTTTCAGGATTTCTAGCATAATAGCAACATAAAAACCAAAGTGCATGCCTAATAACTTCAAAATATCCCAGGGGCCATAGAAAAAAATTTTTAATGTAGTCATAACTCTTTTGAGGAACAGTCAGCAATTATGGACTTCCCCTCTTCCCCATGCTCATATAAGCCATTAATCTTTCTAAAGGGTATTCCTAAGACCCAATCATTTCCTAAAAATTAAAATATAGGGCTTGTGCCTACATTCTAACAACTGCACCATAACGAAGATGCACCCACTTGGTTATTAACGAAGATGCAACGGACATCATCTAAACGGGGAACTAATCCCCTATGCCCCTAACTGCTAGACCTTGCTGCTTTTTTTCTACTTCTTTGGATTTCCTCACAGTACATATCTGGAAATAATTCAAAGTTGACATGCAGGTACTATCAATTGAATTGCATTTATGAAGATACATTTCTCACAATTGCAAAATGAAGCCTATGAGAAAATGATAATGGATTTGGGATAATTTAGCCTACTGAAGAGAAAGCCTGCTCTTAAAATATTTTCACAATGTTTTGTCCTATTTATATACCCATGATTTTCCATTTACTTGCAAAGGAATATAACATATTAAGATATTTTTGGTAACAGTTGATGAAGAAATTACCAATAAAAGGAGGCATTTGCTTGCAGGTCCCTGGTTCCATGAAATGGAAACATTCCCAGGGCCTCTATCAACTCACCTTGTTAAAATATTGCCTTTGATATATACCTGATGATCACATTATGTGAATATACTGAAGGAGCCCAATTAAAGAAATACTTTCTAAATAAATTGACCTCCAATTTGTAACAGCCTCAATTTTATTTGCTGCAGTTCATACTTAGAAGGCCTTCTCCATATCCCCACAGACATTGAATGATGCCTTGCATAGAGCAGTAGTCAAGAAGCATTTCTTGAATAATATCTCACTTTCCCTGAAAATGAAAGCAAAACCTGATCTCCAGGTTATCAGGTCTTCAACCAGATGCAAGGTGGAATATCATCATCAAAGTAGAGATTACTACCAATAACATTTTCTTTTAATTGTTCTTAGGTTGCTCATTGATTTTTATATAGATCGGTTTTGTAGGGAGATTTGTGATCCTTGATAATTCATAAAACAATTTAACTTTGAATATTTTCCAGCAGCTCCCTTGGTTTCTTATATAATAACAAGAGTTCAAAGATTTTTCTCTTTTGGCATCTAAAATGGTATAAATCTATCAGTGTTGAAAAGGGTATGAAAGTTTTATACACAAATGTTTTATTCCTGCTGTGTTCTCTGTAATGGTGAGAACTTGCCATGGATAGATCTGAAGCCAGGACTACCGATGGCTGTAGGGAAGGCTACTGTCTGTGAGGGCTTATATTGGTTTCCTTTTACGGGTTGCAGGAAAAGTGGAGTTTGCTATTTGTTATGTGAGCTCAGTGTTACATGAGCTCAAACTTTCTATGAGATTTGTGTGTCCTAGGGGTCCCAATAAAAATCAGATGCTGCAAATTATTAGAAACTTCCTGAAGAATATATTTTCAAACCATATATCAACACATATCAATTTAAATCAAAATGCTTTTGTCATTAAGATTTTAACTTCCTGTTTTGCAACCATAAAGTTTGACTCACTAGAACAATTATTAGTATAGACACCTGAGAGCAGAAATAGAATTAACCTAGTTGGAAGAGCTCAGAAATAAAATCCAGGATCCTGAAATCTCAGTTTCTTGGACTGAAGAGTGACTTGGCTTTTGAATATTGCAATGTTAGATATGATTCTCCTTTTTGGGCAAGAAAAACATGTTTTCATAAGTAAACTTGGAATTGCAGTGGAGGGTGATTTTCCTTTGTCTTTCCTTCTTCCCCATAAAAAGGCAAGTCTGTCTCTCTTTGATTCACAATTTCACATGAGTTATCTCAAAGGAGCCCTGATTTCTGCTGCAAATACCATGTCAAGGCCTGCTGCATCCCTTGTCTGTTTTGTGGCATGGTAATATGAACTATGCCTCTGGCATCATTGAATTTCTCTGCTCAGCTCCTGATGATACTAAACAATATATTCAGTAGCCTAGATCAGGAAAGCAACCAGACAATCTACCTCATCCTAAGTAGCAGATGCGATTATTGTGGCTATTAGATCTTAGAATCTGGTAACGTGTTTCAGTAGCTCAAATTAAATAACTTGACTTATAGGCCCAATTTCAGAAAAGACCTTAACAGGGTGCCTGAGTAATAAATTGAAAGGAGCTACTTTCCATACCCTGTCATGCTTTCTTACCCAATTACCTCAGCGTTAAGGGACTATTTATAAATATTGTTGCCTCATTTGTCAAATTTAAGGGTAAAGGAAATTTCACGCTATTTCCACCTGTACCACTTGCTCTTTAAAGCCAGTTGAGGGTCCAGATCACTTAGCTAGGCAGTTTTGCTTATGCTACATCCATTAACGATCCACATACCTATAATACCAGAACTCCAGGCCTCGACCAGCCAGATGCCCTGCTGTATGTTACTTACTTTAGTAATGAACCACTCACTTTAGCTTACAGTTGCATAAATTGCATTCACATATGTTTCCTTCTAATATATGATAAGCTATAGTCCAGGAGAATTGCTGATAGAGTAGGTTTATGGAATGGAATGGAATGGAATGAGTGACTGCAAAACAGAGAGATACAATAGAAACATCAATGATCTTAGAAGCAGTAGATCAGGGGTCTGCCCTCAAATAAGCTCTTCGAGGAGAAGCAGCATGGCTAATAAAAGGTAGCTAAGATTTACAACACACCAGGCTTCGGGCTAAGCACTTTTAGTACAATATTCTAATTAATCCTTACAACTGACCAATAAGGCTTACACTGTCATTCTCTTTTTATAAATGAAATACATGAGCCTTTGTGCATTCAAATATTTTGCCCAAAGTTATATGGTTTGCAGGTAGGAAAGCTTGTTAGGACTTAAGTCTTGGTCTCTTTGATGCTGAAATCCCCATCCCTGTAACTGCTAGACTTTGCTACTCTCTTTTGTTTTTTTGGATATTCTCACTGTATATAACCCAGAGCCAATTAAATTGGCATTCAATTCCAATCAATTGAATTGCATTTATTGAAGACTCATTTCAAACAATTGCAACCTAAAGCCTGTGGGAAAATGATGAAAGTTCTGGAATCATTTCACCAACGGAAGAGAATGTGTGCTCTTAAAATGTTCTCATATTTATTTTGCTCTTTTTATGCACTTGTAATTTCTCATTTACTTCACAGGAATGTAACATATTAAGGCATTTCAGTAACTTCTTCCTCTGTCTAGGGTCCTTTTATGTTAATGTTCTTCAAATAGATATAGGTTTAATACCCAGCTATTCTCCATTTCTACTGCTGACAGAACGAAAGAAAATAGACTTAAAACCATACCATAAGATATTAGACAACTTATAAGAAAAGATCTCCTGAAAGTAAGAATGGTGAAAAAGTAGATTGGTAGATTGATGGTGATGATGGAGTAGGTCTTTAATGATAGAAGTGATCCTTTAGAATTCCATTCAGTCAAGTAAAGCGTGGGCATGGGCAACATGACATTAAACATTTCAGTTGGACTCACAGTTCTTGGCTCCTATAGCTGTCCACATACGTCAGATGGAACATTGAAGAAAATGACTTGGTAACTCACTAATATCAATACTTGTGGCATGTCTACTTTGTATCAAGCATATGCTCAGAGAAAGGGAAATCATGGTGAACAAGATAGACTCAGTTCCGCTCTTGCAGAGGTTACAATATAGTGGGACATCCAGGTGGAAATAATTTTCCATAAAATTTTTAAGTAATTGAAGACAAATTATGTTAAAATATTAAATTAGTAATAGTTGATTGTTATCATCATATTTTTTAGTTATAACCGGAATAAAATAAACTTTTCATGACTGGCCAATGATGTCTTTCTCTTTCCATAAAGAGACTTCTGTGTCAGGTCAAATGAACTTCAACCACACATATTGGAGTATCAAAAGTGATAGAATTAGTATTTGGAAATCTCTCCAGTTCTGACTTCATAAATATAAAGTGCTATTATATTGGCAAGGGTGCAGAGGGTTTAGCCCATGTCAAAGTAAACTTGCCCCCTGACATACTTTTGCAAGGAAAAGACACATTGCATAAGAGCAAATTACTTCACAATGCTGCCCTCTGTATAATGCAATCAATATTGTTTAATTAAAGGATGATACTATTGATTCTAATTAACCAAAATTACTTACCTCATTAGTTTGCAGTTTATAGGTGTTCCCAGATACAGGATAATATAGTGATTATAATCCTACTCTCACTGTATGGGATAGAGATGCTTATATAAAAATGCTAACTGTGGCACTCTGGTTTTGAGTTGCCTTTGCACTTGTGATAAATGAACAATTTTTCCTGTATATACATTATTTTAAAATAATAAATTATGTAAGCACTCATACTAAATGTGCAAACATTGAAATTTGGAAAATTGAATTATTAAGTGCTGGGATCGTTCTATTACTAAACAATTGGTACCACCATCAATGCTGGATTCTAATATATTTTGAATGCATATTTTTCATTCTAAATGATCTGCCAAATCCTCGTTTATACTGCTGTGGCCTGCCATTTGTTAAGCACTGAGTCATAGAGTATAATGGATCAATTTGTCTATTTTCAGGACTATATATACGGATACGTTTAGATAATAAAACACAAGGGTTTTTTTCTTAACATCTTTATTGGAGTATAATTGCTTTACAAAGTTGTGTTAGTTTCTGCTGTATAACAAAGTGAATCAGCTATATGTATACATATATCCCCATATCCCCTCCCTCCAGCGCCTCCCTCCGACCCTCCTTATCCCACCCCTCTATGTGGTCACAAAGCACTGAACTGATCTCCCTGTGCTATGTGGCTGCTTCCCACTAGCTATCTATTTTACGTTTGGTAGTGTATATATATATGTCAATGCTACTCTCTCACTTTGTCCCAGCTTACCCTTCCCCTCCCCGTGTCCTCAAGTCCAGTCTCCATAGCTGCGTCTTTATTCCTATACTGCCCCTAGGTTCATGAGAACCTTTTTTTTTTTTTTTTACATTCCATATGTATGTGTTAGCATATGGTATTTGTTTTTCTCTTCCTGACTTACTTCACTCTGTATGACAGACTCTAGGTCCATCTACCTCACTACAAATAACTCAATTTCGTTTCTTTTTATGCCTAATATTCCATCATATATATGTGCCACATCTTCATTATCCATTCATCTATCGATGGGCATTAAGGTTGTTTCCATTTCCTGACTATTGTAAATAGTGCTGCAATGAACATTGTGGTACATGTCTCTTTTTGAATTATGGTTTTCTCAGGGTATATGCCCAGTAGTGAGATTGCTGGATCATATGGTAGTTCTAATTTTAGTTTTTTAAGGAAACTCCATACTGTTCTCCATAGTGGCTGTATCAACTTACATTCCCACCAACAGTGCAAGAGGGTTCCCTTTACTCCACACACTCTCCAGCATTTATTGTTTGTAGATTTTTTGATGATGGCCATTCTGACCGGTGTGAGGTGATACCTCATTGTGGTTTTGATTTCCATTTCTCTAATGATTAGTGATGTTGAGCATCCTTTCATGTGTTGGCAATCTGTATACCTTCTCTGGAGAAATGTCTATTTAAGTCTTCTGCCCATTTTTGGATTGGGTTGTTAGATTTTTTGATATTGAGCTGCATGAGATGCTTGTATATTTAGGAGATGAATACTTTGTCAGTTGCTTCATTTGCAAATATATTCTCCCATTCTGCAGGTTGTCTTTTCATCTTATTTATGGTTTCCTTTGCTGTGCAAAAGCTTTTAAGTTTCATTTGGTCCCATTTGTTTAGTTTTGTTTTTATTTCCATTTCTCTAGGAGGTGGGTCAAAAAGGATCTTGCTGTGATTTATGTTATAGAGTGCTCTGCCTATGTTTTCCTCTAAGAGTTTTATAGTGTCTGGCCTTACATTTCGGTCTTTAATCCATTTTGAATTTATTTTTGTTTATGGTGTTAGGGAGTGTTCTAATTTCATTCTTTTACATGTAGCTGTCCAGTTTTCACAGCACCACTTATTGAAGAGGCTGTCCTTTCTCTATGGTATATTCTTGCTTCCTTTGTCAAAGATGAGGTGACCATGTGTGTGGGTTTATCTCTGGGCTTTCTATACTGTTCCATTGATCTATATTTCTGTTTTTGTGCCAGTACCATATTGTCTTGATTTCTGTAGCTTTGTAGTATAGTCTGAAGTCAGGGAACCTGATTCTTCCAGCTCCATTTTTCTTTCTCAAGACTGCTTTGGTTATTCGGGGTCTTTTGTGTTTCCACACAAATTGTGAAATTTTTTGTTCTAGTTCTGTGAAAAATGCCCTTGGTAGTTTGGTAAGGATTGCATTGAATCAGTAGATCACTGTGGGTACTAGAGTCATTTTCACAATGTTGATTCTTCCAATACAAGAACACAGTATATCTCTCCATCTGTTTGTATCATCTTTAATTTCTTTCATCAGTGTCTTATAGTTTTCTGCATTCAGGTCTTTTGTCTCCCTAGGTAGGTTTATTCCTAGGTATTTTATTTTTTTCGTTGCAATGGTAAATGGGAGTGTTTCCTTAATTTCTCTTTCAGATTTTTCATCATTAGTGTATAGGAATGCAAGAGATTTCTGTGCATTAATTTTGTATCCTGCTACTTTACCAAATTCATTGATTAGCTCTAGTAATTTTCTGGCAGCATCTTTAGGATTCTCTATGTATAGTATCACATCATCTGCAAACAGTGACAGTTTTACTTCTTCTTTTCTGATTTGGATTCCTTTTATTTCTTTTTCTTCTCTGATTGTCGTGGGTAAAACTTCCAAAACTTTCTTGAAAAGTAGTGGTTAGAGTGGGCAACCTTGCCTTGCTCTCGATCTTAGAGGAAATGGTTTCAGTCTTTCACCACTGAGAACAATGTTGGCTGTGGGTTTGTCATATATGGCCTTTATTATGCTGAGGTAGGTTCCCTCTATGCCCAGTATTTGAAGTTTATTTTTTTTATAAATGGGTGTTGAATTTTGTCAAAAGATTTTTCTGCATCTATTGAGGTGATCATATATTTTTTATCCTTTAGTTTGTTAATATGGTGCATCACACTGTTTGATTTGAGTATGTTAAAGAATCCTTGCATTCCTGGGATAAACCCCTCTTGATCATGGTGTATGATCCTTTTAATGTGCTGTTGCATGTATTTTGTTGAGGAGTTTTTCATTTATGTTCATCAGTGATATTGGCCTGTAGTTTTCTTTTTTTGTGAAATCTTTGTTTGGTTTGGTATCAGGGTGATGATGGCCTCGAAGAATGCGTTTGGGAGTGTTCCTCCCTCTGTTATATTTTGGAAGAGTTTGAGAAGGATAGGCATTAGCTCTTCTCTAAGTGTTTGATAGAATTCGCCAGTGAAGCCATCTGGTCCTGGGCTTTTGTTTGTTGGAAAACTTTTAATCGCAGTTTCAAATTCAGTGCTTGTGATTGGTCTGTTCATATTTTCTATTTCTTCCTGGTTCAGTCTTGGAAAATTGTGTTTTTCAAGGAATTTGTCCATTTCTTCCAGGTTGTCCATTTTATTGGCATAAAATTGCTTGTAGTAATCTCTCATGATCCTTTGTATTTCTGTAGTGTCAGTTTTTACTTCTCTTTTTCATTTGTAATTCTGTTGATTTGAGTCTTCTCCCTTTTTTTCTTGATGAGTCTGACTAATGGCTTATCAATTTTGTTTATCTTCTCAAAGCACCAGCTTTTAGTTTTATTAATTTTGCTATTTTTTTCTTCATTTCTTTTTCATTTATTTCTGATCTGATCTTTATGATTTCTTTCCTTCTGCTAACTTTGGGGTTTTTTGTTCTTTTTTCTCTAATTGCTTTAGGTGTAAGTTTAGGTTGTTTATTTGTGATTTTTCTTGTTTCTTGAGGTAGGATTGTATTGTTATAAACTTCCCCCTTAGAACTGCTTTTGTTGCATCCCATAGGTTTTGGGTTGTCGTGTTTTCGTTGCATTTGTTTCTAGGTATGTTTTGATTTTCTTTTTCATTTCTTCAGTGATCTCTTTGTTATTTAGTAGTGTATTGTTTAGCCTCCATGTGTTTGTATGTTTTACAGTTTTTTTCCTGTAATTGATATCTAGTTTCATAGCACTGTGGTCGGAAATCATACTTTTTTCAATCATCATTGAAAGATGATTTCAATTTTCTTAAATTTACCAAGGCTTGATTTGTGAACCAAGATATGATCTATCTTGGAAAATGTTCCATGAGCACTTGAGAAGAAAGTGTATTCTGCTGTTTTTGGATGGAATGTCCTATAAATATCAATTAAGTCCATCTTGTTTAATGTGTCTTTTAAAGCTTGTGTTTCCTTATTAATTTTCATTTTGGATGATCTGTCCATTGGTGAAAGTGGCGTGTTAAAGTCCCCTACTATTATTGTTACTGTCTATTTCCCCTTTTATGGCTGTTAGCATTGGACTTATATATTAAGGTGCTCCTATGTTGGGTGCGTAAATATCTACAATTTTTATATCCTCTTCTTGGATTGATCCCTTGATCATTATGTAGTGTCCTTCTTTGTCTCTTGTAATAGTCTTTATTTTAAAGTCTATTTTGTCTGATATGAGAATTGCTACTCCAGCTTTCTTTTGACTTCTATTTACATGCAATATCTTTTTCCACCCCCTCACTTTCAGTCTGTATGTGTCCCTAGGTCTGAAGTGGGTCTCTTTTAGACAACATATATATTGGTCTTGTTTTTGTGTCCATTCAGCCAGTCTATGTTTTTGGTTGGATCATTTAATCCATTCACATTTAAGGTAATTATTAATATGTATCTTCCTAATACCATTTTCTTAATTGTTTTGGGTTTGTTTTTGTAGGTGTTTTCCGTCTCTTGTGTTTCTTGCCTAGGGAAATTCCTTTAGCATTTGTTGTAAAGCTGGTTTGGTGGTGCTGAATTCTCTTAAATTTTGCTTGTCTCTAAAGATTTTAATTTATCCATTGAATCTGAATGAGATCCTTGCTGGTTAGAGTAATCTTGGTTGTAGGTTTTTCCCTTCCATCACTTTAAATATGTCCTGCCACTCCCTTCTGGCTTGCAGATTGTCTGCTGAAATATCAGGTGTTAACCTTATGGGGATTCCCTTGTATGTTATTTGTTGCTTTTCCTTTGCTACTTTTAATATTTTGTCTTGGCGTGTTTCTCCTTGGATTTACCCTGTATGGGATTCTCTGCACTTCCTGGATCTGATTGACTATTTCCTTTCCCATGTTAGGGAGGTTTTCAACTATACTCTCTTCAAATATTTTCTCAGACCCTTTCTTTTTCTCTTTTTCTTCTTGGAACTTTATAATTCGAATGTTGGTGGGTTTAATGTTTTCCCAGAGGTCCCTGAAACTGTCCTCAATTCTTTTCATTCTTTTTTCTTTATTCTGCTCTGTGGTAGTCATTTCCACTCTTTAATCTTCCAGGTCACTTATCTGTTCTTCTGCCTCAGTTATTCTGCTATTGATTCCTTCTAGAGAATTTTAATTTCATTTATTGTGTTGTTCGTTATTGTTTGTTTACTCTTCAGTTATTCTTTGTCCTTGTTAAACGTTTCTTGTATTTTGTCCATTCTATTTCCAAGATTTTGGATCATCTTTACTATCATTACTCTGAATTCTTTTTCAGGTAGACTGCCTATTTCCTCTTCATTTGTTTGGTCTGGTGGGTTTTTACTTTGCTCCTTCATCTGCTGCATATTTCTCTGTCTTCTCATTTTGTTTAACTTACTGTGTTTGGGGTCTCCTTTTCACAGGCTGCAGATTCGTAGTTCCCATTGTTTTTGGTGTCTTCCCCCAGTGGGTGAGGTTGGCTCAGTGGCTTGTGTAGGTTTCCTGGTGGAGGGGACTGGTGCCTGTGTTCTGGTGGTTTGGACTGGACCTTGTTTTCTTGTGGGCAAGTCCGTGTCCATTTGTGTGTTTGTGGTGTCTGTGAACTTATTATGATTTTAGGCAGCCTGTCTGGTAATGTCTGGGGTTGTGTTCCTGTCTTGCTAGTTGTTTGGCATGGGGCATCTATCACTGGAGCTTGCTGGCCATTTGGTGGAGCTGGGTCTTAGTGCTGAGACAGAGATCTCTGGGAGCACTGTCGCCAATTGATATTACATGGGGCCAGGAGGTCTCTGGTGGTCCAATGTCCTCGACTCAACTCTCCCACCTAGGAGGCTCAGGCCTGACACCTGGTCAGAGCACCAAGACCCTGTCAGCCACACGGCTCAGAAGAAAAGGAGAAGAAAAAGGAAGAAAAAAAAAGAAAGACACTGAATAATAATAAATATAAATAAATAAATCAAAGAGCAAAGAGCAACCAAACCAATAAACAAATCAACCAATGATAACAAGCACTAAAACTAAACTAAGATAAACATAAAAATCAGAAAGAAATCAGTCACAGAGAGCAAACCCCAAGTCTACAGTTTTTCCTAAAGTCCACTGCCTCAATTTTGGGAACATTTGTTGTCTATTCAGGTATTCCACAGATGCAGGGTACATCAAGTTGATTGTGGGGATTTAATCCACTGCTTCTGAGGCTGCATGGAGAAATTTCTCTTTCTCTTCTTTGTTCACACAGCTCTTGGGGTTCAGCTTTGGTTTTGGCCCCACCTCTCATGTAGGTTGACCTCAGGGGTCTGTTCCCCGCCCAGACAGGAGGACGTTAAAGCGGGGGCTGATTAGGGTTCTCTTGCTCACTCAGGCTGGGGAGAGGGAGGGTTATGGTAGTCATAATTGGAATGCGGGGTGAGCCTACAACAGCAGAGGCCAGTGTGACATTGCAACAGCCTGATGCACACTGTGTGTGTTCTCCCCAGGGAGTTGTCCCGGGATCGCGGGACCCTGGCAGTGGCAGGCTGCACAGGCTCCCGGGGGTGGTGGCTGTGGGTAGTGACATGTGCTTGCACACAGGCTTCTTGGTGGCAGCGACACCAGCGTTACTGTTTCATGCCCGTCTCTGGGGTCCGTGTTGATAGCCTTGGCTTACACCCGTCTCTGGAGCTCACTTAGGCAGTACTCTGCCTTCTGTGGGCACACGGGGAAGGAATCCCCTCTCCTCGTGCACCCCGAAACAAAGGTCTCTTGTGTCTTTGGCAGTTTCAGACTTTTTCCTGGACTCCTTCTCAGCTAGCTGTGGTGCACTAGCTCCCTTCAGGCTGTGTTCATGCAGCCAACACCAGTCCTCTCCCTGGGATCTGACCTCCGAAGCCCGAGACTCAGCTCCCAGCCCCCACCCACCCCAGCGGGTGAGCAGACAAGCCTCTTGAGTTGGTGAGTGCCGGTCGGCACCGATCCTCTGTGCAGGAATCTCTCCACTTTGCCCCCTGCACCCCTGTTGCTGCACTCTCCTCTGTGGCTCCAAAGCTTCCCCCCTGCCCACCCCCCGTCTCCACTAGTGAAGGGGCTTCCTAGTGTGTGGACACTTTTCCTCCTTCACAGCTCCCTCCCAGAGGTGCAGGTCCCATCCCTAGTCTTTTGTCTCTGTTTTTTCTTTTTTCTTTTGCCCTACCCAGGTAGGTGGGGATTTTCTTGCCTTTTGGGAAATCCGAGGTTTTCTGCCAGTGTTCAGTAGGTGTTCTGTAGGAGTTGTTCCACATATAGATGTATTTTTGATGTATTTGTGGAGAGGAAGGTGATCTCCACTTCTTACTCTTCAGCCATCTTGAAGGTCGCCCTGTTGTTTTTTTTAATCAGTGAGATGAAGGCTAATAGTGATAGTTATGTGCTGGTAATAAAAGACAATACAGTATTTCTATTTGAAGGTCATGTATAAAAGACTTTCCTGAGATGGTGGAAATGTGAAAAAGAGGGAGAAAGGAAGTATTAGCATGCACTGAACATCTGCTTTCTACCAGGAATAGTACTTAGCACTTTGTGATCATTATCTCATTTAATCCTCATAAGTCCAGGATGAGGAAGTGCAATTAGCCCCATAAAAGCTTCACGTTTGGAGCTTACATAAGTTTCCCAAAATTTTATGGATATTAAATTGTGATTTGAAATGATAACTTGTTGACTCTGGACAACTGCTTTCCTTTTTCCTTATTATTATTATTATTTTTTTTGGACACTGACATTCAGAACAAGCTTAAAAGCAAAGAGTTCAGGCTTTTTCCATCTGGCCAAGAAAGAGAAATATAAATAGCACTAGGAATTTCCTCGTATATGGATACACACTTGTCGTTTTAACTAAAATTAAGACCTAGACAAGAATGCCTAGTATTACCACAAATAGTTAACTTTTATTAAGGACTAGTATTCTGGGTACTGTTCAAAATATTTTATGTATTTTAATTCATTTTTTCCTCATAGAGAACTTATAAAATAACTATTATCATTATCACCATTTTAAAAAAGAAAAAACCAAGAGAAAGTAAAGTGATCTGTTTTTATTAGTGTATTTTATACCTAGGAAATTCAAGAGAATCTAGTTTAAAGCTATTTGAACTAATAAAGGAATTTCCAATATGACTGAGCACAAGAATATATAAAACTCAAAGGTATTTTTCAGTTAAGTAAAAAGCAAGAAAAAGGACATGGAAAAAATCTCTTCATAATAGTAATGAAGACTATATACATTTAAGAATAAATGAAATGAGAAAGATATAGGAAATAAATGAAGTCATTTTATTGAAAAACAATGCCTTATGTTTCAGAATGGGAATATTAAATATCAATTCCCTCAAAAATTAATATATGAATTTAGTTATCTGCTAATTAGTAAATAGAAGATTTTCTGGGGGAGATACATTGTCTTTGAAATGGATAAAATGATTTTGAAATTCATGTAGAAGAATAAATGCCCAAAAGAGAAAATTATAAAAAGCAGATAGGAGAAATGGGTTAGGAAAAATAGGAGGGGATTTACTTTGCCTAACACAGAAAATTTTATAAATGTACTATAGTAAAATTAATAGTATATTGGCATGAGAATCAGCGAGCAACAACAGTGACAACTACAAAATACAAAAAAAAAAATGCAACATAATAGAGACTCTGGAAATAAATCTGATATATTTGAGTATTTAGTATATGATTGAGATAATTCAACTCAATGGGAAAATGATGGCTCATTTAAGAAATTATTATCCATTGTAAAAATAAATTTATATCCCTATTTCACTCCAGATATAAATCAAAATTTAAAGTAGATTATATATTTCTTTCTAACATAGTCATGTATGTAATGACTATGTTAGAAAAACATCTAAGAGATTACATGCCCCACCCAATAACATAAGTGACCCTCTTGACAAAATAAGACATTCAAAATCTGTAATAAAATGTGCTTATATAGGGTAGTACAAAATTAAAAGTGTGTATGGCAAAAGATACCATGAAGAAAATCGATAGACAACTGAAAGAGTTTGGAAAATATATTTGCAACATAGATGGCACATAAGGCTCTAACAAATTAGTAAAATGAGCAACTACTCAAGAAAATGAACTAAGATTTTAATAGACAATTCAGAGGAGAGTAAAATTAAATAGAGAGTAAAATTAAATACATATATATTTACCTTACATTTATACATATATATTCACTTTACAAACACTAGTATTCAGGGATATGCAAATTAATGCAAAAAAAGAGAAAAGGACAACTAAAATAATATTTCTCCTATATGAACGGACTTTTTCAAAATATGCAACTTTCTGTTTTCAAAGAAGGATTTGAAACTTAGAATCCTGAACTCAGTTCAATGCCTGTACCAAAACGTAGAATTATTATTTTCAGTAAGCTTGGTTCCCTGCCTCAATATTGATGAGAATAGCCAGTCTCTGATTATATAAATAAGAAGATCTATGCCAGATTGAATTTTAGTAGTTCACTGTCTTGCTCAGTGAATTAGTTCAGAATTAGTGGAAAGAAAAAAAAACAAAAACAAAAACATTGGAGAGTGTTGACACCAAGCCAAAAAAGAGTATTTAAGAAGTTCAGACTCAGATGTGGCTGTCAATTTAACAGCTTCTATGGAGAGTAGGCATAACAGGCTATAATGGCTATTGTGTGGGAAAATGTTGCAATATTGACAGAAACAGAGAGAATAAAAATGATGGAAATTGACATTTTACAGAGAATTATATTAAAGTATAGTGATTCTTAAATATATGTATGTATTCAAGACCAGCTTGAGATAATATTGGAACAAAGGCACTGTATTTCACCATATAGATTGCTTATTCAATCAGAGGACTAAAAAGATTAGGAGAGGATTACTAAGTACCAGTGTCACATTGACCATATTTGTCTGCAACTCAGGTCACTTGCAGAAGAAGGAGTCTAAAAAGGAAGTGAATATAAATATCAGACAGGATGAGGAGATAATGGGAACAGTAATCATATAGTTATGGCTTTCTTTGCATGGTTTGTGAATATGACCTTTAGTACTTGAGCTGCTAGAAAGACAGCTACATAGGCAAACAATTGGTTTGTATGCTGTATTAATTCATCTTTAATTTGTATTTCTTTTAAATGTACAGGAAGTTAGGAGATTTGACATCGTTTATGAATTTGCCAAAAACTTGGTCCTTGAATGCTGAAGATGTATGAAGTTGACTATTAAGTATAGAATATAGTTGTTCTGGAATAGAGATAATGAAGATGACTTGAGAAAAGTTTGCAGATTTATGAACAGCCATTATAAGGAGTATGGTTACCAACTGTTCTATACGCCCAGAGAGACTCGAACAAGAAGTCCCTGACTGTAAGGGTAATTAGACACATAAATAAGTTGCTGAAGGAATGGCTGTAGAATTTCCTTTTGGGGAGTGATTTCTGGAATAGGATGGTTATCTTCTGGGGGGTTGCTTGGATACAGGAGGGTGATCTATATGACCTCTTTGAGATCCCACTTAGTCCAAAAATCCCATTCTGAATTGATCTCTGTGAAGTATAACTTCAACGAGCCACTGCTTCAGTAAATGTTTTCATTGTTGGAAATGCTAATTGAAGTAAAGACATTATTATAAAAAATAACAGTGGGGAAATGTTTAGAAAAGCAGTTGGGGCAGGGTCACAGATACAGTTTAGTACTATTGTTTAAAATGAGGTTGAGATTCTAGGTTGTATAAATAGGAGAATTATTGTAGAAACTGTGAGACAATTCTCTATACTTAGCAGACACCAGGCTTTTGTTGTACTGTTATGACCGATGAGGGTCTCACAACTTCAGCTAAAAGTGAGAAGCTTGGAGCAGCTCTAGCAGAGTGAAGAAACAATGATAGGGGTGTTAGCAAAGAGCCTCTTTAACAGTGAAAAGAATGGGGGAAATGCAATTTGAAATGGGAAATCACTTATTTCTTTATATTTTCTTTGTTAGACATCTTCCTTGCTACCTACATTTTTAAAATAAAGCTTTAAAATTTAAAGCTTAAATTTAAAGGATTTAAAATTTAAGAGTGTCCTTTGGATGTAAGTACTTTAGGATTAAATAAATTATGTTTGTCTGCCTAATCACTAATTTTTCTGTCCCCATGTTGAATCTTGTCTATGCTTCTTTCTTCATTTTCTTCTTTCCTGAGCAATCACATCTTCTGATAAGGAAGGCTCTGATTCCCATTCATAATCTTCCCCCTCAATGTAATAGGCAGAATTCTAAGATACCCTATAAGACTGCTGCCTTCTGCAGTCATACCCTGCATGATTCCCCTTCTTGGTGAGAGGAGCATGTGCATATTATGAAATATCAATCCTGTAATCACGCTACCTTGTATGGTAGAAGGGATTTTGCTGATATAATTAAGTTCCCTAATCAGTTGAGTTAATTAAAAGGAGATTATTCTGGTTGAGCCTGAGATAATAGTACATTAAAAGAAGTGAGATACTCAAAGCAGCCGCAAACACCGTGCTGCTGGCTTTGGAGGAATAAACTGCTCTAGGAGCTGAGAGTATCCTCCAGCTGACAGCTAGCAAGAAAATGGAGACCTCAGTCATATGGCCACCAGAAAATGAATTCTGCCTTCGATGCAAGAAAGCTTGTAAGTGGATTTTTTTTTTCCTAGTCAAGCCTCAAGATGATGATACATTTAGCAGGTACCTTAATTTCAGCCTTTTGAGATCCTGAACAGGGGACCCAGATAAAGCAGGTCAGACTTATGACACACAGAAACTGTGAGCTAATGCATTTGTGTTGTGTTAAGTAGCTAAATTGTGCCAATTTGTTACACAGCAATAGAAAATTAATATACCAAGCATTCTCTACTTTGTGTGCTTTCTAGATTGCAAAGGTACATTTGGCCACTTATGGATCACATCCTAGTTCCCTTCATTCCTCTATCTATTTGTCAGTGAGAACTGTTGTTCTTAATTTGTAAATATCTCTAAAGCAACTGGCCACAATCTTCCAGGTCAGACTTCTTTATTTAACTTGAGTTACTATGGTCATCTCCTATTTGGTTTCCCTTCCTCCAGTCTTGCTTCCCTCCATTACTTTTGTGCCTGGGCAGTCAGAGTGAACATTCTGAAATAAAGATCTGTTGACAGCATGCTGTGGCATAATATCCTATATGAACTTCAGAGTTCAAACTCTTTTCCATAACATAAAGCCTTTTACGACTGGTCCTCGACTGTCCTTCGGATCTCAGCTACTCCAAAAATTTTCAGGACATCTTTTTCCACCTTCAGTTCTCTGAACAAGTAAGTAGTTCTTGTACAATACTTTCCTTCACACTCTTTCCACAGCCTGAAATTCTCATTGCTTGGCTAATCCTTACTCCGTCTTCAATAGACAAGTAAAATATCACCAGTTTTGGAAATGCTTCCTTGATTCCCATGCTCACTTATATGCCTTTTCTGTGCCTGCTGCATAGTCTTTCTTATATTGTAGTTGTGAATCTCTTTGTCTATCATTTTAATTTGATTGAGAAATCCATGAAATTTGAAAGTCAGCTCATCTCCGTAGTCCTATCATCTTGCACAGAGTCCAGCATGTGTAAGGAGGAAATACATGCAGATTTTACAAGTTGAAGACTGGATTTCCTAATAATGAAAAAAAAATTCAAAGTGCTTTGGCTTAAATAAGGTTTTGTAGTCTTTTAGTGTCCGGAAGAAGACAGTAACTGGAGAAAGTTGAAGACACTTCCAGTGGGCAAAATGTGAGAGCATTCGATCTAAGACTTGTCAATATTTTCCAAGGAAATTTTTAAAAATTGGGGGTTCTCTTTATACCAGATATAAATCATTTATATCTGTATCAGATAAAAATTATATGCAAAACAACCTATGGATTGGGAGAAAATATTTGCAAAAGATGTGACAGACAAGGGGTTAATTTCCAAAATATGCAAACATCTCATACAACTCAATATAGAAAACAAACAACCCAATCAAAAAATGTGCAGAAAACCTAAATAGACATTTCTCCAAAGAAGACTTACAGATGACCAACAGGGACTTGAAAAGATGTTCAACATTGCTAATTACTAGATAAATGCAAATCAAAACTACAATGAGCTATCACCTTACACCAGTCAGAATAGCTATCATCAAAAAGTCTATAAATAATAAATGCTAGAGAGGGTGTAGAGAAAAGGAAACCCTCCTATACTGTTTGTGGAAATATAAATTGGTGCAGCCATTATGCAAAAGAGTATGGAGGTTCCTTAAAAACTAAGATAGAGTTACCATATGTTACCAGCAGTCCATTCTGGGGCATATATCTGGAAAAGATGAAAACTCTAATTCAAAAAGAAATATGCACCCCAATGTTCATAGCAACACTATTTACAATAGCCAAGATGTGGAAGCAGCCTAAGTGCCCCAACAGATGAATGGATAAGGGAGATGTGGTATATATATAAAATAGAATATTACTCAGCCATAAAAAATGAAATAATGTCATTTGCAGCAACATGGATTGACCTAGAGAATATCATACTAAGAGAAATAAGTCAGACAGAGAAAGACAAATATTATATGATATCATTTATATGTGGAATCTAAAAAATAATACAAATGAATTTATTTACAGAACAGAAACAGACAAACAGGCACAGAAAACAAACTTATAGTTACCAAAGAGGAGGTGGGGGAGGGGTAAATTAGGAGTATAGGATTAACAAAAGTAAACAATATGCAGTTTCTCAGTTTTATAAAAGTTAGCATCTTATGCTACAGAATCTGGGCTTTAATAAATAGTAACTAGTACATCAAGTAAAGTTACCTTTATCTACAGTGCACCTTTGGGTAGATTTTTTAGATAGTGATCCAGTATGACATCAGTAGGGCACATCATAATGTCTTTGCCCTATTTCCAAGTTTTGTATAATTTTTTAATGGCATAGCCATTCTCTCCTCCAAATATTTTCACTGTTGCTTTGAATAAAGAGAGAAAATCCATATGTTAACAATGGAGGAAAGGAGGAAGAGGCCTGGGTGGCAGCATTCTTTTCTGTCTTCTTGATTGTGCTGTATCTTTTTAAAAATTCGGCAGATTTAACAGTGTGGAATTTAATTCTGGCCATTTGCTTTCCTCTTGCCTTCCTTATGATATTCATATTCTCTCTATAATAGCATAATTTTTATCCTCTTCCCAATTTGAGGTGACATTACAAAGCCTACTTTCTTTAATTCAGCACTGGAACACGCTATGCCACATTTTCCCATTCCCCTTGGTGATTTTCCCTGACAGAGAGGGAAGGATACATTTAAAGAATGAGGCTAGAGAACAATTGAGCCACACAAGTTAAAGGAGGGCATGGATAAATTCTATAATCAAAAAAAAAGAACTAAGGTACATTGATGAATTAGATTTATCTTTTCCTTTATTCTTTAGAACCTGGAGTCAATATCCATAGATCATTCAGTAATCCTCACCATCTCTCCTTTCCCTACATATACATTTATTCCATTATTATATATTTTTCTCCCTGCCTTAAAAGTGTTTTGTTTTATTCTAGTGAATTACACCTACAACTTAAGTCAATAGTAAATTTTTCAATGGATAATCTTTAACCACCAGCAAAATTACATATTTTTTCCTCTCTAGACAAAAGCTCTTGAATTTCAAATAACTTCCTCCTAAGGGGTAGTCTTACTCCTTTGGGCAAGCGTTCTAATATGAAACAAGCAAAAATAAATTGTTCTAATATTTATATATTAAGTTACAGAAAATAGTTTTGAATCTTTGTAAAAATTTTTTCTGGACAATCTTTAATTCTAAGTATATCTAGTCTGGTCTTTCTGGTACAGTTTCTAATCATGATATAAAATATATTCATCATTTTGAAGATGACAATTTAATGGAAAGTACTTTTTCAAAGCAAACCTGAGAACTTAAATTACCATTTCTGTTCTACTCCAAAGAGATAGTATACTAGTCTTCTTTTTTGCGTGTCAGGTAAACAGAAATGGACCAACTTCCTCATCTGTAAATTGAAAGATATTTGAGTATATGAGCATTTACTCAAGCTGATTCAGAAAAATTTTAATACTAAGAATAATGCCCATTGTCACATAAATTAGAGAAAAATTGGGTAAACAAAGGGAGTCATTCACCTGTAGCAATTCATAAGATCACTCATTGCATAGGAAAACTCTCTCTTGATAATGCCACCTAATTATTGCATCATACAATAGTATAATGGAAAAAGAACCCAGATAAGAGTCAGGTAATTATATGTTTGCATTCCATTTTTTTACTTCCTGGCTCTGTGACCATGAATCAATCACTTTATCTTTCTGTGCATCTTTACAATGATGAGCATATTTTCCTCTTAGATGTGGTGTGCTGATTAAATGAAATTACCTATGTGAAGTTTCTAGCACACAATATGACAGTTCTTTTTCCCTTTTGAAATTAACTTTTTCCTACCATCACTCTCTCAAATTTTCTGCCCTGGGAATTTTATATCCTTCATTTTTTGTTTAGGTATAAATCTTGGTCACTTATTCACTGTCTCAGGTGAAAATGCTGTTCTATTCCATTTAGCACTAAAGTATTTGCATACCAATTTACAGTCTTTTCTGAAAAGGTGGTAGAACAAGTTCTCTTCCTCAATATTCTCAACTATAAAGATTTATAATTGTGATGAAGGGGTGGATATTAATAATGAACAATTCTTAATTATCACCATAAGTCACACATATAATTATACATGCATATATCTAATAAATTGACTAGCTTGAAATTGCATTGGAATGATGTTAGTGGCTTGGACATAGAACCTGAATCTTATTCTGCAAACATCCATATACCATCCTGGAACATATACATATATATACAGAGAGAGAGAGAGAGAGAGAGAGAGAGAGAAAGAGAGAGAGAGATCAAGGCCAGAAAAATGTATACTCCCTATAATGAAGATTTTTCTCCAAACCTAGTATGAATTACATTGAACCAGATTGGAGACTGTTTGTGCCTTGACTTGTCTTCCCCTGAGTGTATACCTATTCTGATTCCAAAGACAACTAAAGGCAAATCCTGTGATATGTATGGAGAGAGAGAAAGAGAGAGAGAGAGGGAGGGAGGCTATATGACTCTATCCCTGGGATCTATCGAGATGTTTTCCCTAATCTGCATATGCCAGTTCTAAGGCAGGCAGATTTTCCCCAAAACCATCTCACTGCCAACCTTGAGAGAGAAAGGAAAGCAGTAGATATCGCTATGTGGATTAAAAGCTTTATTATAGGGTCACAATGCAAACGCCTATGGTGGCAAGTCAAGAATGTGTCAGGTATCCAGGCAGGTTGAAAATTGGACAGTACTTGGTCTTTCTGAAGGGAATAGCTGCCCCCAGAGCCTGTAATTATTGCCACATAGGAATGCAGAACCAATTTGATCAAATTTTCTGATTTCCAAAATGTATTTTAAATCCAGATTTTTATGCAAGATCTCTTGGTAGAGAATTGTTTGTAATTTACAAAACAAAACACTAAGCTGGTTTAACAAAATATGTCTCTAGCAACATATACAGAAAGAAGAGAGAAGATTGCGCATTTCTTCGGGCCAGGAGACAATGTTAGGATTTGTTGCCTTAATATAAGTGATTCACAGTTTAAATGCACTCTAGTGTATTCTGTATGTGCACTTCTATATTCCATCTAAAAAAAAAACAGTCCAATCTAACTCTAAAATAACTTGAATCAACTTACTAAGATTTTGGTTATTCATATCAAGAAAAACTTCACTCTTTTAAAAATATATCATTTAAGTGTACTCATTGTCAAAGGGTTTTAAAAACATGTGAAGTTTTCTTGTTGTTGCTGTTGATTTTGAACTTCAGGAACATTTATTTAAAGACCATCAATATCTTTCTGTGTTAGATATATTGAGAAGAGGAGCAGTAGAGAAAGTTAACTCTTTTCCTTTTCTGTTGTTCCAAATTATTTTTATTATGAATTTTCACAGTTGAAATCTAAAACATAAGGATTTATTTTTAAAAGAATGACACCCAAATAAAAATCAGAACATGCGGTTTAAACAAATGATCAATGAAAAAATATAGCAGCTGGAGGTAGCCTTATGCCAAAGAGTCAGCTAGAAGATCAGATAGCTGGCGGATACATGCTACAAGAGGGCTGTCGCCGTGACATAGATTAGGAGAAGGGATTTCTGAAATAATGAAGAGAGCTGGTAGAAATGTCTCAGTGACAGAGACATTGCCAAGTGTTACCAAGCATGCACGTTGGAGAAGAAAATGCAAGAATATATCATCATTTAATCAGGAAGATGAACAGCTTGTAGTTTACTGTTTCCTCTTTATCAAAAGTGTTTTTATGAAATAAGTAAGTTGGTTTAGTTTTCTGGCAAATGATATTTAAATAATTACTGAAGGAGTTATGGCCTTTCTTGAGTAGCACTAGCAGAGAATACTTAAAATATAATTGATCCATGAGTTAATCTCTGGTTTGTAGATTTCAAACTCACATACTGAGAGATGGCAAAGGGCCAAGCTATTCATAGCTCCTTGGATGATGTTTTTCTATGTCTGCATTAGCTTTGCTTACTCACTGAGACCTCAGTGATTCAATATAACAAACAATTAAATGTTTGCTTTTTACCTGAAATTAAAACCACTGGGGAAAATATTAGTTAAACAGAACTTTGATTTGGCCAATTTATTATTTGATCTGAAAAGACCTAAATAACATGGAAGGTGAATAAAAGTTAAGGAGTTTACAATAACAATTCTTATTACTCCCTTTGTTCTCCAATTCATTCCTTTCTTGCTTCTATTTCCTCGATTCTCTTTTCTTTAAATCATTAAAGATATATTAAGGGAGTATATCAGGCAGACACTTTTGTCATTTAATAGGATGCATTGTTTGGTTGGCAAATATATTAATTGCTCTCTTGGTATTGAGTAAAGTTGACGTTTATTTATAATAATACTGATCAGTTAGTTCTAATGTCCATTTTATTAGATAAGAAGAATCTTTGTGACTTAATACTAGACTCTCAATAGAACCAGAGAATGTGGATCTCTACATAAAGAAGTTGATGTGGCCATTTATATTACTGTACCAATAATTTTCTCAGTGTGCCATAGACCTCAGGCTTCCGTGCATTTTCCTACTTACTTCCTCAATTTTAAATACTTTTTTCATTAATTCCCCTACTGTCCCTCCCTGTTGTTAGTCTGGTGAAATTTGTTCAAATTGCCAATTTTATAAATTATTTCTCTGCTAAAAGGAAAAGAGGGGGAATGTCTAAGTGATCTAAGGACATCTAGTTCTAAAAAAAAAAGAGAGATAATTAGAATGATTAATTCAAAGGAGCAATTAAAGTCAACTATGAAAGGTACCTAGGAATTAATAGCAGAGCTCAGATAAGGAGGTGCATAGCCAGTTTATGTGCAAAGGTCATAGTGGCAACATTAACATAGGTGTCCCAAATTCTATATTCCTAGGCAAACATACATGCACACACACACGGATATGATAGTTGAATATGTGTGGATAGAATAAGCATTTTATTTCCTCAAGGAATGATTATAAAATGGATTGTGGAATCTTATTGGGGAAGGAATGGAAGTGCTTCCATTCCTTCCAGAGTGAGTGGAAGTGCTAAGAATGACTGAAGAAAGGATGTGGGAAAAGGAGCTTTTGGACTTTATATAATTATTGATGTGAGTAAGTGGCTGTAAAGAAATGTAAAAAAATTTTTGAGTTAAGATGGTCAATGAAATGAGAGGCTAGGGAAGAGAAAAATAAATATTTTAGTTTGATCTTCCAAAAATCCAGGTTCTGGTCATCTAGAAATAAAGAAATTTTCAAGCTTAATTTTGACTTTTTCGTTTTTCTTTGGTGCATTTTAGCCCCTACTTAGCCTTCCCATTTTAGCCAACTCTAGTTTTCAATAGCTTCCCTTGGTCTAGAATTTCTGATCTAATCTTTTTTCTCTTCTGAAATTGTTTAATTTTGCATTTTCCTTTTCAATTATTTGTGTTGTAAATTATATTTAATGTAAAACCATGATACATTTTTTGAAGTGGGCAGAAGATACGGAAATAATTGCCAGAAATAAACAGACATTCTGGAATATACTGAACTGACAAATAATTGTTTACAAACTGACTAAACTTTTCCCAGTGTATAGTGGTTATAATGCTCATTGAATTTTGGTGGTAGGATTTCTGAGTAAACAAGATGTTAGTAATCAGAGTTCTGCAAATATCTGTGACAGACTGGAAATTTACTCGACTGCCCTGTTTTTTGCGAATTAACCATGCTTTGCATGCTTTGTCTTTGTCCTTTGGTGATATGTTTAAGATGCCATCCTCAGAAAAGTCACTGAAACCACATTTATCCTTCACTTGAGTCCCTACAAGAATTATCAAAATAACTGATTTATGTTGTCTACTAGTCTCCCATATATTTTTTTCTATCTGCCTTTATATTCTATGTATTTATTTTCCCTGTCTTCTAGAGTTATCTTCCTCAGGTTCAGGGAATCCAACCTTGTCTTCTGTCTAGACTTTATTGTTTGACTTACTCCTTTAGCTAATTTTAATAACCAAGGCTCTACTTTAAAGCCAGGTTGTATTCCTAACCTCTTTATACTTTGACCATTGCTGGGTCCTCTGAAAGGATCATGTTCTATTATGCATTTTGGCTAAGTTTTTTATCTTTTATTTCATCCTGAGTTCTTAGAAAATCTTTCTCCTAGTCCTTGGTTCTCTTACCTCCCTTTGTCTTTAACTGGTCAATTGATAAGCAGTATAAATATTGGAGGAAGGTTCATTAAATATCCTTCATAGCTTCTGCCAGTTGATCACTTCCCAGTTCTTTAGAGTTTAAGCAAGCATTGGTGGATGGGAATGTGTGCCAAATGTCGAAGACTCCTTTCCTTTGAGAGAAAATTCTAAGTCTGTTCTACATTATTTCTCAGGGGGGGGTCCAGAGGAATTGAGTTCTATGCACCCCAGATGCTCTCAGGTCAATAAAATACATTTTATTGGCTTTTTTTTTCTCCCCTATCTTCCATTTTTGTTCCCTTGCCCTGTTTTTAAAAAATATATAACCCCAATAAACTACCTGCATGCAAATCATTGTCTCAAGCTCTCCTTAGGGGGCACTCAAACTAAGCTAGAAAGGAACTGTCTTGATGATGGGTGTAGGAGTTGGGCTTACCATTGATAGGTTAGTTATAGGAAGTCTCTGTGGGGAAGTTACATATGAGTTGTGACCAAACAGTGGAAATATCAAGCCATAGGATGCATCGGAAAATAAAAGCATTGCAGTCAGAGAGCACAGGAAATACAAAAACCAGGGAAGGGGAGAGAAATTAAAATGTTTAAAGGTCAGAAAAAAAATACCAGAGAGGCTGGCACATCCTGAACTATTAAGGAAGATGCAGCAGGAGAACTAGGCAAGGACCAGAATCTGTAGGGCTTTATATGCCATATTAAGGAGTTTGAATTTAATTTCAGATGTAATCTGAAGCAAAAGAGGGCTGTGACTTAGACTGGGGATATGAACTAGAGTGTTACCTTGATAGCCGTGAAGAACTTTGGAATAGAAAGGAGTGGATTGGTGTCGAGATATAGTTTGAGGTAGAACTTATGCCACTTGCTAAAAGATTCGCCATGGTGGGTGATAAAAAGAGATAAATCAAAGATGATACTTAGGTTTTAGGCTTAAGCAAGAGTTGTATGAGAATACTACACACTGAGATGGAATAAAATAGGAAAGATTGGGTAAGTAGGTAAGATTCAAGAGTTATTTTTGGAGATTTTAATTTTTTTCAGTGCCTATAATATATGCAAGAAGTGTGCATGCGAATCTGAAGCTAAGTAAAATACTCAGTGTTGAATATATGACTCTGGGTGTTATCATCCTTTTGTATTTCATGCTTTGTTTCTGAAATTGATACTTTAGCATCTACAGGATGGTCACTAGCTGTTCTCGAGTAAACCCTGGCCCAACCAAAAACATCTGGAGACTTTAGATAACCTCACACCCACATGTGCTAACAGTAATAGTGAACCTGAATTTCATGGGGCATCACTTTCAAACACAGCCAGCTGATCATAAGCCCACTTACTTTGCCTTGCCTGTTCTTGCTGGTGGAAAGCACAATAAAGGGGTTTGCCCACAGTTTCACTTTCTTCCTCTGCCTAGTGGCCGTCCTGTTGCTTCCCCTGAGTAGCCTGCATCTGGTACTGTTTCTCCGTAAGGAGGGGTGAGTAACAAAATTATGAACTCTTTCCATCTTTTTTCTCTTGATCTGAGTCTAGCCTTACCATAGCTTACGGAAGGTAATATGGTTAAGACACACTTAAACATGATTTGAGTCACATACGAATTCTCCAATGTCCTTCTTGCATAGCTCTTTATTGAATAAGCATAGGAATATAGACTATATCATTTAATAAACTCATAATGAGTGGATATTATGTTAGGAAATGTAGTAGCATTTGAAAACAAAAGCATGAAAAAGACAAGGTCCCTACCCTGGAAGAACTCGTACATTGTTTACTGACAGCCTCCATCCAAATATCTAGAAATAGTTGCAATTAGGTCTTCCCGCCAAAAATTTAGATATGATGTGAGCTGGATATGTCCCTTGAATCTTCATGTGACCTTATTGTTTTTCCAGCCCTATTCCTTTTTTTTTTTTTTTTAATTAATTAATTTTTTTGGCTGTGTTGGGTCTTCGTTTCTGTGCGAGGGCTTTCTCTAGTTGTGGCAAGCGGGGGCCACTCTTCATCGCGGTGCGCGGGCCTTTCACTGTCGCAGCCTCTCTTGTTGTGACGCACAGGCTCCAGATGCGCAGGCTCAGTAGTTGTGGCTCACGGGCCTAGCTGCTCCGCGGCATGTGGGATCTTCCCAGACCAGGGCTCGAACCCATGTCCCCTGCATTGGTAGGCAGATTCTCAACCTCTGCGCCACCAGGGAAGCCCCCCTATTCCTTTTTTTCATCAAGTTGGCCCACTCTATGGGCTTCTGTTTTGGTTTCTCTGCCTTACCTTAACTTTTCTGCTAGGGAGGCTAAGTTAGTCTTGGAAATTTAATTTGATTGCCTGGGACCATGATCTTTATTTACTCCAATGCAGGCTCCTCTACTTGGTAACCGAAACTTCTTCTTTGAGATAATAGCCATTTCCTAGTGACCAGTTGTCAATTTCTATTGAGTCTATACCCCCTTGTCCAACTCTACTGCCACTACCCTAGTTCAAGCTATAGCCCTCTCTCACCTGGCCCAAAGCAATAACCTCTTTGTTGAATTTCCCACTTCAAATATTGTACATTGTTTCTATAATGTAACCAGAATAATGAGCACAGGCCTGTCAATGCATCTGTCATTCCCTCACTTAGAACCTTTCAGTGACTTTCCACTGCAGTTAGTTAGAATAATGTAAAAAATCCTTTCAATGGCCCATGAAGCTAAAATTTCTGCACCCAACTCAAATGTGTGTGTGGGGTTTCCACACCAACAAGCAATTCTATGGACATCAGCCGTGTGTCCTACGATTCAACTCAATTCTGACACCATCTACCCAGAGATACCTTCAGATTCCACAGGTTAAAGGTTCAGTCCTACAAAACTACACCCCCATTCAGATGCCAATCATAAGCCAAGGTTGTACTTCTGATCAACCAGCTACAGATTGGAGGTTCTCATGGCCCCCTCATTGACCTTCAGATGTCAGTTGCAAGTTCAGGTTGTTACCTGTACTTCTGACTGACTGGCTATAAATCAGAGGTTTCCACAACCCCTTCCTTAGGTTTGATTAATTGCTAGAGTGGCTCAAAGAACTCAGGAAACTCATTTACTCACTACATTACTGATTTATTATAAAAGGATATAACTCAGCAACAGTCAGACAGAGAAGATGTTTAGAGCAAGATATGGGAAAAGGGCACAGAGATTCCATGCTCTCTCCAGGTACCCATTATCCTCGAGAATCTCTAAATGTTTAATCCAGAAACTCTCTGAACCTTGTCCTTTTGGGGTTTTATGGAGGCTTCATTACATAGGCATGATTGATTAAATCATTGGCCACTATGGATTGATTCAACCTCCAGCCCCTCTGCCCTTCCCAGAAATCAGGGGTTGGGACTGAAAAGTTCTAACCTCTAATCACATGGTTGACTCCTCTGGCAACCTGCCCTTATCCTTAGGAGCTGTCCCTAAGTCACCTAATTAACATAACAAAAGACACCTTTATAGCTCTCATCCCTTAGGAAATCCCAAGGGTTTTAGGAGATCAGTGCCAGAAAGAGGGACTGAGACTAAATATATATTCCTTATTATAAATCACATCACAGAGGCCTTGAATGAACTGGACACTACCTCCCTCTCTAGCCTTAACTCTTACCACTCACACCCTTGGTGTTTCAGCCACAATAACTACCATTTTTTTCTTTAAACATTGTCTATTCCTTAATGCGCTTGGACCTTTGCATATGCTATGTCTTGTATTTGGAATGCTCCCTCCAACTCCTCTTTCCCAAACAACCAATTAATGAATTAACTCCCATTCACCCTTCAGACATGTGGCCAGAATTGGAAAGGTGCTCATTGAATCAGTTTTCTATTTCTTGGGTACATAGCTAAAACCCATTTCCCTATCTCTCCACGCTTAGGGTGAAATCATGTAATTAGTTCTTTCCAACAGAATGTGAGTAGTAGTTATGTGTCCCTCTGGGCTGAGGCAACTTAAAGTGTGTGTGCCATTTCCATGCTCTTTCTTTCCCTTTCATGGATGTTACATATTGAGGGTAGTAGAACCATTAGATACAAGGAGCCTTGGTAGCCCAGCTGCTGTTTGGAGGACCTATGCCCAGGAATAATGCTTCTCCACCAGGATTTTCCATAATGATTTTATGTAAGTTCAACCACCAATAATTGAGGTTGTTTGTAATAACACTGTCCTTTCCTCAGCTTCACTAATTGAGGAACTTTTAGTTTAAGAATTTCTTCAGAAAACTCTCTCCTAAACTACCTCCTCAAAACACACCCACACACACCCACACACCCACACACACATACTGCCATGGAGTTGTTTAACTTCCTTCCATAATAATGATCCCATTTTGCATTTATACACTTATTTGTATGATTATGTGATTAATGTTCATTTCCCCTGTTGGACTATACTCTCCATGAGAGTAAAACTATGTCCTTTTCCTCACTATTTTATCTGCTGTAGGCACTTGATAAATATTTGTTGAATGGAATAATTGTAAATAGACTGACCACCTAGAACATTATGCTTGAATTTGGGGCTAGAAGATTCTGATACTTATTCTGCTTACTGGGTTGCACTTCCTCTTCATAAAGAATGACAAAAACTTGCACTCCATCTGGGCTTCTCACCCAGTAAGTGATGCCCAACTACTCTTTATCAACAAGGTTAGTTTATGGATGATATATTTCATTCAAATTTCCACATAATCCTGGTCCCTGCCCCCTCCCATCAGCAGATTTCTGAGGCAGAGCCCACCTCATGCCCAGGTCTTTTTTAATTACGACAGTTTTGTTCAAATCCTGGACTTTGATTATCCAAAGAAATACAGAAGTTGCTTTTGAGAAATTTGACCTGTATTCTTTTTCTTTTTTTTTTTTGAAAATTTTTTTTTATTATTATTAATTAATTAATTTTATTTTTTTGGCTGTGTTGGGTCTTCGTTTCTGTGCGAGGGCTTTCTCTAGTTGCGGCGAGCGGGGGCCACCCTTCATCGCGGTGCGCGGGCCTCTCACTATCGCGGCCTCTCTTGTTGCGGAGCACAGGCTCCAGACGCGCAGGCTCAGTAGGTGTGGCTCACGGGCTTAGTTGCTCCGCGGCAGGTGGGATCTTCCCAGACCAGGGCTCGAACCCGTGTCCCCTGCATTGGCAGGCAGACTCTCAACCACTGCGCCACCAGGGAAGCCCTGACCTGTATTCTTATCTGCAAAGTCTACAATTCCTGATGTCGCTTGCTTTAGTTTTCTGTGTGCGTGTGTGCATATATATGAGTATGTTCATTCAGGTCTCAAGAAACCTCCATTTTGAAGAGAAATAAATAATGTCCTTGTGACTGTCTCTCAAGCATGGAAATGTATAATATCGTTAAGTTGGCTATTTTCCCCATAATTACCGTTAGCTAACCCTGAATTTCAATTTCACAATATCAGCTTCAAACTAGTAAGCATATTACAGTGTTTTCCCCTAAAATAGTATGGTAAACTATTTTCCCCTTAAAATATTTATGATATAATATATATGTTTTATTAAGTGCTTTGGCTGCAAAGTTCATTTTTTATCTTGGAATATTAACATCTACATCATTACTGAACTTGCAATCTTTTAACCTAGTGGTATTGTCAGTGCCCACATCCTATGTAAATACTAAACTTCTGCTTTGGAATTATAAAGCACCTTAAGTTTATATCGTGATTTACAGTTTTGGATTATGTTCTATGCACATTTTCTTTTTGATCTTTGCCAAACAAAAACACATATTAATTATGCCATTTTGTGTGTGTGGAAACCAAGTTTCTGGGAAGTGATATGACTTATCAAGTTCATGAAGCTACCGAAATGCAGAGGCAAAGCTTGTCCTTGGAGTTAAGCTTACAGAGGTTTCAGAAAACTTCTCCTTTTATTTCTTATTTTCCCTGGAAACCCCAGAATGAGGATTCTAAAGGGTTACTCTTTGCCATCCAAACCCAGGTTTCTCGGGATTCTCCAATCCCCATTGCATTTTTTTTTTTTTTTCTCACGATGTTGGCAATGACACCTCTAATGCCAAGGTCACCAATAGAGGTATTGCATTCCCTGCAAAGACAAACTTGGTTATTGCTGCTCCTTTTTTCCACTTGAATCAATCAGCAAGTGCTTTTTAAGTTTCAATCAGCATGGCATTGTGAAGGACACATTCGAGTAAATACAACCCAGAAACTGACATTTGAGAAGTAGATAATCAAGAAACAAAGTTAGTACGTGTGAAGCAATGATGAATAACACAAACACCCTAAGACTTGTACAATTTTAGAGTGCACTGAAAGGCAGAAGGAACCTGATTGAGACACAGGGAAACAGAAGAATTTATCCAGTCACACAGCAAACAGGCTGGTAGAGGGATTCAGGATCAACCTTTTGCCACAGTTATGTCTCAGCCCACACACTGGAGATAAATGATTTGGGGTTTTAGAAAAAAAGACAGCTTATCACAAAGCCTCTTCAATAAGGTAGGATAAGGTCTACTTTAGAAAGAGGGAATGGTGTTTATTTCACATAGAAATATATAAGTAAAGGCATCAATGTGGAGATGGGCATGGAGACTTCTCAGGAGAAGGACCAAAACTTACCCATTTATTAAAAGTAAGATGTGCCAAACACTGAGATGAGCATTTTTCAAATATTATTTCATGTTATCCTGACAACATATCTGAAAAAAAAAAGATATTGTTGATGTATTCTTCATATCCATGCCTTCTAGTGTACTTGATGAAACTTTAAATTTTGTCCATTAGGACAATTGCTTAGTATTACGGCCCATTGTCACCTTGGGGAATGTTCTTTAGTAGCAGCTTTGATTTCACAGAAGACTTTGCTTCTTCCCTTTCCTGTCAACAAATATATACCATGCACTTTAAAAGCTGGTGAGGAAGAAAAATTCAAAACACCTAGTCTTTGCCCCTGAAAACTTAGAGTCCAGTAGGAAAACAAAAAGAACAGAAATAACCATTATAAAATAACAATGTGCCCAGAGAAGAGATCAGTAATTAGTACAAAGTGAGCACCTACTGCATACCATATACTATCAGACATACATTATCTGCATGCATTATCTCATTTATCTTCTAATAACCATCCATGAAGAACATTACTATGCCCGTGTTAAGAAAGTACATTAAATCTCAGAGTAATTCAGAAAATCGCCAGTAGTCACACAGCTGCAGGAACAGTTAATCTTGAAGCCAGATCTGTCTGACCCAGAACCCATGTTCTTCACAGAGCCAGTGCCTAATAAAAGATAACAGTTATTGCTGTTTTATATTTGTTTGGAATATTTGTTTAACTATTCCACTACACATGCCCACGCTTCCTTAATAGCAAATCAGAGAGACTATCATTTAACCACACTAATTTAATTAATCTCTGCATGTTTCCTAAAGGAAATGGTTTTGCATTACTTTCTTCTCAGATCCTGATTTCTTACCACATACTTAGTCTTTTTAAGTCTAAGTGAAAAAACACCAGACCTGTTTTAACTACTGTGTAAGTCTAACCATGGGAGAAAGTTACAGAATAGCATCACTGACCTAGATTCTGCAGGCTAAATCATTCAGGATCTTTAAGTGACAGCTTTGCCAGAGGTGGGAACTCAGGCTTGACTTGGGTACCTAATGCTTTTCTGCAGCTTTTCTGTGACTTGGGAGTGACTTCCTAGAGTTGAGGTGTTGATAGAGCTTTGTTCATTCTGATTTGCAGAAGGGAACTCGTTTCTATTCCAAAAATACATAGGAGTGAAGCTCAAATATGTGTCTTCTAAAACAAATCATTATAAAAGACAGAGAAGTTGATCTTATGTAAGATATATTTAATCAGACGTCTGCTGCTGCCTGAACATCAACATAGCAACTCATGTTCAAATGGATTTCTGAATCAGATAATGACAGGCACATATTTTGTAAGTACTGATATTCTGTCATAAAAACATCTTTCTTTTTGATTAAAAGGCTTATGTACCTTTTAACTAAGAGGATAATTTGTTGCCCTCCTTCTGGCAGTTTTAGATGAGTTCTAATTTAATTTTCTTTTCCTGGGAACATGAGTCAGTATCACACAGTGATGGAAAGTCCTGTGGCTGGGGGTGTGAAGTGATGAAAATAGGAGTGGCTTTCTTTTTTGGCAAAACTGGGAACAAAAATCTTAGCACTGTTTCTCATTTTTTGTTTGTGTGACTTTGGTGAAGTCACAGAGACTCTGATTCTCCCTTCACTCACATGTTCAATTATTTAGTTTGAGGATTAAATGATGTGTTTCTGAGTACAGCACAGGCACATAGCAAATTTTTCATTGCTTAGCCTTTGAGAAGTATGCCTCATTAATATTTCTCTTCTTTTCTTGTATTGATCCCTTAATTTATGGGTGATTGGAGGGAGCAAGAGACAAAAGCATCTTTACAGAGAAAATTAAAATGAAATCTGTGAGTTGTAGCCTCTTAGTTACTAAAGCTGAATTATCAAAGACCTGGAAAACTAGACAATGAGAGTGAATATGTAGAAACTTTTCTAGTTCTTCCAGGAGGCTACGGACCCACATTCTGAGAGATACAGACCACTCTACACATGGTCCTGCTCGATTTCCTAATTCATTTCATTTATTAACCTAATCTTTATAATTGCAGTCTTATCAGTCACATCTTTACTTCTATGATTTAGGACTCAATTTAAGAGAGGATAGCTACCTTTGTCTCCCTTCTGAGTATGGAAGAAACCCCCTGCCACAGAAGTGGACATCTCATGCTTGACGGAATATTGTAAAGTCCGCTACTTCATTCTTGTAATTAAAGCATCTCATCCGAGTACCACCTAGACCCAGCTCTGCTTAGCGTTAAAGATTGGGAGGGACCAAGCATGTTCGACATAGTCTGGGTGCAGTGTTCTCAATTAGCCCAGGTGTAAGCCATCTCTGAGTGCTGATGATGTGTCATTATATACATATTTTTTAAGTTCTTAGAAAGGAAGTCACAGTACCCTGCAGAAATCTATTGCTGTAGCTATACTGTTTCATTTTGCCTAAAAACTCCCACTTGCATCTACCACAGTAAGCGCATGTAACAGCTTTTTATATATTATAAATCTGCATGAAGTATCATTTTTGCCCTTTTCTCTGGTTTCTCTGTGACAAGTTTGATAGCATTATTCAAAATTCACTTTTTTTATCAAGCTAACTATTGGTATGTAACATAGAGAAAAAACTCACAAGTCGTGAATACAGTTGCATACATTTTCACAAAATGAACATATTCATGGTACCAGAAGCTAGATGAAGAAACAACTTTAACAGCATCCTACAAGCCCCCATCTAGTGACTATCTCTCCCAAGGGTAACCACATCCAATACAACAGATACATTTTTTCAAGTTTTAAAGTGTTAAACGATTACAGAAAACAAAATTCTTTTTTACTTATAAACACTTTTCTAAACAAAAACTCCATCTCAACATCTACATATAATAAGTGAAATGTAATCTCTATTTATCTATAGTTATTACTACTAGCTTTTCAAAACCAAGCATATCCTTTAAAATATAAAGGTTTTAAAATAATAACTTTTTATACTTAAAATTCTCAATGTAGATTCGCATAATTTTGGGAGAGAAGTTAATTGGACAGCATATATCAATTTTGTCAATATGTATTTCATTACTCAGAAATTCTAATTTGAAGAATATAACATATAGAAATAAAAATCTATTAGTGTAGAGCTGTATGCTTTAAATTGCAGAATTGTTTACAATAGGAGATACGAGGGACCAAACCTAAACAGGATTCTGCGTGGTAGGGATTTCGCAATATGTGATTCAACTATTAACTGAATACTTTCCAGCCTATAGAATGAAATTAAGCAATTTCATTGCTTGGAGAGAAATTGCAATATCATTGCATTGTTTGGAGGGAAATCAATATGCCTACTGATAAATGAAAAAAAACCAAAAAGCTAATTGCAGAATGATATGCTATAGGGATTCTAGCTTTTTCTGAAAATCACAAACAAATTGATAACAACAGTTTCATCACGACATTATGGATACTGATTTCGGAAAGTAGAATTGTAAATTTCTACCTCTTTATACAATTTTATACTTTTACAATTTTTATAACATTCATTATGTTTATAATAAATATTGAAGATTAAAATTAAAAGTTGTATGCTGTAGGAGGCATGTTCCAAGAAATTAATTCACCTGCTTTGAAAATTTAAACTTACATGTAAATGCTTATAGAAATTTTAGTTATAATCACCAAAAACTGGAAACAGCCAAGATGTTCTTCAGTAAGAGAACTGATAAACAAGCTATGGTATATCCATATGAGTTATGGTATATCCTGAATGAGCTATCAAGCCATGAAAAGACATGAATGAAAGTAAGAAAGTACTGGGAACAAAACAACAACAATGATGGAGGTATGTCAAAGGGACACAGTAGCCAACTGAAAGAGCTCTGAACAATTTACACAGCAGAATAAAAAAGGTAGTAATGTATTAAAATTCAAAGTATAAAATAAATATCAATGAAGCTACACTCACATGAATAAATTATTTAATAAATAAAGAAATGAGGGAGAAGAGACAAATCTCCCATGCAAAATGTTCCAAATAATTTTTTTTTTTGTTATTCTGACTTCACGGAGGTGGAACATACTTTCTCATATCCTAAGTGTGACCTGGCCCATAGTGACTTCCACAGAGTATAATATGGAAAGCGGTTAAAGAAAGAATGACTTTATATTGGAGAAATCTGACAAACGCTACCTCAACCAGGTGATCTAAGTCAATACCAAGAATGATAACTCATGTTGATATTATCTACACTTGATTTAATGTGATGAAAAGGTACTTTACCTCTGTGATCTTCCTCCCCAAACCCATAACCTCATTCTATTATGAGAAAAAAATCAGACACATTCTGATTGATGGGTATCTTATAAAATCCCTGACCAGTACACCTGAAAACTAGCAAGGTCACCAAAAACAAGGGAAGACTGAGAATTGCTACAGCCAACATGAGCCCAAGGAAACAAAATAACCAAATGTATTATGAAATCCTGGATGGAATTTGGAAAGAGAAAGAGGATATCAGGTTATAATTAAGAAAATCTGAATAAGGTGTGCACTTTAGTTAATAATAATGTATCAATATTAGCTCAGCAAGTATAGCAAATGGAAAAATAGTACACATGTTTTGACATTTTTTTGTTATAAGACCATTTTTCCCCAATAAAAGCTTTCAGTAAGAAATGTAATGTGCAATATATCTTCATATGGATTCTACCCAGTGACATTAAAAGAGGCTTAAAAAAATGGAGAGTCTTACATATTTATGCATAAGAAGACTCACGTAATTGAGACAGCATGCTTTCCTTATCGTTTTAAAAAAAATATGATTCCATTAACAATACAAACAAAAATATATATTTTGAAACAAAATAAGCTAGTTCTATAATTAATAATAAATAATTAAGCAAGGATATGCAAGGTGATTATATAAAAAATAAAGAGTTATAAGAGAGACTGAACTTTCTAGAAATTTCAATAGATTATAAAAACATAATAATTAAAACAGTGTGTTACTGGCACATGGACTAACAGATCCAAAAAACAGTATAGAAGATGTATCACTGCAGTTTTAGCACATTACTTTAGTTTAAATTTGTAAAGAACTTCTCCCTATCACTACAGAAAAATGAATCGTCCAATTCAAAAATGAGCAAATGATGCATACAAATAAATCACCAAAATGGAAATACAAATGGATTTCTTAAACATGTGAAAAATGTTCAACTTTAAAGATAGTAAGAGCATTGCAAATTAAATCATGTAGGTTGAAAAGCTTGCTAACACACTTTATTGGTGTGGGAAAGGGAAACAGTCACGCTCCTATGTTTCTTGTTGAAGTGTAGATTAACATGACTTTTATGCTTCATTAAATCTATCAAAATTTAAAAGGCACATATACTTCCATTCACCAAATCTTAGTCTAGTAACATTCAACAGGTATACTTGCTCATGTCTGAAATGATATATGAAGAAGAATAATCATCAGTGCATGCTTTTAATTGCAAAGATTAGAACAGCATAATTTTACATCCATAATGCTGCTCAGTGCAATACCATGCAGCTGTTACAAGGGTCTATCTATATACTGGTCTCCAAAACATATTGTTTAGTAAAACAATGCAAGATACATAACAGTGTGCATAGTATGCTATACTGTGGGAAAAAACAAAACCCACTGTAGGGTTATATAGAGGATCTTTGGATTGATACATATAAAAAAAGATAACAGTGTTGTATTGGGGAGGAGGATATGAGGAAGGATTTGAAAGACTTGGTGGGAAGTACATTCACTTAGTTTTGAGTTTTGTGCCATGTGCATATATTACTTATACATAAATAAGTAAATAAACAATGAAGAAAAAGATAAGGTAAACATTTCCTCCTACTCTGTATTTGCATAATTTTGACAGTCAGTATAAGTGAGAAATAAAATAGTAACTTTCATATTATCTGTTTGTACTTAGGCAACAACCTCAAACAACCTTACATTTCTGAGTAAAGAAGAGTTAAAACCTAAAAGCAAGAGGCCAAATCTTGGTCAGGAAGACTGGGCTTATCATAGTGAAAACAAATATTAAGCGTAGGGTGAATACACCTTCAACCTCAAAGCCAAGTAACTCCTGTAAAACTTTCTTGTACTAGTATTGGAGGATTAACACTGCGGAGCTCTCGTGCATGTACCTGTAGGCTCTTGTTTCTCCATTTACTATACCAGTATGAGCTACTTCCTCGGACCTCTTTTGGTCTAATCAACTTCTTATAGACCCTTAAAGAATGTTAGAGCTGGAAGGATCTTCAGTTTTTAATGGACACAACTTTTATAATTCTGCAAAGGAAAAATGATACTGCAGGGAGGTTGAGTCATGAGGTGAGGTAATAGTGGAGCTAGGACTGCTTACCAGGTTTACTGACTCCCAGTTCAGGGCTACATTTGCCTTATACATCCTGGTTTAACGGGCTGTCCTTGGGTTCAGCTGGTCTACCTAGACAAGAATACCTCAACAGATAGTTGAAGTATTCAATGCACACATCCAGAAGCCCTGAAGACTCAGGACATAGATGTGGATCCAAAGTCTCTACTTTCCCACTGTTTTTAATCTCGTGAGATTTACCTGGTTAGGGTATCTGATCACAGGGGTTTTGAGGAGCACTGCTAAGGTAGACAGAATTCTATCTACCAACTGAGAGCAGTGTTATGTCGCAAGCTTGCTGCTACATCCATGTAACATTCTCTCTGGTTGAGCTTCCTGGATGCTTCCAGGGGGTGGAATGGCTTTTAGAACGATTTTTATGTCATTTAGGAATTCGACTGTAAAGTAGTTAAGAAGAAAGACAATTAGCATTAATAGGTACTTACCATGTGCCATGTTTTATGTTTCATGCTGAAGATTCAGGAATTAAAAAGATACTATACCTTCCCTTAAGAAGTCCAGTGATTAGGGAGAGGGTTAAGTAAATAAACTGATAGAAAACAATATCATATTACTATAGAAACACATCTTCATCACGTACTGTGAAGACTGAATGGAGGCTCTGATTGCCTGGGGACAAGAGGGGTGAGTCTAGAAATAGACTCAGTGAAGGCATTATAGAATAAATGATGATGTGACTAAACAAATGTTCCAGACTAACAAGGAGCAGAGAATAGCACGCACAATGGCAGGGGCATTAAGAAAGCAAGATCTGTTTTAAATGTCTTTTTTGAGGCTTAAATTTGTTCACTATCAATATTTATTTTATGCTTCCTTTGCATGTATTCTATTTCTTAGAAATATGACACATCTCAAAGTCCCAGAATAATTCAAAGTACAATTGTATGTCATTCCATAAACAAAATTTGAGTAGTGGTTTAGGGTGTTGTGAGAAAAATGCTTTAGCTTTTTTTGCTTGATGTAAATCCATTGTTATGGATACTTCCAAAAATTAGGTGAAAACACTTTATAAAGAACAAAGAGCTAAATCCATACATGTGATTATGATGAAAGGATGATGATGGTGATGGCGATGATGATGGTGGTGATGAAAAGCAAAGAAATCTGCTTTGGTTCATGGCAGAAGAGAATTCTCTTATATATGATCAATTTATTGGTAAGTAAAGACTGGTTCCCCATAAGCTAAAATCCTGAACAGAGACGCTGTCAAGAGAAAATGAATTGATACTGTCTTGACATATCCCTATGAACTGAAAAACAGATAGATGATTTCCCCTGGTATCTCAGAGCTTGGAGAAGAGAGACTGTCTAATAACTCTATTTCTTCCACCAAAAACTTCAATAAAAATGATATATTTTGAGGTTCTGCATATGTCCTTAGTTGTGAGTGGAGTCTGGCCTTTTTGAAATAATAGGAGTAAGGAGACACAAAAGCCAATGAGATTTTGTGTGCATTTGTGTGTAAGTGTGTGTGCATGTGTATACTCACACATTACACATGCATACATACACACATAGATGTATGCAAATATATCTACATCTATCACACACACACAGACATATCTAATCTGTTATCTGCAAGTGTCTCTCATACACGCTTCCATTCTGTGAATTTATTTTTCTTTCCAAATGACACAGGCATATAAATTTGAGCCAAGGTGTGTTAACATCATTCTGGAAACTGATGTCCTTACATTTCTGACCCAGTATTCATAAAGAAATCATCAGGAATGACTAATATCTAATGCAGTGCATGAGGCTTCTAAATGCATGAGTTCATGATAATTAAACCTTCCATTTTGGATGCTTTGACAAAGAACCTGAATTGGAAATACTTTTCCTCACTTGTTTTAATAAAATTATTTCAATGAGTGATAGTTAAATAGTCTGGGATAACATAAATATTTTCCTCCAAAATTTAAACAGATAGCAAGCTGCATGACAATATTTTCTTTGCTTTCTATTAATTTTCCCTACATTAACTACACAGAGATAAAGTATATTAAAGAAGATAGATGGAGTAGTGAACTAGTTGGAAATAAATATACATCCAATAAATATTTTGGGTCATTGGACTGGATATCTACCTAAATATCAGAAGTAGCTAGGAAAATAAGACAATAATCTTAGACCTCAGATTTAGCTTTCATTGCACAGAGAGGCATATAGATGAAGGAATTTGAGTTACAAAGAAAATAAACTCAATAAAATTTGCTCAAATATGGATGAGGGCAAGGTTTGATTATTATATTAATATGATGAACAATCTCATTGACATTAATAACAAGGAATGGAGTATATAGCTGGGCCTCATGGGACTGGATCTAGATTGTTAGGAGTTAATCTCTCTCTCTCTCTCTCACACACACACACACACACACACACACACACACACAAATGCACCATGGTTTCCCTTCCTTTTATAACATAATAGGAAATAACTTCCCTTTCCCTCCCTCCCTCCTTCCTTTCCTTCCTTCCTTCCTTCCTTCCTTCCTTCATTCCTTCCTTCCACTCTTCCTTTTCTATCAGATTATCTGATGCATTCTAACCAGCGGGAACTGGCTGTTCTACTTACTCTTTGTGTTATTTTCCCCATAACTACAGCCTGAAGGTGACTATGATTTGTCTTGACACAAACTCGGCAAAGTCTGGCCTCAACATTATATAGATTCTTATCTATAGAACAACATATTACCGTGTGACTAATCTCTCTGTCTTCTAGTTCATTTTCTCAAGAAGACTCCACTACGCCAATGGGCTGTCTACCCTTGGTTAAATTTAGGTATTACCAATTGCGTTCAGTGGAGATGTGTGCTCATTTGCGTCGCTCCTTTCTGGAGTGATGTGGGACAAGCAAGTTGACTCTCATACTCTGGTATATTACAGACAGCTAATCCAAATAATTTAGGCATCTACTGTCCACCTTATTTACTAGTCATCCTCTGTAATTTGACTTTCCAAATTAAGTCTAGTCAATTAATTGACAAATAGTTTTTGAGCACATTTTATGGATCATCATTACCTTAAACTCTGAAGCGATTGCAAAACAATCATAAGATATATTACTAGTTTTAAAGGAGTTTAGAAAATAGTTGGGGAAGAAACCAACAATGCATTTGAGATAACCAGTAAATAAATTACTCATTTCTGCAGCATAGATATAAAGTATAAGAGTTAAATGATAGCAGAATTATGGGTGAGTATAGTCTGAGATTTCACAGACTGGAGAGGAATTAATATGTGCCTATAATAATGAGTAGGACTTCCAGAGTTTAGGAGAAAGGACATTCAATATAATATTAAGTCACACGTGATATCATCCTTTCTAAAGAGAACATTTAGTACAAGATGGAGGAGACTAGTGAATAGAGGAAAATAAGTTTGGGGTCAAGATTATCGAGGACCTTGAGAATTTAACAGAGGAGACTATTCTATAGTAAGGAAGTAGTAGAATAAAAAGGAAAAACAAGTAAGTATAGGAGAATTATAGCCTGCAGGTAGGTAAGACCATCTGGAAGTTTAAGTTAAAAGTTAAAGAATTTATTTTAAGGTGATGGTTGCATCTATGGGAAAAACATGAACATATGGAATGTGATGAAATGAGTAATTCTTGAGAGCAGATGTATTCAAGTTCAGGGGCTGGCTCTGTTCTGATCTGGAAATGTGTCCTGGAGCAAGCCATTTGTTTTCTCAGGGACTTAGTTCATCTTCATGATGCCTTGTTGGAGGAGATCATTAAGAGACCATGACCACTGGTTGACCTTCAACTGGACTTGGGCGATCAGAGGCTCCTCATCTCTTCATTCTTGGAATATACTTTTCGCCCACCATTCCCACAGTGGATCCATTTTCAAGGATGCGGCCTTGAAAAAGCAATGTGGTGTTGAGACCATCTGGACAGTATATGTGACTGATTGTTCATATTAAGGCTTATATATAAACTTTTAAAATTCTGATGCGTGGATGTGGAGATCTACTCATCTTGAGGCTGCCCAAGACAAGCCATATCTATAATTCCCTTGCTTATTAAACCTGCCACCTGTCAATCTGGAGTGGTCTGCCTCTTTCTTCAGTCTCTCCTTGCCCTCCATGTACAGGGCCAGTTTCAGATTTCATCCAGGAAGCTCCTGAGGTTTCAAACCAATATGTCTGTATTATAATGTTTTCTCAGTTCCCTTCTATCTTGAGCCTGAAAAAGTCAGTGATCCATGTTGGAGAAAGTTCTTATTATTGGGCTTTGTGACAGAAAGAAAAGAAGGATAAAGGAGAGAGAAAAATCAGGAATCACACCAGTGTTTCTAGTCTAGTTTTATGAATTTAGAAATCCAAATTTTTCATATAAAAATCGGTTGTGTTGAGGTCAGTGTAATGCTAAAATTTTTAAGCCTAGAGCTGAGATGAATGCTTAGTTTGTTTAAGAAAGGTTATTAGCACAATTTTCATATGTAGGTGAATTATATGTATTTTGCAGTAAAGCTGGAGTGAAAATTTTTATTTTTTTGTCATGGGCTAGAAAAAGTGGTTATATGTGATTTTTGATAAAGTAGTTCTGTTATGCTTGGGAAATTAGTTGTGGATTTCAGCAAACCTGATTCCCTGCTGTGTGAAATGAGAAACCCAGAGAAGAAGAAAGATCTATCAGGAGAATAAGTGAGCTCAATGCTTTGATTAACAGGCGGCCAGGTGTTAAATTTAATTGCCTCTAGAAAAAAAGGAAATTTTGCTTTTCAGCATTAGTCTCATAATTCCTAATGATGGTGGACTTTTACATGAGGAAGAAAGGGAATGGTGTAAATGGCAAAACTTAAATTTTAAGGAAATGTGTTCATGGTAGAGATTTAAATTTACTCTTTGTTAATAGATTTTTAGTATAAAATATATAGAACATACAACATAGAGAGTAAAAAGCATACTTCTATATTCAATTTTCTCAAATACTGACATTCACCATATTTACTTCATATTCATATTCACTTGTTAAGAAGTCAAATAACTACAGATCAAAGTGATACCCCTAAGATATCTTCTTTTATATAATTCCTTATTTTCTCACAGAAATTTAATATCTTAAATTTATTTTCTTCACCATGAAAAGGAAGAGACAAAGCTTATGGACACATATATTTTCTACATGTTTATATATTCATAAAAAATACTATATGATAGTCAATATTGCATATTCATATCTATTTTTAAATGAATGTTTGCAAAATTTATAAAACTGTGTCTAAGTTTTTCATTTTAAAAATCTTTATGAGAATTACCTGTACAGAAACATAATAGCTCTACTTTACTCCATTTTGTGAATATGTCACCATTTATTTATTCTCTTTTTAATGAACATTTAATTATTTCCATTTTTAACTTATTAACTACATGAACATTCTTGTTTATATCTCCAAAGAAATGTGTGCTGTTTTCTCTATAAATCCACAGGTATAGCAGTTGGTCTAAGGATACATGCTCTTCCATTTTACCTTTCACTGACCAACTGCTTTCAAAAGAAATTATACTAATATAAATTACAAAATCCCACCAGTAATGTATATGATATCTGACTCATTCATATCCTCACTATTAATTGAAAAGTTCAGACTTCTCAAGTTGTCAACATGCTGAATATTGAAAAATATTTCACCTTGTCCAATTTGCATTTCCTGAATAACGGTAGAATTAAAATATTTTTATAGGTTTACTGGTTATTCTGATTTCCTCTTCTACAAATTGCCTTTTTGTAGTTCTTGTCAATTTTCCACTGCATTGTCTATCCTTTTCATTAAGATTTGTAAAGTATTTTAAAATAAATTATTGATGCTTGTCCTTTATTAATAATTTTCCTTTATCACTTGACTTTTAAAATTTTTAGTGTTTCCTTCCATTCACAGAAATTTTAATGTACTCACATTTATTAATATTTTTTCTTTACATGACCTGCTATTCATGAATTCTTTAAGAAATATTTTCCCATCTTAAGGCCATAAAAATGTTACATTTTATTTGGTAAAATTTTAAATATTAACATTTAAATATTAAAATAAATATTTAAACCCATATGAAATACTTTATTTTAAATGTATTGTTATTTTTTCAACAAGGATAACTGACATTATTGAGTAATCTGCAATTTTCTACCGACTTTTAATACTACTACAATCCTAAATCAAATTTATATACAGGTATTGCTCTCTTAATAAGCTCATTATTATAAAATGATATTTAGTAAGATTAATCCTACTACATGGTTCTTCTTCCAAATTATAGTTTAATTTCTTTCCACTTTCTGTATGAATTTATGATTTGGACCATACCAAAAAGTAGAAAAACCTATTTAAGTATTTATTATATTTGTATTAATTTTATAGGTTACAGTGGAGCCATTTACATCTTTATGACATCAAATACTCTTGTCTATGAACAGAGCATGTATCTCCATTTGTCCACATCTTTTTATTTTATGTTCTTGAATAAAATATTCATATCTTTTGAGAGATTTCTTCATAGGCCTCTCTCATAGTGATGGTGCTTATTAAATAGGAATTATTATTGTTATTGCATTGGCTATTTTTGACTAATAAGAATGCTATCATTATTTGAAGATTGAACTTTTACCAGAAAGACTGGTGAATGCTCCAAATTTACTAAGAATTATTTTACGTTTTTTTATAGAAATTATATTTATTCAAATAGGGATCAGTTTTTCTCTTTATTTACAATTATTATACATTTCATTTCTCTTTATTTGTCTTATGACTCTGGCTAGAACTTATAGTAACATTTTATGATTTTATTAGATTACTTGGAGTCTTCCATATAGATATTTACATCATGTGCATACAGGGACTATTTTACTTCTTCCTTTCTGCTCTGTATGCCTTTTATTTCTTTTTCTTGCCTTATAACGCTAGCTAGTACTTCCATTACTGTGTTAAATGGCAGTGGTGAGAGTGGATATCTTTGCCTTGTTCCTGTTGTCAGGGGGTGAGAATTCAGTCTTTCACAAATATGTGTGATGTTAACTTGAGTATTTTTGAAGACACTTTTTATCCATTGTAAGATATTTCCCTTATATGCCTAGTTTTCTGAGAGTTTTTATGTTACAAAGAGATACTGAATTTTGTCAAATTCCTTTTCTGCATCAACTGTTGTGTTCATGTAATTTTTCTTCTTTATCCTGTTAATATGGTATATTACAGTGATAGATTTTAAAATATTAAATCAAGCTTACTTCTCTGAAATAACCCCAATTGGTCCAATATCTCTGTTGGAGAAAAAGGGTTTTATTACATTTTCTAGTTTGTTGCCTTATAAGCATCTTTGTAAAATTAAAAAAAAAATCCCTCTTTATCAATAGAGAATAAATTCAATCAACTATTGTATTGCTGATAAGCTAAGGGGCTTATGTTCATATATTTTATACCCTTGCAGCTTTTTTTCAACAGTCATTTCATATCAGCATAATGCCAATGTTCCTTTTGCTCATAGAGAGCTATCACTCTCCACTTAAAAGAGTTTACCCTTCCTTTTAGGTCATGTTGAATCTCAGCTTCTCTGAAGAACTTTTCCTAGTTTCCATAATCTTGCTCCCCTGATGTGTTTATCATTATGTAATTTAGCAAATATTGAAGTCTAGTGTTTTTCACCTTATTGTATGCGTTTAAGTGCTACCTTCCATCTAGTCTGCACCTGGCAAATTAAACTAAAATCTGAGTGTGTAACCCAGGTATCGATATTATTTAAAGCACTCCAGTTGATACCAATATGTAGGGAAGTGTTAGAACCAAAGTTGTCCTAAAGCAGTGGTTCTCAGACTTTAGCATACGAAAGAACCATGGGGGGTGGGGTGAGGTTGATAAAACACAGATTCTAGGTTCAACCTCCAACATTTCAGATTTGGTAGAAATCTAGATGTGTGAAACTCAACAATTTTCATTAAATAGTTGCATAATTGCTAGTTCCCCAGTCCACAAATCACTATGTAAATAACAGATGCACACATATTCAGTGAGCAATCATGTCACTCCTATAAAGGCCTGTCAGTGATTGGTAACAGTACATCTATTATCCAGTTCTCTCAGGCGTAGCAAAGCTGTAGTTGTACTGCCTTCTCATCTCCGAGTAATAAATCCACATGAAATTTTACAAAAATGGATGACTGAAAGACAAAATTGGCCAAGAAAGATGAAATTGCAGCAAAGAAATAAAAAGTAGTGATGCTGAAATTGAAATTTAAATCTAATGTCAATGAAGTTATAGAAGAAATAGCTGACTGTAGGAATGTTCACACTGACAGCATTATATATGCAGTGAGAGGAACTTAGTGAAGGGGAACTTATCAATAGAAATAAGGAATATAATAGTGATGAAAAGAATGGCAATATCCCAGAGAAGACACACTGGCAAAAAATCTTCATCTTATAGGAAATCAAGATCTTTCATGGCACTGGATATGTAAAAGATGAAATGTTGGGAGCTAATTCAAACTTAGAAGGAATTATGACAATTTACAAAGGCATAGAAGAGATGCTTACCTCAAATCATAAGTTATCTGATGAGAAGAAGGGAAGCAGTACTTAAATTACTTCTGATACTTTTTACAAAGAAATAAAACATTAATTCTCAATGTTTTTAATATTTTAAAATATAGTGTACTAGAACATAATTTTGTTTTAAAATCTTCTATATATTTATAATCTACAGTAAGAGAGTTTTACATGTTTTGACAAAATATTTAAGGGTCAGAGAACAACTATAATTCTCCCATTGGTCATTAAGACTGTTTTACATGGTTTCAGTTTGCATGGTTATTTTTATGGTCCCTCACTATTGTACAAGGTGAGAATTGCCTAGCATTAAATAACTGCTATCAAATAAAATCTTTATCCTTTGTAAAGGGAGTTGACTGTATTCATGACAGTCATTAATCTCTATCAGTAGGAAGAGGACAGAAGGGGTTTACTTTCTTATCAAAGCCATCCTATTTTCATTTTATGAGTAATGTTTTGAATTCCTGACATAATTCCATTAGCAAAGAAGTAACCGCAACTTTGCCATTTATTAGTGGAAACGATTATTTGGGTGAAATACTTCAAGTCCAAATAAACTGGAAAACAATACAACAAATATCCATTTTAAACACTAACATTGTGCCATATATGTTTTATATCATTACACTTTAAGAAATAAAACATTACTGATAGATTGTAGTTGAAGCTTCATCTCTCCTTCTGTCTTCTTAGCCAGAGGTAATCATGACCCTGAATTTGGTGTGCATCAAGATAGGAGAAATGTTTATGATAATAGGATGTTTTGAAAGAAGCATTAGCTTCAGAATGAGACAGGTTGTGTTTATGTCCAGGACCAACCACTGGAGATGAGCCATTTAACTTCTCTGAGCCTCAGTTTTCTCATGGATAGAAAGGGAATAATCCTCCTTGTCTCACAAAGTTGAGTAAAGATGAGAAATAATTGATACAAAGCTTTTCACACTTAGGAAACTCTCAGTATGTAGTAGACACCAGTTTTACTATTATTATTTTGTCCACTGTCCGCTCAGGAGAATTCAATATGGAGAGACAGCTACAATGTTTCCTGACATTGGATTGTCCTTTCTCTTGAGCTAATCCACAGCTCTTCCTCTGAACAAGTGGAGTCATTCCTCACTTTTACCTCATCTTTCGGTTTTTGAAAGCAGCTATGGTTAAGTGGCTCATTGCAATCTCAAAAGCAGTCCTGCCTGAAGCTGACAGTAGCCCTACAGCAAATAATAATATAAAGTGAAGTTCTGGGGTGGGAGTCCTGCATTAAAGAGAAAATGATTCTGTATATTCATTGGCGGTTGGAACCCTTGTCATGTTGTATACGTGTCAAGCAATTTACCATCTGCGGCATCACGTCCCCTGCCTCCAAAGTTGTGGGATATTTTGCCAAATGCATTTGTGTGGCATCAAATATTATTTGCTCTCTTTTTGTCACAACCTATAGAATGGTTTAAACAAAACTGAAAAGGGCATCCCAAAGCATGGCTGGCGTTGGACAATTTTTTCAGCACCAACACAGCTAGAGGAGCATTTCAAAAAACTCCCTTTTGCGAAAGCAGGCCTCCTTGGTTTCCTCCTACAGACTTCATTGGCAGTCTGGGCCCATTCGAACTAATCAATAAATAAAGCCCAGTTAAGTCACATTTATTTCTAGAAGCAAATAGCAATCAGTGCATTACCGTGGAAGCTCAGGCCCTGTCCATCAGCTGAATCAGTAAACAACAAAGGCTGGGGCTTTGAGACTCCATTCTGAAGGGAAACTGCTGCCTCAAAGGCAGGGAAATAAACCCGATCACTTAGATTTATATGTTACACTACTCTATTATCTGGAGAATAAGATCAACCCTGCATTTCACTTAAAATGTATAGGCACCTCCTTCTTTGATGTACTGTCTTTTACCAAGACTTTGTTGTTGTTGTTTTTCATCTTCTAATGATTTTTATAGCAATTAGTAACTTGAAAGGAAAACATTTGATAATTACCTACTATTTCAGGCACTTGTATATATTTTATCTCAATAAATTCTCATACCCCCACTGAACAAAAAAGAATCCAAGTTTATAGTGGTAATAAGCTGTGTGTTTACTATTCAATTCCCAGTTTGCTAAAATGGTTTGTTTACTTGATTTATCCTTTCAAATACATTATAATCTCCTTAAAGGCATAGAACAGGTCTCATTCAACTTGTAGCCTTCACAGAACCTTGCTTGGTAGGTGCTCAGTAAATACATATTGATTAAATGTCTGGACTAAAGAGTGTAGATATCCCCAGAAGTAGTTGCCTTATTTCCACACTCTTGCCCTGTAAAAGTAATATCACATGATTTTCATTTTGATATAATGGAATCAAGAGACTCTGCTACAGAACAGCTGAGTGACCTTGGGCAAGCCATTGCACTTCTTTGGGATTCACTTACTTCATGAAAGGGGGAAAAGACACTTTGTGAATGCCCCTTCTACTTCCAAACTTCTGTGTAATTTCACTGGGAAAGAATTAGAATGGGTCTTGCTTTTTTTCATAATTTTACTCTTAAGTATCATTTTTGTTATAGTGGTACCATGAGACATATCACTGCAGATGTAGAAATGTATTATAGCAGTTATAATAAGTCTGGGGGAAGGGGTGATTATATCTTCTTTCTGTGAAAGTCCAGAATCCTTTGGTCCCATCATCAACAATATGGTGATGGTCATGTGAAGCTTTCTTCTGCCGCATTTTCTTTAGAAGAGAGGATAGCTGAGAATCACAATTTAAATAAAGGTCCTTCCATGCAGTTGTAATTTAATAAATCATATGTACAACTATTTGCATATAATTAACCTCCAACCCCAGATTTTTGGAACATTTAATGCATTTATTGCATGTGATTGTATACACATGTGTGTGTATATATATATATATATATATATATATATATATATATGTAATATGAATAAGCACTCAAGCTCTAACATCAGTGTTTATTTACTTTTTTTAGTAAAAGCTATTTTCAGACCCATTCAAATCTTTTAACGTTTATTTTACAGACCCACAACAGGGCTGGCTATAATCATAAACCTGCTGCTTCAGACCCTAGAGCTGTGTATCCACAAGCCAACGTGCAGCATCAGCTCAGCAGCACATCAAAGCTCCAGGCTGCGGTGGAGAAGGACTGCTTATTTCTTTGAGGTACCCTCAGGGGCTTCCCAACAGTGAGTTTTGTATATCTCATGGAGCCTATTTTTCAAGTTAGAGCATCAATTTCTTTTCTTTTTTGAAAATTGGCTGAAAATCTGTCTAGCTACTTTTTTTTCACTTGAAGAAAAAGTACATGGATAAAATTTTCCTATCTTTTTTTGTATCAGAGGAGAATGGCAGTGAAGTGGAAGCATGGGATTTGCATTTTTAAAACTCTTTGGCTTCAATAGGAGAATATTTTGGCAAGGGGCAAGCCAAAAATGTTGGAGGGCCTGGAGAGGAGATAAAGGCAGTAAGTGGTTCACTCAAGAGCTGACTGTGGTGTGGGCAACGGCGTCACATTACTGTGAAATGGAGAGAAACGGGTATATCTGAGAAATGCTTAAACTGTAGAACTCACTGTACTTGGTTGATAGGATGTGGATTATAAGCAAAGTTTCAACATATAGGGCTTGAGGCTTATAAGGGAAATTTAAATTTAATTGGATGTAAAGTTTGATGAATTATCTATTAATTTAAACTTATTAGCCTTAATATTCAAATTCTTCATTCTTATTTAACTTTTGTCTACTTCTTAGGGCAAAGAAAATCAAAGATTTGTATAAAGTCTCTGTCTTTTTCATCTTTGTTATACGGGGAGCAATAAGTCATTGTTATATTTTTTACTTTTACTTATTACAAATAAACTTTTTGGTATTTAGTGAATTTTCTAGCTGGTTAAAAATTAATGTTGACCTTTTTTCTGTTTATTTCTATTTTTCTGAAAAAATATGGGCTGGGTATTCCTTTGATGTATTTCATTTTTAATCATTTAGTATGAGAATCCTTGTTGCTCAACAGAAGCATTTTTTTTTTTTTTTTTTTTTGGCCGGGCCATGGGGCATGTGGGGTCTTACTTCCCTGACCAAGGATTAAACTCTTGCCCCCTGCATTGGGAGCATGGAGTCTTAACCACTGGACCGCCAGGGAGGTCCCAGAAACATTTTATAAGAATATTTTTTGTTTCAACTGATATATTTGATTTTACTTTAGTTATTTATGCTTTTTCCTTTTGTATTTTTCTACTTATTTTATATTAAAAGTATGTTTTCTTTGTTTTGTTCAGTGATTTTTAAATGTATCAGGAATTACTTTTAAGTTTTTCCAAGATGTTGAATCAAAACAAAATAAAATAATGAAATGTACATTTTTATTCTCCTTCAAAGATGAGGAATTAATGCACTCTAGTGTTTCTAAATCTAGGCTGATTAGTAGAACCACCTCAAACAGTTTTAAAAGTTCCAATGCCCAGGCCTAATATAAGAAACACTAATTAAACCAGAAACTTGAGGGTGGAACCCAAGTATCCACATTAAAAAACAACAACAGCTATCGAGTGACCCCAACATTCTCCTGCTAAGGTTGAAAATGAGTATTCTGTTCCTCTTCTTTCTACTCTCTTCTCTTTTCTCTTCCTCTTATTCATCACACAAATCCAATCCAAGCCTTTTGTTCCAGTTACCTATTGAAATAGGCTACATCAAAACTTAGGAAGCAACCTAAATGTCCATCGACAGATGAATGGATAAAGAAGATGTGGCACATATATACAATGGAATATTACTCAGCCATAAAAAGAAATGAAATGGAGGTATTTGTAATGAGGTGGATGGAGTTAGAGTCTGTCATACAGAGTGAAGTAAGTCAGAAAGAGAAAAACAAATACAGTATGCTAACACATATATACGGAATCTAAGGGAAAAAAAAAAAAAAAGGCCATGAAGAACCTAGTGGCAAGACGGGAATAAAGACACAGACCTACTAGAGAATGGACTTGAGGATATGGGGAGGGGGTGGGGTGAGATGTGACAGGGTGAGAGAGTGTCATGGACATATATACACTACCAAATGTAAAATAGATAGCTAGTGGGAAGCAGCCGCATAGCACAGGGAGATCAGCTCGGTGCTTTGTGACCACCTAGAGGGGTGGGATGGGGAGGGTGGGAGGGAGGGAGATGCAAGAGGGAAGAGATATGGGAACATATGTATATGTATAACTGATTCACTTTGTTATAAAGCAGAAACTGGCACACCATTGTAAGGCAATTATACTTCAATAAAGATGTTTAAAAAAAAAAAAAAACTTAGTATCATAAAGTAGTACTCATTTTTTCTATCTCAGGATGCTATAGGTTAGGAATTTGGCAAAGTTCAATGTGGAAAACTTACATTGCACATAACATTGCAGAGGTGACTTGGGGTAATTCTACTGGCAGATGGGCTGGTCTGGAGGATCCATATGGTTTTATTCACATGTCAGGCACCTTGGCAGTGATGACCGGAAGATTGGGCTCAGCAGGAGTTATCTAGTGTAACAATTAATTGTGGCCTCTCCAGCATGTTTTATGTGCCAGTGTGTGTATGTGTATGTGTGTGTGTGTGCGTGTGTTTTGAATAACAACAGTAGAATATTCTTTACGAGAGGAATTCAAATATTTTGCTACAACTTTTAAAAACGAAAGCATATTTTTTTTTCGTTTTGCATAGAATACTTCCATTGAAATGGAATAGCTTCCATTTCTATACTCAGATTTGTTTTGTTTTTATTTTCTTTCTAATTCTAGAAATTTTCTTAGACTATGTCTTCATTACTGTCCTGCACTAAATATTCTGATTTCTTTCTCATGAAGTCTTTTTATAATGTACACATATAATTAAAATATACCATACATAGGGTAGCACAAATTATAAGTGCACTGCACATCGGATTTTCAAAACATGAATTACCCAAAAGAAAAGAAAATATGCATCCATGAAAAGATGTGTACACAAATGTTCACAGGAGCTTTATTTGTAGTAGCCAACTGGGAACTATTTAGAAGTCCATCAACAGGTGACAGTATAAACAAATTGTGATATATTCATACAATAGAATTTATGAATAGAATACTATTCATAAATAAAAATGATGAGTTATTCATGTGTGCAACAATATGGATGAAGTTTAAAATAATTATACTCAGTATAAGAAGCCAGACATAAAAAAGACAGAATACCAAAAAATTATATTTATATAAAACTCTAGAAAATGCAAATTAATTTCTTCAGTGACAGAAACTGGATCAGTAGATCTGATCTGGTGAGTAGAAGGGAAGAACACGAGGAAGGAGTATGTTCTCTAAGTTGATTGTGGTGATGGTTTCATTGGTTTATACATGTGTCAGAATGTATCCAATTTTACAATTTAAATATTTGCATTTATCATATGACAGTTATACTTCAATAAAGTTATGTTGTTTTAAAATGCATAAGATCTGCACCTCCAGATGAAGAAACAGAATATTACCTGGACTAGAGAATCCTCCCTCATGCCACCTCTCAGCCACTATCTTCCCCCACGTCATCAAGAGCAACTATATCTGGATTTTTAACTCCATAGATCAGTTATATCTATTTTTGAGCTTTATATAAATGGAATTATACAATAAGTGCATTTTTGTCTGTTTTATTTTGCTCAATATTATGGTTGAAAGATTCATCTATGTGTTACATTTGTTAATTCTCATGGATGTATTTTATTTGATTACATTAATAAACAAAATTTTCATATCCATTATCCTGTTGGACATTTGAGTTGTTTCCATTTCTTGGCTCCTTTGAATCTTGCTGCTATGAACATTACTATTTGTGCCCTTTGTAATTTTCTTTTTTACTGTATACGTATCCAGAAGTGGCATTGGTAAGTGACAGTATGTGTATCCTATGGTATGTGTAAGTTTTGATTTTTAAGAAACTGCTGTTTTCCAAAGTATTTGTATCATTTTTATTTCAGTCCATAGTGTTTGAAACTTTGAAGTCCACTCTATCTCCAACACTTGGTCCAGCCAGTCTTTTTAACTTTAGGTATTCTGATAAGTTTGTAGTATTCCCTTCTTGTGTTTTAATATTAATTTCCCTAATGATTAAAAATGTTGAGGATATTTTCATGTGTATATGGGCCATTTGTATATCTTCTTTAGTAAAGTGTCTCTTCAAATCTTCTACCCAAATTTTATAGGGATGTTTATTTCCTTATTCATAAGTTTCAATGGTTCTGTAAATATTCATGATATAGGAATTTTATCAAATATGAAGTCTGCAATATTTGTTTCTCTGTTTGTAGTTTGTCTTTTTATTCTCTTAATAGTGTCTGCTGAAGAACAGAATTTCCTGATTTTGATGAAGTTTGATTTATAATTTTTTTTCTTATATGGATCATGCTTTTAATGTCTTACCTAAGAAATCATTGCCTAACTCATGATCACAAAGTTTTTCTCTTGTGTTTTACTTCAGAAGATTTTTAGCTTTAAGATTTCCATATAGGTCTTTAATCCACTTTCATTTTGAGCTAATTTTGCATACCATGTGAGGTATGAATTTAAATTCCTTTTTTGTACATTGATATCCAATAATGCTGACACCATTTGTTTAAATGACTATTTTCCACTGAATTAGTTTTGCACCTTTGCAATTAAGTGTGTGTGTGTGTGTATGTGTGTGCACACTTCTATTCTGTTTCATTGATCTATTTTTATCTACATGCCAATACCACACTGATTGGAATTTTGTATCTCTTCATAAGTCTTGTAGTTGGGTTGTGAAATTTCCCAGCGTTATTTATCTTTTACAAAATTGTTTTGGTCCTTTCCATTTCCACATGAATTTTGGAATCAGCTTTTCAGTGTCTACAAAAAAATTCTGTTGCAAATTTGACTGGGAAACCATCACCTTTATAGATAAATTTGGGAAGAATTAACATCTTAATATCTTAACAATAGTAAGTCTTTCAATCCATGAATTCTATAGCTCTCTCCACTTACTTATATATATTTCAATTTCTCTCAGCAATGTTTTGTAGTTTACAGTGTATTAGTATACACACCTTGTGTCACATTTATCCCTAAATATTGGATATTGATGACGCTCTTGTAAATGATATTTTTAAGTGTCAGCTTTTGATTGTTCTTGCTAGTAATAGAAATACAGTTTACTTTTATAGATTGATCTCATATCTTGCAATCTTGATAAACTCACTTATTAAGTCTCCTGGCTTATTTATGGATTTCATAGCATTTTCTACATAGAAAATAAAAAGTGCAGATAGAGATTGACTTCTTCCTTTACAATCAGTCCGCTTTTATTTCTTTTTTGTGCCTTATTGCCTTACTTGTAAACTAAGTTGAATAGAAAGTGACAGCAGTCACACTTGCTTTGTTCCTCATGTGTAGGGGGAAGGCATTCAATATTTCACCTGTAAGTATGCTATTACTTGTATGCTTTTCATAGATGCCCTTAATTAGGTAGAGGAAGTTCTAGTTATCTAGTCATGTATAACAAATTACAACAGACTTCATGGCTTAAAACAATAAATATTTATAATCTCACAGTTTCTGTAGGTTAGGAATCTGGAAGCAGCTTAACTGGGTGATTCCTGGTCAAGGTCTTGCATGAGGTTGCAGTCAAGCTATTTGCCTTGGCTGCACTGATCTTTTAATTTTATATTATTTTATATAGTTAGGTATTTTATATTATTTACTGTATCTATATAGTTATATATCATACATTATTCACATAGATACACACTGACAAATTCAAATATATACATATATGAACATATATATATTATACATATATATTTAGATTCACACTATATATAATATGTAATATTACATATATAAATATATATATATCACATATAAATTTAGATTCACTGAATTCATTGAGAAAGGACCAGAAATATTAAGTAGGTAAACATAAAAGATTATGTTTTTCTTCTTATAATTTTCCAGGAAAGACAACATACAGTTTAAAACAGAAGGGAGTGGCACGATATATTTAAAGTGATGAAAGGGAAAAACTTACAACCAAGAATACTCCACCCAGCCAAGCCTCTCATTTAGATTTGATGGAGAGATCAAAAGCTTAACAGACAAGCAAAAGCTAAAAGAGCTCAGCACCACCAAACCAGCTTTACAACAAATGTTAAAGAAACTTCTCCAGGCAAAAAAGAAAAGGCCACAACTAGAAACAAGAGAGTTAAGAAACGTAAAAGCTCACAGATAAAGGCAAACATACAATAAAGGTAGGAAATTATCCACACACAAAGCTAGTAGGGAGGTTAAAAGACAAAAGTAGTAAAATCATCTATATCCACAATAAACAGTTAAGGGATACAGAAAACAATTAGAAGTAAAATCAAAAGCAGTAATCATGAGGGGAGGAGAGTAAAAATGCAGGGTTTTTAAAATGCATGTGACATTAAGAGATTGGCAACTTAAAACAATCATGTGTATATATAGACTGCTATATGAAAACCTCATGGTAACTGCAAACCAAAATTCTCCCTATATATATTTGACTTAGTTAGTGATTACATTTTATATGTGGGAATATCTTCCTCTTGTTATGTGGAAAAATTTGAGGTTGACATCAGGAGTGAAAGAAGAGGCATGTCAAACCTTATAAGTTCTTCAAAATTCTTAAAATTGTATAAATTCAGTGTGAGACTGTTAAATACTTGTTTTAATTTAGATCTTATCACAGTAGCGAAACAACATAGTAAGGCGTATTTGTACTGTTTTCAGCTAGAAAATCAAGTAAATATCTTCCAAACTCTATTGCAATATTAAAATTAAATATTAGTTTTCTTTACTTTGTTTAACTTACATCTACCAATTATTTTAACCTAGGGATTAGGAAAGTAACAGAATTTTATATAGCATGGTGATATGTCCAAAGCCCAAAATGTTTAAAAAGAAGTACATTTAAGTATAACTAAAAACAATTAGCTTGGCAAATTATACTCTTAACTTTTGCTTAGGAACAATACCTTTCTTTCTCATGGCAAGCATCATGGGGTTCTGTCTGGCGTCACGTAGAGTAAAACCCAGATGAAGAAAGAGAATATAATGTAATAGAAAAACATATTGGTATAGGAGTAATAAAAACTAGATTACCAAAAGACACCACTTGCTTTGTGACAAGGTTTGCAAATTAGGTAGAGAAAAAGAGTGAAATGAGCCAGATGAAAATAAAACAATAATACAAACCCCAAATGGGTAGAACTCACACTCAGTCTCTATACAGGAGAACATAGGTAGTATTTGGAGTTGTAATAAGCTGCAGGGATCATGTCTTCCTAAAGAGAGGACACTGATACTTTTGCCTAGCTAGTGATTGCTATAAACATTTTTTTTCCCCTAGAGTTTTAAAAAGAAGGCAGAAATCCAGATTTTTATTTTAAAACTCCCAATTTGAAAATATTTGCAAGTTAATTTTTTTAAAATCCTATGCTGAATTTCCATTTCAGATCTGACTACGTAAATGGTACCAGACTAGGTCCCCTGCTATAAGAAACAATAAGACTTGCCAAAATACAGGAGACAACTATTTTCAGGCATAGGACAACAGGCAGCATAAAACCTCAATTCCTTAGAAAAGGAAACTTGTAAGGTATGATCTCAAATCATGCTGACTCTCTGATTTTGTACAAAACTATTCCAACTATGGAACAGTGATCTGAAATCCAAGCAAAGCATGGTGATCCCATTGAGCTGAGGTGGCAGGGATCAGAGTTTGTTGTAGCTGAAATAGCTGGAATCTGTAGGGCAGAGGGGGTTGGGGATTTTCCCCAATTTCTTGGCAGACAGCTGGGCTACACATGCCTAGGTAGAGACTGTATTAGGTTTACCAGAGAGTGGATTATGCAGGGTTGAAAAAGAAACAGAAATATTCATGTCAAACAAAGTTGGAGACATTGTTGTCCTGGCTCAGCCAGGCTAAAGAGACTTTGTTATCACACATGGCACCTGGCTGAGAAATCAGAAAGACCATGCCATAGAAGTAAAAACTATGTCTTAAAGAAGGGCTTATTCTATGCTTATCCTAAAAATGCCTCAAAATAAACCCCAAAAGATAAACAGGGAGGCAAATTTTGCTGGTTAAATCATACAAATTTAGAGAAACTTGAGAAACTTTTTGGTCTTTCAACAAATTCACCCTAACAGGCCATGAAACCAAGCCTAAATTCAAGATAGAGAGCCAATAAGTATACTATTTACTAGAACAAAAATATATACTCTTCAGGGGAAATTTACAGAACTCAAAGTCTTTAAAATGTCCTACCAACAATGTCCAGAACACAATAAAAAATTACTAGTCATGTAAATAAAAAGGAAAATAGAACTCATTGTAAAAAAAAGAAAAAAATTCATAGATATTTATCCTGAGAGGACGCAAATCCACCAAAAGAGATTAGATTACTTAAATATAGACTTTAAAGCAGCTGATAGAATGATGTGCAAAGAGACAAATGAATATATGTTTTAAAAAAAATGAATAGAAATTTGATCTAAATAAGTGAACAGTTAGGAATCTTGAGTAGAGAGAACTATTAAAAAAATTAAATGGATATTCTAGAACTAAAAATTACAGTGAGTTATATTTCTAAAAAATAGACAACATTAACAGCAGGCTAAAAATGGCAGGAAAAAAATGGATCAGTAAATTTTATGGTAGATCAATAGAAATTATCTAACAATTAGAGTTTCAGGGACCTGTGAAGCAATGTCAAATGTTATAACCTATGTATAAAAGAAGTTTAAAAAAGAGAAGAAAGTGTTAAGTGGAGAGAATCAAATTTTGAGCAATAATGTCCCAAATTTTTTCAAGTTTAATAAAAATTTTTGACATACATATTCCAAGGCTCTGAACAAAACCTAATCCAGATACATAAAAAGAAAAATCACACACTTGCACATCAAAATTACACTACTAAAGATCAAAATAAAAAGAAAATCCTTATATACATTACATGCACATTAAATACAGAAAACAATAATAAACAAATATGGCTGACTTCTTATCAGAAATATTGGGAACCCAAAGGCAGAAGAACAGTTGTAGTGTTGAAAGAAATAATAATCTATTAACATAAAGATATACCTATCCAACGAATTCTTCACCAGCATTCCTAAACTACAAGAATGTTAAAATCTATTTTTCATGAAAAAGGGAAATTTTATTAGATGAAAACTTGGATATACACTAAGGAGAGAGGGGTATCAGAAATATTAATTCGGTGGGTAAACATAAAATATTATGCTTTTCTTCTAATAATTTTCCTGGAAAGATAACACATTGTTTAAAACAAAAACAATAATATTGTAAAATGCTGCTTTAACATATGCAGAAGTTAAAATAAGACAATAATAGAACAAAAGGTAATGATGGTTAAATAGAGTTTACTCTTGTAAGTTTATTATACTTGTGAAGTGGGAAGTTGGAATTGAGAACTCTAAAATATCAGGTATGAATTGAGAGGTAGGAAGTAGAAAGAAAGTACAAAGAGTAAAGGGTGAGACAGGAGGTGAGAAAAGTGAAGTGGTAAAATACTGATTTCAAATAAATGTTAATTAGGTTTAGGCTGAACCCTCTAGACCCTACAGGAACTGCTAAAAATAACTTTTAAACAACAAAATAGAAAACAACTAATAATCTGGTAGATTTAAATCCAACCAAACCAATCATTACAGTCACTATAAAACATTCCTGGGCTTCCCTGGTGGCGCAGTGGTTGAGAATCTGCCTGCTAATGCAGGGGACACGGGTTCGAGCCCTGGTCTGGGAAGATCCCACATGCCACGGAGCGGCTGGGCCCGTGAGCCACAACTACTGAGCCTGCGCGTCTGGAGCCTGTGCCCCGCAACGGGAGGGGCCGCGATAGTGAAAGGCCCGCGCACCGCGATGAAGAGCGGTCCCCGCACCGCGATGAAGAGTGGCCCCCACTTGCCGCAACTAGAGAAAGCCCTCGCACGAACCGAAGACCCAGCACAACCAAAAATAAATAAATAAATAAAAATAAAAGTAGCTAAAAGGAGGAGGAAATTATAAAAAAAAAAAAAAAAAAAAAAACATTCCTAATTAAAGGCCACATATTGTCAGATAAAAATAAAGGCCACTATATATGCTATAATAGGAAGCACTTTAAATTTAATGATACACATAACCTGGAACTTAAGGGATGGAAAAATATGTGCAAATACATGCAAAAAACAAACAAACCTGGCATGATTATATTTATATCAGAAAAAGAAGATCTCAGTAAAAAATATTATAAGAAGTAAAAGGGAACTGTTCATTATGGCACAAGGTACAGTGAATCAGGAAGATATAAAAAGCACAAATATTTATGCACATAATAATAGAACTTCAAAATTCACAAATCAGAAACTAATAGAATTGACAGAGGATAAGTTATATTTGAGGATTTTAATAACATTTTCTTACTCATTGATAGATCAAGCAGAAAAAGAAACAGTAAAGATATAGATCTGAACAACACAATCGACCAGCTTTGTATACTTGATGTTTATACAACTTTACATCCAACAATTTCAAAATGCATATTATATTTGTGTAATGTAGATTAAGCCATAATTTTTCATAGTTATCTTTAAACAATTAAAATTCTAGAGTCAATTCTCTGACAACAGAATGAAACTGGAAATTAATAAGAATAAAATACTTAGAAATGCACAAAGTATTTGGACATTAGGTAACAGATTTCTAAATGACCTATGGATCAAAAACAAACTACATGGGAAATTAGAAAATATTTTTCCTGATAATAAGACATATCAAAATTGGTGGGATGCAGCTAATACAGTGTATACAAAGAAATCTGTAGAGTTAATTCCTATAGTAGAAAAAAAGCTAAAAAGCTAAATTTAGTGATTTAATTTTCTACCTTAAAAGCCAGGAAAAGAAAAGCAACTTAAACTAGAGCAAGTAAGAGAAAATATTTTACCATTATCAGAGCATAAAATCAATGAACTTAAAAGAAAAAAAAAAAAAGAAGGATATAGGAAAGCAAAAGCTGGTACTTGAGAGTTTAAATAGAATTGATTAGCCTTGGAAAACTAACAAGGAAAAAAGAGAAAAACATAAGTTATCAATTTTAGGATAAAAAAAGAGATTACACAGACAATTATGTATTAATAAAATATTTTTCTGAACTTTATATTGTTCTCAGCAAAGCAGGAATAATAATACATTTCCAAGACCTGATAATGAACATCTATGAAGAAGCTACATTTAACATCTTTTTTTACAGTGAAAGCCAAATGGTGCCCCGATAACTTCAGGAACAAAACAAGAGTGTCTGCTATCAACATTTCTATTCAAAATTACACTGAATGTCCTAGCCAGTACAAAAGGCAAGAAAAAGGAAGATATACCATTTACAGTAGAAAGAAGTAATGTTGTTGCTGAAGACATGATTATTCACCTAGAAAGTTCTTAAGAATCTTATGGCAATCAAAATTTGTTACATAGGCACAAAAAAGCACTAATCACATAAGTAAAAAACAGTAAATTGGACTTCATTTTAATTAAACCCTTATGTTCTTTAAAACAGTGTTAAGAACATACTAGGTTGGCCAAAAGCTTCATTCCAGTTTTCCCACAAGATGTTAAAAATCAGAACGAACTTTTTGACCAACCCAATAAAAAGAGAAGCCATAGACTGGGAGAAAATATGAATAATAAATGTATCTATCAGACAAAGGATTTGTGTCCAGAGTATATGGAAAATCTTTACCCACTAGAAAGGCAAAAATAAACAAAACATTGACAATACCAAGTGTTGGCACAAATTTAAAGTGCTCAGATATTGCTGGTTGAAATAAAAATAGCACAATAACCTGAGAAACAATTTGGCAGCTGCTTTTTTTTTTTTTTAACATCTTTATTGGAGTATAATTGCTTTACAATGGTGTGTTAGTTTCTGCTTTATAACAAAATGAATCCGTTATACATATACATATGTCCCCATATCTCTTCCCTCTTGCATCTCCCTCCCTCCCACCCTCCCACCCTCCCTATCCCACCCCTCTAGGTGGTCACAAAGCACCAAGCTGATCTCCCTGTGCTATGCGGCTGCTTCCCACTAGCTATCTATTTTACATTTGGTAGTGTATATATGTCCATGCCACTCTCTCACTTTATCCCAGCTTACCCTTCCCCCTCCCCGTATCCCCAAGTCCATTCTCTAGTAGGTCTGCATCTTTATTCCCGTCTTGCCCCTAGGTTCTTCATGACCATTTTTTTTTTTTTTAGATTCCATATGTATGGGTGAGCATACAGTTTTTGTTTTTCTCTTTCTGACTTACTTCACTCTGTATGACAGACTCTAGGTCCATCCACCTCACTACAAATAACTCAATTTCGTTTCTTTTTATGGCTGAGTAATATTCCATTGAATATATGTTCCACGTCTTCTTTATCCATTCATCTGTCGATGGACACTTAGGTTGCTTCCATGTCCTGGCTATTGTAAATAGAGCTGCAATGAACATTGTGGTACATGACTCTTTTTGAATTATGGTTTTCTCAGGGTATATGCCCAGTAGTGGGATTGCTGGGTCGTATGGTAGTTCTATTTTTAGTTTTTTAAGGAACCTCCATACTGTTCTCCATAGTGGCTGTATCAATTTACATTCCCACCAACAGTGCAGGAGGGTTCCCTTTTCTCCACACCCACTCCAGCATTTATTGTTTGTGGATTTTTGATGATGGCCATTCTGACCAGTGTGAGATGATATCTCATTGTAGTTTTGATTTGCATTTCTATAATGATTAATGATGTTGAGCATTACTTCATGTGTTAGTTGGCAATCTGTATATCTTCTTTGGAGAAATGTCTATTTAGGTCTTCTGCCCATTTTTGGATTGGGTTGTTTCTTTTTTTGATATTGAGCTGCATGAGCTGCCTGTAAATTTTGGAGATTAATCCTTTGTGAGTTGCTTCATTTGCAAATATTTTCTCCCATTCTAAGGGTTGTCTTTTCATCTTGTTTATGGTTTCCTTTGCTGTGCAAAAGCTTTTAAGTTTCATTAGGTCCCATTTGTTTATTTTTGCTTTTATTTCCATTTCTCTAGGCAGTGGATGGAAAAGGATCTTGCTACTTCTACTTCTTCCTTCATGGAGCAAAATAAAAGCTCTACTGGGTGACTTCCATGACAATTAAAACCCTAATGGCAAAACAGTGTTGGAGTCTGCCACCAGCTTTCATGAGAGGTACCATTCACTAAAATAAAACTCCAGGATATAATTCAGGATAAACTATTTTATAGATTTTAATCAAGAATGAATGCTTTCTACTAATAATTGTATTGGGCCTGAGCATCTCAGATTAATTTAATTTCTTTATCTGCAAATATTACTATTGTATATCTTCTAAGCATGATAGCTAGTAATAACAACTCTTCGGCCTTTTGAGCAACTCTAATTACTTACTAGTAAAATGACTGATCTGAAATATAGTTAATCCCAGAAACCGTTAGAGGTTCTCTTCTTCTGTATCATTAGTAAGTTGTATTTCTATTTCTCATTTCTCTCCTTGAGCCTCACTTCTAGACAGAATAGCTTAGACTGTGAGTCAGACCTGGGTATGGATCCTATTTTTACAACCTGAGTAATTATTTAACTTTTATAAACCTTAATGCTTCATCTGTAAAATGAATATCCTGATTGTACCTGGATGTAATAATGATTGAAAAGACACTAAATTAAAGCACTCAGAACAGAGGTGCATAATAATAACTCGAAAAAAAATGTTTGTGATTAACATTCTAAGCAGAATTAGAAATGAATTGGACTTGAATGTTTTTGAGAGTTTGGTCCTCTAACTAATTTGAAGAATGTCTAAAATAGAAGTAACTAATATTGACTTTTTTCTAAATCTTGAAATGTCTAAATCTTGCAAGGTACTATTTGAAGATTAAAATGCTCGTGGTCCAGAAATCTAATATACATAAGCAAAACTTTATGACACATTATTTGTGGGGTTTAACATATTTGGGATTTAGATAAACCTGTAAGACTTTCATTACCTGCTTGTGTGGTCAGATTATTTTAAATAACAACAATGTAGGAAACTGAGCATGGCCTTTCATTGTGATGTTTAATAAGGAAAAATATTTTTTCTTATATGGAAAACAATTTCCTGGAATCATAGAAAAACATATCAATGTAGCAGAAGCTGCTCTCAGTTTCCCAGCATGCTCATAGCTCCACACTGAAACTTTTAAAGCAAGTGTTTTAATAGAACACATAAAATTGTTTTAAAGTCAAGTGGCACAGGTGTTCATTGCAAGCAGTGCTTCTTTGAAACAGTCATTTTAAGAGGTATTTTTTGAGTGAGTTCCTTCTTGCTTCACTCTGCAGGCATTTGAAAACCATTATCCTACTTTCTGGCAAGGACTGAAATGTGTGGAGGGCCCTTGAGTCTCATGAATTATCATAGTGAATCAACAGAAATCTCTCTTTTATTTGGCCCAGGTGTTTCCATAATTGTGAACCATGGGGGACATAACTATTGTGTTCGATTGCCTTCACAGTCTCTTTCTACTGAAGTAGAGCTAAGGTTGTATACATAGTTGCCAATAACAGTTAAAATTTACCAAAGGGTGACTTGAATTTTATTTATAGGATGTAAAGATAAGCCTTGAATTCGCACTTTATAGCTATCCAACTCACTGAAGATAACACTCCCAATGATCAGATTCCTAAATAATTTGCAAAACAGATAATTTTGCTATATATGGCTATTAAAGCTATCCATAAACCATGAAGAACATAAAAGGACAGAGGGCTCATTGCTTTTCAAATTGCTTTCACAATGTCATGTAAGATTCACAATGGTGCTGTGAATTAGGCCAGTACTTTAATTTACAGAAGAAGAAATCCATTCAGAAAAGTAAAATGACTTCCTTAAGGTCACTTGACTAATAAGTATCAAGGCAGAGGCTCAAACCTGGATCACTTAATTTCAAGGCTACTGCCTTTTCTCCTACCACATAAATTTTGGCCACATATCGCTGGAGGACACCTTTATGGAGACATCAGCGTTCTGGCTCTGCAGGTTACTCTGCAGGTACCGGTGTTCATGAAAACCTGAACACAATTTAGAATGCCAAATACAGTGGAATGAGATAAAAACCAATGAAAAGGACATTTTTACAACTGTTTGAAATAGATTTAATCTAATTATACCTTAGAATTATGGTTTTCAGGAACTGCAAATAAATTACCTTTTTGTATATCAAATTCTGCTTTGAATGCTTCTAGAGGTCATAAAACTATTTTTGAGGAAACCTTTCTTAAAATGGTTTTGTAAAGCAACTATTCTTTCTCCACATTTTAAACTAAGTACTAAAAATATATCTTTCTAATAGTTTAGCAAGTGTAGTAATCTAGAAATCAGTTTTTTCCGGGTATATCTTCAAATAAATCTAATAACTAGAATTGGCATCCTGGATCTCGATCTGTGGATCAACATTCCCTGCAAGAATTCTGACAAAAGTTCAAATTGAGTTTTTCTTTTCCTTGATAGTTTTAGAGAAACCACCACAGTATAGAAAGGTTTATTCAATTTTGGTCACCCTTGAGAGCTTAAAACAAGGAGGCATCTTTCCAGAATACTTAGACAATCTAAGGTTCTTCTGTTACATTCTTTTGAAGCATTCTCCTTTGCTCTCTTGTCACACTTATAAATGGAACAATGCACTGCTCATGTGATTTTATTTTATTTTTTACTATTAACTTTTACTGAAAAGCTGTATGACTGCAGTCTCTGTCAACTCCACCACTGTATTCCTAACACTTACCTCAATGCCTGAAACAGATTAGGAGGAAAATCAATATTTGTTCAATAAAGAATTAAAAGTGTACAGTATTATATTGTATTTCTAAACTAAATTGGTCTATGATTAATCTATATCTTTAGAAAAATATGTACTAGCATTTTTAGAGAGACTATCTCTGGGTTTTGTAAAGTTACTGGTAATTTGACTTTGTTCCTAATGGTATTTGCCAATATTTTTATGATTAATGTATGTGATATTATTATTAAGAGAAAATAGTTATAAAAATAAATTTCTACATTATGAAAGTAGTATCATCATAAAAAAAGAGGGTAGTAAAAGAAGCATTCAGTCAATAATGAGAGGAACAATTTGTTGTCTAAAGGGAAAATTTGTTAGATCTTCATATTAAACAATATACAAAAAATTGCCCTATTAAGATAATTGTAAATGTAGAAATTTAAATGTAGCAACCAGTTGAAGGCACAGTTGAAAGACTTGTGGTTGTAACAGGACATTAAAATCATAAATCAATTGATGGAAAACCCTCAAAATATTTTGAGATGGGTGAAATATATGTATGTTAAGAAACAGCATAAAATTAATTAAAAGTAAACTCCAGAAAATGTTTTAAATTTAAAGAATTATTATAAAAGAATAAGGAAAACATAAGACCTTACATAGATAAATAAACAAGAAGGTCTTATTTGCCTATAGGAACTCTGCAAGAGAAAACTCAAATGGCTAATAAGCATATCTAATGTTGATACTCACTAGGAATCAAATTCAAATTGAAACATCAATGAGATACCATTTTTATATCATCAAGCTGACAAAGGTTTTAAAAATACACTTAATGTTGGCAAGGTAGTAGTGAGACAGGAACTGCTGTTTGTATCATAAATTAGATCAACTTTTATGAAAAGCAACACAGTAAGTATAAGGAGATCAAACTCAATAATGCTCCTGTTAGCAATTTATCCAAAGGGGAGTAATATGAGATATAGACAAGGATGTGTATGCCAGAAGTATCACTGAAGATTTATTCATAATAGTGAACAACTGGACAACTTAAATGTTCAAAAATTAAGTAATGCTTACCCAATTTATTGGGCATATAGGTGATCAATCATTACATAGGTATGAAAATGATTTTTATGAAATAATGATATATGTTTATGAGTCTGTTTCTGTTATCTGTTTTGTAGATAGGTTCATTTATGCCATTTTTTGGATTTCACATATAAGTGATATCATGTGGTATTTGTCTTTCTCTTTCTGACTTACTTCACTTAGTATGATAACCTCTAGTTGCATCCGTGGTGTTGCAAATGGCATTATTTTGTTCTTTCTTCTGGCTGAGTAGTATTCCTTTGTATATATGTACCACATCTTTTTTAAAATTTTTATTATTTATTTATTTATTTTTAACATCTTTATTGGAGTATAATTGCTTTAAAATGGTGTGCTACTTTCTGCTGTATAACAAAGTGAATCAGCTATACATATACATATATCCTCATATCTCCTCTCTCTTGCATCTCCCTCCCACCCTCCCTATCCCACCCCTCTATGTGGTCACAAAGCACTGAGCTGATCTCCCTGTGCTATGCGGCTGCTTCCCACTAGCTAGCTATTTTACATTTGGTAATGTATATATGTCAATGCTACTGTCTCACTTCGTCCCAGCTTACCCTTCCCCTCCCCATGTCTTCAAGTCCATTCTCTACATCTGCATCTTTATTCCTGTCCTGCCCTTAGATTCTTCAGAACCTTTTTTTTTTTTTTTAGATTCCATGTATATGTGTTAGCATACGATATTTGTTTTACTTTTTCTGACTTACTTCACTCTGTATGACAGTCTCTAAGTCCATCCACCTCACTACAAATAACTCAATTTCGTTTCTTTTTATGGCTGAGTAATATTCCATTGTATATATGTGCCACATCTTCTTTATCCATTCATCTGTCGATGGACATTTAGGTTGTTTTCAGGTTTTGGCTATTGTAAACAGTGCTGCTATGAACATAGGGGTGCGTGTATCTTTTTGAATTATAGTTTTGTCCGGGTTTATTCCTAGGAGTGGGATTGCTGGATCATATGGTAATTCTATTTTTAGTTTTCTGAGGAACATCCATACTGTTTTCCATAGTGGCTGTATCAACTCACATTTGCATAGACATAGAAAACAGACTTGTTCTCTCCTAAGGGGTAGGGAGGGGAGGGAGAGGTATGAACTGGGAGTTTGGGGTTGGTAGATGCAAACTATTATGTATAGAATGGATAAACAACAAGGTCCTACTATCACAGGGAACTATATTCAATATCCTGTGATAAACCATAACGGAAAAGAATATAAAAAAAAGAATGTGTATGACTGAGTCACTTTGCTGTATAGTAGAGATTGGCACAACATTGTAAATCAACTATATTTCAATTAAAAAATGATATAAAAAATCCATATTGTAAAGAAACAACAGTAAATTCAAAAGTAAGTCATACAGAATAATCCATATTGTGTTAAAACATATGAAATATGATGGAAATATAATTGAAAAACACCTTTAAAAGCTAATACTTTATTGCACTTTGTTGAGGTCATATCTGATGGTGCTGAGGCAGGGATAACCACTAACACGTACTGAACTCTTACAGACACGCACTGTCCTAAGCACATTGTAAGTGCCATCTCCTCTAATTCTCTTAACAATCCTATTAAGCCAGTACTATTATTTTCTCCATTTATACATGAGACTTAAAGAATTTAAGTGATTCACCCAAGTTTGCATAGCTAGCAAGGAGTAAAACAGAAATTCAAAGCAGACATGTTTCTCTAACCCACAGGTACTAAACTTGTAATCATTATGTCAGTTTGTTTTTGACAAACATTTAAAACAAGTATTTAGTAAATCATATAAGGAAAATATGGCTATCATTATGAAAAACATTATGTCTAATTAAAATCTGATATTATGCTTTTCAATATATTATAAATATATTATAGATTTAAGCATTTTTAAAAGCAATAAGGAAAAGAACAAAACTGGGTCCCTATCTTACGCAACACAAAAAAGTCAACTTAAAATATATTAAAGACTTGGATGTAAGAATGGAAACCATAAAACTCCCAGAAGAAAACATAGGGGGTGAGATTTTTGACATTTGTATCGGCAAAGATTTTTTGGATTTGACACCGAAAGCAAAGGAAACAAAGCAAAAAATAAATAAGTGGGACTACATCAAACTAAAATGCTTCTGCAACAGCAAAGGAACTGTCAAAAAAATTAAAAGGTCACCTACAGAATGGGTCTCAGGTGTGTGTGGCTGTTGCTCTGGACAGTCACCGTGCAGGCTGCCCTGGATGAGCTTGATTCTTTGGAAATACGCAAATGAAAGAATAGACTTCTATTTTTTAAATAAAAGCCTGCCATTGATTGGTGGTGTAACGTGAAGCATTTCATATGAATATCAACTTGGGTTCACCAATGGGAGGAAATGCAATAATTGTTCTAAAATTTAAGTGAAATCTTTTTGATGGCGTAGGTAGCAATGCTATTTAAGCACATGTCCAGTTTTATTCCGTAAAATGATAAAGGGACCATATGAATTCAATGAAATGAATATAGTAGTAGGATTAATCATGAGTGAAAATGGGCACATCAAAAATAAGAGAGAAAGGGGAAGGGAAAGTTAATTATATCTCCCTCTGTTCAGCTTCTTGGAATTTAGGCATTTCCACTCTCAGCCCTCTAAATGAGCAGAGCTCTCTGGAGAATATTTGGATAATCTAATAGTCAAAACTCTTTAAATATATTGCTCAGTTTCTGTATAGTTCCTGCTGAAATTTTTTCTCATTCTCTCAGGCTCAGCTTTATTTTGTCCTTCTCATACTCACTTCCACAAGGAAGAGCTCAAAAGCAGATGAAGTGAAGCACTATTGATGTTAAAACACACTCTTAACAGTCTTATGTTAGCTTGTTTGTTTCCTACATGATAATTAACTCTACGAGTCCAGGAGGATGCTCATTGACCTTCAGTATCCCTAGAATCTAACGCAGTGGCTCACATAAGAGTGCACTTGATAAGCTTTATTGAGCCACCTGAGAAGTCCGGAAGTCACATAGAAATTCACTTGGTTCTCATTATCCAAGAGGTGTGTATTCCCGTTCCTCGGATGAGCAAATTTGTCTTGCACTTGCCTAGCATGAACATAGACTGTTCAGGCTCTTCTCAACAGGCCCTTATTAGAGAGGTTTGCATCTTTCAGATGGCAACAGTCTTAAATATCCAGAAAAAACTGCCTAAGAAAATTAAGTAGAAAAGTTTCAATTAAAGAGACAATGATACAATATCTACTACTAGCAATGCCTAGTGCTAGTCCTGGCTAGTTTATTTAGACTGGCAGAAGTCTGTCCATTTCCTTATCCCACAATTCTGTTTGTTCTACTCAAATAAATTCAAAGAAAGTATCTGAAAGAATGAGCCACATTCTATGTGATCCATCATATTGAAAAGAGCAAAGTAAAAATAGGAAATTCTTGTCATAATACATATATAAATACTAAACTGAAATTTCCTCTGTTAGTCTCATCATTTTTAGTGATTTTCTTATTCAGTTACAGTTAGGTCAAAAATTAACTTCAGTCTCTATTATACAGAGTCTGATTTGGATATTTTTCCCTATTATAGACACCAAATATACTTTATGGTATGAAAATTAAATTTATTAGTTTTTGATTCTTTTCAAGTAACTTGACATTGACTTTACAGTAAACAATAAAAATAATGAAAAACCAAAATATTTTCAGGAGCGGTCTCCTGATACATAAATATGGAAAGATCTCTTTTGGAGACTGATACACTGATATTAAAATTATTTTATGTGTCTTTAAGCATAATATCTTATGTCATAAAACTTGATACATCTCACAAACTAAATCCTATGAAGTTCTTTTTTAGAAGACTGTTCTCTATAGAATACAAGAGGTGTTCTTCCTAGTTACAATAGTTCATGCGGATTGAACTTGGCTAATGATATACATATTATTTTCCTGTATTTTTTTTTTTTCTGGGATGGGCAGATTACTTTTGCCTGTGAAGAACCACTTATCATTTAAATAATCCAGACTTTTCATAAGTCATTAAGAGGTAAATTAAACAACTTTAAATATTACCAGCAAATAGATTTGCGTTACTTTTGGTAAAAAATGCGGATGACAAACAAAATGTTAATTAATTTAAATAAAATTAATTTAATTTAATTTTAAATTAAAAATATAAATTTGTGGTACATATGTAAAAGTTATATATATATAACTTTTGTTGACCATCAGACCACAGAAAATCATCATCATCAAAGAAAGATGGCCTAAGTATATAAAAGTTGTGAAGAATAAGCAGATATAATTTCAAGGAATTTGCAATCTAGTTAGAAATACAAGGTGATATATCAACAGATGTATATGTATCTATACCTCTACTTCTATGTCTATATGTGTATCTATATGTCTACTTCTATATCTACTGCAATATATCTGAGGTAATAGTACTAAATACCAAGTAAACTGTATGGATTCATTGTAAGTTCTGTGTTATTTTAAGTTCTTCAGGGATCCACTGGAGGGAATGATTATTGTAGATAGATGTTTTTGGAGAGGTCAGAAACAAGATTAAACTGAAGGAGCTGAGCTCAATTTGAATAACAGAGAGGAGAAAAAGCACTTTAGGCATGATACCATAAACAAAAATACAGGAATGAGAAGGTGTAGGAAAAATAGAGTGGCTCTGTAGAAATGGAGTTCTTTAAGAAGGTATCGGGAGGTAATATTGTAGAATTGGTTGCAACTGAGTTTTGAGTAGAAATCGTAGACCATAATGTAGATCAATAATATAATCTGATAGATTGACACTGCACAAATATACACACAGAACTCAATTGCCACAGGTTCTGCAAAGACTTTTATCATACATTTCTCAGCTTAAAATTTAGACAAAAAATACAACAAGGAAGGGAAGATGTACAGACCCAACCACCAAATGGGAGTTCATGCCTTTTGTATTAATATGAAGACAGTCCCCGCTACCTTTAAACATGTGATATCATTTTCCTGTCCTTTTCTAAGTTGACTACAACTGATTTTTGATATCTCATTCTAGACGTTAGCCTGATTTAGTTTACCCTGTGCTCCAGTAGCACTCTCTGCTGATTTATTACAGCAGGTATTATTCTGTATTATGATTACTTAATCATAATACAGATTAACTGATTTATCCTTAGGTCTAAAGTTCCTAAAGGCAAGTTGTCTTCTCACATCACCATTTCAGGTATTCATAGCACATAGTAAAGTACCTAACCCATATGTGTTAATTTGCCAGGGCTGCCATAACAAAGTACCACAAACTGGCTGGCTTAAACAACAAAAATGTATTGTCTCAGTTTTGGAGGCTAGAAATCTGAGATCAAGGACTTGGCAGATTTGGTTCTTTCTGAGGACTTTGAGGGAAGTTGGCTTGTAAATGGCCATCTTCATTTTCACATGGTGTTCTTCCTGTATCTTCACATCATTGTCCTCTGTACATATCTCTGTGACCAAATATCTCCTTTTCATAAAGACATCAGTCATGTTGGATTAGGGTCAACCCTTATGACCTCACTTTCACTTAATTATCTCCATAAAAACCTTCTCTCCAAATAAGGTCACATTCTGAAATACTGGGGATTTAGGATTTCAACATACGAAATTTGGTGGGGTACAATTAAACACATGACACCATAATAGATGTTTGTCAAATCAGTGATTGCATGAATTGATACCATTTATATAACTTACAAATTTGTTTTAATCGTCCAACTTGTGTGTTTCACCCAAGACTGTGAGCTCCTTTAGAGCAAAATCATATCTTTTATGCTTGAATCTATAATGCTGAAAACAAAGACCAACACGGAGTTGGTGCTCAAAATGCTTTGTTAAATGAATGATAATTAGCAAATTATGTAAATGTATTTGTAAAAGTACCTCTGGAAGAATGCTTCATATGGGTCTTGGATAATGCTTTAATGACTTTTTTGCTGATTGCTGCAGATTGTACAGTCCCCGGAGTTTCAATGCCTTAGGCAATTTGAAAAAGATACTATGTGTTATTCAGAGACTGGAAGTCTAAATATTTCCATGACCTTAATGTCTTGTTGCCTTATTAGAAATCAGCTCTCATCTATGCTTTTGTGTCATTTCCATACTGTGTTTTGTTTTTTTCTGATTGATTGAAAAAAATGCTAAAAATAAAATGTAAACTGGCTTTCAGTGGAACCTGTCAGAGAGATATGAAAGTGTCTTTACGATGTAAATAGAAAGATAATGAAAAGTGGAGAGACTGAGTGTGGGAATGGGGCCCAGAGGAAAAACTTCAGATGTCAATGTTGTTGTCTAGTTCGGTATGACCACCTGAGTTATCATCAGAATGAGGAAGGTGAGTAGAATGTTGATTAGTTTCACCTTTTCTCTAATTTAGGATGTATAATCAGCACCAGTAGTAATAAAACAAGTAGAGATAAAGCTACTCTCTGAAGAAATTCATGAACCTAAAGTAATCTAATAAGGCAAACATGGAGTAATTGTATTTATTGGAAAGAAGACAGTAAGTCTGGGTAACAGTCAAGGTGACCTTAGGGATGCAGAGGGCCATGTCCCATTTGTATTCAAGCTAATAAATTGCATTCATGTTGCATCCACAAAGCATTTTTCCAGGCACTTCTTAGTTATACCGATTAGAACAATCTTACTATTGAGTTATTTTCTGACTAACTCATAGTTTTAAAGATAGCTAAAAAAGAACAAAAAAAAATGTTAGGAAGCAGAATCCAAATAAACAGAGCATTTGTGAAGTTTTAGTTGAAGAGATTAAAATTAGAAGAGAAAAGTATTTTATATTTACCCAGTAGTTACCATATCTGCCAATCTTGGTTCTCTTTTTACAGATCCAGATTGCTACCTGGTATGATTTTCCTTCTGTTTGAGGGGTTCCCTTTAATACTGATTATACTGTAACTCTGCCAGTGATAAATTTTTTCAGCTTTTGTATATATGAAAAATTCTTAATTTTAAGTTTTCTTTTAGTATCTTCTCTGGTTTTAAGTAATTTGGCTTTTGTGTAATTTTCTTCATATTTTCCTTTACTTTGGGTTGGTTGAACTTCTTATATCTATGGATTTATAATTTTCATCAAATTTTAAAAGTTTCCAGCTATTATTTCTTTTCATATTTTTCTATCCCCTTTTTTCTTGCCTTTCAGAGACTCTAATTATACATATGATAAGATGCTTAAAGTTGTCTCACAGCTAACTGATGTTCTATTCATTTCTTTTAATTCTATTTTTTTTAAATCTCTGTGTTTCTTTTAATTTTTCATTGCCATGTCTTTTCATTCACTAACACTTGTAACATCTAATCTGCTATTAATCCCATTTAGTGCATTTTTCATCTCAGACATTTTAGTTTGTATTTTCTTGAAGTTCTATTTGGATCTTATTTTAGTATCTTCCATATCTCAACCTTTCATCTAGCTTCTTGAGCAAATGGAATAGAGTTATAATAACTATTTTAATGCCTTTTTCTACCTGTCATATCATCTGTGTCATTTGTGTATAGGTTTTGATTGATTTTTCTCTTATTTATGTGTTGTATTTTCATGCATCTCTGCATACCTCATAATTTTTATTTGCTAAATATTGTAAATTTTAAATTTCGGGGTGCTATATATCTTTGTATTCTTCTAAATATTCTTGAAAATGTTTTTTGGGATAGAGTTTAGTTACTTAGAGACAGTTTGATCTTCTTTGGTCTTGCTTTTTAGTATTCTAGGGAGAACCAGGGGAACATTTAGTTAGGGCTAATTTTGTGCCGCTACTGAGGCAAAACCTTTCTGAGTACTAAACCCAATGTCTCATGAATTATATGATTTTCCACTACTGGTGTGATCAGGCACTATTACCAGTCATATGTGAGTGCTGGAAATGGTTTCCTCTAATCTTTCCAAGTGACTCTTTCTTGGGTAGATTCCTCACACGAATGCACTGATTAGTCTTCAGAGGAAGGTTCTGCAGATCTCCAGAGCTCTCACTCTGTACTCTTGTCTCTCCCCTGTTACTCTGTCCTTTAACTCTTGCCTGTTTGTTCTCCTTGGACTCCTAGCTCAGTATCCTAAACTCAGGGAGACTGACTGCTGGGTTCCAGCAGGTTTCCTGACTCATGGCTCCAACTGAGCTCTCCTTCTCCATGCTATTACTTGGAAACTGTCTCTAGGCAGTAAGTCAAGGCAATCCTAGGACTTACCTTTGCATGTCCTGTCTTTTAGAGATCACTGTCCTTTATTACCTTATATTCAATGTCTTAAAATCTATTGTTTCATAAAGTCAGTCTTGTTTTTTATTTATTTTAGGTAGTAAGATTTTTTTTTTTGTGAAAAGATTTTAAGATGTCATACATCTGTATAATAAAATATTATTATACAGGCTATGTAGAAAAACTCCTACTTGTTATGAGGCTTATTGTTGTCAAGCAATATATGTTAAAACTGAGGTCAGCATATCCTAACGTGTAAGTTGTTTCAGTAGCCCCTGGCCTCAAAATAAATTTGAATTTTCCATCACAATTTCTCTTCTTTCCTATTTTCCTTCTAACACAAGAAGAATTTTGTCTTTGCTAGACTGGTTCCTAAGACCTCTGTAATATAAAATTGGAAGAATTCATTCATTCATTTGTTCAACAATATTTATGAAGTACCTGTTCTGAGCTAGACACTGTTCTGGGTATGTGAAACATATCAAGTGAACAAAAGAGAAAACATTTCTGCCCTCATAGAGCTTTTATTCAGAGAAAAACTCTGAATAAAATTAATAAATAACATTAATAAATTAACGTTAGAGCAAATAACATTAATTTATTAACATAGAAAATAAGTAAATTGTCGATCATAGTGGAAGGAAATGTGTAGATCAGAGAGAAATAAAGAAAAGCCAGAGATGTCAGATCAACATCCTTAATAAACAGTTGGCAAAGAAGGGATAAAAAGGAAGAATTGCCTGAGAAGATTGGAGATTTATTATGAGGGAAGTTCTTCAGCTATTGAGGGATGTAAAGAATTTGTGGAAAAGAAAACAGAGACTGTTAGGAAGAGTAGCTGGATATTATGTACTGGAATTGCCTGAAATTCTCTCTGAGAGATTAAATTCAAGATTTCAGTTATTTTATGACCTTTGAAATGTTGGAATAATCTTCCTTGAAAGTTATCTCACATTAATTACAGGAAAATGGAGGACCCTATTTCATGTACAATCTACTTACACATTGTCAACATTCCTTACCTTTTAAGGAATGTATTTTATTTTTGTTTTATAGATGAAGGAACTAAAGGTCAAGAATTTTAAAAAATTGTCCAACTAGCAAGTGATATTCAAAACTAGAGTCCAACTTGGCCTGTTTCAAAAGTCAATGATTTTGCTTGTACACAAAACTACTCTATAACCTTGTTTATGATGTAACAAAGGTACATTATAATGGAGGATGTACAAACAAGGGCTCAAATAAAGTTTCCATGACCTTTGGTCTAAGCATGTCTCAGAGGATTCTCTAGGCCACTTTCATGGCTAAGCGTCTCCAAAAAGTTTGTTGATTTTATAGCTTAGAACTTTTAGGTGGTAAGTCATTCTTTTTATAAAAGAGACTAAGAAATAGGGCAGAGGTCCACTAACTATAACCAATGGGCCAGAAATCAGCCCATCACATGCTTTTGTAAATACACTGTTATTGGAACACAAGCATGCTTATTTGTTTTCTTATTGTCTATGACTGCTTTCAGTAGACAATGGCAGACATGAGTAGCTGTGAAAGAGACCCTATAGCCTGTAAGCCTAAAACATTTACTTTTTTTTTTAACAGAAAAAGTTGATAATACCTGCAGAGGATCTTACTTCTGTAAGGTCTTAGTGGGTCTCAAATGCAAGATGTCAGATCTGTGCTGATCCTCAAGTCTGGAGGATTAATTAAGTAATTTCCATAATGCTACATCTTTTTTTTTTTAAATTTTATTGGAGTATAGTTGATTTACAATGTTGTGTTAGTTTCAGGTGTACAGCAAAGTGATTCAGTTATACATATACATATATTCACTCTTTTTTAGATTCTTTTCTCTTACAGGTTATCACAGTATATTCAGGAGAATTCCCTGTGCTATGTAGTATGTCCTCGTAGGTAATCTATCTTATATATAGTAGTGTGTATATGTTCATCCCAAATTCCTGATTTATCCCCTACCCCATGTTTCCCCTTTGGTAACCACAAGTTTGTTTTTGATATCTGCAAGTCTGTTTCTGTTTTGTAAATAAGTTCATTTGTATCATTTTTTTAAAAATTAGATTCCATATGTGAGTGATATCATATGGTATTTGTCTTTCTCTGTCTGACTTACTTCACTTAGTATGATAATATCTAAGTCCATCCATGTTACTGCAATGGCATTATTTCATTCTTTTTTATTGTTGAGTAATATTCCATTGTATATATGTACCACATCTTCTTCATCCATTCCTCTGTTGATGGATATTAAGGTTACTTCCATGTCTTGGCTATTGTAAATAGTGCTGCAATGAACATTGGGGTGCATGTATCTTTTCAAATTATGGTTTTCCCCAGATACATGTTCAGGAGTGGGATTGCTGGATCATACGGTAGTTCTATTTTTAGTTTTTTAAGGAACCTCCGTACTGTTCTCCATGGTGGATGTATCAATTTACATGCTCACCAACAATGTAGGAGTGTTCCCTTTTTTCTAGACCCTCTCCAGCATTTACTTTTTGTGGACCATTTGATGATGGCCTTTCTGACTGGTGTGAGGTGATACCTCATTGAAGTTTTGACTTGCATTTCTCTGATAATTAGTGATGTTAAACATCTTTTCATGTGCTTTTTGGTCATCTGTATGTCTTCTTTGGAGAAGATCTTACTGCTACGTCTTGAGGAACAAAAATTCTTACAGCCCATCCCCAGCGAGACTCACTGTCGGCAGGATATCCCCTCCAGCTTTCTTCCTTGATGAAGTGTTGCTCAACTAACTGGCCAATTACTACACAGTCTCCCCTGTCTTACTGAGATAAGTTTGCGGAGGCAGTCAGAGGCTTGGGAGTCTTTGTTACTGTTTGTTCCTTAGATTCTAGTATATTCTGTATTGAAGGAAGAAACTTTAAGAATGATAATTCCATGTTTTTCAACATATTTGGAACTGGATTTTCAATAATGTCTAAAATTAAAACAAAAAGTAAAATCACTAATCATTTTATGTTGCATTGTTGAATAAGATCTCCTCTAAATTACGCATTCTGGTAAATAAAGCATTTGCGTGAAGAATAAAATAGAATTTTGTATTGTGATTTTGGCATTTTAAAAAATAATATAGACTGACTTTAAACAAATTTTGATATGTCATTACAGTATTGGGAAATGCCCATTTAAAGAAAGGAGATCATACCCATTTTTTTAAAAATTATTTTTAACCTTCCACTTTGAATGAATTTTAGATTTATACAAAAGTGACAAAATCATACAGAGTTCTTGTATTCCCCCACCCAGCTTTTCCTGATATGAAGATTTTACATAGCCACCTTACAATTATAAAAGCTAGTAATTGCCATCTGTATAATGCTTATTAACTACATAATTTACTCTAATTTCACTAGTTTTTTTTTTTTTAAGCAAAAATCTCTACTGAGGATTTTTTTTGGTCCCAGAAACACATCTTGCATTTAATCACCTCTAATCTGTATAGTTTTAGACTTTCCATATCTTTCATGATCTTTACAATCTTTAAGAGCACTGGTCAGTTATTTTGACGTAGATGTATTTGCTTTTTTTTTGTAAGTGAAATGATGGAAAACTGAAGTTCCTTCCAATGGGCAAACAAATAGCCTGCAGGTCTTTGGGGAGCTCAGATAGCAAATGACTGAGTCATAAATCCACTGGCTATGTCTGGAGACTTTTCTCATAAGTGGAGCAAAGTAGCAAGAGATTGGAAAGCTGAAGTTCTTCCTAATATTTACTCTGGCACATTCTCCAGTATATTAAGATGGCAAATCAGAAACTTAGTTATTTTCTATATATGAGTTCAACAGCTCAGTACTTATCTGAATAAAAAGTGGACAGTATACTCCTAAACTGAAATATAATAATTAATCTGATCAGAGAGCAATTCTTTCACTTGAAAAGAAGCTTGAAAATGCATATGAAGATAATCATGTTTGCTTGTTCAGAGAATGACCCATCTTATTATATTCATTATTCCCAAATAAATGGTAAAGTTATTTAAACCACTATCCTTTCAAGACTGAGATTTTAAAAATAGCAATAATGATGAAGCACAGAGAGGTTTCCTCAAAGCATTGTAATCATATTACTATTGAGATGGGAAATGTCACCCATTATTAAAAAATAAATAATAGTCATAGAGTTTAAAAACAACAGCATGTTAATTAGAGAAAGACTATTTTATAGAAAACAGACTATTAAGAAAGTATTTTCAAGGAACTTTCCCCCTTGATTTAGTAAATTATTATCCCTTTGTTCACTGTCTACTGAAAAAAAAAAACCTAAACAACAAGGTTTTCCCTAGCTTAATATAAAATAAATTGTTGCCTGAGGAAGCCTGTTTGCCTGGTAACAAACACTTTGCATTTTGTGTAATTAATCTTAATCTGTCAGGTGGCCAAATTCCTTAATCAACCATTTTCCTACTGGGGAGCTGGATTCTCAGGTGGCAAGAGAAACAGCAGGATGATGTCACATCTACCTCATTAATTTTCATTCCAGGTTGTCTGAAGAGAGGTGCAATAGAAAGCATAAAAGAAGTGTCTTGAAGATAAATTTTGTTATGTTATCCCATCCTTCCCAGTGTTGGTCACAGGCAATAAACACATTTAAAAAAATCTGTTCCCCCAGGCAATTGACAAGTATGGAACTTTCGCTGCTCTTGTGGCAGCTATAGTCAACCAGCAAACACACCCTTTAAATTGGTATGCTAAATCCACAAAGGAGGGACACAGTATGATAAAGGAATACATGTTGGGGTATGAGGAAAACTAGAGATTTCACCTCCAGATGGAATGAAATAGGGAAGAGAATGGGAATGTGGTCAGGGGACAAGGTGAAAGAAAAGGGTTCTGCCCTGAGCTCATGCATATGTTTGTAGAAGAGCAGAAATTTACTTATCATCAGTTTTTAATCCAGAAGTCAAAATATACCAATGCCATGTTGACATGCTTTGAATGAAATGTGATAAAATATTATCTAACATTCTTTAGTGATGATCGAACAGAATAAACGTAGAACGTAAAATTTTAAAAATCCCAAGACTTTATCTAAGTGAGAAATCAAAAAGAAGTTTGTAAGAAAGTGAAATATATCTTTAAAACTATGTTAAAATCTGATTTAAGGTGTTAGGGATTTTTTTAAAGTATTTTTTTTCAAGGACTTTCTAAAGGATTTTTTTTCATTTGGGAAATGCTTTTTAAAATAACCAGGTTTAAAGTTGAAGGAAACACTGACTAGATATATTTGTGTAAAACCAATCCGCCCATCACTAATTACCTTAGGAGAAAATCTAAAGTAGAGGGAAAAAATGTGTCTCAAGGTCAAAATATCATTTTAGCATCTGGAGGCAAAGGATCAAAAGCAAAAATCTTTAAATGTTTTTTAATAAATTGACAGACACTTAAATAGGTCCAGGAAAACTTAGTTTCCTAACGTTGTATGTTCCAGATAGAGCATATTTTAATTTAATAGATTTCCCGTGGACATATGTAATTCCTGATAGATAGGTTAACTGACCTTTATGTATAACCATTTTGTCTGTCCCTAATGTATGTAATTTCTTTCAAAGTGGCTGGTGAAGTTTTTTTAGTCTCTTAACCAGAGAGATTCAGTTGTCTCTAAGACAGGGATTCATAGTCTTCTGCCTTTAACTAGTTTCTCACTTTCTTGGGAATTTAAGCTTGTAGCATATCTGTTTGCTAGGTGTTACTAGTAGAAGCAAGATCACAAAACCAACTAGCACAATTACAATTTAGGCAGTGCCAGTTATAATCAATACTATCTCATGCCAAATGAGCCAACTGGTAACACAAAATGGCTTCACGAATAAACAATAGCTTGTTTTCTTTTTGGCTTTTCCAAAACCAAGTTGTGTATAATCAAGAAAGGCCATGTGGCTCATTTCCTGATTAATTATTGGAATTCTCTGTGTCATATAAAATGTAGCCGGACCATCTATGGAGTGTGTAGATACTTTGTCTATTCCCTAGCATTGAACTGATTATTTCCAGGGATATTAAACAAGCTCAATGACAACAAAAAAATAGATCACCTAGTTTTGCTAACTTCCTAAAAAGTGTCAGGAGCATACTCAGAGCTGGGGATAGAGAGAAACTAATACATTAACCTTGCCTAGCAGATACTCTGTTTACAAATATAAATTTTATATCTACAACATGGGAGACTAAGTGAACTGGTTTGTTAACTCAATGTTAAGTAGTGAGGGAGAAGCTATAATGTTAATTTCTTTATTAGAAACAACCACCTATCATACAACTTAAATGTGTAGTATCAGATTTCAATATCAAGTGATTATTATCCCGTGAAGCATATTGCATGATCGTGATATGCAAAGGCCATGGGTTAAAATATGAATCTATGTAATTATTATAATTAGTGACACAGTGGGAATATGAGTGTTAGAGAAATGAAAATGAATAAGTAAAACTCTTTGTATTTCTGTAATTTCAAGGGGTACTAAGGCTAAGTGCATAAAAATTAGAGCAAAGTTTTTAGTATTTCTAATATGACACATTCCTAAAGTTCAAAGTTTTATCACAAGTTTAGAAGTTGGTCCATATCTTACTTCCATTAATATCTTTCACACTTGAAAAAAAAATGTCAAATACTACCTAATCTTGCCAGAATTCTGCCTCATGTACTCATTTTCTAAACTTTGGGTTTGCCAGAACAGATCATGTCATTGGCTAGCTTTTACTGAAATTCATCCCACACCATTTCCTTTCTTCATTATTTCATGTGTAGATAGTGCCTTTGGCTTTAAGATGTCCTACTACTTTTTGGGAAAATTTGCTATCACTTACAAGAATATTAAACATAGTACATTTAAGTCATTTCAATAAGGCTACTTTAACTAAGGCTAGTCTTAGAAGTAACATTTTGCAGTAGTATTATAAGCATTAGGTTTAACATTTCTAAGGCCTCTATAGAGAGGATATATTACAATCATGTAGTCAAAAATGTATAAAATATCTAATAAAATGGTTCTTTGGGTACCAAACACTATAGAGTGTGTGTGTGTGTGTGTGTGTGTGTGCGTGTGCGTGTACACAAGTTTCTGTAACTTAGGGGAGATGAATAAGAAGGGGCCTGCACCAGGGGAAATCTCACTCCTCATCTGTTCTATCAACAGATTTTAGGTAACAGAAATAGAGTCAAGAAAAATACAGGAAAAGAGAGCACAGTCACTAGAATTTTAAAGAAAGATGACTCAAGGCTGCTCTGGCTACCCCTGGTATGAATAGTATATTCAAGCACTAGTTAAGAAAACAGAACTGTAGGAGACAAAGAAATAGTGGTAGTTAGGGAATTTTTTTCTTATCCTTCTCTTCTCCCTTATATTACTAGATTTTCAAGTTACAATGAGAAAAGCACTACATAATGACTGAGAAGTCATTGTACTGTGGTGATGCGATAACCCTGGAATCAGACAAATCTGAGTGCAACCCGAGCTCTTTGTGTGACTGTGGTATAATGTCTCATTGGAGATCCCCAATGAACATGCTATTCTGATATTCACATCCTTGTGTAGTCCCTAATTACATTACCTCTGGGCTTGTTCATGTGACTTGCCTTGGCCAGTGGAATATTAACAAGTGTGACACGAGAAGGGTTTTCATAAACACTTGAACACTGGGGCTTGTCCCCTCTGAAATACACCTTCCCTGTAAAGAAGCCCAGATCTAGACATATGGGGAAACCTTGTGGATTCCCAACCCCAGCCGCTATCTGACTACAAACATGAGACCCCAAAGGAGAACAGCAGAAGAAACTATCCAGGTGAGCCTTTCCCAAAGCACAGAAGCATGAGCATTAGTAAATAATTGTTGGGTAATATGGTAATTCTATTTTTAGTTTTTTAAGGAACCTCCATACTGGACTTGAGGACACAGGGTAGGAGGCGGAAGCTGGGGCAAAGTTAGAGTAGCATCGACATATATATACCGCAGAATGTAAAATAGATAGCTAGTGGGAAGCAGCCGCATAGCACAGGGAGATCAGCTTGGTGCTTTGTGACCACCTAGAGGGGTGGGATGGGGAGGGTGGGGGGGAGGCTCAAGAGGGAGGGGATATGGGGACATATGTATGCATATGGCTGATTCACTTTGGTGTACAATGGAAACTAACACAATATTGTGAAGCAATGATACTCCAATAAAGATCTATTAAATAAATAAATAAATAATTGTTATTTTAAGCCACAATGTTTGGAGCTAGTTTAACATGCAGCAATATATAACTAAAGCTGAAACCTAGATCAAATGACTTAACTTCTGTGAGTAAGCCAGGATTATGGCTTTACATTTAACAGATGAAGGAGGAAACAAAGCTGGGTCTGAATTACCTTGTCTTTAAGTTATATCACTGTTTTGTCATGCTCATTCTTCTTTAACTGTTTGGAGAAATAGAAATGTGAAAGGCACTTCTATAAGAACTTAACTTGGGGTCAGGTTTTTTTTTTTTAATGATGGTTTTCCTGAGACATTTACCTAGGTTTTGAAATCTGAGTTGAAAGCATTATTCAAAAAATGGTTACCAATGCAACATTTTGTTGATGAAGGTGTCAGACATGGCTCCTGCCCTTACAGGAATTTGTAATCTAACAAAAGAGATGGATATTAAAGAAAAATACTTAGAAATATATGCAACAATTTATTGAATGGACAGATCTTAGCTGGACACAATTAAAGTACAGCTTTATTTTTTTTTTTCCCATTACTGGCATTAAACATATTCTGATGAATCACACTTCCTCAGTCATTGATAAGAACATCTCAGGAAGATCCATAAATTTCAAGTCTTTTTAAGCTAGAATAGTCTCATTTCAGACATCAGAAAATCTAGTCCAGTCAAAATCTCAAATCCAGTTCAAACTCTCATATCTAATCTTATATGCAATAAAATATCTCTCCCTTTTTATTCACTCATACATTTTTTTCAATTTCCTCTTCTGCTTCTGAATTCTCCCAAGTCTGAGCTGTGGAAGAGAGAATTTGAAGGGGAAGATTAATATCTTCAGTGACTAAGACTATTGTAATTGAGCCTCTGGGGTCCTCTGTTATGGAGATACTTTTCCCCAAAGAAGATTTTGTTTGCTTCTTCCAGGAATATACAACCAATACATGACCTCTTGAGCTCCGCTCATGTCAAACGTGTCAGGTTTACCTCCTTTGGCTTTCAGAGGCCACAGATCTTACTGTCCTTATTGTCTAGGACCCAGCATTCTTATGGAAACACATATTTTCACTAGGGCTTTCTAAACACCACCTATAACTCTGATCTTAGCTCACATTATTTTCTGTTTGTTTCATTTGTTTACCATTAGATATATGTCTTATTTCTAAAAGAAAAGCCATTTTAAAATGTATTTTATTCATGATCCAGTTGTGTTGCAGTACTTGGTGCCTTCAGAGTACCTAATCTCATTAATCTTGGAAGTCATCACATGGTGTTTTTACTCCTCATTTGACTTGGAATTATGGAACAAACTCCACTCCTTTACAAAGAGGAAGGAAATCTCTGCTCAGTGAGCCTTAAAATCTTTTTTTCCCCTTTATTTCTTTTCTTTCTCTTCTTTTTACCCTGAGGGTTTGGTGATAAAGGTTGATGGTTGAAGAATTAATATTAATATCTTTTAATAAGTCCTGCAACTCCTATTAGAATGGGAGGGTACAGTTACCTATGCTCAGATTCAGTCTTCAGCTGAAATTTCATGGTAAGTACCATTCAACATCATTTTATATTATATTTATGTGTCACAAAGGTTCTGTGAAATATTATAATGAGAAAGATTTAATTTACATTGTGAGGCCAGCAAAAGTCTTTCTAAAGAAATAACATTTGATTTGAGAGATGAAAGGTGATTTGGAGTTATCTCGGGAAAGAATGGGAAGAGAAGGTTGACTGCACAGGGGAGTTGTAATGTGGGAGGAAAGAGTGCTATGAATGGTAATTTGTAAAAATAACTCAGGCTGATAAATGGAAAGGGAATTTAAGCAATATGTCCAAATAGGAGGCTTTTCCAATCATCTAGATTAGAAGTATAAACAGTGTAGATGCAATGGAGGTGAAGACAACCAGTTAGATTCAAGAAATATTTTACATGTAGAATAGAAGAGACATGCAATGGAATGTATGTGGGATACAGAGAGGGAAGTATGTTAGGAATAACACCCAGATTTCACAACTTAGCAATGGATAGATTAACTTGCCACTTACTGAGATAATCAAAATAGGAGGAAAACAGAAAGGGGAGGTTTTGGTAGATCAAGAATTTTGTTTGAAAGGGCTGTGAATCATACAAATGATGGATTTAGATGTATGGAGGAGAGACAGAATTGTAGATTGTTACTTATCCCTGATGAGTCCGTGACCTCTCAATGGGTCCATTACCCAGAGTCACAAATGCCAATCAAAGAAACCAGGTTCGGTAGAGTAGAACATGAACTTTATTCATTGATCAAGGAGTGAAGAAGGGAGAGCTTGTGCTCTGAAAACACCTTCTACTCAAAGGAAGGGAAGTAAGGGAGTTTTAAGGGGTAGGAGGCAGACCTGTCACCAGGGCTCTAGGAAAGAGGTGGAGATTTCCAGGGGCAGCCTGGGGCAGATAGGGCATGTACAATCTTCCAGGCCTTTGCACATGGCAGAAATTGTGCCCAGCAGAGTACAAATTCAAGATCTTAGCATGTTAATGAAGCAAAGGTAACTTTCAGACACCTCTAGCTCTCATCTGTGCAGGCACGTTCCTGTGGTCAACTCAGAGTCATTTCAGGGCCATTGACCATGGCAAATCTCTTAAAGCACAGCTGCAAACATCTCCGTCAAATACCAGTGCTTTTGAAACAAACAGAGATAAATCAGGACAAATATCCTTTGGCTCTCAGGGGCTAATATGGGTGACAACATGAAAATTTGAGGCCATGAATACACCTGAGTAATTCTAGTATTTATTATTCGAGTTGAGAAGAGTTGGTAAAGGCAATTGAGGATGAACCATTAGAAGAAATGGAGGAAAACCAGGATAATGGCATGGTGCTAAGATTACAACACAGGAACAGAACAGTGTTAATTGGACTTGGCAACGTTGAAGTCAAGAGTGGTTTTACGGGGATGTCAGTGAAAAATTAATCAGTCGATCTAAAAAAGAAGTGGAAAATTTTATTCGAGCCAAATTGAGGAGTATAATCCGGGAACAGCATCTCAGAAAGCTCCAAGAACTGTTTTGCCCTTTCTAATGGCAATTCTAATGCCCATTCTAATGTACAGAGGGCTGTACATTAAATGATGTATTATTATTAACAGTTTACACAATCCAGATCTGCAAGTACAAAGTGGTGGGTCATCGTGACCCCTTACAAGATGAAGAAGGAATGTTACCTTTTAAGGAGTTGTCTTGTTGATACTAGGAGAATGTTGCTCTTTATGGTTGAGCAGATATTTCTGCCAATGGGGAGGTCTGGTTGATGCATAACACACGTACACAATGCACAGTAGAGGGGAAAGAGAAGGTCAAAAGGCAGAGAAAATTTTTTATGTTTAAATTTTTCTTGGCATAAAATATGAATTTTATTTCACAGGGGGCTGATTGGTTGAGTGGTGGAGAAGGAAACCAGTAGTCTTAAAGACTGGAGTTTTGGAAGCTGCACTGCTAACACCAACTTCTTTCTGATTCTTTCATTGAGAAAAATTATGAATTAAAAAGGAAACTCAGACACTTCATAAATGTATGGACGGGATTCATTGAGTGGGATAATATATCCTGAAGGATCAAGGACCATCTCCATTTTATATTTTCTCTTCTTTTTTTTTAACTTTTAATTTTCAATTTAATTTAATTTAATTTAATTTTCAATTTTTAATTTTCAATAAGTATGGTTGATTAACAATGTTGTGTTAGTTTCAGGTATACAGCAAAGTGATTCAGTTATATATGTATATATAAATATATATGTGTGTGTATATATTTTTTTTTTTCTGATTTTTTTCTGTACTTTCTTTAAATACAGTTGTATTTGTCAAAACACACGTGCTAATTTTTGTTTCTCTTTGTATATAAGAAATTAGTGGAGGGCTGGAAAGGTGATACAGCTTGTTAAATGTATACTAAGTCCCAGTAAAAGTAAACTGGATATTTCTGGGTCTCATATCCATGTTGTCCCATTTGTCCAGCTATTTCTCAACCATAGAAAAAAGCATATGCTTCATTTCTTCCCTTAATTTGCCCAGAAGGCTGAGTGGGAGCATTAAAGTGCCTACCCTTCTCGAAGTTGATGAAGCACATTATATGACTTCAAGAAAAGCAAGCCACTGTCCTCCTCTCTAAACTAGGCCTTTAGATTATGGTTACCAATTACAACCAGTTGGGTGTCCAAGAATTCAACTGTACTCTGACTCTATCAACCCAGAAATAGCATCAGATTCCATAGGCAAAGGGCTCAGCCCAAGACGGCCCTCCACTTCGGACCCAGTTGCAATCCCAGGTTGTTACCTGTGCTTCTGATTGACTGGCTATACATCAGAAGTTCCCATGAACCCCCTCTTTGGGTTTGATTAATTTCCTAGAGTGGTTCACAAAACTCAGGAAACCTGTTCACAGACTAGATTACCAGTTTATTACAAAGGATGTTAAAGGATAGGAATCAACATCCAGATGAAGAATTACATAGGGTGAGGTTAAAATTAAAGGAGTTTCTGTCCTCATGGAAGTTGGGACCCACATGGCGACACATGGAAGTGTTCTGGTTCCCCAGCCTGGAAGCTCTTTGCACCCCCTCCTTTGGGGTTGTTATGGAGGCTTCATTATATAGGCATGATTGATTAAATCATCAACCACTGGTGATTGATTCTACCTCTAGCTTTTCTCCCCTCCTGCAAACCAGGGGATGGAACTGAAAGTTTCAATCCTCTATTCCTGGTTGGTTCCCTGGCAACCAGTACACCTCTTTAGGTGCTTTCCCAAAGTTACCTCATTAACATAAACACAATTGTGGTAAAAAGGGGCTTTTATGAATAACAAAACACAAAATTTACCTTTATGGCTCTGAAGGATTTTCAGGAACTGAAGACAAGAGAACAAATATTATAACAAAATATGTTTTTAATGCTCTTATTACTCAGGAAATTCCAAGGGTTTTGCGAGCTTTGAGCCAGGAACCTAGGATGAAGATCAAATATATGACAAATATAATTTGGTTACCTGAATTACCAAATATGTATTCTTTTTTTAAATAGATCTTTATTGGAGTATAATTGCTTCACAATACTGTGTCAGTTTCTGTTGTACAACAAAGTGAATCAGCCATATGCATACATATATCCCCATATCCCGCCCCTCTTGAGCCTCACTCCTACCCTCCACAACCCACGTCTCTAGGTCATCGCAAAGCACAGAGCTGATCTTCCTCTGCTATGATACTGCTTCCCACTAGCTAAATATTTTACATTCAGTAGTATATACAAGTCAATGCTACTCTCACTTTGCCCCAGCTTCCCCCTACCTGCACCCACCCCAGATCCTCAAGTCCATTCTCTACGTCTACGTCTTTATTCCTGCCCTGCCACTAGGTTCATCAGTGCCATTTTTTTCTTTTTTTTTAGATTCAGTAAATATGTGTTAGCATATGGTATTTGTTTTTCTCTTTCTGACTTACTTCACTCTGAATGACAGACGCTAGGTCCAAACACCTCACTACAAATAACTCAATTTTGTTTCTTTTTATGGCTGAGTAATATTCCACTGTATATATGTGCCACATCTTCTTTATCTATTCATCTGCTGATGGACATTTAGGTTGCTTCCATGTCCTGGCTATTGTAAATAGTGCTGCAATGAACATTGTGGTACATGTCTCTTTTTGAATTTGGGTTTTCTCAGGGTATATGCCCAGTAGTGGGATTGCTGGGTCTTTTGGTAGTTCTCTTTATAGTTTTTTAAGAAACCTCCATACTGTTCTCCATAGGGGCTGTATTAATTTACATTCCCACCAACAGTGCCGGAAGGTTCCTTTTCAACACATCCTTTCCAGCATTTATTGTTCTAGCTTTTTGATAATGGCCATTCTGACTGGTGTGAGGTGATACCTCATTGTAGTTTTGATTGGCATTTCTCTAATAATTAGTGATGTTGCGCATCTTTTCATATGTCTCTTGGCCATCTGTATGTCTTCTTTGGTGAAATGTCTATTTAGGGCTTCTGCCCATTTTTTAATTGAATAGTTTGTTTTTCTGATATTGAGCTCCATGAGCTGTTTGTATATTTTGGACATTAATCCTTTGTCTGTTGTTTCATTTGAAAATATTTTTTTCCCATTCTGAGGGTTGTCATTTCATCTTGTTTATAGTTTCCTTTGCTGTACAAAAGCTTTGAAGTTTAATTAGGTCCCATTTGCTTATTTTTGATTTTATTTCCATTACTCTAAGAGGTGGGTCAAAAAGGATCTTGCTGTGATTTATGTCATACAGTGTGCTGCCTATGTTTTCCTCTAAGAGTTTGATTGTGTCTGGCCTTACATTTAGGTCTTTAATCCATTGTGAGTTTATTTTTGTATATGGTGTTAGGGAGTGTTCTAATTTCATTCTTTTACATGTAGTTGTCCAGTTTTCCCAGCACCACTTATTGAAGAGGCTGTCTTTTCTGCACTGTATAGTCTTGCCTCCTTTATCAAAGATAAGGTGACCATATGTGTGTGGGTTTATCTCTGGGCTTTCTATCCTGTTCCATTGATCTATATTTCTGTTTTTGTGCCAGTACCATACTGTCTTGATTACTGTAGCTTTGTAGTATAGTCTGAAGTCAGGGAGTCTGATTCCTCCACCTCCGTTTTTCTTTCTCAAGATTGCTTTGGCTATTCAGGGTGTTTTGTGTTTCCATACAAATTGTCAAAATTTTTTGTTCTAGCTCTGTGAAAAATGCCAGTGGTAGTTTGATAGGGATTGCATTAAATCTGTAGATTGCTTTGGGTAGTAGAGTCTTTTTCACAATGTTGATTCTTCCAATCCAAAAACATGGTATATCTCTCCATCTGTTTGTATCATCTTTAATTTCTTTCATCACTGTCTTATAATTTTCTGCATACAGGTCTTTTGTCTCCTTAGGTAGGTTTATTCCTAGGTATTTTATTATTTCTGGTGCAGTGGTAAATGGGAGTGTTTCCTTAATTTCTTTTTCAGATTTTTCATCATTAGTGTATAGGAATGCAAGAGATTTCTGTGCATTAATTTTGCATCCTGTTACTTTACCAAATTCATTGATTAGCTCTAGTAGTTTTCTGGTAGCATCTTTAGGATTCTCTATGTATAGTATCGTGTCATCAGCAAACAGTGACAGCTTTACTTCTTCTTTTCCGATTTGGATTCCTTTTATTTCTTTTTCTTCTCTGATTGCTGTGGCTAAAAATTCCAAAACTATGTTGAATAATAGTGTTGAGAGTGGGCAACCTTGTCTTGTTCCTGATCTTAGTGGAAACGGTTTCAGTTTTTCACCATTGAGGACGATGTTGGCTGTGGGTTTGTCATATATGGTCTTCATTATGTTGAGGAAAGTTCCCTCTATGCCTACTTTCTAGAGGGTTTTTAACATTAGTGGGTGTTGAATTTTGTTGAAAGTTTCTCTGCATCTATTGAGATGATCATATGGTTTTTCTCCTTCAATTTGTTAATATGGTGTATCACGTTCATTGATTTGCATATATTGAAGAATCATTGCATTCCTGAGATAAACCCCACTTGATCATGGTGAATGATCCTTTTAATGTACTGTTGGATTCTCTTTGCTAGTATTTTGTTGAGGATTTTTGCATCTATGTTCATCAGTGATACTGGCCTGTAGTTTTCTTTCTTTGTGACATCTTTATCTGGTTTTGGTATCAGAGTGATGGTGGCCTCGTAGAATGAGTTTGGGAGTGTTCCTCCCTCTGTTATATTTCAGAAGAGTTTGAGAACGGTAGGTGTTAACTCTTCTCTAAATGTTTGATAGAATTCGTCTGTGAAGCCATCTGGTCCTGGACTTTTGTTTGTTGGAAGATTTTTAATCACAGTTTCAATTTCAGTGCTTATGAATGGTCTGTTCATATTTTCTATTTCTTCCTCTTTCAGTCTTGGAAGGTTCTGCATTTCTAAGAATTTTTCCATTTCTTCCAGGTTGTCCATTTTATTGGCATATAGTTGCATGTATTAATCTCTCATGAACCTTTGTATTTCTTCAGTGTCAGTTGTTACTTCTCCTTTTTCATTTCTAATTCTTTTGATTTGAGTCTTCTCCTTTTGTTTCTTGATAAGTCTGGCTAGTGGTTTATCAATTTTGTTTATCTTCTCAAAGAACCAACTTTTAATTTTATTGATCTTTGCTATCATTTCCTTCATTTCTTTTTCATTTATTTCTGATGTGATCTTTATGATTTCTTTCCTTCTGCTAACTTTGGGGTTTTTTTCTTCTTCTTTCTCTAATTGCTTTAGGTGTAAGGTTAGGTTGTTTATCTGAGATTTTTCTTGTTTCTTAAGGTAGGCTTGTATTGCTATAAACTTCCCTCTTAGAACTGCTTTTGGTGCATCCCATAGGTTTTGGATCATTGTGTTTTCATTGTCATTTGTTTCTAGGTATTTTTTGATTTCTTCAGTGATCTCTTGGTTGTTAAGTAGTGTATTGTTTAACCTCCATGTGTTTGTATTTTTTTTCCTGTAATTGATATCTAGTCTCATAGCCTTGCGGTCAGAAAAGATACTTGATACGATTTCAGTTTTCTTAAATTTACTAAGGCTTGATTTGTGACCCAAGATATGATCTATCCTGGAGAATGTTCCATGAGCACTTGAGAAGAAATTGTATTCTGTTGTTTTGGGATGGAATGTCCTATAAATATCAATTAAGTCCATCTTGTTTAATGTATCACTTAAAGCTTTTGTTTCTTTATTTATTTTCATTTAGGATGATCTGTCCATTGGTGAAAGTGGAGTATTAAAGTCCCCTATTATGATTGTATTACTGTTGATTTCCCCTTTTATGGCTGTTAGTATTTGCCTTATGTATTGAGGTGCTCCTATGTTTGGTGCATAAATATTTACAATTGTTATATCTTTCTCTTGGATTGATCCCTTGATCATTATGTAGTGTCCTTCTTTGTCTCTTGTAATAGTCTTTATTTTAAAGTCTATTTTGTCTGAATGAGAATTGCTACTCCATCTTTCTTTTGAATTCCATTTGCATGGAATATCTTTTTCCATCCTCTAACTTTCAGTCTGTATGTGTCCCTAGGTCTGATGTGGGTGTCTTGTAGACAGCACATATATGGGTCTTGTTTTTGTATCTATTCAGCCAGTCTGTGTCTTTTGGTTTGGGACATTTAATCTATTTACATTCAAGATTATTATCGATATGTATGTTCCTATTACCATTTTCTTAATTGTTTTGGGTTTGTTTTTATGGGTCTTTTTTTTCTTTTATGTTTTCCACCTAGAGAAATTTCTTTAGCATTTGTTGTAAAGCTGGTTTGTTGGTACTGAATTCTATTATCTTTTGCTTGTGTGAAAAGTTTTTGATTTCTTTGTTGAATCTGAATGAGATCCTTGCTGGATAGAGTAATCTTGGTTGTAGGTTTTTCTGTTTCATCACTTTAAGTATATCCTGCTACTCCTTTCTGGCCTGCAGAGTTTCTGCTGAAAAATCAGCTGATAACCTTATGGGAATTCCTTTGTATGTTATTTTTCGTTTTTCCCTTTCTGCTTTTAATATTTTTTTTTTGAATTTAATATTTGCTAGTTTGATTAATATTTTGTCTCGGTTTGTTTCTCCTTGGGTTTATCCTGTATGGAACCCTCTGTGCTTCCTGGACTTGGGTGACTATTTCCTTTCCCATGTAGGGAAGTTTTCCAGTATAATCTCTTCAAATATTTTCTGAGACCTGTTCTTTTTCTCTTCTTCTTTTGGGACCTATATAATTCGAATGTTGGTGCATTAGTGTTGTCCCAGAGATCTCTGAGATTGTCTTCAATTCTTTTCATTCTTTTCTCTTCTTTCTGCTCCTCGGCAGATATTTCCAACATTTTGTCTTCCAGCTCACTTATTCGTTCTTCTGCCTCAGTTATTCTGTTATTGATTCCTTTAGTGTATATTTCATTTCAGTTATTGTGTTGTTCTTCTCTGTTTGTTTGTTCCTTAGTACTTCTCGATCTTTGTTAAACATTTCTTGTGTTTCCTCAATCCATGCCTCCATTATACTTCCAAGATTCTGCATCATCTTTACTATCATTTCTCTGAATTCTTTTTCAGGTAGATTGCTTATTTACTCTTCCTATTTATTTGGTCTTGTAGCTTTTTATCTTGCTCCTTTATCTGTGACATATTTTTTTGCTGTCTCATTTTTTTTCCCTTTTTTTTATGAGTGGGATTGTGTTCCTGTCTTACTGGTTGTTTGGCCTGAGGCTTCCAAAACTGAAGTTTTTAGGCTGTTGGTTACAGCTGAGTCTTAGTGCTTAGATGAGGACCTCTGGGAGTCTTCCTCTGATGAATATTCCTTGGGGTCTGAGGTTCTCTGTTAGTAAAGTGGTTCAGACTTGGAGCTTCTACTGCCAGAGCTCTGGCACAACCCCCAGCTCTTGAACCAAGATCCTGCAAGCCATGCAAGGCAGAAAGAAAAAAAAAAAAAAGAACAATAACAAAACAAAAAATAAAATTAAACTAGGTAACTAAGAGCTATGATAGAAAAAATATAAAAATAAAAATATAGATGAAACAACAACCATAAGGTAAAATAGAACCACAACAGTCTCAAATATGTATTCTTTACAAATCACAGTACAGGACTAGGAAACAGCTCCTGCGTAGTTGTAGTTGAATGGATTGTCATTGCTTTGAAGTATGACAGGGTCACACAAGAAATTAGCTACACAAGATCAAAAAATAAAATCAAAATAATTCTATAGAAGACTAGTTAGTGTACAAAACTGAGTCAGTGATAAAACCATGTTGTCCCAATATCTCTGTTCTAAAATATTGATGAATGATGGTGCTGGCTCAGAAATGTGATTGAAGTTGTGAAAAAAACTAGGGTATATTTTATATTTATGGTTCTTTTATGTTTTTACAAGTCTAAACAGGTCTGAAGAAACAGTTTCATGTTTTGTCTTATCCTTTCTTATTTGGCAGACTTACTATGATTTTTCTATGTCCCCAAATATTTCTTTTAGTTGCTTTGATGGTGTAGTCATGTAATGTGTCTAGTTTTAAATATAAGTTGCACTAGACAGTTGACCAGATAAACTGTGGAGTTAAATGATTTCCCAGTTATTTTATTTTCTGCAATTACCCTTTGATTTCTTCTTGTTACCTTAGTCTAAGGTACCCTATTCTCTGGCACTGCTACCTCTTTTTCAAGAAGTCTCATGTGAGAATAGGTCTGTCCAAATGTGCTGATACACAGGCTTTGGAAGCAGCTAGATCTTGGTCTTCTACTCTTTACTATCTGAGGGATCTCTGTCAATTAATTAATTAATCTCAAATTTCTTTTTCTTCACCTGTAAAATGGAGATTGTAATAGCCCTAGATACTTCAACAGATTGTTGTGAAAATTTAATGATTTGTAAGAAAACAGTTTATAAAACATAAAGGAATTAGAATATTAGTTATTATTTTTAAAGGAAATAAATTTCTCATGGTAAAGTGTATAGCATATAATGAAGGACATGAGACTGTTCATCAGCTTGACCAGTGTTTGAACACAGTCTGCATCAATTACAAGTTGGGTGAACCATGACAAGTTACTTAATGTCTTTGCAACTCCTTCCTATCATGTGAATTTGTATACCAATATCTTCCCCATAAGACTATTCAGATGTTTAAATGAAATTATGCATGAAAAGTGTCTAATTCCATTTATTATGTGCACATATTATATTCTGCATCAAAGTAATATATCTTGGCCCCCTTGTGGAGGAAAGGAAGGTAACCCACTATGTCTTCCAGCATATTAAACAACACTTCCTTGATTCTAGGGCATGGTTCCATTGGAGACAATTTATCTCTATTGTCCTAAAAGGAAAAAAAAATCATACTTTTGTTCTACTAGTACTGGTATCACTATTGTTTGCCCAGGGTGCCTTTATTTTAAAGAAGATCTCTTTAAAGAGATACTGTGCTTTAAATAATGTAAAAGAATCACAAACATTCTATAGGAAGTTAATCAGTGAGATAAATTTAGAAAGGAAAATTTTGCCATGTCCCTCAAATAACATGTCTGGTACTTCATTTACATATAAGGAGGATCATCTTAAATGAACAGGTATGTATGCATTAGAGTATCATTTCACACAACATTATTTTCCCTCTGCTATACCTGGAAAAGTGACAGGGAGTCAATCTGGCTAAAATCACTGTTAAGGCATGGAAATTATCCCCTCAATCCTTCCACCACCAACATCACCCCTAAAAGCAAAACAAAAGAAAAATAGAGTCTTTTTTCCTCCAGGGAATGACTCTGTTAGAGGCAATCCAATCCTCTTCAGCAAAGGACATTAGTTTTTTTTGATTAAGAGTTACTGGGAAGAGATTAATTAACTTGGAAAACAATCTTCTAAGACTCCCTTGGAGCAGGGTGTGGAACACTCTATTGCTAGGATGCAAATGGAAACACCCCTATTAATTTTCTGGGTCTGAAAAGGAAAGCAGTCAACGCTATCCTGGTTGAGTTTTTAGAGCCTGGAGAGGTGGAGAATCATGTAGGTTCTTCAAGGGCAAATGCTCAATCTAATCTAACCCAGTACCTATGAGGAGAATGGCTTTGTGTTTAACAAGTGTACACTGAACTTAGTTACTGTAAAATGCAGCAAGGACAGGTGGGTGAGCAGGCACTCAGGGAGCAGAGTCCCCATATAATAACTGCCTGTAATGGACATGCCAGTATATCCTGGGATCCAGGCCAGAAAGACTTGGCTGCAACTTTTATCAACCAGCAGGTCAGGTGGTGGAGGACCAGCATTCTATAGTGACACCATGTGGCTATGCATCTTCTCTCAATTTGGCAAGTGAGCTCTCTAGACCATTTTAATTTAATTTGACAAAAAATAAGACATCATTAAAAACCTGCACCTGAAAGCTGTAAAGCAGTTCTTACCAGTTTCCAAGATATTCAACTATTTAGGACAAGGCTTTAGTTGCTTGGGTGTTCTAGCTTACCCATCATAAAATTTTCTCATGCCATGGAACTTCATTATCATCCTAAACAGGTAAAACTAGCATTCATATTTATGTAATTTTTTTCAAACATGGAAATTGGAATGACTAAACTGTGTTGTTCAGGTGGGCATGATTAATTATCATGTAAATAAGAAGTGATTTTTATTTAACCTCAATAGAAGGAACATCTTCTAAAACTGCACAATATATGCACAATTTGATTGATCCCTCAAATGTGGACAAATAAATTCTAGGAAGAACACTAGGCATAACCATATCATATGTCTGAAGAGAGGCAAAAAGATAGGGAAAGCAAGTTTCTCCTTCAGCTGTTTAAATAAACAAAGGGGAAAAGTTGATGGCAACAAACTTCTGTGTTTTCCTCTCAGCAACTTCAAATTATTGAGGAGCTGAACTGGTATTACAAACCTGTATCAGCTGATGCTACAGCTTACTCTTTAAAGAAAGTGTTATAGGCTGTTCAGGAAGGGACCCGATGAGAGTCCAGTCACATAGCAAGTCAGGTAGATCTGTCCTTATTCAAAGATAAGCAAACAGGAGAAAAATGAGATTAAATTAAAAAGTTGTTGATATATATATATATATATATATATATATATATATATATATATATTTAGAGCATGTGAGAGCATATTTTATAGCATTTTACCAGTGAAACAAAAATCAAAATCAAAATGGAGTTAATATTGCTAAGAATGCTCTCTAAAATGGAGCTAGGACACCATTAAGAAAGTGTGACTTATGCATGTCTCAGCCTGGATGGAATCGGATCTTTTGACCACTTATTGTTCTAATGAGGTCATCCAGAACATCTGTCAGAAACACAAGATACTTATTGGACCTTACCCTAAAATAACTAGTAACAGCCTATCTACGTAACAGACACTTACCCTAAAATAACTCGTGATTCCTTAAGGACAAATATTTCCTGACTACTCTCAGAGTCAATCACATTTTTCCCCAGGCAACTTTTAACAAACTCATGGCTTTTTGTCTGTATAACTCCCAACCCTTTCTCTTCCCTGGAACACTCTTTCAGTTCTACCTGAATCTGTGTTTTCTGAACTGCAATTCTTAAGACACCAAATAAACTCTTTTCTTATTTGCAGCCTTCTGCATTGTGTTTTGCCATCACAGCAAACAAATATTTGGGAAAGCAATTTTCATTCTTCAGACAATGAATGAAAATAACACACCCATGTTATAACCGCATATCTATCAATGAAGAGATAAACAAATGCCATATATACATACGAAGGTATACTATTTATCTTTCAAAAGGAAGAAAGTTCTGATACATGCTACAACATGGATGAACCTTGAAGAGATTATGCTAAGTGAAATCAGCCAGTCACAAAAAGCCAAATACTGTATGATTCCATTTATTTGAGGTACCTGGAGTAGTCAAGTTCATAGATACAGAAAACAAAAAAGTGGTTGCTAGGGACTGGAGAGAGAGGGGAATTGGAAAGTTGTTGTTTAAATGAGTAAGGAGTCTCAGCTTTCCAAGATAAATAAATTCTAGAGATTGATTGTACAAAAATGTGAATATACATAACACTAATGAATTGTACACTTAAAGGTGGTAAATTTTAACATACATTTTTTAACCACAATTAAAAATATATTTTAGGACTTCCCTGGTGGCACAGTGGTTAGGAATCCACCTGCCAATGCAGGGAACCCTGGTTTGAGCCCTGGTCTGGGAAGATCCCACATGCCTCAGAGCAACTAAGCCCACTTGCCACAACTACTGAGCCCATGTGCCACAACTACTGAAGCCCGCATGCCTAGAGCCCGTGCTCCGCAACAGGAGAAGCCATCACAAAGAGAAGCCCGTGCACTGCAACAAAGAGTAGCCCCCACTCACCGCAACTACAGAAAGCCTGCGCACACCAACGAAGACCCAATGCAGCAAAAAATAAATAAATACATAAATAAATTTATTAAAAAATATATATTTATTTTAAACATAGAATTAATGAAAATAAGAGGATATGATAACATATTGCAGAAATAACTATCAATATTGAGAAGAAAATTTGAAGAAATGGTGCTACAACAGAACTTATTATTCTGTTGTTTTATTAAGTTATTTTCTCCACTTCAGTTTCTTCTTCCGTTGAAGGTGCTTGACAATTCCTATCCTTTAGAGTTATGATGATGAGAAAATGTACTTGAATCTAGTATAGGATCAGGAAGACATGAAGTGCCAATGAATAGAGCTGTTTTAATCATTTTCATTTTTATTTCAGATATATGACCATCATTATAATATCATACAGAGTATGATATTATACTGTTCTAAAAATCCTCTGTGATCCATCTATTCATCTTTCCCCACCCCCTTAACCCCTGGCAACCACTGATCATTTTACTGTCTCCATAGATTTACCTTTTCCAGAATGTCATACAGTTGGAATCATACAGAATATAGCCTTTTAAGATTGGCTTCTTTCACTTAATGATGTGCATTTAAGTTTCCTCCATGTCTTTTCATGGCTTAATAGCTTATTTCTTTTTAGTGCTGGATGATATACCATTGCCTGGGTGTACCACAGTTTATTTATTCATTCACCTACTGAAGGACATCTTGGTTGCTTCCGAGTTTTGGCAATTATGTATAAACATGTGTGGCATGTTTTTTGTGTGGACATGTTTCCAATTTCTTTGGGTAAATACCAAGGAGAGGGATTGCTGGACCTCATGGTATAGATGTTTAGCTTTTAAGAAGCTGCCAAACTGTTTTCCAGAAGAACTGTACCATACCATTTTACTTTCCCACTAGCAACAAGCGAGAGTTCTTGCTGCTCTACATTCTTGCCTGCATTTGGTTTTGTCAGTGTTCTGGAATTTGGCCGTTCTAATAGGTGGGTAGGAGTATTCATTGTTGTTTTGCTTTTTATTTCCTGGTGGAATAGCTTTGTCATAGCTCATCTGCCATGTCTAGATCTTCTTGTTGAGGTGTCAAAGTTTTGGCCCATTTTTGAATCGATTGTTTGTTTTGCCAACTTCTTTTTACCTTTTATAATTTTCACAACAAACCTGTCAGTTAAGGATTAAAATTATTTTTTCAAAATGTTAAATATTTTTCCTAGAACCACTGGGGTCTGAGTCCTTTTGACCCTTGATGTTTTGAATCTAAACCCAAAGTTCTTTGCCCTATGCCCTGATGAATCTTAGAAGAAATTGACCATTAAAAGTGCCTTGAATAGTACAATGAAGATTGGCCCAACCTTGCAAATTCTTGTTCTGATGTTTCACCCTCCATATGCCGTAGAGAAATTCTTGTCTACTAGAAACCATGTGGCTCCCAGTAGAGTTTAATGATCCTGTCTGCTCAGACTAGCAAGCACAGACATGCATACTGTGCTCTAAAAAGATGCCACTGGGAGTCAGGCTGGAGCTCAGTGCTTCCAGCAGGGGAAGCAAAACAGCTGTTGCAATGCCTACAGCTTGGGACTGTGAAACAGAGTTATATAAGAGCTGTCATTGAGAGCCCCACGAGCTCTGCTTTCATGGCCTTCTTTCTCACACTGTGCCTCCTGATCTCAGAGGCTGTATTATGATGATGACTCTATTTCTAGTGGGCCCAAAGAGCATAAGGGAGATTATTGTATGAAGCACTAAAGGTATATAGAACTTTTCCCTATATCCCTTCTACCATTTCAAAAATTTTGAGTTTCAAACATTCTGATGCTTTAAAAATAATCCAGGGATTTAGAAAGTCTGAAAACAGAGTTGTGCTCAAGTTAACAGTATGGTACACAAAGTTCTCAATTTATCACAAAAGACAGCAAGAGGTCAGGGCATATTCTCACCTCCAAAGTATACATTTGGATCTACCAAAGATAGTTTATGGTTGGGGTTTTTGAAGTGTCTGGTGTCACAGAATCCTTACATTAAAAAAAAAAAAGCAAGAGAGAAAACTTTTAGAGAGAAACTTGATCTTCTATAGGCCAGTGAATGACAGTTTAATGTTTTGTGTAAAATAATATGCAATAAAACAAATTCATAGTATTTTGCAATTAAAAAATGTGATAGGCAATTCTCTTATTAAGGATAAGAATAATGAGAAAATATCCATGTAGTGGGTTTGAATGAATTGCTGAGGAACATTAGTCAATGTAAGTTTTATGCAATTAATATTCATCAGTGTTTTTTCTCTTGATAAGGCACTGTTTGAATTGTTGCGTTTATATGTGGCTCTTTATGACATTTCAGATTCAATGTACAAAAATATTGTAGAGAAAAAAGTGTAATTTTTATATAGATGGAAAAAGAAAAAATAAGAAATATTCTGATTAAAAACTGAGGCATTTATTAAAAATAATTTTATTTTAACAAAAGACATGGATCCTCTTTGCACTAGTAAAATACCACCACGTTTTCAGAAAATGTTTCTTAAAAAACTTGGTTATAGATGAACACAATAAGCATGGAGCAGGTAATAAAAATTAGGAAAATACTTACATATCAAACATGTTAATATTGTATCTATAAGAGGAAAATTTCTCCAATAAATAGACTCCTAGAAAAATTCACACTGAGAAGTATTCACATTGTAGAAGTTATAGGATATTTCTTCAAGAGATCTGGAATCCCCATCAGGAAATATATTTTCATATATCTAACAGATATTAAGAACCTATTTTGTGTTTTAAAATAATTTTTCAGGTCTGCTGAAATTACAGATTTCAATGTGTTAATTTGCAACAAAACAAATATTTCAGATAAAAAGTGATAAAGAAAAAAAAAACTTTCAATTGAAATCTCAACACCCAAAGGCCATTACAGTAAATTTAAAAATCTGTATCATCACTTTAAACTGTTGTGTCCATCATATAGAAATCATAATTTATTCAATCACTTTGCTAATATTGAAACTGAGTTTGCTTGTAACATTTTGTTGCATCAACACTATAACAAATATACCTGTATGTATGTATGTATATATATTTGACCTCGTGTTCAAGTATCCTTTATTTCTCACTTTTATTTTGGAAATATTTATATTGAAAACTGTCAAAATTACAAACAATTAAAAGAATAGTCCTATGAATACTAGTAGTTTGTCCTTTACTCTAGTTCACTAATTCTTAATAAATTGCTATATTTGCTTTATCTCTCTCATTCATTTTATTACTCTCATCTATACATGTTCATACTGTTTTTTCTGAATCACTTAAGAGCAAGGTGCAGACATCATGACTCCCACCTCTATTTTAGTGTGTATCTCCTAAGAACAAGAATATTCTCTTACGTGACAATGCAAATATTACATTCACAAAGCTAACTCAAAAAGTCGTACCAAATGTCCAAATAAGGTCCTTAATGACTTTAAAAATTTAGATATAGTCGAAAACATTAATCTCCCTTTAACAGGAATTTTATATAGATAGATGTTGTATTCTTTTCAGTGCATATCAGAAGACATATGATTTCAATTTCTCCTATTACTGACAATATTAATTTGATCACTTAAAGTGGTGTCTGATTAATATATATATATATACGTTTTTTTTTTCATTTCCAAGGTAACTTTTTCCACTGACAGTTTAAAAAGTGAACTGTGATACTTTGAGCTGTGTGACTATCTTGTTCGCTAACAAACCTCCATCCAATGTAAGGGAGCTTGGTTACTGAAGGATAAATACCTGTGTATTCTTCATGGATATTGTTAAAATCCCATCAATATTGGTTAATACAATCTTGCACTCCTAGCAACAATTAGGAGCATAGACTTACCACTAGAGTATATCGTCAAGCGTTTGTATTTTTGTGAACCTGATTGGAGAAAAATCGTATGTGTAATTTGTTTCCAAGTATCAGCTTTATTGCTTGTAAAATTTGATTGAATTATGTAACTCAAATCTACAGCTAGTGCTATGCTAAAGACACTATACTGGTTTGCAAGAGCCAAGTATGCATCTCTTCCCCACTCCACATTCAGTGACATCATTTTCATAGCTTGAAAAAGGCCACAGTGGGACTACTTGCCCTGGAGAAATCAGAATATGTTACAATTCAGAGCTCCCCCCAACGTCGTCCTCAAAAATCCAGTTATAAAGCATTCATTTCTTCACTACTCTTTGTGACCGAAATGGTCTTCATATTCCCTAACCTCCGCTCCCAGCCTAGTACTTGGGACCTGCCTGTGGGGAGAGTTGGGTCAATAGCCAGCTGAGAAGATTGTGATCTGAGGCACATCTAGTGAGAGCAGAGACCAGAAGAGGAAGGTTCCCCTTTGCAAATGACGTTTAGCATATTACCCTCCCTACAACAGAAAAAAATATGGATGGCTGTCAGTCCCTTGACATTTTAGCAACTAGATAGATTATTCCTACTCCTGTGGGGAGAAGCCAGTAAAATGTGTAGAGAGGGTAGTTAGTGGTTTCTACTGATGATTTTCAAGAGAATAGAAGTTTATGTTTTACTGGGTGGTAAGATCAGAGACAGAGGGAGTGTATAGGTTTTCCCTCTACTCTCTTATTCTGTCTTTTTTTTAAAAATCACGTTGCTCTTTTCCAACTTAACAGGTGAGGAATATGAGGCTCAGAAGAATTAAAGCGACAGTTTTGAAAACAATACACCAAATTAAGGACCAATCTAGGGCTGGAATCGTGGGCTCCTGTATCCTAGGATGTCATAGTAGAAGAAAGTGTAGAGCTCACGAGGTCAAACCTCTTATGTAACAAACAGCAAGTACACTACCAATCTGCCATGTTACCTGCCCAAGAAAAGACAGCAAGTAGGTGACAGAGCCAGAATCACAAACACAGGTCTTCTGACTTGCAGTTCAGGGGTATTTCTAGTATCCCACGGGAGTTGCCTTCCTAAACCTGTTATATTTATGCTCTTTAACTCTTAGATTGGGATTTGGGGATTCCAATTCAGCATCAATGAAAGAGAATTAAATGATATTAACTCCCCCTTGCATACTTGTGAAAACCAGAAGAGAAGAGAGTTAAAAAACCAAACAAAAAAATGAAAACTACTAATGACTGGAATACACAGTCAGACAAATTAAAATGAAATTTCTGTACGAGAGATTCCGTCACTGATCTATTTTTATTGTAATATATATTTAATTAATTATTTTATTTTAAAAGAATAAAATTTATATTTTTTTGTGTGGAGTTTTATGGTTTTGACAAATTATTCCAATGATGTAACTATATCCACAAACACTTGTGATGTCCCTTTGAGTAAACCCATTCCCTAAATCACAGATCTATTTTCTGTTACTACAGATTTGTCTTTTACAGATGTTATATAAGTGGAATCGTGCAGTATGTAGTCTTTTGAGTCTGGCTTCCTTTACTTGCAACAATGCATAGATATTGTTGAATGTTTCAGTAATTTCTTTTTTGTTACTGAATGTGTATGACTACTACATTTTGTTTATCCATTCATAGCTGAAGGATATTTGGGTTGTTTCTAGTTTGAGGGATTATGAATAAACCCATGATAAACAATCATGTACAAGTCATTTCTCTTAGGTAAATATGTAGAGTGGAATTGCTGGATCATATAATAAGTAAAGGTTTAGCATTATAAGGCAATGCCAAATGCTAAATTGTTTTCCAAAATGTCTGGAGCATTTTGTATTTGCACCAATATGATGAGAGATTCTTCCCTAGCATTTTATACTGTCAAGTTTTTTTTTTTTCTTTAATTTATCCATTCTAATAAGTTGTAGTAGCATATTTTTATGGATGTAATTGGCTTTCCTTAATGCCCAGTGATGTTGAGCATCTTTTCATGTGCTCATGTGCCATCTATATATTTATTTGATGAAGTGTCTGTTCAATATTTTGCTGTTTTTTAATTTTTAAAATTCTCTTATTATTGAATTTTAAGTGTTTTTGTATATTATGGATAAAAGTCCTTTTTCAGACATGTGCTTTGCAAATATTTACTTATATTTTGTAGCCTTCCCTTTTCATTCCTGTAACTATGTTCTCACAGAGTACTTTTTAATTTTGATGAGGTCCAGTTTATACATTTTTTCTTTCATGGATTATGATTATGGTGTAATATCCAAGAAGCATTTGCCTAATCCAAAGTCACAAATATTTTATTCCAGACTTTTGAGATTTTTAGGTTTTATGCTTAGATCTATATTGATTTTGAGTTAATTTGCATAAGGTGAGCAGTATGGATTGACTTTTTCTTCATTCCTTCATCCTTCTTTCTCTTTTTTTTTTCTTTTGCATATAGCTGTCAAATTGCCCCAGAGCAATTTGTTGAAGAGATTATTCTTTCTCTATTGAGGTGTCTTTATTAAAAATCAATTAACTATATATCTGTGGATCTATGGCCTGACTCTATTCTGGTCCATTTAAGTATTATATCTAGCCTTCTGCAAATATTACAGTGGTTTAATTACTCTATAGATTTTATATTAAAACATCTAAGTAAAGTAGTTAAGTCCCCCAAAATAATTACTTAAAGTTTCTTTAAGTAATCAAGGATCTTTGATTTTCCATATATATTTTATAATCATGTTATGACTTAAAAAGAAATGCCTTCCTGGATAATGATTGGAATTGTAATGAATCTATAGACCAATTTGGGTGATTTGATACTTAAATATATATGTCACCTTGGCTAGGCCACGGTGCCCAGATATTTATCAACATTATTCTGGATATTTCTGTGAGAGTATTTTGGGTCAGATCAACATTTAAATTGTGTGTGGGATTCATCTAATCAGTTGTAAGCCTGATAGAGCAAAAGAGTAAGCTCCCTGAAGTAAGAAAGAATTCTGTCAATAGACAGTCTTTAGACTGGAACTGCAACATTGGATATTCCCTGGATCTCAGCCTGCAGATTTTGGACTTGTCAGCCTCAATAATTGCATGAGTCAATTCTTTAAATAATATATATACACACATGACACACACCACACACACACACACACACACACACATCTTATGGTTCTCGGTTCTGTTTCCCTGGGGAATCTTGACTAATACAGGAGTTAACATCTTAAAAATATTGTATCTTCCAACCAGGAACATTATCATTCTCTTAATTTATTTAAGTCTTTGAATTTTTTATCCTTGCTTTGTAATTGCCAGTATTCATATCTTGCACATAGTTTGTTAGAATTTATATCTAAGTATTTCACAACTTTAATGCTATTGTAAATGATATGCTTTCCTTAATTTCAATTTTCAATTATTATTGCTAGTATGTAGAAAAACGATTCATCCATATAGACCTTGAAACTTGCAACCTAGATGTAGTAATTCCATGAGCTTTTTTGTTGTTATTGTAGGTTCCAAGGGATTGTCTGTGTAGATAATCATGTGACGTATGAATAATGATGGTTTCATTCTTTCTTTTCTAACCTGTATGCATTTTAATTATTTTTCTTGTTATAATCCACTGGCTAAGACTTCTAGTAAGATGTTGAACAGAGGTAATAAAAAAGGATATCCTTGCCTTGTTCCTCATTTTAAGATTCAGAATTTAACCATCAAATATCATGTTAGCAATAAGATACTGTGGATGTGTTTTATAAGATTAAGGAAATATCTTCTCTTCTTATTTTACTGAGTATTTTATATGAATGAATGTTGAATTTTAATAAGTGATATTTATGCACAATGAGATGATCATATATATGATATATACATATATATTTATATATTAATCTATTCATACAATGAATTATGTTGATTTTTGAATTTTGAAACAGTCTTGCTTTCTTAGAAAAACACTGTTTGTTCATTATATTAAACTTATATTTCCTGGATTGGTTTGCTAATAATAAGGTGAAAAAATTTGCCTTTATATTCATGAGGAATTTGAGTCTGCACGTAGTGTTCTTTCCTTGTAATGTCATTGTCTGATTCTGGTATCAGGAAAATGCTGGCCTCATAAAAATAAGTTGGGAAATATTTGATTCCTTTCTGTTTGCTGGAAGAGTTTTGGCATAATTGGTAATATTTCTTTCTTAAATGTTTGGCAGAATTTATGGGTAAAATCATCTGGGTCTGGAGATTTCTTTATTGAAATATTTTAAAGTATGAATTCAATTTATTTAATAAATATGATATTATCTATCTTATCAATCTTTCCTTGAGTTTTTTTTTTAGCTTGTATCCTTCAAGAAATTAACTAAGTTTATTTACGTGTATTTATGTTCATACAATATTCTTAGTATTCCCTTATCACCTTTGTAATATCTTTAGGATCTGTATTGACTTCCCCTCTTTCATTCCTAAAATTGGTAATTTGCATCATTTTTCTTTTTTTTTCTTTGTCAGTCTGACTAGAGGTTTATGAATTTTATCAAACTTTTCAAAAACTGCTTGGTTTTATTGACTTTTTACTGTTTTTTCAGTTTTTAATTATATTACTTTACTTTCTAGTCTTATTTCCTTCCTTCTGCTTGCTTTGCATTTAATTTGCCTTCTGCTGATTTCTTTTTTTAATTGACATGTAATTGATTTACAGTATTAAATTAGTTTCAGGTGTATGCCATAGTGATTCAATGTTTTTACAGATTATACCTTATTTTAAGATATTACAAAATAATGGATATATTTTCCTGTGCTGTACAACATATCTTATGCTTATTTATTTTATACATAGTAATTTGTATCTCTTAATCTCCTACACGTATCTTGCCCTCCTTTTCTCCCACTGGTAATCACTATTTCTCTAAATCCATGTCTATTTCTGTTTTGTAATATTCATTCAATTGTTTTATTTTTTATATTCCACATACGTGATACCATACAGTATTTGTCTTTCTCTGTCTGACTTATTTCACTAAGCATAATACCCTCAATGTCCAGCCAGGTTGTTGCAAATGGCAGAATTTCATTCTTTTCATGGCTTGAGTAATATTACATTGTATATATATATATATATATATATATATATATATATATACCACATTTCTTTATGTGTTCATTTGTTTAAGGACCCTTAGGTTGCTATCATATCTTGGCTATTGTAATTAATCCTGCTATGAACATTGGTGTGCATGTATCTTTTCAAATTAGTGTTTTCATTTCCTTTGGATATATTCCCAGGAGTGGAATTGCTGGATTATATGGTAGCTCTATTTTTAGTTTTCTGATGAGCCCCCATACCATTTTCTATAGTGGCTGCACCAATTTACATTCCCACTGACGGTCTACTCAGGTTCCCTTTTCTCCACATTCTCACCAACATTTGTTCTTTGCAGACATTTTGATGATAGCCGTTCTGACAGGTGTGAGGTGATATCTCATTGTGGTTTTGATTTGCATTTCTCTGATTATTAGCAATGTTGAGCATCTTCTCATGTTCCTGTTGTCCATCTGTATATCTTTTTTGGGAAAATGTGTATTCATGTCTTCTGCCCATTTAAAAAAAATTATTTAGTTATATATTTATTTATTTTTGGCTGCATTGGGTCTTTGTTGCTGCGCATGGGCTTTCTCTAGTTGTGGTGAGTGGGGGCTACTCTTCATTGAGGTGCACGGGCTTCTTATTGCAGTGGCTTCTCTTGTTGCAGAGCATGGGCTCTAGGCTCGCGGGCTTCAGTAGTTGTGGCACACAGCTTAGTTGCTCCATGGCATGTGGGATCTTCTCGGACCAGGGCTTGAAACTGTGTCCCCTGCATTGACAGGCAGATTCTTAACCACTGCACCACCGGGGAAGTCCCTGCCCATTTTTTAATTGGGTTGTTTGTTTTAATAATATTGAGTTGAATGAGCCATTTGTATATTTTGGATATTAATCCCTTATCAGTCATATCATTTGCAAATTTTTTCTTCCATTCAGTAGATTGTCTTTTTGTCTTGTTGATGGCTTCCCTTGCTCTGCAAAAGCTTTTAAGTTTAATTAGATTTAAATGTTTATTTTTGCTTTTGTTTCTTTTGCCTTAGGAGAAAGATCCAAAATAATATTACTAAGATTTATGTCAGAGAGTGTTTTGCCTATGTTCTCTTCTAGAAATTTTATGGTTTTAGTTCTTATATTTAGGTCTTTAAACCATTTTAAGTTTATTTTTGTATGTGGTGTGAGAAAATGTTCTAATTTCATCCATTTTTTCCAACACCACTTATTGAAAAGATTGTCTTTTCTCCATTGTTATATACTTGCCTCTTTTGTCATAGACTAATTGACTATAAGTGTGGGGTTCATTTCTGGGATCTCTATTCTGTTTCATTCATCTATGTGTCTATTTTTGTGACAGTATCATGCTGTTTTGATTACTGTAGCTTTGTAGTATAGTCTGAAGGCAGGGAGTGTGATACCTCCAGCTTCATTCTTTTTTTTTTTTCCATACTGTTTTGTCAGTTCAGGGTCTTTTGTGGTTCTTTATAAATTTAAGGATATTTGTTCTAGTTCTGTGTAAAATGTCATGAATATTTTGATAAGTATTGCATTCAGTCTATAGATTACTTTGGGTAGTATGGACATTTCAACAATATTAATTCTTCTAATTCATAAACATGGAACATCTTTCTGTTTCTTTGTGTCATTTTCAGTTTCCTTTATCAGTTTTTTATAGTTTTCAGAGTATAAGTTTTTCACCTCCTTGGTTAAGTTTATTCCTAGATATTTTATTCTTTTTCACCTTTCACTGTTGAGTATGATGTTAGCTGTGTATTTGTCACAAATGGCCTTATTTATGTTGCAATATATTTCCTCTATACCAACTTTGATGACAGTTTTTATCATGAATGGATGTTGAATTTTGTCAGATGCTTTTTCTGCATCTATTGAGATGATCATGTGATTTTTATCCTTCTTTTTGTTAATATGGGATATCACATTGATTGAGTTGCAGATATTGAACCATCCTTGAATCCCTGGAGTAAATCCCACTTGATCGTGGTGTATGATCCTTTTGAAAACTGTTGAATTTAGTGTGCTGATATTTTGTTGAGGATTTTTGCATCTATATGCACCAGAGATATTGGTCTGTAATTTTATTTGTGTGTGTGTGTGTGTGTGTGTGTGTTTCTGCTATTGGTATCAGGGTAATGGTGGCCTCATAGAATGAATTAGGGAGTAGTCTCTCTTCTTCAATTTTTTACTTTTATTTTTTGTAATAATCTGAAAGGATAGGTATTAGCTTGCTCTTCTGCTAATTTTGTAAGCTTAGATTATTGATTTAAAATCTTTCTTCTTGGGGCTTCCCTGGTAGCGCAGTGGTTGAGAATCTGCCTGCCAATGCAGGGGACACGGGTTTCGAGCCCTGGTCTGGGAGGATCCCACATGCCCACGGAGCGACTAGGCCCGTGAGCCACAATTGCTGAGCCTGCGCGTCTGGAGCCTGTGCTCCGCAACAAGAAAGACCGCGGTAGTGAGAGGCCCGCGCACCGCGATGAAGAGTGGCCCCACTTGCCGCAACTAGAGAAGCCTCGCACAGAACGAAGACCCAACACAAGCCATAATAAATAAATAAATAATAAAATTAGAAAAAAAAAAAAAAAAAAAAAAAAATCTTTCTTCTTTTCTAAGTGCTCAATGCTATAAATATCACTTTAAACACTGCTTTGGCTGCATCCAACAAATTTTAATATGTTGTATTTTCATTTGCGTTCAGTTCAAAATATTTTCTAATTTTCTTTGAGATTTCCTATTCAACAGATGTGTTACTCATGAGTGTTTTTAAATTTCCAAATACTTGAGAAATTTTCAGGTATTTTTCTGCTATCAATTTCTAGTTAAGGAACCTTATGGTCAGAAAACGTATTTTGCAAAAAGTCAATTCTTTTGAATTTGTTCAGGTTTGTAATATAGCCCAGAATATTGTCCATTTTGGTAAATATTCCAAGTGCACTTGAAAATAAAATTTATTCTGTAGATGGGTTTTTCTAGAAATATTAATGAGGTCAAGATGGTTGATAAGGCTGTTCATGTGTTCTCATTCTTGCTGATGTCCTGTCTACTTATTCTATCTATTACTGAGAGAGGAGTGTTAAAATTTCAACTATATTTGTGGATTTTTCTATTTCTCCTTTGAGTTCTTTTGGCTTCATATATTTTGAAGCTCTGTTGTTAGGTCACATACCTTTAGGATTGCTATGTCTTCTTATTGTATGGAACCTTTTATCATTATGCAATGTACCCAGTTATTTCCTTGTTCTTAGGTTTACTTTATATGATATTAATTTAGCCACTCCAACTTTCTTTGATTATTGTTTTCATGATATGTTCACTTTGCTACTTAAATTTTAATCTATTTAAAGTATATATATATATATATATATATATATATATGTATTTACACATATATAGTTTTTAATCTAGCCTGAAAATCTCTATTTTAATTATGTCTAGAATGTTTACATTTAATTTAATTATTGATGTGGTTTAAAATTTTAACTTTTTTTCCTCTTTTCTCTGATTTTAGTTGTTCTATTTTCCCTTTCCTCATTTCTTTTGATAATTTGAGTACTCTAGTATTACATTTTAATTTACCTATTGTTTTTGGGCTACATCTATTTCTTTTTTCCCTGTCATTAAGGAGCTACAGTATACATATTAAATGTCTACAGTCTATTTAGAGTTAAAATTTCATCAATTTTATCAATAAAATGTAGATGTATTTTAATCCTTAGGTCTATATAACCTCTCCCCTTTATGTTTTATCATAGGTATTCCATCTGCATACCTTGGAAATGTTACCAGAAAGGGTTATAATTTATACGTTCTGAGCTCGTATATATTTTAACAGGCTTAAGAAAAAAGTAAACTTTTATATTTTTTTCATATATGTAGCATTTCTATTGCTCTTCTCTCCTTCTCAGTATTCAAAGTTCCCCTCCTGTACCATCTAGCTTCAGTCTGAAGAGCTTCCTTTAGTATTTCTTTTAGAGCTGGCCAGCTGGCTAATAATTGTCCTAATTTTCTTTTATCTAAGGATGTCTTTGTTTTTTTCTTTCATTTCCAAAAGATATTGGGTTGGCCAAAAGTTTCATTCATTTTTTTCTGTAAGATAGCTCTAGTAGTGTTTAGTTGTCTTTAACTTAATTCAAAACAATTTTGTTAGATTGTATTGTGACAGCTGTCATATCAGCATGCATTTAAAAAACAAAAACTTATCAAAATTGATGAAGTTTTGTGTAGCCATTTTAATACTGAAGGTGGAAGAAAAAAAGCAACATTTTGGCATATTATGCTTTATTATTTCAAGAAAGGTAAAAACACAACTGAAATGCAAAAAAAAAAAAAAAAAGATTTGTTCAGTGTATGGAGAAGGTGCTGTGACTGATCGAATGTGTCAAAAGTGGTTTGCAATGTTTCATGCTGGAGATTCCTCGCTGGACGATGCTCCATGGTCGGGTAGACCAATTGAAGTTGATAGTAATCAAATCGACACATTAATTGAGGACAATCAACATTATACCACGTAGGAGATAGCTGACATACTCAAAATATTCAAATCAAGCGCTGAAAATCATTTGCACCACCTTGTTTATGTTAATCACTTTAATGTTTGGATTCCATAAAGTTAAGTGGAAGAAACCTTGACCATATTTCCTCATGTGGTTCTCTACTTAAACGTAACAAAAACATTCCGTTTTTAAAACAAATTGTGATGGACGATGAAAAGAGTATACTGTCCAATAATGTGGAATGGAAGAGATCATGGAGCAAGTGAAATGAACCACCACCAACCACACCAAAGGCCGGTCTTCATCCAAAGAAGGTGATGTGTATACAGTGCGATTGGGAGTCCTCTATTATGAGCTCCTTCCGGAAAACCAAACAATTAATTCCAACAAGTACTGCTACCAATTAGACCAATTGAAAGCAGCACTCAATGAAAAGTGTCCAGAATTAGTCAACAGAAAACGCATAATCTTCCATCAGGATAACGCAAGACCACATGTTTCTTTGATGACCAGGCAAAAACTGTTACAGCTTGGCTGGGAAGTTCTGATTTATCTACTGTATTCACCAGACATTGCACCTTCAGATTTCCATTTATTATGGTCTTTACAAAATCCTCTTAATGGAAAAAATTTCAGTTCCCTGGAAGACTGTAAAAGACACCTAGAATAGATTTTTGCTCAAAAAGATAAAAAGTTTTTGGGGAGAAGGAATTATGAAGTTGCTTGAAACATGGCAGAAAGTAGTGGGACAAAAGGGTAAATATGTTGTTCAATAAAGTTCTTGGTGAAAATGAAAAATATGTCTTTTATTTTTACTTAAAAAACAAAGGCACTTTTTGGCCAACCCAATATTTTCTATGGGTATAGAGTTCTGGGTTGAGAAGTCTGTTTTTCAACACTTATAAAGATAATATTCCACTTCTAGGTTTTTGGTGAAAAATCCATAGTATTCAAATTTTCCCCCTGTATGTAGTGTCACTTTATTATGAGTGCTTTCAAAATTTTTTCTTTCTCTTTTTGTTTTTTGGCATTTGAATTTAGAGTGTCTGAGCAAATTTTACTTTGATTTTATCCTATTTTGTGTGTGTCAAACTTCTTGAATCTTTAAATTTCAATTTTTCACCAAGTTTGAGATGTTTTTCAAACATTGTTTCTTCAAATATTTCTTTGCACACCAATTTGTTTCTCTTTTTATTCTGAGACATTCATGACACAAATGTCATCCTTTCTTAGGTTTATTTACTTTTCAATCTTTTTTCCTCTATTCTTCATATTGGGTAATTTCTATTGACTAACCTTCAACTATTTCTTCTGCCATTCACATTTTGTTACTTAAATCTTTTCTGTTATTTTTATTGTTTTGATTTTAGAAATTGTGCTTTTCAGTTCCCAAAGTCCATTTGGTCCTGTTTAAAATAATTTTTATTTCTCTGTTACATGCTTCTATTTTTCCAATTATGTCAAAATGTTTACCTTTACTTCATGAAGCATAGCTTTTATAAAAGCTTTAAAATTTTTGTCTAATTGTTGAGGACTGAATTGTGTTCTCCCAAAATTCATAAGTTGAAGCCTTAATCCCAATGTGACTTTATTTGGAGATAGGGCTTTTAGGAAGATAATTAAAGTTAAATGAGGTCATAAGTGTGGGGACCTTATCTGATAGGACAGGTGTCCTGATAATAAGAGGAAGAAACACCAGAGATCTCTATCTCCCTTCATGAAAAAAGAAGAAAGGCCATGTGAGGACAGAGTGGAAAGGTGGCTGTCTACAAGCCAGGAAGAGAGGCCTAGCAACCAACCTAGATGAAAACTTAGACTTGTAGACTATAAACTTAGGTTGTTTAAACCACCTGAGCTGTAGTATTTTGTTATGGCAACCCCATAAGACTGATAATTCTCCATTTGCCTTATCTCAAGGTTAGAGTCTGTTGATTGACTTTAATCTTGAGAAGGCATCAGATGTTCTAAGTTCTTTGTGTGTCAAAATTTTTGTGATGTATTTTGGATATTTTGAACATTATGTTGTGTATACACTAAATTCTTTCAAAATTCTCTGGAGAGTTTCATCATTCAATACCCTCTTAAGGATTTCAATGTTGAGTATACTTAGGTTTGATTATTATGTTGGAAAGAGGCACCTAAGGAACTTGTCTTGATATTAAGTTCACATAATAGGAGCAATACTTTAACCTATATTGTATAAGTTTACTTGATGTGGTTTAATGGAGTAGATGGATATTTAACGAAACAAAAAATCCTCCTCTATCCAATTCCACCCTTGCTTCTGTTACTGGCTTCTAGTAAATTGGGACCAAAGGACGTTTTGGTGATTTGAGATCTATCCAATCCACAATAACTTTGAAATATCAGTTGTTTTGACTAATTATTTAATGCTTTTTATACACATTCTCTAAGGCATAAGTAGAATTATATATTTATATACACTTTAGGACTAACTCCTTTTCTGGGTAAATAACACAAATTTGCTTCTAAAAAATATGTTTTATTCTATCATTTGTAGCAGCACAATGTTTATGATATGTAATATGATATTATTTGATATATAACAGAAAATATTTTAAAATTCTATCGACTGTGAAAAGTCATTTCTACTATCAGCATAGCTGGTAAGTACAATATTTGAAAATTGATGGTTATTTTATTTGCTGTTAAAATATGTAGAAAATCAGTTCATTTATGTTAATAAAGTAAGTTTTGGTTATTGCAAATAATAACAACCAGCATTAACATAATTTTCCATGAATCTAGATTTTTCTGCTGTGAACCAAAAATTTAGCTCTCTATTTATGCAGTCTGTATCACTTAATATGTACATATCAAAATCTCAGCATTAGCCACAGAGTTATGAGGAATAAAATCCAGTAAGCTGCAACAAATTCCTTTGCTTGTAGCTAATATAAATTAATAATGAATATGACAAGAACAAGTATTTTAACAGTTACACAAATTCCCTAGCATGCCAAATTACACTGCATTAACAAAACATAAAATTGCAAATGCCAATTTACAATGGTTTAAAGGCCAAATTTCCTGTAGTCTGCAGAACTTATGTAATTGAAGACCCAGGCAGAGGATAGCCTATTTGTGCATTTAATAAAGTGGCCTAGGAATATTGGTGTGTGTGTGTAGAGCAAAATAGGCAATCTAATTCCATAGAATTCAATGAGCTTTTGGAATGCAAATTTCAACTGTCAAATCTTAATTAAAAAGTACCAGTCAGCACTATTTAAAAATTGGAAGAGAACTAAGTGGTGGGTTGTTGGAAAATGTGCAACTTGCCTTCTAAATAGAGTAGGTAGGCTGACAGGTATATAATTAACATCACATCAAGTGAAGGACAGGAAGCCAACTCCAGTTCCTTGAAGGGAGGAGCTTCAACAATTTTCAAGGCAGGGAAGAGGTTCTTCAATCTAAGTTAATTTATAATTCCTTTTATTTCTAAAGAGAATCTACTTTTTTTGTATTGAACTTCTCTGAACCTTAGAAAGCAGTGACATTTGCAGAGTTGAGGTTTTATTCTAAGAGGTTAATATTAACATAAATGTTTAGGCACCTTGTGTCAATTAGAACACTTTCCCAGTTTTATTGAACTTCTGGTATCTTTGGGTCACTGTGCTCTTCAATTCAACTTTTATTTTTTTTGCTATATTGTTTCACTCATGTATAAGAAGGTAAATTAGGCAACTGTCATTTGGAAGAAAGAGAGATTTCAAACCATAATGTTCTTTCCCATAGAAATATCTTTGAGCACTCAAAATTCACAAGAGCTGGAATACATTTTGGACAGTGATATGATTAAGAGGATAGTGTGACTCTTCTAGGCTCAAACTGGTTTGCTGAGGATGGTAGAAAATTGCCTAGTTCATGGTTTTCCTTAAAACTGTGCACTAGTGTGAAATTTTCTTTGAGAATATTCATGAGAAATATCTCCTTGGATAGAGATCAATGGTTAACCCACCACAAGAAGAAAAGGTTAAAATTACCACTGAAAGAAGTTGTGCAACAATTATCTCATGGTTAGAGACTCTTTGGCAAAGGACTGGGAAAATTGGTTCATTTAGGATTCTAGGTATGGAATCTTGATGAGGAGTGAGACTTGGAATACATAGGAATTGTGCAGACACAGAGGCAGGATATGGGTATATATTCTTTTATAATATCAAGCACTTTGGACACACTGGAAATTCAGGGGTCCTGTAGGGTAAAAAAATTCATAAACATCTGTTTTAGGATAGTGTTTTTGCTTTCTGACTTGATTTTGCCTCTATTTCCAGCATATACACAGAATTTTGACAGCTGGCAACTTCGATACAGAAAGTTTTAGTTTCTGATTGCAAGTTCAAGGCAAACCTTCTCTCAGTTTCCTATGGTACACATTCTGTCAATACAGCACACTCTGGTGATGGCACCTATTAAGGTACCCACCAATGTGAAACTCCTCATAACTTGTGGAACAATGTGGAACTTGCAATAACGCTTACTGTTATTGAACTAGAGATTCGAAAAGAAAAACCAAATATAAACAAGAAACTCACCACTAGGCCATCTTAATTTCCTATTTCTCTTGCATTTTTAAAAATTAAAACTGTTAAGTAGAGTAAATAATGAATGACTTGCTTATTTTAAACACTTACTGTGGACAATGATTGAGGAAAACATCAGTGTGTTACCTCCAGCTGCTAATTCCTACACACTTCATTAATTACTCAGAATTCAGAGAAGTGAGGTATTTAATTACCTCAATTATCTCAAATTTCTCAAATGCAAAAAGACAACAGTCGGCCACCATGTAAATGCACATCATGGTTGTAGCATGAGCATTTTTGACAGGAATCCTGTAGGCAGTAAAATGTCAAGTAAAGAAAACCTTTACCAAATAAAACCAGTGTGTGTAATTGCCCGCTGTAATCTAAAATTACAGAATTCATCTACAACAAAGGGCCATGTCTAGTAAAATGTGATTTGATTTGGGGAATCCATTTGGATTTGCTCATGCCAAGAGTCAGAGAGTAGCGACATGGCTCATTTGTACCTGGCTGTCCATCAATGCTATCTTTGCAATCACCATACATTCCCTGTTTTCCTTCTACAGCACAGATGTTCAATGGAAGGTGGATTAGATTGCTTTTTTGAGCACCTTTTTTCAAAATTTTCATGCCCTTTAACTCCCAGGAAATTAATTATACTCTAGAGGGCAGAGACTGTGGTGGAGAAGGAGTATACTCAAGCTTTTGTATTGAGAAAATGTTCTTGGGTAAGTTTGATACATGCTACCCCTTCAACTGTGAACAGTTCTCCAGGGCATCTTGGGGTGCGCATGGAAATGCGGTTTAGTTCATTCAGTCATTCAGTTATTGATTCATTCAGCAAATACTTACTAAATGCTCATGTGTGTTTATGCTTGGTTCCGGGGAAAATAATGAAAGAGAAAAGATGATCTTTGTCCTTGGAGATCTTGAATTCTTGAGAGGAGGGAGAAATTGAGGTATCATAGATAGATTTCCAGGCATTACAATGAAGTGTGATAAATGGTCTGAAGTGAAGAGACAGTGAGTATAGGGTATTCTGAGTACAAGGGAAGATACCTAACCCAGATTTGGTGTGTGGGTGTGTGTGTGTGTGTGTGTGTGTGTGTGTATGTGGGTGTGCATGTGCACACACTATGAGGGTAGGTGGTGCTAGGGAGGGCTTTCAAAGATTAATTTAGGGCCTGAGGAAAAAGTGAGAAATAGCCATTTTGATGCAGGAGGGAGAATAGTGGTCCAGGCAGGTCAAATAGCATTTTTAATGGCTTGAATGTGAAAGAACATATAACATGTTTTATACCAGTTTACAGTCAGTATAGTCAAATTTACCTGATAATTAAATACATCCTGAATTTAACTGAGACACCTTAACATGTAAAATGATAACAAAAGCAGCCCAGTGTCATTCTAAAACATCTTGAAAATGTTGACATCTTTATATCTTCTATGGCCACTGAGTTGGGCATATATAAACTATGTCATGCATCTAACCTTCCTAAAAGTCCTCTTGACCTATTTCTTTGCCCCTAATCCATCTTTCTTTTCTTTCCTCTAAAAATTTTCACCTGTTTCTCTTGCCCACTCATATAAATAACTTTAGCCTTTCTGAGCTTCTATGAATTTCTCATACCTAGTTCAGTGAGCTAGTAGCCCAAGCATGAACTTCTGAAAAATTTGAAAGAAAAAATAGGAATACTTACAAGTAAGATACTCTAAACTGACTTATTCTGTTATCAAAATTTCACCATCTAGGGAATATTGTGATTTATGGCCATGGCATATTGAATGTTGATTTGCATGCCTACCAGGAGCTGATTGTTGCTCCCTAAACTGTTTATTCTAATTGTATTGTAATTACATAATTTAATTGATAAGAAAAATTTTTTGTCCCTGGCATGTAAATAAGGACTGACAAGTGATCATGGAATCAACTAATAAAGTGTTTTATTTGAGTGAGCGAAGTAAAATACAGACTGTAATACAGTACATGAATAAATATCAGACAAGGAAGTAGAGACTGTGAGAATAAACAACTCTTTCAACAAACTTGGCTGTGAAAAGAGAGAAATGGAATAGTGGGTAGAGGTGACATGGGGTCAAAGGAGCATTTTTGTCATTAAATGAGAGATTTAAGTAAGCATGTTAAATACAGATAAAAAAGATCCTCAAGGGACATGCTGAAGACATGGGAAGGAAGTGAAAATCATGAGAATATCCACATGGAAAGGTGTAGCTAAAAAATCATGGTCGTTGTAATCATATACATCTAAGTTTAGTTTAAAACACTGTAACTCATACTCATCATTAAATTATTTAATCTCTCAGTTTTTCACTTGACAGTGGGGGTAAATAATGCCTTTAGTGAATATTATTAAAGTTAAATAAAGCATGCAATTAATTATTTGTGTATGCCTATTCTTTGTTAATGATTTAAGTCCAAGACGGATGAAATTTTTTTGGTAACTGTTATATCCCCAAAGACAAGAGCAGTAGCTTGTATTAATAAATATTTGCTAAGCAAATAATGAACAAATAAATTAATGAATACACACTAGTCTCTTAACTTATCACAAAACAAGCAAAAAAAAAAAAAAAGAAAATTAAAAGTTAGTTAACTTTACCGCTCTGTCACAAAAGTAGAAAAAAATCTGCTTATGGGTTTCCTCCCAAAGTGTTACATTTTTGAAATCCAATATTTTGAATTTTATTATTTAGCTTACATCTTGGTGACCTGTTAAGAGATATCACTTAAAGATATGGGTCTTTTACATTTATTTTAATAATTAGATCAAGTTTTTAATCAGGGTTAAGCAAGAAGATTACTTGGTTCATGATGAAAGTAAGACCTCTGAGTGGGGAGACGATGGTACAAAAGTGATAAACTAGATGTTCAAGACAATTTCTTCCTACAGATCACACAGTAAAGATATCTATATCTTTCTCTTAAGTCCTGAAGACACTTAAATAGCAAGTCAAGCCTAGAGGAAAAAATATGAGGAAAAGTACAAAATAGCTTATATTGCTTTTGTCTAAAATTTTAAGAAATTTAAAAGACAAATTCTAATTTTCCCTCAGTATTTAATTCCTACTGGTTTCAAAAAATCCTAACAAATCTACTCATACACCAAAGCTGGGCATATATGAACTCAAACCTCTCTGAAGCAGGCATAGTTATTCTTATTTTAAATATTGTATAAATAGGATTATGAAAGATAAGATGCCATGACTGAAGTCACCCATGTAGGTAGTCAAGGGTCCGTATTCAAACTCAGGCATCCTCCAATGACATGATCTTATTTCTTTCTCTCTCACAAGTTTGTTTTCTATATCTGAGTGTCACCTCAATGTTCATAGCAGTATTATTGACAATAGCAAAACATGGAAGCAACCTAAATGTCCATTGACAGATGAATGGATAAAGAAGATGTGATATATATATATATATATATATATATATATATACACACACACACATATATATATACCTATATATACACACACATATATATACCTATATATATATATATACACATACATATATAAAATGAGATATTAGTCATAAAAAAGAATGAAATAATGCCATTTGCAGCAACATGGATGAACCTAGAGATTATCATACTAAGTGAAGTAAGTAAGAAAGAGAAAGACATATGATACCACTTATACATGGAATCTAAAATGTGATACAAATGAACTTATTTACAAAACAGAAACAGACTCACAGACATAGAAAACAAATTTATGGTTACCAAAGGGGAAAGGGGGTAGGGGAGGAATAAGTTAGGAGTTTGGTATTAGCAGATACAAGCTACTATGTATAAAATAGATAAACAGCGACCTCCCTGGTGGTCCAGTTGTTAAGACTCTGTGCTACTACTGCAGGGGGCATGGGTGCGATCCCTGGTCATGGAACTAAGATCCTGCATGCCAAGTGGTGGGGCCAAAAAAAAAAGATAAAAAATAAATAAAATAGATAAACAACAAGGTTCTACTCTATAGCATAGGGAACTTTATTTAGTGTCCTATAATAAACCATAATGGAAAAGAATATGAAAAGTAATATATGTGTATCTGAATCAATTTGCTCACCAGAAACTAACACAACACTCTAAATCAACTATACTTCAATACAAAAAATTTTTTTAAATAATAAAAAATAGAATTTTTTCTGTTTTGTGAGAGAGAAAAGGAAAAAAAAAGGTAGTTGCTATAGGTGATACCAAAGATATGACCTGACATAGTACCCAGCTTCAAGAAAATGAGGGTGCCTTAAGACTCAAAATATTAGTTTCAAGAAAAATCTTTGTAAACTTTGACAATGATTATGTAAGAGTAGCTGGTTGATTTATTTCTGAACTTTGGGATTAAGGGTGAAAATAGAGAAGTTAAGATTACATAGAGATTTTATAAGCCATTGGGGAAAGTGAAATGCTTTTTAAAAAGGAGTTTTCTCGTTTAGTCAGTTTGAGGCTTTTTTTCGTTAGAGAAATTCAGGTAAAACAAAAACACAGTTCTCATGGATTTAGAGAGAATGTGTGTGTGTGTGTGTGTGTGTGTGTTTGTATGTGTGTGTGATAAACAATTTTTAAAATCCATATTGTATCTAGAAGAAAAACAATTTTGCCTTTATTCCTTATTACTCAGTAATATTTTGATTAATTCATAAATGGTAAAATATCTATTAAATTGCCCTACCTCGCACAAAACAGACAAAAGTGACAATAAAGTTATCAAATCACTAAAATATAAGAAAAGCAATGAAAATAAAGAGTGTAATTTTAGCATATTTGACTTTTCCTAACAGTTTAGAAAATTAGAGTTTTGAAAATTAATAAAACTTACTTTCAATGAAAATTGTTTAATTGTGTAAATAAGAAACAATGGAAGATTTTTTTTTAACTTTCTTGAGCTCTCAGGGAGCAGGGAACATGCTGGCCTGGGGAAAAAAAAAAAAAGGAGGCGAACTCTGAGTAAATTCAAATGAATTATTCAAAGACACATAGATCAGTTAAGCACAAAAGTCTCTGAGGGAATTAGAGAGTCCTTGGTCTCAGATATGCTAAGTTGCCTCTCAGGGGTAAGAAATTTAATGTATTTACAGAGTCAGTATATTTTCATACTCAGCCGTTAAAGCAGTGATTTTCTTATGATAAGCTATACTTATGAGAAATAAGAAAATCAGGTAATCATGTGGATATGTTTCTTAAATGAGTGCTCTCTCATTTTTGTCTTCTGAATCATTTGCTACCCTCTCCAATCTGGCTTTCACTAGAGCCTCTTGAAATAGACCCTAATCATCATATCCCATGGTGACGGGCTCCCAGCATTTAGCATGGTGTTTGTCAAATAGACAATTATAGATGTTTGGCCATTCCAGTCACCATTTTAGTTCCTAAAATCAAAACCTGGACTTCAGTGATGGTGCTTTATCTTGGTTCTTCTTCCACCTTCTTTTCTTTTCAAGAGTGTCTCCTTTGATTGTTCCCAAAAGTAATGTTCAATTCTAATGCACTCCTTTGGAGATTTCAGCCATTCTGTGGTATCACCAGAGATGGATTCATAGTGATGTTTAAGCTTCTGTGCCTCTCACTTTCATGAGTCATTTCCAAACTCCCAAACAGAATTTTGTATTTGCAATATTCCTTTATTTTTCTTAAAGGTGCCCTCCTCCCAAATTGGTAAATTTCAGGTCCACAACACCTGTATCTGTCCATAATTTTATGTGTATATGTAGCTTTTTGTTCCAACATCTTTTCTGAGTTCTGTGCTCTGTTAGAGTTCACTAAGTTCTCCTATTTAGTATGATTAAAACCAGCTGTTCTTTCTTCAAGCTAGCCCCCTCTTCTGACTTACATGTTTCTATTAAGGTCAATGCAGTGCTCTCAGTCATCCTAAGTAAAAAACTGAGAGTATTGGTTAAATATTCCCTCATCTGCATCCCATATTTACAGTTAATAAGCCATATCCATCTTCATTTATTTCAAACCCTTTCCTTTCTATTAATGCCATCTCAATTGAGGTCCTTGTTACCACTTCTCATCTCATCCACTGTTAAAACTCTGGTTCAAGTCACCTCTATTTTAACCTTCTATTATTTCATTGAGTCTCCTGGCTTCTATTTGTGCCCTGCTCCTGTCTGACAGTCTATTTTCAACATATCAGTTATAGTTATTTCTTTAAAACATAACTATTTATTTAAAATATTTATTTATTTATTTACTTAAACCATAAGATCATGTCACTCTTTCAAACCTTCTAGTAGCTTCCCACTTCCCTCAGAGCAAAGGCAATCTTTAGAGCATCCCACAAAACCCTGTTCAGTGTTCTCAGTTCTCCTCCCATGTCTCCCTTTCTACTCTTCTCAACTCTTCTCAACTTACTCCAGCTGCACTGGCTTCCTGATTCTCCCTTGAATATTCTGATACACTTCTGCATTAAGGCCTTTCCCTTGGCACTTGCTTCTGCCTGAAACATGTTTCTCCCAGCTATCAAATATCTACTCAATCAAGTTTTCCCCAAATGTTCCTTCTCAGTGAAGCCTATTGTAACTTATTTAAAATTATAACTCCCCCCTCATTTCCCATCTCATGCTCCTGAGTTCCTTTCCCTCTTTATTTGCTCCCAAATCACTTGATGTCTTCTCACACAATTATTTACTTATTTATTACTGTTTTGTTTATTGTCTGGCTCTTGCTGCTGGAATGTAAGCTCCATGAGGTCAGGTATTTTGTTCTGTTTTGTTTACATCTCTATTCTGATTGCCTTGAAGAGTGCCTGACAGATAGTAGAAGTTCAGTGAATATTTGTTTAGTATATTAATTACTCTGGACTGGCCTTTTGCAGTATTTATAAAACTAGTTCCCTGCCTTATATCTCTTCCTTTTCTCAACCAGCCTCCATTCTGTGGCAGACTAATTGTTCCGTAGCTCAAGTTTATTTGTATAATTTTGGTTAAATCCTTTAACAGCTTCAAATTTCCTATCACAAGAAGTTCAATTTCTTTGCATGCTACTCAACACTCTTCACACTTGGTTTCCAAGCTTTCTTTCCAGTCTCAGTTACTGTGATTCGCCTACAATAACCTCTGCCTGACACTTCATCTCTAAATATTCCTATTTCCTGGCATTTTTCTTTGCTTTTTTCATTTCTCATTGCAGGTCTTTAAGATAAACCTGATCATGGAAATGTTATATGTACTTTGATGAGACCTAAACAAGACACCATAGCCTAAAAAAACAAAAAGATAGAAACTATCATAGCAGCTCAACCATCAGTGTTCTTTCAAGTATGAAAGTATATTTATTGCAAGCTAATTTTATAAATAATCAATTATTTAGTAAATTTTTTCATGTCATGGTGGTTTTCGTTTCCCCTTGTAATTTTGTAACTCTTGGGAAATGAATGATGAAAATCAGATAAATACCATTATTTCCATCATTATACTAGCAGTTCAGTCTATGATAAAATTGAAATGGAAATATTAAAACACATATATAAAAATATGTGATACATAATGAATATTTCAATTACTAATCTGTTAACTATAATGACACTTCTTCAAAAAGTCTCAAGGACTTAGAACAACCAGTTACATCAGAAAAGCTGTGGATGTTCAGTATATATACATTAATAGTGTAATAAGATGTTCTCTAGTGCTGCTGGTGAATATAAAGTATTCACTCTGATATTCTTTAATTTATTTAAAAGTTCACAGTTGGTTTTCAGAGATGATGCAATGTTCAATTTCTTTCAGTCTTTATCAAGATTATTAAATATATGCTAACAATAAGAGTTTGTAAAAGCTATTTACCAATTACTATGTTTTCCTTTAAGCAGATATTTTAGAGAGTTTTATAAAATAATTCTGAAGGAATTATTATTTTTAAAAATAAAAAATAGGAATTGAAGGAATTGGTTTGTTTTAGTGTTTACATAAAATTAATAAGGTTTTCAAACATTTTTTAAGACCAGTTTGGGTCTCAGACAGACTTTTTTTGAACATATGTAATAGTGAAATTTTACTCTTATGTTGAAATAAGCAAAACAAAGAAAGAAAAAACGAGCCAAAACATAAAAATTCCAGCTATTGAAGTTAAAGTGATTTTTATGGTGAACTGATTTTTGAATCAGGTTTGCAGTGTAATAGCTCAAATTAACTTTTGACTTGTGTAAAAAGAATACAGACTATGCTATTTAATTTAAAAAAATAACAAACTTGAAAAGTAAAGATTAATCTAGTATTCTAAGCCTTAATGACCAAATCAGACTAATTTCATAAGTGATTCTATTAATTATGCAAGAATTCCTCAACAAAAGATATTAACCAGGGGTAGGGGGAGAGAAAACAACCAAAAACCAATTGATCCCATGGCTATGTTTAAACTTGAACTCAGATAATATTAATATCAGAATTGTCTAACTCACAATCACTTAGGGGTAGGAAAAATGGGCCAACATTTGTTAAACTACTTAGAAGAATATTTGAAACATCATTAAGAACTGGAATAAATGCCAAGCAATTGAGGAGAAACAGACGGTACAAAACTTCAAACAGAAGACAGTAATCAGTGTGATATCATATGTGTAATGTCTTTTTTTTTAAATTTAAGTCCCAGATATTGAAAAGGAATCTATAAACACCCAGAGAACAAATAGACTAAGTAATATGGTTATATGGACTTGTAAAAAATTAATGATGCCAAAAATTGTGTGTGTTTGTGGAAGGACAAAGATAGTAGCATTGTGAAATACGATCTGTGTTTTATTGGGGCAATAGTGGAAGCCTTTAATGGAGTGTCCCAGAAAAGTTAGTATTCCAACCTGTTTCAAGTTGGCTTGGATGTGAGCACAGTCACATCATTTGGCATGCTGGCTGAGCCAGTGCAAAGGGAGGTGGTGATAAATGGGAGCACGTCCAGTTGTGAGGAAATGGCTAGAAGGGGGGGCTGCAGGAGCTTTGGCACGAGGTCAGGTTTTATTTTCCATCTTTATTAATCATCTCCAGGGGGGGATAAATTGCCTGCTAATGAAATTTGCAGATAGCACTAAATTTTGAGGTGTTGCCAACACAGTTAACAAAGGAGAAATAAATATAAATGGACTTAAGCGTGCTATTTATCATTTATTTGGATTTAATCAAAATTGTTCCCAGGATACATTTATAAGCAACTCCCACAAATTAAATTTTAGAGAGGGAACTCTCCATCACAGAGCAAGACAAATGGGCTGAGGTAGGGTCACCCTCTGCATTCTGCCTGGTTAGAAGAAAAAGGATATTCCATAACAAAAATGCACTGGTTAGAATGTCCTCTTTCTACGTCCATTGATTTCCAATTTGGAAAATAGGCAGATTTCCAAAACTTGAAAAATCTCAGTTTTAAGAATTCAGCTAAAGCACAGAGATTAAGGATAGCATATATCTTCCTTTTGTCTTCTTATTCTAACTTGGCCATCCCCAGAAAACACTGTTTTCCCTGGAGTTCTTTTAAGGGAGAAGTGTTTTTTTCTTTTATTCTCCTTAGGTCCCATGTCAGCACAGGGCCTGGAGGTAAGGTGGTTATTCACATGGCTTTTCCTTGCTGTTTCAACTGACCTTCTCTATAAAAACAAACAAACAAATAAAAAGAGATATATACATACATATATACACACATACATACATAAAATACTAGCTCCTTTGAAGTTCATGCTATCAAATATTTTAGTTACCTATGATTCTCATAATTACTTCCTTATTCATGAAAATTTCAATACTTTACTTGATGTTTTCTCTTTAGCACTATATCCATTGTGATATCAACATCCATTAATCCAACACTCTAGATTCTCAGCTCCTAGACATCCAATTTCTAATCTCTTTGCTCATTCTACATAGCCTTCGCTCTCTGGTTGGTCCCTGCTTCTTATCATTAAAAATATCTGTACCATTGCCCCCAAATCTTGATATTCTAGTCTCCCATTCTCTGATCTTTACCTCTTATCTTTACAGTTCTCCAATTCTAATAATTATTTGATTCACAACTTGACTTCCAATCAATTAGTCCCTTTTAGGTTTTTACTGTCTACTTCCTCATGTTCTTCTCATTTTATGTAGCTCAAACTCCATTTGTCTATTACTATATTTACTCCCTAGTATAATCCTCAACTCACTTCTCTCCTTCTTTGGTTCTTCCTTTGTAAAATGCCAACTTGGTTCAACCCAATTATATTACACATCAGTACAAAGAAGCTGAATATGGATACCTATGGACTTTACCACTTTACATTTATGACCATAAAAGTGAAGGACGGCCATGGCACTATTTAATACTATCGCATTTCACTAACCACTTTATTATGTTCTTTCTGAGAAAGCTATTTTACACTTTCTTCCATCTTCTCCAACTTCATTTTTTTTTTTTTTTTTTTTTGATTTCTTAATTCTCAGCTGGGGATCTAATTTTTTATTTCAGGAAGAAAAATACAAGCAGTGAGAAGATAATCTCCTCATCTTCTCACCATCAAATATTACAACTGTTTCCAAAAACTCTGCTTTCCTTCCTATTAGAAGAGATGAACTCTTCTCTGACAGTTCAAACCTTCCCCTTCTGCACTGAATTTAGTCCTTCTTGCCTTGAGCAGGACTTTATTTCAGTTATCTTCTTCTGTCCGGTATGATTAACGTTCTGCTTTCCTCAGTCATTGCCATCACCATAAAAATTAGTTTAAATAACACCCACGGTAAAAACAAAGCAAGAAAAAATATGTTTCCTTAACACCTCCTCCCCTGTAACTATGCTTCATTTCTAGTTCTCTTTCAGTGAAATCTCCTCCAAAAATTCTCTCTCTTTCCTGTTTCTCCTTCTTCAGTTTCCATGCCTTTTCGCTTGGACCCACACCAGTTAGTCTTTTAACCCCACTACTTCCCTGAAACCTCATTTGTCAAGGTCTTCAAGGAATGCAATATTGCTATATCCAGTGGTTAATCTCAGTCCTCATTTTACTCAATTTCTCAGTAATGAGTAACATTTTGTATCAGTCCCTTGTCTGGGGGAAAATTTTTTTTCTTGGCTTATAGGATATTATCCTCTCCTGAATTTTCTTCTCTTAACCATCCAATCTCTCTCAATAGGAGCCATTGTTCTTCCTCCTTTTTTGGACCTTTTTAATGCCATTATTCCCTAAGACTTAGTTCTTAACCACTTTTCATCAGTCTCTATAAACTCTCCTTAAATGGTCTCACTTAGTCCGGTCGTTTTAAGTATCACCTTCTTGCTGAAGATTCCAGTATTTGTTTTTTCCTCCAAACATTCCTCACCTCCAGTATTTCCAGTTTCAGTAAATGTATTATTATTTATACAAATTTTAGGTCCCTGGTTTTTTTATTTCTTTAATCACACATTTACTGAGAAGAATATGGATTTTACTGTTTGGGGGGAGTGTTCTGCAGATGTCTGTTAGATCTACCTGGTTTATACTGTTATCAAGTCCTCTAGAGTATTGCTGATGTTCTGCTTAGTTGTTTTACCTGTTATTGAAAGTGTGATATTAAAATCTTTATTATTGTGAATTTTCTGTTTCTTTTCTCCGTTTGGTTTTTACTTCATGCATTCTGGTGCTCTGTTATTAGGTACATATATGTTTATAATTATTATAACATTTATGGGTTCATCTTTTTATCATTATAAAATGCCCATCTTTATTTCTAGTAACATCTTTCTTTTGTTGTAAAGTCTATTTTTTTTTCTGATATGAGTACTGCCAATCTTATTTCTTATGGTTGCTGTTTGCTTAGAGTACCTTTATCCCATTTTTTACTTTCAATCTTTTGTATTTTTGAATATACAACTTGTCTCCTATCGAGAGCACAGAGTTGGATATTGTTGTTTACTTATTTGTTTGTTTGTATCTAGTCTGACAGTCTCCTTTGATTGGATTGTTTAATCCATTCACATTGATAAGGTTGGATTTACTTCTGCCGTTTTATCCTTTTTGCATTAATAAGCAGATACATGTGTATTTTCTTATTTAACCTTCTTCTTCATATTAAAGTTAGCATGTTACAGATATGATATTCCAGTTACATTTTTCCACTTAACAATATATATTGTGTATATTTCAAATTTGACTGTTTCTCATGACTTTCACAGCTACATCTCTGATCCAGAGACTATCAGGTCTTAATGATTATTGCTGCTTATTTTTTATATTTTAATAGACACTTTTTTATTGAAGTATAGTTGATGTACAATGTTGTGTTAGTTTCAGGTACACTGCTGTTTATTGCTCTTAATATAGCAATAGCCTCTTAACTGGCCCACCAAGCAGTCAAAGTGATATATATTTGAAATGTTAATGTCTTCCGACCATGTGCAGAAGAATATCAAAACACCTTTTCATAATCTTCCTAGCCCCACATAACTGTGTAGGTCTGCCTTGTATAACTCTAACCTACTGCATGCCACTAACCCTAGCCTTCATTTTTCTTCCTTGAATAGGACAAACACAGTATCTTTGTAATTGCTGTACCATTGCCTGGAATAGTCTTACTTTGGATCTTCTCATGGATTACCTCTTAACTCATTCAGCTCTAACCTCCTTAAAGAGAACTTCCCTGATCCCACTGTGCCCCCTAAAATCAGATCAATATTATCAGTTTTAAAAATGCTTTTCTTAATAGCACTCATCACAATTTTATATCATCTTATTGCTATTATCTCTCACTTGAAAGCATGCTCCTGCAGAATAAGGCTTTCTTATATTCAGTGCCATATTTCCTGAACCTAGAAGATACCTGTCATAAGAGTAGGAAATCAATAATTTTTATTTAATGAATGTGCAAATTAATTACATATATATTTTAGGCAATCAAAACTGGCTTCACCAGGGTGGTCCATACAGAAGATCAAGAGGATGCTATATTAATAAATAAACACTTACATAACAAGGAGCTGAAAAGAATCACAGCAAGTTGAATAAGCAGTAAATATTTTATCCAGAACAAATTATATACTCCTAATTTTTATATTTATGTTGATTTGAAATTAATTATGGGCAAATAAAATAATTTAATTTGATGCTGGACATAGTTCTTCATCTCTTACTATCATTACTTGTATTGTTATCTTTCTTAATATTTCTATTTTTAAACAGGAAGGGCTAGAGAAGAATGTCTTGATGGGATACTTTGGCTTGGCTTTGGCTGAAAAGGTATACACAAAATACATATTGCCAAGAGAATTCAGGACTTCTTGTGACTTATGTGATTTTTTGGCAGAGTGCCACAAATGAGGATTTTAGAAAGATGTATATGACCTAATTTTTTCATTGCACTTATTTGCTACAGCTATTTTTTTGGAAAATATAAAGAACCTGTCTGTCGTAAGAACAGTATTTTAATATAATTCCTATATAGGTGTATAATTGTTGTCCTGTATTAATTTTTTACCTTGCCTCTGTAGCAGACAAGGATGCACCAGATTATAAGGTGATTAACTGTTGACTTGAAAAGTTGATTGGGAGTAATCATTTTACCTTTACAAAATTAATTACAAAAATTGCTCTGATTAACTCATCAGATATTTCCTTTTGTAACTTTTATGACTCTCTCAACAAGGAATTGTATTTGAAAGATGAAAGCAACATGACTGGTATTATAAAAGTTGGAATTATTGGCAAAGAAGAGAAATGTAGCGCTACAATAAAATAACTATATTCAATCATGTGTCCTGGTCCATTTTTACTTTATCCTTATATCTGAGTCTAAAGCTCGCTAATTCCTGGTTTTCTGCTTTGGAAGCCAGGTTGGCTGGAGGAATTTCTTCTGAGCAGGAGCAAGCTTTCTTCAGAAGGTTCATCAGAAATTGAAAGAGAGGAGGGAGGCATAAATTAGGATGGGAGAGATGGGGAATGGGGAGGAAACATGATGTGGCAAAGTTGGTCATATGCCTTCCCTTATACTTGGAAATATAAATATAACTTCATTCACTGTTTTTCCTTCTAAAGAATGTTTTACCTTTTCTGAATTCTGAAATGAAAATGAGTATTTTGCCTAAGGAATTATGAAACAAAGTTGTTCTTCACTTATACACTTTAAGTTTTTCTACTGTGTTTTCCCCTATTAGGCCTCTCTTGTCCTGAGTGGCCTCTTACCCTCTTTCCCACTTCATTAATCAAAACTTGCTCTCAGGAAAGAAGTTGACAAATACATTCGCACTAAGGCAAGAATAATAAATAGTATCCTAAACATTGTTACCCATTTCCAGACATTATCATCAATCTTGATAATCTTTATCACTCATACTGGCTGTGTCCTCAAAAGCCCTTTCAACTCACTACATTGGGCAAAATGTATCAACTGCTCATAGTTGGTGCTGAGGAGAAAACCTATTTTCTAATCATGCACTAAAACACGCTTACATTTTTTTAATTAATTTTTTTAACATCTTTATTGGAGTATAATTGCTTTACAATGTTGTGTTAGTTTCTGCTGTATAACAAAGTGAATCAGCTATACGTATACATATATCCCCATATGCCCTCCCTCTTGCATTCCCCTCCCACCCTCCCTATCCCACCCCTCTAGGTGGTCACATAGCACCGAGCTGATCTCCCTGTGCTATGTGGCTGCTTCCCACTAGCTATTTATTTTACATTTGGTAGTGTATATATGTCCATGCCACTCTCTTACTTCGTTCCAGCTTACCCTTCCCCCTCCCATGTCCTCAAATCCATTCTCTGTGTCTGCGTCTTTATTCCTGTCCTGCTCCTAGATTCTTCAGAACCTTTTTTTTTTTCTTTTTAGATTACATATATATGTGTTAGCATACGGTATTTGTTTTTCTCTTTCTGACTTACTTCACTCTGTATGACAGACTCTAGGTCCATCTACCTCATTACAAGTAACTCAATTTAATTTCTTTTTATGGCTGAGCAATATACTATTGTATATAGGTACCACATCTTCTTTATCCATTCATCTGTCAATGGACACTTAGGTTGCTTCCATGTCCTGGCTATTGTAAATAGAGCTGCAGTGAACATTTTGGTACCTGACTCTTTTTGAATTATGGTTTTCTCAGGGTATATGCCCAGTAATGGGATTGCTGGGTCGTATGGTAGTTCCATTTTTAGTTTCTTAAGGAACCTCCATACTGTTCTCCATAGTGGCTGCATCAATTTACATTCCCACCAACAGTGCAGGAGGGTTCCCTTCTCTCCACACCCTCTCCAGCATTTATTGTTTGTAGATTTTTTGATGATGGCCATTCTGACTGGTGTGAGGTGATATCTCATTGTAGTTTTGATTTGCATTTCTCTAATGATTAGTGATGTTGAGCATCCTTTCATGTGTTTGTTGGTAATCTGTATATCTTCTTTGGAGAAATGTCTATTTAGGTCTTCTGCCCATTTTTGGATTGGGCTGTTTGTTTTTTTGATATTGAGCTGCATGAGCTGCTTGTAAATTTTGGAGATTAATCCTTTGTCAGTTGCTTCATTTGCAAATATTTTCTCCCATTCAGAGGGTTTTCTTTTCGTCTTGTTTATAGTTTCCTTTGCTGTGCAAAAGCTTTTAAGTTTCATTAGGTCCCATTTGTTTATTTTTGTTTTTATTTCCATTTCTCTAGGAGGTGAGTCAAAAAGGATCTTGCTGTGATTTATGTCATAGAGTGTACTGCCTATGTTTTCCTCTAAGAGGTTTATAGTGTCTGGCCTTACATTTAGGTCTTTAATCCATGTTGAGTTTATTTTTTGTATGGTGTTAGGGAGTGTTTATTGGAGTATAGTTGCTTTGCAACATTGTGTTAGTTTCTACTGCACAGCAAATTGAATCAGCTATACGTATACATATATCCCCTCCCTTTTGGACTTCCCTCCCATTCAGGTCACCACAGTGCACTAAGCAGAGTTCCCTGTGCTATACAGCAGTAGTCCCCAACCTTTCTGGCACCAGGGACCAGTGTCGTGCAAGAAAATTTTTCCACAGGGTGTAGTTCAGGTGTAATGCGAGTGATGGGGAGTGGCAGATGAAGCTTTGCTCAGTCGCCGCCACTCACCTCCTGCTGTGAATCCTGTTTCCTAACAGGCCAGGCACTGGTACCAGTCTGCTACCCAGGTGTCAGGGACACCTGCTATACAGTATGCCCTCATTAGCTATCCATTTTATACATAGTATCAATAGTGTATATGTGTCAATCCCAATCTCCCAATTCCTCCCACCTACCCCTTCCCCCTTGGTATCCATACATTTGTTCTCTACGTCTGTGTCTCTATTTCTGCTTTGCAAATAGGATCATCTATATCATTTTTCTAGATTCTACATATATGCGTTAATATATAATATTTGTTTTTCTCTTTCTTACTAGATGACATCTTTTTCTTGAGGTCTTTTAAATATTTATTGGGAAAAAACGCTGCATCAGTTATAGATGATTATCATATGATAAGGAAGTGGTAGTGACATATTTACAAGATATGAAGCTCATCATTCTTCCCGAACGTTGAGTGATGGACCCTCTTCCTGTTAATAGATTCAGTAGAATCTATAGTTTATTCCCATAAACTTCTCATGTGTTTCTCTGGTTAGTTTATATCTGTAAGAATGGTTTTCTTCTCCATTTTGAAGCTCTTTGAGGCTAGAGGTTATTGTTGCTGATCTCTTTACCCTCCTTGGCCCCAAGTCCTGGGATGAGTTTAATAAATGCATTTTATCTTTGACAGGATCCTGTATTTACCTAAATTCATGGAAGATAGATAAAGCTGAATAGTTAATCAACATTTTAATGTAGGTATGGTCAGAAGAAAAGAGGCAGGAGATTTATACTTTTTGATGGAAATCTAATTAAACTAATTTAAGCAGAAAAAAAGGTGCTTTTTAGCTAGTTCAAAAAGCTGTTCATGTTGCTGTCTGGATTCAGACACGGCTATTCTATAGGTTCAAGAAAGTTATTAGCTTTCTCTCCCCTTCTCTCCATATCTTGACTCTACTATTTCCTTTCTTTTAAAGACTGTCCCTGATGCAGCATGGCAGCAAAAAAAGAATCCTTGGCTGTAGTATTAGTAGAAAATCTGAAGGGATATGAAGTTTTCTTGGTGTAAAATTCAAACCTCCTGGATTACAACTGGCTGGACTTCTCTGAAGTCTAATGCATTAGGATGATTAAAATTTCACCCAACAGGTGTAAAGGGTAGAACAGATAGAAGAGTCACAAAATACATGTGGCTATTGAGATATAGAATGCTCTCCTTGATATCACCCTAGCTGTAACCATAATTCATCAGATGGAAGGAATTCAGCATGTGAGATACACAAACACTAGTGACCTGGATTTAGTAGGTTTGAATGAGGAAACACTCTATGCCAACACCATTTGGCGGTTTTAGAGATTGGTGAGATTATTGTTATCTATTTCAAAATCAGAAAAGAGTTAGAAAACATGAGTTCCTAGGAATATAATATAAATAAAACAGATATGGACATTGTTTTTGCAGAGCTTAAATTATGGAGGTTCATTCAGACAAATCGGGAGGCAGTTCCAATAAATAGTGTGATAAGTGCTACAATGAGAGAAGTATAAGTTATTATGGGTGCACTTAGGAGGGAGTGCTAATCTAATTATCCAATGGGCCATCCAGGATATAAGAACAGACAGCATTGGAAAGTTATGGGAATAATGTATGAGTCAGTCAGTTATTTTTCAAAAGAAATACTTCGAAAAACGTTCTTAATTACTTGTCTATTTGTTTTAAATATTTAACTATTAAATAGCTGTGTCAGAATCCTTGAAGAATTACCCTGCTTTCTCAAGATATGTCCCTCCACCAACTGCTACCACTTTACATGTAGCTCACTGATATAACAAGAAGGAAATATTTCCTTCTCTAATTTTTGGATCTCATTCAGTTCTTCATTGAGAACTCAATAATCTCAGTTGTAAGGTTGGAAAGCATCTCTTAAAACAGTGAAAAGCAAGCTGTACCAAGCCTAGCCTGGTATAGTACAAAGAATCCTTGAATAGACTTGTCAGGTTAGGTCCTGGCTGTAAAAGCAGGGAAGTCAAACAGATATGGTGAGGCAGCAAATAAAATAGAGTTCAACTTTGCAGCTAGAAAAAAACCCAGTGACAAGCCCAAGTTATGCTATGTAAGGAATGGCGTTTTCTCCCAAGACTCAGTTTCTTCATCTGAACAAAAGTAATAACATTCATCTTGCAGGATTTAGACAACACGGTCCAAGTGCTTGGTACATAGTAGATGCTCAATAAATAGTGGTTTAGTTCTTGATTATTAATAGGTAGTGATGGTTTTTGAGAAATGGGATTAATTATCAGTATCTTCCATTTATAGAGATGACAGTTTGCAAAAAAATAAGAAAGAAATCATTTATTGACTTTCCAGTATAGGTCAGGTATAGATGTTACTTTGTTCACATTTATTTTCTTACATAGTTTTCAAATACCCACTGGGAGATTTGATTTTATCTCTTGATTTTAAAATCAGGAATAAGTGAAATTCCACTTGAGGAAGAATTGAGAGTCAGTGTGGTCTAGTGAAGTTGAACAGACGTGTGTTTGAACTACAGCTGTAAAGATCAATAGTCTCATAACCTCATGAAGCACTTAGCACAGAATGAGCCACAAATGAAGTCACCATCATTATTAATCTTACTCCGAAGTCAACATCACTTTTATTATTCTCACTACAAATATTATAAGGTGATTAATCACATTGGGCTTTTCTGGACTATTTGAGTATTAAATGGGGAACACGAAGATGTTTAAGCAAAATGCATGGGATATAATTGATACTTAATAATTATTAATTATCCTTCCCTTATTATATATTCCAGGGAGAACCTAGCCCAGGATTATCCAGCAAAACTAAAGTGGAATTTGGATAATGAGTATAATCTAGAGAGTTTAGTCCCTAAAGTTGATTGGTAAAGAAAGTTTTCACAAATACTTAGCCTGAGCTTACTATGTAATTGATTAACCTTCAGCTTCTCTTCTTCTGTCTTAAAATGTCTTAGCATGAAATATGGGCCTAATAAGCAGGGCTATGAAGAAAATCCAAACAGTGAATTCTATTTCACTAGCTGTGCCCATGGTTATCAAGACGGTTTAGGGAAGCAATATATAGAGAATGTTCTACTGGGATTGTTTCACGGTTGAAAAGGAGACTCTCAAGTTTTTGTTGGTCTATTTCAATTCAAACATCTTTGAAGAGCATCAGAAAGCCAGATTGTACCACAGTGAACTCATAGCTGGCACTCCAACTCATGTTCACACACACACACACACACAGTGTTAGGTCTCAATTATTGGCAGCATCTAATTGTTCTCTGAGATGGCATCACAGAATTCATATGCAGAGCCTCACATGTACCACAGACCTAAAAGCATTAATGAATTCTGCCATCTAAGACAGCTTGCTCTCCAGGAAACAAATAACCTAACAATAATATTTATAGCAATAGCTGTAGTTTACTGGGTGATATCTATGCTGCAACAGTACACAAAATTCTTATGAATTCCACTTTACAGGTAAAGAAATCAAGATTGAGAAAAAAATAAAATAAAAAATAAAATAAATTGCTTAGAATTACGCAACTGAGTAAACATGATTTCAAACATACACTCCCTGAATCTAAAGCCTGATATCTTATCCACCTCATTTATAGCAGTAAGAAAGCTGGCCTGTACTTAGGGGACTAAAAGTGGTTAGTGGTCAAGAGTTAAATAATTCTTTTCTCTTCTGACTCTCCTCTTCCATTCAGTTAGCCTATTGATTCTCAAGAACATTCGAAGGTTCCCTATTGCCTAGTGAATCAAGTACAAATTCCTTAAAGTTTTCCATAATATGGTCCTAACCTGTGTTTCCAAAAAGCTTCCAGTGCTCCCCTGCACGCAATAGTCAAATTGGATTTTTTATTGTTTTCATAACCTGCTATCCGCTTTCCCGTATTTCTTTTTTGCTAAAGATAGTCCCTCTGCTTGAAGGATACCATTCTATAAGCTAAACTGTTAGCTATTTTTCAAGTATCAGGTTAAATTCTCTCTTGTCTACGAAGCCTTGCTTGAACCCTAGAATCAGATGTTATCTCACTCATTGTAACACCCAAGGCACTTACCACTACTTTGCTCTATGCTGTGGGCAGAGGTAGTCTAATGTTGGGTGTACTCTGGAGTTCTGCAAATACTCATTTGATATTTCACTCACAATTTACTTATTAGGCAAACTGTTTTCTTTTTCTGAGCCTCCATATCTTCTTACATGTATAATAGTATCAACCATGATAGGGTACTTGTAGAGATGAAACTCATTTTTTTTCAACAGAATCTATTAGCTGTTTTTTGTTTGTTTGTTTTTTTGGGTTCTCAACCAGGTGCAGTACCATCTCTCTAGGGGATAGTTGAAAATGTGTATGGGTCTTTTTGGTTTATCACCATGACAAGGGGGCACTACTGGTACTAGTGACAGGAGGCCAGAGATGCTGCCATGTGTGTGACAGTCCCATACAAGGAAGGATTGTCCCACCCCAAATACTAAATGCTCCTAGTGTGTGTGTGTGTGTGTTGTGGTGGAGGTGACACAAGACAAGTCATCTTTGGGTAGCTATTTTCCATTTAAGGAAGGACCAGAAGAATGGATTTTCTTAATTATGCAAGTCTAAGGTGAGAAAACTCTTTTTAAAAAAATGCAGCTATATATTTTATGACCTGATAAAATTTTGATCCTCCCCAAATCCATTATTATGCAGAACTGATCCCTCAGGAGTGGGGAGGGGGGGCGGTGGGTAACCTTCCTTAGAAGCCAAGTAGTTAGTAGAGCTGTAATTTAGATAGAAACATATACGTTACAGTTGAACTAAAACCTAAATCATGAGAAAAAGCCAACCACTTACGGAAACAGAGAAGAACACGTCAGACAAATGGAATATCAACTGTGAAAACTAGAAAGCAGAAAGAAGCTAGGTATATTCCTGTGACATTAGACCAGTGTGGCTGGAGCATGATAAATGAAGAGGGAGGAGGTATAGCATGACATGGAATCGGAGGATAGAGTGGGCCATGGATTTTCTCCTGAATTCAATAAATGATGATTGAAGGGCATAACAACACTGGAACAGTATAATCTGATTTTCTGATTTAAATATTCATTCTTGCTCTTTTGTGTAGTTGATTGGAGGAAAGCTAAACGGCCATAAAGCAGTTAGGAAGCCGTTATAGTAATTCAGATAAAAGGTGTTGATACTTAGACCCGTATAGCGTCTGTGAATATGGGAAGTGTGAGATTACGGATATACAATATTTTGGAGGTAAGCAAAAAAGGAGATGGCAATGGATGGATAGAACATGTAAAGTATAAGAAAACCAAGAAGTAAGAGGGACTTTTAAAGGGTTGTGATATACTGAGAACACACGGCCACCAAAAGTTTTAGTGAGAATGTAAAATGATAGGCTTTGGGTATCTTAAGGTTGAAGTCATAATTATAGTAAATTTGAATGTAAATTATATGGCTGCATATCATTTGGGTCTAAGAGGAGTGATCAAGGCTATATATAAAATGTGCAAGCTAACATATGTAAAACCTAGTGAGAGTACAGACAAAAATAAAATATCCCAGATTGAGTCATAAACCATTCAGCATTCAGAGGTGGAGCAGAGAAAAAGAGTCAGCAAAGAATATTTAGAAAGAACAGTCAGAATGAAGTGAAAGAAAAACAAAGAGAAGGGCTATCACAAAGGCCTGGAAATGAAAGTGTTTCAAGAAAGATGGTGTGCTCAGCTCCGTTGAAAGCTACTCAGCGGGTCAAGTAAGAAGTGTGCAGAAAATGACCGTTACATCCATCAATATGGTACCCTTAATAAAAAGCATTTTCTAGGGAGTGATTGGGATAATGGCCACATTGGAACTGGTTAAAGGGTGACTGGGGCTTGCAGCTCTGAAAAATTGACAGATTAAGGTAAGGTGAAAAACATTTAGCGATGCCTAACTTCCTAAAAGCTATGTTTTAAACTTTAAACGTAAAAGGCGGAAGTCATATAAATGCCCCTGATGCACTGAGAACTGAATCACAGAATGTTCAGCACAAGAACTGATACTGTGGTTGCCCTTTGGAAGGTAATAATTGCCAGTAACATAAGAGTTTGAATTGAAAAGACAGGGACAAGGATTGGGTCTCCAAGTTGGTGAGATAATATTGAAACACTTGCAGAAATCTAGTACCCATGCAGGGCTGCATCTCAGAAAGTGCTGTTTTCGTGTGACAAAAATTAATCCCCCCAGAGAAATCAAAATTAAAAGCAGGTATTTCACATGGGTTTTACACTATCCAAATGACCCAGATTAACATAAATATTAACGTAAACACCAGAGATATCCTTATGATGTCTGAAAGAAGCAAACATTAAAAAACACACAAACACTGAAAATTCAGCCTGCTAGAGAATTTGTCCATGGAAGGGAAAAGAGGGAGGGCTACAAAGATGAATCCATAATTTTAAAAAGGGTGAGAATGGATGTATTAACTTTCAAGAATACAGTATCATATGATCAATTTAGCAAATGGAGATTGCAAAAAAATATATTTTAAAAGACCGTCCCTTCTATAGAAATATGAAAGATTATATACTCTGAAAATTCCTCAAACTATAGATATTTTTTCATGTTTGAGAAGCTCAAAAGAACTTTTGAAATATATAGCTGTTCTTGGAATAAGAAAAGGGAATTTTAGGGACCAACACAGAAAAAGATAGCTGAAACCAGAGTGGTAAACTACCACTGAAGCTCTATTTAGTGGCGAATTTTAAACTATTTAGAGTTTTTTTCCCTAATATTTTTATTATGAAAGGTTTTGAACATATAGAAAAAATGAACAGGAAACATTCATATTTTCACCACCTGGATTCCGCCATTAACATTTACAATATTTGTCTTTTTACATATCCATCCATTTATCCATTCTTCCATCTATCCATCATTCCATCTTATTTTTGATGCATAATTGCAGACATCAGTATACTTCACCCTAAATATTTCAGGATACACATCATTAATTAGAATTCATTTTTTCCAGCATTTTTCTTTTTATGTAAAATTTACATACAATGGAATGTATAAAATTTAAACTGAGTTTTGGCAATTGTGTAGAACTGTGAAATCTAGCACTTATTAGGATACAGAGTACTAACACGTTACCACTATTTCAGAAAGTTCTTTCATGATCATTCCCAATAAATCCCCCCGCCACTTCCCCAGGGGAAACAACTTTCTTGATTTTTTCTCACCATAGAATATTTTATATAAATGGAATCTCATTGTATGTATTCTGTTGTGTAAGAATTCTTTCACTTATTATAAATATATTTGAGATTCATCCATGTTATTGCTTGTATCTATTATTCATTTCTTTTTATTCTGAGTAGTATTTTATTGTATGAGTATACTATAATTTTTTAATTCATTTTCTTTTTAACTAGAGTTTCATAGGCCAGGGCTATCAAAAATTCAAAGAACAAATAATATTCATTTTACATAAACTATTTCAAATATGTTACCACAGCTGCAAAAGAGCAATTTGAAAAAGAAAAATCAGTCTGGCTTATTAATATTGGTATAAAAATATCTATTAATATATTAGCAAATATAAGCCAATAGACTCTAACAGAAGAAACAAGCTAATAGTTCAATCACTCAAATACACATACAAATAAACATCAGTACCAAGTGGAGTTTAACATAAGAATGTGAGGGACATTTAATCTTCAGATGATTAAGCACAGTTTTAGATGGAGAGGAAAAAATACTGTATCATCTTCATGATTATTGCCAAAAAAGCCTTTGATATAATGTAATATCCACCCATGATAAAGCAAACAAAACCAAAAAATCTGTCAGCAAGCCAGGAATAATTAGGCATAGATATCTACAGAAGTATCTACAATCATAAAGTTGATGTGTATCATTCTTAGGTCTGTTTTTATACCTCTACTTTTAATGTGTGTCTATACAGAGGATAGAATATTGTTTTTATGTTAATTTTTTACATAGAAGGCACTATTTTACTTATTTGTTTGCAATTTGCTATTTTTCCCCTTTAATATTATGGATTTATCCATGTTGGTATCTGTAGTATAGTTAATTTGTTTTAATTAATATATTATTCCATTATATGAATGAGACATAGGATATTTATGAATTCTATTGAGGGGCAGGTAGGCTTTTTGTTTGTTTGTTTGTTTGCTTCTTATAGAGGCATGTAGTGAGTGTCCTTGGGTGTATGCCCTTAATACACAGTTTTTATCAAAGTAGAATAGCTAGGTGGAAGGTTTATGGGGATTTTCAACTCTTCGTATGCTGCTAATTTACTCTACAAGTTATAGCAATTGATACTCTTACAACAATAAATAGTATCCCTTTTCCCCATATCCTCACTAAAATCTAGTGTTATCAGATTTCTTAAATTCATTTAAAAAATTCACTGGAAATGAGACTATTTTCTATTAATATTTAAATGTGCATTATTCTTATGATTGCTAATAATATTTGCATTTTATTAACTAGTTGGGTTCCTATCAGAATGCTTATTTGAAACTTTTGTCTATTTTAAAAAACTGAGCTATTTATCTATTTATTATTTATTTAAAGGAAATCTTCATGTAGGTTGTATTTAAATATTTGTTGGCTATGTGATTTCTCATACCTGCAGCTTAATATTTTATTTCACTTCTAATGTCTTTTGTCAGATATATTTCATTTTCACATGGCCAGATATACCAATCTTTTTTCTATTATGGTTTGTGACTTTTGTCTTTTTCAGAGAAATATTTTCCTATCCTGAAATCATGAAGATATTTTTATCATAGTTTCTAAAATTTCCACGGTTTCTCTTGTAAAAACGTACATAGTGATATTAAAATAACCCTACGACTTAGGAATTATTTTCCTGAGTGACAAAAATAGTGAAGCATCATGAAATAAAGTGACTTGTTTTCCATTTCATAACTAAACAGAGACAGGCACGGGACTGAAGTCTATAGCTTCTATTTATAAGCCCAGGTATATTTTAACCGTATAAAACAATTGGAAATTTGAAATATTTTCTTCTTAGAAATACTTGCATCTGAGCTTCTTCAAGATTTAGCACCTAATACCAATATAATGCAGCAATAATGGACATCTCAGATATTTTGACAATCTTTCACGGATGCTACTTTGAGGTAGATGGGAAAGAAGTAAGAAGTAGGAATTCAACTTATAGTGTTATTTACACCACAGTCACTATTTTTATCTTATAATGGTAGTTGATTTTATAATACAATTGTGAGGTATTACATACTATGCACCCTTAATTAACTCATTTAAAGTTCATTTAATCCTCTGGTAGGTAGTTTCATTAACCCCAGTGAAGATGCAACCGAGAAACAGAAAGGTAAAACGACTAGCCCAAGTCACAAAGCAAAGCTGGAATTCAAATTCAGACAGTCTGGCTTCAGAACTTATAACTACTGCATTGTACTAACTCTTTGTATCTTAGATTCTGCTTACTTACAAGATTTTTCTTTAAAATAAATCAATATTTTAAACTACCCTAAATTTACACCAGTAATATATGTTTATTATATAAAAATTAGAAAATACAGATACAAATAAATAAACTCCCTACGATTCCAGTTCCTCAGGGATATTTATGTTAATATGCTTTGTACATCCAGTGTGAATTTCCCCTAACAATATATCACAAAAATAATCTGTACCAACAAAAATTATTTTTCTGATTTTTAAATTACGAATGAAAGATAGTTGGAAATTTAAAAGGGTAGATATCAGACATTTCATGGTGATGGAAACAAACTGATGGGGAATATTTAGTGTGTATATTACAATGTCCAATGACTGGAACTTGTGTATAGGTATTTTCACCTCTACCTGGATTAATGCAAAATGCATCAGTTGTGATCAGATTTGGTTATGTATATGAGAAAACCTGAAATTTCAGAAGTTTAAGTGTTATAGCATTTATTAATATTCTCTGTCTCATATTATTGTTGCAAAGATTAAATAGATAGTTTTCATACCAGACAGCACAGTGGTTGGCATATAGCATGCTATGACTATTATTGTCAATATAATTATCATTACTCTAAAATTATCTAATATTATTACTAGATTAGATGGATTATTTTTTGTTATCAATCTTTGTTTCTAAGTGTCTTTCTGAACACCACAGTCCAATATTAAATTCAAAGGGAACCAGGATCTTCTCTTAAAAAAACCAAATGCTGCTCTTGAAATTACAGAGAAATGGAAAGAGAAAAAATATTAACTTGGTAAAGGCATGTAAGAGAATCTTCACTCTTCTTTTCACTTTGGCTTTTCTGAGGTTTGCCTGAGGTTCACATATACACTCCTAATGTAACCTGCTGTTCCTGTAAAATTCAGCAGGATTCAAAATGAGCAATAAATAAGAGTGGGTAGATTCTCTTAGAAGAAGGCACAGGTATCTTACCCCTGGCCTTCCCTCCACCACTCCCCCTTCCCCCAAAAAACTAAAGAAAGACTGCGATGAATAAAGCTGTGAATTTTGATTAAAATATTAAGCTTGAAAGACTGTCAAATTGCAATTTCTTAAGTGCAATTAAGTAGGATGAGATACTAGAATGGATGATGGCATAGGCTATTCAAAGAAAAATTATTATATGTTTAAAGACTCTCTTCATAGTGACTGCATCAGGAATAAAAACAGACCAAGCTGGATGAAAGAAAATATTCAGAAAATTATCAAAGAAAAGAAATCAGTGCCTTGGATGTCTGAGATTTCAGAATAAGAATACCCTGGAGATGTATAACAGTCATTTGAGAACAAGACTTTATGAAAAGAGGAACTACCCTGAATAATAATAATATAGTGCTTTTCATTTCAGAGCATTTGGTAAATAGATATGAAAACTGTTTTCATCACATCATTCTAGCAGCAGAATTCATTAGGCATTTAACCATTTAAAGTTACTATGCATAGGAGGAAATGCTGAAACAACAAAATGCAATTAAATAGCCTTTTTTATTAATAAACAGAATTAACTACATAATCTCAGAGGTGTTTTCTATTTCTTAAATTCTTGATTTGGACAGTGCATTTTGTGGAAACTTCGCTGGTTACAACATTTTCTTGATTATATGACTTTCGGCAAGCTTTTCTGCATCTTGGTTTCCTCATCCCGAATAAAGCAATATATCTAAAGAAACTTTTTTAACAGTAAGGTAAACTTTTTTAACAGTAAATGTAAGTTTTGATTGTGTCCAAGACTGATCTGGGCTCCTTGATTTTATAGAGAGGCTAAATAATACTTATACATATTGTACACCTAAGAACTTGTGAAAAAATGTGTTAACATATCTGAATGGAATAAAGAAACAGCCTATAACTTGTTTATTGTATTACTCTAGCACCAAATACATTGTATTCTAATTATTTTTGAGTGTCACTGTCCCTTCTAGGACAAAACTAAAGTCTCTTGTGTACCAAGAACTCTGTATTTAGTAAGCCCTTCTTACAGGTAAGTTGATGCCTGGTTGGTGTAAACCCTTCTGGAGGAAGGCGAAAATTAGGGTCTCGGGCAAGATGTCTATTATATGATCAGATACAGCCCACTAAACTAAGAATTAACCTCATAACTCACACTCTGAGGGAGACCTGAATCTATAACTACTGACTAAATGAATACTTCTTAATGAGTCTTTTTCTTTTTTAAAAGAGATATAATTGACATATAAAATCATGTAAGTTTAAGGTGTACAGTGTATTGATTTGATACATGTATATATTATGATACAATCATCACAGAAGTGTGCATGATTACAGTCAACGATGCTGTATTATATACTTGAAAGCTGCTAAGAGACTAGATTTTAAATGTTCCCACCACAAGCCTTTTGAATATCTCAGGAAAACTGTGGAATCTCTCCCTAGGGCAGGGTAAGGAGTACCAGGGGAGGGGCATGAGACACAAAAAACAAAATCCTGCATCTGATTTTAGGAGAGTCTAAAAACTATTGAAAATTATTGATGTACTCTCTAAAAGGTTCATGAACCTCAGATTAAAGACTCCTAACCTAAATTTCTGATAGGAGACAAGAATCAAGGGTATTTCTTTAGACAACTAATTTAATTACATTTCCACATACAACAATTTCATATATTCATTTTCTATCCTATTTTTTCTCTTTAGCTTTTGAAGGTTTACTCAAATTAACTAAAAATTGATTTTTATTGCCATGTAAGTTATCAAAACAGTCTATTCACTAACATGTTCCAAGTTCTACTCTATCCGTTCCATTATTTGGAAGGGCTATTTCATCAAATCATGACAGGAAGCCATGTAAATCTGACTCAAGGGAGGAGAAAATCAATAACATAAATATTAGATATGTATATTAGATATATACATGCCTCTATGTGAAGATATGTATATGGAAAAATGTTGCTTATTACCTGTCTCCTTGCTTTGAGAGCAAGAATATTCATCTGTTTTATTCGTTGTTGTATCTCCAACATAGAACATAGTTCATGGCACATAGAGGGCACTCAAAATATATTTATAGAATAAATGATTTAAGTATTAAAGATAAAAGGAAATTTTACCACTGTTTGCTTAAGTACATGGCTTTAAAATTTGTACCTGCTACCTTAGTATCAGTATATAGTTTTCATGTTGCTCATAATAGGTAAAATTTGCTTCAGCATAATAACATTCACCTTTATTGAATACTACTTTGTACTAAATATTATTCCAGGTGCTTTATAAAATTACCTCATTAATTCTTACAGAAATCTGCAAAGTGGGTATCATAATGTCCATTTTATTAATCAAGACTGAAGGTTCTAACAATATTAAGGAAAAATAAAATCAAGTATTCAGAGGCTTTCAATTTTATCCCCATCAGCCTTCACTTCAACCCTCTTCTCTATCCCCATGAGAACCTAAAAAGTGGAAAAACTAATATAGTTCCAAGAAAGTAAACTATAAGAACAAATATAAATTATTATATACAAATCACTTTAAAGAATGTTATATGCAAAGCCAGAGTAACCCTTGGCTATTATCATACTGGGGGTATTAAATTATCTCAAGGAAAAAGGTACATGAGAACACAGTTGGTTAGCAGTCACAAGGCTCACGTACAGGGAAGCCACAGAGTCAAAAGCTGGCATGACCTCTCCAAGGAGAGGTCCTGGCCTCCAGACAGTTATCTCTCCAAAGTAGATTGGACGTGTGTTTTCTGTATAATACATTTTTTCTCATATTCATTGAATAAATTAAAATTCAGCCTTAAGATTTCATCTCTGGAGACATGGCACAGTCCAGAGGACCAGAGGAGAAAACCAAGCTAGTGACAGAGAAAGGAATGAGGTCTTTAGAGAGGAACTAAGTAATTAGTTATACTCTCTGACAAATTTCATGTGGCCAAAGGTAAGCAGTCATTATAACTGGGGACTTGCGATCTTACCTAATAGGTAAGATTTTGGACTTGAGGACAATAAGGTTTGCATTACCTAATTTGTATGCACAGGCAAATTCCTGCTATTCCTTGTTTGTGATTGGGTTAACAAATTCAACCCAGGGGAAACTATTTTAGTGATGTTAAGTAAAATAGCAAAGTGAAAAGGAAGACAGAAGTAGATTAGATGGGAAAATCAATGCCAGGAACATAGCGTATTAATACAGTTCTCATTTGTTTGCCTTTTTCAGAGGAAGTTGGGAAGAAGTAGAACTGTCTGTCCTGTGCCATCTAATAAAGTCTTGCTGCATTGCTACTTTTGAATTTGTTTAGCATACAAGTTTGCATAATAAATTTAGAATTTAGAGGGAAACACAGATTCCAGCTCTCTGTACTCTGTTTTGGGAGTTGCAATATAACCAGAACATTTTCTAGAGAAGAAAATCAAGAAGCCAAGCAACCCATACCAAGCTGGATTTTGTGAGATCAGCAGAATGAAAGGTGTATGAAGAGGTCAGGGACAGTATAAATCCTGAGATTAGATTTTAAAGTGAACCCAACAATTCAGCACCCAGCCGAGAAAGAGACAGGGGAGTTGGTAGTTGCTGTGATATGCTGAATCTTTTGCCAAATGTTTGGAGAATGAAAAAAGAACAGGGGAATGCAATCCTGTTATGTCTATCCTGAGAGCTTAAGAATATAAATAATTATGGCTGTGATAAGCAACATAAAAATTTTTCTATAAAAATATTAAACCAATCAACATAATCTAGTTTTGGAAGCTAAAGGTATCAACTTAAAGTTTGTCTTGAAGGATGGACAGGAATCCGATAAATGTATTGCAGAGAGCATTATAGGTGAGGCAACATCATACATACAAGCTTTAAAATAGAAAGTAGTTGGATATACAGAAGGGACTAAAAGAAAGTTGCTGTAGTTACCAATACTGAGTGAAGTAGAAGTGATGTAAAATGAGTGAGGCAGAGAAGGGTACCATTTATAAAAAGCTAAAGAGCAGATAAATACTGTTTCTGTGTGTGTGTGTGTGTGCACGCCTGCCTGTGTGTGTTTTAGTAACCTGTGTGTGTTTGAGTATCTAGAGGATACTATATATCTATAACATAAATATAATATGTTATATTTTTGTATATATAAGTGTGTGTGTGTGTGCACCAAATATTTATTATTATAAACAGGTTTATCATTATAACCTTGGATGCTGGCCTTCTTGACTTCTGCACAGCTTAGAATAGTGTTGAAACTGGGCATGTCTTTGTGATGTTCATTAGGGCTATTCACAAACACTAGTTTCCTTCCAGTCCTATGTAAGATTGTGCTTCCCTGAATCTTAGGTGAGGCCTTTGGCCTATGCAATGTGAGCAGGACTGTGGCCATCACTTATGCAGATGCATGAAGAGCCAGAGTACAATCTGCCATGTCCTCTTCCCCTGATGCAGCAATTATGAAAGCCTGTGTAGTAATGGGTCTTCTATCAGCCTGTGCCCATGAATAATAAGGTGAGCAGAATCCTCTGTTTGAGCTGCAGCAAAGGTTTACACTTATTACATCAAGAAGGGTTTTGATCATCAAATGCTGGTTAAAATTGATTATCACTTTATCCCCTATATTATAACATCCACAGCATTCTTACCACTGGAAAATTGACTTTCAAAAAATCACTTAAATGGAAGGAATGCTAAGAGTGGAAAAGAATAGCCTCCTAGATGCCGAGAATTAATTCCTCCTCCTCATTCAGCAGACAGAAACACTTGTGTCCTGCCTGTACTTATACTCTAAAGCCAAGGTTTTCAAAACAGGAGTGGTGTGGCATTGGTACATTGCAATTATTTGCAAGGTAAATCATACATAATGTATTGTGCATAGTACAGTACTGAAGTTTGTAATTTATTGACTTAATTAAAATAGATTCAACACCATTCTTTTTAACTTGCATTCTTTTTTTATTACTATTTTATACACCAGGTTCTTATTAGTTATCCATTTATACATATTACTGTATATATGTCAATCCCAATCTGCCAATTCATCACACCACCACCACCACCACCCCCCGCCGCTTTCCCCACTTGGTGTCCATACGTTTGATCTCTACATCTGTGTCTCAATTTCTGCCCTGCAAACCAGTTCATCTGTACCATTTTTCTAGGTTCCACATATACGCATTAATATACGATAATTGTTTTTCTCTTTCTGACTTACTTCACTCTGTATGACAGTCTCTAGATCCATCCATGTCTCTACAAATGACCCAGTTTCGTTCCTTTTTATGGCTGAGTAATATTCCATTGTAAATATGTACCACATCTTCTTTATCCATTCATCTGTCGATGGGCATTTAGGTTGCTTCCATGACCTGGCTATTGTAAATAGTGCTGCAATGAACATTGGGGTGCATGTGTCTTTTTGAATTACGGTTTTCTCTGGGTATATGCCCAGTAGTGTGATTGCTGGATCATATGGTAATTCTATTTTTAGTTTTTTAAGGAACCTCCATACTGTTCTCCATAGTGGCTGTGTCAATTTACATTCCCACCAACAATGCAAGAGGGTTCCCTTTTCTCCACACCCTCTCCAGCATTTGTTGTTTGTAGATTTTCTGATGATGCCCATTCTAACTGGTGTGAGGTGATACCTCATTGTAGTTTTGATTTACATTTCTCTAATGATTAGTGATGTTGAGCAGCTTTTCATGTGCTTCTTGCCATCTGTATGTCTTCTTTGGAGAAATGTCTATTTAGGTCTTCTGCCCATTTTTGGATTGGGTTGTTTGCTTTTTTTAATATTGAGCTGCATGAGCTGTTTGTATATTTTGGAGATTAATTCTTTGTCCATTGATTCATTTGCAAATATTTTCTCCCATCCTGAGGGTTGTCTTTTTGTCTTGTTTGTAGTTTTCTTTGTTTTGCAAAAACTTTTAAGTTTCATTAGGTCCCATTTGTTTATTTTTGTTTTTATTTCATTACTCTAGGAGGTGGATCAAAAAAGATCTTGCTGTGATTTATGTCAAAGAGTGTTCTTCCTATGTTTTCCTCTAAGAGTTTACAATGTCCGGTCTTAGGTTTAGGTCTCTTATCCATTTTGAGTTTATTTTTGTGTATGGTGTTAGGGAGTGTTCTAATTTCATTCTTTTACATGTGGCTGTCCAGTTTTCCCAGCAGCACTTATTGAAGAGACTGTCTTTTCACCATTGTATATCCTTGCCTCCTTTGTCATAGATTAGTTGACCATAGGTGCCTGGGTTTATCTCTGGGCTTTCTATCCTTTTCCATTGATCTATATTTCTGTTTTTGTGACAGTACCATACTGTCTTGATTACTGTAGCTTTGTAGTATAGTCTGAAGTCAGGGAGTCTGATTCCTCCAGCTCTGCTTTTTTCCCTCAAGACTGCTTTGGCTATTCGGGGTCTTTTGTGTCTCCATAAAAATTTTAAAATTTTTGTTCTAGTTCTATAAAAAATGCCATTGGTAATTTGATAGGGATTGCATTGAATCTGTGGATTGCTGTGGGTACTATAGTCATTTTCACAATATTGATTCTTCCAATCCAAGAACACGGTATATTTCTCCATCTGTTTGTATCATATTTAATTTCTTTTGTCAGGGTCTTATAGCTTTCTGCATACAGGTCTTTTGTCTCCCTAGGTAGGTTTATTCCTAGGTATTATATTCTTTTGGTTGCAGTGGTAAATGGGAGTGTTTCCTTAATTTCTCTTTCAGATTTTTCATCATTAGTGTATAGGAATGCAAGAGATTTCTGTGCATTAATTTTGCATCCTGAAACTTTGCCAAATTCATTGATTGGCTCCAGTAGTTTTCTGGTAGCATCTTTAGGATTCTCTATGTATAGTGTCATGTCATCTGCAAACAGTGACAGTTTTACTTCTTCTTTTCCAATTTGGATTCCTTTTATTTCTTTTTGTTCTCTGCCGTGGCTAGGACTTCCAAAACTATGTTGAATAATAGTGGTGAGAGTGGACATCCTTGTCTTGTTCCTGATCTTAGAGGAAATGCTTTCAGTTTTTCACCGTTGAGAATGATGTTTGCTGTGGGATTGCCATATATGGCCTTTATTATTTTGAGGTAGGTTCCCTCTATGCCCACATTCTGGAGAGTTTTTATCATAAATGGGTGTTGAATTTTGTTAAAAGCTTTTTCTGCATCTATTGAGATGATCTTACGGTTTTTATTCTTCAATTTGTTAATTTGGTGTATCCCATTGATTGATTTGTGTATATTGAAGAATCCTTGCATCCTTGGGATAAATCCCACTTGATCATGGTGTATGATCCTTTTAATGTGTTGTTGGATTCTGTTTGCTAGTATTTTTTGAGGATTTTTGCATCTATATTCATCAGTGATATTGGTCTGTAATTTTCTTTTTTGTAGTATTTTTGTCTGGTTTTGGTATCAGGGTGATGGTGGCCTCATAGAATGAGTTTGGGAGTGTTCCTTCTTCTGCACTTTTTTGGAACAGTTTGAGAAGGATGGGTGTTATCTCTTCTCTAAATGTTGGATAGAATTCACCTGTGAAGCCATCTGGTCCTGGACTTTTGTTTGTTGGAAAAATTTTAATCACAGTTTCAATTTCATTACTTGTGATTGGTCTGTTCATATTTTCTATTTCTTCCTAGTTCGGTCTTGGAAGGTTATACCTTTCTAAGAATTTGTCTGTTTCTGCCAGGTTGTTCATTTTATTGGCATAGAGTTGCTTGTAGTAGTCTCGTAGGATACTTTGTATTTTCGTGGTGTCTTTTGTAACTTCTCCTTTTTCATTTCTAATTTTATTGATTTGAGTCCTCTCCCTCTTTTTCTTGATCAGTCTGGCTAATGGTTTTTCAATTTTGTTTATCTCTGAAAGAACCAGCTTTTAGTTTTATTGATCTTTGCTATTGTTTTCTTTGTTTGTTTCTATGTCAATTTATTTCTGCTCTGATCTTCATGATATCTTTCCTTCTGCTACTTTGGATTTTGTTTGTTCTTCTGTCTCTAGTTCCTTTAGGTGTATGGTTAGATTGTTATTTGAGATTTTTCTTGTTTCTTGAGGTAGGCTTGTATTGCTCTAAACTTCCCTCTTAGAACTGCTTTTGCTACATCCCATAGGTTTTGGATCATCGTTGTTTTTCGTTGTCATTTGTCTCTAGGTATATTTTTGATTTCCTCTTTGATTTCTTCAGTGATCTCTTGGGTATTTAATAATGGTATTATTTGGCTCCATTGTGTTTGTAGTTTTACATTTTTTTCCCTTTAATTGATTTCTAATCTACATAGCCCTGTGGTCAGAAAAGATGCTTGCCTATGATTTCAGTTTTCTTAATTACTGAGGCTTGATTTGTCACCCAAGATGTGATCTATCTTGGATTAATTTGCATTCTGTCATTTCTTTGAGTGTGAAAGAAGAGTACATGGGAATGTAGTATATCTGAAGCCAAGTCTATGCCCAAGTTCCCAGGAGAACAACTGGGATTCTAGTTAGATATATAACCATGGACAGATTGCTTATTCCCTCTGAGTCTGTGTCCTCATTTACTAAATAGTGATGACCCTACCAGCCTACTTTCCAACAGGGTGAGTTCAGTGTACAATACAGATTAATAGACACAGTCGTTCCTTATGAATAGTAAAGTTCTATACCTATGGCAATTATTATTTCTGAATAAGTAAATAGCTATCACTTGGTTTTAAGTACAATCAGGAGATTGAAAAGCAAAGTGAAAGTATGCTTTCAAATTTTTATTGTTGTGAATATAAGTTACTCATGTTAAGAGATGGCTAATAAACATGCTGCTAGATTGTAAAATGAGAATGTACTTACTGCAGAATTCCAAGACAAGGGTGATGATTGTGGATTTGAGGAGCCAGGAAAGTTTCACCAAGGAGTAAATATTGGAACTGGGCCTTGATTGCAAGGGAAGATTAAGAAACTTGGACAGGAGGAAGCTTGACATTATGAAAGGTCTGGAATTGCATCCTCACTCTGGTCTGTACTGACCCAGGTGATATCCAGCTTTACACGTCTTGCAGAAAGATGCTTTTAAATTCATGGTGCAGTTATTGCAGTCCTAATGCCAAAATTAGAAACAGAAATTGTGGTTTCAAGGAATATTTGTTGATAATCTACCAGAAGTAAAGCAGAAAGTGATGCAAATTATAAGGGGCAAGGCAAAATAGAAGTGACATTTACTGAGTGCCAATTCAGGGTTAAACACTGGTAGACGTTTTGCATAGATATCATCTAATTATCAGAAAACCTTTCAAAGTGGATATTATTTTCCTCAGTGTAGAAGTGAAGAAACTGGGGCTCAGAAAGCTCAAGAAAATTTTTCAAGATTTTATAGCATAGAAGTTATAGAGACAGGATGTTTACCCAAACCTATCCAACTTTAAAGCCTATGCATATTTTATCAATCCATTCTTCCTTTTCTCAAAGATTTTACAAGCTGGTGGTGGTGGGAGGGAGGATGGAAGAAGTAGAAATTATCCACAAATAACAAAATACAAGACAGCATGTAATAAATCCACATTGCCGATATTTAAATTAGGATAGACACTCTTGCTGAAACAGACTTAAAGTATAAGGAGATGCCCTATCTTTGGTAGGATTAGATCCAGGACAGTTATAGCAAGCAGCTTATTTATGTGATGAAAGACACTGTTTGTCTTCATCTCTGCCCAGTCATTCTCAGTGTTGCCTTTGATCTCAGGCTAAGAGCAAGACGGCACCAAGGGTCATAGTCAGACCCAACAATATACAGTGGAAAAAAGAGATTCTTTCTTCATGTGAATCTGTCTTATTAGCAAAGAAGCTTATGCTACAGGCTTCCCAGATGTTCCTTCTTGTCCTCACTGTCCACAAGTGGGTCTGTGCCCACTTCTTGAATCATGTATAAGTAGGAGGAACGGGTTGCCCTTATAATACTAGCAACATTGAATCGAGCATTTACTAGGGTGCAGACAATGTTCTATGTGCTTCACCTGTATTTCATGTTCATAAAAGCTCTGTGATATGGTATTAATATTATTATGATTCACCACTTTAAAGTTGTAGAAACTAAGGAAGAGAGAGATTAAGTACTTTTTCTCAAAGTCAGGAAGTGAGCATGTGAGTCAGCAAGTCAAGCCATTGAATCTGCACTCAATCTACACACTGTATTGCTTCATGTCATGCTACCCTTAAACCAGACAGACCAGTTCTGGAGCTTGGGAGTGAGGTATGTGTCCCTGAGGTTTATGGGAGGTAAACAAAACTGAGGTTATTAGCCGAAAAAAGGGAGAGATATACACTGAGAGATACCTGCAGATAAAAGAGGAGATTACTTTAATTCCTGAGATAGTCAGTGAAGACATTGTGGAGGAAGAGGCATGGCACAGCTTTTTGATGGATAGGCAGATTTTCTTCTCTTTTATTAGATGAGTATGGGATGATTTTTTAAAAGCTAGTTTTATTGAATAATTATGTACCAAACTATGTGCTTAACTATTTCATAGGCAATTTTTACTTAATTTTTACATCTTATAGAGTTTTCTCTGCTTTTACCATGCTGATTTTGTAAATGAGGAAATATCAGCTTGGCGAAGTTAAGGTCCAATAACCTACCACTAGAAAATGGGTGGAAGTAGGATTCAAACCCAGTTCTGACTCTAAAGTCTAACTCTTATAAAGTACATTAGATTTCATGTAAAAAGTACATATTTGGAACCTGAGAAAGGAAATCCCCATAATTCAGTGCAAGTGGGAGCCCTGCATCAATTCATGATTATGAACTCAATTGACCATCTAGGCAGACATCATGTAAATCCATTTCATACCTCCTGACCTACCAAAAATCAATAAAAGTAAATTTGAATATCTGTATTTCTAATCCTGCTCTGTGATCCAAATTAAATAATTTGCCTGTCTGTCTCCAGCTAAACTTGTATAGAAGAGCAGAAATCAGGACTTTGATGGGACTCTGGGTGTCTTTCCATTCTCCAGAGGTAAGAGTTCAGTCTTGCTGGGGATGCTGACGCCTTCTATAAATCCACTTTGGTTGTAGTCACAAAGAATGAGGTTGCCTTGAAAGGCTTGAAGCATGGGCCATGCTAGTTCACAGGTTGCTTGCCAACAGATTTTAGGTAATTATAGCAGGTAAGCTGTTTGTCTCCATTACAGACTTAATAGTGGGCAAATAAATATTTTTATAGCTTTACTACTACTTTTGATGTTGAAAACAAAATCCATAAAAATCTTTGGGTACCATATGCTAAGTGATGTCAAAGAGAAGAAAAATTGGCAGTCTGCAGTTCCAACTGTCACTTTACACAGTTGGCCTGTAAAAGTGGGGTCAGAATTTAACTTTAGTGGACATTTCTCTAATTTTAAATGGCAAATGAATACAAATGACAGTAACGACATGACCATTAGCACTGATCTCCAGATTAATGAATCTGTTTCATATCTGTTAGCATTTTTTTGAATGCTCAACTTGAACCCTTTTAATGGTTACTTAATTAAAGGGAATTAGAACTTTAGCAGTGTGACAATTTAATTTTAAAAAAATGAGAGAGAAATGTCACAGCTACATCTTACATTCATTTTAATTTGAGAAAATGTATTATCTTCTCAGAGAATATAAAAGAAGAGCTGAAAAGCATTTTTTCCCAAAAAAAAGTGGACTATAATAACATGAATCACAAAGTTGCCTCATATTCAGTTGTCATTTAGTCAATGTTATTAACTTGGTTTTATAATAGCTTAAGGGGGTAGATTCTCTTAGAGTAATTCAATCAGTAAGAGCAAGTTCCTTAACCCCTGTTATAGCAAATCTCTTCTATTGATTTATAGGGCATGTGGCAAATGAGGAGAAATGCAAAGCAATCATAATGTTATATGGAATATCAGACCTTAAAAGCAGTTGGTCTTGAGAGCTGGGAGCTCATCTTTGTGTTTCATTGCTACACAAACTTTCTAGTCTATTCATTTTAAGAGTTATTAGGGTATTTCAGATACAACTTCTAAATGCCACACACAATTTTAATTCCAATATGTTTTCATTTCTTGGAGAGTACAATATATACAGCTATGAGTCTAATTTCACACCTGCACTGACATAGATGGCAGCAGTCTTCCGAATGGTGTACATTTGGGAAGATGCACTGAGTGAAGGGTTCAAAACGTTTGATACTGTCTTCATTTAAAAGATGTTTGGACCTTCAAGATGGTGGAGGAGTAAGACGGGGAGATCACCTTCCTCCCCACAAATACATCAGAACTACATCTACATGTGGGACAGCTCCTATAGAACACCTACTGAATGCTGGCAGAAGACCTCAGACTTCCCAAGAAGTCTTTCCAAGGCAAGAAAATCCCATGTACCTGGGTAGGGCAAAAGAAAAAAAGAAAAAAACAAAGACAAAAGAATAGGGATGGGACCTGAACCTCTGAGAGGGAGCTGCAAAGGAGGAAATGTTTCCACACACTAGGAAGCCCCTTCACTGGCGGAGATGGGGGGTGGGTGGGAGGGAAGCTTCAGAGCCACAGAGAAGAGCACAACAACAGGGGTGCAGAGGCCAAAGCAGAGATTCCCGCACAGAGGATCGGTGCCGACCAGCACTCACCAGTCCGAGAGGCTTGTCTGCTCACCTGCCGGCGTGGGCGGGGGCTGGGAGCTGAGGCTTGGGATTCAAAGGTCAGATCCCAGGGAGAGAATTGGGGTTGACTGCATGAACACAGCCTGAAGGGGGCCAGTGTGCCACAGCTAGCCAGGAGGGAGTCTGGGAAAAAACTCTGCACCTGCCTAAGAGGCAAGAGACCATTGTTCCAGGGTGAGAGAGGAGAGGGGATTCCTTCCCTGTCTGCCCACAGATGGCAGGGCACCTCCTAAATGAGCTCCAGAGACTGGCATGAGCAGTGGCTATAAGCTCGGACACCAGAGACAGGCATGAAATGCTAATGCTGCTGCTGCAGCCACCAAGAATCCTATGTGCAAGCACAGGTCACTATCCAAACCCCCCCTGTGAACCTGTGCAGCCTGCCACTGCCAGGGTCCCTTGACCCAGGGACAACTTCCCTGGGAGAACACACGGCATGCCTCAGACGGTTGCAATGTCACTCCAGCATCTGCCGCTGCAGGCTTGCCCTGCATTCCAAATATAAATAACATACCCCTCCCTCCCTCTGGCATGAGTGAGCAAGAGCCCCCTAATCAGCTGCTGCTTTAACTCCATCCTGTCTGGGTGGGAACATAAGCCTGAGGACAACCTACACAAGAGGTGAGGCCTAAAACAAAGCTGAACTCCAGGAGCTGTACGAACAAAGAATACAAAGGGAAATTTCTCCACACAGCCTCAGGAGCAGCAGATTAAATCCCCACAATTAACTTGAGATATGCTGCATCTGTGGAATACCTTAATAGACAACGAATCAACCCAAAATTGAGGTGGTAGACTTTGGAAGCAACTGTAGACTTTAGGTTTGCTGTCAGCAACGGACTTCTTTCTGATTTTAATGTTTATCTTAGTATAGTTATTAGCACTTGTTATCATTGGTGGATTTGTTTATTGGTTTAGTTACTCTCTTCTTTTTTTTTTTTTAATTGCTTTTTAATTTTTTTAAATTTTAATTATTTTATTTTATTGCTTTTTAAATTTTTGTTCTTTTTTTTTTTTTCCTGCTTTTTTCTTCTGAGCCGTGTGGCTGACAGGGTCTTGGTGCTCCAGCCTGGTGTCATGGTCTGAGCCTCTGAGGTGGGAGAGCCAAGTTCAGGACATTGGACCACCAGGGACCTCTCCATCCCAAGTAATATCAATGGCGAGAGCTCTCCCAGAGACCTCCATCTCAGTGCTAGGATCCAGCTCTGCCCAATGGCCAGCAAGCTCCAGTGCTGGATGCCCCACGCAAAACAACTGGTAAGACAGGAACATAACCCCACCCATTAGCAGAAAGGGTGCCTAAAATCATACTAAGTTCACAGACACACCAAGACACACCACTGGATGCAGCACTGCCCACCAGAAAGACAAGAACAGGACCCACCCACCAGAACACAGTCACCAGTACCCTCCAACAGGAAGCCTACACAACCACTGAAAAAACCTCACCCAGTGGGGGCAGACACCAAAACGATGGGAACAATGAACCTGAAGCCTGTGAAAAGGAGACCCCAAACACAGTAAGATTAAGCAAAATGAGAAGACAGGAAAATATGCGGCAGATGAAGGAGCAAGTTAGAAAGCCACCAGACCAAACAAATGAAGAGGAAATAAGCAGTCTACCTGAAAAATAATTCAGAGTAATGATAGTAAAGATGATCCAAAATCTTAGAAAAAGAATGGAGAAAATACAAGAAACATTTTAACAAAGAGCTAGAAGAACTAAGAGCAAACAAACAATGATGAACAACACAATAAATGAAATTATAAATTCTCTAGAAAGAATTAGTAGCAGAATAACTGAGGCAGAAGAACGGATAAGTGACCTGGAAGATAAAATAGTGGAAATAACTACCACATAGCAGAATAAAGAAAAAAGAATGAAAAGAATTGAGGACAGTCTCAGAGACGTCTGGGACAACATTAAATGCACCAACAGTCGAATTAAAGGGGTCCCAGAAGAAAAAAAAAAGAAAGGGTCCAAGAAAATATTGAAGAGATTATACTGGAAAAATTCCCTAAAATGGGAAAGGAAATAGTCAATCAAATCCAGAAAGCTTCAGAGTCCCATACAGGAAAACTCCAAGAAGAAAACATGCCAAGACAACATATTAAGAAAACTATCAAAAATTAAATACAGAGAAAAAATATTAAAAGCAGCAAGGGAAAAGCAACAAACAACATGCAAGGGAATCCCCATAAGATTAACAGCTGATCTTTCAGCAGAAACTCGTCAAGGCAAAAGCCAGTGGCAGGACACATTTAAAGTGATGAAAGGGAAAAACCTACAACCAAGATTACTCTACTCAGCAAGGGTCTCATTCAGATTCAATAGAGAAGTTAAAACCTTTACAGACAAGCAAAAGCTAAGAGAATTCTGCACCACAAAACCGGCTTTACAACAAATCCTTAAGGAACTTCTCTAGGCAGGAAACACAAGAGAAGGAAAAGACTGACAATAACAAACCCAAAACAATTAAGAAAATTGTAATAAGTACATACATACCGATAATTACCTTATATGTAAATGGATTAAATGCTCCAATCAAAAGACATAGACTGGCTGAATGGATACAAAAACAAGACCTGTAGATACATGCCATTTACAAGAAACCCACTTCAGAACTAGGGACACATACAGACTGAAAGTGAGGGGATGGAAAAAGATATTCCATGCAAATGGAAATCAAAAGAAAGCTGGAGTAGCAATTCTCACATCAGACAAAATAGACTTTAAAATAAAGACTATTACAAGAGACAAAGAAGGACTCTACATAATGATCAAGGGATCAATCTAAGAAGATATAACAATTGCAAATATTTATGCACGCAAAATAGGAGTACCTCAATACATAAGGCAAATGCTAAAAGCCATAAAAGGGGAAATCGAGAGTAACACAATCATAGTAGGGGACTTTAACACCCCACTTTCACCAATGGACAGATCACCCAAAATGAAAATAAATAAGGAAACACAAGTTTAAATGACACATTAAACAAGATGGACTTAATTGAAATTTATAGGACATTCCATCCAAAAACAACAGAATGTTGTTTCTTCTGAAGTGCTTATGGAACATTCTCCAGGATAGATCATATCTTGAATCACAAATCAAGCCTTGGCAAATTTAAGAAAATTGAAATCATATCAAGTATCATTTCCAACCACAACGCTAGGAGACCGTATATCAGTTACAGGAAAAAAAAAACTGTAAAAAATAGAAACACATGGAGTCCAAACAGTATGCTACTAAATAACCAAGGGATCATTGAAGAATTCAAGATGAAACAAAAAAAAACCTAGAAACAAATGACAATGAAAGCACGGTGACCAACAACCAGTGGGATGCAACAAAATCAGTTCTAAGAGGGAAGTTTATAGCAGTGCAATCCTACCTCAAGAAACAAGAAAAGTCTCAAATCAACAACCTAACCTTTCACCTAAAGCAAGTAGAGAAAGAAGAGCAAAAATAAAAAACCCAAAGTTATCAGAAGAAAAGAAATCATAAAGTTCAGATCAGAAATAAATGAAAAAGAAATGAAGGGTAACGATAGAAAGATCAATAAAACTAAAAGCTGGTTCTTTGAGAAGATAAAAAAAATTGATAAACCATTAGCCAGGCTCATCAAGAAAAAAAGGGAGAAGATTCAAATCAACAGAATTTGAAATGAAAAAGGAGAAGTAACAACTGACACTGCAGAAATACAAAGGATCATGTGAGATTACTACAAGCAACTATATGCCAATAAAATGGACAACCTGGAAGAAATGGACAAATTCTTAGAAAAACACAACCTTCTGAGACTGAGCCAGGAAGAAATAGAAAATATAAACAGACCAATCATAGGCACTGACATTGAAACTGTGATTGAAAATCTTCCATCAAACAAAAGCCCAGGACCAGATGGTTTCATAGGCGAATTCTAACAAACATTTAGAGAAGAGCTAACACCTATCCTTCTCAAGCTGTTCCAAAATATAGCTGAGGGAGAAACACTCCCAAACTCATTCTACTGGCACCCTGACACCAAAACCAGACAAAAATGAAACAAAAAAAGATAACTACAGAACAATATCACAGATGAACATAGATGCAACAATCCTCAACAAAATAGTAGCAAATAGAATCCAACAGCACATTAAAAGGATCATACAACATGATCAAGTGGGGTTTATCCCAGGAATGCAAGTATTCTTCAATATATGCAAATCAATGTGATACACCACATTAACAACCTGAAAAATAAAAAACATATGATCATATCAATAGATGCAGAAAAAGCTTTTGACAAAATTCAACACCGATTTATGATAAAAACAGTCCAGAAAGTAGGCATAGAGGGAACTTACCTCAGCATAATAAAGGCCATATATGACAAACCCACAGCCAACATTATTCTCAATGGTGAAAACAGAAACCATTTCCTCTAAAATCAGGAGCAAGAGAAGCATGCCCACTCTCACCACTATTATTCAACATAGTTTTGGAAGTTTTAGCCACAGCAATCAGTAAAGAAAAAGAAAAAGAAATAAAAGGAATCCAAATCGGAAAGAGGAAGTAAAGCTGTCACTGTTTGCAGATGACATGATACTATACATAGAAAATCCTAAAGATGCTACCAGAAAACTACGGGAGCTAATCAATGAATTTGGCAAAGTAGCAGGATATAAAATTAATGCACAGAAGTCTCTTGCATTCCTATACACTAATGATGAAAATTCTGAAAGTGAAATTAAAGAAACACTCCCATTTACCATTGCAACAAAAAGAATAAAATATCTAGGAATAAACCTACCTAGGGAGACAAAAGACCTGTTTGCAGAAAACTGTAAGGCACTGATGAAAGAAATTAAATATGATAAAAACAGATGGAGAAATATACCATGTTCTTGGATTGGAAGAATCAATATTGTGAAAATGACTATAGTACCCACAGCAATCCACAGATTCAATGCCATCCCTATCAAATTACCAATGGCATTTTTCCATTGCTGATCCCTCTTATTCCTTTGGATAACATTTTCTTTGCTTGTTTATACTCTCAGGGTTTACTTTTGCCGATATAAGGAAACACATATACATATTCATGGCATCTTTTTTTAATACTATATTATATTCTGTAATTTGCCTTTCTCACTTAACAGTATATCTTAGAGATTACTTCATTTCAATGTATATGAAATTATTTTTACTCGCTTTTACTGCTTCATGTTATTCCATTGGTATGGATTTAGTGGTGGTGTTAGTTTCTAATTTGATAGGATCAGTTTCTAATTTGATAGGATAATATATTGTAAGCTACGTAGGGGTCAAGGGCAGAAGGGGTCAAGGGCAGTTAGAAGACTATCGCAGTAGGTCATGTGAAAAATAGCTTGGAGTATGGTAGCAGTGGTGGAGGTGATGAGAAGTAGTCAAATTAGGAAAAATTTTGAAGATGCAGCCATTTGGGGATACTGATAACTTGATTATGGACTGAGAGAGGAAAATAACAAATGCACATTTTGTGCCTGAACATGGTGGGAGTGGAATGCCATACACCAAAGGGAGAGTTGGTATGGATGTGTGGAATAGCAAATGTTGATTTTGAGACATACTACTTTGAGATGCTTTTTAGATATGCAAGTGGAAATGATGTATGGCTAATTATGTGAATCTGAAATTCAAGGGAGGAGCTCTTAATGGGATGGAGCTCTAAATTTGGGCATTAATAATTTAATTCTATTATTTCATTTCCCATCTAGCATTGTGATGAATATTTGTTTCTTTCCTGTCAGATTTTTGGTTTGGGTCTTGACTCTGGCACTTGCTATGTGATCTTGGACAAGCCACTAGACTATAAAACTGTTTTTTCATCTATAAAATGATGAAAATAATAGTACCTACCTCAAAAAATTAATGTTTGGAGATAATATATGTAAAGTACTTAACATAATATCTAGCATTTTGTATACTTTTAATTAATATTAGATAATATTATTTTTATGAGTCATTCCTCAGGGCAATCTCAAGATGTATATAATTAATTCAACAGATGTTATTTTACCTCTTTATGTGACACCTATGTTCATCTATCTGCTAGTTTTGGTAGCATAAATATATGACATAGCTCCTGCCTTGAAGACCTCATGGTATCATTATTCCCATACTATAATTGGAAAATTTGGCTTAAGGGAAGACTCGCACTTGTTTAAATAATTAATTAGTGGAGTATTATTTTTACAGTCAGGCATGCTTTGTGAAAATTTGACCTAGCAACAATTGATGAAGTCTGGGAGCAAATTCAAATAAAAACCACATCTGACCATATTTTTATTTTGTCCTGAAAAAACCATGTATAGTCTTTTTATCTGGGATGCTGAACTAGCATATTGATTTATAGAACCCAACAAATGTGTACAGAGTCCTTGCCCTGCTGATTATATCTCAGTCTAATTGTAGCATATGTGCTAAATCGATTGTTCAAATGGACAGGTGGATAAATAGTAAGCAGGTGAAGCTTGAAGGTGGTGGGCCAAACAAGCCTTTACTTGGAGTGTATCTAAATGTATTAAGGAAGGCTGGGCGAAGAACTAAAGAAGGTTTGATTCCTGCAACCACACAATAGGGAAAATGAAGTGAAGCGGTGAAAAGATAGCCAGAGAATATTTGCAGATAGAAAGGATTTCTTTGCATTTGACTTTTACATACATGCATTCTCTCATAATAATAATAATACTGATGACAATTGTATTGGGGTTGCCTCTTTATAGATGAGAAACTGAGGATTTAGAGAGGATGAATAACTTGCCCAGAGTCACTCAGCAAACAAATGAGAGCCCAGATTTCCAGTCTTATAGTCACTACCAAATTCTTGCTCTGCCCATCACACTGCAGTACGAGTCCACTGAAGACTCAGAGTGAATGATTTCTTACTTCTGGTGTCTTTCCTTTTATTTCAGAGAAGTTGTTCACTGCATTTGTTGCCAGGAAAAGACTCTGACTTTGAATGAATATCACTATACATTGAGAATTTAGTAGATATTTCCTGATTAATCCTCAAATTAACTCAATGAAGTAGAAATGATTATTACTCTTTTTAAAATGAGGAAATCATGCCTTAGAAAGTAAGTAATTTGTAAAAGTTCTCACAGGTCTCTCAGCAATTAATGGAGCTGAGATTCTATCTCAGGTTTACTGAACCCAAACCTAGTCCTTTTCCTCACCCAACAGAGCTCTTGTGTCATAGGCCAGATGAATTTGTCAGCTTTTTATGACTTACTTTCTGACTCCCTTTCTGCTTCTTATTTATCTTTCATGATGATACTAAAGCATCATTTCTATGAAGTCTCTTAGAAATGATCGAGCTGAGTTATTCATTTCCTCGATGTGCTCCTATGGCAAATTGCCTGTGATACTTATTTTCTTTTCTCCCCATATTCTGCTGTAGTGACTAGTCTTCCACACCAGACATTGAGTTCCTTTAGGCCAAGAGGCTGCTTAACATACCTTTGAAACTGGAATGCACTAAGTGAATTTCTCTCTAGAATCAAAACGTCATTGTTGTTTAGACAGTTGTATTTTTCCCTCTTTTGCAGTTTAAAAAAGAAAAAGAAACAACAAACCTCTGTTGGGTATGATGAGTGAAGAAGAAGATAATAGGTTGTATTTAGGGTAAAGGTATTAAATAAAGCAACTTAAAATATCTTGGCAATGATGGAAACCCATGGCCAAAAAGGGAAAAAAAAGTTAAAAATAGAGCCTCATATTTCCTCATAGTTTGCAAACTAGCGATTTATGTGGGCTCAAGTGAATATTGATGGTTTTACTTCAAGGATTAACTACTGGAATGTAGAGATAACTGAGATGATTAGGTAACTCAAGATGCTGAGGGTTTTTTTTGTTTTTTTTTTTTAAATTAAAAGTAATGAGTTGGTTAAAGATAAGAAGAGAAGAAAGAAACTGGTATAAATGATTATTTTATAGTGTGTGGGGAATAGTTGATTGGATCCTCAAAGCTTGCCCTGAGGATCTGATGCTACAGATCAAAAGAGATAAGAAGTTTACTAGTGGAAACACAGATGTGTGAGACTAACTTCAGAGACCTCAGCAGGGGAGATTAGAAAGAAGGGAGCACCAAGGAGCCCAGAAAAACTAATCTCTTCTGAGAGAACAGTGAGTTGGAAAGACTTAAAATCTTAGTAAGGTGTTCCTATGGGGTCCATGCTACCAAAGGGAGCATGCAAGAAACTAGGGTAGATGCAACACAGTAACATTTTACTTGAGGGACAGCTTCATGTGTAGAGAGAATATAGACTCGGGAATCACCTTGACCTGTTTGAAATCCCTGTTCTAACTCTTACTACTTTTTAACTTCTGTGAAACTTACTTTCTGGGAGTGGGGAGTGGGGCAAGTAGAGGAAAGAGACATATATCCAGTGGTTCTTTGGAAGTACGGATGTCAAAGTGCATGTAAAGAGCGTAACTAAGTATCTGGCACATTCTAGGTTATCAATTTATCTTCCCTGCACACTCTGCACTTCTGTTTCCTTGTGTTTTATTAAAGTCCTTTCCTTCTTATCCTCTTAGTATGAGTTTAGAAATAGGAGCAGATATTAGAATCTAGTAGGGTAATATAAGAAAGATGAGATAAACAGAAAAGGAAATGATGTAATAAAATGTCAGTAGAAAAATATAGAGACAGTTTAAAAGAAAGCAGACAGTTTTTAGAATTATTTTATTGGCAAGGGAACAAAACTGGGATTTCGATTCTAACAGTGGGACTATGGTACACAAATGACTAAACCTTTCTGTTCTTGAGTCTTCTGTTTTTATATCTGTAGAGTAAGTACCATAGCACCTCGACAGCCATATAAAAACTTGGGGGGAAGGTAGAATGTATGTTTAAGTCCATTAAAGAAGTTTAAACCTACAGTCATCAAATTGATTGACCTTCATCGAGTTATAACGGAACTGGCTAGATAGGCCTATTAGAACTCTCTGATGTTGAGTTTGTATTCTCAAAATTCAGATTGCTGCAGACTTACAGGTCAGTTAATTTACTAGGTGTATAAATAAAACATTTAAATCATTCTCTTATTATTAATGCATAAGGAGCTGGAGATAATACCTGAATACAACTAATTTAGATGCATCCAAACAAAACAAACTGTTCATTAAAACATCAGTGCTGTTATTAATCAAACATTGCCATAGAAATTTACTTTAAATGATACTGAAATTAATAATAAAAATAACATTCATAAATTCATGAATAATATTAATGAACACAAACATATAATATTATTATTGTAGTCATTATTAATTACAATGCTAATATTAAGTCCTTTACTTTTGAGCATCATATCTGATATTCTCAACAATCCTGAAAATTGGTACTGTTATCTCACTATTAACATTTAATCAGTGAAAAAGAAATGATGCTCAGAATAGATTATTGACTCTTAAAAATCATGAAGTGAGAAAACGGAAACAGGACTTGAACCAATTCTTCAGATATCAAATCTCTTGTCCTACTAGGCAAACTATGCTTTGAACATTTATATTCAGACAGACCGTTTTGGGGGGCTTCTGTGTATCAAAGTGGGAAATGTCACTAATAGGATTTAGGATTTAGCCTTTGATTTTTCTATTATTAGAACCTGTATATCTAAATCTCTTCCAGGCCACTGTTCCTAATTAAGTCCCTGTATTAGCTTGCTAGGGTTGCCATAACAAAGTACCAGGGAGTGGGCAGCTTGAACAACAGAAATTTATTTTCTCACATTTCTGGAGGCTAGAAGTTCAAGATCAATGTGTTGGCCAGGTTGGGTTCTACTAAGTCCTCTCTCTGCTTTTAGATCCATTTTCTTCTAATGTCTACACATGGTCTTCCCTCTGTGAGTGTCTGTGTCCTAATTTCCTCCTAAAAGACACCAGTCATATTGGATTAGGGCACACCCATGAGACCTCATTTTACATTAATTACTTCGTTATAGGCACTATTTCTAAATATGGTTGCATTTTGAGATACTGGCAGTTAAGGCTTCAGTATAGGAATTTGGAGAGGACACAATTCAGTCCCCACTTTTTATCCTCCAATTTTATTGAAATATAATTGACATATAACATTATATTAGTTTTAGGTATACAACATAATGATTTGGTATATAGGCATACCTCATTTTATTATGCTTTTCCCTATTTCGATGTTCAGATGTTATGTTTTTTACAGACTGAAGATTTGTGGCAACCCTGCATCGAGCAAGTCTATTGGCATCATTTTTCCAACAGCATTTGCTCACTTAGTGTCTCTGTGTCACATGTTGGTAATCCTCACAGCATTTCAAACTTTTTCAATATTATTATATTTCTTAGGGTGAACAGTGATCAGTGATCATTGACAAAGACATTACTACTATGACTTGTTGAAGGCTCGGATGACGGTTAGCATTTCTTAGCATTAAAGTATTTTTTAAATTAAAGTATGCACATTGTTTATTTAGACCTAATGCTATTGTGCACCTAATAGACTACAGTATAGTGTAAACATAACTTTTATATGCACTGAGAAACCAAAAGACTTGTGTAATTTGCTTTATTACAATATTTGCTTCATTATGGTGGTCTGGAATGGAACCCACAGTATCTCCCAGCTATGTCGATTATGTACATTTTGTAAAATGACAACCACAGTAAGTTTATTCATCACCACACATACTTACAACTTTTTTTTCTTATGATGAGAACTTTTAAGATCTACCCTGTTAGCAACTTTCAAATGTAATCTAGAGCATTGTCAACTATAGTCACCATGCTCTACATTATAGCTCCAGGACTTATTTAACTCATAGCTGGAAGTTTGTAGCCTTTGATCACTTTCAACCATTTTGCCTACTCCCCGCCCCCACTTTTGGCAATCACCAATCTGTTCTCTATATCTATGAGTTTTTTTTTTTTTTTTAAAGATTCCATGTATAAGTAAGATTTTATAGTATTTGTCTTTCACTGTCTGATTTATTTCACTTAGCATAACACACTCAAAGCCCATCCATGTTGTTGCATTTGTCAGGATTTCTTTTTTTTTTTTAATAGCAGAAATATATATATGGAGAGAGAGTTTTTTTATCAATTGATCCATCAGTGGATACTTACATGGTTTTCATGTCTTGGTCATTGTAAACAATGCTGGAATGAACATAAGAGTGCAGATATCTATTCAAGATAGTAACTTCATTTCCTTCAGGTGTATACCCAGAAGTGAAATTGCTGAATCACTTTTTGTTGAAATTCTCACTTTGTTCATACATTGTTCTCCTAGCTGCGGTAAGCATCTTTATGACCATTATTTTGAACTCTTTATCAGGTAAATCACTCACCTCCATTTCATTAAGGTCATCCAGCCTGGCCCTATCTCTTGGTTGTCTGTTAAACCTTTGTGATTCCATGACAACCTTTTTTGTTCTTAGTGGTTCCTAGTAGTTGAGGGTGAGCCAAGACCTCTCAGGGTCCCAAAAGGAAGATCTCAGTCAGCACCTTGATGCTGGTTGATTGGAAGCTGGCTCTTCAGAGAGGAGCTTTTAAAGCAGACCTCTTTCAGGGAAATACTAGGATCTGGGTGTTTCCATCTTCTCCCTCTGTGCTGAGCCCTGGGGGAATAGTCACATAACTGTTTCATTTTTTGCTACAATCCTGTGGGACCCATGAATGTAAGCTCCCTGGCCAACAGAGTCAGGTGATCAAGTGGTGCATCTTCTGGCCAGCAGCTGAAAAAACAGGGGCACCAGATGTGTGTATAAACTTGTTCCAGGTAGACACTGGTGACCTAGAATGGGCAAGAGGGAAATTTGGAGATGGTGACTGCCAGCCTCCCTGGTGTCCAGGATAGACTGAAGTCTGTCCCGAGATGTATATTTAATTAGAAGCCAACCCTCAGACAGCCCCTGTTAACGTATGCAAATAGGCCTTTTTAAGGGAAAGACTGGGAGATAGGCATTTCTTTCTGCTCCCTCTGCACTGAGAACTGGAAGGAGAGCTAGTTGAGAAGTATTCATTTGTTTGCTATAATCGTGTGGGACCTAGAACTGAAGCCGCACTAGCCACCAGCAGCAGGTGATCAAGGGTGTGTCCCCTGGGTGGCAGCTGCAACAGCCAGGGTATCAGATATATGCACCCTGGGTATCAGATATATGCACCCTGGAGCTGGCCAGATAAAAATGCAGAGATGGCACCTGCAGGCCTTCTAAGTCTCTGGAAAAGATTACAGTATGTTCCTAGATGTGTCTTCAGTTAGAAGCATGACCCTCAAGCAGAGGCTCAAGATATGCAAAAGTACCTCTTTCAGGGAAAGACTGGGAGCTGGGCATTTCTGTCTGCTGCCTCTGCTTAGACCCTTGGGGATGTCGACTGAAAAAAATCTGCACAACCTAAAAGTTGAGAATTATGATTTATTCGGTGGTCTTACTGAGGACTACAGGCTGGGATACAGCCTCTCTGATAGCTCTGAGGAACTGTTCAAAAGAGGTAAGGAAGGAGCCAGGATATACAGGAGTTTTGCAAAAACAAAACAAAACAAATGAACAAACAAAAATACCCCATGTAGTTGAACATCAAAAGATACTGCTAATCACAAAAAAACAGACAAGTTAATGATTTTAGTGCTTTTCTATGCATAAGAAGATGCAGGAGTCTGGGATTATTGAAATTATTCCTTTGGCATGCATCTTAAATATCTAGGAAAAGTATCCTGTTTTTCTCCATCATGAATTCCCCTCAGGGTACACTGTCTGGGGGTGGCTGCAGTAGCTGATAGATTTCTGGTGAATACATCCTTTGTTTACTGAAATGGCAGGCAACATTCTCTGTCCACAGGGGATAGTCATGGCCAAACCTTGCGATCCCATTCAGAACTGCTTGTTTGCTGTAGTCTGGTGGGTCTTTTGGAAGCAAGTCCCTCTTGCTTTCAGAGCTGGGTATTTTGGAGGCCCATAACTCTGGTGGAAGACTTAAAAGTTGGGGTGCTAGATATTGGGTCCAAACCCTTCACTCCTCAGGGTGAAGCTAGGAGTTGTAAGTTCCCATGTAGAGCTGTAGATTCAGTGTATCCATAGGTGGAGGTAATTTCAACAGTCTCCTATGTCACCACCTTGGACCAGAACCCCACCACCCTGCTCACCTTTTTTTCCATGTGTTTCAGTAAAGCTCATGTACCCCTTGCCATGTGATCTTTGTTGTGTGATGGTAACTCTCCCTATAGAGAACTGAATCAAAGCTGATTCAGAAATCTGCTCAGAGGAATTTGGCATCAATAGCACAGATGTAAGAACCAATTTAGTCTGTCCCCAAAGAGGAAGTTGGTAGAGTCTTACAGTTCATTGGGTTGCAAGGAAGAGAAACCCAATTAATCTAACTTAACCAAACACAGGGAATTGTGAGAACTATTTGTTCTTTTATTAAATTATTGGTTTATTCGTTCAACAATTATTTAAGGATTGCCTCCTATAAGCACTATTCTAAGTAGTAAGAAATACAAAAGGAAACAAAACATACTAAAATCCTTACCCTTCTGGAGTTTACAGTGGAAAAAAAAATGAGAGGAGGAGGCATATAAACATAACAAATAAATTATTTGGTACATAGGTGGTAAAATGTACTATGGAGGAAAATAGAACAAGGGAAGTATAGGTGATGGATGAATGAGAGTGATTGCTATTAAGGTGGTCAACTATCCTGGTTTGCCCGGAACTGAGGGAGTTACTGAGATGTAAGACTTTGAATGCTGAACTCAGGATAGTCTGAAGCAAATGAGGATGGCTGGTCAACCTACTGCAAATTCAGGAAGTATTTTGACAGGAAGCACTTGCTGGAAGTTGTCTCTGAGAAAAGACGTTTGACCAAACACCTGTAGGAGGTGAAAGGGTGATCCAGGTGTATATCTAGGAGAAGGCAATTCCCAGGCAGAGATTAAAGCAAATTCCAGGAGCTTGAGACAGATGAATGCCTGATATGTTTCAGAAATACAAGAGGACTAGAGTGGCTGGTATCTAGGAAGTCGAGGAGGAGAATGGTAAAAAATGAGGCCAAAAAGTGTCACATAAGACCTTATAGTCAATAGAAAGACAGTAACTTTTACTACTTGCATAGTGGAGAACTAATGCAGGAACTTAAGGCAAATATTATCATAATCTGACTTAAATTTTAAAATGATCATTCTTGAGGTTGGCTGAGAATAAACTTCAGAGGGTAAAGGTACAAGCAAAGAGACAAGTTAGAAAGCTATTGCAGTATTCCAGGCAAGAGATGATGGCAGTTCAGAGAAGGGGAAATGGTGAGTTCTGGCGTTCTGTTTACATTTTGATTTGTAAACTGACAGATGTTGCTGATCTAGTGGATCTGGACTATAAGACAAAGAGAAATGTAAAAGGAAACTGCTTTTTATGACATTAAAGTTGGGATACTGAGTAGGGGAGTATATTGGATATATTACACAAAAGAAATCTACTCTTTATGTGAGGATTACAGACACATCATCTATGTTGATAGGAAGAAAGAACATGTGCACGGGGTGAGATATGGAGGTGGGAGTTTCTGGAAGTGCTTTTGTAATTGTTCTTGCTTTTTCAGGTTGTAGAAGAAATGTTATCTTAGAGAGAGGATGGAGGCTAGGAGAATAAGGACTGGAGGTTTGAGGAGATAGAAAGTACGAAATCATCATATTAAAGTTGCGAAAGTAAATACTCCAGGGAAAGGTAGTAAGATTTTTGGGTGGTATTAAAGGCTCACTTGAAATCAGAGGTCACTATATTAAAATAGATTCAGATAATGTGACTGTGAGGTTTTTTTAGCTACTTTTAGCTGCATGGTATCAGACATCGAATAGCTGGAAAATTGGATTTAACTAAGGTGTAAGTTTCAACAAAAGGAGTATTTCAAAGTTAGAGGTAAGGAGATGAGAAAATAAACAAGGAATTCATTTTTAAATGATTGACCTTACAATTTAAGCAGGGCTAAGGGAGAAATGAGAGGAAATTGAGAGGGTTAAAAGATACTGAGAAGGTGATAAGTGTCAGTTACAGGCTTTGGTGTGGTGGAATAATCACTAAACTGGGGGAACAAAAGGTGATGCATACATGGGATATTTCACAGATTCCAAGAGAATAAAGAGCCTCCTATATTCCTGGAATCAGATATGAGAAGGGCTACCTTCTCTGTGTTTCTGAGGTTGCATGGTTTCTCATCTTTCTTTTTCTTTGCATGCCTGCTTCATTTTTCTCCTTGTTTCTGGAGAGTTACTTTCTCTCCTTTGGTGGATCTATAGTAATACCTAACCCAGCATTACATGGAATCCCAGTTAAAAAGTCCTAAAGTGTCCATGAGAAAGAGGAAGGTTGGCCTAACTTGGCACCAACCTTTTTCCAATCAGCTGATGCCAGAGATATGATATCATATCCTACCACTGCTATGCAGATGTAATGAGAACTGACTTCTGAGAAGGGGGAACAAGCAGACTTTTTAATAAGAGTGTGTAGAGGCTAGGAAGAAATTATTATTAGAGGAAGTAATGGAATTTTATGAAAGTCAATGGAGCATCATGTTAATGGTCATCATGGACTAGTTTCAGACTAAAGTGAGAGGGAGGTAACTATGGTTTTACTTTCATGTTGAGTCTTCCAGGTAGAGGTCATTTGTCATTCCTTGGTTGAAAATGAGTTGACAATTCATGTCCTCTGGATTTTCCAGCCACCTAAGACACCCTTGTCTCAGTCTTGCTCTTTCATATCTTACTCAACTTTTGAGGCTTGCCTCAAGTTCCATCTATAAGTTTCATTTCCCCAACTCATCTTGTTCATATGATTTTCTGAGCCCTGTGTAAAATATAATGTCTGTACCACATCTTTAATTCTCCATCACTGGCAATTTGCATTGTTTTTCAGTCTTCCATGTTTCCCACACAATAAATCTGCTCCATTTTTTCCTCTCTGGCTCTATTCTGGAAGCAGTGAGTGGGTGAGTATTTGGAAGGAACAAAGCACCATGAGCTATAAGATTAAAGAACTCTCTGACTGCTATTCCCTTACTAGTGGTAAGATGATTTTTTCCTAGCTGCAGCAAGAAAACCTGAGCATATATGTTTGTTGAGGGGCTGGAAGGAAATCTCCTTTTAATATCCCAGGAAATCAAGGGGTTAATTTCACAGTTCACAGCCTTTATCAGGCAAGCAGTGGGGCTCTGTGGTGTCTATGTCAGCCAGTGAATTGAACTGAGTAGTAGACCTTCTGATTTTTCCTTCTAGTAACTTTATATGTTGAAAATCTCCCAGTGTTGTGCCTCCACCATCTAAATCAAGACTTTAAAATTTAGTAGAAAACTTTTAAGATGTGAATACCAAGTGCCTTGGTGTACTGAAAGCTTAAAATTGCTGGGTGTTTGCAGGAGCCACTGATGAGGCCATTGTGATTTAACAATAGACTGGGCTCTCTATTGAATAAATGAGTGAATGATGAACACAGTCTCGAATTCTTTATATTCAATCAAGGCTATTTTTTATCTATTGTTCAGGTATTTATATGGCTAAGTGAAAGCATATGATCCAATTTTCTTTCCTTATTCCTGATTTATCATACACTAAGGTATATTAGAAAAGAGATCTTGATGAAAAACAGTCTTGGGCTTGAATTCTGGTACCAGGCTTTGTTAATTGTAAAGTTGGTCAAGTAATACCATTGTCGTAACCTTAACCTCCCCATCTTGATAAACTTTCCTGGATTCAAATCCCAGTTCTGTCACTTTCTAGCTTATAATATTGAGAGAGTTCTCAACCTTTTGTTCCTCAGTTTCCCCATCACTAAAATAATGATTAGAATAGCACTGAACTCATAGATTTATTGTAAGGATTAATGTGATAAAAAGTAAAACAATTAGAATATGATAGATATATGAGGAACATTCAATAATTATTACTTATTATAATCTGCTGTTGAGGTAAAAGTTTCCTTTCACAGGGTTGTTGAACAAAGTAAGGTCGGGATAATGTAGTGTCTGTGATATACAGATAGATAGATAGATCTCAATAAACATTAGGTTAATTTGGATCTGAATCTAGATGAAACACATTTTCTCATTCTCCTTTCTTGAATAAACTGGATCTCAGACCATGGATTTGGGCTGAAGAAGTCCCACAGGACTAGGGTGAGGATTAACTGAGATGTGTCCTCTAGATAAAAGGTGTGAAGCTGAAAGAGTGTCAAGGAGAGAAACTAAAAATAAAGTGAGATAGAAAGTACAGCGAGATCAAGAGAAATAGTATCTTGATATCCGATAAAATTACTGGAGCACAGGAAGGTTTTGAAGGATGAGAGAGAGAGAGAGAGAGAGACAAGCACCATGAAAAATTCCTTAGTTTACTGGTGTTAACTGCTGCTTGGACTCTTAGGCACTAGAATGGGGTAGATACCATTGACCAAACACTTGGTCAGTACCTGTCGAATAGTTTGTTCAGCTGTTGAGGAAGGGAAAGGGCCTTCTGATTAACCTACTTTATTTCAAAGAAGCAGGTAGAGGTAGGGAGTTCCTGTTTCATCCCTGAGAAGGAAAAGGTATTGGAAGACACCTCTCAGTCTCTCCACCCTCATTGATTTCCTCCTCTTTACCAAGGAAGAATGATATTTCTTGTTGATAAAATTAGAACAGAGATAAAGTATATCCTGGCTTTTTGGGTCTTGCTCTTTCTGTCTTGGACCTATTTGTATTCAGATCAATTGAGTTCATTTTCACTATTCTGTTTACCATACATGGCCATCCATACCCTCTGTCTACCTTGCACTAGACACAGACAGCAGTGGGGAAGTTGCACTTCTATAGCTGCCCTGCTTTGGAGTCATTCAGTTCAGTGAGGAAGGGACTAGTGTTCTCCAACGCTCCTTTATTAGGAAACCTGCACTTTAGGTTAGAAGGCTGATATCTTGTACCCTGTTTAGTGTCGGTTTCTATTTATCCAAATTTTCTATCCCTTGACACCGTATGTTAGGGTTTAGAGTGCTAATTAATCAAACCCTTCACCACTCTCACCAGCTACTGATTTAACCAGTTGAAATAAGTCAGAGATGGGGGTGGAGAGCGGGATGGAGGTCTTCCTGATGTTGTTCCCTTCAAGGCATACATAAGTCATTCTTTCCCCTTTAAGAAAAAAAAAAAAATGGGGCATAAAGGATTAGTATAAGTGTCATTCCCTAACAAGGACCAATTTGAAATTATTGTGTCTTGATGTCACATATAGACATAACCTTAAGTTCCCATCTAACCCCATAGTTCTAAAGTATTGATATTAAAATCCAAATTATCCAGTAAATGCAATAAACCTAATATAATTTGTGTGGACAGGAGACAGGGCAGGAATTAATTTTAAAATGTTCAAAAGATGCCTATTTATCTTTTTATGTATGACTCAATAGAGACATTTTATGCACTCCTATTCTCTAAACATCAAACCATGTTCATAGAGAGATGCCAGAGAGCAAATTGATCAAAGACTAACAACAAAAAGAATTGATAAATATATACCCAGACACCCTAAGCCCACCTTGTTAGGGTGTCTGGGTGGGTGTCATGAGATTTGTATTAGATCCAACTTAATTAGCAGTTTGACTCTCTCTTAGAATGGTGTAAATAGTAAGGGAAATTTGCAAATTAGGTCAATTTGAGAGGTATAGCACCTATTAAGAAAAATAGATGAATTGATTAGAAAAAGAAGTAGGAAGACTGCTGAACAAATAAAAGAGAACATAACCCTGCCAACTTCTTGACTTTTAGCCTCTATAATGGTGAAAGAATAAATTTTTGTTATTTTAAACCACACTGTTTGTGATACTTTGTTCTGGCAACCTGGAAAATTAATGCATAACAGAAAAACATGGCTTTGGAGCCAGAATGACCTGAAGTTGATTCAGTCTGTCACTAATTAGCTCTGAGTCACTGAGCTAATAATTGTTTTGATGCCTCTTTCAATCTACGAAATGGGCATAAGGGAAACCACACACTGTGAAGTTTGAAATGGATAATTTTTGCAATTTAGTGTTTATAAATTTTTAAAAAATCTTATTTGTCATTATTATTGTAGTTGTTGCTATTAAGTGAAATTACACTGGTGGCTCTTCTGTCTAAGGAACATTCCTAAAAGAAGTCTGGTTTCCTACTGAGAAAAATATCATAGACAGTTAACACATCAGTCTGACTACTTCTTCTATGTAATTCAGCTTCTGGCTGAATTTGGAGTCTCCTCCTATTCTTCTGACTACAAAATGTAAATTTGACTATTCTATAGGGATGAATACTATCCTTAGTAAACATCCATTCAGTCATGGATCCCATCCTGTCTTTAGCCTGTTACCGTCTATCCATCTTGCCGAGATCATAGAGATGACATCTCTCTACTCACTAACAGAATTCATTCTACAACATCAGTTGAAACTGCAGCATAGCTCTGACCATCCCAGAATGGAACAGAGCCAACATCATTAACAAGACAGGCCCTGCAGGTAACGGCTGCTTGTTTTTTCCTGTCAAGTTTCTAGTTCTTAGGGTGAGGAGCTAGGTGAGATGAAGCAGAGCAGGTTTTTAGAAAGCTCTTGACAGATGGGTTCTCTGCCTCTTTGTAGCCTAGGTAGGATCAGTAGAAACTTGTCACACACACGCACATACAATCCTGCTCAAGGTAATGAGCATTGACTAATACAATTTTATTTGTGCCTCTGCAAAATGTTTCTGGTCAAAGGTCAGTGTTTGTGGGCAAATGCTGGTATTTATTTTCTCATAGAGGTTGTTGTACAGCTCGCTGGAGTGGGATTAGAAAAACAATGAAAATACACATACCGCATGAATGAAAATACACATACTGCATGTAATCTCCTCCCACCACTGCCCACCTCACACACACACACACACACACAAATACACTCAAACATGTTTATCAGAAAACTCTTACACTTAAAAAGAACAGGTTAGGAACATGGAGTCTGAAGTCAGCCAGATTTGAGTGTTCCACTCACTAGCTGTGTGACATCTCAAAACGTCAATTTTCTGATCTGTTTAATGGATCAGAAATTGGAAATGAACAGTTTGACTCTCATAGGCTTTTGTTGATTTTTTAACAAGTTTAGCTCCTCCTTTAGACTGACTCTTTAAGGAGAAATTCTATATTTTTTTTCTACATCATCAGCATCTAGCATAATACTTGATATGTGAGAAACATTTCACACTTGCTTAGTGAAGGCTAGGTGATGCTTAAGTCAGGTTTGTTTCCTATACAGTATGTGTTTTTTTCCAAGTCACTTCACTTCTTTCAAACTCTGTCTCCTTAATGTGAGAACTATAATAGATAAGGTACAAAATAATGTCTTAGGTCTTTGCCACTGTTAATATTCACGGAGTCACTGGTTGTTCATAGTGGGGGAAAAGGAGATGATGTTTTCATATGATAGTTTCCTTTATTTGGATTAAATTTCATAGCCATTGGACTTTTTCCCCAATGCTTGCTCATTTGTATCCAATGGCAAATACTCAGCTGAGTAAAATGGAATCTAGCAGAACATGCACTATTTAGAGGAACCTCAGATCTTTATTTGAATGTCTTGCTGTAGTCCAAGAGAATTAAGGATGAGGAATATATCATCACTCACCACTTTGTCACGGTCTACGTAGGTGCTATCTCTTGATAGTTTTCACTTTTTTGTGGAATAATCACATTTCCTTGCCTTTTGGGGAGAAATCAGAGTGAGCCAAAATAATACTGCTTTAGGCAAAACATATGCTTTGTATTTATCACAGTTTTCAGCAATACCTACATTGTCTCTATTGACAATTCATTTTAAGCTATTCTTGGTTACATTCATTTCTCCCTTTAATTGAATATATCATAAGCAGAGCACTTTGGACTCTGTCCTTCCACCCATCCTGGGCTGGAGGAATCAGGAAATAGTAGTTCTAATATTTTCTTCTTTCACACTTTGGAAATTGGTCAATTCTAAGTTTATGTAAGGGAAAGCAAAACAAGTAGAGGTATATATTTTTCTGACTGGCTAACAAAGCTGCCATCTTGCACTTTAATTGAGGATTCAGAGAGAAGTCTCTGTGGTGTTTTGAGGTGTCATACATGCAGGAGACACAAGTGGCAGCTGGTTGCTGTGGAGGTAGCAAATGTGCAAATTCACTAATTAGAGAAATGCAAATTTCAAAGACATATTCTGTTATATCCTGCAGCCATGTCGAAACAATCGACATAGGAAGGATCCTAAGAGTGCCCACCTTTGGGGGATCTTGGAGCCAAGATGTGGTTGGTTTACACTTATTGGTACACACTGAAGCAGCTGCTACTGCTCTAGATGCAGAGAGGTTGAATACGGGGAAAATTTCAGTTGTGAGGGCAAAGAGAGGAATCTGATGGACCTTTAACCTGGGTGACCTACTTGTGAACCATTTGACATCACAGAATCCCTTGTATTCCTGTACTCTGTCCTGTCTTTGATTCAGTCTTAGATAGCACAATGTGCAGAGTATACTGGTGATATGGGAAGAAAATGGGTTAAATATGTGTGTATTCTTTTCATTTCTGAGCAAGTGACCAACTATGAGAACAAGGGATTAAACTAGGGAATTCCTTGGTGGTCCAGTGATTAAGACTCCATGCTTCTACTGCAAGGAGCCTGGATTCGATCCCTGGTCTGGGAACTGAGATCTATCAAGCCACGCGGGATAAGAAAGAAAAAGAAAGAAAGAAAGAGAGAAAGAAAGAAAGAAAGGAATTAAACTACTGTTAGAAACATGAACAAATTTAAATACATGCTTGATTGTCTTTTGTTCTTGTTTTGTTTTTGCCCGATGACCAGTAGATTTCTTTTCCCTTATAGAATGAACTGATTTTTAATTCAATCAAAATAATTGGCTGATTGTTTTTAACATCAGACTGCCTAAATGTCTGTCTTCTAGTGCTGAAGTCCTCACTTAAATTCATTGATTATCAGATTGTAGGTCAGTTGTTCTTAGTTTCAGGTTTACAGATTTCATGGGGATTTTTAAGTTGACATAAGGAAATCTATAAACATACCAGAAATCTAGGAAATAGTGTTTGTTAAAATGCATTTGTACATTTTTCTAAGGAGACGTTTTATGGCTTCCCATATATTATTATAAAGGGTCAATCCCAGCCTCCAAATTTAAGAAAAATGTTATTGCAGTCTTATCACCAATAGTTTAGGCAGCCCTGAATAAGTGTGTCAGCCCATTTCTCCTCAATTCTCTTCATTTACATTCATTAATGCAGGATTTGGGGGAGATCACATGGCTTAGAATATATCATAAGTATAGACGTCAGACTCGTCCTTCACACAGCCCTTAATGTCTTAACCCATATCTCCCTGTTGTACAGGAGTCTCACATCCCTGCTACCACGGTTGGATCCTGCAGCAATATTCTCTTTGCCCTAGGAACCAGGCTGTCGGATAGGCTTACCTATCCAAACAGACACTCAAGAGAGCTGAATAAAGGCCTGACATTTCCCTAGACTAGGATAATACTGCCTCCTCTCATAGGCATTTTTCTGTTTCCTCTTTCTTTTTCTTCTTGTTTCCACAGCACTCAATTCCAGAAGTATGAGAGTTTTTCTTTCTTTGCTTGTTTTTTTAACATAGGTGGACACTGATCTGAATCTAGAACCTTAAAGGCAGTTTTGTACTGTTATTGTTCTGGCTTCACCACCTGATTCTGAGACCTTGACTCATTTTATTCTGTTGTACCTCTGTTTCCTTATCTGTAAAATGAATGTAATAATCCATGCCTTGTTTTCTTACAGGGTTCTTGGGAAGAGCAAATGAGATGATTGTGAAAATTCTTTGTGAAAAGTAAATTTTCTAATAAGTGGATTATATTTATTTTAAAAGATGTCTATTATAAAATTGTCTACACAGGTAGAGAAAACTACTTTAGACCCTTTATTTTTATTAGTAAAATGTCTCTTTGAACTATTAGGAGACTTGGTTTTCCGTATACCTCTGCATAAATAGAAAAGCTCACCCAGTAATAGGAGAGAGGTTACGAGGTTCAGTGTTAGTATTTTGGGAGCTGGGAAAGGAAACAATTTTGGTTTGTTCATGACAATTGTGTATTTTTTTTTAATATGATAGACAAAGAAATGTTACCTTATGAATATATATATTTGAAGCTAGTTCTGGTGGAGTTCAGAAGAAGTTAACTCTGCAGCTGTGGCCTCCTGAAAAACATTTTTTGAAAATTATCTATATTGAGAATTGGGAAAACACTGCAAGCCTAGTTTTATTCCATCTCACAAGGTACCACACTGTCTTCTGAGAGAGGCTGCCCCATGGCAGAAGGAGAATGTTTGCAACAGCTGTGAGTGGGGAGACATGGCAGCTCCCTTAATGAAGATCCATGGCCTCAGCTTCCAACCCAACAGTCAGAAAAGTGGGTTTACTACTTACTGCCCACTCAGCAGTTTTCTTTGGGCCTATTTGAAGGATTTAAAAAAAAAAAAAGAGCATTCCTTTTTTTTTAATTACATATTTGCATCTGTGTTATACAATCATAAAAATCTTGTAAGAAATGTATTACAATTATTAGGTATAAAGGAAGTAATAATCCAATGATTATTACTTCTTTGTAATATTACCTCAACCATTTTATTTGTCAAACAGAGACACCTAAACCTCATTAATTCAGGGGCCACTGATATATAATTTGCAATTATTGGCCTGAATTGTTTTGAAGCCAAGCTTTGCACCATATATAAAGAACAAACATTGTGAAATAATAGAAAAAAATGTATATAAATATAGACCTGCTCCCAGTTCCTGGTACAGATCTCCTAAACCTCTAGTAATTTCCTAAGTGTTAAGAGCCCTAAGAGCATCTATTATTTCAATATTTGGTCTTTGTTATTGTTTCTGGACACAGAGTTCCTAAATCCCTTTGAATTTCCCGGGTGATGGAAGTGTCTATTATTCTAATGAAGTGACTCTGGGTGGGCTCCTGGATAGCTTCAGGATGGGAGTTGGTCACCAGAAAGACCAAGCCATGATTAGAAGCTTGGAACTTTCAGCCACATTTTTCCATCCTCTGGGAAGAGAAGAGGGACTGGAGATTGAGTTAATGACCAATCATGCCTATGTGATGCTGCGTCCATAAAAATTACTAAGGTATGGATTCAGAGAGCGTCCTGGGTGGTGAACATATCTATGTGCCAGGAGAGAGGTGCACCCCAACTCCACAGGGACAGGAGTTCATGTGCTCAGGACCCTTCCATATCTCTCCCTATGTATCTCCTCATCGGCTGTCTATCTGTATGCTTTATTCTATCCTTTATTATATAATAAACTGGTAAAGGTAAGTACGTGCTTGCCTGAATTCTGTGAGCTATATCTAGCAAATGATAGAATCCAAGGAGGGGGTCGTGGGAAACTCCTCTTTGTAGCTGAGTCAAACAGAAGTTGTGGATAACCTGGGGACCTATTCATTTCAGTTGTTATCTGAAGTGGGGGGGCAGTATTATGGGACTGAACCCTTAACCTGTGGGGTCTGCACTGACTCTGATTAGTGTTAGAATTGAATTGAATTGTAAGATACACAGCTGGTGTTGCAAAGAATTGTTTGGTGTGGGGAGAAGAAAGTCCCACATATCTGGCATCAGAAGCATTTTGTGTGTGTGAGTAAAGGAGAAACACAGGAGTATTTTTCCCAGACAGATATATTTCAGTGTTTTATATGGAACAAAAATAAAATAAATCTTATGTATAATTTTATGATGTTTTAAAAATAAGATCATATGTTACTTACTTCCAGATAAGAATAATACCAATAAATATATCTAATTGATCAAAATAGTCCAAGCTGGACTTCAATTTATCAACAACTTGTTTTCAATTATTTGGCATACTAAGAAGATTCTATTTCTTAAAGAAAAATTGTGAGTCTATAGACTGAGTTCCCTTCTAAATAGTAAGAATTAGTAAAACTTGAACAAAGGGATTTTATAAAGGAGATTAACATAAACAGAGAATACTTTAATACATCTTATCAAAATCTCATATCAAAGTAATGCTAAACAGATTAAGCCTTCAGTGATAATAAAATAATTATGTCCTGAACCATTAAATGTTGGGATAAAGTTGAGTAACTCTTTATACAGTCTCATACACGCTTTTCTAAGCCAATGATTTATATTTTCTTTAACATGGTCATAACAACAGCCTAATTAGATAGTAGGGGAGGGGGGGAAATACAGACTCAAAGAGGGCAAAGGACTTGCCCAAGTCCTATAGCCTCAGGTTTAATAAGAATGAGGCTTTAAGTAAATTGTTCTTCCTGTATTAGTGAATTTGTTCAGCATAGTGCTAAAGACAGTTTAAAACTCCACTTCTTGGAGTCAGACAGATCTGTATCTAAATCTATTTTACTTTTTAACAGTGATATAATTTTAGAAGAGGCATTTCTTCTCTCTGCATTTCTCTTTTTCCATCTACAAAAATGAGTTACTAATAAGAAACTGATGGAAGTTGGTTGTATCAATAAAATAACATGAGAACATCTCTGGCATATGGTAGCCTGTCGAAAGGTGTGTTTTAGAGGAGCAGTGAGGTGTAGTGGAAGGAACATGGTTGTACTTTGGATTTTAAGAGATCTGGCTTTCAGTGCTGGCTTTGTTGATTTCTATGTTTGTGACCTTAGGCAAGTTTCTTCATCTCTCTGTAATCCATCTGTAAGGTGCATATTTGTTTGAATAAAATAACACATACAAAAATGAAGCATCATGGCTGACATATGGTAGATAGTGTATAAATAAATGTTTCTATAATGCCAGCCAGGCTGCCTGCACGTCCTCACCTACAGTTTATAATAAAATTACAGTACATGCTGGTACAGAGCAGTAACACAACACTCACATTTTAATATAATTTGCAGGAAAATTTAGTTATCAAAAATAGAAAGCAAATAGTAAGTTTATTTTTGGATTGATAAAACTTCACCTTGTGTTAGGTGAAGTCTGGGAACTGATTCCTTGAACTTTACTCGGGATTGTATTCCAGGGTCTTACTTCTTATGATTTTCACCTGCCTTGGACTTAGAACTTGAATTTAGCTGAAATGAGATCCTGGCCTGAGATGTGTATGGTGATTTCAGTCAGATTCAGAGTTCACAGTCTCCAGAATCTTAATTTCATCTGCCCAAGTTGGCTGTAATTCTTATATAATCAGAGAAAGCCAATGGCAGTTTGACCACAATAAATCTAACCCTGACTGTAATATCACTGTCACCACACTCCTGAGAAGATGACTCATTTTTGGAGATACCTGTAAAACATCTATTATAAGGATATACACGTGAAGTTTCTTGAGTAGTCCATCATTATATCATGCCAATACTTCCTCCGAAGTACTTTAAGGGAGATTATTTCTCTCCATTTAATTTTCACCCCAACTCCTCACTTTTATATTCCTGTAATACATTTTTTAGGTTAAGTTTTGAATTTCTCTCTTAATAAGATATTCAACATTCATCAATAAATACAAACTATCTTAGGCATAGTATAGAAGATCACTTCAAAATTATGCCCAGACACCTGCAGCAAGTCTAAGTTATCTCTCAAAAAGCATTTAATATTTTCATAAAGTGTTCCATGCCGACATCTACTAATCTGCTAGTAGATCCGTTGTTCACTTAATCATTCTGGTCTAAGCCAGTCAATCAGTCTATCATCTTATAGTTTGTCTGTGTCACTTTTGCCCTGACAGAAGGGCAAAATCCCTTTTCCTGTGGAGTCTCCCATAGGTCTGTGTGTTTCAGTATATGTTTAGTGAGTATCTACAAAGTACCTGTCTCTGAGCTAAATCCTGGGGATTCAGAAATGGATAAAAAGTTCCCTATCCTCAAGGTGCCCTCAGTCTACTGAGAAGACACATAAGTAAACTGATTAACTGGGCACACTATGCTGAGTGATATGATGGAGTGATATCCTGAGTGATACACAGGATAGAGTGGGAGTTAGTAGTGAGGAAATGCAGGCAGATCTGTCCTCACAGAAAAGCTGAAGTCACTCTCTCTTTCTTTAATGGAGACTATGGATTCTAGGGTCGGATAAAAGAACATCACATCTTAAATACTATAACTTGTTTAGTGTTATTATTTCTTTAATCCACATTCCTTCCATTTTGAAATGCACTTTGTATACACTTCTTTTGAATACTTTTATTTATTTTTTTTATTTTTTAATTTATTTTATTTATTTATGTTTGGCTGCATTGGGTCTTCTTTTTTATTTTTATTTATTTTTTGTTTTTATTTCCATTACTCTAGGAGGTGGATCAAAAAAGATCTTGCTGTGATTTATGTCAAACAGTGCTCTTCCTATGTTTTCCTCTAAGAGATTTATAGTGTCCAGTCTTACATTGAGGTCTTTAATCCATTTTGAGTTTATTTTTGTGTATGGTGTTAGGGAGTGTTCTAATTTCATTCTTTTACATGTAGCTATCCAGTTTTCCCAGCACCACTTATTGAAGAGACTGTATTTTCTCCATTGTATATCCTTGCCTCCTTTGTCATAGACTAGTTGACCATAGGTGCTTGGGTTTACCTCTGGGCTTTCAATTCTGTTCCATTGATCTATACTTATGTTTTTGTGCCAGTACCATATTGTTTTGATTAGTGTAGCTTTGTAGTATAGTCTGAAGTCAGGGAGTCTGATTGTTCCAGCTCCATTTTTTTCCCTCAAGACTGCTTTTGCTATTCGGGGCCTTTTGTGTCTCCATACAAATTTTAAGATTTTTTGTTCTAGTTCTCTGAAAAATACCATTGGTAATTTGATAGGGATAGCATTGAATCTATAGATTGCTTTGGGTAGTATAGTCATTTTCACAATATTGATTTTTCCACTGCAAGAACATGGTATATCTCTCAATCTGTTGGTATCATCTTTAATTTCTTTCATCAGTGTCTTATAGTTTTCTGCATACAGGTCTGTTGTCTCCCTAGGTAGGTTTATTCCTAGGTATTTTATTCTTTTTGTTGCAATGGTAAATGGGAGTGTTTCTGTAATTTCTCTTTCAGAATTTTCATCATTAGTGAATAGGAATGCAAGAGATTTCTGTGCATTAATTTTGTATCCTGCAACTTTACCAGATTCATTGATTAGCTCTAGTAGTTTTCTGGTGGCATCTTTAGGATTCTGTATGTATAGTATCATGTCATCTGCAAACAGTGACAGTTTTACTTCTTCTTTTCCAATTTGGATTCCTTTTATTTCTTTTTCTTCTCTGCCATGGCTAGGACTTCCAAAACTATGTTGAATAATAGTGGTGAGAGTGGACATCCTTGTTTTGTTCCTCATCTTAGAAGAAATGATTTCAGTTTTTCACCATTGAGAATGATGTTTGCTGTGGGTTTCTCATATATGGCCTGTATTATGTTGAGGTAGTTCCCTCAATGCCCACTTTCTGGAGAGTTTTTATCATAAATGGGTGTTGAATTTTGTCAAAAGCTTTTTCAGCATCTATTGAGATGATCATATGGTTTTTCTTCTTCAATTTGTTAGTATGGTGTATCCCATTGATTGATTTGTGTATATTGAAGAATCCTTGCATCCCTGGGATAAATCCCACTTGATCATGGTGTATGATCCTTTAAATGTGTTGTTGGATTCTATTTGCTAGTATTTTGTTGAGGATTTTTGCATCTATATTCATGAGTGATATTGGTCTGCAATTTTCTTTTTTTGTAGCATTTTTGTCTGGTTTTTGTATCAGGGCATATATCAGCATTTTGTCTGGTTTTTTGTTCTTTAATTCTTCTAGGTCTTTGTTAAACATTTCTTGCATCTTCTCTATCTTTGCCTCCATTCTTTTTCTGTGGTCCTGGATCATCTTCACTGTCATTCTTCTGAATTCTTTTTCTGGAAAGTTGCCTATCTCTACTTCATTTAGTTGTTTTTCTGGGGTTTTATCTTGTTCCTTCATCTGGTACATAGCCCTCTGCCTTTTCATTTTGTCTATCTTTCTGTGAAGGTGGTTTTTGTTCCACAGGCTGCAGGATTGTAGTTCTTCTTGTTTCTGCTGTCTGCCCTCTCTGCGTTGGGTCTTCTTTGCTGCACGCAGGCTTTCTCTAGTTGCGATGAGCAGGGGCTACTCTTCATTGTGGTGCGCAGGCTTCTCATTGCAGTGGCTTCTTTCTTTGTGGAGCATGGGCTCTAGGCGTGCGGGCTTCAATGGTTGTGGCTCGTGGGCTCTAGAGTTGTGGCACATGGACTTAGTTGCTCCGTAGCTTGTAGGATCTTCCCAGACCAGGGATCAAATCATTGTGTCCTGCATTGGCAGGCAGATTCTTAACCACTGCACCACCAGGAAGTCCCTGAATACTTTTAGATAAATAGGAAATGGCATTTAAATTTTCTAAACTATAATCCACTCTAAAAATACAATTAAATCCAGCATATGCATACATATTTTTGTGTAGGTACATACAGACATTAATATAATACATTTCTGGGTAAAGCACTCTGATATTTTCCATCCATTCCACTTTCTATTCTGTTGTTAATAATAGCCAGAAGAATCCTTGTCATGACCCACAGAACTCAGCTTAATGATATGATAATGGGCTGAGGTCTGTAGCTTGGACACACTGAAGTAATATGGCCAACTAATTAGGAAATTACATCATGTGAGAAATCACACAACAGGTACATGTAAAGATGCCAAAGAAGGCTAGAGGAGGGGGACCTGATAAGCACATTGAGGGCAAGCACTGGGTTATGGTCAGTTTTTACTCTATGTATCACTTAGCATTTGTTGGTTCTTAATAATTGCTGTTAAATGAATGCAGCTGGGTGAAGTTAGCATCACTTACAAATAACTGTCAAGCATGGTCATTGCTTCTTTCAGCTATGACAAAGAAGACAAGGCATGACACATGGGCCACCACTCTTGCCTGCTCATGGCAGGTATCGTAATGACACCCCATTTCTTTGAACCTCAGATTCTTTCCCAATATAAGGATGCCAACAGCTGCGACCAATCTCCTGGATCTGGCATGGATGATGAAATCTGCTTTTAGGATATTTTTTTATAACTTTGTTTGTATATTACTGACAGGTTGACCAGAGGCAAGTTCACTCTCTGTCTCTCTTTGGACTTTCTGCTTCTTTAAAGGCAAGCACAATGTCTCTTCATTCATTTCAACTCCAAAGAGTGTCTAATAGGATTTCTGGTGCACAGTGGGTTCACATATTGAGATGATATAAGTTTGTTATAAATACATTCAATTCCAGTTTCCCATCAAATGGAACTGTTAAATTGTGAACATATTTTTTGCTTTCCTGCTTCATAAAATATGAGCACTCTAATCCCAGATGGCACATCCTCCAGAAACATATGGACAAGACAATTTATAAGGAGTACTCTTTCAGGAGCTGGTTCCACTTAGCTGAGGAGGCTGTGTGATTTTGCCAAGACCTTTCAAGCAACTCATTGAGAAGGAGGGTGAGCAGGTCTTAGTCATGTAGCCAAGAGATTGAAAAAAGTTTGATATAAAGCTCCTTTCTGTAAAGGTCTGGGTTTTCATAATTAGGGAGGGAGTGGGGTAGATTATGTGGGAAATTCCTTTCTATAGTGCAGGGCACAAAGACTTTGCAGGGAATATAAAACATGACTCTGTGCTTTTTTTTTTTTTTTTTTTGGCTATCTACAACCAAAGTAGGTTCTGCTCATCATTCCAGCCCATGCTCAGCTCAGGGAGGGCATCTGCAAAGAAGAAAAAGAACCTGATATTTACTTCTCACCTACTACACACCACTGTCTAAAGGTTTTCATACATTTTTGTGTATTAAGGGTGTTATATTCAGGATGGGAAGCGGTATTCGACAGAAAATACTTCACAGGTTAATGGGAGTCAAATGGTGACAAATTCTATATACCATGATAAGGGTTCATATTTTTTACTTGGCAATGGAAGGCATAGGAATAGGTGTGTGTTTTTGCTTCCACGCATATAGTTTACAGAGTTAAAAGTTGGATCCTCCCTTGCTGTGTCACCAGAGGTAAGAAAGTCTCAAAGCAGGAGATTCTGTCACTGCTTTTAGGAGTACAGGACCTCTATGCTTTCCAGAAACAAAAAGGAACGAGTGATGTATATAAGATAAGCAATCCATAATTAATAGAGTTGGGGCGAGTTCAGTTTTTAGCTTTCCCCGTGCACACCAACGAAATGCCTGTGAACAGAGTCCCAATGTGTCCTGATGTGTCTGACTCTGGCGCCTACAGTCTTTATATTAAGCTGTGCTGCCTTTCCTGGTGAGCATTCTCTACAGTGCCTGATACATACCAAGTGATCAATAAGTGATGCTTGCATGAACAGGCATTGGATTGTTTCAGTGAATATTGTAATGGACTATTTCAGTGCATCGCTCCACCACGACCTGCCCCCACTGCATCTGTGCTCCCAGGAGTTTCCCCTGACATTCCCTTTCCTTTTTGGCCACTGGCAGCTGAAGCCGGAGCTGGAGCAGCTATTTATAATCCTTTATGTTGCCTTTTAGACTGAAGGTCAGGGCAGAGTCCCAGAAATTTTGCTCCATGCCAGATCAAACGGTCCACTGAGGTGTTTTTCCAGGTCCCTATAAGTCGATGACTAGTATTTGTAGGAGATTTAAATCATGTTTGCACGGTTTAACAAAATGGGGTCAGAAAAACTGTTTAAAATATGTAGTTAAAGTTTTAATGGTTTACAAATACATCACAGCTTTTATTTACTTTCTATTGTTAACAGAAGTTTAAGTCTGCACAGTCAGAAAAGTGTCACAGAGGCGACAGACTGGGAAGAGTTACCTTGTACTTATTATACTTACAGCACTGTGCTATGTATGCCTCATGACATTATTATTTAATCCTTATAACCATAAGATATAGGTATTATTAGTCCCATGCTTCTGATGATAAAACAGAAATACAGAGAGGTTAGACAACTTGCCCACGGTCTTGCCCCTAGTAAGAGGAACAACTCGGATTTGAACATAGATCTGACCACCTCCAAAATCCTGTACAGACACAGTCTTTTACTTAAAAACCCAGCTGCTGAAAAAGCCCTGCTTATTCTTCTGTAAATTTCTACCATCTGCTGAGAAGCTGGAGCATCACCTAGCCCAAACACTGCCTTATTACCAGCAAATAAATGTCAGGATAAAGACCATGAAAATCATCTGTTACCTTAGCGTTCAAGAAGTGCATCCTCTCCCACTTGACAGCGATGCTGGGAAACAAATAGATTAGTGAGGCCGGAGTCTTTGGGGGTGCGTAACCTTATGTTTCTGAACATTTAACTTATTAAAATTCACAGAGAAAGACCTTATGGTGCCATCATTTTATCCAACTAACATCATCAGTATGGCTCAAGGGCTATGGCTTTTTACAGTCACCCTAGCAAGCGGTGAACATATGGTTTTACTTCTCTCTAAAGCCTCAGGGCATCTGACGGTACCTTTCATGGATAATGGATAAAGGCTGCCATACCAGTAGGTAACTTCTGTTCCGTCAGTATTGCCTTCGTGCCAAGAATGCTGAATAAATTCCAGGAGGTTTTGAACTGACCCAGGTCTATTCTGTTAACAGTAACATCCTCAGGAGCAGCAGGGGAAATGTTTCCTCTTTACCTGCATTTTGGAGCTCCTCTGCTTGCATGAGCTCCTTAGAGCAGGAGCCTATGTAACACAGTTAAGTCACAGGTTGTAGCTACCACAATTTTTTAGCTGTTGCTTTGATTGCGTTAGTTTATTCTTTTGCTACTTCCCCTACTGCTTCTGGGTGTGAAAATGTTTGTTATAATAGCCTCAAGGAACTATTGCAAGTATATTTTGAGAATATATCCAAAGAAAGCAAGATAAGTGAAAATGTTTTTTGCACATTATTTCCCAGGCTCCCTGCAGCATCTAAACTATAAATAGCATCAATGTTTATCAATGTCAATATCTTCCTAGCAATTAAGTGCAATTCTATCTAATCTGTGTCCATCGTCAATTGCTCAAGAGGGTCAACATCTCCTTTCTGCTTTCTCCCAAGAACTCTCATAATATTGAAAAATAGTGCAGCGGATTTACCAAAAGCCTGGAAATCCACTAAGCTCAGCAGTGAATTTTCACTTATTTTGTAGAGGAAACACATGGGCAGTTTTTATGCCTTCAGGACTTTCTATAGTATAGTGAATGCAAAGAGGGTAGGCTTTGGAACAAGATCAGATCAAGCTGGGTCCAAATTTAAACTCCAGTAGTCATCTAGTCATCTTCGGCAAGTTGCTTAATTTTCTGATCATTGGTAGTCTCATTTCCCTTCTTCCCTTTTGCTATGTTTTTTGCATATTCATGAATATTATCATAATTCACACACTTGTTCAGGACCCCAAATTAGCACTCATGGTTGACTTCCTTAGCTCAGTTCCACAAATTCATGTTCAAAATGTATTCTGAACTTTACCTTTTCTCATCAGCTCCAGGACCAAAAACGCTGGTCAAAGGCATCATCTTTCTTCACTGGGCCATAGCCTCCGATTTGGTCTCCCTGCTTTAACTTATGTATTCTTTACAGTCTATTCTACACAAAATTTATCTCCATTATCACTCTATAGCCAGAGTGAACCTCAAAATCAAAATAGATTATATAATGCCTTAGCTGAAAGCCTTCCTTGGCTCACATTAAAATTATATATTCGTTATGATTGCTTTTAAGACCCTATCTTATCTGGCCCTGTCCTAGCATTCTTTCTTCTCCTCTTTCTCCTTTTTGCCATGACCACTATGTTCCAAACAACCTAGCATTTTCGACGTTTTATTTATTTATTTATTTGTTTACTTACTTACTTACTTATTGTGGAAAGTCAGCATATATATATATATATTTTAACATCTTTATTGGAGTATAATTGCTTTACAATGGTGTGTTAGTTTCTGCTTTATAACAAAGTGAATCAGCTATACATATACATAAATCCCCATATCTCTGCCCTCTTGTGTCTCCCTCCCTTCCACCCTCCCTATCCCACCCCTCTAGGTGGTCACAAAGCACTGAGCTGATCTCCCTGTGCTATGCGGCTGCTTCCCACTAGCTAGCTATTTTACATTTGGTAGTCTATATATGTCCATGCCACTCTCTCACTTTGTCCCAGCTTACCCTTCCCCCTCCCCATGTCCTCAAGCCCATTCTTTATGTCTACATCTTTATTCCTGTCTTGCGCTTAGCTTCTTCATGCCCTTTTTTTTTTTTTCTTAGATTCCATATATATGTGTTAGCATATGGTATTTGTTTTTCTGTTTCTGACTTACTTCATTCTGTATGACAGACTCTAGGTCCATCCACCTCACTACAAATAACTCAGTTTCGTTCCTTTTTATGGCTGAGTAATATTCCATTGTATATATGTGCCACAACTTCTTTATCCATTCATCTGTTGATGGACACTTAGGTTGCTTCCATGTCCTGGCTATTGTAAATAGAGCTGCAATGAACATTGTGGTACATGACTCTTTTTGAATTATAGTTTTCTCAGGGTATATGCCCAGAAGTGGGATTGCTGGGTCTTATGGTAGTTCTATTTTTAGATTTTTACGGAACCTCCATACTGTTCTCCATAGTGGCTGTATCAATTTACATTCCCACCAACAGTGCAAGAGGGTTCCCTTTTCTTCACACCCTCTCCAGAATTTATTGTTTGCAGATTTTTTGATGATGGCCATTCTGACAAGTGTGAGATGATATCTCATTGTAGTTTTGATTTGCATTTCTCTAATGATTAGTGATGTTGAACATTCTTTCATGTGTTTGTTGGCAATCTGTATATCTTCTTTGGAGAAATGTCTATTTAGGTCTTCTGCTCATTTTTGGATTGGGTTGTTTGTTTTTATGATATTGAGCTGCATGAGCTGCTTGTAAATTTTGGAGATTAATCCTTTGTCAGTTGCTTCATTTGCAAATATTTTCTCCCATTCTGATGGTTGTCTTTTCATCTTGTTTATGGTTTCCTTTGCTGTGCAAAAGATTTTGTTTCATTGTGTCCCATTTGTTTATTTTTGTTTTTATTTCTCTAGGAGGTGGGTCAAAAAGGATCTTGCTGTGATTTATGTCATAGAGTGTTCTGCCTATGTTTTCCTCTAAGAGTTTGATAGTGTCTGGCCTTACATTTAGGTCTTTAATCCATTTTGAGTTTATTTTTGTGTATGGTGTTAGGGAGTGTTCTAATTTCATTCTTTTACATATAGCTGTCCAGTTTTCCCAGCACCACTTATTGAAGAGGCTGTCTTTTCTCCACTGTATATTCTTGCCTCCTTTATCAAAGATAAGGTGACCATATGTGTGTGGGTTTATCTCTGGGCTTTCTATCCTGTTCCATTGATCTATAATTCTGTTTTTGTGCCAGTACCATACAGTCTTGATTACTGTAGCTTTGTAGTATAGTCTGAAGTCAGGGAGCCTGATTCCTCTAGCTCCGTTTTTCTTTCTCAAGATTGCTTTGGTTATTCGGGGTCTTTTGTGTTTCCATACAAATTGTGAGATTTTTTGTTCTAGTTCTGTGAAAAATGCCAGTGGTAGTTTGATAAGGATTGCATTGAATCTGTAGATTGCTTTGGGTAGTAGGGTCATTTTCACAATGTTGATTCTTCCAATCCAAGAACATGGTATATCTCTCCATCTGTTTGTATCATCTTTAATTTCTTTCATCAGGGTCATAATTTTCTGCATACAGGTCTTTCATCTCCTTAGGTAGGTTTATTCCTAGGTATTTTATTATTTTTGTTGCAGTGGTAAATGGGAGTGTTTTCTTAATTTCACTTTCAGATTTTTCATCATTAGTGTATAGGAATGCAAGAGATTTCTGTGCATTAATTTTGTATCCTGCTACTTTACCAAATTCATTGATTAGCTCTAGTAATTTTCTGGCAGCATCTTTAGGATTCTCTATGTATGGTGTCATGTCATCTGCAAACAGTGACAGCTTTACTTCTTCTTTTCTGATTTGGATTCCTTTTATTTCTTTTTCTTCTCTGATTGCTGTGGCTAACACTTCCAAAACTATGTTGAATAATAGTGGTGAGAGTGGGCAACCTTGTCTTGTTCCTGATCTTAGTGGAAATGATTTCAGTTTTTCATCATTGAGGACGATGTTGGCTATGGGTTTGTCATATATGGCCTTTATTATGTTGAGGTAAGTTCCCTCTATGACTACTTTTTGGAGGGTTTTTCTTGAACTCACTGAATTCACTCCTATCTCAGAGCATTTGCCCTTGCTGTTCCTTCTACCTGGAATTTCTTTCCTCAAGATGTTTATTTTAGATCTGTGGTATGATGAAGGGCTCAGAGAGCCCTCCTATGAGCATAATATTAAAATAAAACTTATCCCCATCCTGACTTTCTATCCTGTAACTCTGGTGGTAGTTCTTAATTTGATTATAACTACCTGCTTCTATTTTGTATATTTATTTGCTTATGAGACTAGGTACTTTAATTCTTTTGTTTGATGTTGAATTCTCAGTATCCAGAGAAATGTCTGCAAATAACAAAGTATTAAATATTTACAGGATCCATAAATTAGTAAATGAATGAATACACTATATTTTCTAAAAATGATGTTGATATTTCCTCCCTTTCAGGGTTGCTATAAGGATTAGAGTTAAAATATAAGGCAACTAATTATGTCTAGCATCAGTTTTGCATAAATTGTTGTTGTTACTACTAAAATTTGAACTAGCTAAACTGTTAAGATGGATCTCAATGGCAAGCAGTACTTTTTGAGACTACATGGAATGCAGTGAATTTAGCTAATAGAATGGAGTACCTGGGGGTTTTTGAATACCCACATGCTGACTCAGGCACAGTACCCCTCATGTGAGATTATTGAAGAAAATGCATTTCATTATATTTTATACTTATATATACATTAAAATTTTTGGACATACACAAAAAATGTAGCATCTTAGAACTATTTTTAACTTACTATTATTAATTATTTTTGATATATAAAGAAATGCTATGATCACCAGGCTGAGATTTGGGTGTAATTCACAGTGGCTCTGGCTGTCACTATTTATAGATGTATGAATTTAGTTATGTGATTATCTGATTGTGACTTTTTCAGTATTATTTATATTGGTAGAAACACGTCTAGATTAATTTTAACTTAATTTTTTCTGTATAATTATTGTTTAATGTATCTTCCAATTGTTACACAAGGATTTTATATTGAAAATACTTATTTTGTATGCATAAATTTTGTGAGGCAAACATACACCAGCGAAATCATATCTGCTAATTAATTTTTCAATTCATTTCCTGCATATTTATTTGTCTTTATTAGTGGGCTTTTATTGTGAAAGGTTTTATGCCTTGCCTCACCACATCCGTCCCCTCCTGGACTTCTGGGGCTTAATCAGTCCAAGGGTCCTGTTCCTTGACAAATAGAGCAGAAAGGATTACAAGATAGAGAATGATCATTGGAATATCGTTGCAGACTTTAATCCAGGTGCTTTGGTTATAGTGGCCAGAGTCATTTTTGAAGTTCACTCCAGCAGAGACCATCACAGTCCTGTCCACAGCTGACTTGAAGCCTTCCTGGTACCAGAGGGCAGCTTGCCAAGCTCTGGGGTTGCATTTATTTGAATGGTTTAGACTCATGTGCACAGTCACATCTGTGCTATGTGCTAGTGCTCCCCTGAAAAAAATGAGGAACTTTTCATGCCTGTACTGCTCTTCTCTCCTAATGCATTCTCCTTTGACCTTTGCAGAAGATATCTTTGTCTGGGTCACTAGCTCTTCTCTAGCAGACCTCCATGGCTACATTATGGGAGATGAGGCATTAAGTACGTCAGTGCTTCTCTGCAGTGTTGAGAGCTAAGGGCCCTTGGGTTGGGAGACAGGGCAGCTTTCATTAAACTTCGGAGTTCCACTCTAGCTTTTCCTTGGATTGTGTGTCTATTCACCTTACATAATCTTAACTAAGCATAGCCCCTCTAGTGACTTTTCTTCAAACATCAAATCTGCACAAAGCTATTCTTGATTAAAGAGAGAGAGAGAGAGAGAGAGAGGGAATGGCACCTAGCTATATCTCATTATTGTTTGATTAATTTACAAAGCAGACAAACCACAAGAAATAACAAAATTTACTGTATGCATTTAGTGTAGTATTTTGTTGATCCTGAAAATTTGTTCTTGAATTGAAGGTGTATCTTAAAATCATCGATTGTTTTAGGATTTAGAAACAGAACAGAACAAAGACCAAGTGTAAAGTGAAGCTATTATTACATTGCATTTTGGTGTCAAAACTGAGAGATGAATAGGCAGAGCACAGACGTTTTTATGCCAGTGAAAATACCGTGCATGATATTATAATGGTGGATACATGTCATTATCCATTTGTCTAAACTCATAGACTGTACAACACCAAGAGTAAAACCTAAGGTAAACTACAGACTTTGGGAGATTATAATGTGTCAGTGTAAGTTCATCTTTGATTAAAAAAAATGTACCATCTTGGTGAGTGATGTTGATGTGGGGAAGGCGATGCATGTGTGAGGGCAGGGGACATATGGGAAATCTCTGTGAATTTTGTTGTAAACCTAAAACTGCTCTTAAAAATAAAGTTGGAAGATGTGTGGCTTTGACTTCTGGAGTAACTCCAAGGTAAAAAGACAATAGCCTGTGCCCTGTGATCTTTATCACCAAATAAGACTATGCCCAATATAAATCCTGGAATTCATCCAGTACAGGTCAGGCCTCTGCTTCTTAGGAAGTCTCATAACTTACCCTTGATTCTGATTTATTCTCATGATGTTTGTGAGTTGAAGGAGTGAAAGTGTTGGGCTGTTCTTCTAGAGGCTGCCAATAACTAGAAAAGACAGACCCAATTAATGGTATTCTGCTTACTCCAAATACATTATTGGAAGAATAAGGTAAGCTGTGGATTTTTCCTGGAGGGTTCCAATTACACGGGATCTTCTTTTATTAATAAAAGTAAATCCATAAGTATATCACTTCATGTGATTCTTCTTTTACACTTGTGTCTGGAAAAACAAAAAAAAACTTCTCAGTATATTGCAAGGACCCTTTCATGAACAATCAACAATAACAGATATTATAAGATTATTTTTAATCAAGAGAAGCTTTTAGTTTAATTCTTCATTTAAGTATCACTTGAGTAATCCTCTCCTAGTAACAAAACTGTAAATAGCCGGAGATGGAGGCAATAGGTTCACCTTTTGTGATTGATGAAGGTTAACTTCTTATTAATTGACTTCTGAAGTCCTGGACTGCTTGACATAAGAAGCTCTGGAAGAAAAGTGCTGAGTCTGTTGTCTTTTCTCCTAATTTGAAGTTAGAAAAATCTGTCAGAGAAGACTAGTAGACCATAAAGAAGGCATTTTTGTTTTGTTTTGTTTTGTTTTCTATTAAATTGTTAGATTCATGAAGTTCATACTTTACTTAATCTTTAAAGATCACATAGAATAATGATATTAATTGCCTCTAAAGATTGTTGTATGGATGAAATGAGACAATGTATGTAAAGTGCTTAGAAAAGCAACTAAAAGCTCCTATATTTGCTGAGGCATCCACAACCCACTGCCTTTTATTTTTCCAGGAATATAAACAGATTCAGTCATGGGCATGTAGACATTACTCAGTGAATGATAATATTGTGATTTTTACTAGCCATCAAACTTCTACAGTGTATAGTAAACTCTATGATAAACAAAATCCTCATTTTTATTTTTTCTACAGTGGGGTTGATGAGTCATTTGCATTTGTTAAAGGAAACAAATGACAATATGATATGCCATACTTGAAAATTATTTTTAAAAATCAATTTCCAGTCTGCAGTAGGTTCAGCCCATTCTTTTTTTCTATTAGAATTTAATGGAAGTGATTGGAAGCAAGTTTGAACATGAAATTGCACAATGGGCAAATTCTCATCCTCTAAAGAAACTTTAGTAAAATCTGTCTTCCAATTCCCCAGCTATGGATGAGAAGTACCAAGGCAAAACTTCTTGCCACTAGTTAAACTTAGATTGTTATCTCTTTGAAACTGACTGTTACCATCATTCCATGTCTTGCTGCCTCTGGTGCATACCTTTTCCTTTTCTTTAAGCAATGCTAAAATCTCTTGGTCATTACCACTTGGATATTTGCTTTAGATTAAAAGATATCAGATCACTGAATAAAAAACAATGATATGACTATGCAACTTATAGGAATAATATTAAACATAAACACTGCATGCAACTCCCTCCCCTCTGGTGGTACAAAGATCAAGGAGATGAGCAAAGTGACACATGACACTTTTAACAGAAAGGATGTAAGTCAGCTCCACCACCACAGCTCACTTCCTGATCTTGGGTTTTATGGCATTTTCCTCTTGTGGGCTTTCTTGACAATTTAATTTGGTGTTTCACCTAAGTCTCTACAAATCCCTCCAAATGCCTGTATGTTTGCTGTCTCCTGAGCGTTGCTAGCAAAGTGTTTAAAGGAAGAAAAACCAACTGCCTTCTCATTTGATATGAAGAACGCACTTGTGACGATCAGGCTGGAAAGTCTCTTCTCTACACAGCTGTGCTAACAGATGCTGATCAGTCAGTAACCTTTCTCACCAGAGCAGTTCAAAGCCTTCTTCCCAACTTTGCTTTTAATTTAATTATCATCTGAAGAGAGGAAAATCCTTTTATGCATCACTGAGAAAGAGATACATCTTGGGACTGCAATGACAATGATATTGCCTATTATAAGTCCTGAGAACTGTCTGATAAAAGCAAAACTTTGTGCCAGATCAGAGAAGCATTTAGTTTAAAAAATTTTTTTGGATTGCTCTTCAAATAATGCAGACCTTAGGTAGATTGAAAACAGGAAAAGTAAATGTTCTCTATGAATCACAGACACTACTTGGAGCAAAAAAAAATCTTTAAGTGGATGATTATCTTGGTTTATTTGATTGGTGTAAAAAAAAAAATCAGTTTCATTCCAGTGTGAACCTTTTTATATTGCTTTCCCATGAGAACCAGGGCAGAAAGTATCTCACGATCTTGTTTATGCTAACACTGAAATAGCATGTGTGAAAAGATGAATAACTTAGGGAAGGCTAAGTAATTTCTGATCAAGAGATTGATAATAATGATATATTCAAACTAGCAATTTCCTTTACTAACTTTGAATAGAGGTCCCAGATTCATGTCTTCCCTTTCATCCCTCTTTACTATGGTCATCATTTGTGTAGTGGATGACTGATCTGGCTCTCTACATTTAAATGAGCCCATGGACCACAGGCCACTGGCCCATATCCATTATGAGTTAACCCCTGGCCCTGACTTTATTCTCAACTTTGCCCTTGAAGAATCATATCTACTCTGCCCTCTGCTTCCCAGGCTGCTCTTGTTATCTTACATTTCTGACTTCATCAGTTCAGTTTAAATCAATATTGCTGATTTTGATTAAATGTATCTGCTTCCTATGCACCTATGCATAATGTTAACCAGTAGGGCTACAGGAATAAGATACACCCTCCTTTTTTGATACATTTTGTCTCATGGTAAAGATATTCAAAAAATTCATTTCAGTAAAGTGAGATATTAGCAGATGGTCTTCCACAGGTTGATTTAAGGACTAAGGCTTCTCTCATCTTGCAGCTCCAAGGTAGAGTCTACCTCTAAATTCTTGGCTCCCAATTGGTGGATAGAGAGCAAAAGAGGGTGAATAATTATGTGACATTTTTATAGGCTAGGTCTATTGTCAGATACATTGATTTCATAAACATTTCCTGGTTGTGTCTTGCTCATGTGTCCATACCCATCTATAAGTTATCTAGATTTGTTAGTTTCCTATTGCTGCTGTAAAGAGTTAACAGAAATGTAGTGTTCTAACAGAATATAAATGTATTCTCTTACAGTTCTTGATGTCAGAAGTCTGAAATCAGTTTCACTGGGCAAAATCAAGACTCTGAGGGAAGAAACAATTTCCTTGTCTTTCTTAGCCTCTAGTGGTAGCGTGTGTTCCTTGGCTTGTGGTCCCTTTCTCACATCATGCCAACCTCTTGCTTCCATTGTTATTTATTCTCCTATTGATGTTTTAGTCTCCTGCCTCCCTTTATAAGGGCCATTGTGAATACATTGGGCCCAACTAAATCTTCCAGAATAATCTCTCAAGCTTGAGATCCTTAACTTAATCATATCTGCAAAGTGCCCTTTACCATGTAAGGTAACGTATACACAGGTTCTGAGGATTAGGATGTGGACATCTTCCTGGACCATTATATCTATAACAAGAGGGAAACTCTAGCTCTGTGCCCTGGTGGGGATGGGGGGAGGAAACGGATTTAGAGATGGTTTTCCAATTTCTATAATAATAATAATGTCTATTGTATAGTGTGCACTTAATCTTTATGATACATTTCCTATATGTATATTATATCACTATATAGAAATACACATGTATATACAAAATTAGTATATATATATATGCTAGATAAACACTATATATGTATTATATTAATTCATTCAACAGTTCTGTGAGTAAAGTACTACTATTTCTAATTTACGAAGGCAGGAAAATGAGGCTTAGAAGATTTAAAATTTGTCCAAAGTATCAAGGTTAGTGGTGAAGCTGGAATGAAATCCAGGTCTGCCTGATTCTACAACCTGCCCCTCTTAATCTCTACAAGGTGCTGTCAACAGAGAATTAAACACAGGATTCTCTTGGATGATAAGAAAGGAGCCTTTGTCTCAAAGCAGAGCTGCAGGGATAATTTCTCAGAGGTCTTCAGTACAAGAACTTATACTGATTCTCATTTGCTGACCCTTAATTCCCTGGCACTACAGTCTCTTGCTGTCTCTTGGTTTGTGTCTCCTTCCAGCTATTCTTGGAAACCCATTAGCTGATGTATCCAGTTCCTTGTCATTCCCACCAGTGCTGGAATCTGTGACTCAAACTGGGCCTTAAGTTCTGTCATTCTGACACTAAGCTGATGCTATCACTGGGAAGGAAAAAATTATGACGAGATTCAGGTCAGGAATAACTCAAAAGAGAAAAATGCAAGACAGGGATCAAGGCCGGCTCAAATCGTCAGCATGTCCCCGACAAAGAGCCTGGATGGCTGCCACTTCAACGCACCTTTCTGAGGCAGCCCTGCTTGGCCTTGAAAGAAGGATCTTCCAGTCTTCAGGTCAGCTGACCTCTATTCTCACCTCATCAGACTGCACACGTCAGAATTGCATACAGCATCTCTTTAGCAAAGAGATTTTGACTTGTGTCCACCCAAAATAAATCATGACTTCTGCATGGACTCTCTCATTTGGCAGAAATTAAGTTAATATGCCAGCACATGGATGACCCAAATGACCTTTTTCTGAAAAACATCAAAGTGAGCCATTGTGGTTTTGCACTAACAAGCCTTGAGAAGTGGTAATCATTCTTTCCCTTACTTTTTCACAGTGACATCTGTTAACCTTTCCCTGACTTTCTCATAATGTCTATGCTATGGACAGAAGAAGACAGAGTGGTACAATTTAGCAAAATATGATTATTGGTGTTTCATATTTTTAATGAAACACTGCAAACTTCTTGTTGCTGAAGCCTCCCCATCCTCACCTAACAAAGATGATCTACCTGTTTAAAAACAACATATTTGAAACTCCCACTTATTTAAATTCATAGTCAGATACCTTAGTTACCTGATTAGCAAAACCTGAAGTCATCAGCTCTTCTAAATGAAGTCTTTCAGAGGACACCATTGAAAAGAATTCCATACAAAGCCATTGTAACACAATGCAGTAGACAGAGCCCGCTATACTAAGGCCAAATTTTCAAACATGAATGTACCCAGCACATATTCAGTAAGGACCTATTCTTTACCAAACACCATGCTAGATGATGCAGAAAATCTGGGTTCTTGTATTAGCTCTGTTAATAATTAGCAGTGTGACTTTAAGGAAAACACAACTTCCTAAGCCACAGCATTCCGATCTCTCAAATAGGTATAATAATAGTTGTCCAATCATGCTCAGAAATTTGTTGTGAATTTCAAATAAGATAATATATTTGACATTCCTTTGTGAATGACAGCAAATGACTCTATAAGCATTATATATAATAATATATTATAAGCATATATTATTCATATAAATGTGATGAGCTTTACTTTCAATTCAAACATAGTGAGTATATATAGTTTCCAAAATTGGTGAAAAAGAACTCACTTTCCTAGCAAAGATTCTATGAAAAATAACTGTTCCCCTATTCCCTCACACTGATTGGCATGAGATTTTCTGTACTAAGTTCTTGATAACCTGTAGGTAAGTCATTACAATGTAAATGTCTTTCTGGGCTGCAGGGCACATTATGTACAATACTAGTGTTGCCAGCACAGGAACGCAATACTCACGAATACATAATGTGTAGCTATTCACCTCTGACATGTTTAAGTATATGCATGTTGAGTTTCCTGGCAAAATTACAGAGAGTACAAATTATTTCAATTAAAAACAAACATGCTTTTCATGAAATTAATTACATGTTACATTTAGACTTAGACATTGTATGGTGAAATACGGTTGTAAACGCAGCTATTAAAACTGCATTAGGGAAATTCAGTCTATCCAAATTTCTCTCTCCAACCCATGTTTAAAACTTTGAATTAAAGAATTGATTCATTCTTGTTTCTTTACCAGATAGTGCTCTTTATAAAAGCAGTGGTATTTTCATGTGCATTCAATTGAATTACAAGCTTCTAGGTAAGATACTGACTGATGAAATGGTGCATAGTTTCACTGGGAAGAACGTTGGAAAAATTTTTTTAAATACACAAACATGTCTCTGCATAAGTGTGTAATATCTCCATATGCACAGAATCATAGCGCTGGAAAGGACCATGGATTTAATGTAGCCTGAACTACCCTTAAGTGATTGATTGCTCCCTTACAATATACTTGAGTACATGCAAACTTCTGGCCAACCATCCTTAAACCTCCTAATATTCAGGAGGTCATTGCTACCCAAAACAGGGCATTCTATTTTGGTTAACTCTCTTTGTTTAAAGTTCTTTGTAATTTAAAAAATATATATATTTATTTAGCTGGCACAGTGGTAGGCTCTGGATAAACAGATAATAAGAAATGCATCATTCTTATCTTCTGGAAGTTTACAAGCTAGATCAAAAATATGAAAAAATAGTGAATTTCTAGCAAATTCATTAATTTTCTCAAGTCACAGATGTGAAGATGATTATACAAAGGTAAAAATATTAAATGATTTATACTTTATAGTATGCTTTCTTCAAAGGTATATTAGAAATCACTTAATACATAATTCTAATTGTCTAATTAGAGGATATATACACATTAATATGAATAGAACACTGTTTTCCCTGAAATCAAAATTTTAAATGAATTTGCAGAACATTGCTTTAGATGAAATATTAAATACTGTTTAGATGATAACATCATTTATGATTTTGAATAATAATATAAATCTTCCTTGAATGACCAGTTGTTCTACAGTGATTAGATCAGTTTTGACCATTGGACAAAGAATGCATAACATTCAGAACAGTGCCTCACACTTCAGTTTTCAGAGTATAGAAAATTATTCTCTATGGTAAATACCCTCCCTGGTTCTACAACTTTGAAAAACTTAGTACACTTAAAGTGATTTGGAGAGAACAGAAGTTTAAATTATCAGCCCCCAATTTAAGCAATCTTATCAGACTATCCTTCTGTAGCTAAACTTTATTAGTTAAAATAATATTACAATTAGATATCTAATGATAGAAATGCATACAGAAAATACACAAATTTACCTGCCTATTGTATTCTAATTTCTGAGTTGAATCAAGAAATCCTAAAATATTTTTAGCAATTTTTAATTTAGAGATTACTTTAAACATTGAAGAACGAATTAAGGAATATAACCCTTTTAGGAGGAATAATTGGAATTTATAATACCCTAAAAACAGATGTGAAGTATGGAAGATTTCATTCTGATGATCATAGATCAATAAAAATAATCTCAGGATGTGAACTTATTTTAGATTTTCATTTGTTTAATATATTATGATCAAATTCATTGTGAGTTTTTTAAAAAGACAGCTTTAATGAGATATAATGAACATGTCATTCAATTCACCTAAAGTGTACAACGAAATGGGTTTTTTAGAACATTCAGAGTTGAGTGACTTCTAACATTCTATTTTTAGAACATTTTTGTCACCCCCAAAAGAAACCCTGTACCCATTAGCAGTCAAACTCCATCTCCCCTCCAAGCTCAAGACAAACAATATTCTACATTCTGTACATAGATTTGCATTTGGGACATTTTTTGTAAATGGATTCATACAATATGTGATCCTTTGAAACTGACTCCTTTCACTTATCATAATGTTTTCAAGGTGTAGTCATGCTGTAGCATGTACCAGTACTTCATTTATTTTTATTGCTGAATAATTGTCTATTATTCATCATAATCATGGTATGATTATACCGCATTTTGTCCATTCATCAGTTGATGGACGTTGAATTATTCTACATTTTGGCTATTAAGACTAATGCTGCTACACACATTCATGTAGGCGTTTTTGTGTGCACGTACATTTACATTTATCTTGGATAAACACCTAGGAGTGGAATTGCTGGTTCATATGGTAACTCTATGTTTAACATTTTGAGAAATGGTCAAATTATTTTTCAAGGCTGCTCTATTATAATATTTTATATTTTGCCAGCAGTGTATAAGGATTCCAATTTCTCCTTTATCTTTGCCAATATGTTATTGTCTGTCTTGTTTTTTTGTGATCCTAGTGGGTATGAAATATTATCTCACTGTGTTTTGAAATTGCTTTTACCTAATGACTAATGATGCTGAGCTTCTTTATCTATGTAGGGGTTCCTTACATATTCTGGACACAAGTCTTAGATAATGTCATGAAAATATTTTTTCCCCTAATATGTGTGTTGATTTTAACTTTCTTCATGGTATCATTTTCAAAACAAAATTTTTTAATTTTTATAAAGTCCTATTTATCTATTTTTAAATTTTGTCATTTGTGCTTTTGGTGTAGATTTTCTGAAGGCTTTGCCTAATCTGAGGTCATGAAGATTCACTCGTATGTTTTCTTCTAAGAGTTTTATTTTTTTATCACCTGTATTTAGATCAATGATCCTTTCTGAGTTAGGTTTTGTGTATGGGATGATAAAATAAAATTTATATTTTAAGGGAAGACAAGAAAATGTAAACATAAAATCCTCTCTCTCTCTGTCCGTTTGGGCCTCCTCTCTCCCTCCCTAATGTGCAGTGTACATCTGCATTACACATTAACCAGACCTCTTCAAAGATGGGAGTGCCTGCTCAACCTTAATGATCTATTTTTTCTGACTCTAGCAATATAACTTCTTAAAAGAATAGCATTTTTTCCAACTCTGTAGAGGGTCATGGTGACTTGCTACTCATTTTATTTTGTACGTGCTTACCTGGATTATGTATCCTTGGTGAACTTTATGTAAAGTAACAATATGTCATTTTGATGTATGCTCTTTTGTCTAGAAAATGTATATTACTGTGCCTTCGACTTCTAACATGCAGAATAGTTCTCAGAACTTTCTGAGAGTCTGTCTCCTGGGTTATAATCCTTAGTTTGGTTTGAGTAAAATTCCATTTTTTCTTCTTGATTGTTAATTGAACTTTCATCGACAGGGATAAGGAAGGGATCCAACTCCATTGCTTTTGCATGTGAAAACACAATTTTCTCAGAAAAGTTTATTGAAAAAAATGATCATTTTCCCATGTAAGTGTCTTAGCACCCTTGTCACAAATCAATTGACCAAAATATAAAAGTTTATGTATGGACTCTAAATTCTATTCCATTATCCTATATGTCTATCTTTATGCTGGTATTACACTGTCTTGATTAATGTAGATTTATAGTAAGTTTTAAAAATAGGAATTCTGGGTTCAACTCTGTTAAAAATTTTAAGATTATTTTGGCTTCTCTATTTATTAGAATTTCCATATGAATTTTAGGATCTGCTTGTTAATTTTTGCAAAAACAGAAGCCAGCTAGGATTTTGATAGACACTGTGTTGAAGTTGTCCATCAATTTGGGGAATATTGTTATTTTAACAATTTCAATATCAAGTATTCTGAGCCATGGACATTGAATGTGATTACATTTATTTAGGTATTCTATAATTTCTTTTAACAATATTTTCAAGTTTTCAGTGTGAAAATCTTACATTTCTTTTGTTAAATTTATTCCTAAATATTTTATTCTTTTTGAGCCATTATCAGTGGAATCACTTTCTTAATTTCATGTCAGATTCTTCATTGTGAGTGACTAGATATACAACTAAATTTTCTAAAATGTTTTTTCATCCTGTAAACTTGCTGAACTTGTTTTTTAGTTACGTAAGTCACACTGCTCCCATGGATTCTTAAAAGTGTTCTACATACAAAATCATTTCATCTGCAAGTAGAGATAACTTTACTTCTCTTTTTCAGGTCTGAATGCCATTTATGTTTCTTGTCTACTTTTGCAGGCTAGAACTTCCAATACAATATTGACTAGAAGTGGCAAGAGCAGACATTGTTGCCTTGTTCCAGATCTGAGGGTAAAAGCATTCAGTCTTTCACAATTAAGTTTGATGTTACATGGTGTTTGTCAATATAGTTCATCTGTTTTAAAAGAAAACCAATTTTGTTTCATTAATTTTCTCTACTTTTTTTCATTACTCTACTTCACTTATTTCCACTCTAATGTCTATTATTAATTTTCTTTTACCTAATTTCAGTTTAGTTTGCTTTCTTTTTTCCAGTATCTTTAGGTAGTATAGTTAAGATATTGATCTGAGATTTAAAAAATATATTATTATAGTATTTATGGCTATACATTTTCTTCTGAGTGCTGCTGATATATATTTATTATTATTATTATTAATCTCAAAGCATTTTCTAATTTCCCTTGTGAGTTCTTGGGCCTATTGGTTATTTAAAATTTATTGTTTTATTTTGGATATTTTTTAATTTTCAAAATTTCCTTCTGTTATGGATTTCTAATTTCATTCTATTGTGGTGAACAAGCATACTTCGTATGATTTCAATCATTTTAAATTTATTGAGGCTTGTTTTATGGCCTTGCATTAGTATCTGGTCTATTCTTGAGACTGTTATATGTTTGCTTGAGGAGAATACATGTTTTTCTGTTGTTAGGTAGAGAGTTCTATAGATGCCTCTTAGGTCTAGTTGGTTTTTTGTGTTTTTCAAATCTTCATTTTCCTATCCACCTTCTACCTAGCTGTTCTATTATTGGAAGTGGGGGCTATTAAGATCTCCAACACTTATTGATGATTTGTCTATGTTTCCCTTCAATTCTGTCAGCTTTACTTCATGTATTTTGGGACTCTATTATTAGGTGCATATATATTTATAATCATTATATTTTCTGATGGATTAACTCTTTTTCATACTAGAATGTCCTATTTTAACTCTTGGAACGTTTCTTTTAAACTCTGTTTAGTCAGATATGAGTACAGCCACTCCAGCTCTCTTATGATTGCTGCTTATAGAACTTTAGTTCCATATAGCTCTATTTTCTCTCTCCCTTTTTTGAAACTATTATTGATATACACATGCCATCAATATATGTTACAAATCCAACAATGATCAGTTATAATTATTTTATATAATTTGTGTCTTTTAAGGAAACTGAGAGATGAATGGAAAGCAAATATACATTTATGGACCCAGTATTATTGGCCTCCCTCACTTCAGGTAGCTCTTCCTCCTTATAAGGGGGAGCTCACTGTGATCAAATAAGCTCCAAAACCCTGGGCTGCACTGCCTAGAATAGATTAGAACTTCTGCAACAGGGAACTGATGGGAGGGGTGAGGAGAGTGAGAAACGCTGACTGTCTGTTTCTTCCAGCAAGAAACTGGAGCACTAAACTAGGAGCTGGGGGACAAGGTAGCCCATTCTTTGCACACTTGACCAGAGGGGAACTTCTGTCACACTAGGCTACGGTGTGTGGAGTGAATGGATAGTAGCTGAAATGTCACACACCTGCTGTTCTTAGCAAGATTTTGTAGATTTTCTCCATAAATGTTTTTCCATTTTCTGTGTGCCCTTAGGACAATTTCCAGACGCTTAAAGGTTGTTTTTTGTTTTTGTTTTTTTTTTGTTTGTTCCAATCATGATTGTTTTGCTGGGGAGAGTGTGTCTGATGGACTCCTCACATCACTATTCCAGAAGTCTTGTCTGAGAGAGCTATTTCTTTCATTGACCTGATATAATTTGTTTGCAATTATTGTTCTTAAGTTTGTCTCTTTTCACTGGCAGACCTTCTGTGCCACTGATCTACAATTTGTGGTGCATACAGATGCCCACATTTCCCAGAGTGACACCCCTGCTGTATGAACAGGGCGCTGGGTTGGGATATAGCCCCTCATATCTGCTTCATTGAATACCTCTTTTATCCACAGCCATCCCTGTATCTTTTCTTCCCATGTCTTAATTTCCCATAATATGTAAGGCTCCCTTACATATAAGCTCCTTTAACTGTTTCTTGCTTAACATGTTTTTTTAGTTCACTATAACAAATGCTCTGTTATGAATGAATTCCTATTTGCTGGTGTCTCTCTTTAGGCGTGGTGCCAAAATCTCATATCACACTCAAGGTGTCATCTGAAAAGCAAGGCAGAAAGTGATCCTAACACCTCATCTGTTAAAAAACATACTTGCAACCTCTTCTTGTGACTTCCTCTTTTCACAGTTGACACAAAAAGCTGTATTGTCAGCTGAAACAACACATTCCTTTGTTGTTTGCAGTATTCTTTTCCATATCTTTCTCTAGCCTTCACTTATACAGTATCATCAGAAAATAATCTTGATTATCTATCCACTGCATCAAAGTTTGGGGTGGTGGTAGTGGAGTCTTGGAGGTCATAGCTTTGGTCTCTCTTACTTGGGCCAAACTAAATATAATAAGTTCTTCCTTGTCAAAGTAGTGGTAGCTTTTTCTCCTTAGATTAGTTGTCTCTTTCTTTGACAGATGGCCAGTTACACTTTTTGATTTTTTTTTCTTACATTACTTCCTGTTGCTGCTGCTTTCTCTACTCTGTATTTACACAGCGTTCTCCTGTGTTACATTAACAAACTCTGCTTCTCTCACTCTGTTCCTTGCCATAACTTTGCCTCTCCTCCATTCCTCCTATACTTCAATATGTTATGTTTAACTAGTTTTTGAGATGAAAATAATCCTATTTAATTAATTCATACTAGCTTGTGAGTGAATAAGAAATTCATCTTCTTCCAAATGGTATTCATCTGTTTATTTCTAACAAGTAAATAGCACATTAATTGTATTCAGAGGCTATCAGGGCACTTTGTCTTAACATGATGCCTTCACGGTGCCTTTAAACTATATCACATAAATGATAGGATACTTCACTTATACAGAATTAAAGTACTACTAATAATGACTGCTGATAATTTTTCTCTGACACTTTACAATTTACAAAGCATCTTTGACATTACTCTTTCATTTGTTCTTAAAAATATTTTGTGAGGTAGGTATCATTATCCTCACTTGCATTTTACTAGTATATTTATTTGGAAAAGAATATGTGTCAAATTAAATTTGCAGCATTCCTCCTGTTTTATTGCAGTCACAATGCAGGGAATATTGAATGGCACAGTTTAAATTATCTGCATGTATCCTATATTTCCTATATGGAAAATTATCTTCTCATTGAAGACCTTGAAAAGCTGACTGTATAATGCTGTTGCTATTCTGTAAGGAAAAGTGATCTGATTTATAGCTTATTATGAGGAGTATGCAGTATTGCTAGTGATTCTCTCCCTCTCTGTCTCTCTCTCATGCTTGGGGAAGAATTAGAAAGCAAGTGTCCACTTGCTCCATGATAGGAAGTGAAATTAGCTGGTTGATAAAGTTTCAGACTCACACTCACCCTCCTCCAACACCACTGAATTTTTAATGGTCTGTTTTAAATTGCTTCTTCAACTGTGCAAAGATAGTGTGGGAGTGAGAAGTGGGGAAAAAAGGGATGTGAGATGTTGAAATTTTTTTTCGTTTGGATGGTGCTATAAAATAGTACATATTACGTAAAGGTTAAAAAAAGAATAAAGGTGGGAATATAATAACATATTCTGTTTCAAAAAAAACTTTCCTTTTAAAATGCTTTCCCAGCATTAATTTACTCATTCATCACTGTCTTAGGATAGAGGTACAAATATTTGCGTAAGACTTGACCACTAACCTCAACTGACTCACGGTCAAGTGGTAGAGACACGTAACCAAATGATTCTACTGAGTGTTAACTAGAGGACTTGGTTAGAATTATTCAGTCCATTATTTTGTGTTATTCCTGAAGGTAATATACACATGGAGATACAACAAGAATACTTTAGGAGAAAAAGGAATCTATGTATATTTCACACTATTAATATTCTGTAATGAACAAGATAAGCTGTTCTTTAACTTTCTTACACTTGGAATACATGTAAAATCAGGAACTGCATTTTGCTGTGTATGTATGTGTGTGTGCATGCATGTGTGTGTGTGTGTTTAATTCTCAAATGTTTTGATTGATGGTCCATTTCTACAAACCGGATTGAGATTTCAAGAATGTGTGCATCAAAACTACAATGAGATATCATCTCACACCAGTCAGAATGGCCATCATCAAAAATTTTTGAAACAATAAATGCTGGAGAGGGTGTGGAGAAAAGGGAACCCTCTTGCACTGCTGGTGGGAATGTAAATTGATACAGCCACTATGGAGAACAGTATGGAGGTTCCCTAAAAAACTAAAAATAGAACTACCATACGACCCAGCAATCCCATTACTGGGCATATACCCTGAGAAAACCAGAATTCAAAAAGAGTCATGTACCAAAATGTTCATTGCAGCTCTATTTACAATAGCCAGGACATGGAAGCAACCTAAGTGTCCATCATCAGATGAATGGATAAAGAAGATGTGGCACATATATACAATGGAATATTACTCAGCCATAAAAGGAAACGAAATTGAGTTATTTGTAGTGAGGTGCATGGAGTTAGAGTCTGTCATACAGAGTGAAGTAAGTCAGAAAGAGAAAAACACAGTATGCTAACACATATATATGGAATCTAAGGGAAAAAAAAAAAAGTCATGAAGAACCTAGTGGTAAGACGGGAAAAAAGACACAGACCTACTAGAGAATGGACTTGAGGATATGGGGAGGAGGAAATGTAAGCTGTGACAAAGTGAGAGAGTGGCATGGACATATATACACTACCAAACGTAAAATAGATAGCTAGTGGGAAGCAGCCGCATAGCACAGGGAGATCAGCTCGGTGCTTTGTGACCACCTAGAGGGGTGGGATGGGGAGGGTGGGAGGGAGGCTCAAGAGGGAGGGGATATGGGGTTATATGTATATGTATAGCTTTGATTACGATTCACTTTGTTGCACAACAGAAACTAACACAGCATTGTGAAGCAATTATACTCCAATAAAGATGTATTAAAAAAAATAAATGAAGCCAATATACTGTTTTCCAAAAAAAAAAAAGAATGTGTGCATGATGTTATGAGGTGTTCCACCTCAGAGAACTTGGAAATAAAGGTAAAAATGTTTCTTTCTGGGATTTAGAAAATTAATTTAATGTATTATCAATTAGATTAGATATATTTAGGCATACCTCAGAGATATTGCTGGTTCAGTTCCATACCACTGCAATAAAGTGCATACTGGAATAAAGCAAGTCACGCAAATTTTTTGGTTTTCCAGTGCATATGAGAGTTATGTTTATACTATTCTGTAGTCTATTAAGTGTGCATTATGTTATTAAGTAGCATTATGTCTATAAACAACAATGTACATACATTAATTTAAAAATACTTTATTGCTAAAAATGCTAACCATTATCTGAGACTTCAGTGAGTTGTAATCTTTTTGGTGACAGATTTTGCCTTGATGTTGATGGCTACCGATTCAGTGTGGTGGTGCTGAAGGTTGGAGTGACGGTGCTAATTTCTTAAAATCAGACAATAGTTAAGTTAAGGTTGCTGTTATGGATTGGCTCTCCCTTTTATGAATGATTTCTCTGTAGCGTGCAATGCTGTTTGATAGCATTGTACCCACATAGAACTTCTTGTAAAATTGGAGCCAACCCTCTCAAACCTTGTCACTGCATTATAAACTGTTTATGTAATATTTTAAATGTTTTCTTGTCAAGAACAGTCTTCCCAGCATCTTCACTATAAGTAGTTTCCATCTCAAGAAAACACTTTCTTTACTCATCCGTAAAAAGCAACTCTTCATTGCTCAAGTTTTATCATGAGATTGAAGAAATTCAGTCACATCTTCAGGCTCCACTTCTAATTCTCTTACTCTTTCCACCACTTCTGCAGTTAGAGCCAAGCCTTGAACCCTTCAAAATCATCAATAAGGGTTAGAATCAACTTCTTCCAAACTCCTTTTAATGTCGCTATTTTGACCTCTTTCTATGAATGAATAAATGCTCTTACTGGCATTTAGAATGGTGAATCTTTTTCAGAAGGTTCCCAGTTTACTTTGCCCAGATCCATCAGAGGAATCACCATCTATGGCAGCTATGACTTTACAAAATGTACTTCTTAAACTATAAGACTTGAAAATCAAAATTACTCCTTGATCCCTGGGCTGCAGAATGGATGTTGTATTATCGGGGATGAAAACAATATTAATCTCATTATATATCTCTATCAGAGATGTTTAGCGACCAAGTGCATTGTCAATGAGCAGTAATATTTTGAAAGGAATCTTTTTTTTTTTTTTTTCTGAGCAGTAGGTCTCCATAGTGGGCTTAAAATAATCAGTAAACCATGTTGTAAACAGATTTGCTGTCATGCAAGCTTTGTTGTTCAATTTATAGAGCATAGGCAAAATAGATTTAGCATAATTCTTAAGGACCCCAGGATTTTCAGAATGGTAAATGAGCATTGGCTCCAACTTTAAGTCACCAGCTGCATTAACTCCTAACAAGAAAGTTAGGCTTTCCTTTGAAACTTTGAAGCCAGGCATTGACTTCTCCTCTCTAGCTATGAAAGCCCTAGATGGCATCTTCTTCCGGTATAAGGTGATTTTGTCTACATTCCAAATCTGTTGTTTAATGTAGCCTCCTTATTTCATTATCTTAGCTAGATCTTCTGGATAACTTGCTGCAGCTTCTATATTAGCACTTGCTTCTTTACCTTGCCCTTTTATGTCATGCAGATTTTTTTTTTCGTTAAATCTTAAGAACAAACCACTACTAGCTTCAGACTTTTCTTCTGCAGCTTCCTCACCTCTCTCAGCTTTCATAGAACTGAAGAGAGTTAGGGCCTTGCTCTGGACTAGGCTTTAGTTTAAGGGAATGTTGTGGGTGGTTTGATCCCCTGTCCAGACTACTAAAACTTTCTCCATATCAGCAATAAGGCTGTTTCACTTTCTTACCTTTCCTGTGTTCACCCTAGTAACACTTTTACTTTCCTTCAGAAACTTTTCTTTTGAAATCACAGCTTGGCTAACTGTTTCGTGCAAGAAACCTAGCTTTTGGCCTATCTCGACTTTTGACATGCCTTTCTCACTAAGTTTAATCATTTCCAGCTTTTGATTTAAAGTGAGATAAATGCAACTCTTCCTTCCACTTGAACACTTAGAGGCCATTGTAGGGTTATTAATTGGCCTAATTTCAATATTGTTGTGTCTCAGGGAATAGGGAGACCAGAGGAGAGAAAGAGAGATGGAGAAGAGCAGTCAGTGGAGCAAGCAGAACACACACAACATTTATCAGTCAATTTTGTGCTCTTACATGGGCACAGTTAGGGGCACCCCAAAACAATTACAATAGTAACATCAAAGGTCACTAATCACAAAATCACCACACCAATGGCGATAATGATGAACAAGTTTGAAACATTGCAAGATTAACCAAAATGTGACACAGAGACACAAAGTGAGCAAATACTATTGGAAAAATGGCACCAATACATTTGCTTGACTCAGCGCTGTCCCAAATCTTGTTTTGTAAAAAACACAATATCTCCACGTGTCAATAAAGCAAAGTGCAGTAAAATGAGGTAGGCCTGAACATTTGTTCCTTGATGGTACACAATGGCTCCAATATCCATAAGATCTCGTCTGAATCTGATTGAAGTTATTGACTTATCAGAAGATTAAAAATGACCTGTTAATTAGAATGGAGATCGGTCAATAACGACAGCATGGATAAAGGAGGGCCTGCTGGCCAAGTGTTGCCAGTGTTCATCAAATACACCATTCCACGAAAAAGCTGGCCAAGTAAGACATAGTACATTTTAGAAAGATTAACATTCATATCCCATGTTCAGTCTGGACAGTGAGTATGAATTAAGTTTCAACACATTCTATGACTGTGTAAAGTATTCTGCTTTTATAAGTGGAGCTCCTGGAATTAAGCATGATTATAATTTTTTAACACTTCATTTCTCAATTGCTGGGGAATCATTTTCTTTGCTTTATTTTTCAAAATAATGTCTAGTGTCCTTTGTTCCTTTCCTCCACCTCTTCCCTACATCCCTGCCCCCTGCTGCACTACCTGACGAGGAGTAATATATTGATACAGGACTATAAGATGATGAATTTAGTGATGTCCTGAGCTGATGAAAAGGAGAATAATAGGCACAACTTTGTCTGGATTTATAATATGCCATCACTCAGATAAGCTTTTTATATATATTAGCTTGTTTAATTTTCATCACAACCCAATGAAATAGGCATTATTATTTCCATTCTATGGTGAAGTTAGCTAATCTGCCCAACGTCACAGTTATCAAATATCAAGATTGTATTTAAATCCAGGTCTGTTAGACTCCAAAGCTCAGGATTTTAACCAAATGCTACACGAACTTGGAATTTGCTTGTAATTTAAATTTTATTAAACTATTCACAACAAAGAACAAGGATGACATACGAGCTGAATTGTCTCTTTATTGGAACTGTTGTCATACCTATCTCAAACTGCAGTAATGGAGCCAAAAAAGAACATAGTGTTTGTTATCTCAGAAGCTAGACTTTGGGGGCAAAGATTCACCTTTTAAAGTTAACTGTTCAAATGCAAATGGAAATATTCCTTGTGATAAGAGAGGTTACAAATTATAGGGGTTTTTTTAGTGCATTTAACGGAACTTATGTTTAAGTATGTCCTTGGATAAAATTTCACTGCAAGTCAAAAATGTTTCTAATGCCTTCTCCCTTGGTTTTAGATATCTTGAAGTCGGTACTGGAAAAAAAATTATTTTTAGTTTATTCTGTCGTTGTTAGATTCAGTTTTCTGCATGTCTAAATTACATATCCATAATCACCATTTTATTGTGTTTCTTACATACTCTATCCTTGCTACTTTTTTTTGTCTGCTTATTCTATTAGTTACAAAAGAAAAGTTTTTAACACTTCCATCATGATTGTAGATTTGTCTGTTTCTCATTTTAACAGTCAATATTTGTTTTTTGTGTATTGAATCTATGTGATTGTGTACATACAGATATAGAATTATGATATTTCTGTTGGATCAACTCTTTTATGATTATGTAATGTCATTGTTTATCTCTAGCAATTTTCTTTGCATTACTCTATTTTGTCTGATATTAGCATATCTGTACCATATTTGTTTTGGTTACTTCTCTATGTATGTTTAAGATATATCTCTTTTAAGTATAATTTTTTTTTAATTTTTGTTTTGCTTTTGTTTATTTGTTTATCCAGTCTGGCAATATTAGCTTTTAACTTGGAGCATTTATTCTATTTGTATTTAATATAACCATTGATGTAGTTGGGTTTATATTTATCATTTTGTTATTTGTATTCAGTCTAGCCAAGTGTTTCATGATTTTTTTTTCTCTACTTTTGTAGCTTCCCTTGGATTAATCAAATATTTTCATTTCACATTTTTTCTCATACACTAATTTGTTGCATATGTATTTTTATAATTTTTAATGGTTACATTTGAGATTAAACATCTATCTTTGATTTATTACAGTCCAACACAAATTATTACTTTACAACTTCCCCAATAATACAAGATCCCTACGACACTTTTACTGCATTTACCTCTATCCCACCCTGGGTGTTAGTGTTGTCATGCCTTTTAAAATTTTATATATTTTCAGTCCACAATGCATTACAATTATTGTTTTGTGTGGTCAAATTTTATTTTATTTTTAAAATAGTTTTATTAAGGTATAATTGATATACAAAGAATTGCACGTATGTAACATGTACAATTTGATGAGTTTGGACATATGCAAATATCCATGATACCTTCACCCTTTGCTTTTGATTTTTGTTTCAAAATTGATTTGCGTATTCATTATATTTCCCCAGATGTTTACTCTTTTCTTTGCACTTCATGCCTTCCTTTCATTCAATGTTTTCCTTTGTGATCCTTTTCTTTCTACCTAAAATTTTTCTTTACTGTGTCTTTTGGTACCAGTTTACTGGTCACCAATTCTCTCTTTTTGTCAGAAAACCTCTTAATTCTACCTTTATCTCTGCAGAATACTTTTAATGGGTGTAACATTCAAGATGGACAGTTATTTTTTCTCAGAACTTTGAAGCTATCATTATATATCTTGATTGCTAATTGTTTCTGTTGAGCAGACAGCTGATGTCTTTTTGCTACTTTGAAATTAAAATCTTTTTTTCTCTGCAATTTTTAAATCTTTTAATTGAAATATAACATGTGTAAAGAAAAGTGCATATAATTCTGGATGCTTTTAAAATTTTCTCTTTGCCTTTGTTTTATAGCAGTTTAACTCTGATGTGAACAAGTATATATATATATATATATATTTTTTTTTTTTAATTCTGATTGGGGTTTGCAGAGCTTCTTGAATTTATGGATGATAGTTTTCATCTGTTTGGGAAAATTCTCAGCTTTCATCATTTAAAATATTCCTTTACCTTATCATCTCTCCTCTTTCTATCTGTGACCCTAATTAAACTTGTGTTTGACCTTTATATATTGTCCATATATCTCTGATGCTATTTTCTGTATTTTACATTATTTTTAGTCTCTGGAAATTTTCTTTGAGTTGTCTTCCAATTTATAAATTCTGTTACCTACTATTTTTTATCCAATCTTATATGCCGTATGGAGTTAAGGAATGGGATAGAAGCCTGGGCTTCAATGGGGAGGAGGGTGATTCACAGGATGATAAGAAGAACAGATGTTTGGTCATTAGATGTGTGTCCTGCCATAAAGATAGGTCATTCAGATAAAAAGTTATCTCTGGGTAATAGCTCTCTTTCTGGGCCAGGACCTCTAAGTTCTTTAGGGTAGTTAAGGGAGAGGTAAAAGTGTTTCTTGAGTCCACTGGGTTTCGACTGTCTTCAGTTCAAGATAGTCTGCATGCCTAAGTGGCACATTTTGGGGAGGCTCGTTCTGAATCCCTTCAGTTTTTATTATATCTATCAGAAAAATGTTTTTGCTTAATTCCCCTAGTATCAATCTGAATTATTTATTTTTACTTCTTATCTAGCTCTTATTTATTTTTAATGATGTAAACTCCATAAAGGTAGGAAAATTATTCACCTTATTCATCATTTTATACCAAGTATCTAGTAGTATAGTGTCTGAAACAGAGTATGTACTCATTAAATTTGGGGGGATAAATAAATTTAAAAAAGAATTATGAAGAAAAATATAAACTTTGTACAGTATATAAAGAAAGAATATCTCACTGAAAATTTCAGCCCTATTTTGCTATTTATATGACGTGATCACAAATTTGGGGGCAACAAAATGGAATTGTGTCACTTAGCAACTTTCCTATTCAGTGTAATTTTTTTTTAACATCTTTATTGGAGTATAATTGCTTTACAATGGTGTGTTAGTTTCTGCTTTATAACAAAGTGAATCAGCTATACATATACATATATCCCCATATCTCCTCCCTCTTGAGTCTCCCTCCCACCCTCCCTATCCCACCCCTCTAGGTGGTCACAAACCACAGAGCTGATCTCCCTGTGCTATGCGGCTGCTTCCCACTAGCTATCTATTTTATGTTTGGTAGTGTATATATGTCCATGCCACTCTCTCACTTTGTCACTGCTTACCCTTCCCCCTCCCCATATCCTCAAGTCCATTCTCTAGTAGGTCTGTGTCTTTACTCCCATCTTGCCCCTAGGTTCTTCAAGACCTTTTATTTTTTCTTAGATTCCATATATATGTGTTAGCATATAGTATTTATTTTTCTCTTTCTGACTTACTTCACTCTATATGACAGACTCTAGGTCCATCCACCTCACTACAAATAACTCAATTTTGTTTCTTTTTATGGCTGAGTAATATTCCATTGTATATATGTGCCACATCTTCTTTATCCATTCATCCGATGATGGACACTTAGGTTGCTTCCATGTCCTGGCTATTGTAAATAGAGCTGCAATGAACATTTTGGTACATGACTCTTTTTGAATTATGGTTTTTTCAGTGTATATGCCCAGTAGCAGGATTGCTGGGTCGTATGGTAGTTCTATTTTTAGTTTTTAAGGAACCTCCATACTGTTCTCCATAGTGGCTGTATCATTTATATTCCCACCAACAGTGCAAGAGTATTCCCTTTTCTCCACACCCTCTCCAGCATTTATTGTTTCTAGATTTTTTGATGATGGTCATTCTGACAGGTGTGAGATGATATCTCATTGTAGTTTAGATTTGCATTTCTCTAATGATTAATGATGTTGAGCATTCTTTCATGTGTTTGTTGGCAATCTGTATATCTTCTTTGGAGAAATGTCTATTTAGGTCTTCTGCCCATTTTTGGATTGGGTTGTTTGTTTTTATGATATTGAGCTGCATGAGCTGCTTGTAAATTTTGGAGATTAATCCTTTGTCAGTTGCTTCATTTGCAAATATTTTCTCCTATTCTGAGGGTTGTCTTTTGGTCTTTTTTATGGTTTCCTTTGTTGTGCAAAAGCTTTTAAGTTTCACTAGGTCCCATTTGTTTATTTTTGTTTTTATTTCCATTCCTCTAGGAGCTGGGTCAAAAAGGATCTTGCTGTGATTTATGTCATACAGTGTTCTGCCTATGTCTTCCTCTAAGAGTTTTAGTGTCTGGCCTTACATTTAGGTCTTTAATCCATTTTGAGTTTATTTTTGTGTATGGTGTTAGGGAGTGTTCTAATTTCATACTTTTACATGTACCTGTCCAGTTTTCCCAGCACCACTTATTGAAGAGTTTGTCTTTTCTACACTGTACATTCCTGCCTCTTTTATCAAAGATAAGGTGACCATATGTGTGTGGGTTTATCTCTGGGCTTTCTATCCTGTTCCATTGATCTATATTTCTGTTTTTGTGCCAGTACCATACTGTCTTGATTACTGTAGCTTTGTAGTATAGTCTGAAGTCAGGGAGCCTGATTCCTCCAACTCCGTTTTTCTTTCTCAAGATTGCTTTGGCTATTCGGGATCTTTTGTGTTTCCATACAAATTGTGAAATTTTTTGTTCTAGTTCTGTGAAAAATGGCAGTGGTAGTTTGATAGGGATTGCATTGAATCTGTAGATTGCATTGGGTAGTATAGACATTTTCACAATATTGATTCTTCCAATTCAAGAACATGGTATATCTCTCCATCTATTTGTATCATCTTTAATTTCTTTCATCAGTGTCTTGTAGTTTTCTGCATACAGGTCTTTTTTCTCCTTAGGTAGGTTTATTCCTAGATATTTTACTCTTTTTGTTGCAATGGTAAATGGAAGTGTTTTCTTAATTTCAATTTCAGATTTTTCATCATTATTGTATAGGAATGCCAGAGATTTCTGTACATTAATATTGTATCCTGCTACTTTACCAGATTCATTGATTAGCCCTAGTAGTTATCTGGTAGCATCTTTAGGATTCTCTATGTATAGTATCATGTCATTTGCAAAGACTGACAGCTTTACTTCTGCTTTTCCAATTTGGATTCCTATTATTTCTTTTTCTTCTCTGATTGCTGTAGCTAAAACTTCCAAAACTATGTTGAATAATAGTGGTGAGACTGGGCAACCTTGTCTTGTTCCTGATCTTAGTGGAAATGGTTTCAGCTTTTCACCATTGAGGACGATGTTGGCTGTGGGTTTGTCATATATGGCCTTTATTATGTTGAGGAAAGTTCCCTCTATGCCTACTTTCTGCAGGGTTTTTATCATATATGGGTGTTGAATTTTGTCGAAAGCTTTCTCTGCATCAATTGAGATGATCATATGGTTTTTCTCCTTCAATTTGTTAATATGGTGTATCACATGGATTGATTTGCATATATTGAAGAATCCTTGCATTCCTGGAATAAACCCCACTTGATTTTTGCATCTATGTTCATCAGTGACATTGGCCTGTAGTTTTCTTTCTTTGTGACATCTTTGTCTGGTTTTGGTATCAGGGTGATGGTGGCCTCGTAGAATGAGTTTGAGAGTGTTCCTCCTTCTGCTATATTTTGGAAGAATTTGAGAAGGATAGGTGTTACCTCTTCTGTAAATGTTTGATAGAATTCGCCTGTGAAGCCATCTGGTCCTGGGCTTTTGTTTGTTGGAAGATTTTTAATCACAATTTCAATTTCAGTGCTTGTGATTGGTCTGTTCATATTTTCTATTTCTTCCTGGTTCAGTCTTGGCAAGTTGTGCATTTCTAAGAATTTGTCCATTTCTTCCGGGTTGTCCATTGTATTGGCATATAGTTGCTTGTAGTAATCTCTCATGATCCTTTGTATTTCTGCAGTGTCAGTTTTTGCTTGGCCTCTGAATTCTTTTTCAGGTAGATTGCCTGTTTCCTCTTCATTTATTAGGTCTGGTGCGTTTTTGCCTTGCCTCTTCATCTGCTGTGTGTTTTTCTGTCATCTCATTTTGCTTAACTTACTGTGTTTTGGGTCTCCTTTTCTCACGCTGCAGGTTCATATTTCCTGTTGTTTTTGGTGTCTGTTCCCAGTGACTAAGGTTGGTTCAGTGGGTTGTGTAGGCTTCCTGGTGGAGGGGACTAGTGCCTGTGCTCTGGTGGATGAGGCTGGATCTTGTCTTTCTGGTGGGCAGGTCCACGTCTGGTGGTGTGTTTTGGGGTGTCTGTGGCCTTATTATGATTTTAGGCAGCCTCTCTGCTAATGGATGGGGCTGCGTTCCTGTCTTGCTAGTTGTTTGGCATAGGGTGTCCAGCACTGTAGCTTGCTGGTCGTTGAGTGAAGCTCGGTCTTGGCGTTGAGATGGAGATCTCTGAGAGATTTTCATCATTTGATATTACATGGAGCTGAGAGGTCTCTTGTGGACCAGTGTCTTGAAGTTTGCTCTCCCGCCTCAGAGGCACAGCACTGACGCCTGGCTGGAGCACCAAGAGCCTTTCATCCACACAGCTCAGAATAAAAGGGAGAAATAATAGAAAGAAAGAGGATAAAAATAAAATAAAATAAAGTTACTAAAATAAAAAATAATTATTAAGAAAAAAATTTTGAAAAGTAAAACAAAAACAAAAACAAAAACAAAAATCGGACAGACAGAACCCTAGGACAAATGGTGAAAGCAAAGCTATACAGACAAAATCACACACAGAAGCATACACATACACACTCACAAAAAGAGAAAAAGGGGAAAAAATAATATATCTTTTGCTCCCAAAGTCCACCTCCTCAATTTGGGATGGTTCATTGTCTATTCAGGTATTTCACAGATGCAGGGTTCATCAAGTTGTTTGTGGAGCTTTAATCTGCTGTTCCTGTGGCTGCTGGGAGATATTTCCCTTTCTCTTCTTTGTTTGCACAGCTCCCGGGGTTCAGCTTTGCATTTGGACCCGCCTCTGCGTGTAGGTTGCCTGAGGGCGTCTGTTCCCCGCCCAGACAGGACAGCGTTAAAGGAGCAGCTGCTTCGGGGGCTCTGGCTCACTCAGGCCGGGGGAGGGAGGGGTACGGAGGAGGCGGGGCGAGCCTGCGGCAGCAGAGGCCAGCGTGACGTTGCAGCAGCCTGAGGCGCGCCGTGCGTTCTCCCGGGTAAGTTGTCCCTGGATCACGGGACCCTGGCCGTGGCGGGCTGCACAGGCTCCCGGGAGGGGAGGTGTAGATAGTGACCTGTGATCGCACACAGGTTTTTTGGTGGTGGCAGCAGCAGCCTTAGTGTCTCATGCCCGTCTCTGGGGTCCACGCTGAGAGCTGCGGCTCGCGCCCGTCTCTGGAGCTCCTTTAAGCGGCGCTCTCAAACCCCTCTCCTCCCGCACCAGGAAACAGAAGCAAGAAAAAGTCTCTTGCCTGTTCAGCAGCTCCAGACCTTTTCCCAGACTCCCTCCCGGCCAGCTGTGGCGCACTAGCCCCCTTTAGGCTGTGTCACGCCGCCAACCCCAGTCCTCTCCCTGCGATCCGACCGAAGCCCGAGCCTCAGCTCCCAGCCCCGCCCGCCCTGGCAGGTGAGCAGACAAGCCTCTCGGGCTGGTGAGTGCTGCTCGGCGCCGAGCCTCTGTGCGGGAACCTCTCTGCTTTGCCCTCTGCACCCCTGTGGCTGCGCTCTCCTCCGTGGCTCCGAAGCTTCCCCCCTCTGCCACCCGCAGTCTCCGCCCGCGAAGGGGCTCCTAGTGCCTGGAAACCTTTCCTCCTTCACAGCTCCCTCCCACTGGTGCAGGTCCCGTCCCTATTCTTTTGTCTCTGTTATTTCTTTTTTCTTTTGCCCTACCCATACGTGGGGAGTTTCTTGCCTTTTGGGAGGTCTGAGGTCTTCTGCCAGCATTCAGTAGGTGTTCTGTAGGAGCTATTCCACATGTAGATGTATTTCGAATGTATCTGTGCGGAGGAAGGTGATCTCTGCGTCTTACTCTTCCGCCATCTTGCAGCTGCTCCTAGTGTAATTCTTATAAGTGTAATTAAAGATCAATGAGGTAAGTTTTTAAAAGGCGGCCAACTTAATTGACACAATTGTATGATTTAGATGAATACTAAGTGTGCTAATGATAGTATAATATTAAATATTCAATGTGGTTATCTAAAGTCAATTAAGAGATACTTGTAAATCAGTAAGCTTCAGTAATGAGAAAAATCCGCCCTTTTGGAAACCTTGTTGACGAGAGAAAAACTCCCAATTCTGTTGCTCTTCAGTATTTAATAGTACATGGAAAGCATAGAAGATTTTAAAATTTAATTAGGTTGTATAGCAAATTGCTATCACTTTCTGACGTCAATCACAAAGCAAATCTTACAACTCCAAGAGATTTCAGCCTAGTCTTGTGGGTTTAAAGAACAGGTCTCAAGAGTGACCACTCCCTCATTCTTCCTTTCTCAACAAGACCATTTTCAAGTAGATTCTTTTCTGTCCCTGCCTCTCTGTGCTTTATCCTTCACTCATTTCTGCGGTCTGGTAGAGGGTTTGCATTGTTTACAAACTTGAAGCAGAGCTGAGAAATGTTACTCTAACTATGGAATAAATCTAAGTATAATAACTACAAATTTTACAATTAAAAAGCCCAATCTTTTAGCATTCCAGCAGAGAGTTTTGCCTTAATTTCTCTTTCTCTCTCACTTAAAAGAAAGAAAAATTAATATCATTTTAGTCAAGGAACAGGGCAGTTTGAACTAGGAAAATTTAAGACAGTTGAATGTACTAAAGTGAAGGGTCAGTCTATTAGGATAATCTCTGTGAATAAAATTCAGGATATACAAATATTAATTTCATTGGAAGTTTGGCACCAAACTAAACACTAGTATAAGTCAAATTTTTCTCTTTAGTGTTTAAAAGACCTAAACTTGCTTTCCTTCAGATTTAAATGAAAAAACAAAACCAAACAAAACAAACCTCTGTAATAGAACCTCATTAGTTTGACACCTAACTAAGCAACTTTTCTTAGGTCACCAGTATCTACTGTAGAATTTCAGTTAATGAAAGCAAATCGGCCTTACAACAAAGACTTTGAAACCTGGGTGAGTTGTGAATTTACAAAATTTTTTTCTTTGCTGTGACAAAATGCGTTCTCTTCTGGTATAACTTCTGGTCCACGGTCACTAATATCTATCAAAAGGTCTCTAGAGACCAATTTTTATATCTCCAGTAGATTTCAATTCCTTAAAATAGCTAGCTAATGAGGTTTTATTATATCAAATGTTTTATATAATTTCAATGTAAAAAATTTTAACATTATTATTAAAGTCTCCTTTAAATCTGTGAGATGGATGACAAAAAACTAAGAGTCAGAGGGGTGGATGATGTAAGCGTGTTCCAGGTGACAAAATTAACCCTATGGATTCTTGATTCTCAGGATGAACTTTTTTATAGAAAGGGATGAATGCCATAAGTTCGTAACCTTGAAAGAAATGGTTACTCAGATGTAGCCAGACCCATATCAAATGAGTTTAGATCACCTGCTCATTGGGCAAGGAAGGAAGCTATTACGCTTATACATATATTCAAATCTAAAGACCTAGATGGGTGGGTTCAGGCTCTAGTCACCTGTATCCAATAACCATAATCAAAGATTACTTCGGTATCTGGCTATATTCAATGTGAAGTAGAAATACACCAATCTCACACCAAAATATAAGCATAGACAGAATTACGCTTTTAGCTTTGCTTCTTATTAAATAAGACATTTTGAAAAAAATCAAATTTGAGACACAGTAACTCTTATTTTGTCAAGACAGCAACCACAATGTAAAAAGCATAAGATGAATGTCCAAATGTAAAAGGTATTAAATAAAAACAAACAAGCAAACAAAAAACCATAATTTCAGGAGGAAAAAACCACACTTCCAGGCCTCATTCTTTGGTGAATTCCCTATTGTCAAGATTTTGGGTCCATCTTGCAAACTCTGAAACTTGATTTCCAGAATATATGGAGTAGCTCTATCTCATAGGGACTGATACATTACATAAGTTCCCAGAGACTGGTTTACAAAGCAAGAATGGAATTACATTAGTTTATAATACATTTCTCTGGTCTTCAGGTTAAGGCTCTGTAGTCTCCCTCTCCCTCATATATTTGCCATCAAATTTAGATATAGTCTCAAACTCAGACAATATCTACGGACAGTGCTTTTTCACTCTAATTCTGTTGCCTTTAGTTGCCATGGATGGTTGACTCTTCTTGGTAAGCCTTCTGATAGGTTCAGGGAACACACAGTATTCACCTTTTAGTAATTTGTCTTGTTGCAGTTCTGGGGGTGGTACATTAAGTGAACCATCTCTGGAATCAGATTTCCTGGGTTTTAAAATCACCTCTACAACATACTAGCTATGTGATTTGGGGCAAATTAAAGTTTCCAAGCTTCAGTTTTCTAATCTTTAAATTTGGAATTATAATGATATAAAGCTATAATCATATCTTTAAGAATTTTGTGTATACCAAGTGATAATTAAAAAAAAAAAAACCATGGCTAGACCATACTAAGCATTAAATAAAATTAATATTAATTGTTTGCATATCTTTGCACAGATAAATAATGCATTGTTTTATTTTACTTTCATAGGGCAGTAGTTTAATTTTTTCCTATGTTTTGCAGAATGTCTCACAATAGAACGCAAGTACTAACAACAGCACTTCTTTGTGACCTTGACAATAATTAATAATTAATTTGTATTTCAGTGTTTTTGGATATTGCCTTGTATTGAATACATCTTCTGCACCTCTTTAAATTCTCTCAGTCAAATCTTCTTCCACACCCGTGGCCACTTATCCCCCTCAACTTCTGTTCAGGCTTACTGATGCCACGGAGGACCGTGAGGTGTGTTTTCTGAGGCTTACCAGCCTCACAACTGGAACTTCTAGCTCTTTCCAGCACTTTTAGTAATCTCAAGGTAACATAAGACATAGATCTGACTTCCTGAGATATTGCAAAAAGGTTATATAACTTGGAAACGAGTGTGAGGAGGTGTGGGATCTGATCTGGTTAACTCCTTGTAGGGCAAACTTTAAGTAATGGCAAACAAGAGAAAGAGCAGGCAGATGGATTCTCTTTCTCTCCCTTTTTCCTTCTTATATACAGTTCTGAAGAGAGGTTCCTCTATGACTGACTGGTCGAGTGAATGTACTTGGGTTTTTTTGTGGCTTGTCAAGAAGGAATGGCCAACACAATAAGTCATTCATTACCTTGTGTTGCTTCTGATGGCTCAGTTTTCTTTTCCTTTGGTTACCCTGAAATTATACATCCTGTAAAAAACATTGGTATCTTACCCTTGCCTGAGGCTTTGTTTCTAGGGATCCCAAGCTATGACACACCTCTTTCTTCGTGAGTCCTCAAACACAGTAGCAGTCTCCTAACTCTCAATCATTCATTCATTCATTCATTTATTCCATCACAAAATCCATTACTTAGGCTATTTAAATTACTGTGATATGTACCATTGAAGATACAAATGTGACCCAAACATGTTTTCATGCTCTATGGAGATTACAGTCCAATAGTGGTGGCTCTACAAGTATCTGTATTAAAATTATAAAGTAATAAATGCCTTGAAGAGAGATAGAGATAAAGGGCAGAATATGAAGGGAACAATTTTAGCTGGGAGATTTAGAAATAGAACACTCTGCTGGTGATATTTGTTCTGGGTCTTTTCATTCAAGCAAATGTGTCACTTTTGAAAGAGTCAATAAGTAGATAAATAAGGTGATAGCATAAATACTCTATAAGTTCTTCTGTCTCACTGAACTGATTAAGTATGTCAGAAAGTTTGAGAATTCAAAGATGTTGTTACTTATCATGGGATCAAAACCATTATATTAGTTTAAATATTTAAATAAATGGGTTTTGATATTCTCTTACATGAGCATATAATGGTTATAGAAAAAATAAGCAAATAAAAAATAAGCAACAGTAATAATTACACCAGTGTTAAACCTCTTAATGAACATATCAGATAGTTTTTACATGCATCCATTTGTAGATTTTTAAAAATTGGATCATATCAGATTTAAATTTTGTCATCGTAGTATTATTCTGTGAATATTTTTCCATATCAGTAATGCTAGAAAAGCTTTTAAATGATTACATAGCTAATGTGTTTCATCATTTCATTGTAGTACTGTGCCATTGTTTATTTATCCAAAGTTTTCTCATGGTCATTTATTTTGTCTCAAAGTTTTTAATATCTTAAATTATTTGACAGTAAGCATTCCAAGTTAGTGAAATCTTTCTGCATAATCTTAATTATATCCTTACATAAAAATTTAGAAGTACAATAGCTATGTTAAAAAACAAAGGCATTGACACAATTTTTCTCAGCTGTTGTTTAGTTGGTAGCCAAAATACTATCTTAACATATAAGCCTACCAGCATTATGAAATACTACCACTTTTCCAGTATAAAAAATGGATTTTATAATTGAAAATATCTGTCATTTTGATTAGGAGAAATTCATGTCTCATCTGTAAACCAGAGATGACAATAACTTTCATAGTATTTTGTCAAGATTAACAAAAGATATTACAAGTAAATATGTGAGCATTAATCTGAGTTTTAAAAACAGACAGTAAAAATAGAAAAGATGGAGAAAAGGGTACAACTACAGATAAAAGAGAGGGTTAAAAATTTATAAGAGAATAACCTTACAACTCTAAGACGTTTTATTTCAAAACTTAGACGTGAATAATTTCCAAGCAGAATATAAATTACAAAAATCGACACAAAAGAATTAGAAATCTACAATAGAATCATTATAATAGAAGAGATTGCAAAGTGATTATAAATCTATTGTAAAAAGCCAATAGGATCAGAAGGGTTTACTAAAAAGTTAGCGTTCTCCTTTAAATAGCAGATGGTATTCATATTTTTAAAACTTTTCAGGCCATAGAAACAAATGGAAAATTTCCAAGATCAGAATATCTGGATTCAGTACCAGGGTTTAGTACCAGAAACATGATTCAATATCAGGAAACCTATCAACTTATTCATTATAATAACCAATGAAAGGAGAAAATAATTTGGTCATATGAATCAATGCTGAAAAAGAATTTATAGAAATAGGATATAAATTTCCTGCAGCTATTTAAAATCAGAGCATTAACTTTTATGTGGAAGAATTATTGTTGAAAATAGTAAAGAAAAATTTGAAGAACAGTTGTGTTGCTTTAATCAAATCAATAGAAATAGGAGAGGGAATTCGGAAATAGATCACAGGACATATTGCCCATTACAATTTTAATTTTAATTTTCCTTTTGAGTTGTATATTTTCTGTTGGATTGTTGAGATTTTGATTTGCTCTCTGTGAATTGCCTCCTCAAAATTGAGTCTTAATTATCTTCTTGTTGATTTTCAAGAGTTTTTATATTATAATTCTAACTGCTTTTCGATAAACTTTATTTCAAATATTTAAACAATCTCATAAACTTATAATAAAACAATGCATTATATTATCCGCACTGAAAAAAAATTTTAAAAAGAAAAAAAATTAAAAACCTACTACTAGCAGGTTCAATATCTGCTACTAGCAGGATGTGGACAAAAGTTACTCATTTTTTTTGCAGAAATGTGAATTACTTCAGTTTATTAGAAAGTAAACTGGGAACATCTGATAAAATTATAAATAAATATATCTTTTAACTATAAATTTTCATTGGAATCAATCGCATAGAATAAATATTGGTAAGGATATAAACACAAGTATGTACATCACGAAATATCAAGGAAAACAAATTCTAAACAAAACAATGCTGAAGGCATAATGAGTGCCTCTCAAGTGGTTAATTTCTGACTAAATTATGGAACACTCTAAAGAATTTCTGAACACACAATGGTTTCTGAACACACAATCTTTAGAAACAATGAATTAGAAATTTCCCAAGTTCACTTTCAGGAATTTACATGAGGTATTCTTAATACTTTTAAAAAAGCAGAATGGAGTGTGCTTAAATTATTTTATATTCATAAAACACAAACAATGATAGGTATACTTATGGATATAAATGTGTATTTTTCTAATAAGTGTGTAAATTTTGTATGACAGTATAATCTCAGAGGAAAATATGAAAGTATAAATTATGTTTTCATGGTTTTGGAGAAGTGGGAGAAATGAAAGAGGGAAGAAACACAATAAAGAAACAGAAAAATAACAGTGATACTAAAACATATATGTAATGCCTATATGTGTGTGTTTATGTAAACATCTATTTATGCATGTATGTCTAAAAAATTATAAAGAACCAGGGGTAAAAACTTTTCTTGAAGCTTCCAATCTCCTCTCAAAAACAAACAAAACAACAACAACAAAAACTGAACTCTTTATAGTCGTTCAAGGAATACTAAACCTCTTTATATTACTTCTTTTGCTCTATTCTACTTGCTTACCCGTACTAAATTTTCAATAAATTAAGATAAATGGTATGACCTGCTAGCAAAATCCAGACCATATTCTATTTTCTTTTTTAAAGACCCAGAGGCAAAGACTGGTTTTTGTATTTTTAAATGGCTATATTCTCTTGGTTGTATATCTACCTATACATATTTTTAAATTTTATTATTGGTCCACATAGCATAAAATATTTACTATCCATCTCTTTCAGAAAAATTAGAGAAAGTTTCCCAACCTGATACAAAGGTCAAAGACTAAGGCAAGGTGTTTCCAGTGGGTGAGGTACATGGTCAATTGGTGGGTGAGAGTTTTTCACAAGTTATGGCAATCCAAACATATGCCATAAATTGATGTAAAAAAAAATTGACCTATGAAAGACAGAACTTTAACTGGCCAATAACCATGAAAGTAATTTAACCCTGTCTTAGAAATGATTCCCTATCTTCATTAAAATTTTTGAATTAATGCAAGTTTGGGGCAATTTCAACCATAACTTCAAGAAACGCTTTCCTTGCTCTTTTAACCATTCCAGAGCATACAAAAATGGAAAAGTTACTACAATACTAATATCATCTTGACACCAAAAGCTGATAAAAATTACATTCAAAAAACTAATATTGGAGACCACTGTAAGTGTAGATAATTAAAATCTCAAATCAACTCCCTCTCATGGAATATTTACAAGTATCTCAACTCTAAGCAGGATTTATTCCACAAATGTAAAGATGGTTCAAATGAGGAAATACATCCTTATAACTCATTGCATTAATAATCAAAGTAGAAAAATGACAACTCTCAATGATGCCTAAAAGACATTTGGTATTTAAAATCCATTCAGAATTAAAAGATCTTTGTTAATTAGAAATAAAAGGATGCTGTGGCAACATGGTAAAGAACACCTACCCAAACCTAAAACATTATTTAAAGAAGAAACATTAGAGATGTTCTTATTAAGGTCAGAAGCTAGTGACAGACGCCTGCTGTTACTAACTCCTGACAGAATAGTACCAAGTCATCTCAATGTCACTTGGTCTTAGCAGATGTTATGGTTACCTTTTATTACATATGCCAGCTCATCTAGTTTGTAATAATTCCTCTGAGAATTATTTCCCTTCCCTCCCATATCTATAGGACATAGAAGTGGGTCCTTGTGATGGACATACACTAAGGTAACCTTCAATGTGTAAGACCATTTTTAAATTTTTTAAGTGATGGTAGAACAAGTACCTTGCTTCTAACTAATAGAACATGATAAAGAGTGATGGCAAAACCTTCCCTTGGTTAGGTTTTGTTAAATGGCAAAAGTAATGAGGTGCCACTTTCTGTTTATCTTTTCTTATAGACTGTATCTTAGTGAGAGAGACAGGTTCTCCGTCTTGAAGAAGCAAGCATCCACATTATGAACTTTCTATGGAGAGTGCCACATAGCAGGGAACTGCAAGTGGCCTCTAGGACCGGAGGGAAGCTTCAGTCAATTGCCAGTAAGAACCTGGACCTCAGTCATACAGTCATTCAAGGAAACAAATAGTGAGTTTGGAAGTAGATATTTCCTAGTTGTGTCTTCAACTGGGATTAACAGACACACACTATTACATATAAAATAGATAACCAACAAGGACCTACTGTATAGCACAAGGAACTGTACTCAATATTTTGTAATAAGCTATAAGGGAGAAGAATCTAAATAAGAATATATATATAACTGAATCACTTTGCTGTACACCTGAAACTAGCACAAAATTGCAAATCAACTATACTTCAATAAAAACAGAAAGAGAGAGAGAGAAAAGAATGCAGCCCAAACAACACCTTGATTACAGACTTGTGAGGACCCAGTTAAGCTGTGCTTGGAATCCCAAGCCACAGAAGCTGTTAGATAATAAGTATGTATTATTTTAAATCTCTAAATTTGTAGTGATTTGTTACACAGTACAGAAAACAAATACAGTCTCCAACAGTTATGCTTGTATTATGTAGTAAGATACTAAGATACTAGGTATAAACAGGGTCAGGGTCCTTTTCCAGAAAATTTCGAATTGGAACTAAAATTTTTTCAGTCTCATTCTGGGCTTGTGTCTTGAGCAGAGGAGATTTATCAGGAGCTGTGAAGAAGTAATCACTTAAACTGTGGTCTGAGGAGCAGAAAAGCTAGTATACAGAGACACAATAGAGTATCAGAGAGAAAGAAGAGAAATGAGAAGTAGAAAAAGAATTCTTCCAGATTTTCATTTAGCATTCCATTTCCTGTGTTCAATCCACTTAATGTAGGCTAGCTGCAATTTTTTTTATTCCTTGACTTAGCTGCTATGACATATCCCTGTAATAATTTTTTCTTTTTTAAATAAAGTTGTCTCAAGTTAGCATCTGCTATATGCAATCAAAGAATCCAAACTGTTCAAGAATCACATAAAGAAAGGAAATTTAAACTACTCTTGGTAACCAGTGGTACTATTTGGCAATAATATTTCCTGAAATATCTTTTGTTTTTAGCTCTATTGGTTGAATTTATGTCCAGTTTACTTTGCAAAATTAGTCTTCTCTTTTCCAGGCTAAATAATTAAAATTCACAATTCCAATTTTAATGAGCTAAAAATTTTAATTGTCCAAAGGAGGAAAATACTTTTTATGGCTTTAAAACAATCTATCTACTCCAGTATAACTTCTACTTGGCATGAAGTTAAAACAAAATTTGATAATGGAGGGAAAACAGCAAATACTGTGTGAAGATAATGTTGTCTGCCTCCTCCTATAATCTTACTTTTAAATTTTACTAAAATGAATTGGCAAAACATAGTACCACATGGATTAGCTGTTTAGTGAAGTCTTAAAATCAGTCAATAATAAGATAGAAAATGATTTTCAGATTATGGAATGATATTAGCAAGGTCAACTTCAGAGAGAAAAAAATGACACTGATTTCACCCATGATTTTAAATGGGAAGGTAATATAAGCAGCCACCATGAATCAAAAACAGCACTAAACTGCTGCTGAAAGTTTAAGAATGTGAAGCGAAAACACATAACACAAAGAAATGAATGCTTACTGAACTAGGAAAATTGTATATGGTAGTATTTTTGAAATAAGAGGTTTCTGCTAATTGATCCAGAGGATATAATGCAGAGGAAATCTAAGAGAAACACTATCACCAACCTTTCAAAAAAAATTGTTCCACAGTGACCACAGGTCCTAGGTTGGTGATTCAGAAGCATGCTGGTAAATACATAGAAAGTGGCTCTTGGGGGAAGGGGAGAAAGGCCTAATCTGTAGCCTTTGCCGATTTCCATGGTGTAAATAATCCCACCAAAACCAATTTCAGGCTAACAATGTGAAGTCAATGAACATGGAGTTGGGAAGTGATAAGCACAGTCAGTTCCAGCTGGCTCCATCATAGGTCATTCCTCTGTAAGGAGGCCATCTGGTTCCCAGTATTATGCCCAGTGGGGGGTCTGCTAACAAAACCAGTCAGATTTTGTGTTAGAAATCCTATGATTCTCTGACTCTTCACAGAGAGGGAAGGTGGAGGCTGCTCTTGAGACTATTTCTATCCATTGTATCTGTATGGCAGAAACATTGTGTAATTCTGTGCCACTGTATATCAGGCTACAGTGAATGAGTATGAAAGAATATGAAATAATTTCTAAAGTTAATCACACACACACACACACACACACACACACTCAATTAATTCAAAATTCCTTAATATTTTGTGTGCATAAAGAATCTTATTCTGCAGGTCTGGAGTGAGCCATATGAATCTGCACTTTAATCAGCTCTTCTAGTAACACTGTTCCATAGGGAGCACACTTGAGAATCACTGGATTCCTTCGTGAAATTCTCCACTGTTACCGAGCACCACTTTTTGCCAGATACTGTGCTAGACTCCTGGAATCTGGAGATGAATAAGGAAGCAAGGTATGTTGCAGAAAGCAACTCCATCTTTATGCTCCCTTGCCTTTTATTCTGAGCCCCACCATTTGGGAGTCTTGTGACCTTGGGCAGTGTATATGTGTTCTATGAGCTTCTGTTTCCTAATGTGTAAAATATTAATTGTCCCTTTAGGCAAATGATAAATATGGAAAGTGCTTAGAGCAGTGTCCTGCACATTGAAGGAAACTAATGTCAATTTGCTTCTACACAAGTAACTCTCAAACTATTTAAGGATGTAGTCAAGTAAATCAACTATTAAAATTTCGACTGCAGATATGAATGGGCTGTTGATGGATATAACACAGAAAATGTCTACCTGGCTCAGTCAAGGTAGGTCAAGTGAGGTTTCAATGACAAGGGTTTGTTTAAGTATTTTAACACAATTCAGGGGAATAAAGTTGGAGGCAGAAAAAAGGTAATGAAATCAAATGTAAGCATTTGTGAGGAAGGGTAAAGTGTCCAGGAAACAGTGTGTGTGTGTGTGTGTGTGTTTTGTTTGTTTGTTTTTGCCTAGAGCATTGCAGTTCATTTGGTAGTGTTTTGGAGGTGAAATTGAGAAATATATACTTTCCAGAACTTGAAGGTGTACCTAATAAAAAAGTATTTGATTTCATCTTAAAAATACAAGTGAACTACTAAAAGAATTTAAGCAGGAAAGTGTCATTTAAAGACTTGTGTAAGCTCCCTCTAGCTTCAAAGGGAGTCAAGAGTAGGGCACAATAAAGTCAGTTCCTATGTTGCCATAACAGCCCAGGAAAACAAGTGTTAGGTGTCGACTAGGTAGTGTAGGGGTATTTAGGATGCTGGATGGTAGGTAATACACCACTGTGCTGGACCCAACTCCCACTGGCTCATGAGAACCTATTGTTAAATTTTCAAGAATTGTTCAAAATGGTTGTTAAGCATGACTTTAAAAAAAAAAAAACAAATTATAAAATTATATAAAAGTATACTATATTAAAAACAAAGGTAAAAAATACTGGAAACTCATCATTTCCTTCCTATTTTATTACATTTTATTATTTTTTATGTTCTCTAGTTTACTTACATCTACTGTATCCATACTGCAGAAATGCTATGTAATTTTATGCCACTGTTCACATCTTTCTAATGTTGCATTCAGCAATATCACATTGTTATTTTAGAACCAGGCATGGTGGGAGTATTTACACCACAGAAATCTGAAAGTGCTATGAAAATAACTACGAAGTTATTTTCTAGACTGAAGAAAGTGGTGAGAAAAGAGAACAATTCAGGTTAAACATAACAGTATGTCATATCTGTAACATTACATTTTAAATAGTGCAAAAAATTAAGTAAATATTCTGCCAGTATTCAAAACTATTATCTAATTCAGCAAAGCCATCACTCGCAGTATTTATTGAGTTTAGTTACCACATCCATCTTAGTTGCTTCACTTTCATCTTAATCATTAATACAAATAAAAATATGAAGCAACATCTCTGTAGGAACAACAGTTGGTCATCCATTTTCTTCAGTTGCAACCATAGATTGGCTCTGTACACAAAACTTGAGCAAAAATCACCTAAAGTATCTGTGAGACCTGACTGGCTATATGGAATTTACATAGAGTATTGTATATTTTATGATTATTTATAAATTGTGTATGATACATCATCTATATCAATAACATTTGTAATAAACTTCTCTACATACATATATACACATTTTTTTCACTGGTAAAATATTTAAGAGCACACCCTTGGGATAGAAAAATGATTGCTGATGGGATTACATGACTGGTTAGAAGACGTGAAGAAAGGAGAGGGTGATAACCCCAGTTTTATGATTGGGGGACCAGAGAAGATGGTGGTATCATTCACTGAGATCACAAGCATGTTGGGAGGGCCAGATACCCATGAACTAATTGTAAGATAAATAGTCTGAGATTTCCCAAATTAAAACCTTACCAGTGAAGAAATATTACTTAAGGGATTGGTTCAAGATGGCAGAGTAGAAGGACGTGTGCTCACCTCCTCTTGCGAGAGCACCAAAATCACAACTAAATGCTGAACAGCCAATGACAGGAAGACACTGGAGCCCACCAAGGAGGATATACCCTACATCCAAAGACAAAGGAGAAGCTGCAATGAGATGGTAGGAGGGGCACAATCACGATAAAATCAAATCCCATACCTGCTGGGTAGACGACCCCCAAACTGGATAATGATTAAACGACAGATTTCTCCCACTGGAGTGAAGTTTCCGAGCCCCAAGTCAGGCTTCCCATACTGGTGGTCCGGCAACAGGACTGGAAATCCTCAGAGAATCTGGCTTTGAAGGCCAGCGGGATTTGACTGCAAGATTTCCACAGGACTGGGGGAAACAGAGACTCCACTCCTGGAGGGTACACACAGAGTCTTGTGTGCACCAGGACCCAGGGGAAAGGAGCGGTGACCCCATAGGAGACTGAACCAAACACACCTGCTAGCATTGGAGCATCTCCTGCAGAGGTGGGGGATGGCTGTGGCTCACCACGAGGACAGGGGCACTGTCAGCAGCAGTTCTGGGAACTGCCCATTGGTATGAGCCCTCCTGAAGACCACCATTGGCCCCATCTTACAGCCTGTAGGCTTCAGTGCTGGGTTCCCTCAGGCCAAACAACTAACAGGGAGGGGATACAGCCCCACCCATCAGCAGACAAGCAGATTAAAGTTTTACTGAGCATGTCTCTGCCCACCAGAGCAAGACCCATTTCTACCCACGACCAGTGCCCCCAATCAGGAAGTTTGCACAAGCCACTTACATAGCCTCATCCACCAGAGGGCAAACAGCAGAAGCAAGAAGAACTACAATCCTGCAGCCTGAAGAACGAAAACCACAATCACAGAAAGTCAGACAAAATGAAAAGGCAAAGCATTATGTCGCAGATGAAGGAACAAGATAAAACCCCAGAAAAACAGCAAAATGAAATAGAGATAGGCAACCTTCCAGAAAAAGAATTCAGAATAACGATAGTGAAGATGATCCAGGACCTCAGAAAAAGAATGGAGGCAAACAGTGAGAAGATGTAAGAAATATTTTAAAAAGACCTGGAAGGGTTAAAGAACAAACAAACAGAAATGAACAATACAATAACTGAAATGAAAAATACACTACAAGGAATAAAGAGCAGAATGACTGAGGCAGAAGAACAGATAAGTGACCTGGAAGACAGAATGGTGGAAATCACTGCCACAGAACAGAATAAAGGAAAAAAGAATGAAAAGAAATGAAGACAGCCTAAGAGACATCTGAGACAACATTAAATGCACAAAGATTCACATTATAGGTGTCCCAGAAGGAGAAGAGAGAGAGAAAGGACCTGAGAAAATATTTGAAGAGATAATAGCTGAAAACTTCCCTAACATGGGAAAGGAAACAGTCAACCAAGTGCAGGAAGCACAGAGAGTCCCAGGCAGGATAACCCTAAGGAGGAACACACTAAAACAAATAGTAATCAAACTGAGAAAAAATTAAAGACGAAGAAAAAAAATTCAAAGCAACAAGGGAAAAATGACAAAAAACATACAAGGGAACTCCCATCAGGTTATCAGCTGGTTTCTCAGCAGAAATTCTGCAAGCCATAAGGGAGTGGCATGATATATTTAAAGTGATGAAAGGGAAGAACCTACAACCAAGAATATTCTACCCAGCAAGGCTCTCATTCATATTTGATGGAGAAATCAAAAGCTTTACAGACAAGCAAAAGCTAAGAGAATTTGGCACCACCAAACCAGCTTTACAACAAATGCTAAAGGAACTTCTTTAGGTGGGAAAGAGACCAGCAACTTAAAACAACCTTATATATATATAGACTGCTATATCAAACCCTCATGGGAACAGCAAACCCCAAAACTACAATAGATACACACAAACAAAAGAAAAAGGAACCCAAACACAACACTAAAGATGGTCATAAAACCTCGAGAGAAGAGAACAAAAGAGGAAGGGAAGAAAAAAGACCTACAAAAACAAACCCCAAACAATTAAGAAAATGGCAATAGAAATACACATATTGATTACTACCTTAAAGGTAAATGGATTAAATGCACCAATCAAAAGACGTAGACCCACTGAGTGGATACAAAAACAAGACCCGTATATATGCTGTCATAAGAGACCCACCTCACACCTAGGGACACATACAGACTGAAAGTGAGAGGTTGGAAGAAGGAATTCCATGCAAATGGAAATCAAAAGAAAGCTGGAGTAGCAATACTTATATCAGACAAAATAGACTTTAAAATAAAGACTGTTATAAGAGACAAAGAAGGACACTACATAATGATCAAGGGATCAATCCAAGAAGACGATATAACAATTGTAAATATATATACACCCAACATAGGAGCACCTGAATATATAAGGCAAATACTAACAGCCATAAAGGAAGAAGTCAACAGTAACACAGTAGTAGTGTGGAACTTTAACACCCCACTTTCATCAATGGACAGATCATCCAGACCGAAAATCAATAAGGAAACATAGGACTTAAATAACACCTTAGACCAGATAGGATGGGCTTAATTGATATTAATAGAGCATTCCATCCAAAAGCAGCAGAATACACATTCTTCTCAATGTTCTCACACAGAACATTCTCCAGGATTCACCATATGCTGGGCCACAAGGTGAGCCTTGGTAAATTTAAGAAAATTGAAATCACATCAAACATCTTTTCTGATCACAATGCTATGAGATTAGAAATAAACTACAAGAAAAAAAACTACAAAAAAACACAAATACATGGAGGCTAAACAATATGCTACTAAACAACCAGTGGATCACTGAAGAAATCAAAGAGGAAATCAAAAAATACCTAGAGACAAATGAAAATGAAAGCACAACTATCCAAAACCTATGGGATGCAACAAAAACATTTCTAAGAGGGAAGTTTATAGCAATACAATTTTATCTGAGGAAACAAGAAAAATCTCAAGTAAACAACCTAAACTTACACCTAAAGCAACTAGAGAAAGAAGAACAAGCAAAACCTAAAGTTAGTAGAAGGAAAGAAATCATAAAGATCAGAGCAGAAATACATGAAATAAAGACAAAGAAAACAATAGCCAATATCAATGAAAATAAAAGTTGGCTCTTTGAAAAGATAAACAAAATTGATAAACATTTAGGCAGACTCATGAAGAAAAAAAGGGAGACTCAAATCAATAAAATTAGAAATGAAAAAGGAGAAGTTACAACTGACACTGCAGAAATACAATGGATCATAAGGGACAACTACAAGCAACTGTATGCCAATACAATGGACAACCTGGAAGAAAAGGACAAATTCTTAGAAAGGTACAGTTTCCCAAGACTGAACCAGGAAGAAATAGAAAATATGAACCGACCAATCACAAGCACTGAAATTGAAACTGTGATTTAAAAACTCCGAACAAACAAAAGTCCAGGACCTGTTGGCTATACAGGTGATTTCTATCAAATATTTAGAGAAGAGATAATACTTATCCTTTTGAAACTACTCCAAAAAATTGCAGAGGAAGAAAAACTCCCAAACTCTTTCTATGAGGTCACCATCACCCTGATACTAAAACCATACAAAGATATCAAAAAAAAAAGAAAATTAGAGGCCAATATCACTGATGAACATTGACACAAAAATCCTCATCAAAATACTAGCAATCTGAATCCAACAATACATTAAAAGGATGATACACCATGATCAAGTGGGATTTATCCCAGGGATGCAAGAATTTTTTCAATATCCACAAATCAATCAGTGTGATACATCACATCAAAAACTGAAGAATAAAAACCATATGATCATCTCGATTCAGAAAAATGTTTTGACAAAAATCAGCACCTATTTATGACAAATACTTGCCAGAAAGTGGGCATTGAGGGAGCATACCCCAGCATAATAAAGGCCATATACGACAAACCTACAGCTAACATCATACTCAATAGTGAAAAGCTGAAAACATTTCCTCTAAGATCAGGAAGAAGATGAGGATGTCCACTCTCGCTGCTTTTATTCAGCATAGTTTTGGAAGTCTTAGCTATGGCAATCAGAGAAGAAAAAGAAATAAAAGGAATACAAATTGGAAAAGAAGTTAAACCATCACTGTTTGCAGATGACATGATACTATACATAGAAGATCCTAAAGATGCTACCAGAAAATTACTAGAGCTCGTCAATGAATTTGGTAAAGTTGCAGGTTACAAAATTAATACACAGAAATCTATTGCATTTCTATACACTAACAAGGAAAGATCAGAAGGAGAAATTCAAGAAACAATCCCATTTACCATTGCATCAAACAGAATAAAATACCTAGGAATAAACCTACCTAAGGAGACAAAAGACCTGCACTCCCAAAGCTGTAAGATGTTGATGAAAGAAATCGAAGAAGACACTAACAGGTGGAAAGATATACCATGTTCGTAGATTGGAAGAATCAATATTGTCAAAATGACTATACTACTCAAGGCAATCTACAGATTCATTGCAATCCCTATCAACTTACCAATGGCATTCTTCACAGGACTAGAATAAAAAATCTTTAAATTTGTATGGAGACAAAAAAGACCCAAATAGCCAAAGCAATCTTGAGAAAGGAAAATGGAGCTGGAGAAATCAGGGTCTCTGACTTCAGACTATGCTACAAAGCTCTAGTCATCAAAACAGTATGGTAATGGCACAAAAGTAGAAATATAGATCAATGGAACAAGATAGAAAGCCCAGAAATAAACCCACGCACCTATGGTCAATTAAACTATGACAAAGGAGGCAAGACTATACAATGGTGGAAAGACAGTCTCTTCAACAAATGGTACTGAGAAAACTGGATAGCTACATGTAAAAGAATGAAAGTAGAACACTCCCTAACACCATACACAAAAGTAAGCTCAAAATGGATTAAAGACCTAAATGTGAGACCAGACACTATAAAACTCCTAGAGGAAAACATAGGCAGAACACTCTCTGACATAAATCGCAGCAATATCTTTTTTGATCTATCTCAAAGAGTAATGGAAATAAAAACAAAAATAAACAAATGAGACCTAATTAAACTGAAACCTTTACACAGCAAAGGAAACCGTAAACCAAAGGGAACCATAAACAAAACAAAAAGACAACCCACAGATTGGGAGAAAATATTTGCAAATGATGTGACTGACAAGGGATTAGTCTCCAAAATTTACAAAGAGCTCATGAAGCTTAATATCATCAAAACAAACAACCCGATGAAAAAATGGGCAGAAGACCTAAATAGACATTTCTCCAAAGAAGACATACAGATGGCCAAGAGCCACATGAAAAGATGTTCAACATAGCTAATTATTAGAGAAATGCAAATCAAAACTACAACAAGATATCACCTCACACCAGTCAAAATGGCTATCAGTTAAAAATCCACAAACAATCAGTGCTGGTGAGGATGTGGAGAGAAAGGAACTCTCCTACACTGTTGGTGGGAATGTAAATTTTTACAGCCACTGTGGAGAACAGTATGGAGTACCCTTAAAAAACTAAAAATAGAGCTACCATATGACCCTGCATTCCCACTCCTGGGCATATATCTGGAGAAAAACATGGTCCGAAAAGATATATGCATCCCAATGTTCATTGCAGCACTGTTTACAATAACCAGGACATGGAAGCAACCTCAATGTCCATCGACAGAGGAATGGATCAAGAAGATGTGGCACATATACACAATGGAATATTACTCAGCCTTTAAAAAGAATGAAATAATGCCATTTACAGCAACATGGATGGACCTAGAGATTGTCATACTGAGTGAAGTAAGTCAGACAGAGAAAGAGAAATATTGTATTATATCCCTTATATGCAGAATCTAAAAAGAAATGATACAAATGAACTTATTTACAAAACAGAAACAGACTCACAGACTTAGAGAATGCACGTATGGTTACCGGGGGAAAGCATGGGGGGAAGGGATACTTAGGGAGTTTGGGATCAACATGTACACACTACTATATTTAAAATGTATAACCAACAAGGACCTACTGTATAGCACAGGGAACTATGCTCAATGTTATGTGGCAGCCTGAATGGGAGGGGAGTTTGGGGGAGAATGGATACATGTATAGGTATGGCTGAGTCCCTTTGCTGTGCACCTGAAACTGTCACAAATTGTTAATTGGCTATATTCCAATATAAAATAAAAAGTTGAAAAAAAGAAATATTATAAATAAATAAATAAATAAATGCTTGCCTGTAAAGCTCCACTGATTTCATCATGTACCAGTCTGAGTACTCCAGGACTTGATACCTCTTAATTCCTGATTCAGAACTCTTGGATCTGCACAGAGTCGGAAGCTCCTGCCAGAAGACCTTAGTGGGGAAAGGAAGAAATACTTGAGGGTATGGGACTCTATGACCCTTTAACCTCTTGTCTGGATAAATAGTATCTTGCTACATCCTCACTATTCTATGTTATAGATTTTGACACTCAGACAAAAGGAATGATTCTCTGTCACATGCATGAGTGAGCTTCTTAGACACTAATCTTTGTGGTCTTTAGAGGCAAATTGAATTAGATACACCAAGAATTTCATATTCTCAAAATTGTCCTTTTTCCTATATTCTATTGAATTATTTAGAATAAATAGATTTATTTCTAACAAACAGGGTCTTATTAATGCAAAACTAGAATAATAGTAAAGTTAAAGAGTGGAGAAAAAATTAAAGAAAACACTAAGTATTAGATTTTTTTTCTATAGGAAATATGTTATTACTCTGTCCTACCTCTGGCTACGTCTTGCTCAATCAAATTGCTCTTATCCTTGTTAATTGCATAGACTTATTGCCATATTCTTTTTACTTCTTTATTTCTAGATGTTTTCTCACCTGTTTTATTCTCCTTGTAAATAATATACTTTTTAATAAAACATTTTTGGCTAAAATATTAGGGGGTCGATGAGATGTTTTTCCAAATGGTTTGTCTAAGACCTATGTCTGGCTTGGTGGAAACCCTGGATTTGTTAAATATCTTAGATTTGATAATTGTATTTTCCTTCATCTTGCCTAGAAACTTTCTATGTTGCTTTATGTTTATCCCCATTTAGGGGTGTGTGTGTGTGTGTGTGTATGTTTCTTATAAATAATCTTTAGTGACTTAATTTGATTTAATAACTTGGATACCCAATAAAATTGTGAAATATCTGTGGCAGAGATAGGCTTATAATAAGGTTAGGGAATTTACTTCATATGGAAGATTCTGGGAAAACAGGTGCATGGCAAGTAAAACAATATCCCTGGAGAATAAGATTCTAATGTACTCACTGGCTCAAATTCAAAGATTTATTTCTTTAGATCAAAGCACTTTGGCCTCTTAGAAGGCACTTCTGTTGCCAGTTGCTTATAATTGTTAGTTGCAAAGATTGTAGGGAAAAGTTCTTCCTTGAATGCAGTACAGTTCTTTTCCAGATAACAAATTTCCTAGGACTTTGTCTCCACGTCATTTCCATTTTACATTAAATGTTTAGTCTGTGTCACTTTATTTAGCCTTTTGGCTAAACTCCACAAGAGTTGGCACAGGAAATCACATTAATTGTCCATTTAGTCTAATAGCCCTCGATGACAGAGGCCTACTTTTGTTGTTTCAGGGGCAGGCAAAGCATAAACCATAATGCATCTAGCCAATTGGAGATCACAAGATTAAATTTTCTGAGAAAGGAAAAGTGGATTCAGATCTTTGATCAGCCATTAAAAGAGAAAGATTATTTTACTTGCATTTAAATTCATGCATGTACCTATCATAGCAACTTTGGGTGTCTGCATAAAACTTGAGAAGCATGAACATATAATTTTCTTGAGGAATTAAACCCATAAAAATAAACCCTTACTTCCATTTGTGATATATTTAAACAAATTATAATAGTCATACAAGACTAGTAACATTTATATTATGATCCTACCCTAACCATGCCTTATGCTAGTGAAGAACCTTGTGATTCAAAGCATGCTTCATGGTTCAGAAGCATTAGCATTACCTGGAAGCTTTTTAAAATTCAAAGCCCCAGGATGCACCTTAAATCTACAGAATCAGAATTGTTTCACTGAGACCTTTGGGTAGTTTGTATGCCCAGTAATGTATGAAAAGCACTGGTTCACAGGATACACTGAAAATAAAACTTAAAAATAGTAATCACTGGTTCCCTACTTTTTCAAAGAACTGAATATATGTGTAATTGACCAATTCCTCCATAACTAGAAGCACACACAAGTCCTTTTATTTCTAGGATCACCAAGTCTCTCCTTATCTAATCAGAATAAAAATATTCTCCCTGTATTCTTCTCAAAGTTCCTGGAAGAGTTAGACGAATATGCATCTGTCTCTTTAGGGTTCTTTAATCTAGAATAGTTCCTCCATCTTTCCTTGACTTTCATCATCTTGATAAATTGGAAGATCAACTAGCCTGTGGAATGTCTTTCAATTTGTGTTTGTCTGATGTGTTCTCATAATTAAATACAGAGAAATATGAAAGAAGTGATGCTGTTCTTTATTGCATTATCTCAGGTGATGTGTGATTTTAATTCCTCCTATTACCGGTGATGTTGACTTTGATCACTTAATTAAGATAGTATCTGCTGAGATTCTCTAGTGTAAAATTACTCATTTTTTTTCTTTCCTTTGTAATTAATAAGTATTTTGTTGGAGATATTTTGAGGCTATGGAAATATCCTATTCCTTATCAACTTAAAATTCATTTATTTACATAAGTAGAGGCTCATTTTATTCTATAAATAATAATCCATTACTATTGTTATTTATTTTGGTGCCTGGATTTTCTCAAATTTACCCAGCGAGGGCCCTGGAGAAGGTGGCTTTTGTATTCTTTTAGCAGGTCCCTTTCCTTTTTTTCTTTTTTTTAGTTAATTTTTATTGGAGTATAGTTGCTTTACAATGCATGCCCCTTTCATTCTTTGAGCACTTCCTTACTTTTTGGAACAATGAGATATTCCAGGTTTATCTTGGACTTATCCTTTCCCAGTCCCAGAGTCAGCTATTTCCCCAGGAAGCCATAGTTTCTGTGGGTGGAGAATGATACTTGAAGCCAAGATCTGGGCTCTAGGTGTGCTTATTGGTACTGAGATAATTCTGCTCTAGGGAACATGTGCATATATACACAAAAATAAAACACCGGTATGGCCGCCACTCCCACTCTCCCCCATGTGGACATACTCATGTTTCCTCTGAGGCTTTGACATCTCATACCAGATCATCACTGTATTTACCTCTACCTTGTGGAGTCCCTGTTTATCCCACACAGCTTCCTCTCCCATGCTGGGTCACCCTCTTGCACAAATGTCTCTTCCTCTGAATCACTGCTATTGCCATCCCCTTGCATGCATTGCTTTCTTTCTCTAACTGGGTTCTGATACCTCAAGCTAGACTACTGTAGCTCTTTAACTCTACCTTTCTATGTGGGCCCCCATCATACTCACATCCAGCCAATGCACCCTGGACCCAATATTTTACTAAGGGAAGAGAGGAAAAGTAAGGGTAGAGGGATGGTCAATTTTATGTGTCCACTTGGTGATTCTACAGTTCCCAGCTATTCAATCAAACACAAATCTATGAGTTTTATGAATACATTTGTTAAGTTCATAATCAGTTTACTTGAAATAAAGGAAATGATTCTAGATAGTATGGGTGGACCTTATTCAATCAGTTGAAAGACTGTAAGTGCAGAGCTGAGGCTTCCCTGAAAAGAATAAATTTTGCCTGTGGACAGCAGCTTCCATCCATGCTCCAGTGTACCAGCCTGCCCTTCTTGACAGCCAGCCTGCCCTATGTATCTGGACTTTCCTAACCATCCTCACAATCACATACATACACTCCTTGTAATAAACCTCTGAGAATATCTCTTAATGGTTCTGCTTCTCTGGTTTAACCCTGTCTGATACAGGAAGAAAAGCATAGAGGAAAAGGAAAACATATACTTATTTTTTTATGACAATTCACTGAGAAATGCTCAACTTTAATTTTCTCTTTATACAAGGGATGACAAATAGAGCAGAAAAAATGCATAGCATGAGAATTTAAGTTAATCACAAGGAAGAATTTCCTTCCAGTGAAGATTAAAAATGAAAGCATGGCATGATTATCTGAGTCATGAGCATCTAAGCAATGCCTGCTTAGAAAAAAATATGAACCATTTTCCTATGCCAACATATTCATTTACAACCCATCTCCAAGAATTCCCTTCCATAATGAATAAACTAACCTTCTCTTTGAGTTCCAAAGTAGTAAGTTAGAACACAGTTTAAAAGAAAGGGGAAAATAATTTGAGATAAAATGTTAAAATAAATAGACATTTATGTCTGCAGCTGTAGTCAGTGTAATGTTCCATTCTGTGACTTTCCTATCGTTAGGCTCATACTAATTTCTCTGTCTGGAATGCTTGTTCCCTGCTCCTCAAAGAATTGTCTTCTCAATTTTTATAGCTCAGCATAAAGAGGCTTTCTCTTTATCTTAAAGGCTTTCTCTAAGCAACACACACACTCTCTCTTGCTCTTCTCTTGTAAATACCTATCTCAACCCACATTTATTTTCTATTTCATCAAATTCCACAATTTCTTCTTCTTTTAAAAGTATATTTTTTTAAACTGTTTTTCTCTTTCCCTCATTAGATGAGAGTTCATGTCTTTCCTGTTCACTTTCATAGTTCCAGCATTTAAAACAGAGAATAAGTGTCCTATAAGTCTTTGCTAAATGATTGAATGTCTCTGTGTCACTGCTGCTTACCAGCCCATGATCCCAACGTCAAATTTTTTAAATAAAACAAAACGGTTGGATGATCAGAGGTTGTCTATCTGCTGTTTAGTTGCTATTCAGTTTCAAATCCCTAAATAGATAAATCCAAATAAAATTTACTCAGGTACAATTTTACCATTTCACTTTGAGGTCCATCATTCAGCAAGAAAATAGTTGCTCTACTTTGACTTATCTGAGTAGGTACTGTGGTAATTCATCCATTTGTCAACAAGCATTTGGTTATGGTCACGTTTACTACTGACTAGACCACAAAACAGGATCATAAATGGGTAAATCTGAGTTTAGCTGTTCCCGTAAGCTTGATTGTGGAAGAGCCAGCGAACTACTGCAAATATGTAATAAGTCAGACAAAAGGAGGGAAAAGTCCTATTCAACTGTCTTGGGTATATCATAAGAAGATGAAAGATCACCACCTGTGTAATAGGGATACTGTGAGACCAAATATCAGTCCATCCTAAACTACTGACAAAACAAATTCTCTTTTGTAATATTGAACTGAGAGGCAAAACAGAATTTCTTACTACTGCAGAATATATCATTGAAATATATATATTTCTACATGCTATGAAATCCATTAAGAAAAATTTTATATATATATGTCTAAAAAATCATACATATGTGTATATAATCTCCATTTAATGCTGTTGAAAGTTAGGAATATTATGGGATCATCCTACTTCACTCAATATAGGCAATATAGACTAAGTTGTTAGGATAATTTTCTGTCAGCTACAGTTATTCTTCAATAACATTTTCTTCATTTTTATGCCATAATAAAGAATAACTAAGAAGGTTTTTCTCTGATTTCTGATTACTAAACCTATTCACTGATTATTATTATTTTTTGCAAGTTTTTTAGTTGTATACATTGTAACTGGCTGTCACTATAAATATCTTTTGTCAAAGTTTTTGTAAAATAAAATAGCCTGACTGACTAGGTTGGTTAAATAGCCTTTTATTTTTTGCCTATGTATTACCAAAATTATTCTGCCCTTCAGTCAAGGACATAAAGATTGTATAAATCAACATTGATTGTTTTGGCATTGCATTGCTTTGCTGTTGAGGCCAAAGCATATTCACAGATGTCCTTAGATAGTGAGATATCATTTACAGATATCTGGGTAATGCACTATGGAGACAGTCAGTTGGATGTGTGAATGCTTTGCTTTCCATGGAGATGTTCTGAACTCTTGGTAAACAAGTTTTTTTGTTTTTGTTTTTTAAATAATGTGATGAATTACTAGCGAAGCAGTAACAAAATGCTGTGCTGTTTCGAGAGTAATGATTATGTTGAGATCATTTTCTTATTAAAAAAAAAATCAGTAAGTAGGCACACTCCCATTTTGGCTTTCATCTTAAAAGAAAAAAAAAATTTAACATAACTTTTGTGACTCTCATTCAAAACATGTGTTCGAAAATGTCAATAAATGGTCAGCTTAATGTCTGGATATTTTTGTTACTAAATATTTTAAAATATCTTGATAATTGATTCGATTTTTCAGTTAATATTTAGTTTTATGTGCACATAGTTTACAAAACTGAAAAGGGGGAGTGCTTTTACAAATAACTTAGACTCCTGGTTTTCATTAATCACCATAATAATAAGTAGATTTTTAAACCATATGGGATTCCAAAAATGGTTTCTGCCATTCCAATCTTTTTCATTTTTGTATTCAACTCACATGAACAAACTATAGAAATGTCGAGAGTCTTCTCAAATCTACTTTAGGAAAGTAGACAAAAGGTTTTAATCTTTGTAGGGGATTTAAGTGGTCAAATATTCTCCCCCCAAAAGCATGCATTTTAATTTTCTGAACAACCTCTGTTGTTTTATAACTTGGTGTATATTTTTGTTTTTCTTTTATGATATCAAAACTCTAACACTGAAACTCTTACTATTTTGCATATAAATCATCACTGGAAATCAGAATCATAGTTTACATTTCATGACTTGAGTTCTCAAAAGATTCAGCTGTGTGTAACCCAACTTTGTTACTGAGCATTTCCTGGGTTTGTTTAGATTTAGTCATAACAAAAATATTGAAGTGTGTAAATTAAAATCTGAGAATAGAAGACATTGAGCTGTTCAGGATTTGAAGGGACAATTAGCCTAAGATACATATAAAACTTGCCTTCTCCTGGAAGTGTGAGAAAATAGATATGATATGCGTGTTCTGGTTCAGGGTTCAAATGGAAAAGCACACCTTAAGAAAGACACTGAACTAAAGAAAGAGCATGGATGTCTGGTTAAAACTGGGTGGAAGGAAGTTTAAAAGAATACTTGTCCAAAGCTTTGTATTACCATCACAAGGTAGAAGTCAAACGACTTCTCAATGCCGTTTACTCTCTTCATTTTGGTTGACCTAGGAATTAATGATGAACGTGCCTTGAATGTTCAACGATGGCAAGGGAATCATTTATTTTGTGAGTGGCACTGGAAATGTGCCAAAACATGCACAATTTAAACTCGCAAGCAAACCATTCTATCCTGCTGATTCAGTGGTATCAAGGACCCAGCATCTAACCCTCACATTTTGCTTGGTTGCAACCCTCTATCTGCATAGGGTCCATGCAGCATGGATCTTGGTCGTATGAAACAAATCTTTCCTCTTTAAATGTCAGTATCTCATTAGACCTTTGTATTGGTTCATTTTAGTGATGTTTTCCCCTGCTCTCTAGTGAAATGAAGTGGTTAACAGCCTCTGCTGTCTTAAAAGTACAAGCTTGTAATTTGACCCTAGGTAGATTGTGTGACTCGAAACAAACACTAAAGGAGGGATTTAAAGATCACAATATAACTTGATAAAGACATCTTATAAGAGAGTAACAGTAATTTCCATGTTCTATAATGCTTAGTTAGGAGATTCCATTTGACCTCTAAAGGCCATGGCTGAATTATAGTAATGCTGGATTGTTAAAGGGAGTCTATCTCTTATATCTCTTGGTTGCAGCTATATTTTGGTAATGTGTTCTATAGGGATGCTATGTGTATTGTTAGCAGAAGGCTTCTATCATTCAATTTTCTGTCTTTTAGACAAAAACAATTCTGATTTTATAAGAATTTTATGATACATCCATTCAGAATGATATGGGGAAGATTTTCAGGGTCTATGTCAAATTGTACAAATATATTGTACTGTCATTTTGTCATGTGAGATAACCAATTTTTAAAATACTGGGTGTTGTGGATGAGTTTACATATTATTTTGACAAAATTTAATTGTTTAATATGAAGTCAAGGAAAACTTGTTTTTGGCTTCATACTGGCAAATAGTATTTTAGCTTGATAGTCACATTTCAATCAACTGTTTTGAAATGGCATAGAATGACACACAACAATAACAGCAAAGAAAAATGTGATAACAAATTTCTTAAATTATTTATTTTCTAAATGATACATGCAGTAGAGTTGAAATGAAGCAGGACCCTATTATTCTTCCCTGCCATGTCCTCCTCCTGCTTTTCATCTGTGGAAAAACTTTAGTCAAAGAATAAATTTAATCAGAGAAATGAAAAAATCAGGAAACAAGGAAAAAGCCATCAAACAGGATAAAATAAAAATAGTTTTGTCACTAAACAAACTCAAGGAACTTTAGTTCCTCCTCAAGTTCTATACATGATATATTTTTCAACATCTTTATTGGAGTATAATTGCTTTACAATGGTGTGTTAGTTTCTGCTATATAACAAAGTGAATCAGCTATACATATACATATATCCCCATATATCCTCCCTCTTGCATCTCCCTCTCAGCCTCCTAATCCCACCCTCTAGGTGGACACAAAGCACCGAGGTGATCTCCCTGTGTGATGTGGCTGCTTCTCGCTAGCTGTCTATTTTACATTTGGTAGTGTATACACGTCCATGCCATTCTCTCACTTCATCCCAGCTTACCCTTCCACCTCCCCGTGTCCTCAAGTCCATTCTCTACGTCTGCGTCTTTATTCCTGTCCTGCCCCTCTAGGTTTTTCAGAATCTTTTTTTTTTTTTTTTTTTTAGATTCCATATATATGTGTTAGCATACGGTATTTGTTTTTCTCTTTCTAACTTACTTCTCTCTGTATTAGAGACTCAAGGTCCATCCACCTCACTACAAAGAACTCAATTTCATTTCTTTTTATGGTTGAGTAACAAACCCTTGTATATATGTGCCACATCTTCTTTACCCATACATCTGCTGATGGACACTTAGGTTGCTTCCATGTCCTGGCTATTGTAAATAGAGCTGCAATGAACATTGTGGTACATGACTCTTTTTGCATTACCGTTTTCTCAGGGTATATGCCCAGTAGTGAGATTGCTGGGTCGTATGGTAGTTCTATTTTTAGATTTTTAAGGAACCTCCATACTGTTCTCCATAGTGGCTGTATCAATTTACATTCCCACCAACAGTGCCAGAGGGTTCCCTTTTCTCCACACCCTCTCCAGCATTTATTGTCTGTTGATTTTTGATGATGGCAATTCTGACCAGTGTGAGTTGATACCTCATTGTAGTTTTGATTTGCATTTCTCTAATGATTAATGATGTTGAGCATTCTTTCATGTGTTTGATGGTGATCTGTATATCTTCTTTGGAGAAATGTCTATTTAGGTCTTCTGCCCATTTTTGGATTGGGTTGTTTTTTTTTTTTTTTTGATATTGAGCTGCATGAGCTGCTTGTAAATAATGGAGATTAATCCTTTGTCAGTTGCTTCATTTGCAAATATTTTCTCCCATTCTGAGGGTTGTCTTTTCATCTTGTTTGTGGCTTCCTTTGCTGTGCAAAAGCTTTTAGTTTCATTAGGTCCCATTTGTATATTTTTGGGTTTTTATCCATTTGTCTAGGAGGTGGGTCAAAAAGGATCTTGCTGTGATTTATGTCATAGAGTGTTCTGCCTATGCTTTCCTCTAAGAGTTTGATAGTGTCTAGCCTTACCTTTAGGTCTTTAATCTATTTGTAGTTTATATTTGTGTACCATGTTAGAAAGTGTTCTAATGTCATTCTTTTACATGTAGCTGTCCAGTTGTCCCAGCACCACTTATTGAAGAGGCTGTCTTGCCTCCATTGTATATTCTTGCCTCCTTTATCAAACATAAGGTGACCAGTCCCTCCCATTAGGAAACTTGCTCAAGCCTCTTAGATAGCCTCATTCACCAAAGACCAGACTGCAGAAGCAGGAAGAACTACAATCTTGCAGCCTGCGGAACAAAAACCACATTCACAGAAAGATAGACAAGATGAAAAGGCAGAGGGCTATGTACCAGGTGAAGGAACAAGATAAAACCACAGAAAAAAAACCGAACGAAGTGGAGATAGGCAACATTCCAGAAAAAGAATTCAGAATAATGATAGTGAAGATGATCCAGGAACTCGGAAAAACAATGGAGGCAAAGATTGAGAAGATGCAAGAAATGTTTAACAAAGACCTAGAAGAATTAAAGAACAAACAAACAGAGATGAGTGGCATGATATATTTAAAGTAATGAAAGTGAAGAACCTACAACCAAGATTACTCTACCCGGCAAGGATCTCATTCAGATTCGATGGAGAAATCAAAAGCATTACTGACAAGCAAAAGCTAAGAGAATTCAGCATCACCAAATCAGCTCTACAACAAATGCTAAACGAAATTCTCTAAGTGGGAAACACAAGAGAAGAAAAGGACCTACAAAAACAAACCCAAAACAATTAAGAAAATGGTAATAGGAACATACATATCAATAATTACCATAAATGTGAATAGATTAAATGCTCCACCCAAAAGACACAGGCTTGCTGAATGGATAGAAAAACAAGACCCATATATTTGTTGTCTACAACAGACCCACTTCAGACCTAGGGGCACATACAGACTGAAAGTGAGGGGATGGAAAAAGATATTCCATGCAAATGGAAATCAGAAGAAAGCTGGAGTAGCAATACTCATATCAGGTAAAATAGACTTTAAAATAAAGAATGTTACAAGAGACAAGGAAGGACACTACATAATGATCAAGGGATCAATCCAAGAAGAAGATATAAAAATTATAAATATATATGCTCCCAACATAGGGGCACCACAATACATAAGGCAACTGCTAACAGCTATAAAAGAGGAAATTGACAGTAACACAATAATGGAGGGGGATTTTAACACCTCACTTACACCAATGGACAGATCATCCAAACAGAAAATTACTAAGGAAACACAAGCTTTAAATGACACAATAGACCAGATAGATTTTACTGATATTTATAGGACATTCCATCCAAAAACAGCAGATTACACTTCTCAAGTGCACACGGAACATTCTCCAGGATAGATGACATCTTGGGTCACAAATCAACCCTCAGTAAATTTAAGAAAATTGAAATCATATCAGGCATCTTTTCTGACCACATGACATGAGATTAGAAAACAATTACAGGGAGAAAAATGTAAAAAACACACAAAAAAATGGAGGCTAAACAATACGCTACTAAATAACCACAATATCACTGAATAAATCAAAGAGGAAATCAAAAAATACCTAGAGACAAATGACAATGAAAACACGATGATCCAAAACCTATGGGATGCAGCAAAAGCAATTCTGAGAGAAGTTTATAGCAATACAAGCCTACCTCAAGAAACAAGAAAGATCTCACATAAACAATCTAATCATACACCTAAAGGAACTAGAGAAAGAAGAACAAACAAACCCAAAGTTAGTAGAAGGAAAGAAATCATAAAGATCAGAGCAGAAACAAATGAAATAGAAACAATGAAAGCAATAGCAAAGATCAATAAAACTAAAAGCTGGTTCTTTGAGAAGATAAACAGAATTGATAAACCATTAGCCAGACTGATCAAGAAAAAGAGGGAGAGGACTCAAATCAATAAAATTAGAAAGGAAAAAGGAGAAGTTACAACAGACACGGCAGAAATACAAAGCATCATAAGAGATGGCCAGAGATCCTAGAAAGGCCAGAGATAAACCCACACTCCTATGGTCAACTAATCTATGACAAAGTAGGCAAGGATATACAATGGAGAAAAGACAGTCTCTTCAATAAGTGGTGCTGGGAAAACTGGACAGCTACATGTAAAAGAATGAAATTAGAACAGTCCCTAACACCATACACAAAAATAAATTCAAAGTGGATTAGAGACCTAAATGTAAGACCGGACACTATAAAACTCTTAGAGGAAAACTTAAGAAGAACACTCTCTGACATAAATCACAGCAAGATATTTTTTGATCTACCTCCTAGAGTAATAGAAATAAAAACAAAAATAAACGAATGGTACCTAATGAAACTTAAAACCTTTTGCAAAGCAAAGGAAACTACAAACAAGACAAAAAGACAACCCTCAGAATGGGAGAAAATATTCGCAAATGAATCAGTGGACAAAGGATTAATCTCCAAAATATATAAACAGCTCATGCAGCTCAATATCAAAAAAACAAACAACCGAATCCAAAAGTGGGCAGAAAACCTAAGTAGACATTTCTCCAAAGAAGACATAGAGATGGCCAAGAAGCACATGAAAAGATGCTCAACATCACTAATTATTAGAGAAATGCAAATCAAAACTATAATGACCTATCAACTCACACCCGTTAGAATAGGCATCATCAGAAAATGTATAAACAACAAATATGGAGAAGCTGTAGAGAAAAGGGAACCCTCTTGCACTGTTGGTGGGAATGTAAATTGATAGAGCCACTATGGAGAACAGTATGGAGGTTCCTTAAAAATCTAAAAATAGAATTACCATATGACCCAGCAATCCCACTACTGGACATATACCCAGAGAAAACCATAATTCTAAAAGATGCATGCACCCCAATGTTCATTGCAGCACTATGTACAATAGGCAGGTCATGGAAGCAACCTAAATGCCCATCAACAGATGAATGGATAAAGAAGATGTGTTAAATATATACAATGGAATATTACTCAGCCATAAAAATGAACGAAGTTGGGTCATTAGTAGAGACGTGGATGAATCTAGAGGCTGTCATACAGAGTGAATTAAGTGAGAAAGAGAAGAACAAATAGGGTATATTAATGCATATAGGTGGAACCTAGAAAAATGGTACAGATGAACCGCTTTTCAGGGCAGAAATTGAGACACAGATGTAGACAACAAACGTATGGACACCATGGGGGGAAAGTGGCAGGAGGGGTGGTGGTGAGATGAATTGGGAGACTGAGATTGACATCTGTACAGTAATATGTATAAAATGGATAACTAATAAGAACCTGCTGTATAAAAAAAATAAATAAAATTAAATTAAAAAAGAAAAAGAAAAAACCAATATCTCCTATGCAGGGAAAAGGAAACAAACAAACAAAAAAACATAAGGTGACCATATGTGAGTGGGTTTATCTCTGGGTTTTCTATCCTGTTCCGTTGATCTATATTTCTGTTTTTGTGCCAGTACCGTACTGTCTTGATTACTGAAGCATTGTAGTATAGTCTGAAGTCCAGGAACCTGATTCCTCCAGCTCCATTTTTCTTCCTCAAGATTGCTTTGGCTATTCGGGGTCTTTTGTGTTTCCCTACAAATTGTGAAATGTTTTGCTCTAGAACTGTGAAAAATAACATTGGTAGTTTGATAGGGATTGCATTGAATCTGTAGATTGCTTTGGGTAGTAGAGTCATTTTCACAAATTTGATTCTTCCAATCCAAGACCATGGTATATCTCTCCATCTGTTTGTTTTATCTTTAATTTCTTTCATCAGTGTCTTATAATTTTCTGCAGGCAGGTCTTTTGTCTCCTTACGTAGGTTTATTCCTAGGTATATTGTTCTTTTTGTTGAAAAGGTAAATGGGAGTGTTTTCTTAATTTCCCATTCAGATTTTTCATCATTAGTGTATAGGAATGCCAGAGGTTTCTGTGAATTAATTTTGTATCCTGCTACTTTACTAAATTCATTGATTAGCTCTAGTAGTTTTCTGGCAGCATCTTTAGGATTCTCTATGTATAGTATCATGTCATCTGCAAACAGTGACAACGTTACTTCTTCTTTTCTGATTTGGATTCCTTTTATTTCTTTTTCTTCTCTGATTGCTGTGGCTAAAACTTCCAAAACTATGTTGAATAATTGTGGTGAGAGTGGGCAACCTTGTCTTGTTCCTGACCTTAGAGGAAATGGTTTCAATTTTTCACCATTGAGGATGATGTTGCCTGTGGGTTTGTCATATATGCCTTTATTATGTTGAGGTAAGTTCCCTCTAAGCCTACTTTCTGGAGGGTTTTTATCATAAATGGGTGTTGAATTTTGTCAAAAGCTTTTTCTGCATCTATTGAGATGATCATATGGTTTTTCTCCTTCAACTTGTTAATATGGTGTATCACATGGATTGATTTGTGTATATTGAAGAATCCTTGCATTCCTGGGATAAACCCCCCTTGATCATGGTGTATGATCCTTTTAATGTGCTGTTGGATTCTGTTTACTAGTACTTTGTTGAGGATTTTTGCATATTTGTTCATCAGTGATATTAGCCTGTAGTTTTCTTTCTTTGTGACATCCTTGTCTGGTTTGGTATCAGGGTGATGGTGGCCTCATAGAATGAGTTTGGGAGTGTTCCTCCCTCTGCTATATTTTGGAATAGTTTGAGGAGGATAGGTGTTGGCTCTTCTCTAAATGTTTGATAGAATTCACCTGTGAAGCCAAGTGGTCCTGTGCTTTTGTTTGTTGGAAGATTTTTAATTACAGTTTCAATTTCAGTGCTTGTGATAGCTGTTTATATTTTCTAATTCTTCCTGGTTCAGCCTCGGAAGGTTGTGCTTTTCTAAGAATGTGTCCATTTCTTCCAGGTTGTCCATTTTATTGGCATACAGTTGCTTGTAGTAATCTCTCATGATCCTTTGTATTTCTGCAGTGTCAGTTGTTACTTCTCCTTTTTCATTTCTAATTCTATTGATTTGAGTCCTTTCCCTTTTTTTCTTGATGAGTCTGGCTAATGGTTTATCAAGTTTATTCATCTTCTGAAAGAACCAGCTTTTTGTTTTATTGATCTTTGCTATTGTTTCCTTCATTTCTTTTTTCATTTATTTCTGATCTGATCTTTATGATTTCTTTCCTTCTGCTAACTTTGGGTTTTTTTTTCTTATTCTTTCTCTAATTGCTTGAGGTGTAAGATTAGGTTGTTGATTTGAGATGTTTTTTGTTTATTGAGGTAGGGTTGTATTGCTATAAACTTCCCTCTTAGAACGGCTTTTGCTACATCCCTTAGGTTTTGCATCATGGTGCTTTCATTGTCATTTGTTTCTAGGAATTTTTTTGATTTCCTAGTTTGTGGAAACTTTTCCTCCTTCACAGCTCCCTCCCAGAGGTGCAGGTCCCATCCCTATTCTTCTGTCCCCGTTTTTTCTTTTTTCTTTTGCCCTACCCAGGTACGTGGGACTTTCTAGCCTTTTGGGAAGTCTGAGGTCATCTGCCAACGTTCAGTAGGTGTTCTGTAGGAGTTGTTCCACATGTAGCTGTATTTCTGATGTATTTGTGGAGAGGAAGCTGATCTCGTCTTACTCTTCCACCATCTTGAAGGTCCCTCTATATAGATAATATATTGAGGCAGATCCTTTGAGCTGTTTTATAGTTACTGAAACCACCAGGTGGAAGAAGTTAACTACATGATGACCAGGCTGTAGCCATTACATAAGCTGTGACAATTCCAAGAACTGACCTCAAAGAAATGGGAACAAACCGACCCTAGAACTAAAGATTAACTGTACTCAAAACAATCAAGATGACACTGATCAGAGCACTGCATGACCAATTTCAAGATGACTGTCAGAGCTGACTGTGCCCACTTATACACCTCTGAAACTCCCCTTTAAAAGTTCTTGCCCACTGACTGTCAGGGGAGAGTTGGCATTTGGACATTAGTCCACCCTCTCCCCCAGTTGCCAGCCTCTGGAATAAAACAAACTTTCCTTTCTACCAGCCTTGTCTCTAGAGTATTGGCTTTCAAGCAGTGAGCACCTGGACCCCAACTTTTGGTAACAGAATTAAAAATTATTATCAAAAGTTTTATAATACTGCTACTATTACTACTACTACTGGTAATAATATTGATGGTGGTAATAACAATAATATTAATATTAAAAGGATTCTTTTTCTTACCACCTCTCATAATAACCTTCCCCCCAGGGACTGTTCAGGTTTTAATACCGAAAATCCCAAGCCTGGAAACTTTTCAGTACCTGACAAACCAGGAATATTTATCACCATAACTTAAACAAAAGTACCTTCTCATGGCAGAGATCTGAAACTCTAAAATACCTCAGAAGTCTTCCTATACTTATATCACTATGGTTGAATTAGTTTTTATATCATCATAGCCATGTAATGCTAGACAGAGTCAAGTAGTATTATGATGATATTCCCCTTTTCATATTGCTCTTTTGTCTTCTTGGAGGTTAAAATTTGTTTTTATTTCCACTTGCATAATTTACTATTCATATAGCCTTATTTTGTTTCAAATGCTATATTATTCTATTAAATCCTTATTTTTAATGAAGACCTCTTTTCCATAATCCTTTTCTTTTTTCCTAAGTTGACCCACTTTTGTGGTTTAATCCTTCACTTTCTGAAGCACATTATTCTTTCCTCAAAAAAAGTGCAAAAGTTATATCTTTGAATCCTTTCATGAAAAACAAAAATGGAATGATAGTCTACCTTCATATCTCCTGAGTGGATATTTTGGCTTAGCATAATATTCAAGGTTGAAGAATATTTGCCTTCAGAATTTTGAAGACAATTCTCTCCTAGAATCTATAGTTGCTACTGAGAAATTTGAAATAGTTGTAATTCTTACCTTATGTATATGGTGTTTTCCCCCTCTCTTTAGAAGATGTTAAGATCTTCCAAATATCACTGATATTTAGAAATTTCATGATAATTGACCTTGGGGTAGACTTTTCCATTTTTCAAGCAGTCTGTAGTCTTGTGTACTTTAGTTCCAGAAGTTTTCTTGGGCAATGCCCTTTCATTTATTTTATTCATGTTTTCTTCCTGGGATTTTTTTCTTTTTTAGTCAGACATAATTCTCAGATTTGATTCTTTAAGTACATTTTATTTCATATATTCTAACTTCATATCCTTTTTTTCTACTTTCTAAAAGATATTTATAACATTTAGTCAAACTATTTTTTTTTAATTAATTTATTTATTTTTGGCTGTGTTGGGTCTTTGTTTCTGTGAGAGGGCTTTCTCTAGTTGCGGCAAGTGGGGGCCACCCCTCATCGTGGTGCACGGGTCCCTCACTATCACAGCCTCTCTTGTTGCAGAGCACAGGCTCCAGACATGCAGGCTCAGTAGTTGTGGCTCACGGGTCCAGTTGCTCCATGGCATGCGGGATCCTCCCAGACCAGGGCTCGAACCCGTGTCCCCCGCACCAGCAGGCAGACTCTCAACCACTGCGCCACCAGGGAAGCCCCTCAAACTATTTTTTTTTTTTGCAATATTTTGATTTCCAAGAGTTCTTCCTTCTTTGCTGACTTTTACTTTCATAGCATTTTTAAAAATTGCATGCATTAACTCGTCTTTGTGTAGAAAGTAATTATTTAAAAATTCTTTTGTTTGATTATTTAAAAGAGTTCTCTCTTTTCTCAAGACTGAATTATGATTTTTCTACATTTTTTCTCTGCCTTTCATTTTGAGATCTTTCTTCAACTGTCAGGTATCTTTAACTCTCTCTTCTTATATAAGAAGGAGTCATTAAAATATCAGTTTGAAAGCCCTTTGCATACTGGTGGCCAAAATATAGAGGGCTAGATCCAGTAATTGGGTGGACAGCTGGCTCTTTTGCTGGGTTACTCTCTTTGAAAACAGGAATATGTACATGTTATTTCTCTGCAGATCTTCAGTTTACCTAGAGATGATGCTTCCAGCAGACCTCCCAGGGAAGGATTTGGCAGCCACTGTTGATGCTCAGGCTCCCAGCAGGAGGCTCAATGTGCAAATGTTTATTTTCCTTCCTTGTCTTAAACTCTGTGCATCACCTGCACTTTTTCCCATATCTGCTGATTTTGAATCCTGTGCCTCTAGATGAATTTCTCCAGAAGAAAGCATAAAAATCCTGCTTGTAAAATACACATCTGACTGTTGGTATGTTTTATTTTTTTACTCATCCTCCCAACCACCTCCCCTCTGGCAACCACCTGTTTGTTCTCTGTATCCACAACTCTGTTTCTTTTCTTTTTTTTTTTTTTTAATATTTGTTCATTTGTTTGTTTTTTTTTTTTTTGAGATTTCACATATGAGTGAAATCATATGGTATTTGTCTTTCTGATTTATTTCACTTAGCATAATACCCTCCAGTTCCATCCATGTTGTTGCAAATGACAAGATTTCATTCTTTTTTATGGCTGAGTAGTATTCCATTGACTGCTGATATTCTTTGCACTGGGTGGTGAAAGGGGTGAGTCAAGTATTCATTTCAATAATTTTCAAGTGATCCCTCTGTTTTCATTCCCACTCTGTTTGTCATTCCCACCTTTCCTGGGTCTTATAATTTTCTGGAGTTCTTCAGAGAAAATCAGTTCAAAACCCTTTCTTTTGAACCTGTGTTGTATCTTCTTCCTCATTGTAAACCAGTGACTACTTTTTACCTGCTTTCCATCTTTCAATATTTTTCCTTGCAATCCGTCATCACATTATGTCCCATTTCTATTGATGTATACCATTTTATTCCCTTTATATCCTATTATTTTGTAATGGAATCTGGAGTGAGAGACAATCAAATGGACAACTGACCATCTCCTGATAGAGGTTAATAGCACATTTATTTTAAAATGGCCTCAGTAGTGGCATAAGTAATGGAAGTAGCAGTAGTTCTTTTAGTAGAAATAGTTGTAATCATTACAACAGTAACACCTAGCAGTATCTACTAATGCTACACAGTTATTACCAGTGTCATGATGCTACATAATTAATAGTGTCATATAGCTTATAGAAACTTTTTGTGCATTTGATTTTACTTCACTTATTCTTACAATAGCTCTGTGCAAAGGAATGGGCAGATATCATTAATCATTACCCACACATCTTACTTTACAGATGTGAAATATAAGAATCAGAGAGGGTAAATAATTTACTCAACTTTGCTCAACTAGTAGTTTCTGTATAAAAGTCTACTCAGTCATCCTACCTTTTCCAGTATTCATAACCCATGACCGTAATTTGCAGAGTGAGTTTGAAACATTAGGTATGAATTTGATTTTAAACATTTCCCAGACTCTTTCTGGTCTTGTGATTCTTGCAACAGTCATAGAACACGAATCTTCCATTCAAGAATTTATTGTTTAGAAAATTAGAGTAGCTCAGATGTTTTATTATTATTATAAATTCTGAAATAGAAATTTGCTTATTAAAAGGTTTTACCATAAATTGGATATATCTAATAGTCCTCAGATACAACATGATTAAACTAAAGTAACCTTCTTCTTTCTCTCGATTTCAGGCATCTCATTTCAGAATTTTCTAGGCATCCTTTGACCAATAACTCAAGAGTTTATTTAAACCATCTCATACCCACTTCCATTCAACTTAGATAAAAATAATGAACATTCAGCAAGTTTGCTTAAAAAGCATTATAATGGATAAATCTAGGGCTTTTAGCTAATAGCCTCTACCAGTATGTGTCCAATTTACAAAATGTACCAGTATGTGTCCAATGTACTAAATGGTTGTTCTTAAAAAAACACTATAGTTGAAATAAAAACTCAGACATTATTTATGCTTAGCTCAACATTTGCCCTACAATAACATATGCTGCGTCTTTTTATTAGAGAGGGATTTACATTTAAATTCCCTGTCAGTAATAGATCTTTATCTTAAATCTAAGTTCCCTGATAGCACCTCTCCCCTCCAAAAAATCCTGAAGAACATCTTACCAAGTATTGAAACCAGACCATCTGATTTTCTTTCCTTCCTGTTCTTCTTCCATGAAAAGAATACATTTGGTCTGACTTAATGTCTCAGAGATGTGTCTCACCCCAAAATTATTGGCTGTTATCCAGGCAAGTTTTTTGCAACCATGTATGATTTCAGAGTTTAAATGTTCTCCTTGTCTGGAGGGAAATTTCATGGTCAAGAATCAAATGATTCTTAATTCTTTCTGGGAAGACAGGCTTCTCTCCAAGTCTGTTTCAGTTCTTACCTCCATCCTCTACCGCAAACACACATATCCATATAGCTCCTGAGACATATCATTCTTTCCCCAGGGTGTTGACAAGAGAGTTGGATTTTCTAGTACACTGAAGAGTAAAAAGATCAGGCACTAAGGTATTGCATAGCACGAAAACCATTCAATGATGATTTATTTTTGTCTCAACTTGGAATATTCATGTTTCCATGAGTTGAGTTTTCAATAGTAAAACTTTCATGAAATATATTGAGAATGCCAACTCAGTTGTCTACATTTTATGCTTCTAAAAGTAGAAAATGCTTACATTAGTGACATGGTAATTATCATGAACTTTGTAGAGTCATGCGCTTAAAGCACATTTGAAAAAGCTATCTAGTTTCATCTCTAATTTTGTCAGTGAACAGCATGTACTTCATGATGAGTTGATGCCATGTATACAGCAGTGACATGATCCTCTCATAAGTGTGGGAAAGTGCTAGAAGACTGCCCCTCCAGACACCTTTCTCCAGTCCTCAGAGCAAATGGAAAGGGCTATGGGGCCCTTTGAACCCCGACTGTAATAGACGTGTAGCTTTAGGTAAATTGAAGCTCCATAAATTTTCACCTTACTACCTATAAAGTTGGAATAAAAATACAGAGTTCACAAAACTGTAAAGATAAAGGAGATAGCACACTTATTCTAACATAATGCCATATAATAAATATTATCTTCTCTTTCCCTTCATTTTCTTCTGGTTTGTTTTGCTCCCTTTCATTTTTGATTTATTTTAAGAGGAGAACAACTTCAGAGAAGGTTGTGGTTTTCCACTACAAGATGAGGTTAAATGTAGGTACCCCATGTAAGGATAAACGACTTCCTGGAGGAGAGATGCACCTCTTTGCCCTGGGTTTTGTTACCTGGTCATCAGCAGACCAGTGTGCATATGTAAAAAAGGACATTGGGTCACTTATATCCAGAAAATAATACACACAATCCGTATGCTTTTATAGTCTGCTCCTCCTGTTTCTCTGTGCAATTGTGCCCAAAAAGGAAGGCAGGGAATAAGTTAATCTTGATTCTTACCTATAAACCATAAAGATCAAAGGAGAGTCTGCTTGGACTTCCCTGGTTGTGCAGTGGTTAAGAATCCACCTGCCAATGCAGGGGACATGGGTTTGATCCTTGGTCAAGGAAGATCCCACATGCCGCGGAGTAACTAAGCCTGTGCTCCACAGCTACTGAGCCTGTATTCTAGAGCTTGCGAGCCACAACTACTGAGCCCACGTGCCACAGCTACTGAAGCTCGTGTACCTAGAACCCATGCTCTGCAACAAGAGAAGCCACTGCAATGAGAAGCCCACACCCTGCAACAAAGAGTAGCCTCCACTCACCACAAATAGAGAAAGCTCGCATGCAGCAATGAAGACCCAAAGCAGCCAAAAATAAATAAATAAAATAAGCTAATTTAAAAAAAAAAAAGGAGAGTCTGCTTTTCTGCTGATCCCGCATCCTGTATTCCCTCCTGGATGAGATCTCCTATTTAGCCTCAGAAGGGAGTAAGTCCTCCCATGGTTGACTCTTAATATGTCTTTTCTGTCTGTTTGCCACTATGAGGGTGAATGTTAAAAGTTTCTGGCCTGGGGAGTTATTGTTTAATAGGTACATAGTTTCAGCATTGCAATATGAAAAACTTCTGGAGATGGTGAGGATGGTTGCATAATAATGCGAATGTACATGATGCCACTGCACTGTACACTTAAAATGGTTAAAGTGGTAAGTTTTATGTTGTATATACTTTACCACAGTTAAGAGAAGCCTTTTCAAAATTTTCTGACCAAAGGGAACACGGATACTCCAATATGTATTGAACTATGTGTTCCCAACATCATATACGGGAAGTGGTCGTGAATAGATTTTCTCTACCTGTCTAATGAAAGGAAGCCCTATTTTGCTCTTCAACCCATGAATCTGTTGCTAACCACAAAAGGGCTTGAGTCTCTTTTCTTTTCTGAATCATTAAATCAGACTGCATAATAAATCTAAATGCTATTTGCAGAAAGTTATGTTTAGACTCTAGAGCATGACCTAAGTTTGAGAAAAGTAACTACTCTTGCCACCAATACCATAATTCAGAATGAACAAAACTATTCACACTAGTGTTTCTAAGTAATATAGTCCACAGAAATAGATGAGAATTTTTAAATTTGCTTTTTAAAAATATACTTTATAGATAATTGCCTCTTGTAATTAAACAACAGAATTTTCCTAATAAAATAGTAAAGATTATTATGCAATGATAATTTTTTAGTTAAAAATCAATGTCTAAATGATCATAACTAATTTGGCTTATAAGTCCACTAATTAGTGAGAATGGAAAATGAGGCAAAAGAGAGAAGAAGGAAGATATTGTCCACTCATTTGAGAAAGAAAAGAAAAATAATAAGGATTCCTGAGATTGTTTGAAGGCTAAAGAGCTGTGACGATTAGATATGGAAGATGCAGGAAGTAGGATTAAAAACTATATGGTCTATTCCATTGTAATAATACAGTTCTACTAAAAGAGTAAGGATGTTCAGAGAAACAGATGCCATATAGTGCAGTCTCATTTTACATCATGATTCAACAAGCTAAAGAGATTCAATGACTTTCCCAAGTTCTTATGCCTTGCAAGTGGCAGTCAGAGCTAGTATTAGCAAGTGAATGCTCATTGCATTGCACAATATGGTCTCCCTAAGAAAGACTGTAACTTCTGCAGGAAGAAATGGTAGAATCTCCTAACTTGCTGACTTAAATAGAAAGAAAAAAACAACTCTCTTGGACATCTTAATATTCAAAAGCATTTTGATTAAATATGAAATCTCAGTAATCATGTGTATTAATTCACAGATTACTTTTAACACTCTGAAAATGTTTTTCATCATCTCATTAATGCTCATTTAATTGTATAGAAATAAAATAAATGGCAAAGGAAATACCTCCAAAACTCGAGGTTACAAAGGTAAAGTGAATTTCTCTGTAGCCTTAAGATATTTTAAATTAGAGTAATTAATCGCTTCTTTGAAACCGAGGAGAATAAATTGGACTCCATTATGTGACCTATTTTCACATAAGATTTGATGCTATAGTTTTAATGTTCCGATCCATTCACCTTTACCCAGTTTAACTCCCAAACAACGCTAGCTTCTTTTGAACCCAGGATGCTTACCTGGTTTACACATCCAGTAGGAAAGTGGCACCTTCTTGCTCTTTTTGCTTCAAGTTCTTTGTCTTTCTTTCACTATTTGGCCCCAAGGACATTGCACTTGCATTTGCCCCTGCCTGAAATGTTTTCCATGAGGTTCCAGCAAAGCTGCCTCCTTTTCATGATTTAGCTTTCAGCTCAACTCTTACTTTCTCAGAAAAGTCATTCCTTTGTCACCTTATCTCAGTTTCTGCTTTCTGAATCTTCTCTATTTCATCACCTTTTGTCTTCATGTAGTACTTTTAATGACTCCAAAATCTGCATTTTTTTGTATGAATTCCGTCTATGCCCAGGCTAAACGTACATTCTTCCAGCTGCTATTTACTTATCTCATTTCTCCACCTTTGATAAGACATTCACTCTCCCAACCAAAGCATTGTGGGACTGCTGCTTCCTGAGATTTGGACATTATATTCTCTAATGTTGCCCAAGACGCTTTCCTTAAATATATCTTCTCATTGGTTCACGTGAAGCTTATACTCCACTAAGATTTTATGTGAGCTGCTATAAAAACTGTTCTCTCAAATTCTGTAGATATTTAATTTTAAAACACATTTAAATGAAGAATTTATATTTAAGTGCCACAGAGTCACAGAAAATAAACCAAATTCTTTAGCCACGTCCTTTTGAAAGTCATTGTAGAGCTTCCCATTTCTTGAGACAGCAAACAAGAAATTCAGCATTTAGCTTGTATTCAGTTTGCATTCCTTCTTACTTACTGAGCATACTTTATCCACTTTAACTCCCCTGTGTCATTATGTTTCATGAATATAGAAAACCTATATAAAACCAACACCAAGGATGCATTTTGTGTGGCTTGGGAAAATATTTTTAGAATCTCATATTAAGAGGCATGACATATAATAGTGTTACTCCGTGCGGAGTGGCAAATCACTTATATTTTGTGCAAAGGAAACTGTTGGCATGAACTTGGTGGAATACTCTTTAGCTATCTGTGAATAAGAGGCATTGTTAACATATTAGATACGGTTTGTCTTCCAACCCCACCCCATGCCTAATTACACTGTATAGAAAGTTAAGTAGGCACTGAACTAAGAGATGTGGAATCACAGGCAGCATAATCTTATTGTGATTGCCTCCACCACTGCATAGGCATGGTTGTTTTTTTCTGATATTGTGGAGAACTTCATAATTATACATTTTCTGCCACTGAGTGATCCAGTGTATAATTACACAGTTCAAATACAATAGTTCTGGTTACTGTTCAAATACATGTAGCTACATGGGATTAAAATGTATTTAACACTAATTACATAGAAATGTGATGGGACCTATTACTGCTTTTATTGGGAATATGAATGTGCAGGTATAATCGACCCCATTTGTATGTAAGGGTAGTGTCTATCCCTGCATGCAACTTTGCACAGCCATTCTGTTAGCGTAATGCTCTTGATATTGTAACACCAACTTTAGAAACATTATACAAGGAAGTAAATGAAATCCACAGTGGAGTAGATTTTGGGTAAATAGTGCATATTTATTATTTGTGTATTTTAGTGTGTTTTTTTCTTTTCCATTATGGCTTATTACAGGATAATGAATATAGTTCCCTGTGCTATACAGTAAGTCTGGTTGTTTATTTATTTTATATCTAGTAGTTTGTATCTGTGCTTCTTTTAACTGATTATTTTCTTTTTGTTTACCAAGAACCATCAGGTAATCTCAGCAATGAACACCAGATGGCGTTGCATTGAATAACTGCGTTTTCAATTGTCAATGAATGCTAGAAACATTTTGGGGATGGAGTGCACGTTAGAAATATTCATTTCTAGCCTCTCATGTTGCAACTAAAAGTACTCACATTCAGAGAGGTGATATTATTTCTACAAGACCATGTTAAAGATAAATGTCTGACCTGGCATTCAAATCCCAGTGTGTTTTAAACATGCTATCCTATCTTTCCATGTGATTATGGTTTCATTGCATCAAAGGAAGAGGAGCACGAGGATAATGGTCAAATTTTAAATCTTAGCTGGGACACTTACTAGCTGTGTGACACTGGGCACATCGTTTAGCCTTTTCATTCTTAGTTTCCTTTGTGAAAAAAAGGGGGGGGTAGGGATTAAAAGCACACCTATCCTATAGTTTTCTTTTATGTTGATTAAGCTGTAAAAGTTCTATGGAAAATAGTTAATAATTTTCTACATAGCATATTCTCTAGACATATTGGTCCCAAGTGAATTTAAGGGACCATATGTGTTCCATCATTTTTATAATCCTAAAGCTTTTGTTGCATAGTGCATTTTACTTTACTCTGTATTTAAGATGAGCTGCCTTTTACTCTCAGGAGCTTCTGCTCCAAGACAGATACTCAAATGTAGATCTGTAGACAGTACTCCAAATAATCACACAGGCCACTGCTGTGGAAGAGGGAATATGGTTTTTCAGCCTCCCCAGGGCAGGAAAGGACACTGCAGGTCTAATGGAGTCTCAAGTGGACTACTTAAACTTCTTAGGACTGGACTTTTAGACTTTACTCTTTGTCTCTTCTCATTCTTTGTGAGTCTCATTCAGCCCCTGCATTCTTCTTGTGTTCTCCAATATTATCTCCTGCTGCAAACTCTCTATTAGAGCTTCTCCTTTGGATTTTGGTGTGATGTACATTCTGAGGCTAGTGTTTGTCAATAATTGGATCTGTGCCTTTAGCTCCTTTCCTATTGTGGCCCTAATATATTTTTGTGCAAAATGAAAGGCTGCGCTAGATAGATGATTTCTCTTTGAAACTCTATAGTTCTATGATTTTTTCCCCTCTAGTCTTATGTGACAAGCCCTCTCCCCTTCACACACACATACACACGTCTGGTATAATTGCTCCCCCCATGGATCTCATAGTCCCCTAAAATACCTATATTATTTTTCTTGGCTTGACTTTGTAAACAAAGTCTTCTCTCATGGTGACCATACTTTTGCATATGACTTGCGCCCAATGAGATATTAGCAAACATGATGCAAGCAGAGGCTTAATAAGCATTTTCACAGTGGACTTGTCATTTGGTACAATTTCTCCTTCAACCATGAGACCACCGTGCAGAGAAGCTCACACTAGCCTTATAGAGAAATACCAGGGGACCCAGATAACAGCCTGAATTCAGACACCAGACATACGGTTCATCCCAGGCATCCCATCCAGCCCTAATCATTTAAGCGCCCCACCTGAGGCCCCAGACTGTGGTGTTGTCCCCCTACGTCCAGCCAAAACTCTGACCAGTAATTGTGAGCAAATAAAAAGGCTGATGTTTTTAAGCTATTAAATCTTAGGGTGGTTTGTTACACATCAATAGATAACTGCAACACTGTGTAACCTTGTGGATTGCCTTTAGTTTAGCATCTCTATGCCTCCATTCCCTCATCTATAAGTGGTGCATAATAAGGGAACAAATGTCACCACAGGATTAGTATTATTAAATGAGAGAATGCAAGAATGATGATTAAGAGGCAGTGATAGGCACAGAAGAAGATCTCAGTGTTAGTTATTATTAAAGGGAAACACTGTATTAATTTGATAGATTTGGCCAAAAAAAATCTCATTCAGGTAAAATGAAGGATTGACTATTAGGAGGTTAACAAAATAACTTGAATAAACTTGCACAGCTGATAAATGGGAATTCCAGGGTAGCTGCAGTGATCCAAATATGCCTCAGTTACAGCTGCCGTTTAGTGTACTCTGGTGGTGTTTTTATGCTGTAGATTAAATAATTATGGGAATCATTCTGAGTCCTTCAGCTATCTGGGACTTCCAGGAACTTCATGATTAGTTGACACTTGTTTCACCAGCTCTACTGGGGGAGACTAAGCCAAGAGATTGCTGATGACACAGGGACAATTTGACTCTCTTCCTGAGAAGGGGTCTCATATTATTTCTCAGCCTGACTTTTCCTTCTTCATCCTTCTTTTTACTATTCTCTCCCTTCTAATTCCTTCACTGTAACCCCATTCCCATCAATTACAAGAACTTTATCCTGCCGCCATTTGAGAACATGGGTTGGCTGAGGGAAAGAACATGGGCAATTGTTAATCACATTTTATCCAAGTTTGCCTTTTCTCAGCTTATGTTATCATGGTGTTTTGCTGTGCTACAATGCTTTGCTATCATTATCATGGTAGTATGTTTACTTTTTTTACAGATTTTATGATTGTATGTATATACTGTATACTATGTATACATATGCAATAAAATGTATGCATTACTAGCATACATGCTTTATATATTAACAATTGCATCTCAAATGGAGTTAAATCATATGCCCAAAATAACACAATAAGAGCTGAACTGGGACAGATCATTATCTATCACTGATGAAATTTTCCCAACAATGTGGATAATTTTACATACCTTCTATGGTCATCATGAGGATTATCAGTAATAATGATACAGGCAAGTAGCATATGATAGTGTTTGGTTTAGAACTATTATGCCTTTATCTTTTCTTACTCTGGAAAATACCCCTTATCAGAATTCCAGGACCCTATTAGTGATTCTGTATCCACGTGAGATGCTCCCATGATCAAAAACCTTGAAAGACCCCATACTGAGTCCTTATAACAACTTAGCTCTCTGCAATGCATATCCAAGTTACCTAATATATATGTGATAAAATGAATATTTGCATTTTTATTTTCTGAGGTGAATGTAAGTTCAACTAACCTGGATATCTCTTCTGCTGCAAACAGCACACTCTAGAGTTCACCAAGTCTCCTGTGCGTTGTCACCACTCTATACATCATTCTTGAGTTACTTTTTATTCCTACAGTAAATTAGAATGAAAGACTGCTAGCACTGCTCAGCACACCCATGAGACAGTTGTAACTTGATCAGGGTAATGCAGCCAATCAGTAATGGAAGGAAGCAGAGGTAGGAAACCTCAGAGCAGAGTATTATTAGACCAACGATAAGCTGTTATATGGTCCTCAGGGGAAGCAAGAAATCAAGCAGGTATTGAGGTGAGTAACATGATGCACTTGCCTAAATCATATCACTGAGCATCTCTTGGGAAACCAAGCATCATGGGCAATGGTGTTATGTAACATGGAAACCGAAGCTGCACGGCCGAAGCCAAGAGGGATTCTTTCCTTCTTTCTTTTTTCATCTATCTTTTGGTAGCCATTCTTCGGTTAACTTGGATCAAGGAAAGGAGTCAGGACAAAAGTCCTCACAGGATAGTCTGGAGATTCTCCTATATTATCTGTGTGCTTCCAGAGCATCATAGAATCAAAAACTTTGAGGGGCAGAGTTTAATATCATCTAGCATGACCATTTCACAATATTTACATCCCTTCCATAATAATTCTGTTGACAAATAGCCTCTACCTGAGCACGTTTCTTGTCAGGAAACTCATAACCACGTTAGTAACTATTTCATTTCTTTTGATTTTTCTAGCTCAATAGATACCTTGCCATCCTTACATTTCATCCATTTGCGCCTCCATTATTATCTTTTGTGTTATTAATGGATCATCAGATATTTAGATCATAGAATCATGATTTTTCCTTGTCTTCACCATGTCTTGTATTTTTCCATGCCTTCTAATCCTTAGGGGAAACATCTAGAGTTCTTCCAATCATATTATTTCTTATGTATTATGGCTTTGAATTCCCTCATTAGTGTGACTTCAGGAAAAGGAAAGAACATACAACATTTGGGGTCAGATCTGGCTCCATTTTCAGCTACAGGAATAGATTTTGGACATATTATTTAAATTGCATGCCTCTGTTTCCTCTTCTGGAAAACAACACGAAGTGTTTTATAGATGGATGCTTCCAACAACTGTCCAAGTGGCTTGCTCCTTTGTTAAAATCTGGGAAACCATATCACATGGTTGATTGATTAGGAACTTATACTGACTAAATACCCTGGCTCTTCTTTCTATTTTTTGTGCTTAGCTCTGAACTTCCCACCTTGTATTTACATAATTTGTGGTTAGACCCAAATGCAAGTCTTTTCACTTTTCTCAAGTTTTAACTCAGTAGACTCAGTCCATTTTTCCAGAAATAGAGACTCAAAATTTCTTTAGACATTTCTGGCCAGACAGCTATATGATATTGGCTCATATTTTATTGAGGATTATATGGTAGGTTAGCTCAGTGCTTGACCAAGGCCATGGAAACAAAGTGCAATCCTTGGATGGGTACCTGACACAGTCACAGATTGGGCACTATCCCTAGCCAGCCTTTTGGCAATGTGCAGCAATGGTGCCAGGGAAATATGCTGTGCTTGAATTCATGACTGCATCTCATAAGTAATTTAGGATATATTTCATGTTTATGTGAAAAGAACAAATGCTTATTTAACAGCAGGATTCTTGTTTGAGTTCGATCACCATGGCTCTTGCTATTAAAATGGAAATTTCATTATTGATCTCTGGATTTCTCCAGCTATTTTTTGGAACCAGTAGTGTGACCCATGCAACTCCTTAAATTTATAACACAACAGCTTTTTACCACCCCTACTCCAGTATCAACCATGTGGGAGTTACCAGACCTGCTAGTGAGAGTGACATATGCTCATGACTTTGTTGTTTACTCTTCCATTTGACCTTACAAATGACTTTTCTTGAGATTCGTGGAGAAATTTGAAGTGACCAACACATTCCTTGGGTAATTCTTAACTAAAATTCTAGGTATTCATCTGACCTGTTTTAGGTTCTTTGAGGATATACCTGAAGACAGCTTGTTTGATTTTGGCTTTCTGCATTCCATGTCAGGGTAACTATGAATAAAAATATTCTCCCAAGTTCAATAAACTAAGCTTGTGACGCTATGTTATGACATATTATCTGGTTTCATGATCTTCTAAAACTGTATAAGCTCTTTCCCTATGATATTCTGCTTCTGGTCTGATCATATTTATAGTTCCCCTTTACCATCACCACTGTCTTTAAAAAAAGTTGTATATCTTATTTGGTCTTTAAAACCTTGTTTTCTTTCTGTAAGCCTCAACAACTCATTTAATTCCAATATCTGGGACACTAGCCATCTTATAAATTTTTCTTAGATCAAATTTATGGCATCCAGAAAGTGAGTTGAGTGTTGAATTCTGAAATGACTTTCAATAATGTCAGTCACTGCAAGGAGAGGATTGGTTACTAGTTTAGGAGTTAACTGTGTGCGTCATCCCCAACCTTCCCTCTCTTGTCTCTGCCCTTGAACATTCCTTGCCTCTAGTTCTTCTAGATGTCTATGAACAGAACTATGCTAGTTGATCCCAAACTCATCTGCACAAGGATAATGATGCTTTCCAAAGTAGCCTGGGGTTTGAGGAGAGGAAGTACATGCTATACAGAGAGAAGAAACATTAAGCAACATTAATCATGTTGGAGCACAACTTTCTAGGTCTCATTATTGCTACAAAAGAACTGTAAGCAACTGCCTCTTAAATCTTGTCATATGAGATTCTGTGGCAGGACCCTGTCAGAGGAGCCATTTCTTCAAGGAAACCTTCTTTGATAATCTATGAACTGATGTACTAGGAATATTTCTGTCATATTTTCTCTGACAATATTTAATATGTTGAAAGATAAAATCTATAGAAAACAACCATAAACAGACCACATTTCACTCTGAAGGAAGTGATGCTTTAAGGACTTCTTTTGTATATACAGTCATGACTGGAATGGCAAAATCTTTATTTGTGCACAAGCTAGGTTGGCTTGCATTTATAAGAAAATCTTTACTATTTATTTTTAAAAGGCTTTAATAAGATATTTTGTAAAAAAAGGGTTTGTAATATTCAACTACGGTCTGTTTTTCAGTGCTTCCCAGTATATAATTGAACTCTCTTGAATGTTAAACACTTGCAGAATAATTCTTTACAATCTTATATGTCTGTAGTTTTCTGCATACTTAAAAGTGTTATTAACTTATTTAATTAGAATAACAATTCTGTAAAGTGGTTATTATCACCTTCAGCTTATAGATGAACAAAACTAAGTCTTAAGAGTGGTCAAGTGACTTGCCTGAGGTTATTCAACTAATAAAGCAACTGAGTTGAGAGTCAAACCTAAGATTTCTTGACTCTCAATCCAGTGTTATTGCAACTCCATGGCTCTCTATTTAGTGAAAGGTCTTACTAAGGCCTTTGAAGCCTGAAGGAGCAGAGAAAGAGCAGAGAAAAAAAGACCAGCACATAGATAAGACAATTACCAAAATGCCTGAGGTATATTGTAGGGAGAAAATAAAAGCTTTGGAAAGAAAGTAAAAACAAAATACAAAGAATACACTGCTATTTCTCCATTGGAAAACTCATAAAGATGCATTTAATTTTGTGTTCACATTCTTGAATCTTCTGGAAGACTATCAGTTTCCTAAGTTTACAAACTACTTCTGCCTGCCTTTCTCACAGTGGCACTTCTGGTGGCTAGTGCTGGGCTTGGTACATAGTATATGACTAATAAATTTTGTTGCATGAATGTTGAATGTGTGCTATGAAGGTACATGGGACTCTCCTCTTCTCTGAATTTAGGGATGAGGAGAACCTTGCAGGTGATAAAATCTGAATCATCAAGGAAGAAATAACTCAGGCTCTGCATTCAGCCCTAGATACCAAAATTGCCATCACACCTTGTTCCTTGAATGAATAGGGAAAACACACTGTTTACGAATCTCAGTTTCTTCATCTGTGGAGGCCAAACCTATCTCAGAGGGTTGTTAGTGTAATGAGTGTGATCGTTTGAAAGTTAAATACATGTTTTCTCTTTAAACTTTTAAAATACACAGTCTCTGTCCTACTCAGACCACCAAGTTCTTTTTTTTTTTTTAATTTTTTATTTTTATTTTATTTATTTATGGCTATGTTGGGTCTTCGTTTCTGTGCGAGGCCTTTCTCGAGTTGCGGCAAGTGGGGGCCACTCTTCATCGCGGTGCGTGGGCCTCTCACTATCGCGGCCTCTCTTATTGCAGAGCACAGGCTCCAGACGCGCAGGATCAGTAGTTGTGGCGCACGGGCTTAGTTGCTCCGCGGCATGTGGGATCTTCCCAGACCAGGGCTCGAACCCGTGTCCCTTGCATTGGCAGGCAGATTCTCAACCACTGCGCCAGCAGGGAAGCCCCAGACCACCAAGCTCTTGATAAAACCACATAAGAAAGACAATGTTACCAAATGTTACAATGTCAGCAAAAGAATCTGCAGATCTTATCTCTCTCAATAAAAAATAAGCCTTGAACTGTCCTAAACCACATCTCTTCCATTAAGAAGCTAGCTGTCATCTTGTGGAAAACATCAGGGGCCCAGAGAAATACTGACAATTTTTCAACCATGTGATAATGTTACCCAGAAGGGCTGTTTACTTCCTCAGATGGAGTTTACCAAATGGGTCTAAATGAAATTATTGATTTTCCAAGTAACTCGTCAGTGGCATGTTAAGGAATAAGAGATTAATTACAGATAGAATTATGCATCTTGTTTGTTTTCTGTATATCCCAGTTGTAGTATAATTGAATTTTGAGACTTTACTACATTAGTAAGGTATAAATATATTTTCAAATTCTGTTTCCTCAACCTTGGTGGTTAGACAGCTGAAGTTAGACTCTCTATAGTTTGTATTTTATTGTCATGAGATTGTTAGATTTTTCCAGTACTCCCACTCCTTCGCTATTTTATAGAAGGAACAGATATGATAACGCTATTTTATAGAAGGGTTCAGATATTAAAAATATTTCAATTAAAAATTGGTAACCTAGGACTTCCCGTTTCAGGTCCAACATGTTAAGAGGCAGTCATCACTTTCACTCTCACAACAAGAAAAACCTGACTAAACTGAAAATCAATGACTTTTCTTGGACTTATCATAGAACTGAAGTTACAGGGCAAATTGCATCTTCTAAAATCTGGACAGAGAAGTACATGCAAAGAGACACAGCTGAGATCTACTCATCAGGAGCAAAAGCTGCTGGACATCATAAACTGTTAGCAACAGTTAAGTGGCAATTTTAATGAAGTGCTGAAGGTTAACTACAGACTAACATAAGAATGGGAAACTCTAGGGACCTGCAGGCATAAGGGGATCCCTACACTGTCACATGCTTTCACTCTCGTAAAACCCACCAGCCGCAACCAGAAAACAGAGTGGGTAAGCAGAGAACAACAACAACAATTTTAAAAACCAGTAGTAACAACTATGACCTCGGAAGAGAGACTAAAATTCTTGTGAAGGTCATACCCCTGAGACACTAGCCCACTGAAGGACTGAGACTTAATCAGAACACTGTAAAATGTCCCTCGCATCCACACCATACCATGACACAGCAAGCCACTAGTGTAATAATAATAATGGATTGCAGCTGAAAGAGTGGCACAGATCCTCTCTGAGCAAGAGTACAAGAAAACAGTACAAGCCCAAAGCCAAGCGAGAAGGCAAAAACAAGGACAGTAGAGAGATGTGAAACCTCTGGTAGTTATAGATGCAAAAACATTAAACAGCCTAACCCCTAGCCAGATAAACACTAAAGGCCTCAGAACATATTATCCAATACAACAGGTCCAGATTTAAACAAAAAACCACAAGGCGTGCCAAATAGCAATAAATAAAACAGTCCAAAAAGTGAAGTGAGTATCACAACCAGACTCAGATATGAAACAAATATAGGAATTATCAAAAAAGGAATTTAATATAATTATGATCAATATATTAAGGGTCCTAATGGGGAAAAAATACAATATACAAGACCAGGTGTCTACTGTCAGCAGAGACATGGAAACAATGAGAGAGAATCAAAAGAAAATGCTAGGGGGAAAAAAGTAACAATTAAAGAATGCATTCATCAGGCTCATCAATAGATCCAACACATCTGAAGAAGAATTAGTGACCTTGAAGATAGGTCAATAGGAATTTCCCAAACTAAAATCCAAAGAGAAATAAGATGAAACAACACAAGCAATAACAACAAGCAAATCAGAAGATTCCAGAACTGGGGGACAGTAACCAAAGGTGTAACACACATAACAGGAGCACCAGAAAGGAAGGAAAGAGAACAGGACAGAAGATCTAGGAAACTCAGAGAAGACCAAACAAGATAAATCTCAACCTTGCAGCGTCCCCTACCTCCCCCACACACAATGAAAGTTAGAGCTGGTTCTTTGAAAAAAATCACTATATTGATAACTTTTTCTCAGGTTAGAAGAAAAGAAAAAGACACAAATCACCAATATCAAGAATAAAAGAGGATAATTACTAATCCCATAGACAGTCAAAGGGTAAGAAATTAACACTACAAACAACTCTATGCCCACAATTTTGATAATTTAGATGAAATGAATCAATTCCTTGAAAGAAACAAACTACCAAAACTCTCAAATAGATGAACCAAATATCTCCATATCTAGTAAAGACATTTAATTAATGGCTAAAAATCCTCCCCAAAAGAAAACGCAAATCCCAGATGGTTTTACTGTTAAATTCAACCATGCATTTAAAATAGAGATAGTGCCGATGTCATATGTTAAACAATCTCTTCCATAAAATAGAAGTGGGGGACATATTGCATGTGATTTTATGAGGCCAGCATTGCCTTAATAATAAAACTACATAGAAGCATATAAGAGAAGAAAACTATAATCCAATATCTTTCATGAACATAAACGTAAATATCTTTAACAAAATATTAGTCAATTGAATTCAGCAGTATAGAAAAAGAATTATATACCACAAACAAGTGTGGTTCTTTCCAAGAATGTAAGGCTGGTTCCAAAACAAACAAACATAAACCTCCCCCCAACTAGGAATACAATGGAATTTCATTAACCTAATAAAGGATATATGTGAAAAACTCTAACATCATATACATCATACTTAATAGTGAAAAATTGAATTTTTTAAGATGGCAAATGAGGCAAGAATATCCTCTCTCATTACTCCTGTTCAATATTATCCTGAAAATCTTACTTAATTCAATACAACAAGAAAAAGAAAAAGAAGAGATATACAAATTGGAAAAGAAGAATTAAAAATGTTTTTATTTTCAGATGACATGATGGATGATTTTCTCTATAGAAACCCCACCAAATCTATGCACACACACACACACACATACACACACACACACAGATATTTCCTGGAAATAAGTTAGTATAACAACTTTGCAGGTTTCAAGGTTGATATACAAAAGTCAATTGCTTTCCTATATACCAGCAATAAACAATTGGAACTGGAAATAAAAAATAAAGCCATTTACTGTAGCACCAAAAAGTTCAATAGCTCAGTATAAATTTTACAAAATATATGTAGAATCTGTGTGTAGAAACTATAAAACTCAGAAAACAGAAATCACAGATGATCTAAACAAGTGGAGAGATATTCCATGTTCATATATTAGAATCCTCAATATTTTTAAGATACCAATTCTTCCCAACTGTATCTGTAGATTCAACACAATTTTAATCAAGTCCCCAACAATTTTTTTTGCATATGTCAACAAACTGATTCTACAACTCATCTAGAAAGTCAAAAGGTTTAGAATAGCTAATGCATGTGGAGGATTCACTTTACCCTCTTTCAAGGTGACCATAATCAAGACAGTGTAGTATTGCCTTAAGAAGAGACACACCAACCAATGGATTAAAATTAAGATGCCAAAAATGAACCAAAAAATATAAACAAATGATCTTTGATAAAGGCACAAAGGCAATTCCAGGGAAAAAGGATCATCTTTTTCCAATAAATGGTACTGCAATTGGATGATGTCTGTATATAAAAAAGTGGTTTTAAACACAGACATTGCACCTTTCACAAAAGTCAACTCAAAATGTATTATACAAATACACCTAAATTTAAAACACGAAACTATATAATGTCAGGAAAAAAATAATCAAATTTTATGTAAGTTTTTAGATAGAACAATTCATGAAAATAAAAAATTTAAATCATAAAAGAAAAAATGTAAATTGAACTTTAACATTAAACATATTTTCTTTGCAAAAGCTGTTCAGGGAATGAAAAGAACAAGTCATAGACTGGTAAAAAAAATACTTGCAAATCACGTTTCATAAGGGACTTATGTCCAGAATACAAAATAAAATTTTAAAACTCAACAGTGTAGCAGAAACTTGAATAGACACCTCAGCAAAGAACATATACATATGGAAAATAAACATATGGAAATTTGCTTAACATCACTTGTTACTAGGTAATTGTACACAAAAAAATATGATATCACTACACATCTATTAGAATGTCTAAAATCCAAAAAACAGACAATATTGATTGCTGGCAAGGATAAGAAGCATCAGGAATTCTCATTCATTCCTGGTAGGAATGCAAAGTGGTACAGCCACTTTGGAAGACAGTTTGGCACTTTCTGAAAACACTAAGCAAATTTTTAACCATACTCATCATACAGCATCTTGTTCCTGGGCATTTACTCAGCCGATTAAAAACTTGTGTCCGCATAGAAACATGTATACAAATATTTATAACAGATTGATCATAATCACCAAAAACTTGAAGCAATCAAGATATCCTTCAAAATGTAAATGGATAAACTAACTTTGAGAAATCCATAAAAAAGAAATGTTATTGAGTGATTTAAAGAAAAATGAACTATTCATGCATGCAACAATGTAGATGAATTTTTTTTTGCTGTCTACAAGAGACCCACTTCACTTTTCCCAGTTTTTTGAGATGCAATTGACATATAAGATCATATTAGTTTAAAGTGTACAATATAATGACTTGATATATGTATATATGGCAAAATGATTACCACAGTAATTTATTTAACATCCATTACCTCCCATAGTTCCATTCTTCATTCTTGTGATGAGAACTTCAAAGATCTTAAATGTTTATAGCTAAACGAAAGAAACCAGTATAAAAAGGCTACACGCTGTATGATTCCATCTACATGACATTATGTAAAACGCAAAATTATAGAGGTAGAAAACAGTTTGATGCTTGCAAAGGTTTAGATATGGGAAGTGTTGAATGCATGAAGCACAGAGTAATTTTAGGGTAGTGAAATTAGTCTGTATGATACTGTAGTAGTGGATACATGACACTATGTCAAAACCCATAGTACCTTACAGTACAAAGAGTGGAACCTTAATGTTTGCAAATTTTAAAAATAAATGAGGAGATCTGGGAATCCAGGCTGGGATGCAGACTCTGATAAAATAATCCAACCTTATTAAAAATTCATGACATAACCTCACAGAAGCAGGAAATGTAAAAAGGTACTGACCTCAGTACCCTTGGAAATTAGTGGAAACTGTAAAACTAAAGACAAAGGGAATTATATATAAGCACGGTACTTGCTTTGGTAAAGTTGTTTCCCATGGGATTATAGGTTAAAATTTTTGAAACCACTATACATGGATACTGGGATTGAACAAGTAAGCTGATGTATCTTGGGTGGTGGGAGACAAGATTCTTACTGTTAGAGTTTGGAGTTACAGATAAGCAAGGGGGGAAGTCAAGAATGAATCATGAGGTATTAGATTAGAGTTAGAGACATCAATATTTACTCATGGTTCGCTTACTATAGATTCAGATGATGACATATCAGTAATTATTGATGTATTATACACAGGTGATTAGACACTCATTTATTTGTTAGCTCTGTCTGCTGAGATGCCTTGAAGCAATGACATTCCAGTAGCAGTGAACAAATCCAGTGCCCAGATCTTGGTTTCTAGTACCATTCCACAACAAAAGAAACCTGAGCTCTTCAGAGAAATGGCTGATTCTATGTCTGGCGTAGGGAATATGCAAGATTGGCCTCAAACATTTATAATACCAGAAAGTAAGGAAGTGCTAAACAAAATCAAAGAAACAAACAAACAAAAAATGATGGGCTTGTGTCAAAGAGACACAAAAGATAGCTGAAAGAGCTTCCAATGACCAAAGCTGGGACAATTTGAGGGAGGTAATAAATAAAACTACATTGGATTATAACCCAACATATAAAATAAATACCCATGAGTTTGTATTAACATAAACAAATGTTTAAATAAATGAATAAATGAGGGAGAATAGACAAATATCCCATACAGAAGAATTCCAGATGAGTTAGGTAGAGACTCTCTTCTCAAGGAGATGGAGTCTAATTCATTTTCCCTAAAGATGGGCTCCTTAAGGAGTAAACGCCTTGAAAGTAACTCTTCCAAAGGGCAATACGAAAAGGCGGAAAAGGAGTTACTTTACAGTGGAGAAATCTCACAAACACTTCCTCAGTCATGAGACCTAGATTATCAGCAATAATCAGTGATATTGATAGTATGTACCCTCTACATGTTGTGATGAGAATAATACTTTGCATCTGTGTCCTTCCTCCCCCAAACCCCTAATCCGCAGCTCACCACAAGAGAAAAACATCCGACAGACTCAAAATAAATAACGTTTTACAAAATACCTGATCTGTACTTCTTAAAACTGTAACATCATCAAAAATAAGGAAAACTGAGAAATGATCTTAATCTAGAGGGGTCTAAGATGAGGCATGATGATTAAAAGTGATATATTTATAGGATCTTAAAACAGGAAAATCACAGTCAAAACTGAGAAAACATGAATAAAGTGTGCACTTTAGTTAATAATGAGTAAAATATCAGTTCTTTAGTTTTGACAAATGTACCACACTACTGTAAGATGTTAACAGTAGTGTAAACTGGGTTCAGTTTATACAGAAACTCTCAGTACTACCCTTGAAGCCACTCTGTAAATCTAAAATTTTTCTAACATAAAATATTTACCTAAAAACCTCATTCTGCATTATGATCATAATAATAAACAGACTCTCATTTTAAAAATTGGGAAACAGCCTTCATCGTAACCTATACAGTGGTTTAAAAATAGTATAAAATTTGAATTTCAAAGCCTGTATGTGATGTACACACTGTCAGTTTACTGTAGTCCCTGTTATTTCTTATTCTCTTAAATATAGTCTCCTTAACACATTTATGTTACGTATCTACCCTCTTTAGGTATGTGTTTACCATGGCTAATAGAAAGTATGTAATAGCCTAGAAGTAATTTTGTACTGATCATTAAATTCTCATCATAAAAAAAATTTAATTTGAAACTTTAAGAGTGGACAAGTAGAATTGAACCAGAGCCTCTGTTTTAAATTAGCCCATAAAAACGATTTCCAACAGATAATATGGCAGGTATGGTATTGATGGCTTCAAAGGACTTAATATAATAGATATGAGCATGTAGTAAGTATTCAAAAAGTGTTGACTGGCTTTTAATTCTGATGGGTAGTAAGTCATTAGGACGGACTAGAGAATGTAGAAATGGAAGAAGGAAGAACAGGACTGTGGAAGAAACAGCGGCGGAAATCTAAAATTTGAGGTATGGCTGACCAGAACAGGGGGTTGTTAAGGTCTGCTAGCACAGATTTGCCAAATAATTTGCCACATACATGTTAAAACTTCTTCTTGGATCACCTGCAAAACACTGAGAACAATGACAACAACAACAAAAGTTTCATAAAACATTTAACTTGTTTCACTTTGTTGAGAGACCTAACTAGAATATTTTAGGCATGTCATGTTTAGATTCTGCCTTCATCCAAGAAACTGGCAGTTTTCCTTACAGGTTGCCATGGGTACTGATGTCAGATTACATAACTGTTCTATTTTGAAATGTATTTCTCTATGTGCATATGACAGTACAATGCTCTTTTTATGAAAATAACGGACTTTCTGGAACCTCTTCTCTTCGATATCTCTCGTTTATTAGATTTTTCATTAACTTACTTGAGACTATATGTAAGTGGATTACAAAATGTAATGTTTATTAATGAGGATTCCAAAAGTAACTATTTAATTTTTAACTCAGTACGTATATGTCTCCCAGTGAAATCAATCTTAAAATTATTACCTATCAAAATATTCACTTTTGTTCACATTCTCTTTGTAACCCACACATGCCCTTGATTCTTTTCTCCTTGTTGGAGAAGAGTTTTCTCTTGTTCTCTTTTGTGGGAAAAACACTGATTTTTTAAAATGTAATTAAGTAACAAAGGAAGGAAGAAATAACTCTCTTTATATGCCTCAGTCTGGAATCAAACTTTATTCAAAAATCTTCTCCAACAATACCTTCCTTTCTCCAAGACCTTCAAAGTGTTGAAAGGGGAAAATTCAATAGACATCTTGTTTAGTTGTAAGGCAGCCCAAACCAACAAATCCTAAATCTTTTATTTTTCCCTCTCTTTCTTCTTTTCTGTAATTTCATCAGTCATGTCCATCTTAAAATGGACTTGATTCCCCTGAGACCTAGGAGAAGCAAAAAAGAAAAAAAAATGCTGATAGATAAGAAAGCGTTTCTCTTGGTGTGACAATTGTGTAAACAACTAATTATAATCACAGTGTGATGGATTCAGTTCTCTGACATCAGTCTGTGAGAGCCCAAAGGAGGAAACAGTTAATAACATAGGTGAATGCAATAGATATTAAGAAAAACTCTATAGGAAAAAAACACTGGTGTTGGCTTAGAATAGTAAATAAGAATGACATATTGGAAGTGAGAGAGATAGTATGCCAGGCTCAGAGAAGAACTTGAGCAAAATAGAGCTGAAAATATATCTGATTGTGTTTGGGGAAAAGAAGTCAGTTCAATATGGTTTGAATATGGTTTGTGTGGAGTAATATAATAGGAGTCAGGTCAGGCCAGAAACATAGTTGGTTTATAATTTGGGAGGATTGGTTAAGGTTTGTAGTCTCTATAGGCAAAAACTAACTGTTGAAAATTCTGAGGGCAGTGCTATAGTCTATCCCTTCAGGTAAGACAAACAAATAATTGCTCACTTTTACTCTAAGTCAAGGCATACAGGATAAAAAGTTGAATAACACACCTTTTTTGCACTGAGGATTTTACACTCTAATGGGTTATGTACAAAGTGACAGTTTCAATGCAGTCAGATGTTTTAGGATTGAGTTTTTACCCCCATCCTAGTTTGAAGGATGGAAGAACAACTAAAATGCAGTTTTCTGAATCTGGAATTTGGGACTGTAAAGTAGTTGTGGTAAGAGACACACAATCAAAGGAGTTTGGTGAGTATGAAATATGACCAGATGTGCCCTGCACCCCCCTCTCCTGACCTCCACACCTCTGGCTGTTGATGTCATGAAGGAATCTTTGGCCTCCACTTGCTCTGGATAAGTCAGATAGGGATTCACATCACTGGCTTCATAAGTCACCTTTGGCAAGTTTGAAGAGGAAGCTGGAGAATGTGCACAGCTCAAGACCACTACTCCTCTCTCCTCCCCAATATACATGCTCACTACTTTCTTTCATGTTGAAACCAACAGAGCAAATTTTTTTCATCTTTTAGCTTATCTTGGCAGCTACCACCAGGAGCCCTTGACATCCATGCCATGTCTCATCCAGGTCTGTAAACTCTCCTTAGCACATGTATACCCCTTTCCTGTCTTGTTTTTCTCCATGGCTTTTTATCATCAACTGATATTCTCCATATTTTATTTCTTAATTGTGTCACTCACTCTACTACAATGTCTTCAATGATGTAAGCAATTTGGGAGTTTGTTTTTCTTTTTTTCTTTTTTCACTGCTGTAGCCCCCACATAGCCATATAACAGCATGGCGCACATTTTAGGAAATCAACAAGTATACTTTGAATGTAAGAACTGATTGAAGACAAAAAGGAATATGTAGGGACAATTAAACTAGCTTGTAGTAATTCTGAAGAATGGTAACTCTATATGATGAATATAGAACATGAGAAAAATTGCTGGTTTGGGACAAATTCTGATATTTAGCTTTGGACATGTTGATTTGTAGGAGACATTGAAATATTTTCATATTTTAGAGAGTGGGAAAGATGGACGTGGAATCCTCAAGAAATATCAGACTTCCAAAAATAGCTCTGGGAGAAGGGGTCTTCACTCAGTATTTAAACAAAAGAGTACTTTTTATGAGAAACATGGTCTTTAATCTTGGAAATCATTTCCCTTTCTAATAGAAATATAAACAGAATTCTCAATGATCAACTTACTAACTCCTGCCTGCTTTATAGGAACATTAGGTATTGTATATACACAGAATTGCTTGCTTTCAATTCTCTTAAACATTTTTCAAAAGTGGGATTAATGAGTCCTCTTTGGCAAGACATTTATGTCAGTGGGTTAGGTGTCTATTAATAGTTTTAAAGAGTGTGCAATGTCCCTCTCCTTCTGTAAAAGAAAATGTCTATTCTCAGTAAACCTCTGCAGTCTGCACTTCTGGAAGGAGAGAGCCACTAACAATGTCTGGGCTTTGTCAACATGCCTAAAAGCAACATTGTCAAAGGTAATTGTGATAATGCAAAGGGGCAGGGGCCATTCCTCTGTCTTGCCTCTGTCAGCTCTGTGGGTGGGACTCTAGTATTTTCCTTAATTTATGGGAAGCTGTATCAAGTCTGCAGAATTCAAAATGAAATGAGGAAAGGACACACTACTTTAAACTTCAAATTTAATAATTTTAATTCTAGTTAATTTCCAGCCAATTTCATCCAAATGAATGTTAATAAGCTCAGTTCTCTGATCATTATATTAAAAAGCTAAATCAAAAAAAAAAAAACAACCCTCTGCAACAAGCATTAAAGTGTTTTATAAGGGAATTATAAGTATACATTTATGTTTTCTTAATAAAAATATTGAAAGAGTCAAGTGGCATAAGTAGAGAGATAGTGCAAAAATAGTGGTTGAAATGTGTTTTTACAGTGAGAGGACCATGATTAAAAGAACCAAGTCTCAGCTATTTCACCATAAGTGAGACATGGAGTCTCATTTGCAGTGGATTTTTCTTCTGTGAAATGGGGATCATCACGCTCCTAGAGTTTTCTTGAGAAATAAATGAGATAATATAGGTAGAGGGCTTCCCTGGTGGCGCAGTGGTTAAGAATCTGCCTGCCACTGCAGGGGACAGGGGTTCAAGCCCTGGTCCAGGAAGATCCCACATGCCACGGAGCAACTAAGCCCATTCGCCACAACTACTGAGCCTACACTCTAGAGGTCGCAAGCCACAACTACTGAGCCCACGTGCCACAACTACTGAAGTCCACGCCTAGAGCCACTGCTCCACAACAAGAGAAGCCACCACAATGAGAAGCCTGCGCACCGTAATGAAGAATAGCCCCCACTCACTGCAACTAGAGAAAGCCCGTCCTCAGCAACAAAGACCCAACACAGCCAAAAATAAAAATAAATAAAATAAATAAGTTTAAAAACATATATAGGTAGAGTATCACATTTTCCGCAGTTTGGAAGAACTTAATATATGGTTGCTATTAATGGAGATAGGCAGAGACTGTGGATTTCTGAGAAATGGAATTTCCTAATTTGCCATTATTCAAACAAAAGCTAAGATTTCTTAGGCCAAGTAAGTGAGTGATTTTTCAAGGTCAGATTAGGAAAGAAATGTATAATAAGACCCAAGTTCTTATCTTGCTTATTTATTTGTAATGTGTTTTTATTAGCAGGGAGTTCCTTGGGAGCTGCAACTGAGATCTCGGCAGCTTACAAAAATCAGTAGTATGGAAAAAAACATCAGATCAACGTATTTCAGGTAATAAAACCTTTTCTGGATTGTGGAGCAGGAGATGTAGGCACAATTGTTTTAGATCATCTATGAATTCCTGGTATAAGAAAGGAGAATCCTGTGGATCTGTGCATGTCTTTGATGGTAGGTTTGGAGACAATTCTTTTGCAGTGCATTTGTGAATTAGTCCTACAAGAAACTTAGAACTAAACATATTCTGGACTTAAAGAGAAAGGACAATGATTGGTACTGGCATAGTGCTCGTTGGATCTAGGTGTTTGTGCATCTCCTTAGAATACTTTCATTGACCTCAGCCAATAGGATGGACTGGACCGGTGGCCAGGTGCAGTAACAAGGTTGATGGAGGCAGCAAACGATATGGTTTAACACTGGCTTTGAAGTCAGACTCTCTGAGTTCTAAACTGTCCATCACTTTCTAGCTGTGCCGTGATGCTCAAGTTACCTAATCCTTCAAAGTCTCCTGTTTTTCACTCAGATAATGGGGATAATAATGCTGTATTTCACAGGACCCCTGAGAAAATTACATGAGATACTTGATTTAAAGCGTAGTACACTACCTAGCACATAATAGTGGATCATTAAATTTTAGTGGCTATTACTATGCAAATAAACAGCATTTAATACTTTTACTTATAAAAGATAAATACAACGCTGAGCATCAAATACACATTTTCAGATTCTTAATTACATTTAAGGAAGGGTTGCTTTAATACTTTCCTAGTTTCTTTTTTTTTAAATTTTTATTGTAGTGTAGTTGCTTTAAAATGTTGTGTTAGTTTCCACTGTACAGCAAAATGAATCAGCTATATGTGTACATATATCCCCTCTTTTTTGGATTTCCTTCCCATTTAGGTCACCACAGAGCACTGAGTAGAGTTCCCTGTGTTATACAGTAGGTTCTCATTAGTTATCTATTTTATACATAGTATCAATAGTGTATATATGTCAATCCCAATCTCCCAATTCATCCCATCCCGCCCTACCCCCTTGGTATCCATACGTTTGTTCTCTACTTCTGTGTCTCTATTTCTCCTTTGCAAATAAGATCATCTATATCATTTTTTTAGATTCCACATATATGCGTTAATATATGATTTTTTTTTTCTCTTTCTGACTTACTTCACTCTGTATGACAGTCTCTAGGTCCACCCACATCTCTGCAAATGACCCAATTTCATTCCTTTTTATGGCTGAGTAATATTCCATTGTATATATGTACCACATCTTCTTTATCCATTCCTCTGTTGATGGACATTTAGGTTGCTTCCATGTCCTGGCTATTGTAAGTAGTGCTGTAAGGTACATTGGGGTGCATGTGTAATTTTGAATTATGGTTTTCTGTGGGTATATGCCCAGTAGTGTGATCGCTGGGTCATATGGTAGTTCTATTTTTAGTTTTTAAAGGAACCTCCATACTGTTCTGCAGAGTGGCTATATTAAATTACATTCCCACCAGCAGTGCAAGAGTGTTCCCTTTTCTCCACACCCTCTCCAGCTTTTATTGTTTATAGATTTTTTGATGATGGCCATTCTGACTGATGTGAGGTGTTACCTCACTGTAGCTTTGATTTACATTTCCCTAATAATTAGTGATGTTGAGCATCTTTTCATGGGCCTCTTGGCCACCTGTACATCTTCTTTGGAGAAATGTCTATTTAGGTCTTCCACGCATTTTTTGAATGGGTTGTTTGTTTTTTTGATTTTGAGCTGCATGTCATTAATTTGTATATTTTTGAGATTAATCTTTTTTAACCTTCTTTTCTGGCTCAAAGATTTTTCTGTATGGACAAAATTTCAGGCAGAATTTACAATGGGAGATTATATAAAATAGTTAGTGAAATCATTGCAGTGTCTTTCAAATTTCTTGCAGTGAGGATAGGGTAGAAATACAACATTTAATAATAGCAACTCGCTCATCCCATGGGCCCTGCAAGCCTAAGTGAATACACAGAAAAGAATTAATGCTAAGAAGGGGACTGGGAATGCACAGACTTGACCAGAAGACAGCATCTTCTTGAATCTTTGATTAATTTAATGGAACATTTCAGGTCACCAGGCTCAAACTTTACAAATATGAATTTTCTTTAATTTCCCCAATCCCTTAAAAACACCTTCTGCAGCTCTGCAGCTGATTTTAAAATAGTGTTGCCAGCACAGTTATTTATAGACCAAATTCCTATGGGAAATACACACAACTTTTGATATTGCTGAGTTCTTTCAACTCCTACTGATATTTTTTCCCTCTCTCTAAATTTATTGGAAGACATGGACTATCCTTCATTCTCTCTTTTCTCTCTCTCTCTCTCTCTCTCTCATTGATTGATTGATTGGTTCATTTTGTAACAGAAAGGAAAAGATATCTCTGGTAACCTACTATGCTTTGTTTGGTTTGTGGTATTGTTCAAACTTAACATTCCCTTTATTGGAAAAAGTAATTATAGAATTTTTTTTCCTGAGTTTGCCATTTTTGAATCAAGGTAAACAAATGTCATTGAATATAAAAGTAAGAATGCATCATTCAAAAGCATCTAGGCTTCTTTTCAACAAGAGCTAAATGTTGCATGAATAACTTAGTTTTTGTTATTTTCTGACAAGGCTACTGTGACAGTAAAAAGCCCTGATACCAACTAAGGGGAAAGAAATAGAATTAATTTAAAGAAAAACTGAATTTTAGGGTAAATTCCTTACTTAGACTTACTCTGTTATAGTAAATTGAAGATACGGGGCCCCAGTCAATCTCTGCAACATTATGAGTACTCATCTTAGAAAGGTGAAAACATCTATATAGCAGCCTTGCAAATATTAGAGTGTATATAGTGTCCCACGTTATCATTTACACATTTTCTTCACTCATCGCTCTTCCTCTTCCTTTTTTTTTTTGACATTTTTACTAGCTGTAATTCTTCATTTTATTTTTTAATCCAGAAAATGTTATTTAACATTTGAATGGTAATTTGCATAGCCCTTTCACATAAGTTATACTTTTAAAAATAGATTTAACCACGTTAAAAGGACATATGAAAGGAATGCTGATTATCTTTATTCCCATCTTGTAGCTGGAGAAACAGGGAAAATGCCATCTGCCAAAAGTCAACCGAATTATAAATAGCAAAGCTAACTCCCAATTTTCTGCTGTTTCTACACTTGCACCTAGCTGCAACCATCAGCAACAACATCAATTCGCTGAATGCAGCAGAGAGAGGGTTAGGTGGCACGTAGCAGAAAGAACCAGTCTACAAGCATCACTCTAGTCTAAAGGCTAGAAATTTCCCAAATGCCCCACTTTTATCTCCCAGGTGATTTATGGTTTGGCTTAGAATGCTATTTCCCACCTTACTTGCCTGGCTGATTATCCTCCTCCCGGACAACATAGAGGAGATACCTCCTTTCTTCTCTGAATCCCTGTTTCTATGGAAGAGCTCCTAACTCTGATACCATGATGTGTTTACCTCGTTTATAGATTCAGCAATTATAAAGCACTGAAGTTTTAGAAATTAGAAGGGAATCACATTTTAATTATCTTCTTTGCTCATATGCCACCTCTGCCCTGAAACTATTTGGGAAACACTCCCTCTCTGGGCAGGCATGGCTCTGCCTGCACAGGACTGCATAAACATGTTCATACATCACTGTAGCTGTTCATATATGTGCACACATCTCCCAGCACACTGCCATGACATTGAAGGTTCGGACGTGCATATTGTGTGTCTTTGTATCCCCAGTGATGAGACTATCTCCTGGATTTATTGAATGAAGAAAAGAAGGAAGAAATAGTTAAGTGAATGAATGTTCTTAAGTGTTTGACCAAGTATATGTTTAATAATCTTTCAGGCTAAGTGATTAGGATAACTCTTCACATAACAGTATCACCAAGAATAATCATGTTCTTGGAACAACTCTGTAGAGCCAGGCTTGATTATTGGGAATAACAATATACTGTCTTCATGATATTAGGTTGATTTTCAATAATTATTGTCAACTAAATCATATTATATATGATTAAATATATATTTAATACATAAATGTATATTAAAAAAATCCATTCCCCAATAGCCATTGTTTCTGTAAGTTCTACTGGCTCCAAACAGTCTAGGATTGATTCAATTCTGTTTCTCTGTGAAAGAAAAACAAAACATATTTAGAAGAGGAATGATTAAAAATCAACTAATATCATTCCACCTGGAGTTTATTTGTAAGAAGCCATCTGGTCATACTTGGATCAATACTATCAGGAAGCTTATGAAAAACTAAAGCTGGTATGATAACATCCCTGGTGATTGGTTATTAAAAATAAGGGAGCACTTATTACAAGAGGACTCCTTTTAACAGCAGTTTATACTTCAGTGAATCTTACAAGTGAAATGTTGATTTATGTTAGCGAACCTGAGGTTTTAGACTTGGTTCGTATTAGATAACGTTACAGAATTATGTCATGTAGTAGAGAATGGCACAGAATGTAGAAATGTAGTACAGATCATTTTATTAACTTTGGAGAAGGCATTTGTAAGAGTAGAGAAATATGAGAATACGTGTATTAGTGAAGATGATAATTTATTCAGTAATATTTTAAAATATAATTTAATTTTCTATACAGCAGGCTCTTATTAGTTATCTATTTTATACATATTAGTGTGTATATGTCAATTCCAATCTCCCAATTCATCCCACCACCACCACCACCCCATCCTGTGCTTTCCTCCCTTGGTGTCCATACATTTGTTCTCTACATCTGTGTCTCTATTTCTCCCTTTCAAACCGGTTCATCTGTACCATTTCTCTAGACTCCACATATATGCATTAATATACAGTCATTGTTTTTCTCTTTCTGACTTAACTTCACTCTGTATGACAGTCTCTAGGTCCACCCACATCTCTGCAAATGACCCAATTTCATTCCTTTTATGGCTGAGTAATATTCCATTGTATATATGTACTACGTCTTCTTTATCCATTCATCTGTCGATGGGCATTTAGTTTGCTTCCATGACCTGGCTATTGTAAATAGTGCTGCAATTAACACTGGGGAGCATGTGTCTTTTTGAATTATGGTTTTCTCTGGGTATATGCCTAGTAGCAGGATCGCTGGTTCATATGGTAATTCTATTTTTAGTTTTTTAAGGAACCTCCATACTGTTCTCCATAGTGGCTGTATCAATTTACATTCCCACCAACAGTGCAGGAGGGTTCCCTTTTCTCCACAGCTTCTCCAGCATTTGTTGTTTGTAGATTTTCTGATGATGCCCATTCTAACCAGTGTGAGGTGATACCTCATTGTAGTTTTCATTTGCATTTTTCTAATAATAAGTGATGTTGAGCAACTTTTCATAGGCCTCTTGGCCATCTGTATGTCTTCTTTGGAGAAATGTCTATTTAGGTTTTCCACCCATTTTTGGATTGGGTTTTTTGTTTTTATAATATTGAACTGCATGAGCTGTTTATATAATTTGGAGATTATTCCTTTGTCCATTGATTCGTTTGCAAATGTTTTCTCCCATTCTGTGGGTTGTCTTTTGGTCTTGTTTATAGATTCCTTTACTGTGCAAAAGCCTTTAAGTTTCATCAGGTCCTATTAGTTTATTTTTGTTTTCATTTCCATTACTCTAGGAGGTGGGTCAAAAAAGATCTTGCGGTGATTTATGTCAAAGAGTGTTCTTCCTATGTCTTCCTCTAAGAGTTTTATAGTGTCCCGTCTTACATTTAGGTCTTTAATCCATTTTGAGTTTATTTTTGTGTATGGTGTTAGGGAGTGTTCTAATTTCATTCTTTTACATGTAGCTATCCAGTTTTCCCAGCACCACTTATTGAGGAGGCTGTCTTTTCTCCATTGTATATTTTTGCCTCCTTTATCAAAGATAAGGTGACCATATGTGGGTGGGTTGATCTCTGGGCTTTCTATCATGTTCCATTGATCTATATTTCTGTTTTTGTGCCAGTACCATATTGGCTGGATTATTGTAGCTTTTTAGTATAGTCTGAAGTCAGGGAGTCTGTTTCCTCCAGCTCCGCTTTTTTCCCTCAAGATTGCTTTGGCTATTTGGGGTCTTTTGTGTTTCCTTACAAATTTTCAGATTTTTTGTTCTAGTTTTCTAAAAAATGCCATTGGTATTTTGATAGGGATTGCATTGAATCTGTAAATTGCTTCAGGTAGTATAGTCATTTTCACAATATTGATTCTTCCAATCAAAGAACATGGTATATCTCTTATCTGTTTGTGTCACCTTTGATTTCTTTCATCAGTGTCTTATAGTTTTCTGGGGTCTTTTACCTCCTTAGGTAGGTTTATTCCTAGGAATTTTATTATTTTTGTTGCAATGGTGAATTAGATTGTTTCCTTAATTTCTCTTTCTGATCTTTCGTTGTTAGAGTATAGAAATGCAAGAGATTTCTGTTAATTAATTTTGTATCCTGCAACTTTACCAAATTCATTGATTAGCTCTAATAGCTTTCTGGTGGCATCTTTAGGATTCTCTATGTATAGCATCATGTCATCTTCAAACAGTGACAGGTTTTCTTCTTCTTTTCCAATTTTTATTCCATTTATTTCTTTTTCTTCTCTGATTGCCATGGCTAGGACTTCCCAAACTATGTTGAATAATAGTGGTGAGAGTGAGCAACCTTGTCTTGTTCCTGATCTTAGAGGAAATGCTTTCAGTTTTTCACTATTGAGAATGATGTTTACTGTGGGTTTGTTATATATGGCCTTTATTATGTTGAGGTAGTTTCCCTCTATGCCCACCTTCTGGAGAGTTTTTATCATAAATGGGTGTCGAAATTTGTCAAAAGCTTTTTCAGCATCTATTGAGATGATCATATGGTTTTTATTTTTCAATTTGTTAATATGGTGTATCACATGGATTGATTTGTGTATATTGAAGAATCCTTGCATCTCTGGGATAAATCCCACTTGATCATGGTGTATGATCCTTTTAATGTGTTGTTGGATTCTGTTTGCTAGTATTTTGTTGAGGATTTTTGCACCTATATTCATCAGTGATATTGGTCTGTAATTTTCTTTTTTTGTAGTATCTTTGTCTGGTTTTGGTATCAGGGTGATGGTGGCCACTTAGAATGATTTTGGGAGAGTTCCTTCCATTTCCTTCAATTTCATTACTTGTGATTGGTCTGTTCATATTGTGTATTTCCTCCTGGTTCAGGTTTGGAAGGTTATAGCTTTCTAAGAATTTGTCCATTTCTTCCAGATTGTCCATTTTGTTGGCATAGAGTTGCTTTTAGTAGTCTCTTAGGATGCTTTGTATTTCTGCAGTGGCTGTTTTAACTTTTCCTTTTTCATTTCTAATTTTATTGATTTGACTCCTCTCCCTCTTTTTCTTGAAGAGTCTGTCTAAAGGTTTATCAATTTAGTTTATCTTCTCAAAGAACCAGCTTTTAGTTTTAGTGATTTTTGCTATTGTTTTCTTTGTTTCTGTTTCATTTATTTCTGCTCTGATCTTTATGATTTCTTTCCTTCTACTAACTTTGGGTTTTGTTTGTTCTCCTTTCTCTAATTCTTTTAGGTGTAAGTTTAGATTGTTTATTTAAGATGTTTGTTGTTTCTTGAGGTAGGATTGTCTTGCTATAATCTTCCCTCCTAGAAATGCTTTCACTGCATTCCATAGGTTTTGGATCATCGTGTTTTCATTGTCATTTGTCTCTAGGTATTTTTTGATTTCCTCTTTGATTTCTTCAGTGATCACTTACCTATTTAGTAATGTATTGTTTAGCCTCCATTGTTCGTGCTTTTTATGTTTTTTTCCCTATAAATGATTTCTAATCTCATAGTGCTGTTGTCGGAAAAGGTACTTGATATGATTTCAATTTTCTTAAATTTACTGAGGTTTGATTTGTGACCTAAGATGTGATATATCCTGGAAAATGTTCCATGAGCACTTGAGAAAAATGTGTATTTTTTTGTTTTTGGATGGAATGTCCTATAAATATCAATTAAGTCCATCTTGTTTAATGTATCATTTAAAGCTTGTGTTTCCTTATTTATTTTCATTTTGGATGATCTGTCCATTGGTGAAAGTGGGGTGTTAAAGTCCCCTACTATGATTGTGTTACTGTCGATTTCCCCTTTTATGGCTGTTAGCATTTGCCTTATGTATTGAGGTGCTCCTATGTTGGGTGCATATATATTTATAATTGTTATATCTTCTTCTTGGATTGATCCCTTGATCATTATGTAGTGTCCTTCTTTGGCTCTTGTAATAGTGTTTATTTTAAAGTCTATTTTGTCTGATATGAGAATTGCTACTCCAGCTTTCTTTTGATTTCCATTTGCATAGAATATCTTTTTCCATCCCCTCACTTTCAGTCTGTACGTGTCCAGAGGTCTGAAGTGGGTCTCTTGTAGACAGCATATATATGGGTCTTGTTTTTGTATCCATTCAGTGAGCCTGTGTCTTTTGGATGGAGCATTTAATCCATTCACATTTAAGGTAATTATCGATATGTATGTTCTTATTATCATTTTCTTAATTGTTTTGGGTCTGTTTTTTAGGTCCTTTTCTTCTCTTGTGTTTCCCACTTAGAGAAGTTCGTTTAGCATTTTTTGTAGAGCTGGTTTGGTGATGCTGAATTCTCTTAGCTTTTGTTTGTCTGTAAAGCTTTTGATTTCTCTGTCGAATCTGAATAAGATCCTTGCTGGGTAGAGTAATCTTGGTTGTAGTTTCTTCCCTTTTATCACTTTAAATATATTGTGCCTCTTCCTTCTGACTGGTAGAGTTTCTGCTAAGAAATCAGCTGTTAACATTATGGGAGTTCCCTTGTATGTTATTTGTCCTTTTTCCCTTGTTGCTTTTAATAATTTTTGTTTGTCTTTAATTTTTGTCAATTTGATTACTAGGTGTCTTGGTGTGTTTCTCCTTGGGTTTCTCCTGCTTGGGATTCTCTGCACTTCCTGGACTTGGGTGGCTATTTCCTTTCCCTGGTTAGGGAAATTTTCAACTGTAAGCTCTTCAAATATTTTCTTGGGTCATTTCTCTCTCTCTTCTCCTTTTGGGACACCTATAATGTGAATATTGGTGTGTTTAATGTTGTCCCAGAAGTCTTAGGACATTCTTTATTCTTTATTCTCTTCCACAGCAGTGAATTCCACCATTCTGTCTTCCAGGTCACTTATCCGTTCTTCTGCCTCAGTTATTCTGTTCTTGATTCCTTCTAGTGTATTTTTCATTTCAGTTATTGTATTGTTCATCTCTGTTTGTTTGTTCTTTAGTTCTTCTAAGAGTTTGTTCATTAATTCTTCTAGGTCTTTGTTAAATATTTCTTGCATCTTCTCGATCTTTGCCTCCATTCTTTTCCCAAGGTTCTGGATCATCTTCACTGTCATTCTTCTGAATTCTTTTTCTGGAAAGTTGCCTATCTCTACTTCATTTAGTTCTTTTTCTGGGGTTTTATCTTGTTCCTTCATCTGGTACATAGCCCTCTGCCTTTTCATTTTGTCTGTCTTTCTGTGAATGTGGTTTTCATTCCACAGGCTGCAGGATTGTAGTACTTCTTGCTTCTGCTGTCTGCCCTCTGGTGGATGAGGCTATCTAAGAGGCTTGTGCAAGTTTCCTGATGGGAGGGACTGGTGGTGGCTAGAGCTGGGTGTTGCTCTGGTGGGCAGAGCTCAGTAAAACTTTAATCCACTTGTCTGCTGATGGGTGGGTGTGAGTTCCCTCCCTGTTAGTTGTTTGGCCTGAGGATAAATGGAGATTAGCCTGTAACTGGAAGTTACAGGCCTTTTGGTGGGGCTAAGGGTGGACTCCAGGAGGGCTCATGCCAAGGAATACTTCCCAGAACTTCTGCTGTCAGTGTCCTTGTCCCCATGGTGAGCCACAGCCGCCCCCTGCCACTGCAGGAGACCCTCCAACACTAGCAGGTAGGTCTGGTTCAGTCTTCTATGGGGTCACTGCTCCTTCCCCCTGGGTCCTGATGCACACACTATTTTGTGTGTGCCCTCCAAGAGTAGAGTCTCTGTTTCCCCCAGTCCTCTTGAAGTCCTACAATCAATTCCCACTAGCCTTCAAAGTCTGATTCTCTGGAAATTCCTCCTCCCATTGCCAGACCCCCAGGCTGGGAAGCCTGACGTGGGGCTCAGAACCTGCATTCCAGTGGGTGGACTTCTGTGGTATAACTGTTCTCCAGTTTTTGAGTCACCCACCCAGCAGTTATGGGATTTGATTTTATTGTGATTGCGCCCCTCCAGCCGTCTCATTGCGAATTCTCCTTTGTGTTTGGATGTGGGGTATCTTTTCTTGTGAGTTCCAGTGTCTTCCTTTTGATGATTGATCAGCAGTTAGTTGTGATTCCAGTGCTCTCACAAGAGGGAGTGAGCTTAGGTCCTTCTACTCCACTATCTTGAACCAATCTTTATTCAGTTATATGTATGGAGCATATGTTGTATGTAAAGAGCATTGAGAATATCTAGGATAAACCAAACTTTCTCTTAAAAAGATCAAAGTTTAGTGTGGCAAAGTAGGAGAAGAACAGGTAAAAATATTACTTTAAAACATTGGAAAATAGTATAGATGAGATATGTATAAAGTGGGGTGAAGATGCAAACGAGCCACATGGCTTGGAGTGAAGAGTTCTTAGAAAGCTTTATAGAGATGCTCATCCAGAGTCTTAGTAAAGAAAAGAAACTGACATTTCCACAAGGTGGATAGGGGATTCTAGCAGAAGGAAACACATGTGCTAAGATAAAATCAAAGCATGAAAATTTTGCAGAATGGGAAGCAATTTGAATCAGCTGGAGAATCAGGCTTCTGGAAGGTGACACCAGCTTTGCATATGGGGAGTTAAATATGATCTTGGAGGATGTTCCATTTAACTAAGCTAAATTCTCTTCAGCAATTAACTTTACATACATAAATATGAAGCAAAAACTACAGAGATGTTTAAATATATGGAAATGAGGGAAACAAACTTTATTTCAGGTACATGGAAATGTCATTTCCTCCTTTTAATATTCAGAGGTTAAGTGGCTGGACAATTGAGGGTATGGACTTTGGAATCAGAAATGCCTGTTTTTCACCTTCACTTTGTTACTGATTATCTGGGTGACTTCGAGGACCTTACAAAACCTGCTTAGTATCAGTTTTCTGGATGAAAATTTGTAAATAATAAACTTATCTTGCCGAGGTGAGCCTGGAACCTAGAAGGTTCTCAGAGAATGACTGTTGTTTTAATTTTTATCATGCTACTTGATTGGGCTAGGAGATGTGTTACTATAACAAACCCTGAGTTTGAGTCATTGTGCTTGGAAGATAGCATTGCAATGTATTCCTTAAAGAGTCAGGCCACTGGGCAGGGCCTCTTTATCCCATATGGGGTATCCTTAATGTTAATAGCTCCTCAGGACTTTCAGAAATTCAAGAGCAGAACTACTGTAATATGTGTACCACTTTTTGCATGTTTTTCCCCTACTGGGTGCTATTTCCATCTCTCATTAGAGCTTTACTGTTTCTCAGGAGAAAAAGGCAATATAAACAGCCCATGTCCATGGCTGCAAAGAGAAATAGAAATATTCATATAGCTACTATTATATCATATAGTAAAGGCTCACCCTGTATTGGGCACTATGCTGAGTGCTGTTAAAAAATGTTGTCTTTTTAATTCTCAGGACAGTCCTGTGATCTAGTTACTATTATAATTCACATTTTAGAAACAAGAAAAATGAGACTTAATATGGTTAAGTAACTTGCCCAAAGTCAAACATTTAGTAAATGGCAGGATATAGAACCTGAATCATAATAATTCCAAAACTCATAAATCTACTTTGCACAGGCTAAATTTATCACAAATATAGCATATTTCATATAATTAAAAATTGGGAGGGGTAGGGGAATAAATGTCCTGATTTGCAGCTTCATTTTCCTTGCCTTGTTCTAATATGTAGAAGCCTGGAAAGAACAGACTTGCTACACTGTGTCTTCCCCCACTCTTTAGATCTCACATTCCTCCCCACCCCCAATCATTTATTAAGGGGTATCTATTGAATAGCTGTTAGAAACTAGGCACTGGTATTTCTATGATGCTCAAAATATGTTTGCTGCCCTTGCAGCCTTGCAGAATGCACAATAATAAGAGAAAAATTATTATTTGGGGACTAACCAATAAGTATAATACATTGTGAAATGAGCTACCTAGCAAATATAAAAAGGCATGAATAACTGTGCTTAGATTGGAATTAACAAGTTTCTTATTTAATAAACTTTTACAGGAACAAATATAATTGATTTTCTAGTTGGGCCATGAAGGAGTGCTTGTAAGGTTAACTAATGTCAACATACATCTCCGACTGAACTACTGCATAAGGCATATTTATGGGTTCATTTTTAACTATAATATGAAAAAGAAAAATGCCAGGGATGCCTTCAATTTTGAGCAAGTGCCAACCACAATGTAAGAGTCCTTCTTACAGTTCTATTTCTTTCTTTCCCAATGGTCAGTGATTTGGTCTCTTTGGGAGCCAGCCAGACTTGCAGGATTATGGATCACTTAGGAGAGTTTAAAGAAGGCTGTTATGTGCCTTAGATTCAGGGACAAACCAGGCTTCCTGTTACCCCAGCAGATGGTGGTATGACTATCTGAGGTAGAGATTAACCTGAATCTTGCATAACTTACTGAAAAATGTCACACTTGATGGTAAGTGTCCAGCCACTATAACAAAATGGAGTATCTTATTTGATATGTGATAGCAAAATGTGTTAACACATTAATTTATGTTTTGTTTATATTGCTATAGAAAAAAATAATGATGCTCATTTTTAACTTCCTGTCCTTCCCAGTTGAAATCAGCTATGGCTTAAATAAAACCAGTATTTTAAAGAGCTGATACTTGCTTTGCTCCAGAGTAAAGAAGTACTTATGAGAAAAAGAGCAGAATTGTGTTAGTAGAGGAGCAGGGGATGGGGGAGAGTCAGGGAGGTGAACATTGCCTCCAGGCTTGGAAAATGAGAAATAGTAAGTGTCCCAAGCTGACAGTGTCCTGAGACTGAAACCTGTTGATTCTCAGAAATGTGAGCTTCTCAGAAGGAAGTTGCTGAGTGGTTTGCCTAGGGACACTGACCCTGTTCAATGGGATTTCCTGCCTTGGCCAAAGTCTCCAAGATCCAGATTTAGGTTTTCACAGATACAGTTAATTTTCAAGGTATGACACAGCTTGGGAAAAATGAACACACAAATGTCACCAGCATGGATCCAGGCTAGAGGGGATTCCCTAAATATTTTGGACTATGTGAAACCATTTGGACCTTTTCATAATTCTGGAAAGGGGGAGGTTGGCCCCCAGATGACTAATATGTAATTTTTCTCCAGCCCAGTAGAGTTGAGGAGAACTGCAGATTAAACATGAATTTTTAAATGAATTCAATCTTTCCTATATACTTTCTGGTGGCTCCAATTAATATCTACTATAGATGTCAAACCTAAAGGCCATGTATGTTATGATTCCCTGTAAAAACTAGAATGGAGATTAAAAGAGAAACTCACAAGCTTTAGGGATACTATAAAAGAAAATGATTAATCTGTACCATTAATAGTCTTATTGATGAACTATGTTGCTTGGATTCATTTGGTTAAGTGGGCACATTTGTGCTTTCTCCCTTACAACTTCATGCTCATCTTTTCTGTAGCTGCTTACTCTTCTAGAGAATAAAATCATATTTTTTATTGGGAGATTAGAGATTTTTAGAGTCTAAAACAATTTTGACTTGACATCCTTCTATTACCCACACATCAGATTTTGAGACATAATTAATTTTCTCTGCACATAAGAATCACCATATGCAAGCATCAGATTTTAGTTAACATCACTGATTGTAATGAAGATGGTGACAGCAAGATTAAAATGAACAACAGATAACTTCTAAATCATTTATATTTAAGCATCAGCATATATTATGTAATTTCCTTAGTAAACTCTCACTTAATTTTTTTTGATAGACACAAATTTAAAATAGAATATCCTTTCATATTTGCAATTTTGGAATTAATCTGTGGTAGGCAGCCTCTAAAATGGTTCTCAGTAATTCCTGCCTCCTGGTTTCCACAGCCTTGTGTAACTCTCTCCCCTGGGGTGGGGGCTGGGCATGGAGTATGAGCTGGTGTCTTTCTTCTAACAAACAGAGCATGGCAAAAACTTATGGAATGTCACTTCTGAGATTGAGTTACTAAAAGACTCTGGCTTCACTCTTTTATCTCTTCATTATTCTCCTTTTCTCTCTCTTTCATCTCTCAATCTCTCAAGTTCTCAATCTCTCTTGCCCCCCTCATTTTGGGGAAACAAGCTGCTATATTGTGAATAATCACATGGAAAGATCCATGTGAAAAGGGACTGAATTCTTTCTCCAACAACCACTGAAGATCTGAAGAACACCAACAACCACAGGAGTGAGCTTGGAAACAGATACTTTTCCCAGCTGAGCCATGAGATGACTTCAGCCCTGGCTGACAGCTTACGTACAGCCTTGTGAGAGAGCTTGTATCAGGTGCATGATGCCAAGCCAGTTACCGGACCCAGAGAAAACGTGAGATAATGAATATAAGTTGTTTTAGGCTGTTATGTTTAAGAATAATTGTTATACAGCAATAGATGATGAACACAGAAGCTGAGTTGTAAGAGAAGGGAAGTTAGTGCTTGGGCTCATTGATGAAGAATAGAGAAGTCCGTGAATGTAGATAAATTTGAAAGGATTATCTGATCCAAGTTGAACAATCCTACCTGAATGTTTATATCTTCTTTATAACAATAGAAAAGATATACTGGAACTATTGCATCTACAAAAGAGAAAATGCAAGGTTCACAGTTTTCCTTAAGCATTTCACATGAGTGCTGGACTCAGCTGACAAGACACCCTTGTGAATATAGATAGAAGTTTCTTTCCATTTGCAGCTGCTCTCAGTTAATCTGGTATTGGTGGCATACTGGACTGCTACAATGAAAATAGGGGTAATGGTATTTCCTTGATGTATAAGCAGCTATGTTCCTGAAACTCATATCTGTTGAATATTGGAATTACACACTGCTTGAGCAGTTCTGAAAATCATTTCTTGACTGCTCTTTGCACAATTGGGGGAGATTCCAGAATAGATAATTCATTTATTTGAGAATCGAATATGTTTTTATGACATTCCCTTATCATGAAATCGTCACTATGTCTTTAACTTTTTCCTGTGTGTGTGTGTGTGTGTGTGTGTGTGTGTGTGTGTGTGTATGATGGGGGTGTGGGACAGAGATGAAGTAATATAAACAGGAATTAAAGGATTCTGGGGGTGCTCCAAAAGAGAGATACATTGATCAGTATTCTGTTACTCAAAAAAGACAAGTGAAGCTTAGGAATACATGACATGCTTATTTCTTGCTGCTAGATATGGGGTTGCCATAGTGATAATTGCATAACATCTATATTTCTATGAAACCATCTGGGAAGGAGCAGAACATTCTTTTTAAAAAGACATTATACTGTTGGCATGTTATTTGTAGTTGGTTAAAAATAGCCCAGGCATGTGGGTGTTTGGTGTTCCTGTCATATGCTTAGGCTTAGAAGAAATGCAAACCAAATATCCCCATCCCCCAACTCTCACTCAACAAACCACACATTACTTTCTACTCTTCTATCCACTAATTCACTAGCTCCTTCCTACTCTGTACGGAAAACCAAGACAACACTCAAGAGTCAATTTCCCGCAACCTGCCGTGAGAAATTCCTCTCCCTTGACACTGATGTCTCTGGTTGCTTAACAGGTAAAAACCCTCTCCCATACTCCTTCTGTTTAGACTTGCCCCTGCTTATTTGCAGATGGTCAGGTCCACAGCAACTAGCAAGAGATTTTTTCAGAACTACTCAAAAATAGTGAAAGGAAGCTTAAGGAGGTTGTGAGCAGCTGTGGTCTCAAAAGAGTTAGTGACCTGTTAGAAAGTGAGCTTCCTAAGGATAGAGGTTGTGGCACATTCTTCTCTAAACAAAGTTCAATACAAAGTAACAGGAGGCACTCAAAAAAAGATATGTTGCAAGAATTTTAGCTAGTTATGCCCATCAAAATTTTGGTTACTGGAGGTTATCTACAGCTTCTCTATTTTAGGTTCATTTGTACATTATAAGTTCATTAATTCATTCTACATGTACTGAGCCATGCATTTCTTTTCTTCTCAAGGATCTTACTGACAAGGACAAGAAAAATTCATGAAAAGCAAATAAACGCACCTCAAAATATAATATACTTATACTCATGGATTTAGTTACTTAGGATTTTCTCTTCTAAGGACATCCATCTGCTATTTTGTGGTACGTGGCTTTTAGAATGTGTGCACATGCTTTTAACACGATGCAAATTAATATCTATGAGATTCCTTTGAATCCCAATGAATTTTGTAAATATTTATGAGATTATTATTTTCACTATTAAATTCTTAGAAATATTAACAGATGAATTAGTGATAAATGATTCATGAATCCCTTTATTTCTCCTTCTTATCTGCCTACAATTGTTTTCAAGAAGGACTGCTACCTTTAAGGTTCAACTTTCATTACAGATAAACTAAGAAGGGACCTAAAGGATGTGATTTGAGAAACACCAGGAAAACTCCTTGACCTAACTGACTCCTTTTATTCCTTCTGACTGGCATCTTTAAATTCTAGTTTCCTAAAACATCAAAGACACTAATTAAAGGGCAAGCATTATCTGGACTGGGCAGAGTATTTGTCTTAAGTCTGTTGTTATAAACTTTCAATTGAATTATACAGTTGGTCAAGCTCCCTATCAAGAGCAGAATATTGGGATGATAGTTTAAGGGACAGGAGGATTTGGAGTGGAACATTAACTTCTTCTCGGAATGAGAATCGTCTCAGAATACTCTGTGAAACCTGAGGACAGTGGGATAGGGCACTGAAAATGAAAATAAGAAAAAAGTATAATTATTAATGATGTCACAATTTTATTTATTCCCTTACGAGTTACTGGGAAGAATTACACTACATTTTTCTCCTATCAATACATCATTCACATATTAAAGAGAAAATGAAATAGGAAAATTGATAAATAATATCTATCTTGTCCCGATCGGTAAGACCCTTGAGAAGAAAAGGTTTAGTGCATTCAAAAAAATCAGAGCTAGAAGTAACTGTAGAGATAATCTTCCCCCATCCTGTTTTTCATCTCATGAGTCTCTCTTTTTAAACATTTTTTTTAAAGTTTAGATTGTGTCATTTATCCAACAATCACTTATTGAATTAAGGGGATTTACCAGGAAGCGACTGTGCTTTACTATATAGCACAGCAGCTGTTACATTAAAGAGATCCAAAATGGTACCTGTTCAAGTATTGCTGACAGCTTGAATGCCTACTCTTCCCTGAGTATCCTACTAGATACAGGCCAAGAATATGTTGTGGTACCATGTGTATGATCAACATATGTCAACCCATGAGTCCTGAAGTAGCAAGATAAGATTTCTCATTTTTCTTCCTTTAGTTAAAAAAAAAAGAATGGTAACTAGGAGTCTCTGATGCTCCATCATCAAGTAGAAAACCTGGTAAATGCCTACATCTAACAATGCCAACAATATAATGACAAATATAGCAATTAAGTTTATAGGAAAAAGCTCTTGTTTCATAAGAACCTCAGCCTGCTCCTGGTCCCTCTCAATCATTTTGTTGTGCATCTTAGGTGTGACTCAAATGACTAGAAAATTTGGGAAGAATAACAACAGATTCTGCTTAGGTTCTGCCACTTTCTGCTTTCAAGTGAACTCTGCAGGAAGCTTGCATTTTCTTTTGTTCCTTTTTGTTGAATATCTTCTATAGGAAAACTTACCCTAGTTTGGCAGTGCCAAAACTGGGAGGGAGAAAAACTTGTCTTCTTTCTGGAGTTCATTGCTAGCAGGTCTATTTTCACAAGGACATAAACTATATCCTCTAATCTGATCTATACCGGTAGTTAAAATGCTTTTTATGCCTTGGTATTTACTTAATTAAATATATATATATATTCAGACAGTCTCTTCAATAAGTGGTGCTGGGAAAACTGGACAGTTACATGTAAAAGAATGAAATTAGAACACTCCCTAACACCATACACAAAAAATAAACTCAAAATGGATTAAAGACCTAAATGTAAGGCTGGACACTATAAAAGTCTTAGAGAAAAACATAGGAAGAACACTCTTTGACATAAATCATAGCAAGATCTTTTTTGACCCACCTCCTAGAGCAATGGAAATAAAAACAAAAATAAACAAATGGGACCTAATGAAACTTAAAAGTTTTTGAGCAGCAAAGGAAACCATAAACAAAACGAAAAGACAACCCTCAGAATGGGAGAAAATATTTGCAAATGAATCAATGGACAAAGGATTGATCTCCAAACTATATAAACAGCTCATGCAGCTCAATATTAAAAAAACAAACAACCCAATCCAAAAATGGGCAGAAGACCTAAATAGACATTTCTCCAAAGAAGACATACAGATGGGCATGAAGCACATGAAAAGATGCTCAATATCACTAATTATTAGAGAAATGCAAATCAAAACTACAATGAGGTATCACCTCACACCAGTTAGAATGGACATCATCAGAAAATCTACAAACAACAAATGCTGGAGAAGGTGTGGAGAAAAGGGAACCCTCTTGCACTGTTGGTGGGAAAGTAAATTGATACAGCCACTATGGAGAACAGTATGGAGGTTCCTTAAAAAACTAAAAACAGAACTACCATATGACCCAGCAATCCCACTACTGGGCATATACCCAGAGAAAACCATAATTCAGAAAGACACATGCTCCCCAGTGTTCATTGCAGCACTATTTACAATAGCCAGGTCATGGAAGCAACCTAAATGCCCATCGACAGATGAATGGATAAAAAAGATGTGGTACATATATACAATGGAATATTACTCAGCCATAAAAAGGAATGAAATTGGGTCATTTGTAGAGACATGGATGGATCCGGAGACTGTCATACAGAGTGAAGTAAGTCAGAAAGAGAAAAACAATTATCGTATATTAATGCATATATGTGGAATCTAGAAGAATTGTACAGATGAACCAGTTTGCAAGGCAGAAATAGAGACACAGATGTAGAGAAGAAGCGAATGGACACCAAGGGGGGAAAGTGGCAGGGAGGTGGTGGTGGTGGGATGAATTGGGAGATTGGGATTGACATATATACACTAATATGTATAAAATAGATAACTAATAAGAACCTCCTGTATAAAAAATAAATAAAATTAAATAAAAAAAATTTTTTTTAAAGTATATATATTCAGAACACAAGGAAGGAATATGGTGCTACATATTCTGGGACCCCTAATAAGCCACAATGAAAACCACATTTGAGCATCAAACAATAACAGCTAATATTTATTACATGCTTAATGAATATCAGATGGTGTTTTATGTGCTTTATAAATATATACTCATTTAATCCTCATATAAATTTGAGATATATATCTGTCCATAAAGTGGAGATAGCTATTCTCTTAAATTATATCATGATTATTGCCTCTTCACAAAAACTGAAACAGATTGACACTACATTTTCCCCAGAAGTACGTAAGAACATCTACTGTTTTACCTTTTTGCCAAAAGGTGTTATGGTAAGACTAAAATTTTTGCCAAGTTAACAGTAAAATTTATTTCAATTGGTTTTAGTTTGCATTTCTATAATTATTATTAAGGTTAAGTAACTCTTAGTGTTTATTCTGTTTGGATTTGATGTTTTGTCAAGTGCCTGTCTTGCCTGTTTTTTTTTTTTTTATACTATTTGTTTTATTCTTACTTATTTTTAGGATATTTGTGCATATTCTGTACAGTAATCTTTTCTGCTTACATATGTTATAAATATCTTATTCAACTGTATGACTTCCCCTTTTGCTGCCTATAAAGTTTTCTTTTACAAAGAAGTTGCTAATTTAAATATTGTTAATATTTCATTCTCTTCTAACTGATTGAAATATAATTCACAATAAAATTCACCCATTTCAAGTGTACAATTCAACTGTTTATAGTATGTTCATACAGTTGCACAATCTTCAAATATGACTTGAATATTTTTATCACCCCCAAAAGAAACCCCATACCCATTGACAATCACTACCCATTTTCCCCAATACCTAGCCATAGGCAATCACTAATCTACTTTCTGTCTTTATAGATTTATGCACTCTTGACATTTCATATAAATGGAATAATATAATACATGGTCTTCTTGTGACTAGTTTATTTCAACTAGCATAATGTTTTCAGAGTTTAAATATGTTGTTTCATGGTTCAGTAAATATTTTTTTTATTGCTGGAATGTGGACTAGTTCAGTAAAGGAAACAATTATGAAAATGTTAATATATGTAAAATAAGAGGTCTCCTCTAAGTACCCTTCCAACTAAAACTTTGATTCTATAATTGTACACTCTATTTTCCTTTATTTTACTGGGTTAGTAATCCCATGCTATCTGAAGGTATGACCTGCCATTCTGTATACCCTCCCTGAGTTTATTTAGCCAGAGTTTATTACTTGCTGTGCAAATGGAAAGCATTATGTGCACGCACATAACTTACAAAGCAAGGGGTTTTCTCTAGTGTTTGGATTACCTGACTTGTATCTACATTAATCAAAATAAATAGATCAATGGCAAATCTCCACTTCTGTGATGCCATATGTTATTCAAGTAAAGTTGTCCCTGGAAGAAATAGTAGACTGAGAAAAAGAGAGAAAGTTTGTAATGGAATTGTTTCAGATTTATGTATAAGCCTGTACCTCACAGGACATTTTCACACTGCATTATACATCTGTTCTCTAGGTCTATCTTTCTAGAAAACACAAAATTTTGCAAGGAACTATGTATGACTCAAATGTGGTACAGGTAACTATAATAATTAAGGTTATTCAAGGGAAGACCCTAATTATTGTTTTTATTTTTACCCATGCTTCTTTTGATTAGCATAAAAGTTGCAGTTTGGTGCACATGAAATTTTGACCCTCTTTTAATACTACTTAAATTGATTGTACCTGAAACCAAATTGAAACAATAACAATTTTGGACATACTTCTGACAACTACACATGCCTCCCTTGAATTTCTGATACCACCCCTTGGGTATCATATTCCTCCCCTGGTGCAACCCTTCAGGGTACTAGCTAAGATAGTGACTTTGTTCAAAATATTCATAATTTTGGTTTCAAAATTATTCTATTAGGACACGAAGAAATCTTAGGCTTAATGAATCCCCTGAGATTCTATCCCCCCACATGTGCAGTCTGATGTCTGTCTTCTCACACACATCTGTTATCAGCTAAATAAGATGACAAAGAATATGAAAATATAAAATAAAACAAATTTTAAAATCCTAAAAGTGCTAGAAAAACCTAGTTATTATATTTGGAATTATTGCTTAAATTATCTTTCTTTTGATAATATGTCTTTATTTTGACAACTAACAAGCACTTAACCATATCTATATAAAAGATGGATTTTTTTTCATAAATTATACTTTATCAGAAAACTATTCTGTTATACCAAATCAGTAGACATCAGCTGTTACTGTGGGAGTATTGTTATATAATTTGCTGCCCCAATGTTCCAAATTGAAGATCTGTCCAAGTTATCAAATTTTCTGAGTAACATCATTCTCAATTTCATCAATATTTTCATCTGGCATATAAAAAATGCAAGAGAGGACTCAGAAGAAAAGTAAAAGAGTCACTATTTCTGGAGGTCTGTACAGAAACCAAAATAAAAGACTGGAGTTCTTGAACAGAAAAAAAATCTATCATTGAAACTTGAGAAACTGAATGCATGCACAAGAAGTAGAAATTTAAGGCCAAGGATAGGCTATGTTGGTGCTATAATAATCATGAATACCTCAATATCCATACAATAAATAGATCTGTGTTTTTTAGCTTTGTACTAGAACAACAATATCAGGTCAACTTACATGTTTTTAAACCAAGTCCATCTTTCCTTGAAAGATCTCATCACTGGTCTATTCACAGTTCATAATGGGTATTGGACATAATTGTATTATATTCTTTTTGTGAGTTTTGCCAACTTCTATGAGTTGACATTATTACCCTTATGATGTTAAACTCCACTGCAGTGGAAACTTCTTGTAACTGCTGCCTGCACAGGTGTTGCTTGCCAGTCTGACTATGCTTTTGTCTAGCCTAGTGTACATCCCAAGAGAGAGCATATATTTTGGAAAGTAGGAGCACAGGCGGCATGGCCCTTCCAAGTATAAAAGGCCTGTTTAGGACTGAGGTGATTCCTGCCTAAGGTCTATCCAGCATTGATTTTAAAGTAGCATGGCATAAATTTCACAAGGACAAAAAATTTAAACCAACCATACAAGTAGGGGAAGAATAAAGAAGTACAACTTTATGAGAGTTTAAAACCAACAGTAATTTCCTTCAGCCATTAGGATAAAATGTAACGCACTTCTATTTATATCAGTGCCCTATATGATCTGGCTCTTGCTGACTTAGGAGAAACTTTCATTTTATCATCCCACTCTTTCTCTTAACAACTACACTAAGAAAACAGACCTATTTTTCTAACATCCTGACCTCTTCTCACCTGAAGGCCTTTGCTTCTCTCTCTACCTGTGCTATGGACTAAATGTTTGTGTTTCCCCCAAATTCACATTAAATCCTAACACCTGATGTAATGGCATTTGGAGGTGGGGTCTTTGGGAGGTAATTAGGTCATGAGGGTGAGACCTCATGAATGGGATAAGTGCCCTTATAAGAGAGACCCCAGAAAGCTTCCTTTTCCCCTTGCACCATACATGGACACAGTGAGAAGATGGCTAAACCAGGAAGCAGGCTCTCACCAAACATCAAATCTGCTGCTGCCTTGATCTTGGCCTTCCCAGTCTCTGGAGCTGTGAGAAACAAATTTCTGTTGTTTATAAGCTACCCAGTCTATGGTATTCTGTGATAGCAGCCTGAACGTACTAAGACGACCTGCTGTATACTTCCTTTAGATTCCCACCTCACTAACTCCTTGACATCCAGATCTCTGCTCAAATATCCTCTCCTTAGAATAACCTCTTCTCACTATCATCCTACATTAGCTCTGCCAGTCACTTTCTATCATATTTTCAATGAATGCAGTAGTTTACAAATCGTGTTTCCATTAAGGAAAAAAAAAATTAAAAAGAAATGAATCATAAACTGATAATCTTTCAAAGTTTGCTATTTTTGTCACTTTGTTTGTTTTTATTAAAGTTCATAAACCAGGGGAATATGAGCAAACTTTACAAAAATATTTCAACAAAATATCAAACAATAATTTTGGATTAATTTACTATATAGTTTTTATAATATATATGAATACATGTATGTTATATATGTGTTTCCAAAGATAAACTATATAAACATACTCAATAAGAAAACCTTGGTTTTAAAAATTTAAAGAAAATCTACTCTTATTTACAGTAATATACTAGGCAAGATATTGATAAGATTCTGCTACTATAAAACACATATAAAATAGAATTTAAGACAAATAACTGTAGTGCATGGAAGATGGGATAAGACAATAAAGGAAATCACTGGGAGTCAAAAATATTAAAAAAGCATAAATCCAAGTAAGCAAGCCTCAAAGCAGATGGCTGCCTAAAGGGATCTGACAGTCTTCACTGTTCTCAGACTTCAGTTTTAAAAATACAGGATTCACTATATAAGAAGTAACTTGGAGAGTATTGCATAAAATCAAGACCTTGAAAAGAACAACTTCAAGTAAAATTTTGGACAAGAAAAACAAATAGCAAGAAATGGGAAATAGTGAGGAAATATATCTGTCTCCAACATAAAAAGGAAAACTAACCAAGGTTTGAAACATGGATTCAAACTACCTACATGACCAGGGGAAAAAAGAGTGAGAATTTAATTTAAAGTAGTCCTTGATGATAGGGCCCAAGGTATATCTTAGAAACTAAGGTAAATCTTCTCTGGGCCATTACCAAACAACAAAGACCTCAAAGAAATCACACAAAGTTTCAATGAATATGATCTCAAAATAAAAAATACCTCAAACATATGACAAAACAAGTGGAATCAGAAGACATTAGAAAACATAAAGTTAGGATCTATACATACATTGACATTAGAATTACTGTATAAAAATAGAAAACATCATAAAAATATAAAATCCAAATACATGTTTAGAAGAATAAAACATGAAATAAAATTATGACATATACAAAGTATATCACTAGAATAATTTGAAAAGAACTAAATAGAATATTTCAATGATATATATTCTAATTAAAATAAAAAGTTCCATGGAAGGGTTCAAAGGACAATTAGACATAGATTTAAAATTTCTGAATTAGAAACTGAACTAAAAAAAAAAAAAATCAAGAATGCATCTTTGGGTTACTAAAAAAAGGTTCGAGAAGAAATACTGAACAAAGAAATCACAAAGTTTAAGAGAATAAACTTGTCTCAGTTTCTTATCTTATTTGGGAAGAAAATAAATACAATAAATAATTATAGATGTTAAATATGCATTATATAATTTCTAGGGAAATCATTCAAAGTATAGAAATGTCAATTCTAACATCTATATTTGGAAAATGTACATTTGTGTGGTGAGGAAGAATCAAGGGTAAAAGATGTGCACTGATAAACAAACTCAAAAACTCAATCTGTCCAAAAGAAGGTAAGAAAAACTTTCTAAATGCATGAAATCACTTCAAATTAAAAAGGAAACAATCCCTGTACATCTCTGGCAGTAAACTACAGCAAGAAAAGTATCAAAGGATAAAATGATTTGGAAAGAAAAAATTATCTACAAGTAATAACTAAAAGTACATACTGGAAATTTATTTGAATTAATAAGTTTAGTAAAGATGCTACATATGAACTTAATACACAAATGAATTTTGCATTTCTACATTATAGGAACAAGTAACCAATACATTGCAAAAAGATACCATTTATAATAGGAACAAAATTGTGTACAAAAGAATCAATGTAATATAAGGTATTCAAAACTCATGGAAAAGTTTATGAAAGTTTTCAAATGCATTAAGGAAAGTCTCAACAGAGAGATTATGTTGTTCTTGGATAGGAGGACTTAATATTTTAAAGATGTAAATTCTTCTAAAATTGATTAACTTTCAATCTGATCTCAATAGATATTTTTTTCCTGGATAATGATGCATTAATTCCAAAATATGTATAGAAGGCGAAAGAGCCATAAAAAGCCAAGGCCACTCTACAAATGTAGCTTCCATGTATTGTTGACTATGTACACAATGATGATCCAGTCCTAGGAAGAGATTCTTGAACATGTTCAGAAAAGATTCATGTAAAAGTGTATTCGACAGTATCTTTTTTTCATTAAAAAAAATACCAGAATCAAAGCAAATGCTCAAGGGAGAAAATGATAAATAGTGGGACATTCACATAAGAAATATTATACAGCAGAGAAAATGAACAAATTATGGATTTACACTTCAACATTTTTGAATTTCTCTAAAACTTTTGAGTGTGAAAAATCATTTCACAGAAGAATCAGTACTGTATAATTATTTTTATATAAAGTTCAAAATCTTACCCAAGTATATGTAGCTACATACACATATGTAGAGACATAGAGACTCATCCCTTATATGCAATATACACAAACATACACACAGACACACACAAACACACAAAATTATAAATAAAAATAAGGAAATAGTAAACATGACACAAGATATTGTTACATTGTTACCTCTGTTGGAGAAGAGGAGAATGCATCATGGAGACTGTTTTGAAGGTGAACACGGGTTTCAAGTACGATGTTTTATTTCTAAAGTAGGGGTGTAGATATATAGTCATATGCTTTATTATTTAAACCTTTTCTATAACTTAACTATACACCTTCAAAAAAAAAACCTACAGTGGAAGAAAATTATAGCCATTGCAAATTTAATATTAGAAATGTAACTGTAGTGGACAGCATGAGAGTTCTGAGGGTGTGATATTTTCCACGTGCAATATACATTCCTTGTCTTGTCAACTTGTTTAATTAAAAGATTATTAATTATTATTATTAATTATTATTATTATTAATTAAAAGGCTATTCTCATCACACCTCCTTCCACCTCGGAGCCTCAGAAAAATCGGGCATTCAGTGTCTGGCCACAAAAAATTAAAGGCAGATGAAAGCAGTATAGAAAACGGCCTCAGTGTTTCCATTAAACTTCCTCATCTTTCCCACGGGCAACCAAAAAAAACCATGCTTTTTGGAAGACTACGAATGGATGATTATGTCAACACCTGTTTGCAAAACCTGCAATGCAACCCAACCCTTTCACTACCATCCCCTCAATTAGCTAAAATAATGAAAGTGTTGCTTTAAGAAATTTTGGGACTATTTTTAGTCCCTTGATTTACTTTTCTATTCAGGTATGTGTATGGAATATTACCTGTGTCCTTAACTCTTGGTATCTTTATTGCCATCCTGAGAACCTGATTTTCAAGAGATGTTGGTCACTGTCCTGTCAGGGAAAGAGAAAGACAAAGGGAAGGTCTTGACAGGGATTCTACTCCCAGTGTATTCCCAGAATTACATAAGTGTTTCTGTGCCCAGGACTTCCTGCTGCCACGCCCTCAATTTCCCTTTAAGGATCTCTGGGATATCCCTAGAGAAAGTCTATATTGGCTTGATAAATGGTAACTCCCATTAAAGCCAAAGCATTTTTATTTATATAGTTCTTTCTGTTTTTCACTTCCTCTCATTCACAATCTCAACCCTGAAACCCCATCATGCCTCATGATTACACCCTCAGGATTTCACACACTGTCTTCTTTTTAACTACTGCACCAAACAAAATGCCTGTGAGAAAAATAGCCTGTGAGTAACTCCTGGGTTGGCACAGCTTTGGGATGCTATCAGGTCCTGTGTAAAGTCTTTCATAAAGAATACCTCTAGGGAACCTTCCTCAGAATGTGGTTACTTAACGTTTCATTTAAGAAGCAAATGCTTCTTGGCTGAACAAACAGAATAGAAAGCAGCCCAACTGGTCTTGAGGTAACTGACTTTTACCATTTGAGCTTTGTTCTTCAGGATCCCACAAACACCTATTTACCATATTGTATGGCTGGAGACTCCTGAGTTCTGTGATCAAACTGCTAGCCTGAGATCTGGAGACTGGTGCTTCACCTAAGCATCAGGAATAAATAAATTTCTCTAGAGAGAAATAGACAAATCCGACGTGACATTGTAGTGAAAGGACGTCATTTTCTTTCCCCAAAATTTCCCTGGGGAGAATTGGAAAATGGCTAGATTAATTAATGATAAAAATGAAACAAAATATTAGGCAGTCATCATTATTTAATATAGTGTTTTTTAGTAAAACATAGACAACTTTTTAAAGCAAAGCAATGATACTGCAAAATGGGAATATTTGAAATTATAAGCATAAAATTTATTCCATACATATTTATAAACTCCTTTTTTTTGAAGCCTTAAGAAAGATATTATGGGAGATAGGATGATAAATCAGAAAAGGCCACTGCCCTCAAAAAGATGGGATTCAAGGAGAGCAGATAACACATGTACAAAAATGTCTAAAACAAAATGTAGAATAAGGTAAGTACTCTAATAGAGGTGTCGACTAAAAAATAAATGCACAGCCTAAAAGTTGAGAGTTATGTTTTATTGGGTGGACACACTAAGGACTTCAAGCCCCGGAGGCAGCATCTCAAGTAACCCTGAGAAAATGGCTCCCAGGAGGTGAGGGGAGAGGTAGGATATATAGGAATTTTGCAACAAAGGGCAGGTAGAAGGAAAAAAAGATTACTGTTAATAAGAGAAAACTGGATATCTCAAGTTAAGGAATTTATCACTTTTCTGTGTATGGGAAGATGCAAGAGTCTGGGCTCACTGAAATCATTCCTTTGATATGCAGCTCAGCTATCTGGGGCCAGTATCTGTGTTTTCACATCCTGAGTTTCCTCAGGGCTCACCTTAGGGAGTGGCTGCAGTCTGATAGCTGCTAGATGGCAGGTATTCTTTGTTTCCTTCCTGAGTTCCCTCAGGGCTCACCAGATCACCTTTGGCGGGCTGCAATCGCTGATGACTGTGACATCTGTTGTTTACTGATATGGCAGGCAATATTTTATCTCTCAGAGGTATGGACAAAATTCTCCATCTGAGAATGAAGTTTTCACTCATGGCTATCTAACTAAGAAAAGAAAACAAAGGATGACCAAACATTTAGGGAATATAGGGTCTGAGAAATAATAAGTAGTCCAGGTATATTAGGATAATAGCAGTAATTATCATATAGGGACTTAAATATTAGGATATTTTTATTGAATTTTATGTGATAAGTGATGGAATTGAAGGTTTTTAATTGTACATGTTTTGTTGGGTAGAGGGTGTTTCATAATTATAACCTAATTTCTTTAAAGATTAATCTAACTGTAGCGTAAAGTTTGGAAATGGTGAAAAAAATGAGGCCAGAGACTATGTAATAAGTTATTGAACTGAGGTATGAGGAAGTCTGGAAATATGGAAGTATCTATGGAATGGAGCAGTAGTGATAAAGATAAATATTTCAGCCACAGAATGTACAAAACTTGACAAAATAATTGATGGAGCATTAAAAGTGTACTATCAAGAATTCAATTTAGCAAACATTTTTGAGTGCTTGTTATTTTAGAAAATATGTTGCATCTTGAGTTATTTGATTAAAGAATTTGTAACCTATATAACCAAGATGACAATAGCATCACTGATAACAATAGAGAAAATAAAATTGTCTTTGGGGATAATCTGATACATTTGGTTTGAGCACAAGTTGAGTTTGACATGGCAGAGACATTAAGGAGGTAGATGTCAAAAGGCATTTATAAATTTGGAGGGCTAGATGGAGAACACAAAGAGACAAGATAGGTAATGTGGGTGTTGATTTATAACAGAAAAATGATATTTGAAGCTGTAGAGAATAAATGAAGAGACTAAATATAGGAAAAGAGAAAAAAGCCTCCCCTATATAATTTCCTACATTTAAAGTTTTGAAAAGTGAAAAAGATGCTAATAAGAGAGAGAGGAAAAGTTATCAAATAGCTGTTAGGGATGTGAGGCATTTCAATGTCTCGGTGGCTAAGGAAAACCAGAATTTCAAGAGGCAGGTGTGATCATAAAGCCAAAATGGAAAGCATTTATTTTAAAAATTGGCCTCTTGAAATGGCAAGAATGAATTTATTAATAAAACTTGATAATATCAGTTTACATTGAAGAACAGAGAAACCAGAATGTAATGGTTTAGAGACACACCAGTGATACAAAAATGGAGACACTGACATTGACAACATTCGCAAAAAGCTGTCAGGTAAAAGAAAGGATTATACTACAAAGGGAGATCAAAGAGAGGCAGAGTCTAATTACTTTTTCCCTATAATGAGGTCCTGTATAAAGGAGAGAGGTCACAGAACATGCAGAGAGGGGAAGAAATTGACAGAGTCAAGTATCTTGGTTAATTTTTTGTCTTTTGGCCATATAGTGTTGTTTGACCCACTTCTTTCCCAATTTCAGCTTGAAAGTCTACCCTTCTGTTATTGGTCTTTATGATTATGGTGGAGCTGACTTCATATCCCCTTCATTCCTTGCATTCCCTAATTCCAGGTGAATAGGATCCCCATCTGATCATCCAAGCACTTCTCCAACTGGTGAGAGAGATTGACTTAGGAGTGGTACGTGATCCAAAATCTATCATATCAGAGACACTGAGACCCAGTTCTTGGGATTTTGTTTGAGCTATAAACAAAAAAGAGATGTGGACTCTTATTCTTTCCCTAGATCTGGTGACAGTTTGCAATGATCTTGGTCTCTTGGGTCCTCTATCTGGGGACTGAAAATGAAGTCAATGCAGCAGAATTCACAGGAAGAAAATGGAGGAGAAACAAAGTCCTCACAGCAACATTTAATCCCTGTGTCTGACTGTTCCTAAAACCCGTTACACCTGTCGGATTTTTATTTAAATGAATCTATGCATTCTTATTTTTCCCTAAATTTTAAATTGGGTTTTTATCACTTGTCGCTGAAAGAGTCTTAGCTGATACACAGGTCTCATAGAGGGTGAGAGAAACAGATTAAAGTAGAATATGGGTTTTGAGACAGTGGAAGATAAAGGAGAGAATATATATATATATATATGTTTTTAATTGAAGACAGTAACCTTAGAACACCATTCTTAATAGATGAGAAAAGAATAGCTGCTGAAGATAAAGGATCTGCAAATTAGATTGGAGAACTGAAAATTATGGAAAAGTTATGAGTCAGTTACTGTGCAGAATAAATAAGAGAGCCAATAAGAAATGATTAAATAATTATTAAGTTGTAGGGGAGCTCAGTTAAGCTGGCTGCTTTTATTTGATTTGGCCCAAATTAGGTCAATATACTCTATAAATGTGTAGCAGCTCAGAAGTAAAGATTAAGTGGCAGGTAGTGAAGCTTGTAATGCATCAAGACTGATAGAAAAATTCTAGGATAGAAAATTCTGGGATTCTGAGGTGCTTGGATCAATAACATGGCTGATCATGATGTTCAGGTGGATAAGGGGAAATACGTAGTCAAAATAGAGACATGGTATTTACTACAAGGAAAGTGAGAAATCAAGGGACAAGTCATTCAAAGTGTAAGAAGTTCCAACTAGAAGTGAAAAAAATTAAAGAAGATGTAGCATAGAGGTTGTTATCAGAGTAGAGAATTTTCAGGTCCCAGAGCTTGAGATCTGATTAAGACTGTGTCATATTTTGGGTTGAAGCTCTTTCAGAGAGCGGCTTAGAGGTGAAGTTTCTAAAAATGAAAACTTAAAAAAAATTGTCAGCAGACTTAAAGGAATATTAAGTAGGAGAGGAACTTGCTGAGGAAAATGGCATAGGATCTGTGTGAAAGATGTCTCTGAACCAGGGCACAGAGGTTATTGAAGAAGCTAAGACAGGGCTCTCAAGGTAAGTAGCTACTGGATCTATCTCAGGATGGACAGAAGGTGCGACACACTCCCAGGGGAGTCATTTGTTAGCTTTAGGATTTAATTAGACCTGGGAGGGGCAATCTCTCCAGGATCAAGGTCCCAAATGCCAGAGCATCAAGAATATAGACAAGGATATAGACAAAAAATTTATAACCATGTATGATGATGACTGTTAACTATACTTCCTCTGGTGGTCCTTTTGCAATATATACAGATATTGAATCACTTTGCAATATATCTGGAACTAATATAATGTTGTATGCCAAATATACGTCAATAAAAAAATATATATAGGCAATAAAATAAGTATAATCAATATACCTTTTCATTCAATTAGCTATAAAAATAGAGGAAGTGGCTGATTGTATTTTCCCTTTCATTGGCTGGTTTAACTCAGAATGTAAATTTTTTAAAAATTAAGATTCAATTAATTTTTCTTGAAGAAGATCTTAGAATGGTAAAGAAATTTATAATAATAATAATAATAGTACTCATTACTTTGAATGCTTGCCAGTTACTGTGCTAAGAACTTTACATTATAGTATGTAATCCTCATAACAACCATAATGAGGTAAAGGCTCTTAGTACTATGTCTTTTTGCACCTAAGAAAACTGAAGGCTAGATAATTTAAGTAACTTGTCCAAGGTCACTGAGCTATAAATTCAAGTCTGTTTGGATTCAAAACCCAGGCTTTTCACAGCTATATTTGCATATTTCCCATAGGATGTTTCACTTACTGAAGAAATCACCTATTCCATATCATTCAATGGAGGCACAGTTAAGATAAAATAAAAAGAGCATAGAAGTTGGTATCACCTCAGTAGTTTCTGATTTGCTTAAAATAAAACCAAGTTTGCATTAGTTTTTCACTCAATAAAACAGTCTTTATGGTGATACATAGCATGCAGTCCATCTTAAGCTTTTATTTTGAACATGACAGTGGCATGTAATTTAAAGAAAAAAAATCAGCCTAACACTAAGTGTATAAGGCAATAAATCTCTAGTCCCCAGAGCAACATTTTTCTGCCATCCCTTTCCTTCAGACATAAAGAGATGTGGGACTCCTGCCAGAGAAATATAATAAAATGTAAGAACAGTTATAAATGAAATACAATCAGAGGCTTACATTCTGCTTCTTTGCTAGCTTGCTTTATTCTTTCCTTGAGGATTCTATTTCTTCTTCTCCTTCACCATGGTATTCCATTTCCCTTGCTTTCATTTTCTTATTTTTACCGCTATTTATAACGTTAGCCCTTACCTTTTACTCTCTTTTATGTGCTTTCTTTCTGTTGAAGGAAAAAAAAAATGTGATTTTATTCCTATGTGTATTCAGACATAGGGTTTGCTTTTTCTATTACTTCTTACTACATTTTTTTTATAATGGATATTAATTTTTTTTTCTTTCTGTGTCCTTTGCCTGCATTCACTCTGTACTAATGTTTTGATCTTACTTCTAGGTTGGAAGGGACAGTTTCCTATGGAATAACATACTTAGAGAATTTTTTTTCTCTTATTAGAGCAAGTCTTTGCCCTGCACATGGGATCAGACATCAGAATCCCTAAGTCTAAAACAATGTCAAAATATATTGAAGGAGTTCACTCATTTACTTCTGCAGACAAGAATACACTTATTCATTTACTCTCTCTTCTACCTATCCATCCTCCCATCCTTTCATCAGGTATTCACGGAACACCTTAGACTCATTTATTCATTCAATCAATTAACATTTATAGGACACCTGTGATGTGTCAGGAACTAGTGGTAAGAGGTGAGTACAAGCAGTAAGGGATGCATTGTCAGTAGAGAATTTTAAAACAATAAATTCAATTAAAATTTGCTTTTTATCATCATGATGTGCTGGAAATTTTAAATAATAATAGTGATAAAGTAATTGTCCCCATGGAGGTTGTCCACTCCCTCCACTTCCCCTCTTCCCTTTGGGTATGGCACTGTCCAGCATAGAACAAAACAAATAAAAATCCGTGGCTGCTTGAAGGTTATATTCTAGTAGAAGAGAGAATGTGTGTGTGTGTGTGTGTGTGTGTGTATGTAGGTATAGGTGTAAATATATAATTATATGTGTATTATACATATAATTATGTAAATAAATATATATAATCCCATCAATTTAATTGGGGATACAATTATTCATAAATATAAAGACTGTAGTCCGGACATTTAGGAGATTGCATACACTAAGTCACAAATTAGTAGAAAGAGAGTTGATAGATCCATAAAGGCATTGCCTGCTGATAGCCATGACTGAGATTAATTGGATTTCATATATATGTATCTGCTCTCAGTGGTCTTAGATCTAACTGGCCATCAGAGTCACTAGTTTTGGATGATAGGGGAACAGGAAATTTAAACATCCTCCTGCCAGATAGAAGAAAATATATCGCCACAAATCTCAATGAAGAGTGAATATGAGTTCAAGTTCTGACTATGAGATTCAACTGGCATGACTACTGGCTTCTTTCCGCAAGTTGGGCTTCAGAGGAATCTGAGCAACGAAGATGGAGAAAAGTGTGACAACCCCCTGGGGAGACTGGAGGTTTTAAACTGGTGTGTGGAGGGTATTGACTGGGAACAGGAGGCAGTCAAGCACTGCTGAGGTCAAAATAGAGTAGGGATTATTGGAATTTTGCTCTTGCTTCTTCTTGACCATTGCCTAGGAACAATGAATGCTTGAACCCACATGGGGGCCCAGATATATTAGGAATAATTGTGGTAACTATAGGAGAAGACCTGTGCTTTGAGGAGCTGAGAATAACTGACATCAATCAACTGCTTCCCTAGCCTTCTCTTTTCAAAACCACAGGGTTTAAAAGTGAATATTTCTTCTTCCTGGGCTGTGGAGAGTAAATACCTGTTATGAGGGTTTCTCTTATGAGATGGGGAGTGATTGAATCTGGTTTTCATAAGTGCCTCTACGCTTGTTTTTTTCTATGCCACACCTCTAGATTTATCAAACTGACAAATACTGGGTTCTAGCCTTCCTTAAATCTCATTGCCTGAAAAAGTAGCTGATACTTATGAGGAAAATGAACTCAGAGGGCAAAATAACAAGTCTCTTAGAAGAAACAACAAGTTTAGATTGTCATTCCAATGTGAGAGCATAATAAAAAGAAACATATTAGCTATACAAAGTATCAAAAAAATATAGCTGAGAGACTCATTAAGTCTTAAATGCAGTATTTAAATCAGAAGGAGAAATGGGGAAAGGAGACCAAGAAGTGTGAAAATATGCTGATTTCTAATTTTATTAAAAGAGAGATATAGTTGTCAATTAGAAAAGAAAGTATTAAATATCAGTGTTGTATAGATGGACCTAGAGATTATCATACTAAGTGAAGAAAGTCAGACAGAGAAAGACAAATATCATATGATATCACTTATATGTGGTATCTAAAAAAAATGATACAAAAGATCTTATTTACAAAACAGGAGTAGACTCACAGACATAGAAAACAAATTTATGGTTACCAAAGGGGATTATTTGCGGGGGAGGAATAGATTAGGAGTTTGGGATTAATATGTACACAGTACTATATATAAAATAGATAACCGACAGGGACCTACTGTATAGCACAGGGAACTATACTCAATATCTTATAATAATCCATAGGGAAAAGAATCTGAAAAAGAATATATATATATATATATATATATATATATATATATATAAACTGAATCGCTTTGCTGTACACCTAAAACTAACACAACATTGTAAACTAACTATACTTCAATTTAAAAAGTAAAAAAATCAATGTTGCAAAAATGGGACATAATGCAAAAATAAGATGATAGTTACAGGTCTAGATAAATCAGTAATTGTAATAGATATATATGGAAATTTTTAATTGATTCAAAGACAAATTCTGAAAGATTGTGGAGAACAACCAAAACCTTGCTATGTGCTAATTACAAGAATCACCTAGAACATAAGGATAAGCAAAAATTGAAGGAAAAAGCAGAATTAAAGACATTTCACACAAATATGAACACAACAAAGTAGTTATATTACTATTAGATAAAATATACTTTAAGACACAAAATTATGGAGGCAGAGAGTTTCACTATCTAATGATCCAATTTCAATTATCCAAGAATATATAGCTATTATAAGCATGTATACATATAATAAAATAACCTCAAAATAAATGAAGCATAAATTGGGGAAAATACATGGAGAAATTGACAAATCTACAATTTTAGTTGTAGTTTCAACACATAGCTCTCATTTATTGATGGTTAAGGAATCTAAATAAACAGGAGTTATATAGATCTCCACAACATAATCAACAAGCTTGCCCTAATGGACACAGAGTTCTACATATAATAATCAATGAGAGGCATTTTTCAAGCACACGTGCAAACTTTTTACAAGTCACAGAGAAAGTCTCAAAATTTCAAAGACAGGTATCATAAAGATGATAATCTTTGATCATAGTGTAATTAAGTTTGGAGTTAATGACAAAATATAAATTGAAAAATCCCACATATTTAGAAATTGTGAAAACATATTGCTAAACAGCTCATGATATCGACAAGAAATTATAATAATACCAGTAATTAAATTATAATGAAAACTCTATATATCAAAACTTGTAGGATGCAACAAAACAAACACTTTAAGGGAAATATATACTCTAACTACTTTTACTAGAAAATAAGAAGACTTCCAAATTTATGAGCCAAGGGCATATAATAAATTAGAAGAGGAAAAATAGATTAAGCTTAAACAAATTAGAAAATGATAGTAAAAGTAGAGCAAAATTCACCAAAATTTAACCAAGTTACCACTGAGATCAGCAAAGTCAAATTAGATCTTTGGAAAAAAATTTAAACGGGAGAAATATTTTAGCAAGATAGACCAAGAGGAAAACAAAAAGACGTAAATAAATAAGGCTAGTAATAAAAGATGCTTCGTTAGAGTAATAAAATATGCCAACAGTTTTGCCAATCATTTTGAAAAGTTTTGATTGAATTAAAATTCTTAGGAAAGTATGTCTTCCTAGAATTGTCTCAAGAAGAAAAAAAATAGCATAAGTAATTCTATAAGCATGAAAGTAATGAAAACACTAGTTTAAAATATTCCCACAAGCAAAACACTAGGCTCAGAAAGTTTGAGATGACTTGCTGCACATTTTCAAAAACATTGAGCCAAGTTTGTTCAATCTCTTCCAAGAAAATGGCAAGTGGAGAATACACTTCAATGGCATCTGTGAGGCAATTATCAACCTTATATAAAAACTAGGCAAAACTATACAGAAAAGGACAATTGTAAGTCTATTTCACTCACGAGTATAGATTGAAAAAAAATTCTAAAGAAAATATTAAGAAATAACCCCCCAAACAAAACATAATACACTATAGCCATCTTGGTTTTATCCCAGGTATGCAAGGGTAATTTAGTATTAGACAATCCAGAAATTTAATCCAACAAATTAAATGATTTAAAAGGAAAAATCATATGATCATCCCTACATATACAGAAAATTTATTTTTATATGTAATACCCATTTATGATGAAGATTTTTAAGAAATTAAGAATATAAGGGGACTTTTTAGTATGATAAAAGGTATAAGAAAACTTAAGCAAACATCATCCTCAATGAGAAGAAACATTGAGATTGCTTCCATTAAGACAAAGATGTCCATTGTATTAGATACTTATGCCATGCCTCACATCCTCTTGGCTCACCTTTTACTCTAGTCATTACAGCAATCAGCTTCACATGGTATAAACTGACAATACATTGCTTCAGTTACCCCACACATTTTTCACTTTCTGCCTTGGGATTTTCCTAGCACCATGACTTGAGAGAACTGTGGAAATTTAACTGGCATCTATGTATACGCAGCCTGGGAGAATGAGAGATTACTAATTCATGGATAATTCTTGGCCGATGTGGGACAGGAGCCAGACCGTAAATGCCCCTCTCTTCTCTCAAGTGAACTATTGTGAGGTGCAATCTTCACAGTATCTCATATAATCTTGATGATAATCAAGCCTCATTTGTCACAGGGGTGATCAATCAATTACTCACCCTTGTACAGGCTTTCCCTCCTTATACATTTTACTCTCATAATTCTCCTGTTCCTCTTCCCTGGGATTTTCTCCACAAATAAATTACTTGTTTTCCTGGGTTAACCCTGGCTAAGACAAATACTATCAACATTCTGTCCAATACTGTGTTGGGGGCCTGAAACTATGATTGAAAGAATAAGAATTGGAAGAAGGCAATACAATCTAATGATACATGCAGATGTTATAATCATTTAATTAGAAAAGTCAAAATAATTTACAGATATATTTTTGAATATAATGAAAGTATTTAGAAGCTGGCTGGATATATGATTAAAATACAAAAATAAATTTCTGTACACCAATAGCAAATAGATATTAAAAAGATGTTATATACAACAGTAACAGAACATCTAAAAATATTTAATAAAGCATATTTAAGGCCTTTATAAGAAAAAAAATTTCATTATATTAAGGTATATTTTTTTAAAAAGTTAAATAAATAGGGACATATACCATCATGGATAATCAGAATTATTATTATTCAGAAATTATTCATCCCCAAATCAATCTATAAATGCCATTCCAATGAAAATTCCAACAGTGTTATTTTTGGAACTTGATGATCTGAGTCTCAAATTTTGTGCAAGATTAAAGGTCCAAGAAAGTTCAAGTCATTTCTGAAGAGAAAGACTGTTGAAGAGGCTATTACTCTCCTATAGATTAGAACTTACTTTAAACCTAGAGAATTACTTGAAAAAGAAATTAGAAAAATAGAAATGTGAAAAGGTTCACTTGATTGAAGAGGAAGATGTTCAGGGGTGAAGGTACTGATAAGCCTGGCATTTACATGAAGGTCATATTATGAAATATCTTGGGTACCAAAAAATAAGGAATTTATATTTACTCTAAGGTAGAGAAAAAAAAATTGGAACACATCTAACATGATAGAATTTTAAAAGACACTTTACAGGATACATTGAGGGGAAGAAGACTTGAAAAAAGGACCAGGTTGGGAAGCTTTTAAAGTGTAGGAAATGAATAAGTATTTATTATAAGCATGGTAATAACAATGGCTAGAAGAAAGAAGCTTAATAAAACCAACATATCATTTTAAGAAGAACCAAAGACTTACATAAATTAAGACAATTTACTGAGCAGCTTTTATGTTCCAGGCACCTGACATATATTATTTATAATCTAAACAATCTACACAAGGGAGATTTTATTATTTTAAAATAACATATGAAAACTAAGACTTAGGTTAAATTATTTTCCAGAAACACAGAAGTAATAAGTAATTGAGTCAGATTTCTTGTTTTAGTTACCCTAACACTCCTATACTGACAAACATATATTTATGTATATAAAATTGTTGATACCTTGCATATTGGGTAGGGGAGACTAAAGTATTTTTTTTAATGAAGAAAGAAAATAGTAAGTAAATAATGATAATTGTGGTATATGGATATGGTAGCAAAGAGATGTAACACTATATTTTATAGCCTCCTGGTGCCATATATAATCATTTCCAGAAGAGTTTAACAGATTATCTGAGACTCAGATACTCCAGAGTAGAGAATGAGGCCCAGAGGGAACAATTTAAATTCATCTTCATATTCATAGCCTAGACTTAGATATTACTTTGAAAGAGTACCCTTAGGGGTCCCAAATTCCCTTAGTCACATCACTGATTCACCATGTGATCTTTGGGAAATCAAGTCAGCTGTCTGCCCCTCATTGCCTTTTATCAGTAAAATGAAGATTGTAATGCCAGCCCTGACTATCTCACAGCATTATTCTGATAATCTGGTGAGGCAATGAATGAAACCACTTTTACATGAATGGATTGCAAATCATATACCATTCATTCTAAATATTAAAATGTGCATGCAAGCAATGAGTTAATTAACAACCAAACTACTTGCCAAGAGCTAATAAAAAGGAGAAAAATTATCCTGTGTAATAAGATAAATATTTGAAGGAGAGGTCTTGTTCCTCATTGCCTTCAAATGAAAATGTAACATTAATTGGATCTGGAGTAAGAATGATTAGTAAAGAGCCTCTTCAGAAATCTTTCCTTCATCCAATGCGTATAACTTTATTGCAGTCCAGAATGGGGTGTATTTTTAGAAACTTGCATATAGTAAAATTCAGAAGTCATCTAAAACACACTGTCTTATATCCAATTTGAATGCCTCAGTTAAATTAACTTTTTTCAATTCTTCATACCCTTCCATTGTTTAAGAATTTATGTAGAGTGTTTTATACAGATTAATCCTTATTTTAAATAGAACTTTATTGGAGTATAATTGCTTCACAATACTGTGTTAGTTTCTGCTGCACAACAAAGTGAATCAGCCATATGCGTACACATGTCCCCATATCCCCCCTTTCTTGAGCCTCCCTCCCACCCTCCCTATCCCACCTCTCTAGGTCATCGCAAAGCACCAAGCCGATCTCCCTGTGCTATGCTGCTGCTTCCCACCAGCCAACTATTTTACATTCGGTAGTGTATATATGTTGATGCCCCAGCTTTGCCCTCTCACCCCATGTCATCAAGTCCATTCTCTATGTCTACCTCTTTATACCTGCCCTGCAACTAGGTTCATCAGTACCAGTTTTTTTTTTTTAGATTTTTTAGATTTCATATATATGCGTTAGCATACAATATTTGTTTTTCTCTTTCTGACTTACTTCACTCTGTATGACAGACTCTAGGTCCACCCACCTCACTACAAATAACTCAATTTCGTTTCTTCTTATGGCTGAGTAATATTCCATTGTATATATGTGCCACATCTTCTTTATCCATTCATCTGTCAATGGACATTTAGGTTGATTCCATGTCCTGGCTATTGTAAATAATGCTGCAATGAATATTGTGGTGCATGTCTCTTTTTGAATTATGGTTTACTCAGGGTATATGCTCAATAGTGGGATTGCTGGGTCATATGGTAGTTCTATTTTTAGTTTTTTAAGGAACCTCCATACTGTTCTCCATAGTGGTTGTATTAACTTACATTCCCACCAACAGTGTAGGAGGGTTCCCTTTGCACCACACACTTTCCAGCATTTATTGTTTCTGGCTTTTCTGATAATGGCCATTCTGACCAGTGTGAGGTGATACCTCTTGTTTTGATTTGCATTTCTCTAATAATTAGTGGTGTTGAACAACTTTTCATTTGCCTCTTGGCCATCTGTATGTCTTCCTTGGGGAAATGTCTATTTAGGTCTTACGCCCATTTTTAAAATGGATTGTTTGTTTTTTTGACATTGAGTTCCATGAGCTGTTTGTATATTTTGAAGATTAATCTTTTGTCAGTTGCTTCATTTGCAAATATTTTCTCCCATTATGAAGGTTGTCTTTTTGTCTTGTTTATGGTTTCCTTTGCTGTGAAAAAGCTTTTAAGTTTCATTAGGTCCCATTTGTTTATTTTGTTTTTATTTCCATTACTCTAGGCGGTGGGTCAAAATGGATCTTGCTATGATTTATGTTAAAGAGATACATATATTTCTCCATCTGTTTATGTCATCTTTGATTTCTTTCATCAGTGTTTTATGAGTACAAGTCTTTCATCTCCTTAGGCAGGTTTATTCCTAGGTATTTTATTCTTTTTTGTTGCAATGGTAAATGGGAGTGTTTCCTTAATTTCTCTTTCTGATTTTTCATTGTTGGTGTATAGGAATGCCAGAGATTTCTGTGCATGAATTTTGTATCCTGCAACCTGACCAAATTCATTGATTAGTTCTAGTAGTTTTCTGGTGACATCTTTAGGATTTTCTATGTAGAGTATCATGTTGTTGGCAAATAGTGACAGCTTTACTTCTTCTGTTCCAATTTGTATTCCTTTTATTTCTTTTTCTTCTCTGATTGCTGTGGCTAGGACTTCCAAAATATGTTGAATAATAGTGGTGAGGGTGGACATCCTTGTCTTTTTTCTGATCCTAGTGGAAATGCTTTCAGTTTTCCACCACTGAGTATGATGCTTGCTGTGGGTTTGCCATATATGGCCTTTATTATTTTGAGGTAGGTTCCCTCTGAAGGGATGGAAAAAGATATTCCATGCAAATGGAAATCAAACTCTCCAGATTAATTCTTAAACAGATATGATTGTTCCCATCCATGTCATAGTAACTTCTACCACTCAATTTCAATTAAACAGGTTACCATTTAAAAAAATACATATATATTTTCCTGAGGATCAATGGATGAACATATATAGAGGAATGTAATTGATTTGTATATCTACATTTGTGTAGCCTCTGTTTTATGTTTATTTTATTGTCCCAGCTAATTGCCTTAGGAAACCATTCTGTTTTATGGTTCTCAGAGAGGAATCAAGCAACAATTTTATACACTAAACACACACACACATACACACACACACACACACACACACACACACGTATACATTTCTATGTGTATATACTTTTGAATTGGAAATGAAGTGTGTCTAAAAGAGGATGGCTTCTAGTTTGTCCATATTTCCATAAACACATCCATCATCTTTAGTGACTTTTTGTTGCATATAAAATCAGATTTCTCTTCCCTATTTGGCTGGCTGGTTGGCTGGCTGTCTCAGTTTTGAATATTCTTAAGTATCCTCCAAATTCATGTATTCAAATTGAATTCTATCAATATCATCCTTGTATATTGGTTATGTGATACATAGATATGTCACTCCAGTGGTTAGCTGGGTGTGATTTCAACTTAAATATTCTATCCAGTAATCATAAAACATTCAGCAATAATATGAAGTCCATATTTGCAAACCTAAAATAGTTGACATAGCTTGAGTATATTAATGTACACTAATTAACATATTTGAAATTAGTCTTAGTATTTCCAAATCTTATGCTATTGCATACTTGTGACTAATTTTGAATTTAATACAGTGTTTATGAGAATTGTTTAGTTTTTGAGTCTGTCACAGGAAAATTTTTAAATCAGAATCTTGTACCTTCCCCAGCTGCATCCCACAGGGAGATCAGCTCGTTGCTTTGTGACCACCTAGAGTGGTGGGATATGGAGGGTGGGAGGGAGATGCAAGAGGGAGGAGATATGGGGATATATGTATACATATAGCTGATTCACTTTGTTATACAGCAGAAACAAACACAACATTGTAAAGCAATTATACTCCAATAAAGATGTTTAAAAAAAAAGAATCTTATACCTTCCACAGTTATTAATATATGCGAATCCTTCCCGAGTTTGAACTTTGGACTCCATAATATTAGGTCCAAAAAGAACAAAAATTGTTACATATATATGTAACAAAATGTATGAATGATGAATTATTACATGAAATTCAATTAATATTTTATTAATAACCATGAAGATCTTCTAGCACAACATATTTTTAACTTGGAATAGCTGTTCTAAAATTGGTTGTCGTTGGTGTTATTATTATTGTTATAGTATCATCATATGAGGACTGAGGAGTAAATAGAATCACCAAAGAGAAAGTAAATATCTCAACCTCAGCAGATTTTTTTTTACTAATTTAACAGAGTTACGGGCACATCTCTTGCTTCAATATTTATCATTGCATTCTTCAGTTATGCAACAGGAGACATAAAAAATAAACTCAAATGAACTTTTTTCATATTTCTATTTAAGAGACATTGAAAAACACTTTTAAAAGTTTCCTTTCTAAGACCAGAAGTGATCAGTTCTAGATGACTCATACTCAGTTCTAGATGACTAATAACAATTTATTGGTTGTTTTCTGCAGAAGTTTTTGATGGTTAGGGTATTTTTTTTTCTATGTTTATTTTGTGATGTTTTTTGTTGATTGGAGTAACAAATGAAACAGTGGTGTGAATGGTTATAAATTCTTTGTTCTGTTTTCAAATATTTATCTCAGATTGGAAGTGGAATTATGTATTTTAAAAGACTGACTGAATGGCCAGAATAATTAGGGAACAAAAGTGGAAAAGTTTTCTCTGGTTTTATTGTAATAAGTTTGCTTAGATTTTAGACAAATCTATCAAATCACAGTTATTCAAGTGGTTACTCAGTGCAAAGCATGCTATAGACAGTAAGATAAGAGCAGACTTGGGACATGTGCTTTAGAGAATTATTTTCATAATCTATAAGAACATTAAAAATAGAAATAGTCAAGACAGACTATACCTAAGAGATATAGTTGTGATGTAGGCAATCATTACTGTTGTTTCCAGTAAGAAGAAATTGTTGTTAGCTGATGTGATTCAAAAAGCCATCAGGGAAGAAAAGAATTTGAGGTATTTTCAAGATTAGGGACTTATAGATAGATGGAGAAAAAGAGCAAATAGGATGTTGGGGGTATAAATATTTACTTATAGACAATATTTATTTATTGAACTTTATTTTCTAGAAAATGGGGAACAAAAGAACAGTTGGATAACTAGACCAGAGTGGTATTTTAGGAAGATAAATATGGCAATCATAGGTATTTCTGTTTAAATATATGGGTGCAAGAAAGTTATTGCAGGCAGAAATACTGAGAGTGGGGAGAGCAGCAAGAGATCAGTATTGGTATAATGAAGTAATATTGTGCTACAATAATCAATGTGTGTTTTTCTTGTAACTTCTGTTCATCAGTGACCCCCTCCTACCATACAGGTAACAGTTAAGGCATTTTTATGTTTATTGTTCCAGGAAAGGGATAACACATCAGAAAAAGAGAATATTTAAAATATTTTTTCTTTAAATTAAGGTAGCCATTTGAAATTTATGTCAAGGACTGCTTTGAGGTAATAAAAATTATAAGTTTCAAAAGCCTGTGCTTTGGAATGCCTTGAAGAAATTGGGATATACATTTATGTCATAAAAAGGATATTTTGAGAATATAGATTATGAATGTGAAGACACCAGAAGACATGGTTCTTGTTCAAGGCAAAGAAATTAAAAAGGCAGTGAGGTTTATTGCATTCGGCTCTGCCATTAAAATTGACCTGTGTGTCTAGTTAGAGAGGAACTGGTACAATGTCACAATTCTCTTGCCTACAGAACGTTCAGGAAAGCAGCTCATTGACTTTTCTCCCTCTTTCCTCCCCCACCTGTCACCCAAAACTGCCTTCAAACACATCCAATAACACACATACAGACATATACACACATGCACACGTTCCAAGAGGAAGGCATGCATAATGTAGGGGGATACAGCAGTGGTCCACGAGTGTTAGCAACAGGAGATAAGATGGACCTGAAAAATTTTAATGTCTTCAGGGTAGATTGGATGCAAATGAGGACCAGAGCCCCTCCAAAAACTCCATCTCCCTCTATTACCCCTAACACTCTATTTGGCAGATAGAAAAGAGGGTGCAGACCTTACTGGAAAAAAGAATTAAGTTAAAATAAAATTTAAAATAAATTATTGGAAAATAGATTTCGTTTACACCTGAGATCATGGACTGAGATTTTTACCTTTTACATTTATATTATAATCTTCATCTTGCTCTCCATAACATTTTAGGCATACCCCTTATTTTCTCTCTGCTTTGATCCTCTCTGAAAAGTAGTTAAGGCCAAATCAAGCAGTAGATGCAAATTTAAGTTGTCAGATATCTTTCCTTCTCTGCTTAAGTAAAATGGCTATTTCTTTACACATGGTATGAGTAAAACAAATGAATATGATAGATATTTATCTAATAAATATGTTATTAGAAAACAATGGAAAAGATATTTTTAAAAAATATGTATGTCTCATCCTGAAACTATAGACTGTAAGAATACATGTTCATTCTTAAAAAAAATATGATCATAAAGAGTTGAAATAGCATGCCAATGTAGAATTAAACAGAAAAGTGAAACAGAAATGTCACTTAGTCATGAATGCAATTGTGGACTGAAAAGATAGGATAAAGTTTAGATCAAGAAATTTTAATACTGTTAAGTGTTTTCTGAAACTCCTAAAAGGATAACATCAAAGGGACAATTCTAACAAAGGATACATTTAATTGCTGGATTCCCTGAAAACGGAAAAGCAACTATGAGAATACACTGCTATGCTTCACCCAGATTTGAGCTCTTTATCATTAGTATGATTTATTGCCAGCATATAGAAAATAACTTCAGTTGAACAATCCTATCTAGGCCATGTCCCGGGAAGAGGAGTTGTATACTGTCAACAGTGGGCAAAGGTAAAGAAAAAGATAGGTAAGTCAGCCAGAGTCATGGAAAATTAGCTGGAGGAATGAGAGATAGTGGCAACAGCAAATTTGGGGTAAGGTCAGGGTGTGGTTATCAGGAAAGCAAAGGATAGATCCAACTTCTGAGAAGACAAAGTGAGAGGATAGTTATCAATTTAAAATGTCAGAAGTAAATGAACCTGCAGCCTAGAGATGCTGGGTTTTAGCTCAGAGAGTGTATTGGCTGGAGTGCTTTCAGATATAAATAATCAAAACTCTAAATCAAACTGACCTAAAAAATAAGGAAACGTATTGGTAAGTAACCTAAATGTATAGTGGTCTCCAGGCATTGGTTTAGTCAAGATACAGACTCCATTTCTCTGTCCATCTCTCTGTGTTGATTAGGTCCTCAGACTGGCTTCCCTTCTGATTTGCAAAATGGCTGGTAACAGCAACATAATTTCTTGAGCATATCCAGCTGATGTGAAAATTCCTTCTCCTATCAAACACTAGTCTTTCCTTGAGTTTGATTGGTTCAGCTTAGCAAAAGGCAGCTCCCAAATCAGTAGCAGCCCCTAGAGAAACGTCTTTTATTAACTGGATTAAACCTGGGTCCCTCAGTCAGTCACTGAAAAGGGAGATGAAATTACCATGGTTAACTTCAGGGTAATCAAAATCAGCTTCCCCTGAGTCACAAGGCTACATAATTAAAGTTTCTGGAAAAAAACTAGGATTCTGCAGGGAAGAAGAATAAAGTAATTTATCCATTATACTACTTTTTAAATAATTTTTATAAAATACAGGATTTCCTCAGTTCCAGAGAGACTTTTTTCTCAGATCTTAATATCTCTAAAGTTGGGATGCGTCTTACAATCAATAGTATATTAAGGTTGAATGGGTAGTGATGTATTTTATCTCTTTTAGGGTGGTATAGAATATAATGTTATATGTTACAGACAATGTATCATTATACATCTCAGGTAATGTGCCATTTTCTTTAAGTATTAAAGAAGGACTAGGGGTCTTTGTTTCAATCATTCAATATGAAAAACAGATACATTTATTCAAAAAATTAAACAATCTCAAGGACTAGAAGAAAATAACCAGCAGTATTATGTGGATGTGATTGGAGGAAAGAGAAGGATTAGGTCAGAATATCTGAATAAATAATGGAAAATATTTTCCCAAATTTGATTCACACACACACAAATGTTCAAGAGTCTCAGTAAATCTCAAGCAAGATAAATCCAACAAAAAACACACTTATGTCTATCATAGTCAAACTCATAAAAATCAAAGATAAAGAAAAATATCTGGAAAATAGCCAGAGAAAAGCAATTATATAGCACATACAGGAGAAAAAAAAAGATGATACAACTAAAATCTGACTTCTTATCAGGGACAATGGAGGCCAGAGCATAATGTAAGAGCATCTTTAAAATGTGAAAAGAAAAAATAAACAAAACAAAAAAAACAAAAATATCCTATCAAACCAGAATTTTATATCCAGTGATACCATCCTCCATAAATATAGGCAATTTCAGGAAAATAGAGACAATTTCAGGAAAAGGAAAACTAAGGTAATCAGTCCCCAGGAAATCTGTACTATAGGAAAAGCGTAAGGAAGTTCCTCAGAATGGAAAGATGGATTTACAGAAAGGATTAAAAATGATAAATATGTTGCAAATATCAAAGTCTATATACAATTTTCCCTTACTTTTACTTATATAATTATTTGTTTTCTCTTCTCCTAATTTCTTTAACCAAATAAAGTTACCATCATCAATATTAAGAGAAACCAATACCATGCATCTTCTGACATGGTACATTGAGAAGTAAACAGCATGACTGTGGCATTTCTGCCAAAAATGTACTAACTGAATCTGAGCATGAGCAAACATCAGACAAAACCAAATTGAGGGACATTCTACAGCATAACTAGTCTTTTTCAAAAATATGAAAGTCAGAAAACAAAAACAAAAGCAAAAATAACCAAAGAAATGATAAGAAATTGTTCCAAATTGAGGGGGAATAAAAATATATTGCAACTAAATGCAATGTGTGATCCTTGATTGGATCATGGATTTGGGAAAAAAATCTCTAAAAAATATTATTGGGACTATTTGAATATGAGTTGTTGATTAGATAATAGCATTTCATCAATACCAATTTTTCTTATTTTGATTTTTTTAAGTATAGATCTGTTCATATCTTCTCCTTATTTGAAATTATCTTTAGGCTTTATTGGTGGTTAAAAACATAGAATCATTTACATCATCTAAATGGTGTGTTCAGTGTGCTCTGTCTTCTGTCTACTTAGTTTCTTTCATATCAGCGTCTTGTACACACTTCCAAACACACAAGCATGCCTCACCTGTGCACTCTGCCTTTCTCATCATTATCTTTACTTTGTTTCTCAATGATTTTGATGTATCAACTGTCCTTTCTTGTTTAGGGTCTTTGCTCCTATCTGACGCCACTTGAAAATTTCACTCCTTCACCCCTACTAATGCTTCAGAACTCACATTAAAACACCTCTTCCACATAAAAGACTTCCTTCTTCCTTTTGTGCACTCTCCTAATATAATGTATATATAACATAACATGTAGAATAATTTTAAGTAAATAATCAACTGTGTTGTTAGTTGTATATCAGCCCTTCCCACTAGAGTGTACACTTTGTGAGAGTAAGGAATGGGCTATTCCTCTTTAGTGCTATATCTCCAATACTTAGTTCAATGCTTGGTATATAGACCCAATATTTTTGTTTTATGAGTATACAGGGAACAATGTATAATAAGTGTGGAAAAGAACAAGTATAGGTGAGTGTTGTTGGTATACAGAGAAAAGTTGAAGAAGCTCTTAAGTGTCTCCTGGACTACTAATTTCCTTCTAAAGAAAGTGATTGCAGATATTGACACCTAAGAAAAATTGGTTTCATTTTGCATCATGTGATTACGTTTCAAGAGCCTCAGCTTATTGACCAATGGTTCACACTCTAACAAAAGGCATGCCCCTAGAGGTTAGAAAAAATTGAAAGTTTCTAATTTTTGAGAAGACCCCGAGTGTAAATGCTGTACATTACTTCTATACTGGGTTCTATACTGAATGATGATTGATTGAACTAATATCTTTCTTACTTGGATGGGAGTCCAAATTTCAGACAGACAGATAGAGATATAGAGATCATTTTGAAAGAATGGTAGTCATTGTAGAAGAAGATATAGAAAAGAAAAAAAGAAAATTAGATAGAGTAACAGAGTACTGAGAACATCAGTCCTTAGAATGATAGCCTTGAGAATAAGGAAAAACAGATGTCTATTTTTACGGGTGACAGACAAGATAACACTACCACAGGATTACTGGTCTTTCCTATAGTATATTGAAAGGCAGGGATTCATCCTACTATTCTACTTAAGACCTAGCTGTGTGGCTGTTGACATGATTTCTTTTGTTTCTTTATTTCATGTCTATCCTTATAATCAACCATCACTACCTTGGGTAATTTGATTGTGTGCCTCTTACTTCTGACACATCTTTTCTGCCCTTCTGACAGATCTTTTCAGAGAGAAAAATAAAAATTGTAAACTGTATTCTAAGGTCAGCCAGATAGCCAGCAATGATAATCTTATATCAGGATGCTGATTATATTCCTATTGTACAATTTTACCATTTATTTTGGGTAGGATTTCCTTTAATGAAAATCAATTTTTGCTCATAAATGAGTAAAAAAAAGTGTGTTAATTTCCATGAGTACCATTAGTGTTTTACGCATTTCTAAGTTTACTACAGTTTTCCAAACTTACAATATTAAAATAACTTGAAAATAATGATTAACTACACAAAATTACAAACAGAATTATTTACATTCAACAGATTATCAAGTACATTAGATAACTTACCTAACTAGTTGCCCTATAATCAAATTCATACTATAGTAAATTAAATAGAATATTCAATCATGAAAATTAACACACATGCATACAAAAACATGCTCTCACAATAATCTGTGATGTTATATCTTAGACTGAAAGATTGCATTAAATTCACTCAGCTATTATTTTTTATCATAAATCATTTGAAAGCTATAAAGTTTGTCAGATCTGAGCTCTGACAAATTATCTTAAATTATCTTAAAAGGACCCTACATATTTTACAAAGGAAATTTTAACACTCTTACTTTGTTCAGTATATGTCTTGGGAAGAGCTTAACAGATTTTACAGAGCAGTGCACTAACACAATGATTTCAATTAAATAAATGTGTTAGAACAATGACACTTGTTAATGTTGCCCTACATATCTTTTCATGAAGAAAAAAGTTTAATGTTCAATTTAGGGTCAAGACCTCTGAAGGCACTGAAAACTTGTTTGTTTGAAATGTATAACTGGAGATTATACAACCAGTAAAGCAGCAATTCCCAGTCATTAAGGAGATTATAACCTACTACAAATAATCTTGATACGGGACCAACAATTTAAAAAAATCTTATCCAGGCCTTAGGACCCCCCATGGTAAATCCCATCAGATACCTGGTCAAGAAAGCCAAATCTTTAACACTGACAAAGTTTTATTAAAGGAGCCTAGACCTTCAAATGAATTGCTGACGGAAGAAGATGCTTGAATCAAATAAGAACATCTCTTATTTACCCTGTCTTATTTCCTTATTACCTTTGGGCAACATTCCTCTGTACATTGCCAAACCTTCCGCTGAGGTATGTCACATCCTTTTGTGCTGGTCCAGCTGTACCTGCTCAGTTATCTGATGTATAGACTGGGTTTTAGATCCATGTCCATTTATGATGCATTTTCATTGTATGATCTTTAAATGTTTTGATGTGTAGCTTCAAAAGAAAAGAAAAAGGATAAAAATATTTTAAAATACATTTCAAAATTTTGAGATGCTAACTTAATTATGATTTTTATAGATATCCCATAGTATACTTAATAATTGTTACGTTTTTGTTTTATAACAAAATATAGTAAAATAGCCCATTTTATATCAAGTAATACTTAGTGTACCTGGCTTTGGATGGAATATTCTGATGTCCTTATCATGCTGTGGCTTAACATTTGTTACATACAAATGTTTTGATAGAAATATGTTGTTATATTCTCAAATCATAAAAAAGGACTGTTAGCTTAGAAGTGCTTCAGGAAATAAACCCTAATCATTACATAACAGAATAATATAAAAATAGTGAATAGGTAGCAGGACGTATTGGTGAATTTCTGTTTGTGGGTACAATGGAATATAATAGTGTCATCATTTCAAAGAATCAGACAGAAAGGTATGAATAGAAAGTAATATGGTGAAAATTGGTAAAAGGGATTTTTGGAAACACCAATTCATTCTTTCCTAATCCCTTCTGTGTTGTCAAATAGTGACATGTAACCATCAAGTGTTTTAATTTTTTACTATGGCAAAGTGAATTCTTTGATAAAAACAATTGAGTTTTTCCCCCAGAGCAAGCACAAAATAATGATCTCCATTATGAAACTGATTACAAATGAAGTTGATACCAGAAACTACATCACCTCATTCAAAATTATAATCTCAAAAATTGAGAGAAGAGTGGGCTTTTAGCTCTAGGAAGAATTACTTCATCAAATCACACATTTAAATATCCTAAACGATCAAATCAAATTGCATGGACAAATAAAATTACCAAGTCTGCATCGTAGATGATATTTCTTTACAAAGGAGGTGAGAAATATATTACTAGTAGCTTCCTTTTCTTCTAAAAATATCTTGTGAAAGTTGTCAACTTTTAAGAATAGTTAGAGGGACTTCCCTGGTGGTGCAATGGTTAAGAATCCACTTGCCAATGCAGGGGACACAGGTTAGATCCCTGGTCCGGGAAGATCCCACATGCTGTGGAGCAGCTAAGCCCGTGCGCCACAACTACTGAGCCTGCACTCTAGAGCCCGCGAGCCACAACTACTGAGCCCATGCACTGCACCTACTGAAGCCCACGTGCCTAGAGCCTGTGCTCGGCAACAAGAGAAGCCACCACAATGAGAAGCGCCCGCATTGCAATGAAGAGTAGCCCCAGCTCGCCACAACTAGAGAAAGCCCGCGTGCAGCAATGAAGACCCAATGCAGCCAAGACTAAAATAAACAAATTTAAAAAAAAAAAGAACAGTTTGAATGACAAAAGGGGAGTGTAAGTTAGAAAGTTGGTGGAATAATTGACTGAAAGGGATGGAGAAGCATGGTTTGGAAAAGTATAAAGTAAGTTGGCATATAGGAAACATTAGAAAAGTGATATCTGAGGACTCTTTTAATAATGTTTCATAATTGTAATAATGATAATAGTTCATGCTATTTTACCCTTAAGTGCCCTTAAATATACTGTCTGTAACAAAAAGCTTTATTTCTGGAAACATAAAATAAGCAATAGAGTGTATTTTGGAATTATTCTAACAATAATGGCACCTACATTTTACTGAACACTCACTGAATGAAGTCACTTTGTATCTTTTCTTTTCACAACAAACTACAAGTTAGTATTAGTGTTCAAGTACACCACAAAGTCCAAATTGCTAGAAATGTCCATAGCTGGGATTTAAAACTAGATAGTCTGGTTTAGAAATCTGTGTCCTTTCCACAACTCTGTATTGTCATTAAACTCTAGGTTTCTCTATGTCAACATAGAGAAACCTAGAAGGCAAGACTCAAAAAGCATTTATTTGGGTCAAATAATTGCAGTTCAGGGCATACAGGTTTGGATATCCACCCAAACCATGTCCCACTAAGGAGTAAAAGTCAGGGGCTTTTAAAGGTAATAAGGGAGGTTTGAATCACAAAGCATTTAAATTGGAGTTGGGAGCAGAAGCTCCTCTTGGCGAAACATGATTGATTGCTAAGGCTATCACTAGAGGGAGTTAAAGTTCATTAGCTTGACAAATTGCAGGTGTTCTTGCAGAGGCCTTGGAATATTTGTGGTTTGGCCCATTTCAAAAGTTCATGGTTCTTTCTGACTTACTTCGCTCTGTATGACAGACTTTAGGTCCATCCAACTCACTACAAATAACTCAATTTCATTTCTTTTTATGGCTGAGTAATATTCCATTGTATATATGTACCACATCTTCTTTATCCATTCATCTGTTGATGGACACTTAGGCTGCTTCCATGTCCTGGCTATTGTAAATAGTGCTGCAATGAACGTTGTGGTACATGACTCTTTTTGAATTATGGTTTTCTCAGGTTATAAAGCAGAAACTAACACACCATTGTAAAGCAATTATACTCCAATAAAGATGTTAAAAAAAAAAAATTCATGGTTCTACCTGGTGAGGACGTGGGTAAGGTCCACCTCCTTAATGGCCTCTTAGCTCTATTTTAAAACCTTTGACATAAGTACTCATGTACTCATTGACACATGCATGTCAATTATTATATTCCTCATATATTACTGTCTATTTTACATTAACATTTGACCCTATTAACAACCTTATGAGATAGACTCTACTGTTATGCCCATTTTACAGATCAGGAAATGAAGGTGCACAGAGTGGGGAACATAGAGTGTCTTTGGAAGCTCTATTAAGGCATTAATTATTGTTTTATATAAATAAGCAATTCTCTTTCACTTTGCAGTTTATCATGGGCAGAACTGGACAAGTGACTTCTAGGAATCCAAAGATGATTTTTTTCGTCTATTACAGACTAATCCTGTTCTAAGAAAGCCAAAGACATGATCATGCAGTTAAACACTGAATCTTTGCAGTTCCAAGACTGGATATTTTTTAACGAGTGACATATTATATAGTATAATATAACTATGGTTACCTATCAGTTTATCAAACACTGAGGGAAGCAAAGGAAAAACAAAAGTTAATGGTTGGAGCAAATTATAAACCCAGTGTCTGAGTCCTCAAGCCTGCCTGTTGAGATTTCTAAATGTCAGGCTTGAAGCATCTTCAGATAGAGTAAGGGCAGACAGTGGCAATCTGACAAATTTTCCTGGTTTGCAGTTTTAATGCCCCAGATGATCTCATCAGGTGTATTGGTAAACTTTCTGAATGGTCCATACAGCAACAGGCACAAAGATTGTGCAAACATGAGCTATTGTGACAACTTTTCTAAAGTTTATATTAAGTTGTCTAATTTCAGTTTGCAGAAGTTTGGGAAAAAAGGCAGTTTTTTTTCATAGAACAATATTTTTTTTATTGAAGTAGATTTACAATGTTGTGCCAGTCTGCTGTATAGCAAAGTGACTCAGTTTTACACATATATACATTCTATTTTTTAAGTATTATTTTCCATTATAGTTTATCCAAGCAGATTGGATAAAGTTCCCTGTGTTATACAGTAGGACCTTGTTGTTTGTCCATTCTAAATGTAATAATTTGCATCTAACAACACCAAATTCTCAGTCCATCCCTCTCCTTCCCCCTTCCCATTTGGCAACCACAAGTCTAATCTCTATGTCTGTGAGTCTGTTTCTGTTTTGTAGATAGGTTCATTTGTGCCATATTTTAATTCCACATATAAATGATATCATATGGTATTTGTCTTTCTCTTTCTGACTTACTTCACTTAGATAATCTCTAGTTGCATTCATGTTGCTGCAAATGTCAATTTTTGTTCTTTTTTATGGCTGAGTAGTATTCCATTGTATACTTATACCACTTCTTCTTTATCCATTCATCTGTTGATGGACATTTAGTTGTTTCCATGTTTTGGCTATTGTGAATCCTGCTGCTATGAACATAAGGGTGCATGTATCTTTTTGAATTATAGTTTTTGTCTGGGTATATGCCCAGGAGTGGGGATTGCTGTAGCATACGTTAATTCTAACTTTAGTTTTCTGAGGAACCTCCATACTGTTTTCCATAGTGGCTGCACCAACTTACATTCCCACCAACAGTGTAGGAGGGTTCCCTTTCTCCACATCCTATCTGGCATTTGTTATTTGTAGGCATTTTAATGATGGCCATTCTGATCAGTGTGAGGTGGTACCTCACTGTAATTTTGATTTGCATTTCTCTAATAATTAGTGATGTTGAGCACCCTTTCATGTGCCTACTGGCCATCGGTATGTCTTCTCTGGAGAAATGTCTATTAAGGTCTGCACATTTTTCTATTGGGTTGTTTGTTTGTTTGTTGTTGAGTTGTATGAGCTGTTTTTATATTTTGGAGATTAGACCTTTGTCGGTCACATCATTTGTAAATATTTTCTCCCATTCCATTTTGTTTTGTTTTTTTATGATTTTCTTTGCTGTGCAAAAGCTTGTAAGTTTGATTAGGTCCCATTTGTTTATTTTTGTTTTTATTTCTATTGCCTTGGGAGACTGACCTAAGAAAACAACAGCCCAACAAAACTGAATCAGGAAGAAATAGATAATTTGAACAGACAGATGATTAGAAGTAAAGTAGAATCTGTAATGAAAAAAAAAAACAAAAACTCCCTGCAAACAAAAGTCCAGGACCAGATGGCTTCACAGGCAAATTCTACCAAAGACACAAAGAATAACTTACACCTATTCTTCTCAAACTCTTCCAAAAGATTGAAGAGGAGGGAACACTCCCAAAGACATTCTATGAAGCTACCATTACCCTGATACTAAAACCAGACAAGAAAATTACAGGCCAATATCTTTGATGAATATAGATGCAAAAATTCTCAACAGAATATTAGTAAACCGATCCAACAACACATAAAAAAGATCATACATCACAACCAAATGGGATTAATCCCAAGCTCACAAAGATGGTTCAACATATGCAAATCAATCAATGTAATATACCACGTTAACAAAAGAAAACTCAAAAAACACATGATCATCTCAATAGATGCAGAAAAAGCATTTGACAAAATTCAACATCCATTCATGATAAAAACTCTAAGCAAAGTGGGTATACAGGGAACATATCGCAACATAATAAAAGCTATTTATGACAAACCCATAGCCAATATAATACTCAACAGTGATAAGCTAAAAGCCTTCCCACTAAAATATGGAAAAAGACAAAGATGTGCACTCTCACCACTTCTATTCAACATAGTATTGAAAGTCCTACAACAATCAGACAAGAAAAAGAAATAAAAAGTATGCAAATTGGAAGGGAAGAGGTAAAATTGTCATCATATGCAGATGACATAATACTATATATAGAAAACCCTAAGGACTCCATACAAAAACTACTAGATCTAATAAATGAATTCAGCAAAATAGCAGGATACAAGATTAACATTCAGAAATCAGTTGTATTTCTTTACACTAACAATGAAATATCAGAAAGGGAATGTAAAAAACAACTCCTTTGAAAATTGCACCAAAAAAAAAAAAAAAACCTCGGAATAAACCTCACAAAGGAGGTAAAATACTTATACACTGAGAACTATAAAATATTAATAAAGGAAATCAAAGATATCCCATGCTTTTTGATTGGAAGAATTAATATTATTAAAAAGGCAATACTACCCAAAGCAATCTACAGATTTAATGCAATGCCTATCAAATTACCCATGACATTTTTCACAGAATTGTAACAAATAATCCAAAAATTTATATGGAACCATAAAAGACTCAGAATTGCCAAAGCAATCCTGAGGAACAAAAACAAAGCAGAAGGTATAACTCTTCCAGGCTTCAGACAATACTACACAGCTACAGTAATCAAAACAGTGTGCTATTGGTATAAAAACAGACATACAGATCAATGGAACAGATAGAGAGCCCAGAAATAAATACACACACTTAGGGACAATTAATCTTTGATAAAGGAGGCAAGAATATAAAATGGGAAAAAGACAGTCTCTTCAGCAAGTGGTGCTGGGAAAGTTGGACATCTGCATGTAAATCAATGAAGTTAGAACACACCCTCACACCATGCACAAAAATAAACTCAAAATGGCTTAAAGACTTAAACATAAAACGTGGCACCATAAAACTCCTAGAAGAGAGCATAACAAAACATTCTATGACATAAAAAAAGCATTTTTAAGTTCTCAGTGATTCCAAATCAAAAGGAAGGGAGCAAATTAGAAATGTTAGTTTGGAGAGTCATAATCAGTTATTTGAGGAAACTAGAAGAATTTGGGAACCAGTCCAGTTTACATGTATATAACAAAACCTCAAAGAAAATGAACAGCACGAAAATCTAATATCCACAAAGGTGTATTACTTAAACATAACTTTCTCTCTAAAATTATCCCCATTTTTATCAATGATAGGCAAATTAAGACTAAATTGTTAGCAAAATAATTCTAGTTTCAACAGACTTGGTCTGATTATTTAAATAAGTGTAACAAGAAAAGTGAATGATCATATAGGCTCTTTTTTTTTTCATATAGGCTCTTTTAAATCTGTTTTGATGGAACTTTTCATAAGAAATTTCAGATTGGACTTTTAAATGCCTCTCAATGTCAGGAAGCCAATCCAAGGACTTGCCATCAGACTCACCTGCCATACCTATAGATTTGGGTGAATTTCTGTCTTCTCAAGTTCCCCCCAAATATCTTGAGGTTCTTGCACCTGCCAGGAAATGATACTTGTAAGACTTCTGGGAAGTACCAGGCTGTTTTTCCAAGGGGTCTTATTGGTTCTATAAAGTCAATCTTAATTACTTAAAGCTGTCTGATTATATCTGATTATATGCATGTCTCTCTCAAATATGGCATTCCAGTCAAATCCTTGCTAATAAAACCAATATTTCAAATTGTGTCCTATTATAAGAAAACACATTCTTATTGAACTTATGCAAATAACTATATTGCAATGACAATAAGAACACTCACTAAGTTTCTGAATTCTGGAGGAGTCAGGTAGAGATAAAAACTTAAATGTTTCAATTCTGCTTACAAAGGTATAATTTACCAAATTGCTTTAGTCATACTTAGCATAAGAGGAAAGGTCTCCTTATATCTGGAAAACAAAGATTACAAACCTAGTACAGTAAGTCTCCTACGTACGAATGAGTTCCATTCCTAGAGCATGTTCGTAAGTCCAATTTGTTTGTAAGTCCAACATAGTTAGCCTAGGTACCCAACTAACACAATTGGCTACATGGTACTGTACTGTAATAGGTTTATAATACTTTTCACACAAATAATACATAAAAAACAAACAAACACAAAAATAAAGAAAACATTTTTAATCTTACAGTACAATACCTTGAAAGGTACAGTAGTACAGTACAACAGCTGGCATAGAAGGGCTGGCATCAAGTGAACAGGTAAGAAGAGTTACTGACTGGAGGAGGGAGAAGAGGTGGGAGATGGTAGAACTGAAGGATCATCAGCAATAGTAGATGGAGGGCAAGTTGCAATTTCAGTCATGCCTGCCGTTGATGGAACACATCTACATCTTTGAAAGTTCACAACTTGAAGGTTCGTATGCAGGGGACTTACAGTAATATTTCAGACAAAAAGTCATAAAAGTTATAATTATATTCATCAGTTCATTCAGTCCTATGTAATTAATTCTTATTGATTTTAATCTTTTGTTAGCAGTTTTATGAAACCATCAGTTTTTCCATTAGAATTCTGTAATTTCTTACACAGTTCAGTGGTGTGATCTGAAAGTTATCAGAAACCTATATTTGTCAAAAAATCCTTTCTATGAATCTTTTTGAAGATGAAGCATTTTTACAAAAGCATTAGAGTATAACAATAACTGTCTAAAAATGACAAAGATTTAAAATGTCATAGCTAAATATCTGAGTCTTATAATGCAATTAACAAAGAAATCTGGTTATGTTTGTAAGATACATTTTTAGATAATAACTAGAAATATAACTGATAACATTTTACCAGGACATCTCAGATTTCTAGGAAATTCATATAATATTTAGAACACATATTAATAACATTCACCCATGCCATTTAACATAAAGTTTGTCATCACTTATTTGACAATGCTTCCTGTGTAATTTAACATGCCATATAAGCCTAATTGGTTTAACATTTCTTTTCTACAAAGAGAGAGAACAAATCTTTTGAGATTTTTCTAGGGACCCTCTGGAAAAAAAAATCCCAGTCACTTTCAGATTAAAAGATTTTATTTAGAAATTGATTTTTGGGAATTTTGTCAGAAATATCAAAAGATTTTAAAACACTTGGTCAAATAGGATCATAGGTCACTAAGAAACAATATTTAGTTGTCCATTTAACCATGGTAGGAATTAAAAACTTCACAGGTAAATACAGAAAGTTAAATAGTTGTAAAACCTCTTAGCTCTTTTAATATTAAAAAGACTCAATTTACTTAAGTAATCAAAGACTTGATGAAGACAGAAAATTATATATTTTTGTAAAACATAATATCCCTACTTTCTAGGCAAACTACTCAAAGGTTAAAAAAAATCCTTTATAATCTCTTTATCAAGAGCAGAACAATAGTCTCATGAACTTTGTCCTTTTAGCAGTTGGAAGAGAACTAAGTTTTAGTTTTACATAAGGGCACCATTGGTAGTAAATCTTAAATTAAAATTGCTTATAGTTAATTTAATTTTAGCCAACTTGACTATTCAAAATTCTCTCTTTCTTTCTCTGCCGTTTCCTCTTCTCTCAATGTTTTATGTTTAAGGTTTGTCCTTTAAACAGAGAGAAAAACCAAATTCTAAATTTATACCAGCTTACTTTTGGTATTGAAACTAATTTACTTATTTCAATCTATTTCAATCTTGACCAATGATAAACTCTTTTCTCAAGGTTCCTTTTCCACAAACCTTCTACAACTTTCAATGTCCATTTTAGTTTGTTCCTTGTCCTCTATCCAATTTAGAAATAACCCACTTTATTATTTTCTTTCCCCTCAGTAAAATGTATCTCTATACCTCATACCTTTTCTTACCCCAAAATACATCTTATTTTACTTACATACAGAATTGTTTATCTTATTATTTTAGCAGTTTTAATCATATATGTTGATTAGAATCCTTAATCCTCAGAAATTTTAATTTCTAGTGAAAACTATGAAGTAAGCAATTGTGAACTCTCTGTATACCAGCATTATTTTTTGAATGGTAAGTTTATAAATATATTTCATCATTTCTTGAAGCATACACTTTTTCATAGTACAATCTTTTAATGTGGCATAAAACATGTTTACTAAAAGACCCAAACATCTTTAGTTTGTAATTAGAGGTCAAAAGTAGGTAAGCTTGGACTTGTTTAGCAATTAATGCTCAATATTTTATCTCATTTGGAAGTGATATAGATATTTACTGAATTTAACTTAATTCATCATTTAACTCAACTTTGTAAAACTTCAAGGTTTCTAATAACCAAAAAAGAATTTTGAAAGTGATTTTTAAGCACATATGCTATGATACACAATTATTGTTAAAATGTTCAGCTAAAAACTTTTAATCATACTTACAAATATTAAATTCATCTGTTCATACTTAGATTTCTCATGAAAATTTCATGAGGTATTAAAGCAGTTAGCCATTATTATCACCTTAAGCTTTTTTTTTCCTGACAAATTTTGTAACAGAGATAACATGAACTTATTTAACTTTTAGTTAACTTAGGCAGAATAAATGTATTATACTTAATGTTGATAAATCTAAAGGCATGTCTTTTTAAATAAAGCCAATAATCTTGCTTTTATTTATTAAAGAATAATACTAGATCATGTGGGCTTGAAAAACATTGGGTTAGTTTCTATCTATCTATCTATCGATCTATCACATATATACAACATACACATACTGACACCATATATAGATACATACAGACATACGGATAGATGTAAAAGAGAGATCTTATAGTTTTTGTTTTAAAAGTTTCCTTGAACTACTAGATTTTGGGGCAAAGGTGTTTCTACAGCAGTTTATATTTTTAAAAAGGCCTTACACATCCCGCCCCCTTTTTTAATCTTAGGAATTGGAGATGGTGAAGATAAGAGTTCCCAGAGCAGATGCTGTAAAACTTTTATATCTAAAAGGCACAGGAAAAAAATGTGAGTTACAAGTCTTTTAAGATAAATAGGGGATGTTCTGGGAACTTTGAACTGCCTCTTGAGATTTATTTCTAGTTTTGGAAGAATTTTTGAAATAAGGATTGTTGCTCTCAGTTCCTCAAAGAACTGGGTTATAGTCTGTATTCTAAAGGACTGATACATCCGCCCACCTATGTTGGACACTTTCCCCCTCTGGGTAAATTTAGCTTGGAGGAGAAGGCCTAAAAAAAAATTCTTACTGAGCTCTGAATATTAGCTTCCAATTTGATCAATGTTTGACTACAGAGTTACTTTAAAATTTCTTTTAAATATCTTGTCAATTTTCAGCTGGGCCAAACAATAAATATTGGGGAAGTACTGAACACCTCAAAACAGTCCAAAAGATATTATCTTTACAAAATTTAGAGTCACTCCCAAAGATAGCCAAATGACAGAATTGACAACTTTCATGTCTCAGGCAGTCAGAAAGTAAGGCCAGGTTCTTAGGATGTAAAATGAGACAAGCAAGAAGGCAATAGATTCTTTGGGAGAAATCCTTAGGAGAAAAAGTATCAATAACCAATAAGTCTGGATTGGGAAAGGAAGATACAATGTGATATGTTATTTTCCTTTCTCAACTGGGCACTGCAGACAGCAATGCAGGGGATGCTGATTCTGATAAAAATTCCCACCCTCAGTGGGCTTCTTTTAGTTTTTTTCCAGGATGCCATCTGTTAGTTTTTTCCAGGATGCCATCTGCAGGTTCTGAGTCAGGTTTAAAGTGGGGAGTGTAACTTCAATATTTCCTAGAAATTGGCAAGGGTTTTTTTTTCTTTAATTAATTTTAATTTTAGTTCCCCCTTGGGTGTTTAAGGGAATAACATAGCAGTTTACCAGAAAATCCCTTAGAGTCTTCTCAACTCTGGGAGAGGCCCATACTGTGGCCCTCCTTCAAAAGTAGATATGGGGATATAAGGCCATTAACTTAGTGACTTTTGTTTACAATCATGTACTCCTTTTTTGTTGTTTGTTTAGGCACCTCTTATCTTTAATTTTTTATTAGTTTTTTGCAGTGAAACCTTCAATAAAGCTATTTTTGGAATTTTGAAGACTTTGCCTTTAAGTGAAATTCTTAAATGATTTTAATCTGATTGGAACATTCCTCATAAGTACTACTGTAACTCTAGGTTGTAATTCCTGGAGGATTGGCAGCAGTTTGGTAGGACACTAGATGCAAATGAAGTTCAACACACATTTCTGTCCAGCTATATTTTGGGGCTCCCAACCTGATGGTTACCAAGTCAAGCTCTCAGAACACAGAGCATGCTTAGTAAGATTTTAACATTTTTGAAGATATTTACAGGTGTGCCAGAAGGTAGCACTATTGACTCTTTAGAAATTAAAGATCTCATTCAATTTGTCTGGTCTTAAATGGGCTCTGGTATTGTTGGTCCACTAGGACAAAACTTTACAAAAGAAAGGACCATAGTTCTTAAACATAAAACTAGCTAGAATCCCTGAGGTAGGAATCTCTAGAAGAGACTTAGGAAAAGGGAGTCCAATAATGTGGGAAAATGCACACACAGGTAGAGTACTTATCAAGCAGGGAAACCCCTCCAGTGGTAATGCAAACGAAAGGTAGAGTACTCACCAGCCAGGGAAACTCCTACTGAGGGGAAGCCCTCCAGCAGCAATGGTCATGAGCCAGCATAGCCAGACAGTCATCCCAGGGCAACTGTCCTCAGATCCCAAAGAAAGGTGGCTCCCTCAAACAAAAGGAGGGAGATTGGTGCCTGAGAGGACTCATGGTCAGAGGAGATACCATTCAGGGATGCAGTGAGCACAAAAGGCTCATACACAACTCCAGGAAACATCAGTCCTGCAGTGGTGAGATTGCCTCAGGTCCCACTTCTGACACCAAATATGTCACCTAGACAAACCTAGGAGACAATACTCAAAAATAAAGTGTTTATTTGTAATAGAATAATTGTGATTTGGGGCACACAGATTCAGGTAGTAACCTAAAGAGTGTTCCACTTAGGGAATAAAATTTAGGGGCTTTTAAAGGCAAAGAAGGGAGATTTATATTACAAAAAATTTAATTGGAGTTGGAAGTAGAAGCTAGTCTTGGCTAAACATGATTGATTGCTAAGGCTATCACTAGAGGGAGGTAAAAGTCTATTACCTTGACAACAGTGTTCTTGCAGAGTCCTTGGAATATTTGTGGTTTGGCCCATTTCAAAAGTTCATGGCTCCACCTGGTGAGGATGTGCCTAAGGTCCACCTTTTTAGTGGCCTCCTGGTTTCATTTTAAAACTCCTTGACATAAATGACTCCATTTTATTTCATGTTTCACACATGCTAAATTACTTATCTCAATAAATACAAGGATGGAAAGAGTAAAAAAGAGAAGAAAAAAGTGCATTTTTCAGCCATGAAAAATATGATATGGAATGGGGATGTTTTTCAAAAAGTGGAAATTACAGAGAAGATTTTTATAATTGTTTTAAAGGGTTTATCATACAACTTAAGTCTGTATATTAGCTTAAGAATATTAACATGAATTATGAACAATTTATTTTGTTGATACCATTAGCATTCTTAGTACATTACATTTAAAAATAGAGTTTATTTAAGCTAGAAATGCAAGTATACTAATCAATTTTACCTTAAATATTTTATTCCTGGCAAATGGAGCTACAAGTTGTTGAACTTTAAAAACCCTTCTATCAGATTTTGCTATTTCCACATAAGTATTCAAGACTATAAAAGAATGATAACCATAAACTGTATGTAAAAATAAAATTTGACATATAGTCTTTATAATTTTACTTTCAATTTTTAGTGTCAAGCAAATATACAAAGTACTGATAGTTTTCTTCAGAAAAGCTGCTGAGTATAAACAGGAATCACCACCCATTCCTGCCCCTCATTCTTCCTTTCTCCACGCTCAGTGAGTACATTACCTGTCAAATCTGGTATTTCTGAAAGCTCATTTAAAAAGAGGTGTATTTTGTTCATTTTTATGGAAAGGAAGAAAGAGAATGAGATCTATTTCATGTTATCTAATGTATTATATTATTTATGCAGATAATAGTATGATTACCTACATAATATTATATTTCTGAGGATTAAATGTGGCAAATATACAACACTCAATTTGTAGCATACAGTAAACATTCACTATCTGTTAGAAATCAGATCAGCCAACAAATATTGGTTACCTAATAGCACTTTACTATGTGCTAAAGAGTCAGCACAGAGCAAATGCACATTATTAGTATTATTATCTAATGCTCACAGTCTTCCTCATAGTAGTCATACTGAAGTTTTAAAAATAAAAGTCATGTTAAGTGTTGAGAGAAACTGAAGAAGTCCTAAATAAATGGAGAACTATAATGTGATATTGAGAAGATTCAATATTGTTAAGCCTCTGATTGCTTCTCAGAGGGCATAGCCTTGGGTATTTCCAAAGTTACCCTTGAATTAAAGTGGTTTTGATAAGACTTCCTTTGAGTTCCCCTAACTACACCCAAATCTTAAGCTCCACTAATTGCTAGGTGATTTCTCTATTGTTTTCAGTATTTTCCTGGGGCACAAATTGATTCACAGAGTAATCAGAGCAAAGTTCATTTCCTTTAAAGAATAGTTCCTGAGGTCGATGTTGGAGATTTTCTGACCCCACAAGGGTTCTCCCAAACTCTTTCTCCCCATTTCTCTCTGAAAAACCAACTGGTGTGTAAATAGTTTAGCCTCCATTCCAATGAATCTAGCAATTTTCTCCCAGCTGTTTTGGTCACAACTTCCACTGTTTTAGAGAGTGTCCTTAGGCTTGAACTTCTCTACATTTAATAGTAAAAAAGTCAATTCCTTTGGGTAGGGATTTGGAGCTCACTGTTCTACAGTTATGGTTCTAGAGTTGGGCAAAGGGACAATGACATGTTTGTCTCTCAGGGGCATCCCCTCTTTAGAAACTATGTGCCTGATGGGTGTTGAGGCAGCATCTCCAGATCTCCGTAGCTTGCCTCTCTTGGTTTTCAAATGCCCACCACATGAGATGGGGTGTAGATGATTGGGGTCCCAGTAGTCTCAGCATTGTCAGAGCACAGCATCCAAATTACAGGAAAAAAACTGTAAAAACCAGAAATACATGGAGGCTAAACAGTGCCCCACTAAATAACCAAGAAGTAACTGAAGATATCAAAGAAGAAATAAAAAAATACATAAAAACAAATGACAATGAAAACACAATGACCCAAGACCTATGAGACACAACAAAAGCAATTCTAAGAGGGAAGCTTATAGCAATTCAATCTCACCTCAAGAAAGAAGAAAAACTCAAATAAACAATTTAACCCTACACCTAAAGCAACTAGAGAAAGAAAAATGAAGAAAACCCAAAGTCAGTAGAAGGAAAGAAATCATAAAGATCAAAGCAGAAATAAATGAAATAGAAATGAAGAAATAGTAGCAAAGATCAATAAAACTAAAAGCTGGTTCTTTGAGAAGATAAACAAAACTGATAAACCCTTAGCCAGACTCATCAAGAAAAAAAGGGAGAGGAACAAAATCAATAAAATTAGAAACGAAAAAGGAGAAATCACAACTGACTCTGCAGAAATATAAAGGATTATAAGAGACTACTACTAACAACTACATACCAATAAAATGGACAACCACGATGAAATGGACAAATTCTTGGAAAGATACAATTTTCCAAGACTGAACCAGGAAGAATTAGAAAATATAAATAGACCTATCACAAGTAATTAAATTGAAACTGAAATTAAAAATCTTCCAACAAACAAAAGTCCAGGACCAGATGGCTTCACGGGCAAATTATATCAAACATTTAGAGGAGAGTTAACACCCATCCTTCTCAAACTCGTCCAAAAAATTGCAGAGGGAGGAACAACCCAAATTCATTCTATGAAGCCACCATCACCCTGATACCAAAACCAGAAAAAGATGTCACAAAAAGAGAAAATTATAGACCAATATTACTCTGACCATAGACGCAAAAATCCTGAACAAAATTCTAACAAACAGAATCCAACAACATATTAAAAGGATCATACACCAAGATCAAGTGGGATTTATCCCAGGGATATGAGGATTCTTCAGTATATGCAAATCAATCAATGTGATACACCATAATAACAAATTAAGGAATAAAAACCATATGATCATCTCAATAGATGCAGAAAAAGCTTTTGACAAAATTCAACACCCATTTATGATAAAAACGCTCCAGAAAATGGGCATAGAGGGAACCTATGTCAACATAATAAAGGCTATTTATGACAAACCCACAGCAAACATCGTACTCAATGGTGAAAAACTAAAAGTATTTCCACTAAGATCAGGAACAAGACAAGTTTGCCCTCTCTCACCACTCTTATACAACATAGTTTTGGAAGTCCTAGCCATTACAATCAGAGAGGAAAAAGAAATAAAAGGAACACAAACTGGAAAAGAAGAAGTAAACTGTCACTGTTTGCAGATGACATGATACTCTACATAGAAAATCCTAAAGATGTCACCAGAAAACTACTAGAACTAATCAATGAATTTGGTAAGGTTGCAGGATACAAAATTAATTCACAGAAATCTCTGACATTCCTATACACTAAAAACAAAAAATCAGAAATTAAGGAAAAAATCCCATTTACCATTGCAACAAAAAGAATAAAATACCTAGGAATAAACCTACCTAAGGAGGCAAAAGACTTGCACTCAGAAAACTATAAAACACTGATGACAAAATCAAAAATGACATAAACACATGGAGAAATATACCATGTTTTTGGATTGGAAGAATCAATATTGTGAAAATGACTATATGACCCAAAGCAATCTACAGATTCAATGCAATCCCTATCAAACGACCAATGGCATTCTTCACACAATTGGAACAAAATATTTTACAATTCATATGGAAACACAAAAGACCCTGAATAGCCAAAGCAATCTTTTTTTTTTTTTGTATTTTATTTAATTTATTTTTTTATACAGCATGTTCTTATTAGTCATCCATTTTATACACATCAGTGTATACATGTCAATCCCAATCTCCCAATTCATCACACCACCACCCCTACCCGCTGCCGCTTTCCCCCCTTGGTGTCCATAAGTTTGTTCTCTACATCTGTGTCTCAATATCTGCCCTGCAAACCGGTAATCTTGAGAAAGAAAAACGGAGCTAGAGGAATCAGGCTCCCCGACTTCAAACTATACTACAAAGCTACAGTAATCAAGAAAATATGATACTGGCACAAAAACAGAAATATAGATCAATGATACAGGATAGAAAGCCCAGAGATAAACCCACGTACATATTGTCACTTAATTTACGACAAAGGAGGCAAAAACATACAATGGAAAAAGACAGCCTCTTCAATAAGTGATGTTGGGAAAACTGTACACCTACATGTAAAAGAATGAAATTAGAACACTACTAAACAAACACAACATACACAAACATACACAAAAATAAATTCCAAATGGATTAAAGACCTAAATGTAAGACCAGACACTATAAAACTCTTAGAGGAAAACAGGAAAAACACTCTTTGACATAAACCACAGCAAGATGTTTTTTGACCCGCCTCCTAGAGTAATGGAAATAAAAACAAAAATAAACAAATGGGACCTAATGAAACTTAAAAGTTTTTTCACAGCAAAGGAAACCATAAACAAGACAAAAAGACAAACGTCAGAATGGGTGAAAATATTTGCAAATGAAACAACAGACAAAGGATTAATCTCCAAAATATACAAACAGCTCATGGAGCTCAATATCAAAAAAACAAATAATTCAGTTAAAAAATGGGCAGAAAACCTAAATAGACATTTCACCAAAGAAGACTACAGATGGCCAAGAGGCACATGAAAAGATGCTCAACATCACTAATTATTAGAGAAATGCAAATCAAAACTACAATCAGGTATCACCTCACACTGGTCAGAATGGCCACTATCAAAAAATCTAGAAACAATAAATGCTGGAAAGGGTGTGGTGAAAAAGGAACCCTCCTGCACTGTTGGTGGGAATGTAAATTGATACAGCCACTATGGAGAACAGTAGGGAGGTTCCTTAAAAAACTAAAAGTAGAACTACCATATGACCCAGCAATCCCACTACTGGGCATATATCCTGAGAAAACCATAATTCAAAAAGAGACATGTACCACACTGTTCACTGCAGCACTATTTACAACAGCCAGGACATGGAACAAACCTAAATGTCCATCAACAGATGAATGGGCAAAGAAGATGTGGCACATATATACAATGGAATATTACTCAGCCATAAAAAGAACTGAAATTGAGTTACTTGTAGTGAGGTGGATAGACCTAGAGTCTGTCATACAGAGTGAAGTAAGTCAGAAAGAGAAAAACAAATACCATATGCTAACATATATATATGGAATCTAAAAAAAAAAAAAATTGGTACTGATGAACCTAGAGGCAGCACAGGAATAAAGACGTAGGCATAGAGAATAGAGTTGAGGACACAGGGATAGGAAGGGGAAGCTGGGGTGAAGTGAGAGTAACATCAACATATATACACTGCCAAACATAAAACAGTTAACTAGTCGGAAGCAGCAGCATAGCACAGGGAGATCAGCTCGATGCTTTGCGATGACTTAGAGAGTTGTGGGATAAGGAGGGTGGGAGGGAGGCTCAAGAGGGAGGGGATATGGGGATATATGTATGCATATGGCTGATTTCACTTTGTTTTACAACAGAAACAAACACAGTATTGTGAAGCAATTATACTCCAATAAAGATCTATTAAAAAAAGAATGGGACTGAGTGGAAGAAGGTGGTCTCTACCTCTCAACTATTCTCAGACAGAAAATAGCCTCAGTAAGAGATAGCTGCAAGCAGGTTGAGAAAAGCTTAAATCCTGCCCCTCCTGGAAAGATAGCCTTCTGAACAGGATTCTGGGGAAGAGGAATCCAACCCTGTGATCTTGGCTTTACCAGTCCAAGTGGAATTTATGTCTTGCTAGCTGGAAAGGGGAAGGAAGGGTATGGGTCTTGGTTCAAATGCAATAGATTCTGGTAGTTCTTACCAGGTTTCAGTAGAACATCTTGAATAAATATTTCCTCACTTGCTATAAAACCATAATGCCTTTCCAAAAACTTAAAATAAGTTGGTTTTTTAAAGTTTTCACCAGTATAGCTGAGAGTGGGTCGGTGGAATTCTACATGCTGTCAAGCCAGAATCAGAAGTTCCTTAGTCCTTGTTTCTGATTTGTCAGTCATGAAAGCAAACATTCTCATTCCCTGTTGTCTAGTCTCTCACATATGCTTATAGTGAATATATTTTGCAGTATGCCTGTTTCCTTTTTCAATGCTTCTGTAGAACTGTGATTGTGGTGTTATCATGAACTTTCATTCATCCTCCACACCCATATGTCCATTCCTCTGTAAGTACTGCAAAGCACTACTACACTGATTCTTCAGATGCCATTCACCATCTTTTTCTGACTCTGAAGACAATGGTTAAAAATAGCTTCTAAGCATTTCTCCAAAGAAGACCTACAGATGCCAAGAGGTACATGAAAAGATGCTCAACATCGTTAATTATTAGAGAAATGCAAATCAAAACTACAATGAGATATCACTTCACACCAGTCAGAATGGCCATCATCAAGAAGTCTACAAACAATAAATGCTGGAGAGGCTGTGGAGAAAAGGGCACCCTCTTACACTGTTGGTGGGAATGTAAATTGATACAGACACTATGGAGAACAGTATGAAAACTGTTCCTTAAAAAACTAAAGATAGAGCTACCATATGATCCAGCAATCCCACTCCTGGGCATATATCCAGAGAAAACCATAATTCATAAAGATACATAGACCCGAATGTTCATAGCAGGACCATTTACAATAGCTAACACATGGATGCAACCTAAATGTCTATCAATAGTTGAAGGGATAAAGAAGATGTGGTATATATATACAACAGAATATTACTCAACCATTAAAAAGAATGAAATAATGCCATTTGCAGCAACATGGATGGACCTGGAGATTATCATACTAAGTGAAGTAAGTCAGACAGAGAAACACAAACATCATATGATACTGCTTATATGTGGAATCTATAAAAATGATACAAATGAACTTATTTATGAAACAGAAACAGACAGAGAACAAACTTATGATTACCAGGGGGGAAGGGTAGGGGGGAGGGATAGATTGGGAGTTTGGGATTGACATATATTGTATCCTATATTTAAAATAGATAACCAACAATGACCTACTATATAGCACAGAGGACTCTGCTCAATATTCTGTAATAACCTAAATGGGAAAAGAATTTGTAAAAGAATAGATACATGTATATGTGTAAATGAATCATTTTGCTGTACTCCTGAAACTAACACAACATTGTTAGTCAACTATACTCCAATATAAAACATTTTTTTAAATAGCTTCTAAGCAAATTGTAGGTGGGTCATAGCTATTCGTTTTCTTCCAGCATGCGTTTTAGGTTGTAATAAATGATACAGCATTAAAAATATATATATATATTGTTATTCTAAAAAGTAAAAACAAAAAAGAAAAACTCTTCTTCTTTGTCTTAGTCCTACTTCCTAATCAGTGATAGAAGAGAAAAGGGAAGTTATGGGTTTTCATTGTGACAATTTGGGTAAAGACAAAATCTAGAAATATCAATAGTTATCCCCTGACATGATCTGTAACAATGTGGCTTAAGAGAGAGACCAGACCCATACCCAGGACTATCTGAAATATTGACTGAATAAGTGAACCCTAAGCCTCTCAGTGTTCTGATTACATGCTTTATATTTCTGTTGACTTAGAGTTCTTTCCCTGGGATGTGTTTTTTGGGGGTATGTTTTCACTAAAGTAGGGTCTATACCCTATCATGCCTACTGTTTTTCTCATGATAAAGTAAGAAAGAGGAGTGGGTAGAAAAAACTTTTTAAATTTACGATTAAAAAATATATATATACACACACATGCATATATACATATATATATGTATATGTATGTGTATAATTTAATAATTTGCATAGATTTTCATAGATCATAATTATTGATAAAAAGGCAAAGAAGGTAGATACAGTTATTGCTGTTATCTTTTTAAAAATCCTGGCACTAATTATGCTCTGGCCATTTCACAGTTCAAATACTTTTATCTCCTTTTCTCTGGGCTTTTCATTCCCCTCCCTCTCTCTACATTCTCCAGCAGCTGCACCCCTCTCTCAATTTCCTCCACTTTTACTGTAATAATGTCTTATGAAGACAAATGATCTGAATCCATGCAAGCTTTAGCTCTACATGCCACATCTAATTTCAGGTGTGTGCTGTGGTTACTATTGTGGGAACATGGAAGAGAGTAGAGACTGAATTGATCATCGAAGCATGCTAGACAACAAAACAAATGAAGCAGTATTTTCCTTTTATAGTTTAAAAAGTATATTGAATTCAACAAAATAGGAAACTTTTCTTAAACACTCTATTTATTTGACAGGAAATCAGTATACCTAGTGGCTATGACTCAACTCTGATGCCCAATTTCCTGAATTCCAACCCCAGCTTTGCTACTTATGAGCTGTTTAACCTAAGAAAGTTATTTCACATGTGTATATCCATTCCCTCACTGGTTAAAATGGGGTAAATAGCATCTACCTCAAAATATTACTGTGTAGATTAAATAAATTAATTCATGTGAAAGTGCCTAAGACAATGCCTGTGACATAGTGACTACTCAGTAAATATTAGCCATTAACATAAAATTTCAATATACTGAAGCTAGTATAAATTACCATTACCCTTCACTCATAAATCCCCTTGAATTTGTTCACAAAACACCTTCCAGGTTCTTTTTCTATTTTTTAAGTTCACAGATCCTATGGAGATATAGTTCTTGCATCTAAATATAGCAGAGAAATTACTTCCAGTACCTATATCAAAAATCTGTTTCTATAGGTAAACACTGCTGGCTTTTAATTGTACCTACTGCCTGTCAAATTGTAGGCTTTTAAATTTTTGTTAAATGTACAACTGACTTCATGATATGATTAATCATTAAATCGTAAAATCACTTTTCCCATTTTCTTTATTTTTGAATTCTGGTTTCACTTTCCTAAAGGTGCTCATTATCAACATAGATTATAACTCCATACAAACAAGGACTGTTTTATGCCTCCCCATATTGTCTAAAATTCTGTTGATAATGAAAATAGTCTATATAAGTGGCAGTATATCTGGAGTTCTATAAAACTCACCAGCAACTAAATCAGGCCTCATGACATCAATGGAATTGGTGCTCCTTACTGATACCTCATTTAGATTGGTTCTGTTGCTTTTTCCTGTTTCCTAAGGTACATGTAAATGACATGCGGTCCTCAGGTTTGGTCTGGGCACAAAACGGGGTACTTTTGGGGAGGGCTTTTCTGAGTCTCACTTGAGATAAGAGACTGAGGTTGCATTTTTATGACAGTGAAAGAGATTTGCTCATATTGGATTTTGATTTTGAGGCATGGATGCATGGGAATTTTTCTTCATCATTTAGTTTAAGGCCTCAGTTAACATAGCACAAGCCAAGAACTCTTCATATTTAAACATTTTAGAATAATTATTGGTGGTTTGAAAAACTGTGGACTTTCTGCCAGAAATGAAGTGAAGAACAAACAGTCAGCTGAGTCAATAAAGAAATATTAAAAGTATTAAGTATGATAGCTATAGCATTACCTCCAGGAGCTAGATTTGGCTAGACTTCATTGCAATCTTGTCCAAATTACCTTTACTCTGTGTACTTCTTTGTGATGATTTTTTGAGTTCCACTTTACAGGGACCATTATTTGCCTGCGTTTGAGATCTGTACCCAGCAAAACGTTGTGCAAGTAAAAGAAAAGACTGCCTTAGAATTTTATTTAGCTGGAGCTAGAATTTACTGGATCACAGGTATCATAACACATTCCTTCCTGCAATGGATTCTTTTGGATTCTTCTTTCAATCCAAAAGAATTGAGGAATTTATTTGGACAACCTCATTTGATTGGCATAACAAACAAGGAGGCTTCACATTTCTAATAGTAAAAGCTGTGGATATCTTACCTTATTGAAACTTAATCACTTGGACTTCGTATAAGAGGGATAATTCCAAAGAAATTCCAGTAAATTAAATATTTGAGAATCTTCTATAAGCAAAGCACTCTAATGTCACATATACTATTTTCTATGCTCCTAACAACACTGTGGTAGGAAATATTATGCTTCTTATTTTTAAAATATGGGGAGGAGCTTCAAGATGGTGGAAGAGTAAGATGCGGAGATGAACTTCCTCCCCACAAATACATCAGAAGTACATCTACATGTGGAACCACTCCTACAGAACACCTACTGAACGCTGGCAGAAGACCTCAGACCTCCCAAAAGGCAAGAAACTCCCCACGTATGGGTAGGGCAAAAGAAAAAAGATACAACACTATGAGACTAGATATCAATTACAGGAAAAAATCTGTAAAAAATACAAACACAAGGAGACTAAACAATTCACTACTAAATAACCAAGAGATCACTGAAGAAATCAAAGAGGAAATCAAAAATACCTAGAAACAAATGAAAATGAAAACACGATGACCCAAAACCTATAGGATGCAGCAAAAGCAGTTCTAAGAGGGAAGTTTATAGCAATACAATCCTACCTCAGGAAACAAGAAACATCTCAAATAAACAAACTAACCTTACACCTAAAGCAATTAGAGAAAGAAGAAGAAGAACAACAACAACAAAAACCCCAAAGTTCTCAGAAGGAAAGAAATCATAAATATCAGATCAGAAATAAATGAAAAAGAAATGAAGGAAACAATAGCAAAGATCAATAAAACTAAAAGCTGGTTGTTTGAGAAGATAAACAAAATTGATAACCCATTAGCCAGACTCATCAAGAAAAAAAGGGAGTAGACTCAAATCAATAGAATTAGAAATGAAAAAGGAAAAGTAAAAACTGACACTGCAGAAATACAAAGGATCATGAGAGATTACTATAAGCAACTATAGGCCAATAAAATGGACAACCTGGAAGAAATGGACAAATTCTTAGGAATGCACAACCTTCCAAGACTGAACCAGGAAGAAATAGAAAATATGAACAGACTAATCACAAGCACTGAAATTGAAACTGTGATAAAATATCTTCCAACAAACAAAAGCCCAGGACCAGATGGCTTCACAGGCGAATTTTATCAAACATTTAGAGAAGAGCTAACACCTATCCTTCTCAAACTCTTCCAAAATATAGCAGAGGGAGGAACACGCCCCAACTCATTCTACGAGGCCACCATCACCCTGATACCAAAACCAGACAAAGATGTCACAAAGAAAGAAAACTGCAGGCCAGTATCTGATGAACATACTGATGAACATAGATGCAAAAATCCTCAACAAAATACTAGCAAACAGAATCCAACAGCACATTAAAAGGATAATACACCATGATCAAGTGGGGTTTATCCCAGGAATGCAAGGATTCTTCAATATACGCAAATCAGTCAACGTGTTACACCATGTTAACAAATTGAAGGAGAAAAACCATATGATCATCTCAATAGATGCAGGGAAAGCTTTTGACAAAATTCAACACCCATTTATGATAAAAACCCTGCAGAAAGTAGGCATAGAGGGAACTTTCCTCAACATAATCAAGGCCATATATGACAAACCCACAGCCAACATCGTCCTCAATCGTGAAAAGCTGAAACCATTTCCACTAAGATCAGGAACAAGACAAGGTTGCCCACTCTCACCACTATTATTCAACTTAGTTTTGGAAGTTTTAGCCACAGCAATCAGAGAAGAAAAAGAAATAAAAGGAATCCAAATAGGCAAAGAAGAATTAAAGCTGTCAGTGTTTGCAGATGACATGATACTGTACGTAGAGAATCCTAAAGATGCTACTAGAAAACTACTAGAGCTAATCAATGAATTTGGTAAAGTAGCAGGTTACAAAATTAATGCACAGAAATCTCTCGCATTCCTATACACTAAGGATGAAAAATCTGAAAGTGAAATTAAGAAAACACTCCCATTTACCACTGCAACAAAAAGAATAAAATATCTAGGAATAAACGTACCTAAGGAGATGAAAGACCTGTATGCAGAAATTTATAAGACACTGATGAAAGAAATTAAAGATGATACAAACAGATGGAGAGATATACCATGTTCTTGGATTGGAAGAATCAACATTCTGAAAATGACTATGCTACCCAAAGCAATCTACAGATTCAGTGCAATCCCTATCAAAACTACCACTGGCATTTTTCACAGAACTAGAACAAAAAATATCACAATTTGTATGGAAACACAAAAGACCCCGAATAGCCAAAGCAATATTGAGAAAAAAAAATGGAGTGGAGGAATCAGACTCCCTGACTTCAGACTATACTACAAAGCTACAGGAATCAAGACAGTATGGTACTGGCACAAAAACAGAAATATAGGTCACGGGAACAGGACAGAAAGTCCAGAGATAAACCCACACACATGTGGTCACCTTATCTTTGATAAAGGAGTCAAGAATATACAGTGCAGAAAGAGAGCCTCTTCAATAAGTGGTGATGGGAAAACTGGACAGCTACATGTAGAAGAATGAAATTAGAACACTCCCTAACACCATACACAAAAATAAACTCAAAATGGATTGAGACCTAAATGTAAGGCCAGACACTCTAAAACTCTTAGAGGAAAACATAGGCAGAACACTCTATGGCATAAATCACAGCAAGATCCTTTTTGACCCACTTCCTAGAGAAATGGAAGGCAAAACAAAAATAAACAAATGGGACCTAATGCAACTTAAAAGCTTTTGCACAGCAAAGGAAACCATAAACAAGACGTAAAGACAACCCTCAGAATGGGAGAAAATATTTTCAAATGAAATGAAGCAAGTGACAAAGGATTAATCTCCAAAATTTACAAGCAGCTCATGCAGCTCAATATTAAAAAAACAAACAACCCAATCGAAAAATGGGCAGAAGATCTAAGTAGACGTTTCTCCAAAGAAGATATACAGATTGCCAACAGACACATGAAAGAATGCTCAACATCATTAATCATTAGAGAAATGCAAATCAAAACTACAATGAAATATCATCTCTCACCAGTCAGAATGGCCATCATCAAAAAATCTACAAACAATAAGTGCTGGAGAGGCTGTGGAGAAAAGGGAACCTTCTTGCACTGTTGGTGGGAATGTAAATTGATACAGCTACTATGGAGATCAGTATGGACGTTCCTTTAAAAACTAAAAATAGAACTACCATACGACCCAGCAATCCCACTACTGGCCATATACTCTGAGAAAACCATACTTCAAAAAGAGTCATTTACCAAAATGTTCATTGCAGCTCTATTTACAATAGCCAGGACATGGAAACAACCTATGTGTCCATCAGCAGATGAATGGATAAAGAAGATGTGGCACATATATACAATGGAATATTACTCAGCCATAAAAAGGAATGAAACTGAGGTATTTGTAGTGAGGTGGATGGGCCTAGAGACTGTCATACAGAGTGAAGTAAGTCAGAAAGAGAAGAACAAATACTGTATGCTAACACATATATATGGAATCTGAAAAAAAAAAAATGTTCATGACGGACCTAGGGGCAAGACGGGAATAAAGATGCAGACCTACTAGAGAATGGACTTGAGGATACGGAGAGGGGGAAGGGTAAGCTGGGACAAAGTGAGAGAGTGGCATGGACATATATATACATTACTAAATGTAAAATAGATAGCTAGTGGGAAGCAGCCGCATAGCACAGGGAGATCAGCTCGGTGCTTTGTGACCACCTAGAGGGGTGGGATAGGGAGGGTGGGAGGGAGCGAGACGCAAGAGGGAAGAGATATGGAGACATATGTATATGTATAACTGATTAGCTTTGTTATAAAGCAGAAACTAACACACCATTGTAAAGCATTTATACTCCAATAAAGATGTTAAAAAATAAAAAATAAATAAATAAAATAAAATATGGACCTAGGTCTCAGAGTAAATGACTAGTCAACTAGAATGAAGCTAATAAGTAGCAACTAGATTTGAATTTAGATACTTTGACTTCTTCCATTTCACCATCTTCCTTTTACACTTAGTGGTCTGTATAGTAGTGAAATGTCATATTTATTTTTGCATACTAATCTAGGAGCTAGATTTGGGTAGACTTCATTGATTTTCCTTGCAATCTTGTCCAGATTACCAAATTATATTGCTCCTCACAATATACAGAAGCTAAATTAATCACATGATTTAATATTATAATTGCATTTGATAAATCCCATACTATATTTAAGCAATACTAATAAAAAAGTCCACAATATATTTGATCAATAAGATATTTATGAAAGGTGATTGATCTAGGTGTGAAATCAAATGCCTTACATATACTTTGCATCATTTAAATGATCATTTGTCCCTGAAATCCTCATTAGCATTTGAATTTCAAGTTGGACCATATGTCACTGAATAAATAATTTGGCTTAGAATTTGGCATGTGATCATGCCTGAGGTTTGGACTTTGACCTTACTTTCATTAGATATAAAAAGATCTGTACCTGAGTAATAATAAAGTTTATGTTAGCTTTTATTGGGATTTCTGTTTACAAGGGTGGACAATCACTAAACCTCATTAGATTCACAAATAGAACTTTTTTTTTTAATTTTTAATTTTATTTTTATTTTATTTATTTTTATGGCTGTGTTGGGTCTTCGCTTCTGTGCGAGGGCTTTCTCTAGTTGCGGCAAGCGGGGGCCGCTCTTCATCGCGGTGCGCGGGCCTCTCACCGTCGCGGTCTCTCCTGCTGCGAAGCACGGGCTCCAGACGCGCAGGCTCAGTAATTGTGGCTCACGGGCCTAGTTGCTCCGCGGCATGTGGGATCTTCCCAGACCAGGGCACGAACCCGTGTCCCCTGCATTGGCAGGCAGACTCTCAACCACTGCGCCACCAGGGAAGCCCAGAACTTTTTATCCTGAGTGTACACATGCCTTAAATGAATTGCCTTAAAGATATGAAATTCAACTCATGTTATACAGTGAATGAGAATAAACTGAATAGATATTTCTATTACTCTCTTTTCACAGTTTTTTTTTCCCCTTTGGGTCACCTACTTGGATTTCAGAGCAGTTTCTCTGGGGTTTGTGAGTGGAAACCCATTTATAAAAAGGGAACTATTTAAAATATAAACAAGGTTATTGAAAGATAAACCAGTCTTGTATATGACACTTGGATTTGCACTGGGGAGACCCACCAAATTCATACAAAAATAAGTCTTTTCTAAAATAAGAATATCAATAATCACCACTAATTTATTCCATTACGATTTAAACCTTATGGTCCATGTTTATGAGTTAACACTGAATATTCCTGCCATCTCCTTGTTCAGAATACAGTGCAGAGAAAAGGATCTGTATGCAACACTGAGCAGTTTTAAAAGGCAGTGGTCATGCTTAAAATGCACTGTAAAGGTCATTGCTTGAAAAGGAATAAATGTTGCATCCCAAGGTATACCTTCTTTGTTATCTCCGGAAAAGCTCTTAGATGCAATATCTCTGCAAGATTCATGGAATACCTAGCACCGTCTTCCACAGGGCAAAGTTCATTTTTTTGAAGTCCTCAATGTGTAATGATTTTCTTTTGGAAATCTGGGTTGCAGCAAGAAGCCCATGAGTAATCTGAAACAATCTTGAAAGGCTTCAAAAATTCCATTGTGCATTCTATAAAACACAAACAACTTACACAGAAATAATTTATTTGAGTACATCTAATTAGGCTTTATATACTGAAGCTAGGCATCAGCATTTGGAGTTGTATCAATGGGCTATTTCATTTATCGAGTTTGACAGTCTAAGTTCTTAACTAAAATGATAAATGACTTCCTTGCAGCCAAATGATACTTCACCTTGCAATTTCCCTCTCCTTTTAAATGTTATTCTAGCATGAAGGCAGAGATTGTTGTTCACAAATATTGTAAACATCTACCATTTGCTTTGTTCAAACTCAATAGTTATTTTCATGCAATTAGCATCTCATCTTCTGTCTATTTTTATTGGCAATGATAACATAATATTTTAAATATGCAATTTAGGAGAACAAATATAAGAATGGTTTAGCAACTTCTTTGGATAGTCCACACTCCAATGTTTTTCTGAGAGGAAGGAACAAGCTTTAGTCACTGTTTCTTTCAACAAATATTTATTTAAATGCTTTTGTGTGCCATACACTTTATTGGGTGCTATCACTGATGACTCAGCTTAACTGGGTTGAATCAAGAAATGTATCTCTCTCAGTTCTATCTCCCTTTCCTGTCTGTCTGTTCACAGGCATTTAGTATATAGCTTAGAACCCTAGAGATAGGTTTCGGAAGTTTTAACAAAGAGCTTTACAAAAAATACCTTGATGATTGGAAAAGCAAGAATAGAACACGCTACCTTCCTGATATTACATGTTATATATTTGTAGCAATAAACAATAAACCAGCAACATAGTGGAGAAGGGGAAGTCTGATCCAAAGGAAAACCAATTAAAGCTGTACACATGGGTAAGTAGAAGAATGAATAAAAAGGAAATCACTGTTTACAATGAGCAGGTGGTGGGTAGAAGCTGAGATATAAAGGAATGAAAAAGGAAAAAAATAGGATTCATGCTCTGCAGGTCTTGGAGTTAATGCTACAGCTACCTGCTGACCCAAACACAATGCTCATCCCACGGGACAAAGCGTATCAGGCCCAAGGCTGAAGTCACAAATACAGTACTGACTAACTCTCTGTCTGGGAACCTTAAAATCCAACAAGGTCATGGTAAGGTCAGACTGTTCTTTTTCCGGACAGGGCAGTGAGCAGGGTACACACTTAATTTGTTCACAGCTGTGAAATCCACTGAATGTTCCTACATAGTACAACCTGCCTGTGATGGAGATGATTTTTGGAAGCTCAACAAAGCAGGAATTACAGATCTCAGACCTGTCTGTTCATGATAGCAAGGGCTCCTACAACTGTTACCAAATATTAATAGATCCTACAAAGTGCATGTTCCTCTGATGGGGTGGGGAGAGGTACAGATTCATGTTATTCCAGCTATGTAAGTGGCAGGTGGGACTGGGTCAGATGGGTCACTGCCAAGAAGTAATGCCTCATTTGTGAGACTGGTACACTGCCCTTCTATAAATCATTCAGCAAGATAGGGGCTTATCCTTCACTTGTCTTTTCTCCTACTGTGAAGTGTCTGAATTTTTGCAATGGACAAATGGAAGACAGAAGAATAATAAAAGTGCTGCTTAGGATTCAAAATTTTACTGTTAAAGGGTTTTTTCCCCACAAGAGGAACGCAAGTGAATTATAATATCAAACACAGACATAAAGTGTACTATGTTCCAGACGCTGCTCTAAGAGCCTTACAAATAATAACTGCTTTAATTCTCCCAACAGGCCTCTGAGGTGTATACAAATGAAGAAATTAGTAATCAGCAGAGGTGACATTTAAACCCATGGAGGTTGGCTCCAAATTTTATGTTCTTAAACATGGTATTGTACTGATACTCTAGGTATAGAAGTAGAAATAGAAACAGAAAAGTGTTAGAAGTACAGGTACATTAGTTACGAATCTTGACCACAAACAAGATAAAGAGACGGGCTAAGAGAACCTGTAGGTTGTGAGAGTATGAACACAGAATCAACAGGAGGCTGGGGATGCGGAAGAACTCTGGAGGGACAAAAATTAGGAAGCAGGGAGAACAATAGCTGTTTCATAGCCATTGCTTCTGAGATGATTAAGCAACTTTTATCCTGGACACGCACCTCAGCTAAAGATTCGAAGTCCCAGAACTGTCAGAGTTTAGACCATGTGCCTGCCCACTGGTTAGAGGGTCTCGGAGAGGAGGATTTGTCTCCTTTTCTTCCATATCAAGGAGTTGATTCTGGAATTATATTTCTCCTATCACTAATGAGACAGAGGACTTTCTCAAAAGGAAATAAAGGTTGTTATTAGCAAGGGGAATGAATACTGGGCCAATACAATCCAGATGTTCTCCACAATGGACAATTCGACACATGACTTAAAAATTAAACATTTCAATCTTTTTAAGTGCTCTGCACAAAGCTGGATGGTGTATAGGTGCAGCTCAGCATGGTATAATTGTGGAAAAAGAATCAAACACACTCAATGGATGAATTATTTAATCTGTTTGACCTGGTTTTCTCATTTATAAAAGTGTTAGTAATTCTATCTATTTCATGGATTTGCTGTGGGGATTAAGTTAAGTAACATGTGAAGTGTCTCTATTAGTATGCTTCCAGTAATTGTTATTTCTTTCCTTCTTAGGTTCAATTTCTGAGTCCTCAAATGCTATTCAATTTAATAAAAATAGCTACCTTTTATTGGACATTGTTTATGCACTCTGCCAAAGTTTTCAAACACTGTGTCTTGCTTTAACCTTACAGATGGATGAAGATGGGTTCTATCATACTCATTTACCGATGGAAAAACTGAAGCTTAAAGAGGTCAGTTGCTTTTTCTAGTGTTATGTTGCTTGTAAGCACTGAGATACAAACCTAGATCTATTCCTAAAGTCATTCTTAACTCCCCACCACACCATCTTAGACTTTTAAAAAAACAAAGGAAGAGATTGTAATACTGTAGCACAGGATGATATCAATATTTTAGCATTTATTTGCTATATTTCTGAAATTCCCACATAACTCATTATTTCACTTAAAATAGTATTCACAGTTTACTAAAATCGGTGAACCTGAAAGACTAGTGAATTTTAAATATAAAGCTTATAAACAAAAATCACATAAAAACTCAATTTGTAATAATATAAGCATGTTATATTCTAAAATAAATTAGATTGGACAAACCTAACAAAAAGCTATTTAAAAAAGAATCACACACTAAACACACAAAGAAAATTTAGTCATACAGAATTGAAAATGTAATCTCATCATTATGTCCTTAACAAAGTATAATTATTTTAGAGTTGAGACATGGACATATTTTGGACAAAATGTTCAGCTGCTGAAAAAGCTATTTCTAATTTTAAACTAATCTAGTAAATTGAGGTACAAGCTAACTTGAGACATTTTTCTTTGACTCCATCTTAAAACAACGGGCCTTCCTGTGTTAGAACTTTAGAATGCAAATACATTGACAAACTGGGATTCAACAGAAATTCCAGGTACAGGTGAGTTTTATTTTCTCTTTCTCTCAGTTTCAGGTTGGTTTTATGGGAATGAAATACAGGGTGGAAAAATGGAAGGAAACTCCTAGGTCTCCAAAGATTTTGTTGAGAAATCACCAACCCACATGGTCTTGGCAGCTGTCTTGACTATATCCTTGTGTTAAGCACAGGGAGATTGTTGGTGGGGCAGTTATGTCCTGTTTGGCCAGGCTAGTTTGACTGAGACCAGAGGGGGTACTTCTAGCCCTGTAAGAACTGCCTATTCACTTGTGTCTCCTAGGCCACTTCTTTCTTTTAAGAGGAGGAAGGGTTTGCCCTGAGGTCAGATAATATTTTCATAATTTTTTCTCTGGAGTCCTGGTCACCTGGCTCTTTATTTCCACTTCAAGAGCCTCTCTGCAGCTAGTGAGCTGAACTTTTGATCACTTCCCATTACCACAGTCCCACCCAGAGTTAGTGACATTTTAGGTAAGGAGGACAATGGGGACAATGGTTAGCCCAGAAGAGCCAGTATGGATGCCTGGGTTAAATTTGAGAGTCTCATCTTATCCTCCTTTTTGAACAGGGGTAGCTGCCATGGGGCAAAACTATATTTTCAGGTGAGGTACCCGGGACATGCCTGACCTCTTCAGAAAAATTTGATCTGCATTACTGATTGGTTACTAAAATATCAGTATTTTATCCACAAATAATGCTTGATTTCTGCCTTTAAAATATGCACTAGGTAGTTGAAATGATATTACAATTACTAATTACTTTGATTTATGATTGATGCCTTTCATTCAACCTCCCCAAACAAATAAACAATTAATAACAAACAAACAGATGAGATACATATGGCAGTTTTAGATGCTTTTCTAACCATGCACAAATCTAAAATCTCTCCCTTGAATGCATATTCTCTCTTTTGTTTTTAAATAATAGGATTCTTTGACAACTTGAAATCTAGAAACAGTTTAGTGAAATAGCTTTCCTTCACCAGGTATAGCTTTGGATATTATTGGCCCTGTATTCTGGATCTCAACATTTTTGAAGAGAACGCTGAGATTTATATCTTATTTATGTTAGAATAGACACAACATTCAGTCACCTGAGGCAAAAGTTCAACTCACACAAGTGATTGAAAGTATTGATGTCAGCCCAGATCTTTATAAATAAATGCTGAACTTCTATTTGCCTGATGTGGCCTATCACCCTTCTAAGGCAAGTATAGCTAGGTAAAGTTGACAACCACTTTAATAACTGTTTGATGCTGCCCTATGTAAAGCATCATTAAACTTGTAAGTGATGGGCCAGGCAGAAGGGGATACATGGCATCTGCTATACAGAAACCATGCTGTCCAGCAAAAAGTCCTCGGCACCCTTGCATCTGATTCTTTCATGTGTTTGCCAATTTCATGTAAGCCCCAAAAGATGAAATGCAGAAAACTCTATATCATCCATATTCTATAAGGATAATAGGGCCATAGAAAGTTGAGTAGATGCATTATTTTCTTCAGAAAATATTTTGCTGCAATGACTTGGTTTACACTTATAAAAAGGAAAACCACTAACTGAGAGAAAAACACATTTTTATCATAAGTGAAATTTCTTAAACAGTTTATTGAACATTGAAAGCCCCTAACAATTATATATGCCTTTCCTTCTTTGTACTTTAGAATCGTATCTGCTGGAAGAAGCATTCTTGTTTCCATTGATTCAAAATTTAGGAGTTAAGCTTGAAAAACCTGGAAATATAGGATGAATCAGTGGAGGATTTAACAGGTCACTCCTTTCTATCTTAGGTAGTTACATAACCATCTGTGAAAACTTGAATTTATCAGCATTTTTATTAAAGTAACAACATGAAGATTGGAAGGCGTGTACTTTCACTCCTAACAGAGAAGCTTTGGCAAGATAAACTTTTCAAGGTAGACATACATTTTAAGGATGGCTGATAACTTCAGAGACATGAAAATGTTTTCAGTTATTCATTCAGAAAATGAATTGTGTTGGTGGTCTTATAAATGTATACACAGTTGTTGCGTTATCAGCTACATAGTCAAGGCATCCACCTAGTTGGCTGTATTTGTGAATAAGCAGATCTACTGTAGCGAGGTACATGTGTGTGTGAATGTGTGTTTACCAACATGTTCTGCTTAATTAGATTTTACACAGTAAATGATAACCTGGAAGACAGCCAGATATAGAATGAAGAATACTTTGCTTAGGAAATGAAAACCTATAATTTACCCATAATTCTGACACTGACCTTACATGTAGTCTTAGGCAAGACACCTAGACTTTTAAAACATTAATTTCTTAATTTTGCCATCCATAAATTGTGTTAATAATATTTGTTGTCTTAGTCTTTCAGGGATATTGTAAGGGTCAAATAAAGTAATATATGTAAAAGTGTTTTTAATCATTTATTGCTATTATATAGGTTTTAAAAGATTTAACTAAAAACATTTTTCTTTTAAGCTATTTTGAAGAAACTTTTTCTAAAGCATATTTCTCAGCAGTCACAGATTAGTAAATAGGGTACTGTCAACATGAATTTCAGCTGAAGACTGGAAATTGTTATTTGCTTTGTAGGCTATATCCCCACATGACTATCTTAGGTCTGGTTCCCAGTAAGTGAGCCTGAGGTAGGGATTCTTGTACTAGTGATTTATTGAGGGAATGTGGAAAGCAGAATCAACAAAGGAGTGGCTTCACTTCAGGTTTAGCTTCAGACTGGAGCATAAATGACAATGGAGAGTTGTGTCACAATGAGGCAATGGAACTGGTCTTTTGTACCTCCATATCAATCAGTCATTGGCTGGAGGCCACCCCAGGGTTGGCATAACCTCAGGGGCAATTCTCAACTGCCTCAATCATAGTCTATGTTAAGGAGACTTCCAAATGATGAGGGCAAATTCTCAAGAGTAGGGTACACCTGCAAACTATTAGCAGCCAACCCATGCGGCAGCTAAGGATGAGGGCACCTGGATGGTAAAGGGGATCTGATTGGACCACCAACAGCTTCTACTTCATTGTACAACATGCCATCGTACACCCAGAAAACACACTCTGACCACTCCTTATATATAGTACATATATAGCTCATTCTTACCCTCCAGGTATATCAGTTTTACTCAAACTTTTAGCATTCTACTTTCTGCTTTCTAGAATGTGTGATAAATCAATGTCATTCTAGACAGTGATGCTCTCTGGATGGTGAAGTAGTTAATATCTCTGTCAATAAAATTGTGGCAAAGAATCAAAAAAGGACTGTGTGTTTTGTCAACTGAAATTATTAAAATATTCTTTGTTATTGCAGAGAAAAAAATGCCTTCCCAAAAGAGTGGTGTAACATGTGTCAGAGATTGTGTCATCTTTTTTTTTTTTTTTTTTTTAGAAAAGAGGTCCTATCTGGAATAGCAGCCATAATTGTAAATACCATTTGATTAAGTTTAAATCACTACCTACCATCCTCCATGCCTCACTGAGCTCTTGCTCTGATCATAATCAAGTATTACAAATATCCATATTCCTGAATCTTTCAGATACTTTCGGTGACAATAATTTCTGTGATCCCCTCAAAGATATGGCATTGCTTTTGTAATTTCAATAATATAATAATATCAAATTTCATTTTTTTAAAATTATTTCAGTAGGGAGGGGGAACTTTAGGGACTTCCACATTACTCTTTCAAAGGTAGAATGGGATAAAGTTAATCCTTCCACCTGAACTCTCTAATCCCCTTACCAGTTTTTACTTTTCTCTGTGGAACTTATCATTACTCAAAGTTTTTATTTTGAGTCTATTTATTGTTTGTCCCTACCCACAGAATTCTAAGCTCCATGAGGGCAGACACAATTGTTTTGTTCACTGCAGTTTTGCCAGCACCTAGAAGAGTACTGCACATAGAAGACACTTAGTAAATATATGTTGAATTAGTTCCTTACTATAAATTTTATGAAGAGACTTCTGGATTGACATTTATTCAGCATGGACTAACTTTGAGCAGGCTTCAGGAAACCAAACAAGGAATAAATAATTGAAAGTCATCCAGTCTCTCAAACTCTGATACCAACACCTGAAAAAGTTTAGATGCATACATATCATTAATTTCAGCACAATCTACATTTATATTATTTCCTTGTTATTCTAAAATAAAGAGAGTCAGTTCCCATATAGAATCTCCAGATTTTAAAAGGTATAAATAAAGAAAGTCTTAATTTTATGGTGTTCAGTAAATCTTCTTTCCCATGTTTTATTTTATAATTGATTTCTAAGACTTACTAGAATTCCACTCTAGGTACATGTCTGTGGTCAATGAAGAGAGATAGAGATGAGCTTAAAAAAATTTGTCTCCCTTTACATAATAAATCTCTCAGAAAGAGGATCACAGAGTCTTTAAAATAGCCAAAACAACCTTTATCAGACAAAAGGAAGAATGCTTCAGCTGGCATCAAAGGTTCAGGTGATGGCATACTAAAGGCTTTGGAAATATTTAAAAGCTTCTAAATTTCTCTAATTTTTTCGTTCTTTTCACCTTCTTAAGGAAGATGTTTTATTTTCCCCTCGTAAATACCTTGTGAGTTTAGCTGAAACTTAAGTTCTTCCCGTGCAAGGTCAAACTTTGCATTTGTTATTTAGCTGTCTTAATCATGTCGCTATAAGATATAAGTGATGTGTCAGTACAATGATCAAAAGTCCATAAGCTTCCGTTTTTCATGTGCTGTGCATTTAAAGATATAAGTTTGTTATTCCTTCTAAGCTGTCTAAATACCACTAGAAGTAGGCCCACTCGCCACCACCACAGTCTCTATTTTCCTTATGCCCTTTAAGGACTATTCTCTAAAGCTTTAACTTCATTGGATACTTCATTCTGCTGTCCACAACTGATCATTTTATTAACTTCCTTGCATACTAAGTGCTTATTCATTAAGAGCTAGTTGAATTTTCACTGCTTTCATCCTAACTGGACAAGATAACCAATTCCAGATTTAACTATTTTCCTGAAATTTGGCACCTCTAATGACTCCTAGTACTGACACAAATTTTATTAGTCATCATTCTGGTAGCTCATAATACAGAGATGTCTCTTTAACTTAACAGAAAACAGTTGTGTGAAATGGTATCAAGTAGCACATGGAATTAATTAGAAGGATGGAGAATTGGTTCAGGCAGAAACTAGGTGGGCCCAGTCTTGCCACGTGAACAATCACACCAGGATGCTATCGTCACGCTGTCTACAGCTTTCAACCCTAGGCATTTGGTGCAATGGCACCAGACTCTGCTGAATCTGAGCACAGACCACGATGTCACTGAATTATTAACTGTGCCATTCCATTGTATATATGTACCACATCTTCTTTATCCATTCCTCTGTTGATGGACATTTAGGTTGTTTTCATGTCCTGGCTATTGTAAATAGTGCTGCAATGAACTGACTTTAAATTCAGTGAACAAACTCGCTTTAAATTAAGGATTTATTGTCATTACCTTAGCAACAGCTATGCAGATGGAGCATGGAATAGGGAATTCAGAGACCTGAGTTTATTCCCAAACTCACTTCAAATTTCTGTAGGTCTGTGATACAAAGGCATAGAACAATTCCAATCTTGAAGCTTTGACGAAAGATTTTGCATATACAGGTAACAGACAAAAATTGCAAATATGTAAATGTCTTCTGATATCTTAAAATAAAGGTAATTTTGAGTTAAAATTGGTGGTGCATGTGTCTTTTTGAATTATAGTACATATATACAAGGGGATATTACTCAGCCATAAAAAGGAACAAAATTGGGTCATTTGTAGAGACATAGATGGACTTATAGACTGTCATACAGAGTGAAGTAAGTCAGAAAGAGAAAAACAAATATCATATAGTAACATATATATGTGGAATCTGAAAAAATTGGTATAAACAATCTTATTTACAAAGCAGAAATAGAGACACAGACATAGAGAACAAATGTGTGGATACCAAGGGAGAAAGGGTGGGATGAATTGGGAGATCGACATTGACATATATACACTATTGATACTATGTATAAAATAGATAACTAATGAGAACCTCCTGTATAGTACAGGGAACTCTACTCAATGCTCTGTGGTGACCTAAATGGGAAGGAAATCCAAAAAGAGGAGACATATGTATACATACAGCTGATTCACTTTGCTATACAGTAGAAACTAACACAACATTGTAAGGCAAATATACTCCAATAAAAATTTTAAAAAGATAATAGTGCCATTGATGTCATTAAAAATAATCTTTCTTTTTTTCCACATCTTTATTGGAGTATAAATGCTTTACAGTGTTGTGTTAGTTTCTGCTCATACAACAAAGTGAATCAGCTATATGTATACATATATCCCCATACCCCCTCCCTCATATAGAACCCTATACCTTTGGGTCAAGCTCTCAGGTTTCACAGTCTTGGTGGGAACATCCCCTTGGTCCTGTACTTTAACTTCCAGGGGTTGGGAAAATGTGTTATCCTTCTAAGTTGACTTCTTTAGGAGATAAAACTTTGCATTCTGTCTTGGAATTCCTTCACAAATAGTGAGGAACCCAGTGTGACAAAATTGAATACAATAACCCTGGTAAATGCTGAAGTTGAGTTTCAAAGAAGTCAAAAGATATAATCTCAGTAAAGCAGATAATATGTGACACAGGTGAAGGCTAGAGTCCAGATTTTCCTGATTCCAAGTCCAGTGATAATTTTGCTAGATTAGGTCATTTCTGAGGTTTGACTGACTTAACCAAGGAATGATTAACAGACTTCCCCACAATACATATATATATACATACAGGAAGGCTGCTGCCTATAACTGCAGTCACGTATTAAAATATAAAGTGTTAAAAACTTGTTACCTCAAGCAAATAGTTTCGCCTTTCTCTATCTTTAACATGGGGCTCGTAAGGTCTATTTGCCAAGTGAACAAGTTGTTATAAACTCTACAGTATAACACTCTATTTATATACGGAATGTTTTTAACCTTATATATGATAGTGTCAACAGGAACAATTTGTAATATAGCTCTAAACATTCAGCCAAGATTCAGTTTGGCAGTGCTTGTTTCTGAAATACTGAAATGTTTCCATCCTACTGACCGAAGTCACGTATGTGTCTTCCTACTCCCTCCTCAACCTTTCCAAGAAAAATGCATCATTTTAAGGAATAACAATTAGTCTGCAGGGATCCTCCATAATCCTTCTTGAATGCAATGGTCAGTGTCCATTCTAACTGGTGTATGCCTACTGAATTCATTGTTAATATTTTGATATTCTCATATTCATTTTGTATATCATATACATATGCATATAAAATATATATTATAATATATATACACACATACCTGTATAAAATATAATATCATACTACATGATACACATATGTGTGCATATATACACATATATGATAAATTATTACTCATCATCAACTCATAATGTAGACAATGAAGAAGGAAAATAATGCATTTGAGGAGCAATTGGCTTAGGAATTCTATATTTCTTTTTTTCTGTGGTTGAATTATATGGTGTTGACTACTTACATTGATCCAATTAGTTTTCTAATTGTTCCTCTTGGATCCACTCAGCCCAAGATAAAAATCATTACTGAACTGTGAGCCTTGTGGAAGAATATGAAGATTGTAGCTCTTGCAAGAAGTACTGGTCCTTGAACAACACCCTGTCAGTGCAGAGTTGTATCTTCCTATTTTCAGATTGATTTTCCCAAGTTAGCCACAGCAAGTTAAGGGACATCTGCCATTATTACCACAGCTTTCTGTTATAAGCAGTAAAAGATGTCACTGATTATACACATGGCATCATGTTCTCTGATTCTGGGAGGGCAGGGAGAGAAGAAGCATCCTTACCTGTAATTTTATCTGCATTTATAATTTAAATGAATCTTTGTATCTAGTTATCTCCCCTTTCCATAAACACATTAATCCATAAGTGAAATAGGCAGCTGCCAATATTAGTATTATTTGGAGTAAGAGGGACAGTGGGCTGAAAATACCTACACACCTCTCTATTGGGCCATGAAACTTGAATATTCTGTTAGATGACCAAGACTGTATCTGTTAAAATACTCTAAATAGAAGAAATCTCATCCCTCGCACTCCAGGCTTTGGACAGTTTATGGAAGATGTTGTCAATAGCAATCATTTGTCACCATATGAGTTGTATTCTTGGTATAATCATGATAAATGATATTAAACAAGACTTCATTTTGAAACGGGCAATATGACAATCTACTGAGAAGCAAATAACCAATGGACCAGTTGCTCTAGTCCTGGTACTACACATTCCCACCTTTCTTACCCTTTATCTGACTATTCTTTGTTCTCTATGGTCCTGGACATTGTAGATGCAGATATTAAAAACACTGATGGGAGAACCTGGAGCAAGATGGCAGATTAAGAAGCTTCAGGATCTTTTTCCCCCATGGAAATATCCAATAAACAACTAGAGACTGATTAATGTGACTTTGTAGAGCTCTGGAAATCAGTCAGGAATCTGCAGTAGCCAACTGAGCACTCAATCAAGAAAGAGTCACATTCACAGTGGTGCAATATTCTGTGGCATTTTTGCTCACCCTTGCTCCACTCCCTCCTGCAGAGCACAGAGTGGTTTGAAGGAAATAGCAGCCCAACCAGGTTACCTTTTGAAACCTTGAGAGAGCAAAATGAGCCTAATTTGCAGTGTTCTAACCTGTTTGGGGGCTTCCTGATTGGTCTTTGTGTCATGTAGCTCAGGATCAAATGTGGCACAGATCAGATGTCTGGCTGGGAAAAGACTCCAGAAGCTGACATGGCTTATGAAAATCTCTCAAGAGGGTTAAAGACCCGCAGATGCCTGGGGCAAGAGACTATTGATTGGGAAATACAATAGAACAGCTAAAGCCCCAAGAAGAAGCAGGGGTGAGAATTCTAGGGAAATTAAGACACCTAAATGCAGCTGTGTATACCAGGGAACTGGTGGAAAGCACATATTAAGGCCCAGGAAGAACACATGCTCAGAAAAGGCCTGAGAAAATTTTAGCATTTACCCTGGGCTGATGTCAAGTCTCAGAACATGCCCTGCTAATTAGTGAAGATCTTCCCCTGTATGAATTTCTTGGATATGACACCAAAAGCACAGAAACTAAAGAAAAAATATAGATAAATTGGACTACATCAAAATTTAAAACTTTTGTGCATCAGAAGATATTATCAACAGAGTGAAAAGCACCCCACAGAATGAGTGGAAATATTTGCAAATCATATCTGATTAAGGGGTTAATATCCAGAATATATAAATAGCTCCTACAACTCTACAAAAGAAACCAAGCAGATTTAAATTGAGCAAAGCACTTGAATAAACATTTCTCTGAGGAAGATATACAAATGGTCAGTAAGCACATGAAAAGATGCACAATATCCTTAGGGAAATGCAAGTCAAAAACCACAATGAAATACCACTTCACACCCATTAGGATGGCTAGTATTAAAAAAAAACCAAACAAACAGAAAATAACAAAGTGTTAACAAGGATGTGGATAAATTGGGACTTTTGTGCATTGCTGGTTGGAATGTATTATGGTGCAGCTATGGAAAACAGTATAGGGGTTCCTCAAAAAATTAAAAATACCATATGATATTTACAATATGATCTAGAAATTCTACTCTGGTAATGTATCCAAAAAGTTAAAGCAGGGACTCAAACAGGTATTTGTACACCTATGTTTATAGCAGCATTATTTGCAATAAACAACAGTTGGAAATAAACCACATGCCCATCAACAGATGAATGGGTAAACAGAGTGTGATATACACTTACAATGGAATATTACTTAGCCTTATAAAGAGAATTCTGACATGCTGCAACATGGATGAACCTTAAGGACATTACGCTAAGTGAAATGTCAGTCAGAAGAAGACAAATAATATATGTTCCTACTTCTATGAGGTACCTAAGGTGGTCAAATTCATAGAGACAGAAAGTAGAATGGTGTTTGCCAGGAGCTGGGTCCAGAGAATGGGGAGTTATTGTTTCCTGGGTACAGAGTTTCAGTTTGGGAAGATAAAAATGTACGGGAGATGGATCATGTAGATGTACTTAATGCCACTGAACTGTACACTTAGAAATGGTTAAAATAGTATATGTTACATATATTTTATTACCAAAAAATAAAAATAAAAACTTTGCTGATAGTGTGAACTCTACCTGGTCTTGAAGACAAGTTTGTATTAACCTGTGTGATCCTGATTACAAAAGTAATGCCATAAGCAGAGGAAAAAAACACAAGGAAGAAGAAAATCAGCTTAGGAAAATTACAGACATGTGGGGTAAATAGTGAGTAATTAGACTGGAAATATGTGCACAGGCCAGAAAATGAAACTATAAATTATACCAAGGAGGTAAGATCTTAACCTAAATGTAGTGGTAGGTTACTGATAGATTTGAAGTAAAGGAAACATGATCAGATTTTGAAGTTAGAATTATCAGTCTGGGAGCTTTATGGAATAAGATGTTCAACAGACAACACTAGAGGTATGAAGGCCCATGGAAAGTTATTACAGTATTCTTGGGAGAACATGATAAGCATGGAGGGAAATGAGGGGACTTGATATTTAAGAGATAGATCTACAGGCTGTGGAACATGATTAGATCAGAACTTGGGATAATAGAGGAGGATGAGAGTAGATGATTCTAGTTTCTAGTTTAATCCACCAGATACAGTTTTATCTTTCACCAAGATAATGAATCAAGAGGAAGAATATGTATAAAGTTCAAACTTGTTGAGATAAAGAGGATAATGATTTATTTAGGTTTAACTTGGACCTTCTAAAGATTGAGGGACTTTGTGAGACATTCAGGGTGAGATGTTTATTGGGAAGTTTATATGTGAAACTTTGGAGGGTTACCTATTTTAATGATATATTTTTGCCAGTTACCAGTTCACAAGTAGTAGCTGAAATAATGAGTATGTATTTAATCATCAAGGGAAAGTATAAAATGAGAGCATACTAATAAGGACAGAATCCTTGAGAACACCTGCATTAAAAAAAAAAAGTCTCTATAAATCCTCAATAGTTAAGGCAGTGTGGTGCTGATACTTTAAAAAACAAACAAACAAACAAAAAAGAAAACAAATCAAAACACCTAGTGGAACAGTATAAAGTCCAGAAACAGAATCAAATACTCAGTGAAACTTTAGTATATGATAAATGTGAATCTCAAAAAAAGTGTAAAGGGGGATAGACTTTTAAATAAATTGCACTGGACCACTGGATAGACCTCTGGAAAAAATAGAGCTGGATCCTATGTTTCAATGTTCTCTCAGCTTCAGGTCCCTTCTTGTACCCTTTGCTCTGCAATTCTGGGCCTCAGATTTGTAAACAAGATTTATGCTTTACCAGGTGCTTCATGTTAGGTCATATCAAAGGGATCAGGTGGGGGGCACCAGGGGAGACTAGTATGCAGGTGGAGGAGAGAAGGGACACACTTTTTTTTTTTTAACCATTTATTTTAATATCACCCTGGCAATAGCTCTTTCCCTGGCACTTGGGACCCATCATTGCTTCTTTGGGCTATTTTAGAGTCAGATTTATTGAGTTTTGTCAGGGGTACCAGCTATAGAGATTTGAATCCAGATGTACAGAATCTATCCTCTAAATTCCTAGGTTCTGATAACCCCACCTAAACTCTTCTCTTTGTATCTTCAGGTCTAGGCTTAGTAGCTGCTTCCTGCAATCATTATTTGTTACCTCAGTGTTTCATTTATTGTTTTACTCTTCAACCTCTGTGTAACCATCTTTCTCTAGTATTTTTTTAATTAAAAAACGTCTTTTTGTTTCTGGTTATGGCATGTAAAAGTTTGGAAGTCACCACTCTGTCCTAGCAACAAGTAAAAAGCTGAACAAACTAAAAAAAATCAACAACTCTTCTTATCCGTAAGTGAAGGTCTTAGAGTCACAAGGAAAACCACTGCCCCCAAAATTGTAGAGACCCACAGGCAAATACACAGAATCACAACTTGTTTGGTCATTGCATAATGATAAAGGGATCAAGTCTCCAAGAAGACATAACAAATCTTAATGAGTATTTACCTAACAATCCTTAATGTGTGTTTGCCTAACAACAGAATATCAAAATACATGAGGTAAAAACTGATAGAACTGCAAGAGGAAATAGATGAATCCATCATTGTAACTGGAGACTTCAATACCCCTTTATCAGAAATGGATGAGTCTAGAAGGCAGAAAATCAGTAAGGACATAGTTAAGCTTAACAGTACTATCAATCCCCTGGATATAATGAACATGTATAGATTGCTTCATCTAACAGCTGCAGAATACACATTTTGATCCATTTTATATGAAATATTCCCCAATATGATCACATTCTGGGCCATGAAACACACCTAAATAAAGTTAAAAGAATAGAAATCATATAGTATCTGCTCTCAGATTACAATGGAATTAAACTAAAAACCAAAATACCTGGTGGAAAATCCCAAAATATATGGTGATTAAACAACACACTTCTAAGTAACACATGGTTCATAAGAGAAATCTCAATAGAAATTTAAAAGTATGTGAATTCAATGAAACTGAAAATACAATTTGTCAAAATCTGTGGGATGCATCAAAAGCAGTGCTTAGAGGAAAATTTATTGAATACATTTAACACATATACCAGAAAGAAGAAAGATCTAAAATCAAAAATCTAAGTTTCCACCTTAGGAAAGTAGGAAAAGAAGAGTAAATTAAATCCAAAAAGTAAGCAAAAGAAGAGAAATAATATGGAATAGGGTAAAAATCAATGAAATCAAAACATAAAATCAATAAAGAAAGTCAATGACCTCAAAAGCTGGTTCTTTGGAAAGATCAATAAAATCTATAAGCCTCTAACCAGGCTAACTAAAAAATTTTTAAATGACACAAATAACTAATATCAGAAATGAAAGAAGGAACATCATTACAGATCCCAGAGACATTAGAAGAGTAATTAAAGAAAACTATGAACAACTCTATGGCTAAAAGAATACTATGAACACCTCTATGGCTACAAATCTGATACCTGGATGAAATGGAACAATTCATTGAAAGACATAATCTGGCAAAACTCACACAAGAAGTAGACAATCTTAATAGGTTTATATCTAGTAAAGAATTTGAATCTACAATTGCTAGCTTTCAAAAAAGAAAGCACCAGGCCAGATGGGTTCACTAATAAATTCTACCGGACATTTAAGGAAGCAGTTATACCAATTCTCTACAACTTCTTTCAGAAAATAAAAGTCGAAGGAATATCCTCTAATTAATTCTGTGAGATCAGCATTACCCTAATACCAAAACCAGATAAAAAACATTAGAAGAAAGGAAAACAACATACGAATATCTCTAATGAACATAGATGCAAAAATACTCAAAAATTATTAGCAAATTGAGTCCAAAAATGTATAAAAAGAATTACGTATTACTACCAAGTGGGATTTATTCCAGGTATTCAAGGCTGATTCAAAGTTTGAGAATCAGCACTGGGACATAACTACTAAAAGAGAGAAATTAAGGTAAATATTTAGAAACTATTAATTTGAAATTGACATGGCATCCAACATCTGGTCATTTTTCTAGTAATTCATTTCCATTGCATTTCACAAAATTAAACATCAGCTATAAATTGAAATTAAAAAAAAATCCTTACCCTTCATCACACAGAGTTTGAGAAGTACTGGATTAGATTTAGGATCTGTAGTCATGGGAAAATCCAGGTGACTCAAGGTGAACAGGGATGGTGGCGAGGACTCAGATGTGAGCAGGAGAGGCCAGCACGGGGTACATGACAATGTGTAATAAAGGATAGGTCTGCAGAATCTGGGGAAGACTGAGAGGGCAATTCGGGAACCAGATACCAGGCCCTCTCCCCCAGTGATCATAAAGTGTTATCAATGCAGACTATTGTTTTCAATATCTTTATATAGGAACCGAAAAAGTAAGGATTACAGTAGAACACCTGTCTTCCTCTTTTCTGGCTACCATGTGGAAAGAGCTTCCCTAACACACCACTGCTGATCTCTCTGATTCTCTACTCAGGAGAGGAGGAGCAATTTCTTTTGGAGCTTGGGGGGAGAAACTGGGCATGCGTCTTTTTCTGTTTGGAGAATCACCCTCAAGAAACACACCTACAGATCCCAGGAACATTAAAAGGAAAAAAAAACTGGACACAATTCTTTTGTGCTGTGATTTTGAAGGTATAGTTTCTCCAAGGGGGAAGCCTCTGATTTACGCTGCCCCTACAGGTAAGTCTATCTCATTCGTGCATAAAGTGTTATCAAGTCAACTCAGCCAACAGACATAAAGTCATATTCTCCGGGATCATCAGCTTAATAAGTAATAGAGGTGATTATTTGTATCTGAATTTGTCAGAGTCTTGTATCTATCTTTTGATTAATCTAGAAAAAAGAAATATCTTTAAGCAGTTCATGGATCAAAAATGTCTGGAAACTACTGCCTTAAAATGAGTCATAAATGTTTATGCTTCTTTTCATGAGTTCACTTAGCTTCTACTGATAAGATGTATGCAATTTCCATAACTTTGTGCTTTCACAAGTGGTTAGCCTTATACTATAGTTTCCTCCCAGTGAATTATCTGTCAAATAGAACTAATCAAATTCCAGGTTTGCAAAATTGTAACTTTGTGGCTAATAAGTAGCACTTTGCCAGCAGAAAGAAAAAAGTGCTCAGAAGTAAGAGTTATACATTCCTTAATAGGAGCAATAAATTTCTGAATTCATATGGTCATTTCTTAGCAGGATGAAAACTAAAGCTATGCATTCATGGTATCACTAAAGTATTTGCTTTATAGCTAATGATAAATCTCCATTTTGCATCATTCATAGACTCAGTGAGTTGCTATACCTTTGTGAATTGACATACTTTCCCAAACTTACTTATTAAAATTTTATTTCATGTTTGATCCAATTCTTCACAATTGAATTACAGACTATATTTCTTTTTCCTAAGATATAACTAGGTTTTAAAAATGTATTTTAATTTTTGGATGCTATCTGATAGACATCGATGTTTTTTGAACTTTATACGCCATGTGTTTCCCTTAAATACCATAATGTGACTATCTATAGAAATAGTTGGTTCATTAGGAAAAATAATCTGTCAGACTCAAGAAGCTGCTTCCTAAAAATCTTCCAGCATTAATGCCCTTTTCACTAAACCAAGCATAAAGGAATGGAAAGTGTTTTTCTAATTTTTTTTATGTTTTTGTATAATTACTGGCAAAGAGAATATACTCATAGAGGTCTATAGATAATTAAGAGGCAGCCTTATGAATTCAGAATTAGAGGAAAGCTACAATAGGATATAAATGAAAAGACAAGTACCCTCTAAGACTCCATTATATAATAGAAAAAAAATTTGGTTATATTTTATAGTAGTTTGACCACATTATCCATTCATTCAACACTCACTGAATACTTACTGTGAACAGCATTGATAATACATCATGGTTATTGCCTTGGAAAAACATATGATAAATTACAGACACAAGATAAATAAACATACAATTTAGATATGATGTAATAAATATTACAGAGGAATAAAACACTGTGAAAGCACAGAGAAGGCAGGATTTAATTTTCCTTGAGTTTACATAGTAAGGTGATATTTGATTTGGGTCTTGAAGAATGGATATTGGTTTCTCAGAAGAATAATTTCTGTAAGTGGGTTTTTTTTAGTAAGTGTATCATTTCAAAAGTTATGTGTGTTATGGAAGCCATGGGAAACGTTTCCCATGTGACTTGAGATAAGGAGAGAGGGATGTTTGAAGTTAGATATGGAGAGAAAATTTGGTGCCAGATGGGAATATCTTATATTGGAATTCATTCAAGTGTGGAGTCAAAGAAATTTTAATGCATGAACATAAAGTGGCCACACCTTTCCTTTAAAGATAATTTTGTCAGCACTGAAGATGATGGAGGAAATTAGAGATGAGCAACTTGTTGGGAATTCTGATAGGAAAATTTTACAAGTGTTCAAATAACAGATGATAAGATGTTGACATAAATATGGTCAGTAGGCATGAAACCAAGGAACTTGTCTTCAAAAATACATTGATAATTGTATAAATATGAGACCTTAGGGAGAAAAGTAAAGATATTGAGAGGTCTAAAAATCTTTTCCTGCAGAGCCTAGAAAAAGTTTAGCTTTGAGAAGAGAAAACCAAAGATATTATTTTCAGATCACATGGAGGTATGCAATATTTGTGACCATCATAATGCAAATAATAAAATAATTTAAAACTGCAATCAGATAGAATACTTTATAGTCTTACACAAAAAGTCTAAAAGTAGGCATGCGCCTTCACAATAGGTATATATTTAGCTGGGAAGCAATCTGAATATTATGCATCCCACAGAAATGAAAGGATGATAAAATTTGAAACACAAGCAGAATATACAGGTAGCTGAGTGAATATAAATAAAAAGAACAGAGCAGAAATGTAGTATAACTGGCATGACAGTCCTTTCCTGGCAGTAAATAAATAGAAGCCAGCATCTTGCAGGATATTGTAAAGCAAACAAAAATTCCTCGGTTGTATAGGTGATATACATTAAACTTAAAATGGACTTTGAACAGTTGCTAATATATACACTTTTTTAAGAAAGAGTGGTAAGGCCTGAAAAAAAGACATAATATCCTATCATAGATTATAACTGGATTCAAGAAACATGATAGCAAAAATGTGTAAAACAAAAGAAAGAAAGAAATAGATGGAGACAAAGGCCATTCCTTGGTTGTTTCTAGTTAAGGATCCACATGAGAAAGAATCAGAAAATTGAACGACTGACAATCCAGGTAAAAATGTGAGGAAATGGGAACTGTACACTGCCAGTGAGAGTATTAATTGGCTCTAATTTGTTGACTATACAGTTTGGAATTATGTTGTAAATTTTTTAAAATAGCATATGTTAGGGGTTGAATTGTGTTTCCTGAAAATTCATGTATTGAAATCCTAACCCTTAGTACCTTAAAATGTGACCGTATTTTGAGAGAGGATGTTTAAAGAGGTGATTAAAGTTAAATCAGATCATATGGGCGGGCCTTAAATAATCTAACTGGAATCTTTATATGAAGAGGAAATTTGGACACACAACTTGACCCCAAGGAGGTAAGCACACAGAGGAAGGTTCATGTGAGGACACAGCAAGAGGCAGCCATCTGCCAGCCACAAAGAGAGGCCTTGAAAGATATCAAATCTCCTGACACCTTGATCCCAGATATCCAGCCTCCAGAACTGTGAGAAAATAGTAATTTTTTTGTTGTTTAATCCACCTAGTCTGTAGTATTTTGTTGTGGCAGCCTTGCCTAAAAAACTAATGCAGCATGCTTTTTAGATATGATATTTCTAATTTTAGATACAGACCCTGTAGAAGTAATTGAACATGGAATATTACTCAGCCATAAAAAAGAATGAAATCTTGCCATCTGTGACAACATGGATGAACCAGGAGGGTATTATGGATATACATATATATATATATATATATATGCATGTTCATGAAGCTCTACATTTTTTACTCCCTCCTCATGTTTTATGTTTTTGATGTCATATTTTACATCTTTAGGTGTATCCTTTAACTGTTAATGTAGTTACCAATGTAGTTACCATTGATATTATGACTTTTTCATTTTGATATCATACTAGCTTATTAAATTAGTTGATCCACTGCCTTAACTATATATTTGCCTTTACCAGTGAGATTGTTTTCCTTCATATATTTTAATTTTTTTTATAATTTTTTTTTATAGCTACTTTATCTATTTATTTATATTATTTTTGACTGCGGTGTTGGGTCTTTGTTTCGTGCGAGGGCTTTCTCTAGTTGCGGCAAGCGGGGGCCACTCTTCATCGCGGTGTGGGGGCCGCTCTTCATTGCGGTGCGTGGGCCTTTCACTATCGCGGCCCCTCCCGTTGCGGGGCACAGGCTCCAGACGCGCAGGCTCAGTAGTTGTGGCTCACGGGCCCAGTTGCTCCGCGGCACGTGGGATCTTCCCAGACCAGGGCTCGAACCCATGTCCCCTGCATTAGCAGGCAGATTCTCAACCACTGCGCCACCAGGGAAGCCCCATATATTTTCTTATTTCTTGTTATGACCTTTTATTTTTCACTTAAAGAAGACCCTATAAAATTTCTTATAAGACCAGTTTAGTGATGATGAATTCTTTCAGTTTTTGCTTGCCTGGGGAAATATTTCTCTCTCCTTCAATTCTGAGGGATAACCTTGCTGGGCAGAGTATTTTTTGTTGTAGGTTTATCCCTTTCATCAATGTAAATATATCATGCCTCTCCCTTCTGGCCTGCAGAGTTTCTGCTGAAAAATCAGCTGAGAGCCATATGGGGATTCTCTTGTATGGGACTCTTTGTTTTTCTCTTGCTGCCTTAAAATTGTCTCCTCATGTTTAACTTTTGCCATTTTAATTATGGTAAGAATTGTTGTGGATCTTTCCGAGTTCTTCTTTTTAGGACTCTGTGCTTTCTGGACCTGGATATCCTTTTCCTTCTTCATGTTAAGGAAGTTTTCAGCCATTATTTCATCAAATAAGTTTTCTGCCAATTTCTCTCTCTCTTCTCCTTCTGGGACCCCTATAATTAAAATGTGTAGTATGCTTGATGTTGTCTCAGAGACCTCTTAAACTATTTGTATTTTGTAATTTTTTTCTTTTGCTGTTCTGGTTCAGTGATATCCACTATTCTGTCTTTCATGTCATTTATGCATTCTTCTGAATCACTAAATACTTGATTCCTTCTAGTGTATTTTTGATTCCAGTTATTGTATTGTTCAGCTTTGGTTGTTTCTTTTTTATATTTTCTAATTATTTGTTGAAGGTCTCACTCTGTTCCTCTATGCTTTTCCCCAAGTTCAGTGAGACTTCTTATGACTGTTGTTTTGAACTCTTAACAGGTAAATTACTTATCACTGTTTCATTTGGGTTTTTTCTGTGGTTTTATCTTGCTCTTTCATTTGGAACATATTCCTGTCTTCTCATTTTGTTTGACTTTTTCTGTTTTTCTCTTTGAAATTAGGTGAAACAGTTACTTACCCCAGTCTTGAAGATGTATTCTTCTGGAGGAGTATTCTTCTGCAGTCTGTGTGTGCCCAGTGGCTTTGGTGAGAGAGCTGGATCTGAAGCGAGCATTGTCCAGTGTGTGCAGGGTCATTACCTTGGCAGGGATTGGCTTGAGCCAGGGGTGGGGTGAGCGCCGAATCCAGCATAGGCCACGGCTTCTCCCAGGACGTACTGGGGGTTGCTGCCTTGGCAGGGTCAGGAATGCAGCCAAAGTGGCTATAATATAGCCCGATGTGAGCTCGGGCCTCTTCCCAGGCACAGCAGCATCTGGTGCCTTGGTGGGGACTGGGATAGAGAGCAAGAGGGGCTAGAGCAGGAGCTGGGTGTGAACTGCAGACTCTCCCGGAGATCAGTGGCGGTCACCACCTTGGCAGGGGTGAGGGGTGGACTCGGAAGGGTCAGAACTGGATCCATGGGCAAGCTGCATCCTCCCTCGGGGGCACTGGTGGTTGTCACCTTGGCAAGGGGAGGGGCTTTGAGTCAAAGGGGCTGGAGCCAAAGCCCAGTTCAAGCAGTGGCTTCTCCAGGTGCTTGCTGGTGGCCACCGTCTTGGTGGGGGTCGGGTCTGGAGCCGGACCGTGCTGCAGGCTGGCGGTGTCTGTCGTGTTCTTGACAGGCTGGTACTTTTAAATCTGCTGCTTCTGTTCTGGGACTGGGAATGAGAAAGTCTGTGTGCATAAGGATGGAGTCTCAGTTTCCTACAACTCTTTAGTTCTCCCTGTAATAAGCCCCACTGGTTTTCCTGCTAAGGAGGGGAGAGAGAGAGAGAGATGGAGAAACAAAAATTTCCTTCTTTAACTCATGTAATCTTGTTTCTTTTTGTACAGACTCAGACTCTGTTGGATAAGAAAAAGACTCTTAGGAAGACCTGAAATATTTCTTCTTCTTCTCCTAGGAAACAAATGCCATTTGATACTAGAAAATGACCTGTTTGCCTCATTAGAGAAACTCCCTGGATCAGTTTATTGATGATTTTTTTTGTATAATTAGGATTCAAAACACAGTCTTCCCCAAGGGTCACTACTGGACTGACTGGGCATGGCTTTTACTTGATTTTGTTTTTTCAATGTGACAAGGAGGTGACTCAAAGGAGTAAAGACTTTATTGCTTCTGTAAGAGCAATTAATTTACTTGTAATGACAGATGGTTCTCTAATCCACTTCCCTTTGTTTTGAGTGTGGATAATTACACTGGAAATATCAGGAGAATATAAAGTTATATCTTTAACTTTTTTTTTCTTATCCAGACCAGCAAGAGGATATTAATCCTTAAGATAGTAATTACTAGTGATGAAACATGAGCCAACCAGGCGATTCATATGTAATATATAAAATGTGTACTTGATTTTTTCCTTTCATTTATATTTAGCAGAGAGATACTGGAAACTCTGGTCTCTATGATACGTAAGTTTGAAGAAAAACACAGCCCTTGGACTCTTCAAAAAATTACAGTGGTATTCTTTTTACTGTATTTGTATGGGTGTTCAATGCCTTAACTTATATGAAAGTTAACAGTTTTCCTTCATACATGTATTTATTAGTTCCACATTCTCCTTTCTAGACCAAAGGAAAAGTAATTGCAACTTTATAGAAAGATAATCAATATTTCATATAATGAAAACATTACTTCCATAGATGTTTTAAGTGTTAGTATTTTTTAAAGTAATGTTTTTGATGCTTGTTTAAATACAATTGAAAATATTTAAGGCATTTATATTTCTCTTCTGAAGTATCATATTGTTTAAGTACTTGATTACTTAGAGTTGCATCTTCTAGGTAAGCAACTGGTTCCCAAACTTAGTTATGCATCAGGATCATTAAGAGAACATTAAAAATATATTTATACACTCTACTCCAGATCAACAGAATCTAGATTCAGGAAGACTGAAGTCAGAAATTTGTAAATTGCAACAAGGTGATTCTACTGTGCAATCAAGATTGAAAATCATTATTGTAATATAAATTTCTTTACAATATAAATTTCTCTTTTTTAATATAATTTTTTCTTTTTGCCCCAATCTACCAATTCTACAAAATCTCCACATTTTTCAAAACTTAACATACGAGAATCACTGGCAGTTGAGACTTGTAGGAAATGCTTTTCAGTATGAGCAGATTATTTGTAAATTAGTTTATTGCAATAACATGCCCTGACTGTGCTCAAAGTAGAGTCAAGTGATGTTTTATAATAGGGATTCACTGATCCAACAAATACTTATGAAGTTTCTACTGTGATCCAGGCTCTGCTCTAGTCATTGGAGATAAATCAGTAAAGTAAAACAAACCAAAAATCCTTCTCCCTTAAAGGAAGATGGGCTCTTGGGATATATCCTAGGGTGGATCTCCCCAGAACCAGACTCTTTGAATAAAATAGTTTATTTGGAGATCATTTCAGAAGGTACCTGTAGGAGAATGGGTGAGTGAGGCAGGGGATGTATGGAAGCCCAGTGTGGGTATAGGCTATCCCTGAGGGCAACTGAGGTTAGATTCCACAGGGGAACTCTGGAAGATAGTATATAATATTAATCAGTGTTATCCCATCCTCAGGTGCAGGAGTATTTATTCTTCAACTTTACCAACTCCCACAACTGCTGGCCATGTGGGATAGAAAGGAAATCTTCAGGAAGGGAGCTGCAGGTGCTTGCAGTAGGATGATGTAGGCATGGAAGGAATGGGGAGTGCTGAGAAAGTATGGGCAAGGCCCTGACACCATCTATTATAGTGAGATAGAAACAAAAATAAAAGCAGAATATTTGATATATTGTATTGTGATAAGGACTATGGAGGCATACAAAGCATGAAATGACAATGGGGAATGTATGTGTGTAGGAGGGTGAATTTTAAAAAAAAGGTAACAAAGGGGACCTCAGTGTGAAGGTGATACTTGATCAAGGAGGTAAGGGAGCAAGTTATGTGGCTTCTGGGAAAGACCATAAGTGTACAGGTCCTGAGGTTAATTTGGACATTATATGTTGGATCAACATCAGCATATTGTAAATGCTCTCTGGATGACTCTGCTATATAGCCAATTTGGGAATCAGTTGCTTAATTGGGGGATGTGACCCTAGGTAATCAAATATTCATAACTATTGTGTGGCTGTTGCTTTGTGGATTAGGAGCTGAGATCAGAAGGCTAAAGGGACTTATCAGGTAGGCCTTCAGCAATATAAGGCTTTATAATATAAAGACTTTACAATATAAATGAATGGGACAGAAGCCCCTGAAGGGCTCTAAACCTAGATGATCTGATTTATACTGATACAGAATCACCCTGACTGCAGTGTTGAAGAAAACTAAAAGCAGAACTGGTGGGAAAAGGGGAGCCAATATAGATGATTAAATAATATAGGAGAGAGATAATAGTGAGTAGGATCAGAGTAGAAGCAGGAAAGGTGATAAAAAGTAATCATATTCTGGGTATATTCTGAAAATACAGTTAATGGTATTTTTTGATGAACTGAATCTAAAGTGTGAGAGAAAGTGAGGAGTAATGGAGGTGGAGGATGATTTGAAGAATTTGACTTGAGAAACCAAAAGCTGATTTGTGAACACTAGAAAGATGATAAGGTGGAAAACAGGTAGAAGAAGTAGGTTTAGCAGCTTGGGTAGGGGTCCAATCAAAAAAAAAAAAGTTTTAGATGGGCAGAATGTCTAAATAGACATTTCTCCAAATAAAACTTACAGATAGCTGGAAGGCACATGAAAAGATGCTCAACATTGCTAATTATTAGAGAAATGTAATCAAAACTACAATGAGGTATCACCTCACATTGGTCAGAGTGGCCGTCATCAAAAATCTACAAATAATAAATGCTTGAGAGGGTGTGGAGAAAAGGTAACCCTCCTATACCGTTCGTGGGAATGTAAATTGGTGCAGCCACTATGGAGAGAGGTATGGAGGTTCCTTAAAAAACTAAAAATAGAGCTACCTTATGATCCAGAAATTCCACTCCTGGGCATATATCTAGAGAAAACCATAATTGGAAAATATACATGTACCCCAATGTTCACTGCAGCACTGTTTACAATAGCGAAGACATGGAAGCAACCTAAATGTCCATCAACAGATGAATGGATAAAGAAGAAGTAGTACATATATACAATGGAATATTACTCAACCATAAAAAAAGATGAAATAATGCCACTTGCAGTAATACGGCTGGACCTAGAGATTATCATACTAAGTGAAGTAAGCCAGACAAAGACAAATATCATATGATATCCCTTATATGTGGAATCTAAAAGAAAATGATACAAATGAACTCATATACAAAACAGAAATAAACTCACAGACATAGAAAACAAACTTATGGTTACCAAAGGGGAAAGGGGGCAGGGATAAATTTGGAATTTGGGATTAACAGATCCACACTACTATATATAAAATAGAAAAACAAGGACCTACTGTATAGCACAGGGAACTATCCACAATATTTTGTAATACTCTGTAAGGGCAAAGAATCTGAAAAAAATAGGTATATATGTATGTATAACCGAATCACTTTGCTGTACAACTGAAACCAACACAACATTTTAAGTCAACTATACTTCAACTGAAAAAATAGTCTTCGACATGTTAGTTTGGCATACCAATTAAAATCCAAGTAGATTCAACTTGGATAGTTGTACAAATATCAACTACGGGGAGAGAGCTGGGATGGGAATTATCACCAGCAAAGAGGTGATATTTAAACTCACAAGACCAGATGAGATCACCAAGGGAACATATGCAAATAGAGAATAGACCCCTTTAAGGTCTGAGTCTTGGGACACAATGATTGCAGGTTGGAGAGACCGGGAGGAGCTGGGGAGAAGACTGAGATGGAGGGCAGTGAGGTAGGAGAAAAACCAGGAGGATGTGGTGGCTTGGAAGCCATGTAAAGAAAACGTTTCAAGAAAGTGGGAAATACAACCACATAAAATGTTCCTGTTAGGTTAAGAGAGATTAAAGTATACCAAATCACTACTGTTGTGGGTCCAAGATGGCCAAATACCATGTTTCTTATGGGTCAATCTAAATAAAATGAGCACAGAGAACTAGCCATTAGACTGAAAAATATGGAGCTTGATAAGAGCAGTTTTGATGGAGGATTGGGAACTAAAGATTTATTTAAATGGATTTAAGATAGAATAAGAGGAAAGAATTGGAAAGAATGAAGAAAGATGACTTTTTAAAAAGTTTTGCTCTAAGTGTATGAAATAAAGTAGATTGGGTCATGGAATGGGATGTGCAAGTCACAAACTTCTTGAAAATTGAATGTTTGGGTTTCCATGTGTTTTCCCTGGCACAAGTTGATGAATGGATTTACTTATTTATTTTAGCAAACACTACACAGATTGCTATTACAGGCTACTAAGGTGGAAGCAACAGCAATCAGGTGAGTTTCAAGAAGAGTCAGAATCTCTTCACACAAAGATAAACCCATTTCCCCAAGGATTCCTGTCAGTGACAATATTTTGATATATATTATCATCAAGCCTTAAAAATGCTACTTGTTTTAAATACTGAGGTACATTGCAATTCATTAGACCTTTTGAAAAAAATGGAGAACATTTGAAGTCGTGGTGTGTTTTAATGAAGCAGGTGATCTTCTTGTTTTCAGAATGTTTACTTTCTGAAGCATAAAAGACTGATGATTAATACAAATCACCCAGATCCAAAAGTGGGGCAATGAGCACAGTTTTCAGGATGCTGGGCGTCAGACCTATCGGAGCCCTGCCTGCTGTGTTCTAATAACTGTAACGGAGCTTTAACATTTCTATTCCTGGTCTATTTCTCCATACTGTTTTTTGTTTGTTTGCTGTTGTTGTTTTATTAGAAGCACAATATCACTGGCAATAGTGGCTAGAAAACCCTGGTTGCCTTTTCACTAGCCCAGTGTCCCTTACTTTATGAAATGTTGCCTTTTCTTAGAGTTATGAAGGTAAGAGGCCAGCACACCAGCTTCTCTCTAGCTGGTAAGAAACAGTTACAATATATTAAGGGTGTAAAGTAACCTAATCCGCTGTGCATTGAAAGTAGATAGAAACCTCTTGTGAACACCTAGGAAGTAGAATGAGTGAAAAAAGCAATTATCCTAGCTGCCTCAGCAGAGGGAAGAAAGAATGAAATTGACCTTATTTATCTATTTAAAAAGTGAAGACAGAAACTGCTCTAAGAAGCATCATAGCATAACTGTTCAACCAAGAGCTGATGTTTGTATCATTTTAGAAAAATGTAATCATTATTCGTTGTGGATGACTTTTGCCTCCTGTGACATTTCTGACACTCTAGTCAATAAATAAAAATTGTGCTGACGGAAAGCTTATGCTGTAAATCATGTAATTTACAAGACAGTAAAATATGTCATGATACTGCATCCAGTACTTAGCCAAGAGCCTTTACAACACATAAATCTTACCATACTTTGATGCAGTCATAGAGTTCTGTTTCATGCTAAGCTTTTCAACTGTAGCTGAGCATTCATGATTGCTCTAGTAATAAGTTCCATTTTTCTCCTCCATTTCTCTCCTTGCCCAGAGAAATGGTATCTGGAAAGTGCTAAAAATTTGAAGCCTCCAGGAAATTGTTCTGAAACTGGAAACCAGCAGGAAATTGACCAGAATACACTACAAGGAACATTCAGAGCATTGTTTAAGCCATATTCCTTTATAATAGCCATTACATTTTTTCATGAGCACAATAGCACTCATATTCAAGCTACTGAACTCTGTACACAGAAGATGACCTGTAGTATAATATCATCATAAGTTATAGCACGAGGAGGCTTGTACTTTTGATGGGACGAGGAGTTTATCTTCACAGCATGTTTAAGATCATTGCTGAATATCTCAACTGCCATTAAAAGCTTGCTAACTGTCTATGATGAAAAATTTCTACTGAAATCTTGATTCCTTCAAAAATCATCTAAAGATGTTTTTGAGGAAAATACTGTTTCGTCTATTGCTTCCTGCTCTGCTGAGCTTGCACTGATTATAATTTGTTTTTCCAGCAGGCATCTTCGGCACTGCTCCTAAGTACAATGGTGTCTTGCAGAGATGCTGAAACTGCTGATTGGAGTTTGAAATATTCTCACATAAATAAAGAGAAAAATTATATTCATAAGCCCTTTAGAAAATGTAACAGTTCACCCTCATTTTATTTGATTCTGAAGTTAAGTTGGTTAAGCTCTTGTGTAACCTTCCCTTTTAAAGTCTTACATTTTACAGTCAGCTGAACTCATGAGCTTGCCCTTTCTATATCATCTTCAGGTTGCCATTCTCCAGATGGAATTTTCCCTTCAGTCTTTTACACAGCACACCATCATCGCACGTTTTGTTCTTTTATATAGCTTTACTTTGCATCTGCAATCTGGTGCCTGCTCTGACTCTCTTTACAACACCTAAGGGTGCATATGACTTTGAGTAATAACTTCCAATGAGCTTCCATCCTTAGATACTACATAAATGAAAGGAAATATACATGTATCAAGAACAGGAAGGAAACCATATTTCGACCTCAGGTATAAAAGTGAGGCATGTTTTATATAACCATTTCCACATCCCTTTAATTATTTCTACATTCTACAAATGCTTATGTTCACTATGCACAAGCCATACACAGAATATGAAAATCAGTACTTTCCCTCTAGCCATTTATGCTTTTGAATGAAATAATAAATTAAAAAGTGACTCTAAATAGCTTTTGTTTTCTTACTCTACCCAAGATATCAATCATGTTTTGTACTGCATATGATGAAAGTATTTTTAAAATTTAGTCTCTAAGTAATTTCAGGGTTTTTCTATTTAATATTATTTTTCACAGTTTTAAATGCAGTACTCTGTTATAAAAATTTTACAAAATATAGAGAAAAAATAAAAACCATGTGAAATCTCAAACCATTTTCACTGTTTTTTTATGTATTACTGGAGGTATGTATACATTTAATAAAATTGTGAGAGTGTTGTACACATGGTTTTGTTTTCCATTACAATATATCATAAGCTTTTTCTTATGTCGTAAAATAGTCTTCCATAATTTTCAGGTTGTTTTCAGTTTTTTTACTACTATAAATAATATTTTGTTAAAATTTCTGTGCTTAAAAAAATGTTCCATGCTTAAATATCTGTTTAGATCCATTTCCTTAAGTCTGTTGACAAACTATAAAGTTAAAAATATCTTTGTTATCAAATCTATTAATTTTTCCATTCTAATTATGCCTTTGTTTTATTGAATTGTGATAAAAAATACAATGACATGGAGAAAATATAAAATTGTTAATATCTACCAAAAGCTCTCCTCTTGTGGAGAGTAATGTCATGTCCAATTCAACACCTTGTTAACTGCTTGGAACTAGGGGTACTGGGAATTCAAGAAAGTATACTGAAATAATACCAGATGGTCACCAAACACCTTGTAATGTGAGAGGGTTCTATGAGTGGCAGAAATTTGAGGGTTTTGAACACCTAGATGAATAGAGAAGCTAATTTGGAACACAGAGTAATTGCTCTGCAGCACAGAAAAGTCAGTGAATCTTGTTGCCAGATGGGGAAGGAGGAATAAAAGAGACCTAGGGTGCCACAAGAAAGAAGAAACTGCTGTTAAGTAGGACCATGGATAAACTGGCTGCAGTTGTGAAGGTGTGAGGAGAGAAGTTAAGAAAAAAAAATAAGCTGTGAAAAGTTGAAATGTACCCAAACAGAGACAGAAACACCCCTTCAGAAAGCCATAGACATCTTGGGAAATAGGAAATGTATACTCTGGGGGGGTCATCAGAGGAAGACCTCTGGGCTAATTTAGGTCCTCCTAAGCTAGGTAACTTTCTGAGAGGAAAAGGAGTCCTAGCTACCTGGAAGAATCATATTTTAAATAAATAGTTTGTGACTATAGCATCAAAGGTGAAATCCTGAGAAGAGAAAAAATATGTGATATAATACAACCACCCCCATACATATAAATATATATTTATATTTTTCCTTTGCTTTATAGCCACCAAAAAATTTACTATAAAGAAGAGAAAAATATAACTCAGTGTTAATAAATGTAAACCAATTGCAGCTATAAAAGAAGAATGCAAAAGTAAATATAATAACAAGTGAAGAGATGGTCAGACATCCTGGAGGTGATGACTTGACTGTAAGAAAAGTAAACCAGGAGCTGATAAGACTTAACATAGGATATAAAAGGAAAAAAGAACCCTTTTAAAAATAAAAGTTAAATATAAATAAGTCAAGGAAAAATAGACACTGCATAAAGCTTTATAAGGAAGATAGAAATTGCATATGAGATAAAGGGAAATAGAATTATAAAAAGCAAGATTAAAACAAGATTGAGAGAAATGATAGAAAAAAATAGGCATTGGAGATCAAATATATACAAATATATACAAATATATACAAGATTGGAGTACACCAAAAAGACAACAAAAGAAAGAACAAACTATGAAGATATAATTATTTTAGAAATCATAAGAAAAGAAGACAAATAACTGAAAGGGAATGCTATTTTACAGGAAGAATTACTCCATGAATAACAACCTTAGAATCTCCCAATAAAGTTAACTTTAAAAATTAATGATTCTATTGGGCACAAGCACACATACACACACATACACACACACACATGCACACAATTAATATAAGAATAAAAAGTATTCTGGTCTCAGATCCTCCACAGGAATATTTAATTAAATTTAATTAATTTAATTTAATTTAATATTTAATTAAAATGAAAAAAGAAAAGAGCATATATCGTAAAACATGTTAAAAAGACATATAGAAAATGAAGTTTGGGGAAAAGGTGGAGTAGGAAGCATCAAGAATATTTCTCTCCATCTAGACAACAATTGTGCCAGCAGCAATTGTCTGAAGTGACTATTTTGAAACTCTGTGGCTTATTTTAACAATAGCAGCGTTCAGAGGAAAGTTTAGCTGGTAAATTGCTGTTCATTTCATTGCATTTCATCCCTTAGTGTGAAGGTGACTACTCATTCTCCATCCCTCAGCCCTGTGACAGGCAGCTGCAGTGATGGCAACCACATTTTTGGCATGGTTTCCTGGAGACAGGGTGAGCAATAAGGACTTTGTCCTCCAGATACCAGGGTTCTGTGTTCTGATTATGGATGCTTCTGATTGCTAAGATGTTAGCAAGCAGCCTGCCTACCATGGTTTCAAACCCCACTGGCTGAAGTAGCTTCCACAAGATTTAAAGGAACCTCACTTAATTTTTTGGACAGTCAAAAACAATTATGTATACAATGGAATTGGGAAAGACACTATACATATCCAGGGAAAGACATAGACTCAGGAAAGACTTGAAATCTTAATCTGAGACTGATTCCTGACATAGAGACACATAAAAACAACAACAACAAAAACAAATAACAAGCCTAGGGGAAAGGCAAGAATCTGATTTCCAGAGTTACCATTTTATAAGATTCAAATGTCCAGTTTTCAACAACAAAAAGGCATTTAAAGAAACAAGAAAGTATGCCTCATTCAAAGGAATAAAATAAATCTACATAAAATATGCTTGAGGAAGCAGAGTTATCAGACTTACTATACAAAGACTTTAAAACAATTATCTTAAAGGTACTCAAGACCTAAAGGAAGACATGGAAAGAGATAAGGAAATAATGTGTGAATAAAATGAAAATATTAGGATGACATAGAATTTTTTTAATGAAAAGAAATTCTTGAGTTGAAAGTACAATAATTGAAATGAAAAATACACTACAGAGGTTCAAAAGAAGACTTTAAAAAGCAGAATGAAGAATCTGTGAACCTCAAGGTAAGACAATATTTTTTATTTTGAAGAATAAGAAGAAAAGTGAACAAAGGTTAAGGTTCCTCTGGGAAACCATCAATCAGACCAACAAATGCATTCTAGAGACAGTGGCAGAAGAATATTTGAAGAAATACTGTCTAAAACCTTTCCAAAGTTGATGAAAGTCATAAATCTGTGAATTCCATAATCTCAGAAACTCCAAAGATGATAAACTCAAAAAGACTGCACCAAGACGTACCATTCTCAAACTACAGACAGCTAAAGACAGAGAGAGAATTTTGAAATTAGCAAGAGAAAACCGACTTATCACATATGAGGGATCTTCAATAAGATTACAAGCCTATTTCTCATCAGAAATCTTGGAGAAGACAGAAGACAGTGGGTTGATATATTCAAGTGCTGAAAGAAAACAACTGTCAAAGAAGAATTCTATATCTGATAACTGTCCTTTAAAAATGCAGGAGAAATTAAGACATTCTAGGATAAATGAGAGGTGAGGGGGCTCTCCACCATTAGACCTGTAGTGTGGAGTCCTTCAGATTGAAATGAAAGGAAACTAGAGAGTCAGTCAAAGCAATATGAAGAAATAAATATCTCAGGTAAAGGTAAATGCATGGGCAATTATAGAAGCTAGTATTATTGTAATTTTAATTTATAACACTTTAATTTTCTATATGATTTAAAAGACAAATGCATTAAAAAAATGATCTATGTTATTGGGTGCACAATGTTAAAGTTGTTATCTGTGACACGAATAACAGAAAGTGAGTGGAGCTCTAAGGGAGCAGAGATTATGTAAATATTTATTATGCAGAACTGGTTCACATGACTATGGAAGTCCACATCTGCAGTGTGGGCTGGCAGGCTGGAGCCATAGGAGAATTGATGGTGCAGATAAAGTTTTAAGGCAGTCCTCTTGCTTGGGGTAGATGGCCTTTTTGTTTGATTCAGTCCTTCTACTGATTGGATGAGGTCCACCCATATTATGGAGGACAATCTGTTCTACTAAAAATTCACTGATTTAAATGTTAATCTCATCTAAAACAACCTCCAAGTTGACATATAGAACTAACCATCATAGGAAGGAATTATATATCATGAAAGATTCAATAAAATAGTAAAATACTAAAATTATATACACTTACATACCTAATAACAGACATTCAAAATATATGAAGCAAAAACTGACAGAATTGAAGGGATAAACAGTTCTACAATAATTGCTGGAGATTTCAATACCCCACATTCAATAATAGACAGAAGATAAATGAGAGAATGGGTGACTTGACCAACACAATAAATGGACCAAACCTAACAAACATGCAGAACATCCCACCCCGCAACAACAGAATATACATTATTCTCAAGTTCACATGGGACATTCTCCAGGATAGATCATATTTAGACCACAAAATGAGTCTCAATAGATTTTTTTTAAATTAGTATCATGTAAAGTATCTTTTCCAACCACAACAGAATTAAATTAGAAATCAGTAACAGATGGAAACCTGGAAGATTCAAAATACGTGGCTATTAAACAATGCACTCTTTTTTTTTTTAAACATCTTTATTGGAGTATAATTGCTTTACAACGGTGTGTTAGTTTCTGCTTTATAATAATGCACTCTTAAACAATCAATGCATCAAAGAAGAAATCACAAGAAAAGTCAGAAACTACTCAGAGAAAAATAAAAATGAAAATACAATATATCAGAATTTATGGATGTAGTAATAGCAGTACTTAAAGGGAAATTTATAGCTGTAAATGCTTACACTAAAAAATAACATCTCAAATCAATAACCTAAACTTACATCATAAGGAACTAGAAAAATAAGAGCAAAATAAACCAAGACCAAATAGAGGAAGGAAATGATAAAAATTAGAGCAGATATAAACAAAGTAGAGAATAAAAAAACAATAGAGAAAATCAATGGAACCAAAAGCTGGTTCATTGAAAAGATCAACAACATTGACAAGGGAAGAAAGATAAGGTGAAAATAAATAAAATTAAAAATTAAACTGGAGATATTACTACTGACCTTACAGTAGTAATATAAACATAAAAGGATTAAATATAAATATAAAATAATTATAAGGGATTATAAGGGACTACTATGAGGGATATAAAGGATTAAATATAAATATAATATAAATGTAAAATAATTATAAAAGGATTATAAGGGACTACTATGAGCAATTATATGCCAACAAATTAGTTAAAACCTAGAAGACAGATTCCTCAAAACACACAAATCACGTAAATGAACTCAAGAAGAAATAGAAAATTTCAAATGACCTACAACAAATAAAGATTCAATGGATAGTCAAGAATCTCCCAACAAAGAAAAGGCCTGGAATGGATTACTTCACTAGTGAATTCCACTTAACTTTCAAAGAAGAATTAATATCAACCCTTCTCAGACTTTTCAAAAATAATTTAGGAGGAGGAAACATTTCCTATCTCATTCTATGAAGCTAGCATTACTCTGCTATCAAAGCCAGATAATGACATCACAAGAAAATAAAATCATATTCCAATAGCCCATATGACTATAGATACAAAAATAACAAACAGAAATGAGCAAATTTAATCTATCAGAATATTAGAAAGATTTTTTACCATGTCCACTTGAGATTTATTCTAGGAATTCAAGGGTGGATCACCATAAAAAAATGAATGTAAAATGGCACAATAATACAATGAAGGAAAAACACCATGAAAAACTCAATTGATTCAGGAAAAAAAATTGAAGAAATTCAATAATTTTTTATGACAGAAACTCTGAAACAACTCAAAAGAGAACGAAAATTTTACCTTTTGCCATATAAGGTAAGCAATATAGAAAAAAATCCAGTATATATTACTAATTTAAAAAAAGGAATTTCAAAGTACTTTATATCTTACACTACTCTTGGTTTAAGAAAGGGGGGAAATATAAAATATATATGTAGGTACTAGTATTTGTCTACATTGGAATAAGGAACATTGGAAGAATACATATCCAAAAAAAATGTGTTTACCCATAGGGAGCAAGGGGGAAATTGAGTGGGAAAAAAACAGGAGAGGGAGTAAGGTTCTTCCCTATGTATTACTTAATATAATTTTTGAATCTTATAAACTTATTACCTATTCAAAAAATTAAATAAAAATTAAATGTGTCCTTTATCATTAAATATATATACTTGATTTGGTTTGAGGCTTTACATATTACATGAATCTATGTGTGCTTGTATTTTAATATCTCTGGTATTTAAAAAAATTCCATAGTATTTGAATCTACACATGAGTCAGCCAGTTCAAAATGTGCCTTTTGTTTTGGTGCAACAAAGGATTCTTCATGAGTCTTCTCTAGTTGTCATGTCAATTCAGAAACTCACAAATCCAAAGAAGTTCACAAATATGAAAGCAACAAATAACACACCTAATTCATTTTACAATAAATGTATGCTCAAAGGAGGAAGCTACTTTTCCTAGTGGCAGGAATGGATTGACCCCAAGAGACACATTACTTGAGTGACAAGAATTTACCAGTGGAGTAAGGAAGGAAAGCCAGAACAATACTAGAGCAATGGCATCCAGGTGTGAAAGAGCTTCCTTGAGCTCAGAAAGGGGGAGACGGTCCTTTCTGCTTGGGAAACATGGCATGTTTTTGTGTCCCAGCATTTGCAAAATATATAAGGAGAGATATAGGGCAGACGGATTGGAGACTGATTTGGAAGGTTTTTCATACCATGCAGATATTTCATAATAATATTTAAAAAATTAAAAAGACAAAACAAATAAGTCACCCAGAATTTCAATTTCAACTGAGAGGCAGCAAGCTCTACTTGAATCTGAAAACAATTTCTGTCCCTAGGAAAATGATGCATGTTGTCACCCTAGTGCATTGTTCATGGTATTCTCTAGAACTGGCACATCTTTATTCTATTCCTGCCCTTCTCCTCTTCAACTCTCCCTCCCATTATCTTTCACTATGCCAAGTTATATAGGGCTGAAATAAAATGCTGCCTTCTCTGTGAACCCTTTTCTGACTTCCCATGCAGTTAACATCTCTTCTGTTCTGTGTTCTCACAGTATTCTATACAGTTCTCTACTTTCACACATATCACATTGAATTGTAATCTACTTATTTTTTTTTCTTCCTAGAATTTCAGAGTCTTGAGAGAGAGAGCTAGGTCTTAATGACCTCTATCTTAGTGCCTAGCATTGCCTCTGACATATGGGAGATACTCTATAAGTTTTTGTTAAAAATGAATGAATGAATATCCTCAATTAGTTGATTCATTGGTAAGGACGATTAACCAGCTACTGCTCAGCCGACCTGCACATAATATGAATAGAGAAGCTTTAATTCTAATACTGTTAATTTCATTCAACACTAACATGAACAATTGACTATTTTTCTTTCATTTAACTTCCTCTGCAACTGCTACAGCCTTATGTGATCCAGATATGTGCCAACTTTCTCTGCATATCATTTGTTTATATGCATTTGATCAAAATATTATTTTCTAGAAATCATTTCCTGGGCATGATTCCTCATATAAGCACTGCTTGGTCTGTACCTTCTAAAACAAATGGTTGAGGACATGGGCAACTTTTTCATGTTAATTTTCCAACTGAAACAAGTGTTGTGAGCCCACCAAAAACTGAGACAGACTGCTTCCATGCAGGAGTGGAATGAGAAGGGGCAGGAGTGGGATGAGAATGGTCACCAGCCAGCTGGGTTTATACAGCACCACTGAAGATCAGCGAACTGACACCTAAAACGCAGACGGACTTGGTGTGAACAGCTATCCCAGCCAAAGATTCATCGTCACTTTCTCTCCTAGTCAATACTGCCTTAGGGCTTCTGCTTTTCAAGAGCCATTACTGCTTCCAGTGTTTGTCATTTCTGCAGATTTTGTATAACAGAAAAATATATTCAGGTTATAATTATTTTCTTAGAGTTTATAACCACACGATAATGTTGCAATAGATACGGCTAGGAGATAGAAAGGCCAGAACCGTAGAGGGTTTTGGAAGTGGGCCTGGACAATTTGCCAGTTGAGGGTGAGTAAATGTTAGGATACGATGGAAGGATTTTAAGCAGGGAATGATGATGTTGTCAGGTTTGTGCTTCAGAAAAATTAATCTGAAAGCATACACAGGCAGTATCAGATGGCATAAAAATTAGAGGCAGGAACATCTGCTTGCAGACTGGTAAACCAATCCAGATGAGAGGCAAAGAGAGCTTAAATTAGGACAATGGAAGGTAGACTAATATTTCTGATGGCCTACTGGAACTTTCCCCCAATATCTGTAAAGCGAATCTTAAACTGAAATCCATCTCTAAATAACAAAGCCCATAAAACTAAAAGCTCTTTCATCTTCATCCCCAAACTATTCATTCTTCCTGGTTACTTGCATCCTCTCCCTCACTCATCTCATCCCATCAGTCACTTACTCCTGTTGATTTTACATTCTAAATAAGAATCCACTCACTATGTCATTCCTATTATCATTGTCTGTGGAGAGAAGGATGGAAACATATTTATTAAGTGCAGATAATCAAGTAACATATGATCCAGTCCCTTAAATTATTTTTAGATGATCTTGGGTAAGCTACCTAACCATGCTATGTTTTTCCCCTCATAAAAGATATTATTTATAATAATAAAATAGTATTATTTTATTATACTCAATATAAACTATTAAATCAATATTTTTCTTTTGGCTTGTATTATATATTTTGTTCAACATTTTCACAGAATCTATCAATACATGTACTTTATTTCAGTAGTTCTGAAACATTAGTCTCTACTGGGATCACTTGGAGTGCTTTAAAGAAAGAGTTTCTGATGTGGGCCTAATATTTACATTTCCAACAAGTTCCCAGGTGATACTGATGCCGCTGGCCCAGAGACCACACTTTGAGAATCATTGACCTTTTTTAGCTCTGCCTGAAAATTAAAGTCAACTTAGAAAAAATGAATTTGATTTTATCCTCTTCTAACACAAAGTAATTCTATAGCCATGGATATATTTTTTGACTTTGTGAGTTGTAGTTTTCTCACCTGTAAATGAAGCAGTTGCATCTCCAAATCCTCTATTTTAGGCTATATTCCTATCATGCTTCTGAAGTAGGCAGGTATTTTGTAAGTGAAACGAAGAGGTCACTGTTTCTTAAGGAAAATATAAGAACTCTTAGTTTGGGTATAGCATTTTTATAATGGAAATAGGGGAACTATTGTGTTTAAATTTCCAATTCTAAGTATCTTTATCAGGTAATTTCTAGATCTAGAAACTCTTTGATTCAGTCCTAGTAAAGCAATGTTTCCTGGTTTGGGGATATTGGTAAATGTTCATCATAAGAAATGTTGAAGTGGAGCCTGAAATTTCAGAAAACATCCCAGTGTGAAATAGTCACAAAATCATTCTTATGATTGTGAGGTACATAAGACTGGTTAGTGACAATGCAATGGCAAGGTAAGATAGACCAGTAGATGCATTTCTCAACTGATTTCAATGATTTTGAGTTGAAAACGTCAATTTTTCCTTTGACTCTGCTTGAATGCAACTCAAGTGGGGTGAGAGATTTTGCAATGTAAAGGGAAATGCCCAACAAGTTTCAGTGCATTTAAGAATCACTTAGCCTAAGCTATTTTTGATTGAGGGCAATAGCTCTAGGATGAGATTTCACAGGTCAGTTTCTCTTTGCCACTATCTAGTCAAGTGTTATATGCTTCTATTTTCTAAACTAACACGGTGACACACGAATGATATTTAGGAGATTACTGTTTATGACATAAACTCAGAAATTAAAATGATAGTCATGACCTATGAAAAAATTCAGACGGTAATTCTAGGTAACACACTTCTTCCTTTCTCCTATAGAGTATTACAACAAAGTCTCTCACAGTATGTTCTGGTGGGACACTGGTTTTCAGGAGAGAACTAAGTAGTTTTGTTACACCAATCCAATAATTAATGGTCATGTCACATATTTACCAAATATTAATTTTTAAAAAGTTCAGTGACACTGTGTTCCCAGTAATACATTTTTGTTAAAAATTTGGCACATGCTACTGTTTATCTACACTAGAATCTGGCTTATGAATGTATTAGATTAAGCCCAACAATGTACTGTCTTATTTGAGAGTTAAGATAGGTTTAAGTTTAATATGTGCCATAATATTCTATTAGTGGTACATTATTCCTCTAGGTACTCTGCTACCTGAACAAATCTGGAAACCACTGTATTTCGGAGATGAAGAAGAAAAGGAAATAATAAAATAACAACAATAATAAACAATAACAAATACAAATAAAGCAATAATTTTATTCTCATTTGACCATACGTCCTTGCCAATAAGTCCCTATTTAAGGAAACTCATGTGGAGAAATTGTATGTGGCAGGACAGAATCTGAGCATCTTTGGATCCTTAGAGTAATATCATAACCACCTCATATCCATAATTCTAACACAGCTGTTAAGTTGTCCAGACACCAAACAACTGTTTGAAATTGCTCAAAATGAGTATTTGAGGAGAAAGTAATATCAGTGTAATTAGAAAACAGAACTAGAAGTCAGGAAATATGGGTTCTAACGGGTTTGATCTCACCCAATTTTGAGTATGTACCTTAAACTGTCTGAGCCTCTATCTCCTCATCTGTAAGTGGAAAACTAATAGCTGTGTGGATCACATGAATAATAAAAGATACTTTTCAACCCCTCCTGCCTAATCTTCTTATATTCAATTTTTCTTCCATCTGTTTTCCACATAATGTCTGAATTTAACTTTGTGAAACATTCATCTGATCACCTAATTTTCCTACTGGAGAGAGGTTTATTTTATTCCCATTATATAGATGAACATACAAAAAGGTCAAATTCTAATATTTGAGGCTATCTTCAGTTTTGTCCCATCTGATTCTTTTAGCTTTATCATCTGTCTCAGACTTTCATACAAAAAACAAAGGAAACTAAACCATTTATTATTCTATGAACATCTTGAAATTAACTTACTTCCGTGTCTTTGTGTGGACTTTTCCCTCTGCCTGGAATGTTCTTTATCAACTGTTGAAATCCTTCAAGATCCAGCTGATATACCATCATCTTTGTTATGCCTTCCCCAATAAACTCAATTGGAAATCATTGCTCCTTCTTCAGTGATCTGTTTTACTTTTGCCCAGTATTCAAAGTAATTTATGGACATTTCTGACCTCCTAAGAGATATTTAGTTCCACTGATGTTAGAATATCTTGACATAGCCTAACACATGAAAGAGTTCAATAAATGTTTGCTGAGGCAAGTTAAATAGTGAATAAGTATATTCATCTTTGTAAACAATAAGTATTCTATTATTAATGTTACATATAATAGTCTATGAAGAATATTGCCTACTGTTTACACATCTCTGATTTATTTATACTAATTCACTGAACAACTTTCCTTATTTATGCTACTAGTAGACTAATATTATGCAGCAGACTTACTTTCAATACTTTAAAATCAGTACATAATGTCTTATACGAGCAGTAAACAAAATAGAGAAATGCATAAATATATCCATCTCTAAATAATTTGAGTACATTATATGTATGTTTCTTCAAGCTCTCTTCTCTGAGCTGTAAATATTGCTAAAAACAATAATTGTGAAAGGGCACCATCTGCTATGCAAAAGATGGAATACTAAACGTTTCTTAACAGAAATCAAATGTGAGTTTGAAATTAATTCCACTATTTACTAGCTATGTAACTTGAGCAAGTTACTTAAATGTTCTTAGCTTCATTTCTCTCAGCTGTAAAATGGGAATGTTAACCACACTGATCTCTTACAGTAGATATGAGGTTTATAGGATACACACACACACAATTTTCAGTCTTGAGTCTGGTACATCCTACGCAACCAGTAATCGTTAGCTATTATATTAATGATAACAATGATTACTATTTTACATTTGTCAACATAGAATGGAGGTTGGGATTCTTAATGTGTCTTTCTTTTTTACTCTATTCTTGAGGCAAATAATGACTTTGTAATAGTTTAGTTAACAACTAGCTCATATATATTACAGATAATAGTTTTTGTGGATTTTATTAAAATGGTAAAGCCATCTCTTGAAAATAAAGCATATTTATAAATATCTGAACTTACGTGAAAATCAATCCTATAAAATTTATAACTCCAAACAGTAATGATTACTTTTTCAACCATTCCCTGCCTTCTCTAATTTACATTATAGACTATGTATAAGTGGACACTTTACATAATCTTGTTCCATTCTTTGTGGTTGAAGGATGTCTTGGGTATGTTGTAACCAGATATTACTTGCTGAGCCATATCAGCCACTACTGCACATAAGGTGAAATTCTCAGGATACAAGAATATTGGAATATCTTAATAATATACCTGATCCATTAATATACAGTTTCTGGGTTGTTTTTTTTTAAGTTTCTCATGACAACACCATGACTTTTCTAAAGAGAGGGTAAAGCCTCTCCGTTTTCCCAACAAATATTACCAAAACCCACCTTGAAGCTTCCAATTGAGTCTAACCTGGCTGTTTTATTAGACAAATACCCTGCCTTCATGGAATTAATATTCGACTTGTAGATAGAGATGTTAAAGTCAAAATTACCACAATAGGTACCCAGTATTATTATTATTATCTGGTGTTACTCCTGTGTAAAGAAGAAAAGAATGTTGAAATTGAGTTTGACTATAGTTTACCTCTCATATCATTATTACTCATGGTTCAGAATTAGAAATTTGAAAGTGATTTCAAAACTACTGGAATTTTTGTGAATGTGTAGTCTTATGGAACTGTCAAAGATTTGGGCGGACAGAGTGACCTGAAAAGCTGTATGATGTGGATAAATTATGTAATCATTTTGAGCCAGATTTTCTTTATCTGAAAATAATGATAATTATCCCTTAGAGATATTGTAAGAATTACAGAAAATAACAATTTTCAGGTGCCTAACACAGTGCTTAACAGCCCTTCACTTTCAGTTGCAGGTCACCTTTTAATTCTGGATAATTTAAACTTGATGGATAATGTGATAAGCAAATTCTGAAGAACCCTGCAGTCCCCCAGATCCCATGTCCTGGTTAGTCAATAAATGTTGATCTAGGTACTGTTGTGAGGGACTTTGCAGATGTAAATAAAGTCCCAAGTCACTTGACCTTAGAGTTTTCTTTAGCTGGTAGCAGAAGAGAAAAATCAAAGGGAGTTGAAGCATGAAGGGGATTCAACTGACAATTCAACATTATCAGCTACAATTTTCTGAAAAGATCCTTGGCAAGGACTAGCTAGTGTTCTTTAGGGAATGAGAACAGCTTCTGGCCAATAGCCTGGAAATGAGGACTACAGTCTATAAACACAAGGAATTGAATTAAGCCACAATCTGAGTGGGCTCAGAATTGGATTTTTTCTCCAGATCTTCTGTAAAAGAGCCCAGGTGTGAGAGTCCTTCGGTGTGAGACCCTGGGCAGAGAACTCAGCTGAGCCATATAGGACTTGTGACCTATAGAAACTATGAGATGATAAAAGGGAGTGGTTTTAAACTTCTTTATTTGTGAAAATTTGCAATGTAGCAATAGAACACCAGTACAGATAAATGTTAGGTTTCTTCACTTCATAGTCAATATGCATTCTTTAACTTTTACTAGTTTTTCATAATGTTTGTCTTTTTGCATTAAAAAACAAAGAAAAAAATCTTACTTTAAGTATTTTCTGGTAAGATAATTGTTTCTAAATCTCTTGATCTGTGTCCTTGACTTTCTATAGGTGTCCGCCTATAGTCAGATACAGGACATAAAAGAAATGTGCTTAATGTTCTTGGAATAATTTGGTCACAGTTGTACAGTGAGTTACTGTCTTCAGGCAGCAGTCTATCATGATAGATAAACTCCAAATGTAATGACCTTCTCTTGGGCCTCATCCTCATTAATATTTTGAGGCATTTGGCTTTTACCGATATGCTCCCTGGATTTTACATCAACTCAGTTATCCTTTGAGCCTTACATCTTTCCTTCTTCATCTGACTCTGTGGCCATGTCTCATCCCATAAAAATGTTTTTCAAAAATCAGTGTTTCTCTGACTGCTTTCTTGCTTTGATTGTATGTTTTGATAAATGGATTTTATCTATTCATGTATTTCAACTCTCACCTTTCTACAGCATCTAACACAGGTCCTGGCAGCAGCAGGAGCTCTATACACAAGTAAAATTTAAAACTATTGATGACTCCCAACTTTATATTTCTAATCCTAATTCTTCCCAAGCCATTGGAGCTCATGTCCAACTACTTATGAGACATATTCATTTTGATGTAGAATTTCTAAGTAAAATATAGGGCACCCTGTTAATATTTTTAAATATGAATATGTACCAAATATTGCATGGGACATAGTCATCCTAAAATAGTCAATATTTATCTGAAATTCAAATTAAACTGGACTTCTGTATTTTTATTTATTGAATTGGCAAACCTAGTTTGATACACATTGAAATCTTGAAGTCAAAATGTCCAAACCAAATTAATATTATTACTCAAAGCAGCACCTGTGACCTCCTTCACTGTTAGATTAATTTAGCCAATCAGGCTTGATTCCTTAGGATAAATAAGTAGTATAGCTGAGTAATTAATTAATGAAGCACAGACCCTAGACCCCCAATTACAATTTCACAGGTCTACTTCTTAGCTTCGTCACTTATTAGCTGTGTAGCCAATAGCAATCTACCAAGCTAAAGGCTGTTTCCTTATATGTAACAAGAAGGTGATAATAATAGTAGCCCATATTGATAGAGTTTCATAAGAATTAAAATATAGAATCATGTAAAGCACACAGCCAGGCATCTAGGCACTACTCAGTTCTCTCTCTTCCCCATTTATAGCTCACAGAGCATAAATTAGGGTAACACTGTGTTGTAGCAAGAACTCAAAGATATTCAAGGAGTGTAGAGAAGTAGTGAATATCTTGATAGTTTTCAAATATTAATATAAGTATATATTTATTTGATAGCTTTATAGAGCAGAAATAAAATTATTTATCAAACTCACATCTACTTTTTCATATTTATATGTCTGTCAATAAGTTCCTCTTCTGTGTCTCTATCACAATATGAATTTTTCCTGTGGATGAGAAACTCCTCTTTAGTTTTCTACAAAGCAGGAAGCAATGCATGATTTTAATTTTTTTATACTATGAGGTTTGCAAAAGCTAATTTTCCTTTGATGGACCTTAGCTATTTGGCTCTTTGTAATAGGCATTTGGCTAGATTTTCAAATTCTGAGGAAAACATTTAATACGGTGCTGAGCAACAGAAAACATAAAAAATGCACATTGCCTAGTTTTAGGGAAAGAGTATGTGGGTGGAAGTTTAGACTCTTTCTGTTCTATGTGTTTTCCCTGAAACTGGTCAATCACTTGGCAGTGAGGTGGTGAAAAAGTTTGCACTGTGTCAGGAAATTAGATAATATTTAATACTTCTTGAAATGGTTAAATTGAATCTATAATATCCTGAAATCAGCTGAAAAAGACTTGGACTAATTTAATATTGCAATATATTTAAATATTTCCATGTATTTAAATCATTAATTAATCATTAGTAAATGAACCTAAAAGTATTTGAATATCTACTGTGTATGAATCACAATGCTAAGGACTATGTGACACTGGGAATTCTTATTAAGGGAGTGTTACCATGGAATCTGTACCTTAAGGTGGGTAGACAGAAATGACAGGTAGGATAGACTGGAGAGGAGATCTGAAGGAAGCAGTGGTAATAATCCATGTTTGTGCTGGAACAATGTCAGTGTAGAGTATTCCAGGTAATAATCCAGACCTGTGCTCAAGCCATGGCAGCAGAGAGAAGAGAAATCCAGGTAATAATCCATAATGTGTTAGAGTGAGACAAAAGTGGAGGAGAAAGCAACTCTCTGGAAGACTTTTTAAAAGAACACTAGATATCATTATTATTTAAAATATCCATTAAAGTTAAACATAATGATAATCATCGGCCAAGGAAAGGGAGCTGAAAGATCTGATATAATACTAAATGAACTGCTTACATGTGACTTGGGAATATTAGAACTCCTAAGTCATTTCCAAGAGAATTATTTGACAAAAGCCTCTTGACCTGGACTGTAATATGTCACTCATAATGACTCCAGCAACAGGAATCTTCAAGGAATGAATCAGGCCATGAGATAGCATCAGGGCAAGGGTCAATTTGTTCTTTGAAAGGGTTTATCTGTTATCACTGGATAATAGATTGGACTCTGCAGCTCAGTCAAAGCTTTAACCCAGCTGCTACCACTCACCTGCTGCCCGGTGCCAGTAATTAATGTCAATCAGAGCATTCCTGGGGTTATCATGAAACCTGAAATTGGTCCCTGGCATTTGAATTCTAAAGAAAATATTCCCTACTTGCCCCTCAACACACTTGTCTATTTAAAGCGTTCACACTAAAAATATATTAAGTGCTTCAGATTTTCTCATGTGTCCTGTCTCAAAAGCTATATAATATTTGGATATTAAGAAGAAAGAGTAGAGAAAGCATTTTTTTCCTCTATTTTCAGTTAGAGTGGCAAAGTTTGTTTTATTTTTTTTTTATTTTTTTTAATTTATTTATTTATTTATGGCTGTGTTGGGTCTTCGTTTCTGTGCGAGGGCTTTCTCTAGTTGCGGCAAGCGGGGGCCACTCTTCATCGCGGTGCGCGGGCCTCTCACTATCGCGGCCTCTCTTGTTGCTGAGCACAGGCTCCGGACGCGCAGGCTCAGTAATTGTGGCTCACGGGCCCAGTTGCTCCGCGGCATGTGGGATCCTCCCAGACCAGGGCGCGAACCCGTGTCCCCTGCATTGGCAGGCAGACGCTCAACCACTGCACCACCAGGGAAGCCCTATTTTGTTTGTTTTGTTTTCACTTGATCTAAAAATCTTTGGGTAGAGATGTTAATTTCATTGGTGGATCTGAAAGGTTTCCTTCAGTAAGGCCAAAGCTAGAGAGAAACTACTGACTCCGAGCCCTCAAATAAACAAGTCACCAAACAGAAAATGCCAGGGTTTAAACAGCTGGTCCAAGTCAGAGGTGACAAGGAAGCAAAGCAAATGGCAAAGGCTACTCTTTAATGACCATAAGATTTACATAAAATTACAAGATTGGAAAGGTGCAAGAATTACATCTCTATATATAGTCATCAGGATTACTATGATACTGTTTTATATAATAAAATATTCCTATCATATATCTATCATGATTAGATTACCTACAACTTGAAGGTCATGTAAGGGTTATGGGATAAAACAAGTATTATAAGGCCCCTCTCTACCCTTTCACTATGCCTGTGTGTCTGTCCCCCAGCCTCCAATCTGTCTCCATCGAAAAAAAAAAAAAGAAAAAGAAAATTGCCACCAGAAATCAGGATTGATTCTAAACCCAGGAAAGGTTGAGACAAAATATGTGGTTGTTTTTGTTCTTCTATTTTATCATATCAGTAAAGTGGGTATTCTATAGATAACTTTTCAGCCATATGGCTTTTATTTAACAGTTAACTACTAAATATTTAACAGTTAACCATTAAATAGTTGTCTCCCTTGACCTTAAGAGCAATATTTTGCTGAGCAATATTTTGCTAATCATAATTTCTCACATTTCTTTTTTAAGTTCTTCTCCTTCCATCTCTTCCTAAGTGCACAGGGGTACTTCTCCTTACTCTATGATCTTTTGGCCCACATTTCCTTACTGGAAAATCTTAATCACTTTTATGATTTTAATGATCATCTATAGGTGAAAAATTCCAAATACTATTTAGCTATGACTTCTTTCTGAGTTTCAAATTTATAAATCTAAATATTTGTTTGACTCTCCTTAGATAACTATATACATTTTAATACTTAATATGTACATACACAGTTAGACATATTACCTTCTTTTCAATATATCACCACTTTACCACACATAGGATTTTACTTCATGCTGTAGAATCCTCTCATTCAATATAGAACTCTTTCTACATGCCACTGCCTCACTATATCTATCAGTCTTGTTATTCTTAGTTATTTCTAAAATCTGCCCTTCCTTTGTTTTCCTATAGTCAAGAGCTTAGTTGAATTCTTCTTCACCTTTAGTCCAGAAAAATGTAAAATCTTCTTATCTTAAAGGTTTATCTTTAAAAAAATCTGTTCAAACTGTCCATCATTGACTGATTAATTAGTTAATTCAAAATATGTTTGTTAGCTAATTAATATATAACAGGCACTGTTAAGGGTGTTGAGATTACAACAGTAAAAAGAGAAAGATGCAATTCCCCTATCCTCACTGAAGTTTTGTTATGGGAAAGTGATGGAAAGGAATATATTATCTTCATTGCCAATTATAAAAGATTATTGCAGGTAATGCTCTGCTAGATACATTCTAGTTTGAAATGCTGTGTTCAGGCTTGACGACAGCACTCCAGACAGTGTCCACTCAACATAAACACAATGCGTCCAGATCTCTTATTATCTCATCACTATACCTCTATTGATGAGGCCTCAATGAGCTAATACGATGTTTGCACAGGAAGGTTATCTAGTAAAAGAACTGAGGAAACATGTCATGTGAGAAGGAATACAAAGAAATGAAGATAATATGTCTTAAAAGAAAGACTGAAGAGGATATAATAGGCATTTTCAAATATCTTGAATCATGTGATGTGAAAGAGAAAATAAAATGATCTAATGGTTGGATTGCAAAAAGGAAGCAAATTTAGGTACAATGTGAGGAAGAAGTGTCTAACTGTGCTACCTAACAGTAAAATGGGTTGTTTCACTTTAAAAACAAAATGCCTTTATTGGTCCAGAAACTGGAGTAGATGACCCAGAGAATTATTTCCAACTCCATGTTTTGTTGAATGTAAGTTATTCTAGCCACAACATCTATGGAAGAAGAAAATCTTTGGTTCTCTAATTGCTAAATTCTAAGCTTTCTCAGCAAATGTACATAAAGACAGACATTATCTTAAAATTGTTAAATCAGAAGTAGTTGAGTTTATATTAATGTTACGTTATACTTCAGGCTGAAAGCCAGTATATTGCTAAACTTGGCAAGCTTTCCTACTGTGGATCTTTAAGAAACAGAATCAGAATAATCTAACAAAACATGAATGACCACAAATGTACAGTATTATAAAGCATTATTCCCTAGAGAGTAGAAATTGATTTCCCCAAGCTAAGGATAATAGCTGATACCTCCTGCTGCAATAAAAAACTGAAAGCATGGAATCCACCACAAAACTATATTCTATAGGCAACCAAATTCAAAGAAATAAGTAGAATTTTACTTGCATATATGTTCATTATTCAAAGGTCACAGTTTAATTTCATAAACACAAGAGAAAATGATGAGCTGCGTTTCTTTGAAGCTACAAATACATGTCAATTTGACAGAAGAGAACTTGATACATTTTGACTGAATTTTAGTCTATTTTCTAGTTTGTTCGATTGTTTTTAATTTATTAAATGCAATACCATAAAAATAGGTGCTTTCACATAATGCTGGCAGGACTGTAAATTGGTACAAACTTTCCAAAGGGCAATTTGATAATATGTTTCAAAAGTCTTAAGTATTTGACAACCCATGGCCACCTTTTAAGATTAATCATGAGAAAAAATCATGAATGTGGGCGGGGATGTAGATATAAGGCTATTCATTGCAGCAAAGCCTAAAGACTGAAAAATAGAAACAGTCTACATATCTAACATTAGAGTATTATTTAAAGGTTTACTCTTGCATAAAATGGGATAGAATATAGTCAATCAATTTATTATAGGTTAATGTTTAATAACACGGACAATTGTTTACAATAACTATTACAAATACGGTATGTTACAAAGCAGAATTTATAGTTTGATCTAATTTTGATTAAAATTAGATTTAACTATCAAATTGTTAACAGTGATTATTTCTGTGTGTTAATTTTACTTACATTTTCCATATTGTCTTACTTTGCTTATTTTTTAAAATGTTAAACGTATGAGGTGATTTAACTTAATAATGAGAAAATATTTCTAAAATCAGCATAGCAAGTTAATTTTTATCTGCTTGCTAACAATTGCTTTCATTTATACTTGAAATTTAATGAACACATAAATAAATTCTGATCACTCATTGTGTGGTAGTTGTGTTCTGTAAAAATGTGAATTTGGTAAGAGGTGAGTTAAACAAGAGCAGATTTAGGCCTCTTGTATTAAGGAAACAACCGGAAGGGATTAAGTTAAAATAGTAACATTGATTGCTTTTTGAAACTTTTCTTACTTTCTAACTTGCAGTATGTCTGATGTTTTTATTATTAAAGACATATCAACAACTACTATATAGTAATACACACATATGCATACAGTATATACAGTACAGTATATTGTCTATGTGTCAGGGAAAAAAATGTTAGCTGAATGTAAAATCTCCATGAGAGAAAACAAATTAGTTAACTTTGCAGAGGTTATAATAAAATTTATTATTTTCTGGATCTTGAAAAACTATTTGCCACTCATCAAGTAAGGACACACTCTTTCAAATGTAGAGAATTCTGGTTCATTCACATCATTATTTACATTCCCAAGATAAACTCAAAATAAAATAGCATTGAAAATAACTCTAACTTTTAAATTCATTAAATATCGTTTTATATAACTTTCCAATACAACTGCTTATTCAGGGTCCTAATTTCTTTCCAGGAAAAATGCATTGGAAAGTCAAGTCATGCAGTGTTAGTCACGTATACTCACATATGGCACCATTTTGTAAAGATCATTAAGCCAGGTGGATTCTCTCATACAAAAAAAGCTACTTTGTATTTCCTTTATAAGGTGAATTTGTGCAACTGCTGGAACATGGGATTTCTATTACACTTAATGAAATGTACTAAAATCAGTGGAGGAATCAAACTATCACCTTCACTCCTGATTTCTTTCAGGGACTTTTGTATGCAGGTGAAACTATGTGTCATTGTGGACTGAGTGAGATTTAGGCATATGTATTTCCAGAAGGAAAGAAGAGTTAAAAACAATCCTGTGATTTCAGATTCAAAAATACAAAATTATCCAATTGATAGAAAGGCATTTCTTTAACATTTTCCCATGAGGATATAATCAGAAAGAAAAATACTTTAATAAAGGAAAACACACTTGACAAATTCAAGTGTGTAGAATGAGGTTATGTTAAAATGCATCATTTTCATGCAACCATTTAACATCAAGTGTGTTATTGAAGTTGAATCATTGAATGTGAAAATATCATAAAAAGCACTCAATGCAAATATAGAGAAGTCATCTAAAAATATTTATGAGCTGCTCTTCATAAAACTTTGCTCAATATATTAAATATGAAAATTTTATGCCCAGAACAGTTTGTATTTTAGGAAATCTTTCTATTATTCTTAAATCTAAAATATATACTTAGATTGCCATTGATGAGAAATTCTTTGCATACCAAATAGCTACTAAGCTCTAAAAATATGCCTGTTGCCATTCTCAAAAAAGTAAAGGATTGCACTTGATTCTGCTAATATATTATTTTAAATTGCCTGGTTGTCATAGAAGTAGAAGGTATAGTAGTAGAAGATGACTTAGAAATAACTCATTACATTTTTAAGAAAGCTACATTTGAGATAATTTTCCCCATTCATGTAGATTTTAGTTGTATATCTGTATCTAAACAGAAATCTTCTTAAAATGAATGTTATATAGAGAATTATCACATTTTTTTCAAAAAAGATTTGATGAATGAGTCCCTGTTCTTACCTCATAAATATCTCCTTTAAGATTTGTTTTTCTTACACTTTTTTCATATGATCTATTTTGAAGCAGATAGTCTTTTAGTTAACATATCTCAAACAGAACTCTTTACAGCCCCTCTTTTCCTCCACATAGCCCTCACATCAGCAGATCCCACAAACATCCACTCATGTGCTCAGCCCAAACCAGGAAATGATCCTTGGTTTCTCTTTTCTTCAAGCCCCTTCCCTTCAGCAGCTGGCCTGTCAAATATGTTTTTCATTTACTCACTTCCCTCCATTTGTATCTTACTACCCTTGTTCATATCATTAGTGTCTCTGATCCAGATGACTAATTATTCTCTTCACCAACAGGCCTCCTAACACCCCTCCCTCTTCCCCATTGTACATTCCAGTAGCTAAAATGATCTTATTTAAGGTATCTATTAGGACATGGCATTGGCCTAAAACTCTCTAATGTGTTTATGGTGGATTAGAAAAAAAACAAAACTAAACTAAACCCTCTACCAGGGTCTACTCAGCTCCTATGAGATCTAGTCTCTCCTAACTTCTTTAATGTCACAAGGGGCCATTTATCTGTTCTCTGTACTTCATCAACATTGGTCCTTTTGGTCTTCCTCAAGCATGTCAACTTATTTTGCTTCAGGGTCTTTGGTCTTGCTTTTACCTTGGCCCTTCTCTCAGACATTTTCATTGTGCTTCCTTCTGGTCATTCAGATCTCAAGTCAAATGTCACTTCCTCAGGGACCTTCTCTGTTCCCCTTGTAATAAGTTCCCAACTTCCAACCCAGTTACTCCATAACAGCACCCCATTTTATTTCAAAGATTTTATGTTTATCTGAAATTTAAAAAAAATTAATTCCATGGCTCACTTGTTTAGGGCTTTATTTCCTGTTTTAGAACTTTAGCTTTATTTATTGTTGTATCCTTTAGAACCATACTAAGACAAAATAAGTGTTCAATGAAATATACAGTTGAATAAGGTAATCTATCCCTGTAGAAGAAAATATTATTTTTTTGAATGAGAGATGTTTGATTTCTTCTTTTATAAAGCTTAACACCTAATTGATGAATTAGCTTTAGATATTAAAGTCATCTTATAAAGTTGATTTTCACACATTCTGAAGTTTCATCCTTTCAAAATTCTGTGGTTTGCTTTTTTTTTTCTGACTTGAAATCCTCAGTGGATACAGCAGTATATTTTCCTTTTCATGTGTCTCTTTTACTTTAATTTTCTTTATTAATCTTTCATAGTGTACTCTTTATTGCCATATCAATTAAACTGTTCTCGTCACCAATCTACATGTGTATCTGTGCGTGCACATTGTAGTGCATGTACATGCTGGCATTTCCTGCTCAATAGTTATTTCTTCTCTAATGACAGCATTATAAGCCACAGACCTAACTTCTACTATGTAAGAGAAAATGTTTTAAGGAAACACTTATATTTTATTCTGTGCCCCGTTATCTGGTACGGAGTTAACCTGAGAATTGTGACAGAAAAGAAAAGACTTTACGAAGCATATGTCAACAAATCTCAATTTGTGTCACAAGATTATACTGCTCATATGAGGCTTCATCACCTTCCTGGAAGATGGTTCTGATGTCAACCCTAAGCATACTATCTGATAGCTCAGTGTCTGAACTGTTGTACTTTTTACAAGTCTGAAAATCTTATGTTCATGTCAGTATTTTAGGTATATGAAATATTAAATATTGTTATATGATACAGATCAAGTGAACTTCCAAATTTGTAGAATGGTAACAAAGCTTGGTAAGCATCCAATGTTTATCATGACTAAGAAGCTCAGGAAAGTAAAGTATTGGGTTAGATATACAGTGAAATCCAGTCTTTTCAAATATGATGTTGTAAAAATTATATATGTATATATATCTGCCTGCAGATATCTCTCCTGTTTTCAGACTTATGAAACCAGAGGCTGTCTTTTGGTTGTTTTTTTTTTTTTTTAATTTTTCTTACTTAGATCTTACAACCAGGTGTGATCTCAGCAGTGTCCTAGACAAGCTGAGACACAGTGGGTTAACTTGATAGTGTTTCAGCCTTTCTTTCAATTTCCAAACCACTCTGCTTTATATTTAGAACACTTTGGACAGTTTTATAATACAACTTCCTCCTCCCCCTCCTTAAAAAGAGTCTAACCATAAGAACCAATTGTCTGTCTAATCAGTGTTCCTCAAAGTAGTGGATGGACATAGAGATGCATGATTCATGGATTCATTATACATTTATGAAATGATTACAGTTTTCTTCCAAGCCTGAGCTTGGTTATGAGATTCCAAATTCCTACAGTGGGCTGGAGAGTTATGTCACCTACTCTCAGAAAGTAGTGGTTGATGGAGATGATAATCAATTAGCCTGATGAGAGTTATGAGAGACGAAGGGTAGTAACATAAGGGTCCTTGTCCATTTGCTGTGGCCTTGTAATAGTCTCACTGCCAGTTGGATAATTTTAAGATCATGGGATTCTGGTGGCAATCTGATTATATGATGAAGATAAAAGTATCAACAATAATTTTATTGCAGTTTATAGTTTAAACATCCCTCTCATATATACATTCACATTTAATCTTTAGAACAACATTCTGAGGTAGATATCATTATTATCTCCACTATGCTGATGAGAAAGTTTAAACCAAGAGATGTTGATAGGTTTATCATCACTCATCTTATAAGACAGAGCCAAGGACTCAAACTTTAGTTTTGGAGTCTTAAGTCCATCTATACAGCTACAGAATGTACTTTCAGTACACAAATCACATTGAGTGCATTTTCTTCAGTCCATTAGCATTTTATCTATCTATCTATTTATCTATCTGTCTAACCATCCATTTCTGTGCACACAATTTTCATGTAAATTTCCTCTGACTATATGGTTTTCACTGAAGGTTATACATATTTCCTCTATGTATCAGTTGAAATGGGGAGCAGTATGAAATTTTTGACTGATTTTTATTTTACAGGAGTCTTCTGAATTCGGGGATGCAGCGGCTGGAAGCAGGACCTCGGTCCTTATCTTCTTTGAAGAAAGAATTCAGCAAAGAGACTAAGATTGTGAAACAGATAAAGGGTTTATTAGAAACAAACTACATGTAGAAGAGCACATGTGTGAACTTGGAGTGAGCTGCACCCAGTAGGGGTGGCTTGGATTGCTTATGTGGAGGCAGTCTTCCAGGTTGTCTCTGGCCAATCAGCTTGCTTGTGCCCATATTTGGCTTGACTCGGGTCCTTCCTGGTGTGTGTGCACATCTCTCATCCAAGATGGATTCCAGCATGAAGGCTTCTGGGAGGTTGGCAGGACATATTATTGGCTTGTGTTTCCTCCCTTTGTTGGCCTCTCCCTAGAATAAGGACCTTCTCTGTGCATGTGCTGGGCTGGGAAATCCCCTTGATCACAAGAATGAGGAAATTGTGGTCAATTTGTCTTCCACCCAATCAGTACCTGATGTCCCTGCTTGTATCTTATCTTGAAGTGTCAGCAGGAGACTGGATGCAGCTCTTCAGTCTGGTCCCATCTATCTCCTACCTCACTTTCATTAATTGTTTTATCCTAGAAGCTGGCCACATGAAAGCAAAAATAATAGGTTAGAAGGTATTAATTGTTCATGTTTTATACATGTCTTTAAGACTAGACATTATATAGTCTTTTCGAATTTGAAGACTTAGATATATTTTCAGTTTTAGATATGGTCTAGATCATCTTTCAAAATATAGAAGTATTTACTTTTCCATACTCTATAAAATCCCAAAAATTTAACCTAGAGCACTTTTTTGTAATTATTCATTTATTATCTTAGTAATTTATGAGTATACAATGATGTCTATATTGTTTTCTATTGCATTCCAGGTACCTAGTACATGTCTTAGCATATAGTAGTAACTAAACAAATATTTTTAAACTTTCAGCATTTCTGATAAGAATATGTAAAACTCAAGTCCCCTTGTCAAAACTTATGGCAAACTTGTTTTTAGAATGACTGATTATGGCAAAATTCCAGAAAAACGAAACACTTAGGATAACATTTAGTATAACCTAAGTGGTTATTCTAAATCCTAAATGGATTGACTGTTTCAGACTTTAAACGAAACAGCATTTCTATCTTTACTCATAAAGGAAGTAGAATGCCAATTATAGTCTAAATCCAGCAATGTCTAAAGTTTATTCCACATAAATTTGTAAAAAAAAAAAACCCAATCCCTAAATATCAGTGGTCTCAACATTGACTCCAAATTGTATGCTATGAGAACACAGTGTCTAGAATATAGAAAATTGTGCTTTTAATGTCTTTTTAACTGAAAATAAGCTAAAGGGAATTTAGATTGCTTTTTCTTGAAATAAAGAGAGGCCATACTTCTCTCTGTCCTGAGCCACTACAGTTACCACACTCACCCAAAGGGAAATTTAAATATCAAACAATATTGGTAGAGCAGGTAAGTTTTCTTTTAAAGGACAATATACAATTCTTATAGCCAGAGTATTATTTGTAAATCATTTTCCTCCAGGGTAGAGATTTTTCAATTTCTCTTCTCTATTGTGATTTCTGATTCTGTGAATCAGAATCCCATCAAAGGAAACCAGTAAAGAATATAGATTTATAGGTTAATTATTTTCCTAGATATGGAGGGGAAAAAAAGCTAAAACTTTCTTTTTCTTTGTCTAATAAATCAGAATTACAAAATCCCATGATCCCATGCAGACTCTGGCTAGTTTGCAGTTTGGGGACTTGAGAGAAGATGACAGCTGCAGACAGTGTGGAGGAAAAACCACCTTGCAACATAGTTTGTCAAGTTGCAGCCTCTGGCTTTGACCTAGGGCCAGTATTCCTGGAGACATGATGAAGTGTGAAAAGTTATGGCAGGCATTTTAGACTAAAAAAAAAAAAGTTAGGCATTAAGGGAAAAGGGGGACCAGGAGAGATTAATATTTGTGAGGTTTATAGCAAAAAAGGCAAAGCAATAGGAAGTAAAGAAATCCCTGAAGGGACTGTCTTACAACAGCAGCAGATTAGAAACAGGACGGACAAGAGCAGGAAGCTTATTTTTCCAGTTGGAGCCTTCCCTACAAACCTGAGGTCGATTTTGGAACGGCAGACAAATGCCAAGCAAATGCAAAATCAAGAAATCATGATAGAATTTACAGGCTCTGGGAAAGTCTGGGGGCTGGGAAGAGAGAGAAGGAAAGAGTGGGGGAGTTGTGAAGAGAGGAAGGGATAAAATACGGAAGAATGTACCAGAATTCTGAAATTGGAACATTTTGGACACAGAGCCAGAGAGCAGAATAACGGTTGTGCTAGTGAAGGCAGATTTTCAAGTTAGAAGGAGAGTTAGAGGTGACCTAGTCTAGATATTTTCAAATTTTATAATAGCCACAGGAAATACACTTCAAATTCATATGCAGAATTCCCATATGGATACAGAAGAGCTGATCTAAGAGGAAGGGGCAGGCTTGGACCTGTGTGCACTGGCCTCAACACATGCCTGGAAATTGACTCCTGGGGCACTTAGAGAATCTTTAATGCTTTTCAAAATATTTGAAAATAAACCCGGTCTAACCTATCCCTTCATTTATTACTTAAGGAAACAGAATTTAAGGTCTTCGGGCTTGCAAAATATATTTTGAGGGCCTATGTGCTGTAAGGCTCTGTTTCCTGATGCCCTGGGTTCTGAATTTCCAGGGTCCCTCTGCTGAAAATAAAGGTCCTTGAACATCCCTCATAACACTGTGGGTAATTGTTACACACTTCTTCATGATAGACTTAACAATAGACCGATGAACTCCACTCTCACCCTGAGAAACAGAGAGGATGATTCTTTTCTGTTTAAAACTGACACTTTACTGGCATGGTGAATAAGGCAGGGATGGAAGAAAATTAGAAAAGAAAGAAAAAGAAAAAGAAAATTTGCCTGCAACTCTTATCTGTTCTCATTGGTGCCTACTGCCATAGATGGGGTTTTCCAACAGTTTTCCTCAGCCTCTCCAGCTTGTAATGACTCCTTTAATAATCATTTCCAGCAACTGGCCTGTCCCTGTCAGCTTTCAGAAATGGCATTTTCTACTGGCATTAACTTTGTTTCAGATGTTCAAGTTAGCAGGTTCTACTGGCTACTCTGGTAGGATAATGGTGTCCCACTATCGCTCAGTAGCTGGCAAAGAAAAATTCTTCCACTCTGAGTACTGTCTCAGTAGTGTCCTTCTTAGAAGCACTTCTGTGAAACCTTTCAACCACAGCTACCTTGCAGCACAACTCTTTCAGTGTATGATTTCAGATAACCATCTAGTTTCACTGGGAAAGCACATCTTTGTATATACACATATTGTTACATTTATGTTACTTTTTTCCCTTTAACTTTGCCTTGAAATGAATTCTGACCTTGTTGGCAGAAACATTGGGTAAGCGTTGTCTCTTTCACTTTCTAAAGATGTGAATTCAGGAAGACCATAAAATCTCAAAGAATCTCATATCCCTCATCTGTTCAGATGGAGATAAATCCTAATGACCTCCAGAGGTACTGGAAGCCTTAAAAAAAGTCAGACTAATGTGAAAATGTTTTCAAAATTGTAAATTATTATGTGAATATAAGGGATTGTAAAACCACAATCATAATAGTATCAATCTGTTTCCTCTGCCTTGACTTTCTGCTTTTTAAGGCTCTCACTGTAACAAAAACCCATTTGTTACGGGTTTTGAGGCAGGATATTCAAGCCGAGGAATATAGTTTAGTAATATCTAAACTTAGACAATAGGGTACTTAGCAAAATCTCCCAATTCTTCTTCACATACCTCTCATGTACATGGAGGCAATTATTCTTAAATATAGTGACAAAAATTTCCTAGTTATCCCATAGTTTCCTATGTAAAAGATACACAACTACAAGATTCTTGGGAACCCAATGTCTTTTTGTTAGTGAATGAAGTCACTGAGTAACCTGAATTTAATGTTTTCAGTGTTCAGTTTATCTATTTGTCTATTAAGGAATTTGTGTTGATTATTACATGCAACTTCACCAACAAGCTCTTAATTTTGTGCTGTATTTTATTACCAAATGGAAATACACCCACCTAGATTTGCAATAAATATTTAATATAAGTGTGCCCCCTATAATATTTGTAACCTGCTTGCCTCTTCCCCTCTGTTCCATCTCTCCACAAAACAGTTTCTGTCTTTCAGTGGCTTAAGCCAGAATCCAATCCTCCATACCTTGACTCCTTTCTCTTATATTTTATCAATCACAGAAGACTCCTGATTCTATCTCCTAACTGTATTTTAAGTTTATCTATTCCTTTCCATCCCCAATGGCATTTCTCTATTAGAGGTCACTGTTACCTCTGACACTGATGGCAGTAACAGCACCCAAATTAGTTTTCCTGTCTTCAGCTTTTCCCCCAGTCACCCTACAGCAATCTAAATGCTATCTAAATGCAAATATAATACTGTAAACCAGAAAGTAAGCGCCATGAGATCAGGACCTGGGTCTTTCTTTCTCACCTCTTCATCCCTAGTAACTTATACATTGATTTATTCATTCAACAAACATTTAATGAGTGTTTACTATATACTAAGCAATGTTCTAAGCTCTGGAAATTCAATATAGAACAAGACAGGCAATGGCTTTGCCCCCAAGAACCTTACATTTCAGTGAAAGAAGACAGACCTAAACAAACAAAAATAGACAAATGAGAAAGTATAAGGAAGGTATGAGTGCTATGACACGAATAAACTTGTGGTGTGAACAAACAGTGGCCAATGGGCTGCTTTAGATAAGGTAGGTCAGGGAAAGCGCCTCAAAGGTAGTGATGTGAATGCATGGCTGTCACTCTCCTCCTTATATATTTTCTGTGGTCACCATTGTCTTCATGAGATAAGGTCATGATTTTTCAGGTTCTTTTTTTTTTTTAATTTTTTTAAATTTATTTTTTTATATATATCAGATTCTTACTAGTTATCCATTTTATACTTTCCGGTTCTCATCTCTCATTTTGCAAGGCTAATCTTTAGCTACTTTTGAGCATCCTGTACAATCTTGCTAATTTAATTTGAGTTCCTTGTACATAGTGCTTCTCACACTTCAGCTGGCATAACAGTCACAGGGAGGGCTTGTTAAAACACAGATTGCCAGGCTCCATTCGAGGGTTTCTGATTCATTTGATCTGAGATGGGGCTGGAGAATGTGCATATCTAACACGTTATTCCCAGGTGATGCCAATGATGTTGGTCCAGCGATCAACATCACACACTCTCACACAACCACCTGCAGTCTTCCTTCACACACTTTTGCACTGTCTGTGGAGTTTCACTCTCCTGCCCCCACCCCTTTGCCCTTTTTTTGCATTATTGGCTATTACTCATTTTCCAGGTCTCAGTACACTTTTATTTCCTCTAAGGTCATTCCCCAAATATACATTTTCCCTCTCTCTTAGATGTTCCACAGAGTCTTATTGTACCCCAGTTTTATCACATTCTATTATGGTTTCTTATTCCTCCTTTGGTATACCTCATTCATACCTCCTTGATTGTATTTTTCACTGCTGTATCTTTATTGCCTAGCACAGTGCCTGGCACGTTTTCTATACTTTTTATTCAAGAAATGCCAGTGCTCTGATGACTGCTAGTTTGGTCAAGTGATTTCCTGCATAAGCCTGTGAATTTGGAAAATAATTAGATATGATAAAAGTATGATGATGTATCTAACGCCAGATACATTAGTTCTTAAAATCATAAAGACTGTGATGAATGAATGAATAAATTCCATTAAAACTGTGATTTCTGGATTAACTTTCAAGAAAATAATACCTCTGTGTCTTTTTCTATCTCACCTTGAAAAAAGGCAAAGCATTTTTTTGTTTGTTTGTTTGTTTTTTAATGATAGAAGATACCAAGGGGATAAAGATAGTGATGTACCTACTCTAAATTTGGTTAGACTTAGAGAAGAGATTCAAAACATTTTTTTTCTAAACAGATGTTATGTTTACCCTATTTTAAAAATTGTTTTCTTCCATGTATTTTACATTCAAGTGATTCTGAAAAAACAAAAGTAGTTAACAAAAAAATATTATGATTGAGCCATGGAAGAATAAGGCCTCTTAAGGCTTTTGACATGTGTTTTCTTAGATGGGAAATTATATGATGGAAAAAATGAAATTGTACGTTAATCAATCAAGGCAACGTTAATTAAATTGGGGAGAATAGTATGAACAATTCAATCTTGGATAATACTTAATCAAAGGAAGAATAACAAACAATATGGATAGAGTGAAGTAAATTTGAGATAGGAAATTTTCCAGACCATCTAATTACTCATCTTCTCAATTTTCTCTGCCATAAGTGACAGCATATTCACTGTCATCATCTAAGTTAATGAGAAACCAGGGGCTAAAAGATCATCGCTAAAACTGAACTTGCCAGTAGGGGAAATCAAAATGGAACACAGGAAGAGGAAAGGTTAGATTTTAAAGAGGAAAAGTTGCTTCTCAGAGATGATATGTATTTAGAAGAGCATAAAATGAATTTGATCTGAGTTGGGAATTCAAAACATAAGAGCTTTAAGGGATTGCTAAAATCCCAGTGCCTACATTTAAGAAATCTGTTTTCCACTTGGAGATTTAGAAAATAAAAACTACATGTCAGTAGAGAACTGGAGATAGGGCTTTTTGGCTTCTGGAAAGTCTTGAATGAGTCACTTAGTGTCACATGAGAAATAGGTGTTATTCCTACAAAATCCATCATATTATAAAAGCAAAGCACTGCAAAGGACCTTTAAAAGCCAACCTAAGCATCACCCTGTCTGCACACATGCCAATTTGAAAATTACTCCAGGCCAGTTTTATAAGACCTTAATAAATATTTCTTCATTCCATTAGTAATCTCGTATAGTACTTAACAATTTTCACTGTCAGAAAAGCCTTCCTTATATATTATTTAAATTCCTTCTGAGTTTCCTTCCTTTCTTTCTTTCTTACTTTCTTATTTGCTTTCTTTCCTCCTTGCTTTCTTTCAATTCAGTCTTCCATAGAGATGGAGAACAGCTGATCATCATAAATTATATGGTTGTTCATCTTTTATATAATTGGTAAAGAGTAATTTCTCTCACTTTCAAGATGCAAGTAATATAACCAGTGTTGAAAAATTAGGAAAACAGATAAGCAAAATGAAAAATACCACCCCAAATCCTACTACTCAGTTACTCAGTGGTTATAATTATAAATAGTTTTGTGGTACTTTTTAGACTGTTCCCTATCTAAATTATGTATGTTTTACATAATATATTATGATCGTTTTGCCATATTAATAAAATTATAAATTGTATTATGTGTTGCAGAATTATTTCTCAAGTTGATTGACTAAAGTAGAAAAGCAGATATAAAACACACTAGCAACTAGATTACAACATACAAAGTACTATAATAAAAATATTGTAAAATATTAGTGTAACAAAGCAGGACTTTTTTTCCTAATAACAGTCTGGTAGAAACAGGGAAGACTCCATCCAGATGATGTCATTTTAGTCACTACTAAATAAGAATGAATAGAAGTTCCTTTAATAGAAAATGGAAGACAATAAAAACAGAAAAAAGAATCAAGTATAGGAATAAAGTATAAGAAAATGTGTGTTTGGCTATAACAGTTGGTAAAAGGAATGCAAAGTCTCCTGAGTCTAGCTTTCAACAGCAGGATACATTTATCCTTTCTCACCTTTTCTTCTATGCATGGTATAAAAATACAGCCCAGATCTTCCATAGTCAAGCTATGGTTAGACCTCAGAGGATAGCTTTAGTCTCTTCCTCTCATGCGTGAGGAATTATAAGATTCCTTGTGAACATGCAGTTGATAATGGAGTTATCACAGAAGACACTGAGAGATAAAGTTAACTTTTAAAAATATTTAACTTTTTGTTTATGGATTAAGTTCAAAGAACACTAAATAATGGAAAATTATTTTGATGCCAAGCTTCTTTCACCTATGCATGTGACCTGATTAAAAATAGTGAAATTCAGAGGAAGGTGGCCAAAAGGCACAAGCTTCCAGTTATAAGGTAAATAAGTACTAGGGATGTAATGTAACGTACAGCATGATGACTATAGATAACACTGCTGCATGATGCATAGGAAAATTAAGAGAGTAGATACTAAGAGTTTTCATCACAAGGAGAATATTTTTCTTTTCTCTTTATTGTAGCTATATGAGATGATGGATGTTAACTAAACCTATTATGGTAATTATTTAACAATATATGTAACTCAAACCATCATGCTGTATACTTCAAACTTATGTCTTAAACTTATAAACTTATACAGTATGTCAATTATTTCTCATTAAAACTGGAAAGAAATACTTAAATTATCAGAGCCTCAAGAGCCTCATCCCTTAAAAGAGGTAATAATAAAATCTACTTATACAGGGACTATAAAAATTAAGATGGACATGGTGGCATTATAAGGAATTCCAGTTGGACTCATTAATTCCATATGTTAGGTATCAAGATTGTCGCTTCTTTTCCCAATCCTCACACATTGTGTCCAGGTATTTTACCCAACCATCCAGGAATTTACAAGCATCCACAGTATTTGGTAAAGCAATATTGCAGGCAGATATATTATAAAGAGTTTTAGTAAGTTTTGCATCTCACAAAATGCCTGGACATCTCATTGACAAATTAAGTATTTTTAATTTGGATAATTTCACAAGGACTAATCCAACTATGAATTCTGAATTATTTTTAATGGCTTTGTGGAGATATAGTTGACATATAACATTGTGTAAGTTCAAAGCGTGCAAGGTGATGATTTGATATATGTATGTATTGAATATATATTATAAAGTTAGCTAACACCTCCATCCCATCACATAATTACCATTTTTGGTATGGGTGTGATGAGAATATTTAAGATGTATTCTCTTAGACTACTTTCAAGTATATAATACAATATTGCTAACTATAGTCACCATGCTGTATATTAGATCTTCAGAACTTATTTATCTTAAGATAGGGAAGTTTGTACCTTTGACCAACATCTTTCCATTTCCCTCACCCCCAAGCCCTGGCAATCACTATTCTAGTCTATTTCCAACTGTGAATTCTTTAAACACAAGGAATAGATTTCAAACATCTTTAAGTAGGAGAGTTGTATTTCCCCCTGTTTTTCTCTATTTGGGTTCAGATGCTGTAGCTCAAGTTTTCTCCTCGAATGTTCTTACAGATTCTCTTCTTCTCAAAGACTCTATTTGACTCCAGAGAGTATGTTTTTCACTTACCTTCTGAAACCCTGCAGGAACAAAACCTCAGAACTGGATCCAAGTGTTATATTTATACATATTCCATATGCTTTCTCAAAAGGTGTTTTATCGGCACCTGCTTGCATGGATCGAACAGAAAATAATAAATCCATAAATGGTGATGAATATATAAGGCAAGAAACTATATGCTTCTCCCCCTAGGAAGACCACAGTAGAAAGATTGTGGTGCCTTCCGGAAATTTCAAAGTATAGAGGTGCAACTGGACGGCAGAAGACAACATTGAATGAGCACCTATTTGGTGCCATATTGTCCCAGGTGATTCATCTACATTCTATCAGCTAATTCTCACAACCAACCTGAGACAGAGTTCTTAATATGAAAATTCTGAGATGTAGAGCATTGAGAAACAAGACTAAAATCAAACAGTAAGATAAAGTAGGACTGTATGGCAAGATTCACCTTTGTAGGTCTTTTCTGTAAGAAGTTGTCTCCTTAATAAAGAAGAACTATCTTATAATGTAGATACTGGAAGTAAAGGGGGAGAAGCAGGACACTTCTCCAAATTAATCTCAGTAGCATTATAAATTTCTCTACTGATCCCATTGAGTAAGACCTACTTGCCCAGGCTGGAAGCTTCCATTTACTTGGCTTGCTTCTCTGCAGCTTTAATCCTATTAAAAGACATGGTAATCATTTTAAAAACCGTTTTCCACATGCATTTTCAGATATGTGATGTGCCTGACCATTAGGCTTAGAGTCTGACAGAAATCATATACCAGGATAAGTGTAAAATGTGTCTAAAGATAAACAACTGTCTGGGTTATAGGGCTCTGCGCTGTTGGCTTACTGTTAAATTTGAAAAGTAACTTGCTAGTTTCTCATCTAAGCTGCTACTTGCTGATTTCAGCTGGAAAAATTGGCATCAACTTTCCCTTATCATGCTCAGAACAAAGAAATATGGATTTTTTTTAAGATCAGAATGTCTGGTAAATATCCATTCCACTGATACTGCAGAGAGCTGATCCATGTCTCCTCTGTGTTTCAAATGCATTTGTTTTAGTAAGTGAATAATCAAAAATAAATTACTCTTTCAACAGAAAACTGACTGAGGCTTGAACTCATGGTGTGTAAAAGCCTTTCATCATGTTTAAAGGTATCTAGTGGAATGTAATAAAGCAGTGGGCTCTATTCATCCTTCTTTTAACTCATGTGGATTACACCTTAAGACAACAGGGTTGTTCATGCCTTGGTTACTTTTCAAAAGAGCCTATTTGCAAGTGAAAACTATATCACAGTACCTATTACATTTTGAAAATTTCTGTTATATGCCTTGCAGTTTGGTACTGCACTTACAGTAGGGCCTAACCTATGCATGCAGAAAAGACAGGTGTGAACACACTGTTAAAAATGAAGCTTTAGGTCATCTGTTATATGTAAAAACCAGAAGTGTTCTACCTTTTAAACTGAATACAGCTGCATTCTAAACTGCTTGCTCACTCTACTTTCTTGAAAATACGAATGCTACTACTATATAATAATAACAATAGAAACAAAAACACATTACTGAACCTCTTCTAAAATGAGTAAATACACAGATAAAATCTTCTCAAGTGATTTCTAAAACTTTTGTCCTTTATCTTTCACATTATCCATTTTAAATGCACTGCTTTAGGGCCCCCTGCATGTATATATACATCTACATATACACATGAACATACACATATATCCCTCTAAAAACATCTTCAAACAGCAGAGTTTTCACAATTGTAAAGTTGTAGAATTAAGATCGTTTTTGTTCCCTCGTTTTGTGGGTGTTTTTTCTTCGGAGTTCCCTGCAGTACCTACCATAATGGCTTCTGAAAGAGACATTTGCTTCTTCTACACTTATGCATTGTTATGAAGTGTAATATTTTCCACATGGAAAAAATATGATGTAGTTACTTATGCAAAGCCATATGTCATATTAGTAGCAGAATTGGAACTTAAAATATCTTTTGATGCCACGGTTCATTGTTATACAGTGTTTAATGTTGTGGTGCTCTATTGACTGTATGCCATTTGTGTAGGTGATGTGATATCCCAAGCAGGTCACACAAATCAGCTCTTGTTTAATATATAGATTCCTCCCTGCCCCCCCTCAAACACCAACACACTTCACAGTAGTATAAAAGAGTTCCCCTCCTAGTCCATTATTCCCCAAACCCATCATAATAACCTGATTACCATAATGAATAATGTAGTCTATCATGATAATGTAAGAAGAGCATATTTTTCTGTTAATTGTGAGAGCATTACCCAGTGATCTTATTTCCATCCAGTGGAGAGTAAATGTCCCCTTTCTATTTTCTTTCCTAGTATCAAACCAATTCTAACCATCTCTAGCTCACCATCTCCCTGTAACTGTACAGCATTCAATCCTAAAAGTGTTAAGACACTGTTTTCCAAGTTTATATTACTCGTAGAGTTTATTTTTGTTGTTCACAGTACTTTTCCTTTTGTTTCTAATTGCTAAGCTACTAAAATATAAGATTCAAGGACTGAAAGGAAAATGCTCGAGAATTCTTGTGAATATACTGGTTAGAGCCTAAACTGGCTTGCTGTTCTAGTGAGAGTTGATATATATACATTCATGGCCTAAAGCAGACAAATGGATCTATTTCTTGGCTGAGAGACATAGAAAGACTCTTGCATCTCTTTCCTCAGAGGCCTTTTCTTGTCTCTCCCACCAAACATCCCAGGACATAGTAACAGGAATGAAAATTGTGCTTCCTAATCAATTTGGTTCTGCTGTGAGTCTGCAGGGTTACCTTTAAGGCTTTAATAGTTACTAGTTTCCTATCTCTTACTAGCATGCTGTTATATTTTAGGGGTAAAGTCAATTAATAGGATTTCAGTGAGAACCAACCAAAATGTTCTCCTTTATATTACAGAGATAGATAGCATGAACAAAACAAAAATTCAAAATGAGTACGTCACACGAAAGACCTATACTGGTTAGTCTTCAGTCTCCAGATAAGTTTTTCTTCCATGCTGTGTTGAGTTAGCCCTCTATATTTCTCTTTATCCTTTCTTTCTGACTCAAATCTGAGCAATTAACTCATTTCTTCGTTTAATTTTATACTTAGTTTTCCTCTCTTGGAAAACCACTTGACCCAATTAAATGATCAGATCATATTTGGTAAACATGCAGGCCTAAAAACCTAGTTTCATCTGGTTGTCTGGTTTTTAGAACCATACTGAGGACAAACCCATCAGTCCCTAGAAGCCACCTAGTAACCATGCCTATGTGATTGATATATCAAATGAGAATGCCACTCTATTAATTTATACTAGGTACAAAACCAAAACAAAACCTGGAATACTTATGTCTAGAATAAAGATGTTAAAAAGCCAAGAATTATCCACAAAATCATTTTATGAACATGGAAGGAGAACAAGAAGACTGAATGAAAATTAAGTGGCACTGGACAAAATTTAAAGAATATAGTATACTGCAAAGGCTCTCTAAGTCAGCCATCAAATCTCAGCTTGAGCAATTACTAGCTGTGAAGCCCTAGACAAATTATTTAACTTCTCTAAATCTTAGTATGCTCATTAGTAAAATGAGAGTGATAATAGTAACTTATCTCATGTATGATGCAGTATGTGAAATACTTAGGACAATGCCTAGCCTGTATTAAATATGACCCTGTGCAATCTCACAATGGGGATGGATGGGGTGGTGGGATCATTAGAGTTAAAGACCTTTAACTAAGGTGGCTTCTCTCTTAGACACTAATTGTATGCAGGCATGGACCCCTTTTATTCTGTTTCCAATAATCTTTTTATTTTGCATTTTTTTCTTTAAATTTGTGTTAGATGTGTTAGTGAATCTTTTTATGCCAGGGGAAATATTCTGTCCCTTGAAAGTCATCTTGCACATCAGCTGTGAGCTATTCAGCATTGGATTTTACAGTTTAACTCTTAATATACAGCTCTATTTCCTCACTTCCTCCTCCCATGGAAAACCTTGTTATATCTCTATGCATAAAACCCAATGTTCTCATAGTGACGAAAACATTTGGATAAAGTCATGTAGTGTCAGTACAGACTTTAGAAAAGACCAAAAGCTGCAGAAATAACACTATCACAGGGGCTGGAGAAAATGCATTTCATATTAGTAAGCTGATCAGAGTCAGTGCCTCAGTACTCTGCAGAGACAAAGTACAAACATTAAAATGCACGTATATATTAGGAATTTCCTGACGGTCCAGTGGTTAGAACTCAGTGCTTTCACTGCCAAGGGCCAGGGTTTGATCCCTGGTTGGGGAATTAAGATTCCACAAGCCACGTGGCACAGCCAAAAAACAAAAACAAAAACACATATACCCTAATCTTCTCAATATTAGGGTTTTTTTCTGCCCAAATTATTAAGCATAGTTATCTTTTCCATAAGGCTGGCCTATATATTTTTAATCATTGTATATTCTCAGTTGCCATTTCAGTTAGAGCAGTAAATGTGTTACTTGTCATAACCAGTAAAGCACTATGTCATAGATCTCATTTTGAAAACATTTTTTGCAGGTCGGAAATACAGCTGCCAGATTTCTTATTAGATTTAACTTACACAGGAGAAACTGGACATGTATGGCTTGAGAGAATTCTATAGGTCATATCCCAGATGCCCCTCAGCCCAGGGTTTCAAGGTCTTACTTGAGGCACAGTAGATTTCTAAAACATCCACTAGAGTGACTGCTTTGGCTTCCATGCCATCATGTCTTGACTAATCAATCTCAAAATTTTGGAAATAAGACTTGGCAAATGAAGATGTGTTGATTAAGCGCGTCTGGGAAAATACTTGACAATTATTCTCTCTTAAAAAAATACAGATAGATGATGGATAGAGAAATGTGTGTGTGTGTGTGTGTGTGTGTGTATGTAATTTTAATTTTAAAATTTACAAATATACATGAAAATAATCCATCATTTCAATAGCTTCATTTCATATAATGACATAAGAAGAGGGGATTCTTTCCCACTCTGTTGTCCACATGTACTACCACTATTGCATACTTCTCATTTGGTGCTGATTGAATTCTAATCACACAGGGAGGACAGTTATTATCATTTCCAGGTTTCAGATGGGTAGGATGAAATTCAGAGAGTTTTGAAAATTAAGTCCAATCTCTCAGTAAATGGAAAATTGGGCTTCAAACCCAGGTTTTCTAGTTTTGTGTTCAGTGTCCTTTTGATTCCTCTAATTTTGAAATAAAAGTACTTACATAAAAACATGTATTTTGGGGCTTCCCTGGTGGCGCAGTGGTTGAGAATCTGCCTGCCAATGCAGGGGACACGGGTTCGAGCCCTGGTCTGGGAGGATCCCGCATGCCGCGGAGCAACTAGGCCCGTGAGCCACAACTACTGAGCCTGCGCGTCTGGAGCCTGTGCTCCGCAACAAGAAAAAGCTGCGATAGTGAGAGGCCTGCACACCACGATGAAGAGTGGCCCCCACTTGCCGCAACTAGAGAAAGCCCTCACACAGAAACAAAGACCAAACACAGCCAAAAATAAATAAATAAACAAACATGTATTTTCATTTTAAACAGTGTTTATAAAGTAATACTTGTGGAAGAGAGGTAAATATATTGTAGTAGGGAGAGAATTAGTCAGCAAAAATTTTTAACAATTTTGAAAGATGGAGTTGAAGATGAATGCGCATATAAAAGCTTTTCTAGATAAAGTGTTCATGGGTTTTGAAGAGGGTGTCAGAGGAGGAAATTAAGGAATAGAATTTTAAGATCTATCGTCAGAGTTTCAGAGAAATCAGAGCTCATGATTGTGATGCCCAAAGGAATAAGAATGTAAACAGAGCAGTAGACAAACTAAATGAGATAAGATTGTGAGTGCTTGCAGTGATAATACAATGCTGTGTGCCTGCATGGGCAGGCCCTTTAATTTACCAGGAAATGAAAATCAAGGTATGACTCTCTTTTGCGTATCTTAATTGCCACTTTGGGCTCCATATAGTCTTTGTTGCAATTACTTCTGAACATACAGTGAGAAATTCACATTGCCTGTCTGTCATTTTGGGGTACAGAAATTCGTCTGAACTTGTTTTAGGAAAAGTGAAAATAGATTTGAAGTTACTTTATTTCTTTCAAACAGCATTTAAATTTTAAAAACGTTTAAATTCACTGCTTAGGCAAAATCAAATCATTTGGAATCACAAAGGCTAATATGTGATAGAAATTACTGGGTCATACCCTGGTTGTGTCATTTATATCAAAAGAAGTGTTGTGACAGAAATTTCCAAGACTTTCACATTGAAAATTACAGTTGGGAGAAAATGGTTTTCACAAAAATAAAGAGCAAAAAATAAATAAATCAATAAAAATAACATGATGTTTCTACTCAAGAGGTAGTCCTGTTGGTTCCCCCTAAGTGTTTGGAAATCTGATCATCAGTCTTCCCCTAAAGGTTTTGAAATGAAGCTGTTGAAAGCTGTGATCAGCAAGCACCCTTTTACTCTCATTACTCTTTCTGTTTTCTTTTTCCTCTCGGCAGACAAACTCAGTTGCATCCTTCCTGCCCCCTCCTCCAGCCTGTCCTTCCCTAAAGAATCTTTTCTATGATGTTGAAAGTGATATGTTCTCTTCAAAGGAGGTCGAAACAAATTAACATATTCAGAGAATATTGTACTATTTTTCGTGATTGAAAGGAAAATGTTTTCTTCCTGTCTGTGGGTTCATATGTGAGAAATACAAGAAGGGTAATCAGGGGGAGTCTTTAATATATTTTTGAATATTGCTTTCAAGTGTTTTATGACAAATGTGCAAGTGGATGCAACTAAATGGCATTTTGGAAAACAATCTTGGACTGACATTCTAAGGAACTTAATTTTACCTGTGTGTAATGTGCAAAGATTTTTATAGGAAGGAGACCATCTCTTGCTTACTTCAATAGATTGTTTATTAATTTAAGTGGACTTGAAAATAAGGTTAAGGAAGTAACAATATCATGATTTTGCTAAATTTCTACTGATAGATACAAAATGAATTGCTACCACATTTTAACATCATGGCCTGTGCATATGATGAATATTTTTGATACCTACAAAAATACTTTTTGAGACTCTACTATTGCCAGACACATTTCTAGGGTATGCAAGAGCAAATGAACTAAGCAAAACTCTCTAGCTTTGTGGAGCTTTCATTTTATTTAGGGAGAGGGTAGAGAAATTAAAGTGATGATTAGAGTTTAAGAATTAAATTTTATTAAAAAAAAAGAAAAGGGGATTAGAGTATGAGAAATATAAGAAAGTGACATTTAAATAAATCTCTGAGGAAATGATGGAGCCACATGCAAAGAGCATCTCAGATAAAGAAGGTGAAAGCGTGAGGCTTCCCTGGTGGCGCGGTGGTTGAGAATCTGCCTGCCAATGCAGCGGACACGGGTTCGAGCCCTGGTCTGGGAAGATTCCACATGACGCGGAGCAACTGGGCCCGTGAGCCACAACTACTGAGCCTGCGCGTCTGGAGCCTGTGCTCAGCAACAAGAGAGGCCGTGACAGTGAGAGGCCCGCGCACCGCGATGAAGAGTGGCCCCCACTCGCCGCAACTAGAGAAACCCCTCGCATAGAAACGAAGAGCCAACACAGTCATAAATAAATAAATAATTTAAAAAAAAAAAAAAGGTGAAAGTGTAAAGTGGCCTGAGGTAGAGGTGCCTTGGAGGCTGGAGGAAGGGTGAGGAGACCCATGTGGCTACAGTGGAGTGATCCAGCTGGAGTTGTAGGAGATGAAATCTGAGAGGCAACCTGGCCAGATAACCATGTAAGACCCTATTGATCATTTCCAGGTCACTGTATTTTACTTTGAGTGAGGTGAAAATTCTTTGGAGAATTTTGAGCACAGAAATAAAGTAGAGTAAGAAAACTGATCAAACCTAGTAAAACATTCCAAATCAAAAAAAGGTGGGGAAGAGAAAAACAAATACCGTATGCTAACACATATATATGGAATCTAAAAAAAAAAAAAAGGCTCTGAAGAACCTAGGGGCAGGACGGGAATAAAGGTGCAGATGTAGAGAATGGACTTGAGGACACGGGGAGGGGGAAGGGTAAGCTGGTACGAAGTGAGAGAGTGGCATGGACATATACACACTACCAAATGTAAAATAGATAGCTAGTGGGAAGCAGCCACATAGCACAGGGAGATCAGCTTGGTGCTTTGTGACCACCTAGAGGGGTGCGATAGGGAGGGTGGGAGGGAGATGCAAGAGGGAAGAGATATGGGGATATATATTTATATATAGCTTATTCACTTTGTTATACAGCAGAAACTAACACACCATTGTAAAGCAATTATACTCCAAGAAAGATGAAAAAAAAAAAAAGTGGTGCAATGTAAGCCAGGGAAAAATAGATGCAGAAAAAAATTAATACCAAGATACAGGTTGAAATACACAGAGCATTAGCTCTCCCAAAAAGACTTCTAATTATTTGTTTGTTGATTCCTTTTGATTTGAGGAAAGACTGTTCTGAGTGTGCATGGTCTGTAACTGAGTTGTGGAGTAGGGCAAGACAGGAAAGCAGAGTATTTAGCAATAAATAAAGATTTTCCACATGGTTTTCAATTGTCTTTAAATGTCTTTACATTTTCAAATGTCTAACCTTTTCATCTATCTTTACTGCAGATATGTGGACTAGAGAAAACTGTACATGAGTTGGGGGAAGGAGATGTGGAGAGCAGTCATTTTCTCAGAACGCATTATACTTGGTCCAGGCTGCATTCATATTGAAGATCTAATTGACTTCATCTCACTTTTACAAAAAATGAGGCTATGAGATGTTGGTTGTGTTTTGCTAATGTTTAAAAGAAAAAATTGAACCTTAACATTTTTTAAATTCTAGGTGATAATATCTAACAATTAGTGAGCACCAAGTGCCAGGCATTGTTTTATTTTTCAAATATTATTTTATTATAGTAAGAACACAACATGAGATGTACTCTTTTAATGATTTTTTTTAAGTGTACCTTATTGTTGACTATAATGGAGTAGAGCAATATAGGCTCACTTATCTATTTTTGCTTTTGTTGCCTGTGTTTTTGGTGTCATATCCAAAAAATAATTGTTGAGAACAATGTCAAGGAAATTTTTCCTTATGCCTTCTTATGGTTTCAGGTCTTACATTTAAATTGTTAATCCATTTCAAGCTAATTTTTGTAAGTAGTGTAAGACAGGGGTCCAGTTTCATCTTCTTGCACATGGATATCCAATTTTCCCAGGACCATGTATTGAAGAAACAATCCTTTCTCCATCGTGTATTCTTGGTGCCCTTGTCAAGGATTAGCTGACCACATATGTATGGTTTTATTTTTGGACCCTCTAGTCTGTACCATTGGTCTATATGTCTACCTTTATATAGTGCTACACTGCTTTGATTACTGAAACTTTGTAATATATTTTGAAATCAGGAAGTGTGATGCTTCCAGCTTTGTTCTTTCTCAGGATTGATTTGTCTCTTCCTGGTCTTTTGTGGCTCCACATAAATTGCATGTTATTTTTTCTATTTCTGTAAAAAATGCTATAAGGATTTGGTTAAGGATTGTATTGAATCTGTAGATCACATTGGGTAGTATGGACAATTTGACAATATTAAATTTTCTATCCATGAACACAGTATGTCTTTCCATTTGTTTGTATCTTTAATTTCTTTCATCAATTTGTTTATCTTTATTTTGGGGGGGCGGGTATAGTTGTTTTCAATATTGTGTTAGTTTCTACCGTACAGTGAAGTGGAGTTCCCTATGCTGTACAGCAGGTTCTCATTAGTTATCTATTTTATACATATTAGTGTATATATGTCAATCCCAATCTCCCAATTCATCCCACCCCTCCCCCTTCCCCCTTTGGTGTCCATATGTTTGTTCTCTACATCTATGTCTCTCTTTCTGCCTTGCAAAGCTGCTCATCTGTACCATTTTTCTAGATTCCACATATATGTGTTAACATACGATATTTGTTTTTCTCTTCCTGGCTTACTTCACTCTGTATGACAGTCTCTAGGTACATCCATCTCTCTACAAATGACCAAATTTTGTTCTTTTTATGGCTGAATAATATTCCAATGTATATATATATATATACCACATTTTCTTTACCCATTCATCTGTCGATGGACACTTAGGTTGCTTCCATGACCTGGCTATTGTAAATAGTGCTGCAATGAACATTGGGATGCATATTCCTTTTGAATTATGGTTTTCTCAGGGTATATGCCCAGTAGTGGGATTTCTGGGTCATATGGTAATTCTATTTTTAACTTTTTAAGGAACCTCCATACTGTTCTCCATAGTGGCTGTATCAATTTACATTCCCACTAACAGGGCAAGAGGGTTCCCTTTTTTCCACACCCTCTCCAGCATTTATTATTTGTAGATTTTCTGATAATGCTCATTCTAACTGGTGTAAGGTGATACCTCATTGTAGTTTTGACTGCATTTCTCTAATAATTAGTGATGTTGAGCATCTTTACATATGACTCTTGGCCATCTGTGTGTCTTCTTTGGAGAAATGTCTATTTAGGTTTTCCACTCATTTTTTGATTGGGTTTTTTGTTTTTTTGATATTGAACTACATGAGCTGTTTATATATTTTGAAGATTAATCCTTTGTCCGTTGCTTCATTTGCAAATATTTTCTCCCATTCTGAGGTTGTCTTTTCATCTGGTTTATGGTATCCTTTGCTGTGCAAAAGCTTTTAAGTTTAATTAGGGCTCATTTGTTTATTTTTGTTTTTATTTCCATTACTCTAGGAGGTGGGTCAAAAAAGATCTTGTTGTGATTTATGTCAAAGCATGTTCTTCCTATGTTTTCCTCTAAGAGTTTTATAGTGTCCAGTCTTCATCAATGTTTTATAATTTTCAGCATACCAGTCTTCCACTTCCTTAGCTAAATTTATTTCAGAGTATTTTTTTATTTTTGGTGCTATTGTAAATAGAATTTGTTTTCCCAATTTCCTTTTCAAATAGTTCAAGGTGTATATAAACAAAACTAACTTTTGTATTTAATTTTATATTCCGCACCTTTACTGAACTCATCTATTAGTTCTAAAAGCATTTTTTTTCCTTTTATTTTTTAAATGGTGTCTTTACTGTTCTCTATGCATTAAATCCTATTGTCTGCAAACAAGAACAAATTTACTTTTTTCTTTTTGATGTGGATAACTTTTATTTCCTTTTCTTGCCTAATTTTTCTGGCTAAGACTTTCAATAATCTGTTGAATAGAATCAGCAAGAGTGGGCCTCCTTGTTCCTGATCTTAGAGGGAAAGTTTTAATTTTTTCACAATTAAGTATAAAATTTGCTGTGGCCTGTCATATATGACCTTTATTGTGTTCAGGTACATTCTTTCACTTCTTAGTTTGTTGAGAGTTTTATCATTTAATTATTGAATTATTTAAAATGCTTTTTCTTCATCTATTGAGATACTTATATGCTTTTTATCCTTTATTCTGTTAATGTGTTGTATCATATTAGTTAATTTTCATATGTTAGACCAGCCTTGCATTTCGGGCATAAATCCCATTTAGTCATGATGTATGATCCTTTTTATATTCTGTTGGATTCATTTTGCTAGTTTGTTGAAGATTTTTGCATATGTGTATATATATATATATATCCATCAGGCTATTGGCTTGTCTCTTTCTCTTCTTGTGATGTCTTTGCTTTAGTATCAGGATAATGCTGGCCTCATAAAAATAGTTTGGAACAGTTTCTTTCTTTTCAATTTTTTGCAAGTGTTTGGGAAGGATTGGTATTAATTCTTCTTTAAATATTTGGTAGAATTCACAAGTGAAGCCATCTCGTCCTGAGGTTTTCTTGGTTGGGAAATTTTTTATTAAGGATTCAATCTCCATAGAAGTTATAGGTCTGTTCAGTCTTTCTATTTCTCCATAATTTAGTCTTGTTAGGTTGTATGCTTCTATGAATTTATCTATTTCTTCTAGATTATGCAGTGTGCTGGTATACAATTGTTCATCATAGCCTCTTGTAATCCTTTTTATTTCTGTGGCATCAGTGTAATGTCTCTTCTTTAGTATATAATTTTATTTGAGTCTTCTCTATTTTTTTCTTAGTTTAACTGATGATTTGTCAATTTTGTTAATATTTTCAAAAAAATGACTCAGTTATATTTTCTATTGTTCTCTATTTTCTATTACATATATTTCTATTTTAATCTTTGTTGTTTTATTTTTATGCTTAGTTTGTTCTTCTCTTTTTAGCTCCTGGAGTTGTAAACATAGGCCGCTTATTTGAGCTTTTCTTTTATAATGTAAGGATTTATTGCTATGAACTTCTCTCTTAGTACTGCTTTTATTACACTCCATAAGTTTTGGTATGTTGTATTCTCATTTTCATTTGTCTCAATGTATTTTCTAATTTCCTTTTGTATTTCTTCTTTGACTCAACAGTTGTTCAAGTGTGTATTGTTTAATTTCCACATGTTTGTGAGTTTTCCACTTTTCCTTCTTCTATCAATTTCTGGTTTCATTCCATTGTGGTTGGAAAAGTTACTTGGTATGATTTCATCTTCTTGATTTTGTTACAACTTGTTTTGTGATGTAACATATCATCTAGTCTGGGGAAAGATCTGTGTGCACTTGAGAAAAATGTATATGCTGCTGTTGGGAGAAATGTTCTGTATATGTTCTTTATGTCCATTTGTATATAATGCTGTTCAAGTTCTCTGTTAACTTATTGAATTTCTGTCCAGATGTCCTTCCCACTATTTAAAGTTGGTTATTGAAGTACCCTACCATTATTGTTCTCCCTTCAGTTCTTATAATGTTTGCTTTATATATTTAGGTGTCTAATGTTGCCTGTGTATATATTTATAATTATTATATCTTCCAGGTGGGTTGACCTTTTTATCATTATATAATGTCCTTCTTTATCTCTTGTGAAAGTTTTTGATTTAAAGTTTATTTTTCCTGATATAAGTATAACCACTCCTCCTTTCTCTTGGTTATTTACATGGAATATTTAACAGCCCTTTACTTTCAGCCTATGTGTATGCTTAAACCTAAAGTGACATTTTACAGAAAGTATATCATTGTGTTTATTTTTTTAAATTCACTCAGCCACTCTATGTCTTTTGATTGGGGAGTTCAAACCATTCACATTTAAAGTAAAGTAACTATTGATAGGGAATGGTTTGTTATTGTCATTTTGTTAATTGTTCTCTGTTAGTCTTATAGTTCTTGTGCTTGTCTTTTCCTCTCTTAATGTCTTCCTTTGTGTTTTGTTGAGCTTCTTGTATTGGTTCCCTTGTTTCTTTTGTGTACCATCTACAGGTATTTTATGTGTGTGTGGTTACCTTGGGAATTTCATAAAATATCTTATATTTATAACAGTCTACTTAAGCTGATGGCAACTCTCATTTCTCTTCCCTAAAAGTCAAAGACAAAGATAGAATTTTGAAAGTAGCAGGGGAAAAATAAATTGTCACATACAAAGGAACTCCCATAAGACTATTAGTGGACTTTTCAGCAGAAACCTTGCAGCCAAGAAAAAAGTAGGGTGATACATTCAAATTGCTGCAAAAACAAACAAACAAAAAACCAAAAAATGCCTAATGAAGAATACTATGCTTGGAAAAACTTTCCTTCAAAAATGAAGAAGAGATAAAAACTTTCCCAGACAAACAGAAGCTTAGGGAGTTCATTACCACTAGACCTGTCTTACAAGAAATACTACAGGAATTCTTCAGTTTGAAATCAAAGAATGCCATATATTGTTTTGAAATATTTCTATATTATGTTTAATTATCACAACAATACTATGTGATATATATTCTTTCCATACCTATCTATATAATAGGTCTTTACCATTTTGTGGCCATAGTATATTTGAAGCACCATTCCTGAATTTTGGTAATTTCTCCATTGTGAGTTATGATTTCCCAAGGTAGAAGCCAAAAATTTACTTTCCCAGCCTCCTTTACATCATATGACCCACTTTCCTCCATTAGATGCACTCACAGAAGAGAATAATATAAATAAGGAAGTGTTCAGTTGAATCTATTTTTTCTGGCAAAGAGGTAGAGCACAATAACTAGATCACATAATAGTGATGGGGTTCTAGTAATATTGTCCTGTCTGTGATCCGTGTCCGATGCTGCAAGCTGTGGTTTCTGTGAGCAGCGTCCTTGCCTGTGAAAAGTGTGATTCAGTGGTTTTTGCCACTAAAACTGGCGTCATGCCTCTGGTTCTGCATCTATACCTCTGAAATCTTCAAGATTCTGCGAGTTGTACAGTGTCTTCTGAAGACAGAGGTTGGCAATGCCTGTTTTTGTAAATAAAGATTTATTGGAACACAGGCACACCTATTTATTTATATATTGTCTATGGCTATTTTTGTTAAAATGTCAGTCTTGAGTGTTTTTAATAGAGACTATCTGGCTCACAAGTCTAAAATATTTACTCTTAGGCTCAAGGAGAAAAAGGTTTCTAAACGCTGCTTTAATAAATACCTTCCTGCTTTAGTTAGCTAGAGTGAGCTGTGCTGTGTGCAACTAAGAACCCGATTGATACAATCCATTTTAAAAAATGAGGAAACCTGGCCAAAATGAATTTAGATTATGTTCTCCAGTTCATGTATATTTAGTAAGTAGTATAACCAGGATATAAACCTCAAGGACTCACCTCTAGAGCCCAAATTTTTAACTAAATACTATATTTCTTCTGTTATATTTTATGCTGGCTTTAGAGTTGATAATATAAAGTTTGGGGACTCGACTCAAGTTTTCAGTTTTCATTTATATATGCATTGATAGAAACTTGACAAATTTAGAAACTATATCCATTTAGCTTCATCTCTTTAGGGCTGGGCTCAGATTAAGGCTTTCTTAGTCAAAGTAGTTTTTTCCTAATCCTGGGTTATGAATTGACACTAATCTTGTTTAAAATTGTGCTAATTATATTTAACTATTTTTTAATCCTGATATTTTACATAAACTATTTTCTTTTTGGCTATTCTTAGTGGCACTAGTATCCTTCCAAAAGCATACTCATTTTCAAATCTTAATGGATTAGTTCAATGACAGGCTAAACTAGAAGCTCCTGCTTTCAGAAGCAAATGGTGGCTGTAACTAAATTAATCTGTGTAAGAAGCATAAATAGCATCAAATCACCAGGTGATGATAGTGTCCAGTGTAATCTTTCTGTAGATAAAAAATTAAAAAAACTTATGAAATTGTAAAATGCAAAAGTCCTGAAGTTTAATTCATGTGAGAGGACCTTGCCTTTCAAAATAAGAATTTGAGAAATGGACTTGAAAATATAAAAATAAAAACAAAAATGACATGAACTCTAAGCTCTGGACTAGTTTCCTCAAGATCTGCAGCCAATTTTCATTGTCTATAAATTTGATCCCACATCTTGCCCATTTATAAATTCCAGTCTTTTCATACTGATTTCTCTCTAATTAATAGAATTTTATTTCATGCTTTTATTTGTTAGACTTGGTTTCAAAATCCCAACAGAGCAATTGGGGAAAGAGACTGATTCCTTACAGGTAAAATATATGGCTTTATTACTAAGGGTTTTAAGTAACTAAAAATATGGAATGAGAAATTTTGTCACCACAAGCTGATGAAAGTCATAAAATATTTAATCCCAGTTACTCCATTGTAATACTCTTTACACAGGAAAAATGAATTCCTTTCATTATAAAATTTAGCAAACTGAAAACAACATTATATGATTGACACATTGTGTGACTCTGAGGAATGAAGAAAAGAAACAAGGGCATTTTGGTTATTGATGTGTATCTGCTCTGAGGAAAGAAAATTAAAGCAATGTTTAGAAGTTGAAATTCTTATGTAATTGTTTAAATTCTGAGTAAGTCTTTTAGGTCAAATATTAACTAATTATGAGAGAAATATAACATTAAAAACGTGACATAAATTTCTTTATTTCCAAGTAAAACATGGTGAAAACTCTTTCCTTCTCTCTCTCTCCTCTCTCTCTCAATATCTATATATAGAGGTATAAATATAGACATAGTTATAGATATAGATATAGACATAGATATAGATCTATCTACAATTGAGAAACTGTTCCATAGGTTTTTGGACTCAAAACTACCCAATAATTATATAAATATTAAAAATATCAATGATATTCTCACTTTGGTTCAGGTTACTGAAAAGTTTATGAGAAAAAGGGCTTTCTTCTCCATTAGTTTGCCTTCTTCTGTCAGTGGGACTTAATGTTGGTAAGATTAAAGGCACCACTTTGTATCACAGGCTAGGTGAAATGGCTCTTCTATGTAGGCAAAGTAGAGCAAAGAGTTGGTACTTCAGCTCCTTAGTATGCCCCCTCTTTTCAAGAAATTGATGATTTGTGGGGAAAAAATGATTTCTTGTGTCTTGCTTGTGCTGCAAGGCCATCATTCATCTTATTAAAATGTGCATATAATAATGCAAGATGTGATTGAATGTCACTCATTTCGATCCCATTGATCACATAGTGCCTGTTGGTCCCAGTGTAATTTGTCAAGGTAAGACATGCTAAAGATGGAAGCAAATGAGCTCAGTCATCTCACAATTCCCAAGAACAGAAACTGCTTTTTAAAAATTTTCTGCACATGTTATTGCTCCTTGTAGTTATTGAGTTGAGTCCTCAATTAACAATCTGTTGAGTTTGTTATTATATCTGAAAGTCCCATGTGACATAGGCATGAAAGAACCCCCAATTGGACTACCATATAACAATAAAAATGAGAACAAAAATTATTAGTTAGCTTTATCTTAATACATATTTTATGGGGCATTTAAAAATATGTAAATGTATGTAATCTGCAACCATGAATTTGACATTTTGTTCTTGTTTTGTTCTTGCTTTAGGAATAAACATTATAACTGCTTCTATATTTACTCTCCAACAGTAGTCTTCATTGCTGGGTACTGACACCAAACAATATATGAAATTTTACTTTAGAAAAATTGTATTTATGAACAGAGGATAGGGAGGGAAGATAAGAAACACAGAGCATAATGACAAAGATCTTAGAAGCATAGAGGCTTGAATCACAATTACAGGGCATTCTATATTGCACCAAAATGTTGGTTTTCTTTTTAAGGTTTCTGATAACTCTGAGTATCAGGAGGATTTTTTTTCCAATTTACTGTGGAGACAGAGGGGAAAGGATTCTGCTAGAAAGAGTGGCTATTTTAGAACACTAAATCTGTAAGTCTTAGGAATCTACTTAGATGTATGTTTCAGGAACACAATATAGGGCTCTAGTGGGTTTGGAGTGAGAATCCTTTAATTGATAGTGAGATCTTTAGGCACTGAGCTTGAAAGCAGGGCCAGGGACACTTAGATCTCAAAAAGGCTCAAACAAGAAAGTCATGATGCTTTCAAATACAGTGACTGATTCTAATTAAATCTTTGGGCTACCAAGGGAGCTTTGCACCTGGCTCTGAATAAACACTGATGTTCAAATGTATTAAACTTTGAGAGACTAAAAGACTAAGTGACCACTTATGTGGAGCTCTTTCCCATTTTGAAGAAGTCCAACCAGAGATATACTTGGTGGAGACCTTGATGGGTATTTTAATGAATGTGAAAGGAAGTTTAGCTTAGAAGAAAGAAGGAAAAAACTATTTTTTCCCTTTACACATTTTATTTTGGTAGTGAATCTATTTTAAACCTGTTCAATTAAAATAATCTTGCAGTTTATTTGGTAACATATGTGTATTAAATATAATCGTACATGCATTTTTGTGCATTTGTTCCATTATTTTCTTGGAAAAATCTCTAAAAGTAAAATGGTTGGATGCATGTGTTCATATATTTTAAGACTTGAAGTGGCTTAGTTGACCTCTAGAAAGGTTGCACCACTTCCCAAAGACTTACTTTTAAGTTAAATTTATTACTACATTTAACAATTTGCGATTTAAAATTTTTCACTCTTGGAGTCCCCTGAATTAACACTTGTCCTTTCCTTCATGTATTCTTTCCCTAACTCAGTGATAGAACCTAATATTTGCTTCAAATTATTACAGCTTGGGAGTTTGGGGAGAGATAAAGAAGGCAAGGGTTGACTATGACACCTAAGCATGCAACTGAGCAAGACCACAGTAGCTTGAAAGGGAAGATCCTTGAATGCACCAGGGGAAGCATAGGCTGTGGCTATCACTGGTAAGACCCCTGGGTGAGAAAATAGTGCCCCTCTTATCAAGGACCAATTCCTTTCCATCTTCCCTGGATTACAGCCACCAACTTGTGTTGACCTAAGATAGACTAACAGATATTTCTCCAGCAAAGATGGATTTATTCAGGATCAGCTGAGTTGCAATTCAGGATCTGCAACCTTGGTGAGCCACGTTTAAGTTCCTACACAGCAAGCCGCGTGTCTGACAGGGTCTTGGTTCTTGGGTCAGGTGTCAGGGCTGAGCCTCTGAGGTGGGAAAGCAGAGTTCAGGACACTGGACCACCAGAGACCGCCCAACCCTACATAATATCAATCAGTGAGAGCTTTCCCAGAGATCTCCGTTTCAAAGCTAAGACCCAGCTCCGCTCAACGACCAGCAAGACACAGTGCAGGGCACGCCATGCCAAACAACTAGCGAGACAGGAACACAAACCTATGCATTAGCAGACAGGCTGCCCAAAACCATAATAAGTTCACAGACACCTCAAAACATACCTCCAGACATGGTCCTGCCCGCCAGAAAGACAAGATCCAGCCTCATCCAGCAGAACACAGGCACAAGTCCCCTTCACCAGGAAGCCTACACAACCCACTGAACTAACCTTAGCCACTGGGGGCAAACACCAAAAACAACAGGAAATACGAACATGCAGCATGAGGAAAGGAGACCCAAAACACAGTAAGTTAAGCAAACGAGAAGACAGAGAACTACGTAGCAGATGAAGGAGCAAGGTAAAAACCCACCAGAACAAACAAATGAAGAGGAAATAGGCAGTCTACCTGAAAAAGATCTCAGAGTAATGATAGTAAAGATGATCCAAAATCTTGGAAATAGACTTAAGAAAATACAAGGAACGTTTAAAAAGAACCTAGAAGAACTAAAGAGCAAACAAACAATGATGAAGTACACAATAAATGAAATTAAAAATTCTCTAGAAGGAATCAATAGCAGAATAACTGAGGCAGAAGAACGGATAAGTGACCTGGAAGATAAAATAGTGGAAAAAACTATCACAAAGGAGAATAAAAGAAAGAATGAAAAGAATTGAGGACAGTCTCAGAGACCTCTGGGACACCAGTAAACACACCAACATTCGAAATACAGGGGTCCCAGAAGAAGAAGAGAAAAAGAAGAAGAATGAGAAAATATTTGAAGAGATTATAGTTGAAAAATTCACTAAGACGGGAAGGGAAATAGTCAGTCAATTCCAGGAAGTGCAGAGAGTCCCATAAGGATAAATCCAAGGAGAAACACACCAAGACATATATTAAACAACCTATCAAAAATTAAATACAAAGAAAAAATATTAAAAGCAGCAAGGGATGAAGTTGGTAAAGTAGCAGGATACAAAATTAATAAAGAGCAATCTTTTGCATTCCTATAAACAAATGATGAAAAATCTGAAAGAGAAATTAAGGAAACATTCCCATTTACCATTGCAACAAAAAGAATAAAATACTTAGGAATAAACTTACCTAAGAAGAGAAAAGACCTGTATGCAGAAAACTATAAGACACTGATGAAAAAAATTAAAGATGACACAAACAGACAGAGAGATATACCATGTTCTTGGGTTGGAAGAATCAACATTGTGAAAGTGACTATAATACCCAAAGCAATCTACAGATTCAATGCAATCCCTATCAAACTACCAATGACATTTTTCACAGAACCAGAACAAAAAAATCCACAATTTGTATGGAAATACAAAAGACCCCGAAAGGCAAAGCAATATTGAGAAAGAAAAACGGAGCTGGAGGAACCATGCTCCAAGACATCAGACAATGCTAGAGAGCTACAGTAATCAAGACAGTATGATACTTTCACAAAAACAGAAATATAGGTCAATGGAACAGGATAGAAAGCCCAGAGATAAACCCAGGCACATATGGTCACCTTATTTTTGATAAAGGATGCAAGAATATACAATGGAGAAAAGACAGCCTCTTCAATAAGTGGTGCTGGGAAAACTGGACAGCTACATGTAAAAGAATGAATTTAGAACACTCCCTAATACCATACACAAAAATAAACTCAAAATGGATTAAAGACCTAAATGTAAGGCCAGATACTATAAAACTCTTAGAGGAAAACATAGGCAGAACACTCTATGACATAAATCACAACAAGATCCTTTTTGACCCACCTCCTAGAGTAACAGAAATAAACAAAAATAAACAAATGGGACCTAATGAAACTTAAAACTTTTTCACAGCAAAGGAAACCATAAACAAGATGAAAAGACAACCTTCAGAATGCGAGAAAATATTTGCAAACAAAGCAACTGACAAAGGATTAATCTCTGAAATTTACAAGCAGCTCATGCAGCTCAATACCAAAAAAACAAACACCCCAATCCAAAATTGGGCAGAAGTTCTAAATAGACATTTCTCCAAAGAAGATATACAGATTGCCAACAAGCACATGAAAGAACGCTCAACATCACTAATCATTAGAGAAATGCAAAACAAAACTACAATGAGGTATCATCTCATGCTGGCCAGAATGGCCATCATCAAAAAATCTACAAACAATAAATGCTGGAGAGGGTGTGAAGTAAAGGGAACCCTCTTGCACTGTTGGTGGGAATGTAAATTTATAAAGCCACTAGGGAGAACAGTATGAAAGTTCCTTAAAAAACTAAAATTAGAATACCATATGACCCAGCAATCCCACTGCTGAGCATATACCCTGAGAAAACCATCATTCAAAAAGTGTCACGTACCACAATATTATTGCAGCACTATTTACAATAGCCAGGACATGGATGTAACCTAAGTGTCCATTGACAGATGAATGCATAAAGAAGATGTGACACATATATACAATGGAATATTACTCAGTCATAAAAAGAAAAGAAATTGAGTTATTTGTAGTGAGGTGGGTGGACTTAGAGTCTGTCTTACCGAGTGAAGTAAGTCAGAAAGAGAAAAACAAATACCATATGCTAACACATATATATGGAATCCAAAAAAAAAAAGAAAATGGTTCTGAAGAACCTAGGGGCAGGACAGGAATAAAGACGCAGACGTAGAGTATGAAGTTGAGGATACTGGGAAGGGCAGGGTAAGGTGAGATGAAGTGAGACAGTAGCATTGACATATATACATTACCAAATGTAAAATAGATAGCTAGTGGGAAGCACCTGCATCACACAGGGTGATCAGCTTGGTGCTTTGTGACCACCTAGAGGGGTGGGATAGGGAGTTTAGGAGGGAAATGCAAGAGGGAGGGGATATGGGGATATATCTATACATATAGCTGATTCATGTTTTTATACAGTAGCAGCTAACAGAACATTGTAAAGCAATTATTCTCCAATAAAGATGTTAAAAAAAAAAAAAAGAAGACATGGGTTTTTATATTTAGGATAATAGGGTAATTTGTAATCAACATGTGATGTAAACTCAGAAGACTGATTTAATAACTAACTTCTGTGCTTCATAGTGTGTCACTTGAAATTTTTGAGGTTCTAATTAATCATGTTAAAAGTGGAAGAAAACAGTAACTACTTGAAAAGATAAGCAAATATGCAAGTGTTTTGTAAACCAAAAAGCTGTTTACAAAACAATGATTGGGGTTTGGCTTTACAAATGCAAGATGAAATTCTTTAAACCTTCTATCATTTATATTTATCCAAATTGATAGTCGAAGTCATATTATGTTAATCTGAGTAAATATTTAGCTTCAGCCATAGCGTTGTCTAATACAGGATTGATGTTATAAATGCATGCCTTTCTTCCTCCCTCCTTTCTTCCCTCTCTTGAAAGAGTTTATCTAAAAGACATGACCACAGCTGGACCCAGGCAATCAGAGACTCTTCACCCACTCCCTGTCTTTGAAATGTACCCCTGCCCACTGTTCTCGAACTAGGAACTACTTAAGGACACAGTCTTAAGAGAGCAATGTGTTGTTGAAACTATCAAGACTGAATATGTGACTGAACTTTGTTAATGCCTCTATATAAGATTCTGGGGAGCTTGTACAAATATCTACTCATCTTAAGGCCACCCAAGACAAGCTTCATGTAAGTTCCCTTGCTTATTAAATTGGCCACCTACCAGTCTGTAGTGATCTGCCTCTTTCTTCTGTCTCTCCTTGCTCTCTCTGTAGGGGATCTAGTTTTAGATCTCCCCCAGTGAACTTTACAGGTTATGAATATCACCCTCCCTAGGTTACTTCTCTCTTTCATTCCTTCTTCTTTCTTCTTTTACATTTTCTTTATGCATTTGATAAACACATCATTTAGTTATTTAATAAACAAAACACTCACTTGTTTAAAGAATTCAGAAAGCATGAGAAAATACATTGTGAAAATTCTCCTCACTGCAGGGATCGATCAGCCACTCAGAGAATAATTTCTCACATATTATCTCTCCTTCTCTCTCTTGATACACACACACACACACACACACACACATCTCATTTTTATTAAAAAAAAAAAAACAAACTACTGGGTGTTAAATTCACCGTTCTTCACTTTTGTTTATTCACTTAAAATTCACTTAAAATACAATTTGAAGGTTGTCCCATATGGGCTTATACATTTGTTTTTACAGCTGTACAATTGTACATTATGACTATGCCATAAATTATTTAAGCAGTTTCCTATTGATGGACACTTTCATTGTTTCCCAATTTTTTATTTTACAACAATATTCTATTGTCATTTCACACATGTGATTACCACTAAAGGACAAATATCTATAACTGGAATTGGTAATTCAAAGAGTGAATGCATTTGTAACTTATAAATGTTGTCAAATCTCCCTTTATAGGTTTTGTACCAGTTTATATTCCCATGAGAAATTCATGAGAGTACCTTTTTCCTAACATGACCCTCACAATGTTTCAAGAACTGTTTAATAAGTTAGATAAGTTAAGAAAAAGTTTGTCATTGTTTAAAATTTAGATTTCTTTTATTATGAGAAAGGTTGATCATCTTTCCAATTGTTTAAGGGCCCTTTAAATTTATTTTTTTGTTAATTATCTTTATATATTTTTCCTGTCTTTTTGTTATTTCATTTTTTATGAATATTTTAATGGATATTTGCTCACATATGGGTACATATATCTGCTTTTCTATGTAAGGAATTGCAGTTTTTTCCCGTGTTTGTTTGTGTTTGGATTTTTAAAGTTGCCTTTTATCATGTCTTTTTTCATTATTATGAACTCAAATTACAAATCTTCCAATGTGCTGTTTTGAGAACACATGTCATGTCACATTAAACAGACCATCCTCAACTTGAGATCATTCAGTTACTCTATAGCATTATTTTCTAATACTGTTATAGATTACCTGCTAAGTTTCAATATATGTTCCATTATGAATTCATGTATTTTAAAATTAATTACTCTATTTTTACATTTTTCAGACAGTTTCCAAGTTGTACAAACATTTTATTAAAGAATATGGGTCTTACCAAATTATCTGTTTTATTATCTTTGTCATACACTAATTTGGTAATATACTTTAGCCTATCTCAGGACTTCCCATTCAGTTGCATAGATGTGGCTAGCCACGTACTAACATCATAATTACAGACATATTAACTTTATAATAATATATTTTTTAATTATTGTACATAGCCCCCCTTTATTACTAGTCTCTGGCTATATTGTTGTTAATTGAAATGTTGTGTTGAAAGTGTAAATAACTTCAAATTTCCTAGGTAATGAAAAATTGTACATAAAAGTGGTTGTAACAACTTAATTTCCAAACAGTCATGTATGAGAGGTCCCATCACTTAAAAACCTCTCCAGGGACTTCCCTGGATGTCCAGTGGTTAAAACTCTGCACTTCCAATGCAGGGGGCACGGATTCAATCCCAGGTCAGGGAACTAAGATCCCACATGTAGTGCTGTGCTGCCAAATAAATAAATAAATAAATAAATAAAATTATAAACCTCTCCAATAATTGGAACTGATCAGATTCTTAATTTTTCCAATAAATTAGTGATGGAATGATATTTCATTGTTGTTTCAATTGGTCTTTCCTTGATTACTGAAAAACTTGAGTTCTTATTAATATCAGTTATGAATATAACTTTTGGTGAAATATCTGTTTAAAGGTTTCTCACATTTTTCTAATGGGTTGTCTGTCTCTAAATTATTGATTTGTAAAAGTTCTTCTGGTGACTAATTTTTTTGTCAATTATAGGCATTCCAAATCATACCTCTTACTATATGCTCTTTTCTTACTCTATGTATAGTTTTTTTAATGGGCAAAAGTTCTTAATGTAAGTGTAGTTGAATGCACTGCATAAATACGGTTAGTACTTTCCATATTTTTTAAGAATATATTCCATATCTGACAATATAATGATATTTTACTAAGTTATCCTAAAAACTTCATGTATTTGTCCTTAACATTTCAATCTTTCATCATCAAAGAATCACTTTTCTATATAGTGTAAGGTAAAGGTTAAATTTTATTTTATCCCAAATGGATATTTAATTTTCTATCATCACTTATTGAAAATCCTATTCTTTCCCATTCATCTAAAAAAAGCATATCTCTCCTATGTCAAATATTGATATATGTGTGGGTTAATTTTTTGATCCTGTATTCTGATATATTGGCCTTTTTGTCTATCTCTAGAAAATAATTTCTTTGGGTTTATAACAATTCTTGATACCAGGCACAGTGGCCTTCCCACTTTTTCTTTTTCAACATGGCATTGAAACTTTGCATTTTTATATAAATTTATAACAGCTTGCCCATTTACACACACACACACACATGCACACACACACACACAATCATATGCACACAAACCCTGCTGATATTTTAATTAGAATTGCATTAAATATACAGAAAAATTTGGTGAAATTAAAATCTTTCTTATAAAGGCTTTTAAGCTATAAAACAACATATTTATTTCTAAAAATCTCTCTTCTGTGCAAAATCACTCAGTAAAACCAAAGGGCTGTGAGGAAAATGGGTTTAGGAGAAAAACACTGTAAAACATCATCAGTGATATATAAAAATATAGGGGAAAAAGAATAGCAAAATTTTACGTATGTTAAGTGCTTAAAAATATATACAACAATAAATATGGTACTTTAACTTGAAAAATACTTGAGACATTAGAATTGTCACAGTGAGTTATTGTGAGGTGGTGGAAGGAAGATTCTCTGAAATCAGATGGAAAGTTATAAACACTAGATGCAGATGGGTGTGGCTCATAGCCCACTTGATAAATTGGGGTAGATGGTAGATGTTGGAGATGTGTTTTTCTGTATTTTTGTGTGTGGTGGAAGAAAGTGATCTAGTTTCATTCTTTTGCATGTAGCTGTCCAGTTTTCTTAACACCATTTATTGAAGAGAATGTCTTTTCCCCATTGTGTCCTTTGTCATAGATACATTGACCATATAAGCCTGTGTTTTATTCTGGGCTCTCTATTCCGTTCCATTGATCTATGAGCCTGTTTTTGTGCTAGTACCATACAGTTTTGATTACTATAGATTTGTAATGTAGCTTGATTTCCAGAAGCATGATACCTCTAGCTTTGTTCTTCTTTCTCAAGGTTGCTTCAGATATCCAAGGTCTTTTGTGGTTCCATATAAATTTTAGGATTATACACTTTAGTTTTGTGGGAAAAAAATGCCATAGCTATTTTGATAGGGATGGAATTGAATATGTAGATTGCTTTGGGTAGTATGGAAAATTTAACAATATTAATTCTTCCAATCTATGTGCATAGTATATCTTTCCATTTATTTGTGTTGTCTTTAATTTTTTTCATCAGTATCTTATAACTTTCACAGTACAGGTCTTTTTACCTCTTTGGTTAAATTTATCATTTTATTCATTTTGATGCAATGTTAAATGGGACTGTTTTCTTAATTTCTCTAACTGATAGTTTGCTATTAGTATATAGAAATGCAACAGGTTTCTGTATATTAATTTTGTATCCTGAAGCTTTGCTGAATTCATTTATCAGTTCTAATCACTTTTGGTGGAGTTTTTACAGTTTTCTGTATATAGTATGATGTCTGCAAATAGTGACAGTTTTCTTCTTACTTTCCAATTTTGATGCCTTTTATTTCTTTCTCATGTCTGATTGCCATGGCTAGGACTTCCAATACTATTTTGAATAAAAGTGGCAAGGGTGAGCATCCTTGTCTTGTTCCTGATCTTAGAGGAAAATCTTTCAGCTTTTTTCCATTGAGAATGATGTTAGCTGTGGGTTTGTCATATACAACCTTTATTATGTTGACATATATTCCCTCTATACACACTTTGTTGAACGCTTTTCTCATAAATGGATATTGGGTTTTGTCAAATGCTTTTTCTGCATCTGATATTATCATGTAATTTATTATATATTTTGTTAATGTGATGGATCACGTTGATTGATATGTGGATATTGAACCATCCCTGAACCCCTGAACTAAGTCTCACTTGATCATGGTATATGATTTTTTTAAGGTATTGTTGAATTTCATTTACTAATATTTTGTTGAAGATTTTTGTATCAGCATTTTTTTAATATAAAACATGTTTTATAACCCTTAGCCTCATTGTCAAGTTATAAACTCTTATGCCTCAATATGCCTTTGCAGATTTAACGCATCACCAATCTTTTCATGAAATGGTACAATAAAATTGCTCACTTCTTTACCCTTTTTATAACATTGACTATCTTGTTTCTGTCTACTTATAGCATTTTTTTCTATTTTTACATGTATAAATCTGTTTTGCAGAAAGTTTTACTTTCATTTTAGGTTCGAAGGATTAGTTAACAAAAAGACACCACTCGTCACACAAATAGACAATTTAAACTTAACTTTAATAGAAAATCATTAAAAAGAAAGAAATAGAGATGAAAAGAGAAAGAAAAGTAAAAGCATGTACATCACCAAATTGGACCAACACCTACATCCAGACTCAAACAGCCCTGGGAATTCCTGAAAACAGCCATCTGGAGTCCCAATTGGGAAAAGTCCCAGGCAGTGCGTCCACTCCGCGGGTGAGACTTCAAATTGCAGTTTAGGGGAATCCCACTTATAATAGCAGGTCGCTAACTGATATCATCAATTTGCATGCAAATATGCAGCTCTGGGTTTCTTCAACAATGCTGTTTATCGCAATTTGTGTATCGTAAGAAATTTTAGACCCCCGGGAACTGGCCAGGTCCCCCGAGGCTCAAGAAATTCCACGATCCACTCCCTTCTTCATCTTAAGTGCCGCCAGACTTGCTGGCGGCAGCTCAAAAGCAGGCACGTAGTCCAGGCAAGGTCACCCATCGGTTAGAGGCCTAATATCGCCTCTGAAGCCTGAACAAGACTTCTTCCATTTCAATCCTCCTAACAAAATCCTATTCACCGTACAAAGTTTAGTTCATATGCCATCTTCTCTGTACAATTTCCTTAATCTCTATGTACTAGATATTATGCCATGAACCTTCATGTAAAAGATCACATTTCAAAACAACCATTCAAGTTAAGGACTGTTTTTTTTTCGCCTTCTTCTTCCCCTTCTCCTTCCTCTTCTCCTGTTCCCTCTCTCCCTCCCCTCCCCCTTCTTCTTCTCCTTCTCCTTCTCCTCCCCCTCCTCCTCCTTTTCTTTTTTCTCCTCTTTTTCTTGAGTCACATTATCCTCAGAGAAATTATCTCCTTACTTAAATTTGCAAAGAGCTACACATGGTTAGGGTTGCTTTTGAACACAAAGATATCTAATTATACAATCCTGCTTTCTCCATTTCTTTGCATGCTGTCTACCTTCTGAAAATTTCTGTTTCAACTTCAGACTTTTCTGTATTATGTAATTAAACTATTGTGTTTTATATACCTCACAGCCATTTGTATGTATATTTTAAATTTGTTTCTTAAGGAAAAGCCTGAATTTCTCAGTATCTCTCCATATGCTCTCAATAGGTGCTGGATTAAGTCATCATGTGTCATCTCTACCAACATCATCACCACTACCATCATTATTCAGCTTGATTGGTTTTATCTTTGGCATATTCAAAGTTATGTTATAACAGTGCTTAAAAGTGGCCCAGCTATATTTGGGGATTAAATATTCTTACACTGAATATTTGAATTCAATAAAATACAGAAGACTGTTATTTTCAAATTGGTAGTTTAAATGTGAAGGTTTTCTGCTTATAGAAGAAAGCTAATATCTACATTTGAAATTTTCTTCTTTTAAAATAAGGAAAAGAAATATAAGGTCTTTGTATTTTTGTAAAAAGTACTCTCAAATGAAAACACAGTAGATTATATCTGAAGCTCTGACTGTAACGCTTAGAGTTTAAATCAGAGGAGAACCCTGAAATGAAAATCTCAGATCACTCTGTGACTTGTCTCACAGCATCAACCTGACCTCAATGTAAATTGTTCCTTAGATGGCAGGGCAAATGAGAAAACTTTTAAGGAAGTTAAGAAAACACAACTTTTACCTCGAAGAAGATTGCCCCTGGGGATACATTTAAATCTTTCGAAAGCTATACCTGTCTCCTGTTTCCAGAACACAGAAAGAGATATGCCTCAGCCATTCTTGTCTCTGCTTTTAATAGATACTACTCTGCCAGAGGGAGGACATATTTGTATATGCTGGTTTTAAGCAGGGTCAGGTCAAATTTGAGTATGTTGTAATAGCACTGTTACACGCTTTATCTGGCAGAGAGAGAAGAGAATATCTGTACGAGAAAAAATCCCAGGGCATTGCTCACCTATTTGCTGCAGAACCCAGTCGCTCACAAAATTGGGAAATATTTGGGCCTTACAGACAAATAGAATATAGTGTAGTATATACAACGCTGGTTGGAGAATCACATGATATTAATGACAACACAGTTAAAATAAATATCCAGTGAAGTGCAGGGCAATGAAAAATATGGATGGAAATGATGGAAATGATGGAAAAACTGAAGTCTTCAGAACTTGGAATACCCTCAATGGCTAGAAAGTGAGAGGGAAGGGAGCATCACTCTATCTCTTATCCTAAGGTTTACATAGGCTTTCCACATTTTAGGATTGCCATAAATTATGTATGCATGAGATAGACAAACTGCAGCCCAGATGAGAGTAAAAGAAATGAACTGAGATTTGAGCAGCTATCCAAGGAAGAGCTTATAATTTGAGTTCAAACAACTTGATTTCATGCCAAACAAATGACAAAAAAATCAGACTCTGGTAGAATATAAAAGAATCTAGAATTTTCATTATGTGACATACACAATGTACAATCCAAATTACTCAATATGAAGAATACAGTTACTCAATATGAAGAATAAGGAAAATGTGACCTGAGGTGACCCAGATGTTGGAATTAGCTGCAAGTATTTTTAAGCAGCCAAAATACTCAATCCAAATTACTCAATATGAAGAATAAGGAAAATGTGACCTGAGGTGACCCAGATGTCGGAATTAGCTGCGAGTATTTTTAAGCAGCCAAAATACTCAATCCAAATTACTCAATATGAAGAATAAGGAAACTGTGACCTGAGATGACCCAGATGTTGGAATTAGCTGCAAGTATTTTTAAGCAACCAAAATAACCATCATCAATGTTATAAAGCAAAATGTGCTTTCAATGTATGAGAAAATAAGAAACTGCAATGGATAAATAGTAATTATTAAAAATAACAAAATTAAAATTCTGCAACTAAACAGTATCTACAATAAAATTTTTAATGGATGGGACTAACAACATAATAAATATGGCAGAGGAATGAATCAATGTGCTTCAAGACAGATCAAAAATAAAGAAACCTAGACTCAAAACCTATGTGACAATATCAAATCAAAGGTCTCATATATGTGTAATTTGTACCTCAGAATAGGAGAAGAGATAGAATGGGGTTTAAAAAATAATTGAAGAAACAATGGTATAATATTACCCAAATGTTAGTGAAAGACATAAATTTATTGATTTAAGAACCTGAGGAAACTGAGAGCACATGCATGTTTCATTTCATCTGGTTAAGTTTTTTGTCTTCATCATATCACATGTAAGCTTCATGCTGGTTTCCCAAATTCCCTCCCAGTTCTTATCTTGCTACAACGTCCTTCCAACTGAATTCCTACATAACAGTTTTGACAGGGTAACCCCTTTACTCAACAAGGTTCCATGGCTATTTATTGCCAATAGAATAAAATATTTAATGGCAAGTAACCTTTTCTTCCATCTGCTCACATGATATTTTTTATCATTTTTTTGGCCAAGTTTTAATTTTTTGAACTTGCACTCATGGTACACTATATTGATTTAAATAACAACTATGCTTTTCCTTAAACCATTTTCCCCTTACTTGTTAAAGTCAGACATAATTCTCAAAATTTCAGTAGTTCTAAAACATTCAGATTTTTTAGGGCTATTCAATACTGATAGAAAAATAATTTACATAATAGTTGAGACTCTTCCGTAGTCAGTGAAGATAATTCCCTAGAAAGAATTTCTGCTTTAAATGATATTGCTGTAGAAAATACCGATTATGAATGCAAGAGTATATCAGAAAATGAGAAAGGTTAAAACATAATAAAATAGAAAATGTAAGCATTTTGTAAAGGAGACTTCAAAGTTTTTCTTCACAAACCCCAGAAGTATTTTAAGAAAACAGGATTAGGTAAAGGCAATGATTTGAGAAATTATATATTTATAATTATCTAAAAGTACACAAACAGTTTTAGAGTTTACTTCTTTGAAAAATTATTTTCTTCCTCTGTGGGTTTATTAGACATTTAACTCATGTGCATAGGGACTTCTATCTCACCAAGAGAAAATGGATTTCTTTTTTTTTTTTTTGGTATTCAAGCAATGTGGTTGTTATTTAGCACAGCCCTGGCTGTGGCCAATTAGTAAACATGAAAGAGGTATTTTAAACTGGCTACATTTCTATCAAAGTGATCCTTTTGGGAAACTCCAAATTCCCCAGGAATGTGATTCTGGGTCTTTTGAGAATGCAGAATATGTGCTTGTTCTTTCTGTCAAAGATAAGAGTCACTGCAGGAAAAATCCAAATGACGGAATATGAGAAAAAGGACTAGCAGTAGCCAAAATAGTACAGGAATTATCAGTTCTTGCCTACAGAAGAGGACATACATGGCCCAGTAATGTCATGAAGGGAATGTCTTACCCTCATTGCTGCACAAAAGTATAAGCTGTGAGATCTAAAGAAAGATAAATATTTGAATATGAGAAATGGGGTGCTTCATTCCATTCCTTTCCAAATAAATGTCCCTCCCCTTACTTTTAATTATCCCACATCAAGAAGCAACAGAATGGAATAGTGGATGAGCATGAGAATTTTAGTCAAGAATCATAGACAAAATTCACCACGTAGTAGTCTTGTGAATTTTGGCAAATTGACATTTCTAAGCTGCAGTTTCCTGATTTATCAAATAAAGAAAATAGTAATTCCTTCCAGCCTGTGAGGCTAAGTTGTCATAATGTGTGTAATTTTGTCCACTGTGTGTTTGTGTGCAGAGCTTTTTGTTTGTTTGTTTGTTTGTTTGTTTGTTTGTAAATTTAAACCATGTGACATGTCCATTCTTATTCCCCTTTTTGCCAACTTCATGATGCCTACCTCCTACTAGACTTCTGAGATGCTAAGAGACAAAGTATTTCCTTTCTGCCTTGGCAAATAAACATCTAAATATCAGTAAGTCACTGTGGCCAAAATGCTAAAGGAAAGAGTGAATGATCTTTCAATTGACTCCTGAGCAACTTTGAAATCTTTGCCATATGGACAAGTGATCAAATAATAAGCAGAAAAAAAAATCAGAAAAAAAGTATTAGAGAAGTGTGTCAAGCAGTGATTACTGAAAATATCATGGTACCATTCTATATTTTGTGATCACTGTGGTATTTGTCAATCTTTTAATTTTAAAAATTGTTTTGATTTTTTCTCATTGATAAATATTCATATTCCATACCTAATATTGTATTTATAGTTTGTATTAGATTCAGGCAGCAATCACCTTTTGGGAGCACAAGAGTTTCTTTTGGGGGAAATGGAACTCTTCTTTGGCCCACGGAAAATTCATTATTTTCTGTGTCCTCAAAAATTGCAAAATAGACCCTTATTGCTTTACAGGTTTGATGTCTGAACACCTGAAAAAATGAATGGAAACTTTAATGCACCGAGTACATGTTAATTATAATCTGTGATGAGGCTTAGCTTCAAATCTCTGGTTTAATTACTCTAGAACATTGGCAGAATGTCACGGATGTATGGGAAGTACATGGTCTCATGATAAAACAATGAAATGTTCTTTTATTTTAAAATGACTCTAATGGCTCACTTGTTGGGAGACAAGAATCATGAGGTGATTTTGTAGTACTGGATTTCTGATATTTCCTCTACACTCTCTGTAATCATTGACATCAACTTGAAAGACAGGACAGGAATTATGTAGTCTAAGGTCATTAAACAGAGTAGAGTGGGAGGAATGGTATGGATTCAGTGTCTTCTAACCTAGATCACCAATCTTGACTATTGGCAAAGAGATTTTGTATATTCAGGTGAGACGTAATCTGAAAGAAACTTACAAATGTACTTCCTGTACAGAATTTGTGGCAACAACTAACTCCTTAAGACTCAATAGCAGAAATTTCACCAATAACAAGTACATGGTAGACTTAACTGATAGACTTAACTGATGAGAAGAAAATAAGTGAAAATCATACTCCATATTCAATAAATTATTAACAAAGACTATATTGTCTGGTATGTAAAAGAAATATCTAGACAACTACTAATTAAATGTCTAAAGTTTCTTTACTGCCTGTTTTCACAGACATGCAGAATGACTGCATTTGTGGTGGAAAACTATTGACATTCCACATTGTCTTTACAGCATCTTAGATTTGGAAAGGAAATCAAACGCATTTGTTTACTGTACCTCAGAATTATTGTTACTCTCTATAACTGTGCTTCATTGAACACTAGTATCTGATAAGATACTGATAGGTGTTCTTACTTTATAAAGCAGGCCATTATGTGGTTGAATGTTCAGAATTCATTATAAATTCCTATTTACTAATATTGATTCAAAATCCCTCTACCTTCCACTAATAATCACTGTTTTGTGTTTTGGAGTAACTTACACTTTTTCCTTTCCTTCGTGTGAAAATATTTTTATTTATGCTATAGCGGATGTGGTGGTTTTTCCTCTTGATACACTCTCCCCCATCTCATTGTGTAGCAACCAAACTTATTGGGTCAAGTTGACCATAGGTGAGCCCTGAGAGTTGTAAGCCATCACTAGTGCCTTCTCTCCAATGTCCCACCTTAGCCGAGGTAACTATCATCTCCTGTCTGGTCTCTTACAATCAGTTATCTCCTGTGTTCCCTGTTTCCCTTCTGTCCTTACTAGAGTCTATTCTCCAGCAGCCCGGATGATCTTCAAAAGCACTAATCATACTATGCTACTTCTGTTTCATTTAGACACAAAATTCTACAACTGCATTACATTGCTCTTTGAATAAAAACTAATATTTTCCCCATGACTTACAAAGCCCCATTGTGATCCAGTTTCTCTTTACTTCTCTGGACTTATAACATTTTAAAACTGGATCATTTCTCTCTGACCATATCAGCTTCTTTTCCTTCCCTTAGGAAACTAAGCCTTTTTCTATATCCAGGAGTTTGTATCTGTCCTTCTTTTACTTAGAAATTTCCTCCCATAGCAGCTCCTAAGGCTAATCCATCCTCATTTTCAGATATCAACCGATGTAATTCTTTTAAGAGTGGTATCACACATTAGTGTTGCTAAAGTAACTATGCCAAAGTACTCTGTTTCTTGTTAACCAGTTTATTTCCTACATAAAACAGTGTAAGAAGTCATGACCTCATGTGTGTGTGTGTTTTTTCTTACTTTTTTGCGTGAAATATCTCACCCAATGGAACGTGATCTTCATGAGGATAGGGGCTATTTCTATTTTCATTGCTGCTTTGAAATAGGTATTTGAACAGTGGCTTGTATATTGTAACTTCCCAATTGTTAAATGATGAATAAATGAATTGAGCTTGCATACGTTTCATTATTATTATTATCAGTCATTAGCTTTAAATAACAAGTATCAGTTTGCATATGATATAGAGAACAATGGTGATAGGAGAGAGTGCTTTAAATAACATCCTACAGATATAAAATATTTTCAGTAACATCATCAGAGTAGAGTTTGGCATGAAATAGTGATAATAATCACTTTCCCCATTTGGCTTCGCCGACTGCTCTAGCCTATAATAATCTCCACCTGTGAGCATCCCTAGCCTTTGGTGAGTGTATAGCTCATTTGTCATTGACACAAACTTCTTGTGAAATCTGGTAACTCAAATTGCTCTTTCATTTATAATTTTTTCATGTTTATAAGAAAATGTGACATGTGCATATCTTGATTCTCATAAACTATTATAACCTCCCAAGGGTGCTGAGATATAGACAGTGCTAATCACTAATTAGAAAACATTAATTTAATCAATGCCTATTTATATATTTCTTTGATAAAAGAGATGTTTACAGTTTTCTTGGGGACTTGCCTCTGCTTCTTTCTGTCATAGAACCTCTTCCAAGAAAAAGAATTTTCATTTCTAGGTGTGCCCCCAGAATCCTCATTTCCTTCTTTCCTGCTGTAGAAACCAAAAAAATAAGGTAGAGAGGACAACTGAGTTTTTCATTTGACAAATATCTTTTGAATCACAGTAGACAATGTGCTAGACTTTGGAGATAAAGCAGGGAAAAGATGAATACTCTATTGGGGTATTCATCATATCCAGGAGATACAAAAGAAACAAGTTAACACATAAATTAGATAAATGGATTTTTTATGTATTTTGAAGGGATTCCTGTTGTTGAGCTGACAGATGGGGGGAATCCAGGCTTTAATGAAATAATCCCACAAGGAAGCCAAGTTGGCTTGTATAATAAAGACTGATCGAGAAGAAAAAGAAAATGTCTATGTGGACTGAGTTTGTGAGCAAGTTGAAGGGATCTGGGATTTAGGGTGAGTGTTTTTGATTAGCTGTTGTGTTTGCAAGCTACATCGTAGACAAGAGAAGGAGTATGTATTTCTGAGTTCTGCAGTGTAATGGTAAAAATATTATACTTTTTTTCTTCAGAAACTGCCATAAAGATTTAAATTTCTCCTCACATGTCTTTGGTTGCAGCAGTGATGTTCTATTGATGTGGCATGAAGCCTAAATGGGTAACATTGAGTGAGTTCATACTTGGAGTAGTGGCTGATAAGAAATATTCAATAAATTGCTGCTTCTTCCCTTGTTGCATTCCCCTGGCTTTGACTGTGACTTAAATAACCATTATTCCTTATAGTTAAAAGCTTGCTAAGCCATGTCATAGAATCTCCATTCTTCCTTCCTGCCTACTGGCCTTTTTTTCTCTCCCTTGTTGACATCCTTCCACCTATTATTCTCGTTCCCTCTCTCCTTTCTTTATAATATTTATTAAGCTGTTACAATGGACCAAGCAACATAAACTCCCAGGATCATTAAAATAATAACTGGAATTTCTTCATGGATCTTACTTTTGAATCTTCATTTAAACTAACAACATCCTAGTATTCTCTCAGAGGTCCTATTACATCTCCTACAAATCGTGCAGTTTGCTATAGTTTCTCAGAGCAAAGCTAAGTTGGTAAGTCTGTAATTTCCAAAGTTATCATTTTCTCCTTCTTTTGTAAAGATGAATGTAGTATTGACCTTATTTCCTCCTTGGTTTGATATTTTACACACTTGTCAATACATTCTATCTAGAAGATCTCAGGAGCCTTCCCTTCCTCACAACTGAATATTTAGGACTGAACATTAAAGCACTGTGCTCTCTATATAAATGTCCACAGGATAGGTAAGGAGATAGAAGAAAGACACAATTTAATATGCTCTGACAGTATTGTGGATGCTAGGCTGAAAAAGTTACCTATGTATATATTTTAAGTTATCTTTACAGCAACACTATTTTACAGATGATGAAATGGAGGCATGGGAAGATTAGGCAATAATGAATTATCTGTTAAGGATCAAGTTAGTTTTTAAAGGAAAGCTAGAGAATCCGAATTCTGAAGTGAGTAGGGGTGTGATAAGGAAAATGATCATATTAAGATTCTGAGAGGCACAGCCACTATGGAAAACAGTATGGAACCTTCTCAGAAAACTAAAAGAGTTGTCATATGATCCAGCAATCCCATTTCTGGCATATATCCAGACAAAACTATAACTCAAAAAGATACATTCACCCCTATGTTCATAGCAGCACTATGCACCATAGCCAAGACATGGGAACAAACCAAATGTTCATCAACAGATAAATGGATAAAAAAGATGTGGCATACATACAATGCAATACTAACAACTACAAAAAAGAATTTAAAAATGCCATTTGCAGCAACATGGGTGGACCTAGAGATTATCATACTAAGTGAAGTAGGTCAGAAAGAGAAAGACAAATAACATATGATATCACTTGTATGTGGAATCTAAAATATGACACAAATGAACTTATCTAAAAAACAGACATAGAAAACAGACTTGTGTTTGCCAAGAGGGTGGGGGTTGGGGGAGGGATAGATTGGGAATTTGGGATAAGCAGATGCAAATATATATAGAATGGATAAAGAAAGTCCTACTGTATAGCACAGGGAACTATATTTAATATCCTGTGAAAAAACATAAAGGAAAAGAACAAGAAAAATAATATATATATATATATATATATATATATATATATATATATATATACACATATATATATACATATATACACACACACACACAACTGAATCACTTTGCTGTACAACACAAATTAACACAATATTTTATTTTTTAAATTATTTCTTTGGTGATGATGCTTTTATTATTTTATTTTTTATTTTTAACATCTTTATTGAAGTAAAATTGTTTTACAATGGTGTGTTAGTTTCTGCTTTATAACAAAGTGAATCAGCTATAAATATACATATATACCCATATCTCCTCCCTTTTGCATCTCCCTCCCACCCTCCCTATCCCACCCCTCTAGGTGGTCACAAAGCATCGAGCTGATCACCCTGTGCTATGCGGCTGCTTCTCACTAGCTATCTATTTTACATTTGGTAGTGTATATAAGTCCATGCCACTCTCTCACTTCGTCCCAGCTTGCCCTTCCCCCTCCCTGTGTCCTCAAGCCCATTCTTTACGTCTGCATCTTTATTCCTGTCTTGCCCCTAGGTTCTTCACAACCATTTTATTTTTCAGATTCCATATATATGTGTTAGCATACAGAATTTATTTTTCTCTTTCTGACTTACTTCACTCCATATGACAGATTCTAGGTCCATCCGCCTCAATACAAATAACTCAATTTCATTTCCTTTTATGGCTGTATTCCACTGTATATATGTACCACATCTTCTTTATCCATTCATCTGGCAATGGACACTTAGGTTATTTCCATGTCCTGGCTATGGTAAATAGAGCCGCAATGAATATTGTGGTACATGACTATTTTGAATTACGGTTTTCTCACGGTATATGCCTAGTACTGGGATTGCTGGGTCATATGGTACTTCTATTTTTAGTTTTTTAAGGAACCTCCAGACTGTTCTCCATAGTGGCTGTATCAATTTACATTCCCAACGACAGTGCAAGAGGGTTCCGTTTTCTCCACACCCTCTCCAGCATTTATTGTTTGTAGATTTTTTGATGATGGCCATTCTGACTGGTGTGAGGTGATACCTCATTGTAGTTTTCATTTGCATTTCGCTAATGATTAGTGATGTTGAGCATTCTTTCATGTGTTTGTTGGCAATCTGTATATCTTTTTTGGAGAAATGTCTAGGTCTTCTGCCCATTTTTGAATTGGGTTGTTTGTTTTTTTTGATATTGAGCTGCATGAGCTGCTTGTAAATTTCAGAGATTAATCCTTTGTCAGTTTCTTCATTTGCAAATATTTTCTCACATTCTAAGGGTTCTCTTTTAGTCTTGTTTATGGTTTCCTTTGCTGTGTGAAAGCTTTCAAGTTTCATTAGGTCCCATTTATTTATTTTGGTTTTTCTTTCCATTTCTCTAGGAGGTGGGTCAAAAAGGATCTTGCTGTGATTTATGTCATAGAGTGTTCTGCCTATGTTTTCCTTTTAAAGTTTGATAGTGTCTGGCCTAACATTTAGGTCTTTAATCCATTTTGAGTTTATTTTTGTGTATGGTGTTAGGGAGTGTTCTAGTTTCATTCTTTTACATGGAGCTGTCCAGTTTTCCTAGCAGCACTTATTGAAGAGGCTGTCTTTTCTCCATTGTATATTCTTGCATCGTTTATCAAAAATAAGGTGACCATATGTGCATGGGTTTATCTCTGGGCTATCTATCCTGTTCCATTGATCTATATTTCTGTTTTTGTGCCAGTACCATACTGTCTTGATTACTATAGCTTTGTAGTATAGGCTGAAGTCAGGGAGCCTGATTCCTCTAGCTCCGTTTTTCTTTCTCAAGATTGCTTTGGCTATTCGGGGTCTTTTTTGTTTCCATACAAATTGTGATATTTTTTTGTTCTAGTTCTGTGGAAAATCCCAGTGGTAGTTTGATAGGGATCGCATTGAATCTGTAGATTGCTTTCAGTAGTTTAGTTATTTTCACAATGTTGACTTCCAATTGAAGAACATGGTATATCTCTCCATCTATTTGTATCATCTTTAATTTCTTTCATCAGTGTCTTATAATTTTCTGCATACAGGTCTTCTGTCTCCTTAGGTAGGTTTATTCCTATATATTTTATTCTTTTTGTTGCAATGGTAAATAGGAGTGTTTTCTTAATTTCACTTTCAGATTTTTCATCCTTAGTGTATAGGAATGCAAGCGATTTCTGTGCATTAATTTTGTATCATTCTACTTTACCAAAATTCATTGATTAGCTCTAGTAGTTTTCTGATAGCATCTTTAGGATTCTCTATGTATATTATCATGTCATCTGCAAACAGTGACAGCTTTACTTCTTCTTTTCTGATTTGGATTCCTTTTATTTCTTTTTCTTCTCTGATTGCTGTGACTAAAACTTCCAAAACCATGTTGAATAATAGTGGTGAGAGTGGGCAACCTTGTCTTGTTCCTGATCTTAGTGGAAATGGTTTCAGTTTTTCACCATTGAGGATGATGTTGGCTGTGGGTTTGCCATATATGGCCTTTATTATGTTGAGGAAAGTTCCCTCTATGCCTACTTTATGGAGGGTTTTTATCATAAAATGGTGTTGAATTTTGTCAAAAACCTTCTCTGCATCTATTGAGATTATCATATGGTTTTTCTCCTTCAGTTTGTTAATATGGTGTATCACATTGATTGATTTGTGTATATTGAAGAATCCTTGCATTACTGGTGTAAACCCCACTTGATCATGGTGTATTATCCTTTTAATGTGCTGTTGGATTCTGTTTGCTAGTATTTTGTTGAGGATTTTTGCATCTATGTTCATCAGTGATACTGGCCTGCAGTTTTCTTTCTTTGTGACATCTTTATCTGGTTTTGGTATCAGCATGATAGTGACCTCGTAGAATGAGTTTGGGAGTGTTCCTCCCTCTGCTATATTTTGGAAGAGTTTGAGAAGGATAGGTGTTAGCTCTTCTCTAAATGTTTGATAGAATTCACCTGTGAAGCCATCTGGTCCTGGGGTTTTGTTTGTTGGAAGATTTTTAACCACAGTTTCAATTTCAGTGTTTGTGGTTGGTCTGTTCATATTTTCTATTTCTTCCTGGTTCAGTCTCGGAACATTGTGCATTTCTACGAATTTGTCCATTTCTTCCACGTTGTCCATTTTATTGGCATAGAGTTAATTGTAGTAATCTCTCATGATCCTTTGTATTTCTGCAGTGTCAGTTGGTACTTCTCCCTTTTCATTTCTAATTATTTATTTATTTATTTATTTATTTACTTATGGCTGTGTTGGGTCTTCGTTTCTGTGCGAGGGCTTTCTCTAGTTGTGGCAAGTGGGGGCCACTCTTCATCACGGTGCGTGGGCCTCTCACCGTCGCGGCCTCTCTTGCTGCAAAGCACAGGCTCCAGACGTGCAGGCTCAGTAATTGTGGCTTATGGGCCCAGTTGCTCCGTGGCATGTGGGATCTTCCCAGACCAGGGCTCGAACCTGTGTCCCCTGCATTAACCGGCAGATTCACAACCACTGCGCCACCAGGGAATCCCTCTCATTTTACTGATTTGAGTCTTCTCCCTTTTTTTCTTGATGAGTCTGGCTAATGGTTTATCAATTTTGTTTATCTTCTCAAAGAACCAGCTTTTAGTTTTATTGATCTTGGCTATGGTTTCCTTCATTTCTTTTTCATTTATTTCTGATCTGAACTTTATGATTTCTTTCCTTCTGCTAACTTTGGGTTTTTTTTCTTCTTCTTTCTCTAATTTCTTTAGGTGTAAGGTTAGGTTGTTTATTTGAGATGTTTCTTGTTTCTTAAGGTAGGATTGTATTGCTATAAACTTCCCTCTTAGAACTGCTTCTGCTGCATCCCATATGTTTTGGGTCATCGTGTTTTCATTGCTATTTGTTTCTAGATGTTTTTTGATTTCCTCTTTGATTTCTTCAGTGATCTCTTGGTTATTAAGTAGTGTATTGTTTATCCTCCATGTGTTTCTATTTTTTACAGATTTTTTCCTGTAATTGATATTTAGTCTCATATTATTGTGGTCAGAAAAGATACTTGATAAGATTTCAATTTTCTTCAACTTTCCAAGGCTTTATTTGTGACCCAAGATATGATCTATCCTGGAGAATGTTCCATGAGCACTTGAGAAGAATGTGTATTCTGTTGTTTGTGGATGGAATGTCCTTTAAATATCAATTAAGTCCATCTTGTTTAATGTATCATTTAAAGCTTGTGTTTCCTTATTTATTTTCATTTTGGATGATCTGTCCATTGGTGAAAGTGGGGTGTTAAAGTCCCCTACTATGATTGTGTTACCGTTGATTTCCCCTTTTATGGCTGTTATTATTTGCCTTATGTATTGAGGTGCTCCTATGTTGGGTGCATAAATATTTACAAATTCTTATATCTTCTCCTTGGATTTATCCCTTGATCAATAGGTAGTGTTCTTATTTGTCTCTTGTAATAGTCTTTGTTTTATAGTCTATTTTGTCTGATATGAGAATTGCTACTCCAGTTTTCTTTTGATTTCCATTTGCATGGAATATCTTTTTCCGTCCCCTCACTTTCAGTCTGTATGTGTCCCTAGGTCTGAAGTGGGTCCCTTGTAGACAGCATAGATAAGGGTCTTGTTTTTATATCCATTCAGCCAGTCTATGCCTTTAGGTTGGAGCATTTAATCCATTTACATTTAAGGTAATTATTGATATGCATGTTCTTATTACCATGTTCTTAATTGTTTGGAGTTTGTTCTTGTGGGTCTTTTCCTTGTCTTGTGTTTCCTGCCTAGAGAAGTTCCTTTAGCAATTGTTGTAAAGCTGGTTTCTTGGTGCTGAATTCTCTTAGCTTTTGCTTGTCTGTAAAGATTTTAATTTCTCCTTTGAATCTGAATGAGAGCCTTGCTGGCTACGGTAATCTTGGTTGTAGGTTTTTCCCTTTCATCACTTTAAATATATCCTGCCATTCCCTCAGGCTTGCAGAGTTTCTGCCGAAAGATCAGCTGTTAACCTTATTAGGATTCCCTTGTATGTTATTTGTTGCTTTTCCCTTGCTGCTCTTAATATTTTTTCTTTGTATTCAATTTTTAATAGTTTTATTAATATATGTCTTGGTGTGTTTCTCCTTGGAATTATCCTGTATGGGACTCTCTGTGCTTACTGGACTTGTTTGACCATTTCCTTTCCCATATTAGGGAAGTTTTCAACTATAATCTCTTCAAATATTTTTTCAGTCCTTTTCTTTTTCTCTTCTTCTTCTGGGACCCCTATAATTCGAATGTTGGTGCATTTAAAGTTGTCCCAGATGTCTCTGAGACTGTGCTCAATTCTTTTTATTCTTTTTTCTTTATTTTGCTCTCTGGTAGTTATTTCCACTATTTTATCTTCCAGGTCACTTATCCATTCTTCTGCCTCAGTTATTCTGCTATTGTTTCCTTCTAGAGAAGTTCTAATTTCATTTATTATGTTGTTCATGATTGTTCGTTTGCTCTTTAGTTCTTTTAGGTCCTTGTTAAACGTTTCTTGTATTTTCTCAAGTCTATTTCCAATATTTTGGATTATCCTTACTATTATTACTCTGTATTGTTTTTCAGGTAGACTGCCTATTTCCTCTTCATTTGTTTGGTCTGGTGGGTTTTTACCAGTTTTTATGTTCTTCCTCCATCTGCTGTTTGTTTCTCTGTCTTCTCATTTTGCTTAACTTACTGTGTTTGGGATCTCCTTTTCGCAGGCTGCAGGTTGGTAGCTCCTGCTGTTTTTGGTATGTGCCCCCAGTAGCTAAGTTTGTTTCAGTGGGTTATGTAGGCTTCCTGATTGAGGGTACTGTTGCCTGTTTTCTGGTGGATGAGGCTGGGTTTTGTCTTTCTGTTGGGCTTGTCCATGTCTGGTGGTGTGTTTTGGGGTGTCTGTGACCTTATTATGATTTTAGGCCGCCTCTCTGCTAATGGGTGGGGTTGTGTTCCTGTCTTGCTAGTTATTTGGTATAGGGTGTCCCATACTGTAGCTTGCTGGTCGTTGAGTGGAGCTGGGTCTTAGTGTTGAGAGGGAGATCTCTGGGAGAGCTTTTGCTGCTTGATATAAATGGAGCTGCGAGGTCTCTGGTGGACCAATGCCCTGAACTCAGCTCTCCCACCTCAAAGACACAGGCCTGATACCTGGCAGGAGCACCGAAGACCCTGTCAGCTACATGGCTCAGAAGGAAAGGGAGAGAAAATGAAAGAAAGAAAGAAAGAAAAAATAAAGTTATTAAAATAAAAAATAATTATTAAAAATAAAAAAGTTTAAGAGTAATAAAAAAAGAAAAGGAAAAGAAAGTAAGAAGAGAGCAACCAAAGCAAAAAACAAATCCACCAATTATAACAAGCACTAAAAACTATACAAAAAAAAAAAAAAAGCGAAAAAAACCAGACAGACAGACCCCTAGGACAAATGGTAAAACAAAGCTATACAAAGTCACACAAAGAAGCATACACATACACGCTCACAAAAAGAGAAAAAGGAAATAAAAATATATATTGTTGCTCTCAAAGTCCATCACCTCAATTTTGAGGTGATTCGTTGTCTATTCAGATATCCTACAGATGCAGGTACATCAAGTTGATTGTGGAGTTTTAATCCTCTGCTCCTGAGGCTGCTGGGGGAGATTTCCCTTTCTCTTCTTTGTTCGTACAGATCTTGGGGTTCAGCTTTGGATTTGGCCCTGCCTCTGTCTGTAGATCGCCAGAGGACGTCTTTTCTTCACTCAGACAGGATGGGGTTAAAGTAGCAGCTGATTAGAGGGCTCTGGTTCACTCAGGCTGGGGAGGCAGGGGTACGGAATGCGGAGTGAGCCTGCGGCGGCAGAGGCCAGCGTGACGTTGCAACAGCCTGAGGTATACCGTGTGTTCTCCCGGGGAAGTTGTCCTTGGATCACAGGACACTGGCAGTGGCGGGCTTCACAGTCTCCTGGGAGGGTAGGTGTGGCTAGTTACCTGTGCTCGCACACAGGCTTCTTGGTGGCTGCAACAGTAGCCTTAGCATTTCATGCCCGTCTCTGTTGTCCGTGCTGATAGCCGTGGCTCGCACCCGGCTGTAGAGCTTGTTTAGATGGTGCTCTGAATCCCCTCTCCTCACACAACCCGAAACAATGGTCTCTTGCCTCTTCCGCAGGTCCAGACTTTTTCCCAGACTCCCTCCTGACTAGCTGTGGCACACTAGCCCCCTTCAGCTGTGTTCATGCAGCCAACGCCAGTCCTCTCTCTCAGTCTGAACTCCAAAGCCGGAGCCTCAGCTACCAGACCCTGCCTGCCCTGGTGGCTGAGCAGACAAGCCTTTTGGACTGGTGCGTGCTGGTTGGCACCCAATCCTCTGTATGGGAATCTCTCCACTTTGTTCTCTTCAACTTTACTGCTGTGCTCTCCTCCATGGCTCTGAAGCTTCCCCTCACAACCCCCCATCTCCGCCAGTGAAGGGGCTTCCTAGTGTGTGGAAACTTTTCCTCCTTCACAGCTCCCTCCCCAAGGTGCAGGTCCCGTCCTTATTCTTTTGTCTCTGTTATTTCCTTTTTCTTTTGCCCTACCCAGGTACGTGGGGAGTTTCTTGCCTTTTGGGAGGTCTGAGGTCTTCTGCCAGCGTTCAGTAGGTGTTCTGTAGGAGCTGTTTCACATGTAGATGTATTTCTAATATATTTGTTGGGAGGAAGGTGATCTCCACGTCTTATTCTTCCACCATCTTGAAGTTCTCTCCTCAACACAATATTTTAAATCAACTATACTTCAGAAAAAGAAATTTTTTAAAAAGACTATGATACAAGTAAAAATGCTTTCAAGAACCACTAAGAGTATAGAACAAAAGAGGCATTAATTTCAAACTTGCTAAATAAAACTGAAGCTGTGCTACTGCTTTTGTCTAAAGCCTTTCTGTATTTATTCGCTTCATAAATGTTCTTGGGCACTCTTTGATTGTTGGTCTGCCTGTACAGCTGAGTGTTGAGATACAGAGTTGAAAGCAGCAAGCCCTTGCTCTCTTCAGTCTTAGGTTTAGACAAGTAAACCCAATGTTTACTTGTCTAAACAAATACAAGGTCTTTCATCATGCCAAGGCTACAAGAATTGCCACATTTCCTGATGGGTGTGGTGCTCATTATCATGGTAGAGGTGAAAGCAATGGGGTGCTGAGTGACATGTACCTCCCACAACTTCCCAGAGGAGAAACGTCTGTAATGCTCAGGAATATAGGAGGTTTCCAAAAGTACATAAAGTCAGTGGTATTGATTGGTCATAGTTCTTTTTGTTCTGTTACCATGAATAAAAGCAAATAAAATTTATAAGAATTTGAAAGAAAAAGGAAAGCCAATTCATTCCCCAATCTCTGCTCACATTTTGTAAAAACAAGTGTTGGTCCATTAATTATACATAAGTAAATGTAACCTGTTTTAATACTTTGTTGTAATCATCCCCTCATAAAAAGGTAGTAAGACTCTAGTTTATACTTTACATTATGTTCAATCCTAAGGAGAAATAAAAAGGTAATATGAAATATATATTTGCCCTCTTGAGGTATCCCATTTCATTCTTTTGTCTTTAAAGTGAATCCTGTTAAAAATGTTTCTGTGTGTGTGTGTTGTTTCATTGTGGTGACTTCAAGATAAGTGGACTCCTTAAACTCCTCCAGTGCTTCCTTTAACTGTTTAACAATATGTCAGTAAATGCACAGAGCAATGGCCCAAGCACTACATAGGAAGTTGGTATAATGGTGTTTAAGCAATAGATTTATTCTTATGTATCTGGTATTTTAAGCCATGTAAACTCTCCAAGCCTTGTTTTCCTTATCTCTAAAATGAAAACAATTGACTGGATGATATTGAAGTTTCCTCTAGGAGTTGATTAAATTTTCTACTATATCTAACTTCGATCCTACAATCTTCAATTTATGTCAAGGCTTCATATTATTTTCTCAGTGGAAAGATAGGACAGATTATTTTTCTTTTAAAATTAAAGCCTGAGGGGGAAAATAATGTATGTAATTCTGAATCCAGGATTCTGGATTTGGGAAGGAAATATATTAATGAGCATAAGCTTTAATTATTTTGGTCAATAAAATATTTCTTTTCTTGAGTGGAAGATAATTTTAAATTTTAAGAAGGCAGTAATATTTTTTTCTATTGAATCTCTACAAAACCTTACACCTGAAACTTGAAATTATGCAAAGCAATGTATTACTCTGCATTTTCCAGATATAAAATTAGCATTTTTATATTCTAACGATTTTTAAAATATGTAATTTAGAGGAAATCTAAATTAAGAGCTGAAATTCCAATTCCTTGTTTAAACATTTCTCCATGAAACAAGAAAAATCTTAGTCACTGTAGCAAGTAAATATGTAGGACACATCTCATTTCTAATTCAACTTGAACTTGCTATTGAGGTGTTTGCTATAACTATTACTCATTTCTTCTTTTTTTCCCTGAGATTTGGCACAATCAGCTAATTGTAGTCAATTTTAAAGTTTTTGACTCTATGATAGCAATTATAAGCTAGATTAAAAATAGCATTCAAAACTCAAATTACATGATAAGTATAAGCATGATTTTCAAAAAGATCTGGACATAAAACAAACATTAAAATTAACAAGGAAAAATTTAAACTTGGAATATAAACAGAAATGAATGATCCTAACTATATTTCACATGAATAATGTAACTACACTGAAGGAAATAAAAATAAATAAATAAAAACTATGTAACATTCAAACACAGTATTTAGCTACGAAACTTCCTGTTACATGCATGGTAGCTGTGGGGAACTTAGTTAACAAGTTTGTTTTTCCTAATGTTTTAAATTTCTCAATGGGTTAAATTTTCTGAAACACTCTCTGTATATTCTAGGATTGAGTAACTAAATAAATATACTGTGGATAAAGGAATCATGTTTCTAGTTGGAGAAAAGAGGAACAAATGTGGAGACAAAAGCTACAATAAATCCTGTGATACCGAAATGAAGCTGAAACAATTAATATGATTTCATGATTTTCAGTATAAATAGGTGGGTATTTAAAATATAAATACACATATTCAGAACATACAGTATCTTACATAGTACATATGTGTGTATATACATGTATGTATCCTTTTTGCCATCAAAATTTTATCCCCTAATTTTAACTTCCACTGTTGTTCCTTGCTTGAATCAATTATTACTATGCGGTTGAAAAAATGGTGATTTTCTAATCCTATCATTTGTTCTATGTTTATTATTGGCTAATTGGCATCTGACTATACAAAGAAAGGCAATTCTATATAGATAGATTGTATATTCTACATCTTTTGAAAGAGCCTAGAAACAAGACATCGTAGCAACAATGAACACACCTGCTGCCCAGATCTTGTTTTCTCTACACCATTCTCCACTAAAAGTAACCAGGGCTCCTTGAAGAAATGATGATTCCAGGGGTGAAGTAGAAAAATACAAGATGAAGCTGGAACTTCTTGTTGTGCCATAAGGAAAATATCATGCTCAAAGAATGTGGAGGAAATGTCAAAAGGACAGAGATGCTAGATTGAAGGGACTTTCATTAGCTAAGACAGTTTTAACACACATATATAATGATGCCAATGATTATAACCCATTGAATAGAACAAAAGGTCATGAGTCTATGCTGATATATGCAAATAGATTAATAAATGGGGATAACTTTTTAAAATACTCAAATGTCAACTAGCCAACTAATAAATGTAGAAGTAATAATGGAATTATAAAATCACAATTAGTCAGCTTACATAGTAATAATACATTCGGGCAAGGATCATCAGTAAATATTAAAATTAGGGGATAAAAGTTTGATGAGAGATAGAATATTTACATGATCTCAAACTGTCTCCCCCAGTAATGACTCTTAATGGAGAAATCTGGCACAGGCTAACTTCACCAAGTGATCAGAGTTAACATGAACAGTAATAGAACAGACCACATCATGTGCCTTCTGATATGATAGCTTGAGAAGAACACAACATCACTTCTGTGGTTGGTACTCTGGCCAAAAATGCATAATCACCAAATTAAGGGTTATTCTACCAAACAAGTAGCCTAACTCTTCAAAAGTATCAAGGTTCACCACTTTCAATAAAAACACACAAACAAAAACAACAACAGCAGCAAAAACAGGGCTCCTTGGAGAAATGGTTGATTCCAGTGCTGGACCAGGAAATGTTCAAGATAAGTCTGGAGTTTCTTTTTCTGCCAGAGAGCAAGGAAGTGCTAAAAAAAAACAAATTCATAATGGTAAAGGTATATCAGAGGAACCCAAGAGCCAAGCAAAAGCTACCAATAGCCAAAGGTGGAAACATTTGAGCAACAGAAAGAATAATGTAGCAGCGGATAATAACCTAAAGTAAAAATACATATTCATAAGGTCATACTGATAAAAATAAATTATTGAATAACTAAATATATAAATGAATAATGGGGAGGGATAGACAAATCTCCCCATAGCAGAACTCCAAATAATGTATGTAAATACTGTTTCCTCAAGGAGGTGGAATATAACTTTCTACTCCTTAAGTTTGGGCAGTTCATAGTGACTTCTTTCCAAAAAGTATCACATGGAAAGTGTGTGTGTGTGTGTGTGTGTGTATTGGAAATAACTTTACAGTTTTACACTTTTATAGTGGAGAGATCTGGCAAACACTATCTCAACCACGTGATCAAGGTTAACATTTGCACTGATAATTCATGTTGGTAATATGTACCCTTGATATTATGTAGTAATGGTACTTTACCTCATGTTCTTTCTCAAAAAATAAAATAAAATAAAACAAACCCAATGTAATCAGAAAAAATAAGATATACTCAAAATGAAGGACTCTGCAAAATACCTGACCATTATTTTCAAAACTATCAAGATCATCACAAATACAGTAAGTCTGAAAAACTGTCATAATTTAGAGAAGTTTAAGGAGACACTATGACTAAATGTAACATTTTATCTTGTAAGGTGTCCTGGGATGGAAAAAAGGACATTAAATAAAAATTAAGGGTATCTTAATAAAGTGTGAACTTCTAGGTAATCATAATGTTTTGTTTTTTTTTTAAAGAATTATTTATTTATTTATTTATTTATTTATTTATTTTTGGCTGTGTTGAGTCTTTGTTTCTGTACGAGGGCTTTCTCTAGTTGTGGCGAGTGGGGGTCACTCTTCATCGCGGTGCGCGGGCCTCTCATTATCGTGGCCTCTTTTATTGCGGAGCACAGGCTCCAAACGCGCAGGCTCAGTAGTTGTGGCTCACGGGCCCAGTTGCTCCGCGGCATGTGGGATCTTCCCAGACCAGGGCTCGAACCTGTGTCCCCTGCATTAGCAAGCAGATTCTCAACCACTGCGCCACCAGGGAAGCCCAATCATAATGTATTAATATTGGTTTACTAGCTGTGACAAATGTGTCATACTTATGTAAGATCTGAGCAAAGAAAATTGAGTACAGCGTATACAAGAAATCTCTATCCTATCTTTGTAACTTTTGCAAATATAAAATGGTACAAAAATGTTTCTTTCAAAAACATTTGTCAAAGTCATGAAAGACAAGGAAATGCTAAAGAAGGTTCTAGATTAAAAGAGAATAAAAGGTTGTGCAATGCATGATTCTGGATTCAACTCTCTAGCAGATTTTTTTTTCTTCTTTTTCTTTTCTTTTCCTTTGCAATAAATGGCATAATTAAGACAATTGGAAAGTTGAATAATTTATCTAAAACAAGTAATTTCCCTGGGACTACTTTAGAATTTGAGGATCTAAACATATAAGGCAAACTCAAGAGCAGGTTCTACATGACAATTTCTCACTTCCATTGCAATTGTAAACAAAACACAAGCAGCCCTAATTTTCTTTGTAAATAATTATTTCTAGAAAAATTCCTGATAATCTAGCTTACTGAACACTTTTCAGCTCATCAATGTAGCTTATATTCTAAAGAATAATATTTTTTAACTTCATTGAATTGTTGGAGAACTTTTCAGACTAAGAGTATAGTCCTCTTTATGAAGCTATCTTGTATCCACAGGATTTTTCTGAGTGGCAGTGATGAAATGAGAGGAACATTTTTCATAATACAGAAACTACCTCCCCACCTGATTCAGCATTGTAGCTGTGGAAATGGGTGAGAAATATAATTTAACATAGGTAGTTTGATTGAAAAAAATTCTGTTGTTTCTGAAAGCTATTTCCACAGAACCATGATGTCTAGATGTTGGAAAATGGCAACAAACAACTTTGATGATATACTGGAAGGGAAAAAAAAAAGAGAGAGAAAAGGATAAAAATTGCAAGTCACATACCCCACGCACATTGGCTAGCTGAGGAATAGTCCCAACTTTAAAATTATGCAGGAAAAAATTAGGCTGCCTTTAAAATCAGTTCATGGAATAAAATTCCTGTCTCTTTATTCTTCCCTATCAGCATAAACTCTTAGAACTAAATATGAAATAGCAATTGTCTTATAGAAAACTAAATTGAAAAGAATAGGTTTTATAAGGGAAAGGAGATTAACAGTATAGTTTCTTGTATTGTGGGTATTCAGAAATATTTAAAATGTTGGACAGTACTACCCACTAAATATATTTCTCAAATTCTGAGTTCTTTCATTTCATTTTTAATCTTTATATTGCTACTTGAAGGGTTGCCCTAAACAATGCAGGAGTAGTGCTCTGATGGAATGAATGCATATAATTATTACAGAGCCTCACCCAGAGAGATGTATAATTATTTGCCTGAACAGAGAGCCCTTGAAGTTATTAACCTCTGATGGGAACAAAAGGAAAGCCATCCTCCAGGTAAGCCCTAGACCCGACTCACCTCTGAATCCAGTGCTTTTCATTCTTCCATCTAGCAATGTACTTCTTAGCAGGTTCTCTCAGAATTCCATCATTATGGATATTTGGTCTGTTTAATCTAGTAATACTCTGTTTCATCAGAATACTCCTTTTTCAAAGGATTCAATGAGAAAATATGGGTTATATTTTAACAGGAAATATTATTTTTAAATGTATGTGTTTTATATTTCTAGGAGATTAAACCTGCAAAGTAAGAATTTTGTGGTAAGTTGGATCAAAATTAAATAAGGTAAGCCTCCATTTGGTTATCCTTAGGGAGTTTTTCGAGGCAAACCTTTCTAGGAGGCCCATTCTTGTTCTTCTCCACGCCCAGTCACCAAAAGCAGAACATGTAATCTTACTGTAGAAGCTCATGAAAAGGAAGACTTCATAGGTGGTTAGGATCACAGTGTTGCCTCTGTCCAAAGAATAGACAGTCTCATGTGGAATAGATTGAAGGTAACAAAAGCCTACCACAGAAATCTATTAATAAATATAAAAGTAAATTTGGGGCTAGACAAAATAATACTATAGACAAATGAAGAATGTGGTTAGTAATGACAGTCCTGATCAAGAAGCAGTCAGCTGATTACAGCCTATATCCAAATTGTGTTTCATAAAAAGAATATGAGAATGAATATAGAAGGAGACACAAGCTAAGTCAAAACTACTCATTTAGCAACATTGATTAGACATATATCAGAACCTCTTTTGCAGCCTTGTTTGTTTTATACACTGCTCCTCAACTAACCTGATACAGGATACTAAATGTGGTAGACTACTGTAGATTGGCTCTTACCATCAGCATTCCACCTCCTTTGTAATTGGAAAGATTAAAAAACAAAACAAAACACTGTTTCCCAGACTGTTTTAGGGCTTTGTTTCTGGATGTGAATCAGATCCACCAATCGGAGGCACTGACATGAAATCTGGAAGGCAATAGGGAGGCAAGGTGCAAGCCAGTTTCCAGTAGCTATCTCTGCCAGCAAGAAGGTTTATGAAGTAGTCTAGAGACAATTGAGGCACCTAGACTTAATGTTCCATGTTTTCATTCCTAGCTTTATGGGTTTAAAAGGCAACCATGAAGCACACGGCGAAAGCAGCTGCAGCCCCTTGATCTCTGGATGGTAGTTCTAATGCAATTCCCTTGAACATAGTAGGACAGAGATGGTCCTTCTTTTTGCCGTACTTAAACTGTTGGATTCCTAGAAGGCAAATTTAATAACTCAATAATCATTTTAAGCACCTACTATATTCCAGGCAGCGTGGTAGGCATTTGAACAGGGCCATCACGAACAGTTATGCAGGCCATGCCCTGCACAAGGGCAGTTCATCAAGATGGCAAATTGTAGCTGAAATCCCTGGTGTGAGTTTTGTCAACTGGAAAGAAGAGGCATGTTCTCTTATTATTCTTACAGGTATTTCCTTCTTATAATACCTCAGGCAGCATTAAGTCCTCACTAATTACCAAATTGCAATATATATATGTATATATTTTTTTCCATATAGGATTCTATGTAACATTCCCTTTGCATAGTGAGGCTTAGGAATTCTTATAAAATTCCCCCTATTGCTGCATATAGACCTGAGTTTTTAAAAGTCTTTAAATTTTGAAATTTGTAAATACCCTTTGGGGGGTTTCTTAACTGATTATTGCTCTGGGATGTAGAGTGGGGAAAAATAAACTTCTCTTGAGCAATTCTGTGTTAATCAAATTAATGCTGTTAGATGAGCTCTCTGTTACAAACCCTCTTTGAAAATACGTGCACTGCTAGGTTTCCAGGCTTTGTAAACAAAACTAAAAGAGAGAATCATATACTTAGTGTCAAAACAATATTTACAATGGATTCAAACACCAATTGGCCCATAATGAACAAGGGCATTACTGGCATATTTGATGTCTTTATGTGAATTTCAAAAAGTGACACTCCCAAGACAAAAGTAAATTTGAAATATATACACTCAGGATGTAAGAATAATAAAAGAAAACGCCTCTTTTTCCCAGTTGATGAAACTCACACCAGGGATTTCAGCTACAATTTGCCATCTTGATGAACTGCCCTTGTGCAGGGCATGGCCTGCATAACTGTTGTGATAGCCCTGTTCAAATGCCTACAACGCTGCCTGGAATATAGTAGGTGCTTAAAATGATTATTGAGTTATTAAATTTGCCTTCTAGGAATCCAACAGTTTAAGTATGGCAAAAAGAAGGAGGGATGTGCCTTTATCCCTTTATGCTGTGCACCTAGCCTGAGGTCTGATGTATATTTAGGCAACGTTTGATATTTTCTTCAAAAACAGACATGTTGGTTTCCTAGTAGAAAGGCCTACCTCCTTGAATGATAAACTCCATGGAATGAACATGTAATACTGTACCTTTTTCCAGCTCTAATTTCTTTTGTATCTTCTTAAGGTACAAAATTGAATAATAAGAACTGAAAGAAGACTCAGAGCACCCTTCCTTTGAGAAAGTCACGTACTTTGACACACCTTGACTTTATTTTGCTATAGTCAGGATTAAGCATGGGAAATTTTGTTTTTATTTCCATGATATACACTCCCCTCCTGTCTATACAGGTGTACATGTCTGTGTATATTTGCCATTTTATTTGTAGAAAGTGACATGTTTTCTCCATAACAATATGTACAGGTCTTCTAGGATAAGTCCACTCTCTCTCCTGATCCATTTAGCGGAACTAATCCCCATACTATTGTGAGATGCCATTTCACGATCTTACGGTTTACATAGTTTTTGTCAAGACGTGTGAGATAATTCTTAACTTTGTATTCCTGTATGTAAAGATGTAATGTCTTGTTTTTCTCTAACTTCTTTAATGATTTTCTCTCTTTAATGAATTTTATCAACTTGATTATAAACCATATTATGCTCCATATGGTTTTCTTTCTCTTTACCATTGCTGGAATTTGTGGAGCTTTCTGGTTCTGTGAGTTTATAATTTTTTAAACAAATTTGAGAACAAAATAGTGATTATTTCTTTAAATATTTTTCAGTTTCTTCCTTTCTGGAAATCTAACTACACATATGTTATACCACTTGATATTGTACTACTTGTAAATGAAGCTCTGTTCATTTATTCTGTTTTCTTCTGCCCTTCCTCTTCCTTCCTCTGTTGAGAGTTTTATTTTTGTTGTTGCTGTTGCTTGTTTATATATGCTTAGTTGTTGCTATATCTTGGAGGTCATTGGTATTCACTTCTTCAGTATCCACTTTTCTAACAAGCCATTCCCAGTGTATTTTTTTCACTTTGGATATTTAATTTTTCAGTTCTTGGAGTTTCATTTATTTCCTTTCTATATCTTCAATTTCCTCATTAGGTTTGTATTTTACTTTAAATCCATTATCACTTTTATCATAGGTTTTTTCTTTTTCCTTTTTTTTAAGATTCTGCCTCTAAATCCAATAGCTCTGACATTTCTGGATATCCTTCTTTTGATGTGAATTCCTTCCATTTATAGCTCACATTTTATTGCTTTTTTTCCCCTATACATAGTAAAATTTATGAATTTTAGACATTGTCAAAGTTATATTTTTAAAAGTCTGAATTTTGCTGCCTTCATTTGAAGACTATTGAATTTTATTGGGGCAGTTTATTACTTGCAGATTAGCTTGAATGTTTTTGTGGCTCATTTTTTAGTTTGTTAGGTCAGCTCTCCAATAGCCTTTATTTTATCAAATTGAGCCCTGTCACTAAGTTCATACCACTATAAAACCGCTACTGGATTTTTGGAATGTGCAATGTTTCTCCATTTAAACTGGTTAGACTTGAACAATTTTCAAACCTTTGTGAGCTCTTTGAATTGCTCAACAATATTTCAATAGTAGTTCTTTTTACAGTGTCTTGGTGTTTTACCCTAAACCAGCACAATTTAGTATGTGACTGACTCATCCTTTATGCAGATTGCCCATGATCTTTCTCTGTAGTCTCTCCATTCCAATATTTTGTCCTCTAAATTCCAGCATTGTCAACTTCCCCCAACTGCAATTTGTGTCTGCAGTCAGGAAGATCCCTGTACTCTTCTTGTGTTTCTCCTCCTTGTAACACACTCAAGAAAGTGAATCATGGCCTAAAACAAAGCATTTGTAGTGTTCATTCCATTTTTTTCTCTTCTCTCAGGAATAAAAGTTCTGTGATGATTGTTGCCCAGTGCCTGTAAAAGTTTTTTTTTTTCCAAATATTTTCCAAGTTGCTATTTTCTTACAGCAAGATGGCAAACCACTATCAATTAATGCCCCATCCTTTGATAAAATACTGTGACTTCCTTCCCCATATGTTATGCTAAATAAGTGTTCTAATATTTAAATATTTTCTTTTACTGTAGCATTGCATTCAGTGGGCACTTTGGATTTATTATTGATTGAGCAGCTGAGTGCACTTACATTTTCTAATGTAAGTCATTTATTTGTCCATTCAAGGAATGGACAGCTTAGTCTTGAGAGGTTTAGATTTTGGCAAAAATAATTGCTGGATTGGAATTTTAGCTATAGTTTTTCTTTGAAATGTTCAAAAGTAGGTGACTAAGACGTACTCTGAATCTCACATTTTTCAGGAGACTATAAGTCAAGACAAATCTATATTAAACATTTTTTAAAATTTATTTTATTGAAGTATAGTTGATTTATAATCTTGTGTTAATTTCGACTGTACAGCAAAGTGATTCAGTTATATATATATATTTATATAGATAGATAGATATACATTCTTTTTCATATTATTTTCCATTATGGTTTATCACAGGATATTGAATATAGTTCCCTGTACTTCACAGTAGGACCTTGTTGTTTATCCATTCTATATATAATAGTTTGCATCTGCTAATCCCAAACTCCCAATCGATCTCTCCCCCAACCCCCTCCTCCTTGGCAACCACAAGTCTGATCTCTATGTCTGTGAGTCTGTTATTGTTTTGTAGATAAGTTCATTTGTGTCATATTTTAGATTTCACATGTAAGTGATAACATTTGGTATTTGTCTTTCTCTTTCTGACTTACTTCACTTAGTATGATAATCTCTAGTTGCATCCATGTTTCTGTAAAAGACATTATTTCATTCTTGTACAGCTGAGTAATATTCCATTGTATATATGTACCACATCTTCTTTATCCATTCCTCTGTCGATGGACATTTAGGTTGTTTCCACGTCTTGGCTATTGTAAATAGTGCTGCAATGAACAATGGGGTGCTTGTATGTTTCCTTTTTTTTTTTTAACATCTTTATTGGAGTATAATTGCATTACAGTGGTGTGTTAGTTTCTGCTTTATAACAAAGTGAACCAGCTATACATATACATATATCCCCATATTTCCTTGCTCTTGCATCTCCTTCCCACCTTCCCTATGCAACCCCTCTAGGTGGTCACAAAGCACCGAGCGGATCTCCCTGTGCTACGTGGCTGATTCCCACTAGGTACTGATTTTACATTTGGTAGTGTATATATGTCCATGCCACTCTCTCACTTAGTCCCAGCTTACCCTTCCCACTCCCCATGTCTTCAAGTTCATTATCTATGTCTGCGTCTTTATTCCTGTCCTGCCCCTTGGTTCTTCAGAACTATTTTTTTTTTTAAGATTCCATATATATGTGCGAACATACCGTATTTGTTTTTCTCTTTCTGAGTTACTTCACTCTGTATGACAGAATCTAGGTCCATGCACCTCACTACAAATAACTTAATTTTGTTTATTTTTATGGCTGAGTAATATTCCATTGTATATATGTGCCACATCTTCTTTATCCATTAAACTGTTGATGGACACTTAGGTTGCTTCCATGTCCTGTCTATTGTAAATAGAGCTGTAATGAACATTGTGGTGCATGCCTTGTTTGAATTATGGTTTTCTCAGGGTATATGCCCAGTAGTGGGATGCTGGGTGATATGGTAGTTCTACTTTTAGATTTTAAGGAAACTCTGTACTGTTTTCCTTAGTGGCTGTATCAAATTACATTCCCACCAACAGTGCAAGAGGGTTCCCTTTTCTCCACACCCTATCCAACATTTATTGCTTGTAGATTATTTGATGATGGCCATTCTGACTGGTGTGAGGTGATACCTCACTGTAGTTTTGATTTCCATTTCTCTAATGATTAGTGATGTTGAGCATCCTTTCATGTGTTTGTTGGCAATCTGCATAACTTCTTTCGAGAAATGTCTATTTAGGTCTTCTGCCCATTTTTGGATTGGGTTGTTTGTTTTTTGATATTGAGCTGCATGAGTTGCTTGTATGTTTTGGAGATTAATCCTTTGTCAGTTGCTTCATTTGCTATTATTTTCTCCCATTCTGAGGGTGGTCTTTTGGTCTTGTTTATGTTTTCCTTTGCTGTGCAAAAGCTTTTAAGTTTCATTAGGTCCCACTTGTTTATTTTTGTTTTTCCTTCCATTTCTCTAGGAGGTGGGGAAAAAGGATTTTGCTGTGATTTATGCCATAGAGTGTTCTGCCTATGTTTTCCTCTAAGGGTTTGATAGTATCTGGCCTTACATTTAGGTCTTTAACTGATTTTGAGTTTATTTTTGTGTATGGTGTTAGGGAGTGTTCTAATTTCATACTTTTACATGTAGCTGTCCAGTTTTCCCAACACCACTTACTGAAGGGGCTGTCTTTTCTCCATTGCATATTCTTGCCTCCTTTATCAAAGATAAGGTGACCATATTTGCTTGGGTTTATCTCTGGGCTTCCTATCCTGTTCCATGGATCTATATTTCTGTTTTTGTGCCAGTACCATACTGTCTTGATCACTGTAGCTTTGTAGTGTAGTCTGAAGTCAAGGAGGCTGATTCCTCCAGCTCCATTTTCCTTTCACCATGTTGCTTTTGCTGTTCGGGGACTTTTGTGTTTCCATACAAATTGTGAAATATTTTGTTCTAGTTCTCTGAAAAATGCCATTGGTAAATTGATACGTATTGCATTGAATACGTAGATTGTGTTTAGTAGTAGAGTCATTTTCACAATGTGGATTCTTCCACTCCAAGAACATGGTATATCTCTCCATCTGTTTGTTTCATCTTTAATTTCTTTCATCAATGTCTTATAGTTTTCTGCATACAGGACTTTTGTCTCTTTAGATAGGTTTATTCCTAGTTATTTTATTCTTTTTGTTGCAATGGTATATGGGAGTGTTTCCTTAATTTCTCTTTCAGATTTTTCATCATTATTGTATAGGAATGCAAGAGATTTCTGTGCATTAATTTTGTATCCTGCTACTTTAGCAAATTCATTGATTGGCTCCAGTAGTTTTCTGATAGCATCTTTAGGATTCTCTATGTATATTATCATGTCATCTGCAAACAGTGACAGCTTTACTTCTTCTTTTCTGATTTGGATTCCTTTTATTTCTTTTTCTTCTCTGATTGCTGTGGCTAAAACTTCCAAAACTATGTTGAATAATAGTGGTGAGAGTGAACAACCTTGTCTTGCTCTGGATCTTAGTGGAAATGGTTTCAGTGTTTCACATTGAGAATGATGTTGGCTGTGGGTTTTTCATATATGGCCTTTATTATGTTGAGATAACTTCCCTCTATGCCTACTTTCTGGAGGTTTTTTTTATCATAAATGGGTGTTGAACTTTGTTGAAAGCTTTTTCTGCATCCGTTGAGATGATCATATGGCTTTTCTCCTTCAATTTGTTAATATGGTGTATCAAGTTGATTGATTTGCATATATTGAAGAATCCTTGTATTTCTGGGATAAACCCCACTTGATCATGTTGTATGATCCTTTTAATGTGCTGTTGGATTCTGTTTGCTAGTATTTTGTTGAGAATTTTGGCATCTATGTTCATCAGTGATATTGGCCTGTAGCTTTCTTTCTTGTGACATCTTTATCTGGTTTTGGTATCAGGGTGATGGTGGCTGCATAGAATGAGTTTGGGAGTATTCCTCCCTCTGCTATATTTTGGAAGAGTTTGAGAATGATAGGTGTTAGCTCTTCTCTAAATGTTTGATAGAACTTGCCTGTGAAGCCATCTGGTCCTTGGCATTTGTTTGTTGGAAGATTTTAAATCACAGTCTTAATTTCAGTGCTTCTGATTGGTCTGTTTATACTTTCTATCTTCCTGGTTCAGTCTCAGAAGGTTTTGCTTTTCTAAGAATTTGTCCGTTTCTTCCAGGTTGTCCAATTTATTGGCATATAGTTGCTTGTAGTAATCTCTCATGATCCTTTGTATTTCTGCAGTGTCAGTTGTTACTTCCCCTTTTTCAGTTCTAATTCTATTGATTTGAATCTTCTCCCTTTTTCCCTTGATGTGTCTGGCTAATGGTTTATCAATTTGTTTATCTTCTCAAAGATGTAGCTTTTAGTTTTATTGATCTTTGCTATTGTCTCCTTCATTTCTTTTTCAGTTATTTCTGCTCCGATCTTTATGATTTCTTTCCTTCTGCTAACTTTGGGGTTTTTTTGTCCTTCTTTCTCTAATTGCTTGAGGTGTAAGTTTAGGTGGTTTATTTGAAATGTTTTTTGTCTCTTGAGGTAGTATTGTATTGCTATAAATTTCCCTCTTAGAACTGCTTTTGCTGCATCCCATGGGTTTTGGGTCATCGTGTTTTCATTGTCATTTGTTTCTAGGTATTTTTTGATTTCCCCTTTGATTTCTTCAGTAATCTCTCGGTTATTTAGTAGTGTATTTTTTAGCCTCCATGTGTTTGTATTTTTCACAGATTTTTTTTCCTGTAATTGATTTCTAGTCTCATAGTGTTGTTTTCAGAAAAGATACTTGATACAAGTTCAATTTTCTTAAATTTACTGAGGCTTGATTTGTGACCCAAGATATGATCTATCCTGGAGAATATTCCATGAGCACTTGAAAAGAATGTGAATTGTGTTGTTTTTGAATGGAATGTCCTATAAATATCAGTTAAGTCCATCTTGTTTAATGTATCATTTAAAGCTTGTGTTTCCTTATTATTTTCATTTTGGCTGGTATTTCCATTGGTGAAAATGGGGTGTTAAGGTCTGCTAATATGATCATGTTACTGTTGACTTCCCCTTTTATGGCTGTTTGCATTTGCCTTATGTATTGTGGTACTCCTATGTTAATTGCATAAATATTTACAATTGTTTTATCTTCTTTTTGGATTGATCCCTTGATCATGATGTAGTGTCCTTTTTTTTGTCTTGTAATAGTCTTTATTTTAAAGTCTATTGTGTCTGATACGAGAATTGCTATGCCAGCTGTCTTTTGATTTCCATTTGCATGGAATATCTTTTTCCATCCCCTCACTTTCAGTCTGTATGTGTCCCTAGGTCTGAAGTGGGTCTCTTGTAGGCAGTATATATAAAGGTCTTGTTTTAATGTCCATTCAGCCAGTCTATGTCTTTGGGTTGAAGCATTTAATCCATTTACATGTAAGGTAATTATTGATATGTATGTTCCTATTACCATTTTCTTAATTGTTTTGGGTTTGTTATTGTAGGTCTTTTCCTTCTCTTGTGTCTCCTGCCTAGAGAAGTTCCTTTAGCATTTGTTGTAAAGGTGGTTTCGGTTTTGTGGTGCTGAATCATCTTAGCTTCTGCTTGTCTGTAAAGATTTTAATTTTGCTGTTGAATCTGAATGAAAGCCTGCTGGGTAGGGTAATCTTGTTTGTAGGTTTTTCCCTTTCATCACTTTAGATATGTCCTGCCATTCCCTTCTGGCTTGCAGAGTTTCTGCTGAAAAATCAGCTGTTAACCTTATAGGGATTCCCTTGTATGTTATTTGTTGTTTTTCCCTTACTGCTTTTAATATTTTTTCTTTGTATTTAATTTTTGATAGTTTGATTAATATGTGTCTTGGCATGTTTTTCCTTGGATTTATCCTGTATGGAACTCTTTGGGCTTCCTGGACTTGACTGACTTTTTCCTTTCCCATATTAGGGAAGTTTTCAACTCTAATCTCTTCAAATATTTTCTCAGTCCCTTTCTTTTTCTCTTCTTCTTCTGGGACCCCTATAATTCGAATGTTGGTGTGTTTAATATTGTCCCAGAGGTCTCTGAGACTGTCCTCAATTCTTTTCATTCTTTTTCTTTATTCTGCTCTACAGTAGTTATTTCCATTCTTTTATCTTCCAGGTCACTTATCTGTTCTTCTGCCTCAGTTATTCTGCTATTGATTTCTTCTAGAGAATTTTTAATTTTGTTTATTTTGTTGGTCATAATTGTTTGTTTGCTCTTTAGTTCTTCTAGGTCCTTGTTAAGCATTTCTTGTATTTTCTGCATTCTATTTCCAAGACTTTACATCATCTTTACTATCATTACTCTAAATTCTTTTTCGGGTAGACTGCCTATTTCCTCTTCATTTTTTTGGTCTGATGGGTTTTTACTTTGCTCCTTCATCTGCTGTGTGTTTCTCTGTGTTCTCATTTTGCTTCACTTACTGTGTTTGTGGTCTCCTTTTTGCAGACTGCATGTTCGTACTCCTGTTGTTTTTGGTGTCTGCCCCCAGTGGGTAAGGTTGGTTCAGTGGATTGTGTAGGCTTCCTGGTTGAGGGTACTGGTGCAGTGTTCTGGTGGATGAGGCTGGATCTTGTCTTTCTTGTGGGCAGGACCATGTCTGTTGGTGTGTTTGGGGGTGTCTGTGACCTTATTATGATTGTAGGCAGCCTCTATGCTGATGGGTGGGTTTGTGTTCCTGTCTTGCTAGTTGTTTGGCATAGGGTGTCCAGCACTGTAGCTTGCTGGTCGTTGAGTGGAGCTGGGTCTTAGCATTGAGATGGAGGTCTCTGGAAGAGATTTTGCCATTTAATATTATGTGGAGTCGGGAGGTCCCTGGTGGTCCAATGTCCTGAACTCGGCTCTCCCATCTGTGAGACACAGGCCTGACCCCCGACCAGAGCACCAAGACCCTGTCAGCCACACAGTGGTTCCTGCAGTTTCAGCATCCTCACTCTCTCCCTCGAAAATAACATCGTTTTTTAAGCATTGAGAAAAGGCAATATAAATTTTATTGAGTCTTTCCTCAATTTCATGGCAAAAATTAGAAAAACTTTCCCATATAAGCAAACAAGATATTTTGTATGGAGGGAATTTTAAAAATATATATTAAACTTTATAAATCTTAGTAGTTTCATGCTCTTGCCACTCATTTAAGAAATCTTGTTTCTTGAAGATTTACCTTCCTCCATGTACTTCTGGAATCTCCAAGGGGTGTTTTAAACTAGTTTTCAATTTGTTTCTGGTCATTGTTCTCCTACAGCCTTATGAAATTTGGTTTCCACATCAATAGAAATCTCTTCTGATTTACTTCTGATAATAAAGGTATACCTACTGTTTTATTTCCAAGAGGAGATTGGGGCTGAATAGCCATTAACTCACAGTTTTGGTTGCTTGGAACACAAAAGAGTAAAAGCTCTTTCCTCTAAGATGAGTTCCATTACTTCTGCTCCAACTCTAGTCAGTACTGCTACCTCAGGATACTTCCAAGATAGAACTTTGTTCTTTTTACTACTCCCTCCTTACTGGCAAGTGTGCTGCAACTCTTACACGGCCACCTCCAATTTTGGGAAAGATGTTTCCCAGACCTGATGCTTGCTCAAGTATAGTTAGACTTTCCCACAGCCTCGACTTTGGCCAGTCATAATTTGTGACAGTATTCTTTTTTCTCTCTGTGTACACATTGGTATCAGGAGTCCTATGGCAGAATTGTTCAGTATGATCCTGATACAAAATGTAGTGAGGTGCTTCTTAATTTATATCGTGTGCTTTTTCTCTTTCCTACAGTGTATACAGAGTACCTGTATGTACTATAACAAATGGTGTGTTTGGCTGGATTCTAAGGCCATCCACTCTGTTGTTCCCTCCCCCCCCAAAAATATGCTTTTTCTCTGTTTCTTTCTTTCATTACTCTAAGCATTGTCAGCCATCCATACAATCTGACTTTTGTAAGGGTTACGACTATCCAATATGTTGTTATATGTGTGAACCTCAGGTATTAGTGTTGAAATCCTCCTCCTTAACTGATTTCAAGAGATTCCTTAGCCTTCCATCTCCATCCCTGTGTATCAATTTTTTCTAACTCTACCCATACATTTTATCAGTTTTTATTCCAGCTTAATAAGATACTTTATTCTATATATAGTATAATAATAGCCAATTCCTAAATGTTGGAAAATCTTTTCAAAAGTCCTCCTTGGGCATTATATGGCTGTGTCTTTTAACAAGAGATAATGTGTATAAATGTAGCCTTAATTTATTGCTGCATGATTCTTTGAATTCTAATGAGTACCAAGAGTGGTTTCAGAAAGCCATAGCCTACTTTGTGTCAAATTATACAAAAGCTGTTGGAATTTTGATACATGCATACATAACAATGTGCACCAATGATTATACCTGGCTTTCCATCACTAATAATCAGCAACAGATTGTCCAAGATGTGCAGCTGCTGGGCTGCTGGGCTGGTTTCCATACAGGCACCATGGTTCTTTTAATCATGCTCTCCAACTCAGTGGCCCTTTTTCCCAAACTATTACATCAGTACTCTTCAATTCTTCTTGGCAAATCTTACATTTTCCTTTTATGGCAGGCATGATTTTTTCCTCTTGAGATTGATGGAAATATGTTAACTGTTCATATTTAAGATATGAAACTTTTTTCATAACAAATTCATTATCTTGAACCACTTCCTTTCGAATTCTATTTTTAAACACGGCAAGGAAAACATTTCTAAGCACATACAGGGAGACCACCTGTCAACATATATTGCAAAAAACGTTAACTGCACTTACAAAAACTTCTCAAATATTAGATTGTAGGATCCCATGAAAGTAATAATTGCTTTTTTCCTGAGTAACAGTAAAGATATGTTTTCTAATTTAAAATTCTTAAAAATTGATTTCAAATTGTCAAGAATTCTACACATAATGTTTTCACATCGAATGTAAAATATTCCAATTTTTTAAAACACAATTAAGGCATAGAATTTGGAACATTTTCTAAAGCTCTCAAAAATTTGTCTTAAACTGAATGTTCTGAAACCTTCTTAAATTGAGTGTCCCTGAAATCTACATCAATGTGTATTTGGCCATGTAATATGTGGTCTTTCAGGAAGTTACATACATTATTTAATCATAAAACAAATGTGTGTGATAAAAAATGTAGGATTACTTACAATGGCTTTATAGATCTTTTTATTAAGGAAATATGTGAATGATTTTTAAGTGACAAAAAAGATTCCTCTGTGTTCTGTCTAGCATATTCTTTCAGATTATCTCCACTTATCATTGACTTCGTGCTACATTACAACATTGAAAGTTACAGAAAACTGATAATACAGCAAATGATGTTCATTCATAGAAATACAAACTGTCCCATGGACAATAATCAAATACTGTCCCAAGTATTTAATTATTGCCCTGCGGATAACAACCAATTTTGAATCTAGTAAGTAAATTATTTTTAGTATTCCTGAATTCCTATACATGTTCCTGTCCTTCGTATTCTCCTATGTTCCAGTTGTAACTTGCTTGTTGCCTCATTAATTAATGAAATCAAATAACGTTTTTGACAAGTACATATTTATATTTGTATGAGAATGGTGATTTTACTTTTAAAAATTATACTCTGACAACTTCTAGTATAATTTAAATGTTTATCTTGCTAAAGTTTGTCAGTTTTATTGGTTGAATAATTTCAGAAAGTTTATATCAAATTATCTATCATTTGTGCTGTCTTCACTTTATCTGGGTTTATTCATTGTCATAATTTTCCTTGTAATGCAAGATTAGAAGCTATAATTGCCAGTAGAATATTTTCTTGTTTTCTGGTCAATTAATACATAATGCATATGAATGAACAATACATATTATAGTATATTATCACTTTGCTTTGTCTTTTTTTTAAGAAAAATTAAATCAACAATTATATGAATACTCTTAGGACTAGAAAAGCATGTAAGAATATGGGCTTTGAATTCATTCAAGTCTACACTGACTCAGCTTTAGAAACTATTACTTAAAAATAAGGGTTCAATTTACATTTAGTTTAACTTAAAATATGAAAACATTTAATTGTGTCTATTATCAGCAAGAACCACTAAGTGATGAGAATACAAATATGAATAGGTTTTGGTGTCTGCTCTCAGGAAGCATGAAGTCTAGAACTAAAAATTGATGATAAAGGTATTCTTCTTGGTTTTAGTGTTACATACAAACTGAACAGCTGATCTAATGCTGTTATCTAATGAACAGTTAATGCTAGATAAGTTATAACTGTCACATCTTTTGTACAGAGGAGCTTCCAGTTAATAGTACATAGTAGTGACTAATGACCCCAAATGTAGTCTTACTTGCCATTTCAAAATAGATTCAGGTAGACATTCAAGATGGCAGAGGAGTAAGACATGGAGATCACCTTCCTCCCCACAAATACATCAGAAATACATCTACATGTGGAACAACTCCTACAGAATGCCTACTGAACGCTGGCAGAAGACCTCAGACTTCCCAAAAGGCAAAAAACTCCCCAAGTACCTGGGTAGGACAAAAGAAAAAAGAAACAACAGAGACAAAAGAATAAGGTTGGCCCTGCACCTCTGGGAGGGAGCTGTGAAGGAGGAAAGTTTCCACACACTAGGAAGCTCCTTCACTGGTGGAGACAGGGGGTGGGTGGGAGAAGCTTCAGAGCCACAGAGGAGAGCGCAGCAACAGGGGTGCAGAGAGCAAAGCAGAGAGATTCCCGCACAGAAGATCAGTGCTGGCCAGCACTCACCAGCCTGAGAAGCTTGTCTGTTCACCCACCTGGGTAGGTGGGGGCTGGGAGCTGAGGCTTGGGCTTCGGAGTTCAGATCCCAGGGAGAGGACTGGTGTTGGTTGGATGAACACAGCCTGAAGGGGGCTAGTGCGCCACAGCTAGCTGGGAGAGATTCCAGGAAAACGTCTGGAACTGCCTAAGAGGCAAGAGACCATTGTTTCAGGGTGTGTGAGGAGAGGGGAATCTTTCCCTGTCTGCCCACAGAAGGCAAAGCACCACCTAAGTGAGCTCCAGAGTTGGGAGTGAGCTGTGGCTATCAGCTCGGACACCAGAGATGGGCAAGTAACACTAACGCTGCCGTTGCAACCACCAAGAAACCTGTGTGCAAGCACAGGTCACCATACACAGCCCCCACCACCACCAGCACCTAGGGGGCCTGTGCAGCACTCCACTGCCAGGGTCACGTGATCCAGGGACAACTTCCCTGGGAGAAAACACGGCGCACCTCAGGCTGTTGCAATGTCACGCCAGACTCTGCTGCCGCAGGCTCACTCTGCATTCCAATTGTAACTACCATACCCTTCCCTCGCTGCAGCATGAGTGGGCCAGAGTCCCCTAATCAGCGGCTGCTTTAACCCTGTAATGTCTGGGAGGGAACAGATGCCTGAGGGCTACCTACACACAGAGGTAGAGCCAAAACCGAAGCTGACCCCAGAAGCTGTGCAAACAAAGAAGAGAAAGGGAAATTTCTCCATGCAGCCTCAGGAGCAGCAGATTAAATCCCCACAGTCAACTTGGGGTATCCTGCATCTGTGGAATACCTGAATAGACAATGAATCATCCCAAAATTGAGGTGGTGGATTTTGGGAACAACTGTAGACTTGGGGTTTGCTGTCTGCAACTAAATTATTTCTGATTTTTATGTTCACCTTAGTATAGGTTTTAGTACTTGTTATCATTGGTTGATATGTTTATTGGCTTTGTTGCTCTCCTTTTTTTATTACTTTTTTATTTTAATAATTAAAAATTTTTTAATTTTAATTATTTTATTTTATTTCACTTATTGTATTTTTTATTTATTTATTTTTCTTTCTTTTTTCTCCCTTTTCTTCTGAGCCATATGGCTGACAGGGTCTTTGTGCTCTGGCCAGGTGTCAGGCCTGAGCCTCTGAGGTGGTAGAGCCGAGTTCAGGACATTGGACCAACACAAACCTCCCAGCCCCATGTAATATCAATGGACAAGACCTCTCAGATAGATCTCCATCTCAACACTAAGACCTAGCTCCACCTAACTGTCAGCATGCTCCAGTGCTGGACGCCCCATGACAAATAACTAGCAAGACAGGAACACAACCCCACCCATTAGCAGAGAAAGTGCCTAAAATCATAATAAGTTCACAGACACCCCTAAACACACCACTGGATGCAGCCCTGCCCACCAGAAAGACAATATCCAGCCCCACCCACCAGAACACAGGCACCAGTACCATCCACCAGAAAGCCTACACAACCCACTGAAACAACCTCACCTACTGGGGCAGACAACAAAAACAACGGGAACTAGGAACCTGCAGCCTTCAAAAAGGAAATGCCAAACAAAGTAAATGAAGCAAAATGAGGAGACAGAGAAACAGACAGCAGATGAAGGAGCAAGCTAAAAACCCACCAGACAAAACAAATGAAGAGGAAATAGGCAGTTTACCTGAAAAACCATACAGAGTAATGATAGTAAGGCTGATCCAAAATCCTGTAAATAGAATGGAGGAAATATGAGAAACGTTTAACAAGGACCTAGAAGAACTAAGGAGCAAACAAACAATGACAAAAAACACAATAAATTAAATTTAAAATTCTCTAGAAGGAATCAATAGCAGAATAACTGAGGCAGAAGAACAGATAAGTGACCTAGAAGATAAAATAGTGGAAATAACTACCAGAGAACAAAATAAAGAGAAAAGAATTAAAACAATTGAGGACAGTCTCAGAAACTTCTGGGACAAAATTAAACACACCAACATTCAAATTATAGGGGTCCCAGAAGAAGAAGACAAAAATAAAGGGTCTGATAAAATATTTGGAGAGATTATAGTTGAAAATTTACCTAACATTGGAACGGAAATATTCAGTAAAGTCCAGGAAACGCAGAGTTCCATACAGGATAAACCCAAGGAGAAACATGCCAAGACACATATTAATCAAACTATCAAAAACTAAATGCAAAGAAAACATATTAAAAACAACCAGGGAAAAACAACAAATATCATACAAGGAAATCCCCATAAGGTTAACAGCTGATCTTTTAGCAGAAACTCTGCAAGCCAGAAGGGAATGGCAGGACATATCTAAAGTGATGAAAGGCAAAAACCTACAACCAACATTACTCTCCCCGGCAAGGATCTCATTCAGATTCAAAGGAGAAATTAAAACCTTTACAGAAAAGCAAAAGTTAAGAGAATTTAGCACCACCTAACCAGATTTACAACAAATGCTAGTAGGAAAAGACTTACAAAAACAAACCCAAAACAATTAAGAAAATGGTAATAGGAATATATATATTGGTAATTAACTTAAATGTAAATGGATTAAATGCTCCAACCAAAAGACATAGACTGGCTGAATGGATAAAAAACGAGCCCTGCTTATATGCTGTCTATAACAGAATCACTTCAGACCTAGGGACATGTACAGACTCAAAGTAAGGGATGGAAAATGATATTCCATGCAAATGGAAATCAAAAGAGCTGGAATAGCAATTTTAATAGACAAAAGATACTTTAAAAGACAAAAGAGACTTTAAAATAAAAACTGTTACAAGACACAAACAAGGATATTGCATACTGTTTAAGGGATCAATCCAAGAAGAAGATATAACAATTGTAAATATTTATGCACCAAACATAGGAGCACCTCAGTACACAAGGCAAATGCTAACAGCCATAAAAGGGGAAATCGACAGTAACACAATCATAGTAGGGGACTTTAATACCCCACTTTCACCAATGGACAAATCATCCAAAATGAAAATAAATAAAAGAACACAAGGTTTAACTGACACATTAAGCAAGATAGACTTCATTGATATTCATAGTACATTCCATCCAAAAACAAGAGAACACACTTTCTTCTCAAATGCTCAGGGAACATTCTCCAGGATAGATCATATCTTGGATCACAAATCAAGCACTGGTAAATTTAAGAAACTTGAAATCCTATCAAGTATCTCTTCTGACCAAAATGCTATGAGATATCAATTACAGGAAAAAAACTGTAAAAAATACAAACACACGTAGGTTAAACAATACACTACCAAATAAATAAGAGATCACTGAAGAAATCAAAGAGGAAATCAAAAATACCTAGAAACAAATGACAATGAAAACATGATGACCCAAAACCTATGGGATGCAGCAAAAGCAGTTCTAAGAGGGAAATTTGTAGCAATACAATCCTCAAGAAACAAGGGACAAGAAACATCTCAGATAAACAACCTAACCTTACACCTAACGCAATTAGAGAAAGAAGAACAAAAAAACCCCAAAGTTAGCAGAAGGAAAGAAATCATAAAGACCAGATCAGAAATAAATGAAAAAGAAATCAAGGAAACAGGAGCAGAGATCAGTAAAACTAAAAGCTGTTTCTTTGAGAAGATAAACAAGATTGATAAACACTAGCCAGAATCCCCAAGAAAAAAAAGGAGAAGACTCAAATCAACAGAATTAGAAATCAAAAAGGAAAAGTAACAACTGACACTGCAGAAATACAAAGAATCATGAGAGATTACTACAAGCATGTACATGTGAGCAAAATAGATAACCTAGGAGAAATGGAAAAATTGTTAGAAAAGCACAACCTTCTGAGACTGAACAAAGAAGAAATAGAAAATATAAACAGACCAATCACAAGCACTGAAATTGAAACTGTAATTAAAAATCTTCCAACAAACAAAAGCCCAGGACCAGATGAATTCACAGGCAAAATCTATCAAACATTTAGAGAAGAGCTAACACCTATCCTTCTCAAACTCTTCCAAAATATAGCAGAGGGAGGAACACTCCCAAACTCATACTACAAGGCCCCCATCACGCTGATACCAAAATCAGACAAGATGTCACAAAAAATGAAAACTACAGGCCAATATTGCTGATGAACATAGATGCAAAAATCCTGAACAAAATACTAACAAACAGAATCCAACAGCACATTAAAAGGATCATACAACATGATCAAGTGGGGTTTATCACAAGAATGCAAGGATTCTTCAGTATATGCAAATCAATCAATGTGATACACCATCTTAACAAACTGAATCATAAAAATCATATGATCGTCTCAATAGATACAGAAAAAACTTTCGACAAAGTTCAACACCTATTTATAATAAAAACTCTCCACAAATTAGGCATAGAGAGAACTTACCTCAACATAATAAAGGCCATATATGACAAACACACAGCCAACATCATTCTCAATGGTGAAAAACTGAAACCATTTCCACTAAAATCAGGAACAAGACAAGGATGCCCACTCTCACCTCTATTATTCAAAATAGTTTTGGAAGTTTTAGCCACAACAATCAGAGAAGAAAAAGAGATAAAAGGAATACAAATCAGAAAAAGAAGAAATAAAGCTGTCATTGTTTTCAGATGATATGATACTACACATAGAGAATCCTAAAGATACTACCAGAAAACTACTAGAGTTAATCAATGAAGTTGGTAAATTTCAGGATACAAAATTAATGTACAGAAATCTCTTGCATTCCTATGCACTAATGATGAAAAATCTGAAAGAGAAATTAAGGAAACACTCACATTTACGACTGCAACAAAAACAGTAAAATATCTACGAATAAACCTACCTCAGGAGACAAAAGACCTGCATGCAGAAAACTATAAGACACTGTTGAAAGAAATTAAAGATGGTACAAACAGATAGAGAGATATACCATGTTCTTGGGTTGGAAGAGTCAACATTGCGAAAATGGCTATACTACCCAAAGCAATCTACAGATTCAGTGCAATCCCTACCAAAGTACCAATGGCATTTTTCACAGAACTAGAACAAAAAATTTCACAATTTGTATGGAAACAAAAAGACCCCGAATAGCCAAAAAATCTTGAGAAAGAAAAATGGAGCTGAAGGAATTAGCCTCCCTGACTTCAGACTATGCTACGAAGCTACAGTAATCAAGGCAGTGTGGTACTGGCACGAAAACAGAAATGTAGGTCAATGGAACAGGATAGAAAGCCCAGAGATAAACACACACACATATGGTCACCTTATCTTTGATAAAGGAGGCAAGAATACACAATGGAGGAAAGACAGCCTCTTCAATAAGTGGTGCCAAGAAAACTGGACAGCTACATGTAAAATAATGAAATTAGAACACTTCCTAACACCATAAACAAAAATAAACTCAAAATGGATTAAAGACCCAAATGTAAGGCCAGACACTATCAAACTCTTAGAGGAAAACATAGGGAAAACACTCTATGACATAAATCACAACAAAAACGTCTTTGACGCACCTCCTAGAGAAATGGAAATAAAAACAAAAATAAACAAATGGGACCTAATGAAACTTGAAAGCTTTTGCACAGCAAAGGAAACCCTAAATAAGATGAAAAGACAACCTTCATAATGGGAGAATATATTTGCAAATGAAGCAACTGACAAAGATTAATCTCCAAAATATACAAGGAGTTCATGCAGCTCAATGTCAAAAAAACAAACAGCCCAATCAGAAATGGGCAGAAGACCTAAATAGACATTTCTCCAAATAAGAAATACAGATTGCCAACAAGCACATGAAAGGATGCTCAATACCACTAATCATTAGAGAAATGGAAATCAAAACTACAATGAGGTATCACCTCACACCGGTCAGAATGGTCATCATTAAAAATCTACAAACAATAAATGCTGGAGAGGGTGTGGAGAAAAGGGAACCCTCTTGCACTGTTGGTGGGAATGTAATTTGATATAGCCACTCTGCAGAACAGTATGGAGGTTCCTTAAAAAACTAAAAATAGAACTATCATATGACCCAACAATCCCACTACTGGGCATATACCCTGAGAAAACCATAAATCAAAAAGAGACATGTACCACAGTGTTCACTGCAGCACTATTTACAATAGCCAGGACATGGATGCAACCTAAGTGTCCATCAACAGATGAATGGATAAAGAAGATGTGGCACATATATACAATGGAATGTTACTCAGCCATAAAAAGAAACGAAATTGAGTTATTTGTAGTGAGGTGGATGGTCCTAGAGTCTGTCATACAGAGTGAAGTAAGTCGGAAAGAGAAAAATAAATTCTGTATGCTAACACATATATATGGAATCTTAAAAAAAAAAAAAAAGGTTCTGAAGGACCTTGGGGTAAGACAGGAATAAAGACGCAGATGTAGAGAATGGACTTTAGGACACGGAGAGGGGGAAGTGTAAGCTGGGATGAAGTGAGAGCGTGGCACTGACATATATACACTACCAAATGTAAAATAGCTAGTGGGAGAAGCCACATAGCACAGGGAGATCAGCTCGATGATTTGTGTCCACCTATAGGGGTGGGATAAGGAGAGTGGGAGGGAGGCGCAAGCGGGAGGGGATATGGGGACATATGTATACATATAGCTGATTCACTTTGTTATACAGCAGAAACTAACACATCATTGTAAAGCAATTATACTCCAATAAAGATGTTAAAAAAAAAAAAAAGAAAATAGATTTACTCTAAGTGCTCACAACACATGGTTTGTTCAGTTTCATTTATGTAATAATAATGTATTTAGCATCTACCATGTTCCTTGCACAATGTTAGATAGTAAATTTAAAAGATTCATGTGGCATAGATTCTCCCCTTAGCTGAGCAAATATAAGTGTTGTTGGTGAACGAGGAGGAGGAAACATAAATCATTAACTGCATGAAAATGTCACAGGAATTACAACAGAATTATGAACAAAGAATTAAGGTAGCAAAAGCAGAAATTTAAGCCCAAATGGTGTATAAAAGTTTTCACCCAGAAGGCAACTTTTGAACGGTGGCTTACGTAGGCACTGGTTTCACTTCCGAAAAAAAGGGAGATATGCATTCCAGAAGAAGACTCTGTGCGTGCTGCCTTATGGATGCATAAGCAAGTAAATAATGCCCAGGTATGCAATGAAACATGGCAACGAGATATGGACCAATCTGGGTGGTTGAGGGATGGAAAGCAAAGTGGAAGGGGCTAAAAGTGTAAAACACATCTGGGAAATTAAGTTGATATCTATTTATGAAGAATTTTGCATTCTGTTACAGAGTTTGCTATAGATCTGTAGGGGATTATGTATGAAGCATCATAATTCAATCTGGATTTAATAGCGTTAACTGGAGAGGGAATGAGTAAGATCTAATGGAGGGGGAGAGTAAAGTCAAGAGGTCCAATTAAGTCTGATAATTTTTTTTTAATTAATTAATTAATTTATTTATTTTTGGCTGTGTTGGGTCTTCGTTTCTGTGCGAAGGCTTTCTCCAGTTGCGGCGAGCGGGGGCCACTCTTCATCGTGGTGCGTGGGCCTCTCACTGTCACGGCCTCTCCCATTGCGGAGCACAGGCTCCAGACGCGCAGGCTCAGTAGTTGTGGCTCACGGGCTTAGTTGCTCCGCGGCATGTGGGATCTTCCCAGACCAGGGCTGGAACCCGTGTCCCCTGCATTGGCAGGCAGATTCCCAACCACTGCACCACCAGGGAAGCCCTGATAATTTTTAATGTGTACATTTTTCCTGTCATTTACTAAGGTATCAATTCATAATTGTATGTTATTTTTTAAGAGGATATTCTAGGCACAATATTAAAATGAGTAGGGTATCATTAGAAAAGTTTAAGATCCTGGTAGCTGAGACTTATACCTTCATCATGACCAGATTCCTTAGCAACTCCCAATAGATTTGTGCTTTACAGTCATTCTATCTTAAAGCATATTCTCAGGAAAAAATATATGACAAGTAACTTACATCTAAGTGTGAATTTAAACTAATTATTTATCTTTCCCATGGTGTTTTGCATTTGAAATCTAATCAATTAACCTAAAGCTAATATTTCATTATGTGACATTCAAGATATCCATAAACAAGTTGCTTCTTGTCCTGTGGCATTTGCTATTGCATGACTATCCTTGATTAATCACTCTACCATTGCTATGGGGAGTGTCTCTATTGGAAGGCAATGTTGAGATCCAGAGATGATGGGGTTTTTTTTTTTATCATTTTGACTTTATAGATTCTTCAATTCAAAATTTTATAGTCGTGTACAACTTTTCACAACCACACTTTGTTCAATACACTGGTGAAAAGCAGTGAGGCACTTACACGTAATGGCTGACAGGCTGGAGCCTGAAGTGTTTGCTATGGGAGGTGAATGTTCCCAAGACTATAACAAAGTGTTCTAGTAAAAGTGAAAGGAGTTGTTGTGACCATCATTTTCCTGAAGCTGGGAACTGACACATTCCTTCAGATTTTGGTCTTGTAACTTTTGACTTGATTTTATAGTTTTACAGAATTATAAGCCCCATTTAGAAAGTAGTTTCAAAAATAACAGTTGGAACTTTCCAGCCTCATAATTAACTACTATAAAACAAATAGCTTGTCTGGTATTTAAAAACAGGCTAACTAGTCTGCTCTCAGGCCCCAGTATTGCCAGTAATCTCTATTCTACAATATTTACTGAGCATTTATCTTTTTAACAAAATCTGGTTGAGTTATAATTTTAAAACCATATATTTCTCCCTTCTTTTTAGATGTACAGTTCTACATACTCTAACACACAGTCAAATGAACACTACTACAATTAAGGCAAAGAACATTTCTATCGCTGTGAAAGCTCCCTCATGTCTCTTTATAATCATAATCATTCCTTTCTCCCCAGCAGCAGCCTTGGCAACCACTGATCTGGTTTTTGTCCCTTAATTTTGCCTTTTTCTGAATACCATATAAATGGAACAATCAAGAATGTAGCCATTATAATATGATTTCTTTCCTTTAGCATCTTTGTGATTCATCCGTGTTGCTGTATCGCTGAGTAGAATTTCATTGTATAATGCACCATATTCTATCTACTCACCAATTGTAGACATTTTAATTTTTTTGAGTTTTTGGAGATTATGAATTTAATTTCTATAATATGATCTGCTATAAATGTTTGTGGACAGGATTTTGTGTGGACCTATGTTTTCACTTACCTTGAATAAACATCTAGAAGTGGTATTTCTGGATCATATGGTAACTTTATAAGAAATTGCCTACGTATTTTCCAAAGTAGCTGTATCATTTTGTATTATCGCTAGCAATATATGAGAGATTCAATTGCTCTATATTCTCACCAGCTCTTGACATTGACAGGTGTTTAGTTATATCTCACATTATAGCTGTGCAATACTCATTGTGATTTTCATTTGCATTTCCCTAATGACTGATGATGTGGCGTGTCATTTTATATGTTTGTCATCCATAAATCTCTAGAAAAATATCTCCTCAGATCTTTGCCCATTTTTTTGTTAGTAGTTTGTTTCCTTATTATTGAGTTTTGAAAGGATTTACGTGTTCTAAATGATTTCTTTATTAGATATGTGTTTTGCAAATATCTTCTCCCAGTATATAGTTGTGTTTTAATTTTCTTAATAGTGTATTTGCACAAGGAGAATTTTTAAATTTTGATAAAGTACACTATAGTTTTTCTTTTATGATTTGTACTTTATCATGTCCTATTAAAAAATATTTGCCTTACCAAAGGACATATTTCCTTCTATATTTTTTCTGGATACTTGCATATAATTTCAATTCACTTTTAGTTAATTTTTGTATATGGCACAAGGTAAGCATTAATATATATTTTTTGCATATGGTTTTTCATTTTTTTCCATTATCATTTGTTGAAAAGACTACCATTTTTCATTAATTACCTTGACAATTTTACTGAAAATTATTTGATGATATTTTGTGGGGGAGTCTATTTCTGGGCTGTCTATTCTGTCTTATTGATCTATGGGCCTATTCTTTCACTGACACAACAGTTTCTTGATTGCTATAGCTTTATAATAAGTGGTCAAATCAGGTAATATAAATCTTGCAACTTTGTTCTTATTCCAAAATGCTTTGGCTATTCTTATTCCTTTGAATCTCTACATAGCTTTTAAAAGTAGCTTTTCCATTTCTACCAAAAACCCTGCTGGAATTTGGGTTGGAATTTTGCTGAATGTATAGACCTTGATTACTGGAGTATTGAATCTGCATTTGTATACCTTCTCTTAAGTTTTTCTCTCAATAATATTTTATACTTTACTGCATACAAACTTGCATATATTTTTGAGGATGTATATGCATCCCATGGTTTTGGTGCTATTTCAAATTTTACTTTGAAAAATGATTTCCAATTGCCCATAGAGTACATATAAAATATGATTGATTTTTGTATGTTGATATTGTATCCTGCATTCTCGCTAAATTCACTTTTTAGTTCTATTAACTTTCATTTTTATAGACTCTTTGGGAAAATCTATGTAGACAATGAAGTCATATAATTACTTCCACTCCAGTCTATATAAATCTATTCATTTTTATTGTCTTTTTGAACGGGCTAGGACATCTACTATGATATTAGACAGAACTGAGTGCACAACTTTTCCTTATTCCCAATTTTAAAAGGAAAGCTAGCAGTTTTTAAACCATCAAATATAATACTAACAATGTAATTTTTGGGTAGACATTCTTTATTAGGATTAGGAAGTTCCCCTCTATTCTTAGTTTGCTCTGAGTTTTCATCATGAATGGATGTTATATTTTGTCAAATCCTTTTTCTATGTATTTTAGATGGTCATGTGCTTTTTCCTCTTTAGTCTGTTGATATGGTAAGTTACACTGACTGGTTGGATATATATATACACTACCAAATGTAAAATCGATAGCTAGTGGGAAGCAGCTGCATAGCACAGGGAGATCAGCTCTTTGCTTTGTGACCATCTAAAGGGGTGGGATAGGGAGGGTGGGAGGGAGGGAGACGCAAGAGGGAAGAGATATGGAGATATATGTATATGTATAGCTGATTCACTTTGTTATACAGCAGAAACTAACACACCATTGTAAAGCAATTATACTCCAATAAAAATGTTAAATAATAAATAAAGAAATAAAATGTTTAACCAGCCTTGCATTGCTTGGATAACTACCCTTATCCCCTCTTGGATGTAGTGTATTATTCTTTTAATTTATTACTGGATTGGATTTGCAAATACTTTAATGGGGATTTTTGTGTCCATATCAGTGAATGATATTGGTCTATATCTCTTTTTCTTGTAACGGGTTTGTTCTGTAGTATCTTCTGTATCAGGATAATGGTAGCCTTGTAAGATAAGTTAGAGAGTGTTCTCTCCTATGGTGTCTCCTAAGAAGTTTTGCGTGTAGTTAGTGGTATCTGGTCCTTAAGTATTCAGTAGAATTTGGCAGAAGCACCCCACTTGAGCTACTAAGTTTCTTTGTTGGAGAAAGTTCACTAAGGAGTCCATTACTTTAGTAGATGTATAACTGTCCAAGTTATAAATGTCTTCTTAAGTGAGCTTTGGAATTTTGTGTCTTTTAAGGGATTTGTCCATTTCATCCCAGTTGATGAATTTATGGGCATAAAATTGTTCATAACATTTCTGTATTACACTTTAAGGTCAATAGAATCTTTAGTGATGTAATACACTGTCTCCTTCCTGATATTCATTATTTATATCTCCTCCCTTTTCTTTTCAGTGTAGCTACACTTATCAATTTGCTGATTTTTTTAAAGGCTTACACGAACTTGCCATTTCATTCAACAGCTTCTTGGACATTTCATTCTAAAGTTTCTTGAATATTTAGGGCCTTTAATAATGAAAGTGTGAACATTAGCAACTAAAAAACCTCTTTCTTTTTCTTTTCCTCTTTCTCTCTCTCTTTCTTTCATTTGTTCTTTCTTTTTTTCTTTGATGTTTTAGTTTCATTCCAATGTATTAATTTCCAGGTGTTCTGGATATCCTTTTGGGTTGCCTAACTATTTTTGCATAATCATAAATATTCAGATACCGAATATAATGTTGAAAAGTATGATGTACTTTGCTAAACACTTACTGTATCCTAGATGTCCTAAGTGTTAGCTCCTTTATTTCTAAAATTCTTCTTCAGTATTGACCCTGAATGCATTATTTAGTCTTTTCTCTGAAAAAGATGTTTAAGAAAGAAAATAATTATTACCTTTCTATTCATCTCAAAAACAGTGTATCTTTAAGGTGGTTACATTAACTAATATGACTACTTATTGAAAAGTTACAGACTGGATTATTGCTATATTACTAAACAATAATCGGTTTTAGTAAAACAGAAATCATATCAGAAATTCTTGCTTTTACCACAGAGAGCCCTCTGGGATAAATATAGCATGGTATATTTTTCATGAAGGATAAATAATTACCAAATATTCATTATTTTTTTTTTTAGCATCAAATTACAAAGCAACAGATAAGTGAAAGTGAGGAGAAAAAAAGACTCCCTCTAGGATTATCCCTGTCATTCACTTCTCAGTCTCCTTGTCACCTCTTCTCTGCTTCTTCTACTTAATTTGACATACTTTCAGTTCTTGGAAGGCACCATGCTGATTCATACCTCCATATGCTTTATCCATAATCCTCACACTGCTTGGAATATTCTTTACAAATCACCACCAGCTCTATCCCCAACTGCAGAGCTCTTTTTCTTCTTATAAATTTAAATTAGTTGATACCACCTTATAACCTCTTTCCCAATGCTCTCCTTGCTCTAAAGAAAATTGGAAATGCCCCATTTGTATCTCACACATCCCATAAAGGATTCTATCATACCACCTATAACCATTTGTTCCATATTTCTTTCAAGTATGAATCCCTCCAAAAGCATAAGCTTTTTAAAGATAGAGGTTGTTACTTATTTGTCTTTGTGTCCACTAGACTGGCAAGTTGATTATACACAGTGGGCCATATATTTATTCGTTGAGTGAGGTAGTGAGTGAGTTAATGAATGAATTAATATATAAAATTATCTTGAATCGATCTTGAACCCAGGTATCCGTGGGGTACAGACATAAATTTCTTATATAATTGAATACAAATATTACTTATTTCTGTGTTTTGATATGGAGAGAAATTTTCATCTCTCATTACAAATCCCAGCATCCAGGTTACATTTTATCCTCATACTCTACCATCACATCCGTCTTCTCTTGGCTTCAAAATTACTTCTGGGTATAAGACTTCTGCCTTAAGTGAAGTCATGCATATTTCCTCGTTTTGTACAACTGTATTTAAAGGCAGTAAATAAACAATTTTAATCTTTTCTTACTTTGCTATTTTATACTTTTGAAAGAAAGATCCTATTTATTTCATTTACCATGTAATAAACATATATTTACTTGTTTAGAATTAAATACTTGGCCACGTCTCCCCACCACCCCCGACAACCCCTGCAACCTTCCCTGAATGCATAATGCCAAATTCAGGGGTATGTATTTGTAAGTAGCGTAATAAATAGTTACATAACTGCTTGTGACTGATTTGATATGTGAGTAGAATTGAGGGTTGCAGAAGAGAAAGTAGCTTCTTATACTGACCTCTTATCTTTCCTATTAAAAAAAAATAGGTAGGTTGTATCCCTTAAATACTAGGTTTTAGAAAAAGGCTGACTGCAGAGGAACTCTATCCTTCATTTTTCCTCTTGCTTTTTTTGTTACTTTTTTCTTCAGGATTTCCCCAATAAAAAGAGTGAGACATATCTGGCTATTGACTATTGAATTTTTTTATATTATTTATATGTGCGGTTTCAACCATTACTTTTGATTACCTGTTCTGGCATGATCACAATTTCCTGTAATATTTCTTTTCTCTCCCAAGGGAAATTAATGTCTGTTCTTAGCATTTGTCCCTTATTTTCTCTGTGAAAACTGAGACAAGGAAGCAAGGAATTAATTTAACATTTTAGCAATATCTATTTCATTGGTCGATAATTTATTCTTATCATTTTTACTCTGTAGGCTTCTTCAGAGTGACCTCTGGTCCTTTTTATGCTTGAAACACATTTTCTATAATATTTTGACCTCCTGCGATATTTTTCATTCATTTCTCACTTTGGCTTTCCCTTGCACTCTGCTCTCACCACTGTGCCCTTTGTCTCTTTCTTGCAATTCTGCATTACCAATATTTTATACTTCATATCTGAGCTGCTCATATACTTGATTACTTTTTACAAATCATTTTTCATCCATATTGGATTTTTTTAAATTTCTGTGATATTTGCTTTTAGGTTACATATAAACACAATCCTTTAGGAACACTGAACATTAATTTACTTGGGAACATGCTCCAATTTTTCTTATCTTTTTTGTTTTAATCTACACTATATATAAATAAATACCTCACCACTTTTTTATTTCTAATACAATACTGCAGTTTACCAGTACCTATTTTCTCATTTAATTTGTTTTTAAATCTTTCATACTCTTTTTTCCAACTGTCCGAGAAATAATTGACATGCACCACTGTATATTTTCTCCTTTATTGATTTCTTTATTCCCTCATTAATTTCAAGACATTCCTTAGCATTTCTTTATTTATTGTTATTTCATATTTGTGTTTAGGCATCTTAGGACATGGCTCTATCTTGTGTTAATAAAGTTAACACAGTAAATGTCCTCCTACTTTGGATTTCTCATTTAGCTGTAACTATTCATTCATGTTCACACACAAAGGAATATGGATATGAATCATCTTTTGCAATTTAGGTTTCTTGTTTCAGATATTTTATACTTCCTTGCTATACTTTCAATATTTCTAAAATAAAATTCTTGAACATAATTGTTTTGTATTGCTTTATAAAATATGTCCTGTGCTTTTTAACCTTTTATAAAATTTACCTTTTTTCAATTAAACTTTTTATTTTGAGAACATTGTAGATTATTTTTGAATTTTTCAGGTATAAATAGCTGCTGCTATAATTTCCATTCTGTCATATTTTCTGCGTAGATATGGCTTATTTATTCATTGTGTATATGTATTGAGTCCTATATGCATGTAAGATAATGTAAGGTTGGGGATACAATAGACAAATGGGCATGCTTTTTGCCCTCATGGATATCATAATCCAACAAATATTTTAAAAATAAAGTGTCATTAAAATTTTAGATAAATGCCTCAGCTGTAAAGTAAAGGGTATACTGTGAAAGACTCCTATGGAAAAATTTGGTTTGAATTTTGAGAAAGAGGTCAGAATGGTTTCTCTGATGAAATTTACCTTTAAGCTGAGATTGAAAGCAACAGTAAGAGTTACTTAATTGCATTAACTTGGGTTCTTCTCAAAACTGGAGATTGTGGGAGATTATTCCAAGGATCAAGAGTTTTGAAAGACCAGGGAGAATCATAAAAGAAGGAGAAATTGGTCTCTGCCATGAACATTTAGGCTCAATTTTGCTAGAAACTTCTGAGAAGTGTATAGGATACCTTTTATAATATTCCATCTCAGATATCATAGGAAGACCCATTGATTCATCAGCTTCCTTTCCCCATTTGTCAAGGGTTTACTCGGATATTTTTAACTGCCATCACTTCCTAGTTGTACTTGTGTGTATGCCAAGCAGGTTCCCACCTGCCTGTTTTCCACACCACCATATTGGAAAAGCCCAGGGCAGAAAGTGAATGATGCAAGTTGAGTTGCATCACTATCATCTTGAAGGGTGTTAAATCTTTGTGCAGCTCTTCCTCGAATCTAGGGCTGGAATGAGAGACGTCGCCCAGAGTAGTATGAAGTGATACTCAAGAGGTCTTGGTCCACCAAGGAAACCATTAAAGTGGCAGAATTTGCAAAGTTCCAGAAACAGGAATTAATTGGGCATATTCAAAGAAATTAAAGATGGCCAGTGCCATAGAAAAGAGTGGAGGGAGATAAGGGAGGAGTCTTGGCAGAGACTAAAGTATCATGTTAAAGAGTTGTATTCTGTTATTGAAGCACTAATTAGTATTTGAAATGTGCTATACAAGGGATATTTCTCTGAATCATGACCTTATATTTTCAGTATCCATCGTTAAATACATCATTTTCTGTATGTTTCCCAATGCAGAGTGTTTAGAATCAGAATTAGATTTACCAGATTATTTTTTTCCATGCAAAATTCTCATCCTGGACTGTAGGCCATGCAAAAGAATAGCTGCCCTTGGATCAGGAAGCCATTCTTGGTTCCCGGTCAGCTGTCTCTGGAGAAGTACAGGGTGGAATGGAAATTGTGTCAGGTATTTCAGCATTCATTTTACCCATCGGATATTGGAAAAATGTGTTTCAGAACATTCTTCTTCAACCTGCTCTGGAAGGCAGAGAGGCACCTACAACCACCAATAAACCATCAGTGCCATCTACATGCTTGTAGAGAAAGAAGGGTCTTGAGTGGTCTATCACTGAAAGTGAGGAGAAGGAACAATAAGGCTATGGGATTCAGGAAATAAGTAATAAGTTCTATTGGTTGCTAATAACCTTTAGTTTAGAAACCTTGCTGAATCCAGATCATTGTAAATTTATAGGCAGCTATAAGATGTATAAGTTCTGGGGATCTAATGTGCAGCATAATAACTGTAAATAATACTGTATTGTGTATTTGAAATTTACTGAGAGTAGATTTTAAGTGTTCTCACCACAAACACACACACATACAAACACACACACACACGGTAGCTATATGAGGTGACAGATGTGTTATTTAACTTTGTAGTAATCATTTCACAATATATAGGTATATCAAATCATTACATTGTACACTTTAGAATGTACCGTTTTTATTTGTTAATTATATCTCAGCAAAGCTAGGGAAAAAAGAAAAAATACAGAGAGAGCCCATACACTCTTTACCCAGTTTCACCCAGTGGCAACAACCTGCAAAACTATACTAAAATAGCACATCCAGGGCACTGACACTGACACAGTAAAAATACAGAATATTGGCATCCCTATAGGGATCTCTCATGTTTCCATTTTACAACCATGCCTACTTGTCATCTCAAGAATTTCATAGAAACGGGATGTAAGTTTTTTGGATTGGTTTTTATTTATTCAGTGTAATTCTCTAGAGATTCATCCAAGTTGTTACAGGTCTTAATAATTTGTTTCTTTTTCTTTTTATTACTAAGTAGTATTCCATCATACATATGCACCACAAATTATTTAACCATTCACCTGTTGCAGGATGTCTATGTGGTTTCCAGGTTTTGGCTATTATGAATGAAGCTCTGCAAATATTCATGTGCAGATTTTTGTGTGAACCTAACTTTTCACTTCTCTGTGATAAATGTCAAGGGGTGCAATTTCGGATCATTTGGTACTCGGATGTTTAGTTTTTAAAGAAACTGCCAAAATGTTTCCAGAGTGACTGTTCCATTTTACATTCCCACCAGCGATGTATGAATGATCCGATTCCTCTGCATCCTTGCCAGCATGTGTGTGGTGTCACCAGTTTTTGATCTAGTCATTCTAATAGGTGTTGTAGTGATATCTCATTATGGTTTTAATTTGTGTTTCCCTAATGGCTAATAATGTTGAATGTCTTTTTATATGCTTACTTGTCATCTGTGTAGCTTCTTTGATTTATGTTTTCTTGCAATTTTATTGAGATATAATTGACAGCACTGTATAAGTTTGGTGTACAGCATAATGTTTTCACTTACATACATCATGACATGATTATCACAATAAGTTTAGTGAACATCCATCCTCATATAGATACAAAATTAAAGAAGTAGAAAAGAAATATTTTTCCTTGTAATGAGAACTCAGGATTTACTCAACACCTTTCATATAAAACATCCAGCAGTGTTAATTATATTTTTATGTTGTACATTATATCTTTAGTTCTTATTTATCTTATACCTGAAAGTTTGTAGCACCCTTTGAATGCCTTCATTCAATTTCCCCTCCCCCTCCCCCACCCCACCTCTGGTAACCACAAAAAGATTTATGCCTTTTAATTGTTTTCTAATTGAATATTTTTAAACTAATGTGTTGTGAGAGTTCTTTATGTATCTAGATACTAGTCTCTTGTCAGTTATGTAGTTTGTAAATATTTTCCCCCAGTAAGTAACTTGTCACTTCAAATTCTTAAAAGGGTCTTTCACAGAGCAAAAGTTCTTAATGGCTTTCCTTTTGAATCTGGACTGGTCTTAATGAGTGGCTTGACCAGTAAAATGTGGTGGAAGTGAAATTTTGGGACTTAAGAAGGTAGACCATAAGAAGCCTTGAAACTTTAGGTTTCTTTTGGATGTGACAGTTACTCAGATTTGCTTTGGTTTTGGTAACTCTGATAGTTTTGAGGAACAGTGGTCATATAGTTGGTAGCAGGTCACTAAGTCAGGATTTAGCTGATGTTTTTCTCATCATACTGCTGTTGTGACTTTTGAGGAGGAAGACCACAGAGGTAAAGTGCTATCCTCATCACATCATCTCAAGTGTACACTGCTGACTTCTATTTGCTAATATTTTGCAGAGGATTTTTGAGTCTGCATTCATAAGATTTATTGGTTTATAGCTTTCTTTTCTTGTAATGTCTTTAATGGTTTTAGTCTGTAGATTTTCCATATACAATGCGTTTATCTGACTTTAATATTCGGGTAAACCTTGCCTCAGAAAATGAAGTAGGAAATGTCTCCTGTGCCTATATTTTCTGGAAAAGATTGAGGAGAATTGGTATCATATCTTACTTAAATGTGTGGTGGAATTCACCAGTGAAACCACCAGTATTTTCTTTTATGGAAGGTTACTAATTAGTCAATATCTTTAAAAAAATTAGGCCTATTCAGATTATTTCTCCTTGGTGAGTTTTAGTAGATTTTGTCCTTCTAGGAATTGGTCCATTTCACCTAAGTTATCAAATTTGTGGACATAGAGTGGTTCATAGCATGCCTTTATTACCCTTTTAATGTTCATGTTTTCACTAGCTATGACTGTCAGGAACAGAGCTGGGCTCGGAAGAGCTGATCTGTCAAGGGTCAGAGGGCTCAGTTAAGACAACAAGCCAAAAAAGAAAGTAAAAGGCAAGCCTTTAGTCACTGACTGTGATAGTTTAGGCAAGAGGTTATTGTATGATATCCCTTATATGTGGAATCTTAAAAAGGGGTACAAATGAACTTATCTACAAAACAGAAATAGAGTTACAGATATAGAAAACAATCTTATGGTTACCAGGGGTAAAGGGGGGGAGGGATAAATTGGAAGATTGCGATTGACATGTATACACTACTATATATAAAATAGATAACTAATAAGGACCAACTGTATACAACAGGGAACTCTACTCAATACTCTGTAATGGCCTATATGAGAAAATAATCTTAAAAAGAGTGGATATATGTGTATGTATAACTGATTCACTTTGCTGGACACCTGAAACTAACTCAAAATTGCAAACCAACTATACTTCAATAATTTCTTTTTTTGTTTTTTAAAAGAGGTCAAACCCAAGAAAGCACCAACTCTTCCCCATTCCCCCTTCCAATTTTCCCCTTGTAATGGTGCTAGGTAAGGATCAGGTGGATCAATGCACATGCGGGAATTGCCTCGATGTCAGTGGAGCACCTAAAAAAGTCTCCTGTAGTTTTATGGGCCAAGGGGACTGGGAGAGAGGGGCAGGGGGCGGCTTAGAATGAAAAAGTACTGAATACTGAGTCAGAGTGAAGAAGGAAGAATGTCTTCAAGTCTAGTTCCCCATAATGGCAGCCGGGTGGGGGGAGTGCATTTCAGTAGACATACCTGAGAAAGTCCTCACCTGAAGGCCTTTGTAAATGTGGCCTCTGAATTGAAGCACTTGAGCTAGGACACAAATACACATTAGAGCACGACAGCCAGGGCAGTCTGAGTCCTTGACTACAATTCCCTTCTGAGACTGCAATTCCCTTCTGAGACTGCAATGCACTGGCAGTACACCAAGTCTGTGTGGTAAGGGCACGTTTCCACCATGAGACCTGCCAGCTAAGCCTTTTCATAAGTGCCTATGGTTGGGCTTAAAAGATTAAGGAGAGATTTTTGGTCATGGTTTTGAGGCCTTGATTACCCCCTTTTTTCATGTATGATATTGGTAATTTGCCATACCTCTCTTTTTTCTTGGTTAGATTGACTATAGAGTTTTATCAATTTATTATTTTTTTCAAAGAACCAGTTTTCTGTTTTGTTTTGTTTTTGTCCATAGAATTCCTACTTTTCAATTCCATTGATTTTTTTTTTTTTTTTTTTTTTCCCATTTGTTTATTTTTGTTTTTATTTCCATTACTCTAGGAGGTGGATCAAAAAAAATCTTGCTGTGATTTATGTCAAAGAGTGTTCTTCCTATGTTTTCCTCTAAGAGTTTTATAGTGTCCAGTCTTATATTTAGGTCTCTAATCCATTTTGAGTTTATTTTTGTGTATGGTGTTAGGGAGTATTCTAATTTCATTCTTTTACATGTAGCTGTCCAGTTTTCCCAGCACCACTTATTGAAGAGACTGTCTTTTCTCCATTGTATATCTTTGCCTCCTTTGTCATAGATTAGTTGACCATAGGTGCGTGGGTTAATCTCTGGGCTTTCTATCTTGTTCCATTGATCTATGTTTCTGTTTTTGTGCCAGTACCATACTGTCTTGATTACTGTAGCTTTGTAGTATAGTCTGAAGTCAGGGAGTCTGATTCCTCCAGCTCCATTTTTTTGCCTCAAGACTGCTTTGGCTATTCGGGGTCTTTTGTGCCTCCATACAAATTTTAAGATGATTTGTTCTAGCTCCGTAAAAAATGCCATTGGTAATTTGATAGGGATTGCATTGAATCTGTAGATTGCTTTGGGTAGTATACTCATTTTCACAATGTTGATTCTTCCAATCCAAGAACATGGTATATCTCTCCATCTGTTGGTATCATCTTTAATTTCTTTCATCAGTGTCTTATAGTTTTCTGCATACAGGTCTTTCGTCTCCCTAGGTAGGTTTATTCCTAGGTATTTTATTCTTTTTGTTGCAATGGTAAATGGGAGTGTTTCCATAATTTCTCTTTCAGATTTTTCATCATTAGTGTATAGGAATGCAAGAGATTTCTGTGCATTAATTTTGTATCCTGCAACTTTACCATATTCATTAATCAGCTCTAGCAGTTTTCTGGTGGCAGTTTTAGGATTCTCTATGTATAGTATCATGTCATCCGCAAACAGTGACAGTTTTACTTCTTCTTTTCCAATTTGTATTCCTTTTATTTCTTTTTCTTCTCTGATTGCCGTGGCTAGGACTTCCAAAACATGTTGAATAATAGTGGTGAGAGTGGACATCCTTGTCTCGTTCCTGATCTTAGAGGAAATGCTTTCAGTTTTTCACCATTGAGAATGATGTTTGCTGTGGGTTTGTCATATATGGCCTTTATTATGTTGAGGTAGGTTCCCTCTATGCCCACTTTCTGGAGAGTTTTTATCAGAAATGGGTGTTGAATTTTGTCAAAAGCTTTTTCTGCATCTATTGAGATGATCATATGGTTTTTATTCTTCAATTTGTTAATATGGTGTATCACATTGATTGATTTGCGTATATTGAAGAATCCTTGCATCCCTGGGATAAATCCCACTTGATCGTGGTGTATGATCCTTTTAATGTGTTGCTGGATTCTGTTTGCTAGTATTTTGTTGAGGATTTTTGCATCTATATTCATCAGTGATATTGGTCTGTAATTTTCTTTTTTTGTAGTGTCTTTGTCTGGTTTTGGTATCAGGGTGATGGTGGCCTCATAGAATGAGTTTGGGAGTGTTCCTTCCTCTGCAATTTTTTGGAAGAGTTTGAGAAGGATGGGTGTTAGCTCTTCTCTAAATGTTTGATAGAATTCACCTGTGAAGCCATCTGGTCCTGGACTTTTGTTTGTTGGAAGATTTTTAATCACAGTTTCAATTTCATTACTTGTGATTGGTCTGTTCATATTTTCTGTTTCTTCCTGATTCAGTCTGGGAAGGTTATACCTTTCTAAGAATTTGTCCATTTCTTCCAGGTTGTCCATTTTATTGGCATAAAGTTGCTTGTAGCAGTCTCTTAGGATGCTTTGTATTTCTGTGGTGTCTGTTGTAACTTCTCCTTTTTCATTTCTGATTTTATTGATTTGAGTCCTCTCCCTCTTTTTCTTGATGAGTCTCGCTAATGGCTTATCAATTTTGTTTATCTTCTCAAAGAACCAACTTTTAGTTTTATTGATCTTTGCTATTGTTTTCTTTGTTTCTATTTCATTTATTTCTGCTCTGATCTTTATGATTTCTTTCCTTCTGCTAACTTTGGGTTTTGTTTGTTCTTCTTTCTCTAGTTTCTTTAGGTGTAAGGTTAGATTGTTTACTTGAGATTTTTCTTGTTTCTTTAGGTAGGCTTGTATAGCTATAAACTTCCCTCTTAGAACCGCTTTTGCTGCATCCCATAGGTTTTGGGTCGTCGTGTTTTCATTGTCATTTGTCTCTAGGTATTTTTTGATTTCCTCTTTGATTTCTTCAGTGATCTCTTGGTTATTTAGTAACGTATTGTTTAGCCTCCATGTGTTTGTCCTTTTTACGTTTTTTTCCCTGTAATTCATTTCTAATCTCATAGCGTTGTGGTCAGAAAAGATGCTTGATATGATTTCAATTTTCTTAAATTTACTGAGGCTTGATTTGTGACCCAAGATGTGATCTATCCTGGAGAATGTTCCGTGCGCACTTGAGAAGAACGTGTAATCTGCTGTTTTTGGATGGAATGTCCTATATATATCAATTAAATCTATCTGGTCTATTGTGTCATTTAAAGCTTCTGTTTCCTTATTTATTTTCATTTTGGATGATCTGTCCATTGGTGTAAGTGAGGTGTTAAAGTCCCCCACTATTATTGTGTTACTGTTGATTTCCTCTTTTATAGCTGTTAGCAGTTGCCTTATGTATTGAGGTGCTCCTATGTTGGGTGCATATATATTTATAATTGTTATATCTTCTTCTTGGATTGATCCCTGGATCATTATGTAGTGTCCTTCCTTGTCTCTTGTAACATTCTTTATTTTAAAGTCTATTTTATCTGATATGAGTATAGCTACTCCAGCTTTCTTTTGATTTCCATTTGCATGGAATATCTTTTTCCATCCCCTCACTTTCAGTCTGTATGTGTCCCTAGGTCTAAAGTGGGTCTCTTGTAGACAGCATATATATGGGTCTTGTTTTTGTATCCATTCAGCCAGTCTATGTCTTTTGGTTGGGGCATTTAATCCATTCACGTTTAAGGTAATTACCGATATGTATGTTCCTATGACCATTTTCTTAATTGTTTTGGGTTTGTCTTTGTAGGTCCTTTTCTTCTCTTGTGTTTCCCACTTAGAGAAGTTCCTTTAGCATTTGTTGTAGAGCTGGTTTGGTGGTGCTGAATTCTCTTAGCTTTTGCTTGTCTGCAAAGCTTTTGATTTCTCCATCAAATCTAAATGAGATCCTTGCCGGGTAGAGTAATCTTGGTTGTAGGTTCTTCCCTTTCATCACTTTAAGTATATCATGCCACTCCCTTCTGGCTTGCAGAGTTTCTGCTGAGAAATCAGCTGTTAACCTTATGGGAGTTCCCTTGTATGTTATTTGTCGTTTTTCCCTTGCTGCTTTCAATAATTTTTCTTTGTCTTTAATTTTTGCCACTTTGATTACTATGTGTCTCGGCGTGTTTCTCCTTGGGTTTATTCTGTATGGGACTCTCTGCGCTTCCTGGACTTGGGTGGCTATTTCCTTTCCCATGTTAGGGAAGTTTTCGACTATAATCTCTTCAAATATTTTCTCTGGTCCTTTCTCTCTCTCTTCTCCTTCTGGGACCCCTATAATGCGAATGTTGTTGCGTTTAATGTTGTCCCAGAGGTCTCTTAGGCTGTCTTCATTTCTTTTCATTCTTTTTTCTTTAGTCTGTTCTGCAGCAGTGAATTCCACCATTCTGTCTTCCAGGTCACTTATCCGTTCTTCTGCCTCAGTTATTCTGCTATTGATTCCTTCTAGTGTAGTTTTCATTTCAGTTATTGTATTGGTGATCTCTGTTTGTTTGTTCTTTAATTCTTCTAGGTCTTTGTTAATCATTTCTTGCATCTTCTCAATCTTTGCCTCCATTCTTATTCCGAGGTCCTGGATCATCTTCACTATCATTATTCTGAATTCTTTTTCTGGAAGGTTGCCTATCTCCACTTCATTTAGTTGTTTTTCTGGGGTTTTTTCTTGTTCCTTCATCTGGTGCATAGCCCTCTGCCTTTTCATCTTCTCTATGTTTCTGTAACTGTGGTTTTTGGTCCACAGGCTGCAGGATCGTAGTTTTTCTTGCTTCTGTTGTCTGCCCTCTGGTGGTTGAGGCTATCTAAGAGGCTTGATGGGAGGCTCTGGTGGTGGGTAGAGCTGACAATTCCATTGATTTTTTCCTGAATTTTTATTATTGCTTTGCCTCTGCTTACTTTGGATTTAATTTGCTCTTCTAGTTTTCTAATATTAAAACTTAAATTATTGACTTTTAGATCTTTCCCCTTTTCTATTACATGAATTAAATAATAGAAAATGGCCCTCTAAGCACTTATTTCACTATATCTCACAAACATTGAAAATTATATATTCATTTTCATTCAGTTTCAAATTATTTATATTTTTTCTTGAGACTTTTATATTGGACAATGTGTTACTTACAAGTGTATTATTTAATCTCTAATATTTTGGGATTTCCACCTAGCTTTCTGTAACTGACTTCTCGTTGAAAGGTGGATATGCTATATTAGATAATAGGAACTGAGGTAAAAAAGGCCTTTATTATAAATATCTTTTAATCCAGTAAGGAGTTGGTTTGTGTTTAATGTTTGCCATGGCTAGTTTCCAGAGGCTTACAATTCCTCTAGTGTTCTGTTTTGTTCTCTCTTGTTGTCTTTGGGCTTCTCTAAGAAATCCTCCTCAGATAGAGTCTGTCTTTCAGATATTTCAGTTGTAATATACTGATATACTGGAGTCCTATTGGTGTGTTGGTAAGTTTTAGGGGAGGAAAAGCATTCTGTAGTTTAATGATTAAATCTTAGTCATTTAATGAACCCATATCTTGAGCTGCGAAATCCACAGGTGTTTTGTTTGTTTTTTTAGCTCACCATCTTCCCCTTAGTTGCAACAGGAAAGACAGAGGAGAATCAATAGAGGATTCTATTGATTGAGATAGAGGATATTTTCCATATCCTGTGGTGCTCAGTGAGTATCCCAGCTTCCTCGTCCCTCAATCCCCATTGCCCACTATTCTTAACCGAAGACCCATAGTCCCCATGTTTTATGACATGGCACAGTTCCGAGAATATGGTGGCTGTGGGAAAAAAAATGAAAATGAAACACACACAAACTGAACCTCAACAGGCTGAAAACGAATAAAAAACAAGACATGCACTCAGAAGGCGACAGCCATGACATAGGAAGTGTAACCAGTATCCCTACTACTAATATTGACATTGAAACTGACAATATTCATCAAGAAACAGACGGGGCTTTGACTTCTGTTGCCCAGAAGAGGAAGCTACATGGCAAGAGCCCTTCTAATAACACTCTGTATAGAGATGCAAAAAAAAAAAAAAAAAGTTGAAGAAATGCACTTTCCCCAGGTGGGAAAAGGCTGTCATAAAGTCTTCCACTGAGAGTAGGGTAGGCCTTTGTAATAACCAACACTCAGGGCATATTTCAAAATGGTTACTTTTTAACTCCCCTTGCTAGAATCAGGGGTGGATCTTTCTAGACTTTTGACCATGAGAACCTGGTGGGTGTTTTTGAGATAAAGCCCATGAAAATGTGGGCACCCCCTAAGATTGCAACCCTCAGGAGTTTCTCATCCTTAACCTAGTCTACAATGAGCCCCCAGCAACCCATCCAAATTACCTTTTAAGTGTTACTACCAGTTCCTGGCTTCCACAGTTTCTCTTCCAAATAAGCAGAGCTCAGTTGTGACTCTATTAGCCTGTGTCTCCAGAGTTTTGAGTGGTGCTTTATAGTATTACTTAAGTTATCTGATGACTCTAGCAAAATCTGTTGACTTTCATTGTCTCCAGCTTTTTCTTGTTATAAAAATGGGAGTGACAACATCCAAGCTCTTTACATGTTGAGGTGGAACCATAAGTCCTTGTGCTCTTTTTTTTTAAGAAACATATAATATGATTTTCCTTTCCAATCTTATATAGCCTGCAAAAGTTGAGGAGAGTGGGCACCTAGCCTTCTTCAGAATTATTGTATTTTCTGTGTATTTTCACAGCAGCTAAGAAGGAATTCAACTTAACTTTAGGTATTTTTCTCTTTTTAACATTTTCTAAATTTATAAAGTTTATGTAATATTTAAAAACACCTATTAACCAATTCCACCCTCCCCCAAATTCTAACATCTCTATACATAAGGAGAATCATTCTACATGCATTTGTGTTCACAGACATAATCAAGATAATGGAGGCAGGGGCAGAATTTATTTGCAGCCTACTATAGACTGGCGTAGGCTAACTTTTGTATTTATAGTTATTAATTTAACTCTTACAACAGCCCTATCAGGTAGTCATTATTCCTAGAGTACACATGATAGATCAAAGGTTTGGAATGAAAATCACATCCCCAAATTCATGCAGAAAAGAACTTTTAGGGCTTCCCTGGTGGCGCAGTGGTTGAGAGTCTGCCTGCCGGTGCAGGGGACATGGGTTCGAGCCCTGGTCTGGGAAGATCCCACATGCTGCGTAGCAACTGGGCCCGTGAGCCACAATTACTGAGCCTGCGCGTCTGGAGCCTGTGCTCCGCAACAGGAGAGGCCGCGATAGTGAGAGGCCCGTGCACCGCGATGAAGAGTGGCCCCGGCTTGCCACAACTAGAGATAAGCCCTCGCACAGAAACGAAGACCCAACACAGCCATAAATAAAAATAAAATAAATACTTTAAAAAAAAAAAAAAAAAAAGAACTTTTAGAGTAAATGCTATACCAAGCTTATTTATCCTGGACCTAATAAAAATGTGAAACATATAGGGTTAATTTTTGCTTTATAATTTTGTCAAGAAATTGGCATATACCTGATCATTGATTATAGATGAGTCACCAGGGGAAAAGTGTTTGCTCTGCCTTTCTTCACCTTTTTGTACTCAATGTGTTTTTTACCACATTGTACATCATATACATGTTACATCGTAATCAGCTCCTAAAATGCTTCCTGCCCCAATATTTATTTTCTTATTTGGAATGCATTAAGACAGAGTATAGACACAAGACTCTTAGCACAAGAGTCTTGTGCTAAGACCATAAATTCAGCTTTCTAAGAGCTCAACAAGTCAGCACCAAATATTCATGTAATTCTCCACAAGTATATTCATCCCCAGGAATACTGTATTTTATACCTTGTGCAAAATCATCTGTTTCTTCTTGTGTTAGCTGCTAATCCCACAGCCTAGAAAACCATAATCCTACCTTCTCTAAATCCTATCTTGGAAGAGAAACCTTGTCTAGAGAAAAAGAGGAAACTTAATACAGCTTAAGGTGAACCAGTAATCCTTAACTTTGTCTACACAAAATCTGCCCCAGCTGTAACGCAGTGACAGGGTTCTAATGCAAAACACGTGTGTGCTTTATCATGACAAATCCAACATCCTGAGAAAACTAAGCATTTTGATTTTTTTAAAAATTTAGATGGTGATTTTTAAGATTCTTGAACAAAAAAAGAGTTGAAATAGCAATTAAATAGGGTTGATAAAATCTTTTTTTATAGAAATATCATGTTACCAAAATACCTTGGAATCAGTTATATTCACCTGTTTATTCTATAGGAGATTTCACTCAGTAGGAAATGACCTTATCATCCCAGTAGGAAGTAATCTCCTTATCTCAAATTGAGAACTTAATTAGCAATCTTACCTTTAGGAGTGTGAAACCTTTATATTCATTCTTTTCTAATGTATTTTGGAGAATCAAGTGTTCCTGAGTTGTCAGATATACAGGAAAGGTCAGGAGCTCTCCATGATTTTCTTCATGGGGACTCTTGACTTTACATAATCAGTCAACCTGAAGGTTAAACTTAAGATTTCACAGCTTTTGTGAAGTTCTTTGGAATAAAAATAGTTTGATCACAATTATACTAATCTTGTACTTTTCTAAGTATTAAAACCGAAAGCAAAAATACCTAGACCAAACTAAACTTGGTTTCGAAATGGATAGCTCACTTTTTTTCTGAGAAGTTAATTCTCTAAGATGCTATGCAATAGCTCAGTGGAAAATTTATCAGATAAAGATTTATTTTCAGTACTTGAGATATTGAGCAAAAGTCAGCTGATGTGGTTAAACTTTCTGTTTCTTTATTTGGTTATTTATTTATAGGCTTTAGTTTCTAATTGTTGGGAAATGCAATTTTTAGTATATTTATAACTTACTACCTCTTTCTCTTCCATATACACATTTGCTTTTCTAACTAAATATCAAAGTGTTTTTGGATATTTGTGAAATAATTTCTTCAAGGTAGAGGGCACTAAAAGCGGGGAGAATAATTGCAGTCCATTTTTCCAATAGCTCAGTGTTTCAATAACCTGTTTAAAAGTAACCAATGCCAAAGCTTAATAAAATTTTTTTGATAGTGCTTGATAATACTAAAAAAATATGCTAGACTGTCCTTCAGTTAGCTAACATACTTCTGTATTTTACAGATATCCATATATACCTGCTAATGGTAAAAATGTATGATATTAAAAGAATGGAATTCATAGTTTAAAATAAATTTGTCTGTAAAAGTTATTCAGATATGGTGAGGACAAAATAAATAAAATTTTAATTTGCAAGTCTTAATGCAGTTAGTGTTGTAGATTGGTGAGGAGGTAATTTTCAATCAGGGAGAACTGAAAAAAGACAAATGGAAATCTTCTTATTTCTTAAAGAACAATATTCCTCTGGTACTTTGGCGAAGCTGGGATAATATTGCATGTCGTCAGAAATATATGTATATATCTATATGTTGTCATAAATATGTTTTCATATATATATATATATACATATATATATTCTTTAGTTAACTAGGGTAAGAGTTAATTTTTAGATAACCAAATCATTACAAAGCAATACTATAGTCATCATAAGAAGATATATAAAGGAATCATTCTATTTTGTGTCCATTATTTAGAGGTGTATTCTATTGGTCTTCAGAGCATATATTCTCAATATAAATTAACTTAAAATTTAGTTAATATGGAAGTTAAATGAAAGCTTGGAAGAGGAGATTGGGTTGTGACTTCATGCCAAAATGAAAAGGCATTGACACCTTGTTATTCATAATTGCTGTTATTAAATACACATGACATTTGACATATATATATTTAACCCATAGTAAAAGAATTTATAGATAAGGAAGTGAAGGTGAAAAGAAGCTAAGAGGTGATAGAGGATTATTTTGAACAAGATCTACATGCTGCCAAGGCCAACACTGCCATCCACATCCTGCTGTTTCTTATAGGAGATATATATATACAAAAACTAAAAGTGATCAATATATAAACTTGATTTTTTAAAATTTGAGGGCCAGAAAGATTGGATCTCTGGCTTTATAACTTTGATCTGACTGTTTTTACACAAAATAGTACTTGTGAAAAATATGAGAATCTCTTCCCTCTTATAACTTCAGAATTTAAAAAATTGTTTGAATCCTTTTTTCCACGAATAAATTGTATATCTAGTGTTACTATAATCATTCACTAGAAAAAGCATCATATTCTAAAATCTCCTGGTTTTCTGATTTGCAAATGTTGAAATATTTAAATGATTATAAAAGTTACCCATAGAAACTTGTAGCAAAATATTTCCCTACATTTCTGGGGTCAAATCTAGGATGAGTGTTTTTCACTTTGTTTTATTTTTGGTTTTTCATATACTTTCAGCAACAGGAAATTTTTCTTATTGTCTTTGAATTGAGACAGTATTCCAAAGCACTAGGTTACTATTCTATCACAGAATTATAATCCTATCAAGCTTCTAAAGGATGTTAGATTTCATGTCAATGTTCCCTCTTCATCACTCTCTTCCTTGTTTTCTCTTTTTCCTCCCTCGTATCTCTCTTCTTCCACACACTTCTGCATAAACTGCTTCTTATTGTGAAAAATGATGAAAAACAATTCTTGCAAGTGTTATTTTATTTTTATTTGTTTATTTTTATTCTGAATTCTTTTATGTTAAATAGGAACATTTTCTCAATAGCACTCTTAAGTCACTTCTCATTTATCTTCCTCCTTAAGAACTGCATAGTCTTGTTTTAAATAGTTTAAACACCTGTAGTAAACTACAGTTTGCTAAGAGTAGAGGTACTCTGGTTAATGCTCAAAATGATGTGGCCAGAGGAAAAGCAAGCATTATTAAATATGAATGCAACCCTTACCAACACGAATTGAACTTCTTTTCTTTTTCAGTAAAAAAGCTAGTCCAAAAAAAGTCTCATTCTATAAAGATTTATCGTTTCCAAATCACAGTGAAAGGAACTTAAATAATTTACCAATTTTGTTTTCTCCTATGTGCCTTAAAGATACCTCACTAAAAACTGGTATCTGACACAACAGAATGACATATGCAGAATGTAATATTGTAGTGACAGTACTGAGGTTGATTGTTACAGACATATTTAAACTCTGAGTATTAAATGGTTACATCCTAATTATTTATATAGAACATTGGTCCAATAACTAAAATAGAGAACAGCAGCTGAAAATTTATCTCATTCAATGTTCAGAGATAAATGGGTTAACCATTCCTTCCATTATTTTCTGCAGATAAGTTCTTTATTTTTTTCATATTTAAATCTGATGGCAACTGAATTCTGGCATTTTTCCAAGCTACTGTATGAAGAGGATGCTGAAGGCCACCACAATACAGCATACTGCAACATAAGGACTGTTCCGTTCACCAGTTCTGACACACTTCCAAAATATACCCAACAGCCCAGTTTTGTTTCTGTCCAGGAGGCTGAGTGCCAAGGATAGGATATAAGCACAGGTACATAGAAGCAACAAGATTACAGTCAACAGACTCTGAAAATTGAAAATGGCAGACCTAGTGAGGCTGGCGAAGCCCCGGCCACATCTCCCTTCTGGGCCCGGGGCGAAAGAGGCGTGCAGGGGCGGAAGAGGCATGCAGGTCCGGCTTGCCTTTCTCGCTCCTTCCGCGGTCTGCAAGTGTTATTTTAATATGGTTTCATCACTGAGTCCAGGGCATTCTTACTATGTGACTTAACTATAGACAACTGTTCTGAATTAGAAAAAAACATTTTTTTCAGTCCAGTTGAGTTAGGTCAAAGTTGTAAAAAAAATCAATCACAGATGTTTCAAATCCTGGCCATCATAAGTCTTTAGTACTTATTGTTTATACCATTCATTTGGAGCAAAGCATATGCTACCTTATATTTTAAATTATTTTTAGAATTCCCTTTCCCCTGTACTTCATTATAAGCTTCAGTGCCGAGATAGTTCAAACTTCCTTGCAGACCTTGTATCTAACCCTGCACACAACATATGTTCCATATGTATTTTTTAATTCAAACTAATTCAAATCAACTAACATGTTTTGAGTGCCTTCTGTGGTTGACTCAAATAAGAAAAAAAGAATAGGTTGTTTTTACCTCAGAATCATAAACCAACTTTCAGGGGATTGTGGATGTTTTGGAAAGAAAAAGCTTGACCTATAACCAATACAAAGTTGCCTAAGAATAGTGGTACATGAAGGTGCAAGGTAGGACATAGAAGAACCTGGTTACTTTATCCAACTTGATAAAAACATTAATGAAGCATTACCTTTTGTGACTTTTCTCAGAGGGAGACATTCCAGTTGACTGACATTGAAAGTAGTACATGGTAGATGATCAATAAACATTGACTAGCAGAGATGGTTTGTGAACAGGTAAGGAAAATGAAACGGCCAAAAGACTCAAGGTTAGGGAGAGCCTAAGCAAATTACCTGATTCAATTAGAACACAGGGAGTATGAAGGTTAAAAGTGAAATTGGGCATGGTGGTAGTATTTATACCATGAAAATAGACAAATACTTCAAAGTAAATCAGAGCTCCCTTCCCCTCTCCTCTGCAGAGCTGGAGATAATCAGATTTCTGATTTTTCCCCACCAAAATTTAGCTTTCCTTTGCTAAAATTTCATAAAAATGGAATAGTAGAGTATGCATATTTTGATAAGGTAACTTAAAGACAGCTGAATACTTGAGATTTAGTCTTATTTCCACATGTATCAGTGGTTTGTACCTTTTTATTGCTGATTAGATTTCCAGTACACAAATATACTACAGTTTAAGTCATTTTCCTATTAATAGATACTTGGGCTGGTTCTAGTTTTGGGTTTTTATGAGTAAAGCTTTTTATGAAAATTCTTGTACAAATATTTTTGTAAACATATTTTTCAATACTCCTGGACAAATATATAGGTTTCCTGAGTCATCTGGTAGATGTATGCTCAAGTTTATTAAAGAAAAAAGCACAGCAAGCAACAACAAAACAGCCCTTAGCCAAAGTGGTTGCTCCATGTTATGCTTTGCCAGAAGTGCATGGTAGTTAGTTGTCTTATCTCACCTCCACAACGTTTACAGTTTTATTATGATATATCTTGAAAAGGATATCTTTAAGTTGACTTTCTTTGGTGATCTGTGAGCTTCATGAAATTTGTTATCTAAATCTCTCCCCAAATTTGGGAACTTCTCAGTCATTATTTCTTTAAATAAATTCTCTGCTCCCTTCTCCCTTTTTTTCTTCTCTTCTCCTTCTGAAACTCCAATAATTTACAAATTGGTTCTTTTGATGTTGTCTGATGGATCATGTAAGCTTTCCTCACTCTTTTTTCTTGTTTTTTCTTTGTCCACTCCAAGGAGAGTAATTTCAAGTTCCTACCTTCAGTCTCACTGATTCTGTCTTCTGCTTGATCAAGTCTGCTGTTGATGATCTCTATGGCAGTTTTCATTTCATTCATTGTTTCTTCAGCTCCAGAATATCCATTTGAGTTTTTAAATGAGTTCTATACTTCTGTTAAACTTATATTGATCATGTGTAGTTTTTCTGATCTCATTGAATTATCTTTCTGTGTGTGTGTGTGTGTGTGTGTGTGTGTGTGTGTGTGTGTGTTGTAGCTCACTGAATTTTCTTCAAATAGTTATTTTGAATTGTTTATCTGGTAAAATGCACATCTCTAACTCTATGAAGTTAGTTATTGGTAAATTTTGATTCTTTGGTGTCATATTTCCTTGATTTTATTTCATGTTTTTGAAGTGTTGCATTGCTGATTATATTTGAAATATCAGCCACCTCCTCCAGTCTTTACTGACTGACCTCAGGAGAGAAATACTTCCTATAGCACTGGTAAGGATTCCGAGGCCTTCTCAGATCTTCTAGGCATACACCTGCCCTTGTGTCATGTAGCTCATGATTCGATATTCTGGATTGGGGTGAGAAAAATGAGCCCCTTTGGCAGCACCCTGTATACATGGGGAAGCCAACCCACTCACACATTTTCTCTTTGTTCTGAGGAAGAAGTCACAGGATGAGGAATACCTCTCTTGACCCTAAGCTGTGTCCTCTTGGAGGAGGTGTGAGGCATGTAAAGTTAAACGGTTCCTCTTACTATCTCTAAAGCATCCAAACTCATTTTCTGTTTTCCTCAAATGGTCTGCTGGAACTTTTCCTCTAGAAACCTGGACTTCTACAAAGTCTCTCATCTGTGGGCAATTGTCTGTGTCACTGTTTTCCAGGGGCTCCTGTGCTGTGTTCAAGAGAAGCTGGAGCTGGTTCATGAACCACTGCAGGGTCCACATCCAGGACCAAAGTCTGGCTGCCAGTTTCCCAATGCATGGGGGGCCCAGATTCCTCCCTGGCCCCTTGGTGTATGATGTTGTACCCACAGCTTCCTCAAAAAACACTTTTGTCCATGGATGGATGTCAAATTTTTGTTGTGAGGGACATCTTATGCTACCATAAATGTTTATATCACCTATGTATTTTATCTTAATTGTCAAATTTATTGGCATAAAATTATCCACAGTATCATTGCTTTATTCTCTCCGTGTCTGTCAGATCTGAGGTGATCTCTTTCATCCCTAACTTTTCATAGTCACTTTGTAGTCAATATTGTATTAATTAAATATGTGTTAACCTTTAATTAACATAGACCTTCATCTACTGTTCTCATTCTTTTTACAATACTAGATTCTATTATACTAACATACATTCTAAACAAGAAAAGAAAACACAATCCTTTTTGTTTCAAACAATCCTATGTAGTTTAAAGAAATAAGAAAGAAAAAATACTAAACATTTACCATTTTTGATTCTCCTCATTTCCAGCCTGAAGAACTTCCTTCAGAATTTCCTATAGTGGTGAGCCAATGGAAATGAATTCTCCATTGCATTTTATATAAAAATTAATCTATTCCATTTTCAGTGTCAATGGATATATTTGCTTTGTCTGAAACTATGGTTTGATAATAAATCCCTTCCAAGACTTTAATGATGTTTTCCAATGCTTTCTGGACTATATATTTTTGGTAAAGTCAGCATTCATTCAAAAATTATTCCCCCTATGTGGAACTATCTCATCCTTATATGGCCTATTTCAAGGTTTTCCTTTTAGCTTTGTTTTCACCAGCTTGATTATGACATATCCGGGAGTGGACTTATTTGCTTTTACCTGCTTGGGTAATTTTGTCTTTAGCTGAAGACTGCTCATAGGACTAGCACAGGGGGCAGAGACTCAAAAAGTTTATACAAAGAATTTGGTGCTATCCTTTCTGGGTACTTCCTTTCTGGGGATTCTCCTCTCTCTTTTCTGCAACATTTGTTGCCCTGAACTTTTGGGATTGAAGTTTCATGGCCAGAGTAGCTTTGATTGCAGGTTACCCTCAGGCTAAAAGACATAGGAACTGATATTTCACCCTTCCTATTCCCTTTTTCTATGTGTCAACTCCCGTATTGATCAGCTCTCTTTTGTTCACACTTCACAGAATTTAGGTGGTTGCCTATTCCCTGCCAGATTTTATAGTTGTTATCTGGTAAAGGGATAGGTCTGATAGGAACTAGCCAGCTGTACCGAAAGCAGGACTCCAAGGGTATGAATTTTTAATAAATAAATAAACCATCAACATCTTTAGGTTTGGTGAGTAAAATTCAAGCTAGCTGACTCATTTTGTACTGCTGCTGGGCTCACCGAACTGGAAATACAACCAATTTCGTATTCAATATAAAAGAAAAAATAATATGAAGAAACTATCTAGTGATTTCCTCTGAGAGGTTTTACTTTTCATAAAGGCAATTTGGGGGTCATCCTAGATAATAGCATCATTTTATTTAATGGCAGAATTTTACCACTTTTTCCTTCTGAACGTCCATAAGACTTACAATATCTCTCATTTTTCAAATGAGAAACTAAGGCCAAGAGAAGACTGATTTCACTATAATAATATAATTATGGATTAGTTTATAAAAATCTCAGTCCAGTTGATTTTCAAATCAATTCAATAAATATTTACTGAGCATCTTTGCTAAGCGCCATATATAAAGTTAAATTTTTAATGGTCTCTTTCCTTGAGAGATTAACATTTTAGTAGATGAAGGCTGTCAGACATATACAGAAATATTTTTATTTTACCAAGTGTGTGATATGAGAGTTATAAACACAGAATGCTATAGAAACACATAGATGGGAAACCAAACCCAAAGTTGTCATGAAAGGAACAAGGTGTGTGTCATTCATTTGTGTCTTACTCTAGCCAAAGATAAAAGAGCTGATTCTTAAAGGATCATTATAAGTTAGTCAGCTGAAAAACTGGAGATCTTACTTCATTCAGGTCATTGTTCCATTGTTTCAGAGAGCTCTTTCTTGACCACAGCAAACTTGCTGGTACTTCTGGTACTTATTCTCTCTCTCTCCCTTGTTTTATTTTATTTTTTTCTAAATTACTTGCTATCGGGCTTCCCTGGTGACACAGTGGTTGAGAGTCTGCCTGCCAATGCAGGGAACACGGGGTCGAGCCCTGGTCTGGGAGGATCCCACATGCCACGGAGCAAATGGGCCCGTGAGCCACAATTACTGAGCCTGCGCGTCTGGAGCCTGTGCTCCGCAACAAAAGAGGCCGCGATAGTGAGAGGCCCGCGCACCGTGATGAAGAGTGGCCCCCGCTTGCCACAACTAGAGAAAGCCCTCGCACAGAAACGAAGATCCAACACAGCCATAAATAAATAAATAAAGCACACCTAGTATAGTGTAATTAAAAAAAAAATTGATTAAAAAAAAATGTTTAACCATAAAGTTGTCTAGAGAATTAAATGTGATAAGTGTTTATAAGAATTAAATGTTAAAAGTGTCTGGAATGTGCATGATGTGCCATAGAAGTTTTAAAAAAATAAATAAATAAATAAATAAATTACTTGCTATCTTCTAGCATGTTATATATTTCCCTCCTTTTTTGCCCCTCACTCCCAACTAGTATGTAAGTTGCATAAGCATAGAGTTTTTGTCTATTTTATTCACTGCTCTACCTAGACTGTTAGAACACTTTCTGAGCCATAGCAGTTTCTCCAATATTTGCTATATAAACGCATTTGATAAATGTTGTAAGTGATAAATTAGCAAGCAATAAGACTTGCATATTTTTCAAAGGCTATACAATGTAGCACCAAAATGCTGTACCAAGAGGTTTGGAATTTGTTTTGTATAATGGGAAATAATCAGAAAGAGAAAAATAACATGTTTACATGAATCACTGTGATCAATGTGGAGATAATTGACCCGAGGGACAAAAATGGAGTTATTACATTGATTGACTGACAAAACCTTCAAATTCACAAGATAAATAATTATGAAATCTATCTTCAACAGAGAATCTAGAGTTTTGTGAAATAGTAAGGAAAACCCTAAGAGCTAATCCTTGAAGATTCACATTTTGGGAATGCTGCAAATTCTGCCTTAAGTAAATTCTGCCTTTTTAGTCAAGAAACAATGTTCTGATGTCTAAATTATATAATACTCACAAAAATATAACTGAAATGAAAGGTGTGTGGGCTTGAGATGGCAGAGACCATTATATTAGAATAGTAAATACCATTCTAAGCCCAGGTGTGAAATAAAATGACCTGCTTGGTGAACCCAATTTGTTATGGATAAAGAAATGATATATGTGGGAAAAACTACAGATGGAAGCAGATAATTAAGCAAGCACCCACTTATTCACCTATTTATTTAACAAATATGTATTAACCATCAATGAGTCATTGTGCTCTATTCCTGGGATACAATATGAGTAAATATTTGGACACAAACTCTGCCTAAAGGAGGTTTATGTTCTAGACATTATTCGAATATCAATTCAAACACACATTTGCAAACTATAATCAGTGTGTCGATGGACTAATAGTATAACAGGGAAACAAAAACAAAAACAAAAACATGGATTATCAGGAAACAAGTCTCTGAGGAAGTTAAATTTCAGCTGACATAGAAAAGATTAAGAGAAATTAAGAGAGTAGAGGGAATGGAGGCAGGGTGTTTGATTGCAGAAGACAAAGTATTTGCAAAGATTCTATGTTTGGAGGAAGAATGAAATATTTAAGGAATTGGACGTTGGTAGGTAATTAATGCCTAGGGATCAAGGAGGAAAGTAGAAACATATGACATGAAGTAGCATGTAAGGGTCAGACTATGCAAAGACCTTAAAGTCTATATAATGAAAATGATTTGGGCTTCATCCTAAAATGAGTAGGAAGTATGAACAGTCTAGATGCTAAACTAAGGAGTTAAATACCATCCTGATCATCACAATGACCCACTGAAGGATTAAAAGCTGAGTTATCTAGCTTTCAAAAACAATTTGGCCTCACTTTATTCATTTAATATTTATTAAGTATCTATTATGTGTCAGGCACAGAGCTAGAGACAAGATCTGCCTTATGGACAAAGCAGATGAGGTTCTTGCTCTCTTAAAATTCACACTCTCTTGGGAGAGATGACTTTGAAGGGAACAAGCTGAATCCTGTGTCCTCATCTTATAACCTATATCATTATTGTTACATATTCCAAAGAAACAAGGTACACTAAAGTACATCAAAAAGCAACATGGTCTTAATTGTCTCTTGAGGAGATATCTGTGGGGTAGGGAGCAAGTGTGACACTCAAAAATGGTGTCACGCAACACAAACTGCATAAAAACCGTCTCTAAAAATCTTCCTGTGTAATATTCATTCAAATTTGAGCTTTATTTTAAGGCAAAAAAGATGTATAGAAATATAAAGAACATTAGATAATGGGGACCAACATAAAAAAATAAGATGTAGTTTTAGTGAAATTTTATGTATCACATAACATAATATGTATGTACATAAAAGAAAGATTACAGCAAACAAAAAGGGAAATAAAACCACAATTTTTGTAGAAGACTCTACAGGACAACAGAAGACATATACATATACATCTATATGTATATAAAAGATGTGTGTATATACCACATAGAAACTTATGCAATTTATATATTTGTCTACATAGCATTTTTATATTTACATGGGGCCATAGATCTAACACACAAACTTATAAAATATATAAGTTTGAAGCTTTTTTTTGATAACTTTTCTAAACTATGGTGGTAGCTAAACTTATATGTTAGGTTACAGTTGAGAGTATCAACTGAGCTATATATGGTGATAAGAGTTTATTAATTCTTCTTGAAACTTTTATAAAATATAATAATAATCTTGTTATAAAACAACTTAAATTTCCAAAAAGTATAAATCTATGGACCAATGATTCAGTAAAAGTATAAATTCAAATAAATAAAAACCCTTGAAATCAATCAACTAATGAATAAGTAAGCAAACAAAAAATCTTGGTTAAAAATTGGCCAATTAAGGAGAGAAGCTTCAAGATGGCGGAAGAGTAAGAAGTGGAGATCACTTTCCTCCCCACAAATACATCAGAAATACATCTACATGTGGAACAACTCCTACAGAACACTTACTGAACGCTGGCAGAAGACCTCAGACCTCCCAAAAGGCAAGAAACTCTCCAAATACCTGGGTAGGGCAAAAGAAAAAAGAAAAAACAGAGACAAAAGAGTAGGGACAGGACCTGCGCCAGTGGGAGGGAGCTGTGAAGGAGGAAAGGTTTCCACACACTAGGAAGCGCATTCACGGGCAGAGACTGTGGGTGGCGGAGGGGGGAAGCTTCGGAGCCCCGGAGGAAAGCACAGCAACAGGGGTGTGGAGGGCAAAGCAGAGACATTCCTGCATGGAGGATCGGTGCTGACCAGCACTCACCAGCCCGAGAGGATTGTCTGCTCATCTGCTGGGGCGGGTGGAGGCTGAGAGCTGAGGCTCTGGCTCCAGAGTTCAGACCACAGGGAGAGGACTGGGTTTGGCTGTGTGAGCACAGCCTGAAGCGGGCTAGTGCGCCACAACTAGTGGGGAGTGTGTCCGGGAACAGGTCTGGAACTGCCGAAGAGCCAAGAGACTTTTTCTTGTCTCTTTGTTCGGTGATGTGCAAAAAGAGGGGATTAAGAGCGCTGCCTAAACGAGCTCAAAGGATGGGCACGAGCCATGGCTATCTGCTTGGACCCCAGAGACAGGCATGAGACGCTAAGGCTGCTGCTATAGCCACCAAGAAGCCTGTGTGCAAGCACAGGTCACTATCCACACCTCCTCTGGGAGCCTGTGCAGCCAGTCACTGCCAGGGTCCTGAGATAGAGGGACCACTTCCCCAGGAGAATGCACGGTGCGCCTCAGGCTGGTGCAATGTCATGCCAGCCTCTGATGCCACAGGCTCGCCGCCCATTCCGCACCTCTCCCTCCCATGGGCCTGAGTGAGCCAGAGCCCCCTAATCAGCTGCTGCTTTAACCCCTTCCTGTCTGAGCGAAGAACAGACGCCCTCAGGCGACCTTCACGCAGAGGCGGGGCCAAAACCAAAGCTGAACTCCAGGAGCTGTGCGAACAAAGAAGAGAAAGGGGAATCTCTCCCAGCAGCCTCAGGAGCAGTGGATTAAATCTCCAAAATCAACTTGATGTGCCTGCATCTGTGGAATACCTGAATAGACAACGAATCATCCCAAATTGAGGCAGTGGACTTTGGTAGCAACGATACATATATATTTTGCCTTTTTCTCTTTTTGTGAGTGTGTATGTGTATGCTTCTGTGTGTGATTATGTCTATATAACTTTGCTTTTACCATATGTCCTAGGGTTCTGTCTGCCAGTTTTTTTGGTTTTTTTTCTTAGTATAGTTTTTAGCACTGCTTATCATTGGTGGATTTGTTTTTTTGTTTGTTTGGTTGGTTGCTCTCTTCTTTCTTTCTTTCTTTTTTTTATTACGTAAAAATATTTTTTTAATTTTTAATAATTATTGTTTATTTTAATAACTTTTCTGTTTTATTTTATTTTTTCTTTCTTTCTTTCTTTTTTTTTTTCTAACATTTATTCTGAGCCATGTGGATGACAGGGTCTCGGTGCTACGGCCGGGTGTCAGGCCTGTGCCTCTGAGATGAGAGAGCCGAGTTCAGGACATTGGTCCACAGGAGACTTCCCAGCTCCACATAATATCAAATGATGAAAATCTCCCAGAGATCTCCATCTCAACACCAAGACCCACCTCTACTCAACGACCAGCAAGCTACAGTGCTGGACACCCTTTGCCAAACAACTAGCAAGACAGGAACACAACCACACCCATTAATAGAGAGGCTGCCTAAAATCACAATAAGGTCACAGACACCCCAAAACACACCACTGGACACGGACTAGTCCACCAGAAAGACAAGATCCAGCCTCATCCACCAGAACACAGGCACTAGTCCCCTCCACCAGGAAGCCTGCATAACCCACTGCATAATCTTAGCCACAGAGGGCAGACACCAAAAACAACGGGAACTAAGAACATGCAGCCTGCAAAAAGAAGACCCCAAACACAGTAAGTTAAGCAAAATGAGAAGACAAAAAAACACACAGCAGATGAAGGAGCAAGGTAAAAAGCCACCAGACCTAACAAATGAAGAGGAAATAGGCAGTCTACCTGAAAAAGAATTCAGAGTAATGATAGTAAAGATGATGCAAAATAGTGGGAATAGAATGGAGAAAATACAAGAAACATTTAACAAGGACCTAGAAGAACTAAAGAGCAAACAAACAATGTTGAACAACACAATAAATGAAATTAAAAACACACTAGAAGGAGCCAACAGCAGAATAACTGAGGCAGAAAAACGAATAAGTGACCTGGAAGATAAAAGAGTGGCTATAACTACTGCAGAGCAGAATAAAGAAAAAAGAATGAAAAGAATTGAGGACAGTCTAAGAGACCTCTGGGACAACATTAAATTCACCAACATTCGAATTATAGGGGTCCCAGAAGAAGAAGAGAAAAAGAAAGGGACTGAGAAAATATTTGAAGAGATTATAGTTGAAAACTTCCTTAAGATGAGAAAGGAAATAGTTAATCAAGTCTAGGAACTGCAGAGAGTCCTATACAGGATAAATCCCAGGAGAAACATGCCAAGACACATATTAATCAAACTATCAAAAATTGAATACAAAGAAAAAAATATTAAAAGCAGCAAGGGAAAAACAACAAAAAACATACAAGGGAATCTGCATAAGGATAACAGCTGAGATATCAGCAGAAATTCTGCAAGCCAGAAGGGAGTGGCAGGACATATTTAAAGTGATGAAAGAGAAAAAAACTACAACCAAGATTACCCAACAAGGACCACATTCAGATTCGACAGTGTGTGTCCTTGGAAAGTAGTGTCCTTCTTTGTCTCTTGTAATAGTCTTTGTTTTATAGTCTATTTTGTCTGGTATGAGAATTGCTACACCAGCTTTCTTTTGATTTCCCTTTGCATGGAATATCATTTTCCATCTCTTCTCTTTCAGTCTGTATGTGTTCCTAGGTTTGAATTGGGTCTCTTGTAGACAGCATATATACGGGTCTTGTTTTTGTATCCATTCAGCCAGTCTATATCTTTTGGTGGGAGCATTTAATCCATTTACGTTTAAGGTAATTATCGATATATATGTTCCTATTACCATTTTCTTAATTGTTTTGTGTTTGTTATTGTAGGTCTTTTCCTTCTCTTGTGTTTCCTGCCTAGGAAAGTTCCTTTAGCATTTGTTGTAAGCTGGTTTGGTGGTGTTGAATTCTCTTAGCTTTTGCTTGTCTGTAAATATTTTAATTTCTCTATCAAATCTGATTGAGATCCTTGTTGGGTAGAGTAATCTTTGTTGTAGGTTTTTCTCCTTCATCACTTTAAATATGTCCTGCCACTCCCTTCTGGCTTGCAGAGTTTCTGCTGAAAAATCAGCTGTTAACCTTATGGGGATTCCCTTGTATGTTATTTGTTGTTTTTCCCTTTCTGCTTTTAAAATTTTTTCTTTGTATTCAATTTTTGATAGTTTGATTAATATGTGTCTTGGCATGTTTCTCCTTGGATTTATCCTGTATGGGACTCTCTGTGCTTCCTGGACTTGATTAATTATTTCCTTTCTCATATTAGGGAAGTTTTCAACTATAATCTCTTCAAATATTTTCTCAGTCCCTTTCTTTTTCTCTTCGTCCTCTGGGACCCCTATAATTCGAATGTTGGTGCATTTAATGTTGTCCCAGAGGTCTCTTAGACTGTCCTCAATTCTTTTCATTCTTTTTTCTTTATTCTGCTCTGCAGTAGTTATTTCCACTATTTTATCTTCCAGGTCACTTATCTGTCCTTCTGCCTCAGTTATTCTGCTATTGATCCCTTCTAGAGAATTTTTAATTCATTTATTGTGTTGTTCATGATTGTTTATTTGCTCTTTAGTTCTTCTAGGTCCTTGTTAAACATTTCCTGTATTTTCTCCAATCTATTTCCAAGATTTTGGATCATCTTTACTGTCATTATTCTGAATTCTTTTTCAAGTAGACTGCCTATTTCCTCTTCATTTGTTAGGTCTGGTGGGTTTTTGCCTTGCTCCTTCATCTGCTGTGTGTTTCTTTGTCTTCTCATTTTGCTTAATTACTGTGTTTGTGTTCTCCTTTTCATAGGCTGCATGTTCATAATTCCCATTGTTTTTGGTGTCTGCTCCCAGTGGCTATGGTTGGTTCAGTGGGTTGTGTAGGCTTCCTGGTGGAGGGGACTAGTGCCTGTGTTCTGGTGGATGAGGCTGTATCTTGTCTTTCTGGTGAGCAGGTCCAGGTCTGGTGGTGTGTTTTTGGGTGTCTGTGACCTTATTATGATTTTATGTAGCCTCTCTGCTAATGGGTGGGTTTGTGTTCCTGTCTTGCTAGTTGTTTGGCATAGGGTGTCAAGCACTGTAGCTTGCTGGTCGTTGAGTGGCTCTGGGTCTTGGCGCTGAGATGGAGATCTCTGGGAGATTTTCACTGCTTGATATTATGTGGAGCTGGGAGGTCTCTGGTGGACCAATGTGCTGAACTTGGCTCTCCCATCTCAGTGGCACAGCCCTGATGCTTGGCTGGAGCACCAAGAGACTGTCATCCACATGGCTCAGAATGAAAAGGAGAAAAGATAAAAAGAAAGAAAGAAAAATATAATTAAAATAAGATAAAATAAAATAAATAAAAATGTTATTAAAATAAAAAACAAAAAAGAATTATTAAAAAAAGAATTTTAAAGTAATTTAAGAAAAAAGAAAGAAAGAAAGTAGAGAACAACCAAACCAAAAAACAAATTCACCAATGATAAGAAGCACTGAAAACTATATGAAAAAAATTTAAAAAACAAATATAGATAGAACCCTAAGACATATGGTAAAAGCAAAGCTATACAGACAAAATCACACAGAGAAGCATATGCATACACACTCACAAAAAGAGAAAAAGGGAAAAAAAAAAATATATATATATATATATATATATCATTGCTCCCAAAGTCCACCTCCTCAATTTGGGATGATTCGTTGTCTATTCAGATATTCCACAGATGCAGGTACATCAAGTTGAGTGTGGAGATTTAATCCGCTGCTCCTGAGGCTGCTGGGAGAGATTTCCCTTTCTCTTCATTGTTCATACAGCTCCTGGGATTCACCTTTGGATTTGGCCCCGCCTCTGCATGTAGGTCACCTGAGGACATCTGTTCTTTGCTCAGATAGGACAGGGTTAAAGGAGCAGCTGATTCGGGGGAATCTGGCTCACTCAGGCCAGGGGAGGGAGGGGTACGGATGCGGGGTGAGCCTGCAGCTGCAGAGGCCAGTGTGACATTTCACCGGCTTGAGGTGCGCCATGTGTTCTCCCGGGGAAGTTGTCCCTGGATCACGGGACCCTGGCAGTGGCAGGCCGCACAGGTCCCCGGGAGGGGAGATGTGGAGAGTGACCTGTGCTTGCACACAGGCTTCTTGGTGGCTGCAGCAGCAGGCTTAGCACCCCATGCCCGTCTCTGAGGTCCGCGCTGATAGCTGCGGCTTGCGCCTGTCTCTGGAGCTCCTTTAAGCTGCGTTCTTAATCTCTTCTCCTCGCGCATCAGGAAACAAAGAGGCAAGAAAAAGTCTCTTGCCTCTTCGGCAGTTCCAGACCTTTTCCCGGACTCCCTCCTGGCTAGCCGTGGTGCACTAGCCCCCTTCAGGCTTTGTTCACGCAGCCAACCCCACTCCTCTCCCTGGGATCCAACCTCCGAAGCCCGAGCCTCAACTCCCAGCCCCCACCCGCCCCGGCGGCTGAGCAGACAAGCCTCTCGGGCTGGTGAGGGCTGGTTGGCACCGATCCTCCGTGCGGGAATCTCTCCACTTTGCTCTCTGCACCCCTGTTGCTGTGCTCTCCCCTGTGGCTCTGAAGCTTCCCCCCTCCGCCACCCGCAGTCTCTGCCCGAGAAAGGGCTTCCTAGTGTGTGGAACCTTTTTCTCCTTCACAGCTCCCTCCCACTTGTTCATGTCCCATCCCTATTCTTTTGTCTCTGTTTTTTATTTTGCCCTACCCATGTACATGGGGAGTTTCTTGCCTTTTGGGAGGTCTGAGGTCTTCTGCCAGCGTTCAGTAGGCGTTCTGTAGGAGTTGTTCCATATGTAGATCTATTTCCAATGTATTTGTGGGGAGGAAGGTGATCTCCACGTCTTACTCTTCCGCCATCTTGAAGCTCAACCAATATACTTATTTTTGAAGAGTTAGTTATGTTATGATTGTACACTATATTATAGTAAGTGTCAGAAGAATATTAAATAGAATGGAAAAGTATTTTCAGGCTCTTGCAGAACATGGGGATTTTAATACATATTTTGGCATCATCTTTATTTCTTTTTTTATATTATAGGAAACTGCCACTGCATGGAGGTAAATATCAAATTATAATCTACATTGTCCTCTATGTTTTTCCTTTTTGTTCTTTAGCTTTTCCAGTTAAAAATGAATACTTTCCTTCTTCAAAATTCTCATGGTTAGATAACGTAACATGACATTAAATCCAATTAAGCTGGAACATTCCTCTTTCTTTCACTACATATTTGTCAGAGTGTTGAATATTTCTGTAAGGGTACAAAGGTTAGTACTTCTGTTTTTATTTTTAACATCAAGAGAAAAAGATGAAGAACTAAGTGAGCTGGGCCAAAGCAAATCTTTGAAGCCCTGAGACATCAGGTGGTACTTAATCCATGAATCATGCCACCTCCCAGCAGGTAACTAGCAGCTATTCCAATGCAGGTCAAAAATTTAAACTGTAAATTAAAGGAAAGAATAAAGAATCAGTGAAGTATTTGACAGTTTGATATGACCTATACTCTGAGTACAAAATATCAATAAAAATCATAGCAAAACAGTTGTTGGTTTCATTTTGATGATGCATTATTCTAATATGAATCAAAACATATCTGAAACAACAAAAATCACACCCAAAGAAGTGTTTTCAGATATGAAAATGGTCACATTTACCACCTTAATGTTTCAGGTAACTAGGACCTGAAGAGGTTTATACCACCCAGTAACTAAGCTCAAAAAACATGGATTGGGGCTTGAAAACTCTCAGTGGTACTCCCCATGTGCACCGAAATTATTTAATTAGGTTGGTTTGGATGTGTATTATCATATAAAATTATAGCTTGGACTTTTACTCAGAACTTTCCAGTATACACCTCGTACTACTATCTGTGTTATCTTTCTAAATTTAGATCTGTTAATGACACTTCTTTTCCAAAAATTAACTTGTAGTAAGAACCCTACTGAGTATGGGATAGATCCACATTATTTATAATAGCATTCCGTGCCTTTCTCAGCCTGGCACAAATCTTCATTATCCTGTTTACCACAGCATCCTCAGTGCCCCACTAGTGGGCCACACACACCTTGTGGTCTCTGTAGGTTGTGCAGTGTACAGACATTCACATAGGCTACAGGTAAGTGCTCCCCCTGCAGTTGAGGAATGTGATATTCCTTCTCTTTACTCACCATACCCGTCCTTATCTTACTGTGAATTTTACGCTAAATTTTCTTCTTCTTCTTCTTCTTTTTTTTTTTTTAAAGAAGAATCTGAATCAGTTGGTTTGGGACTGGGCCTGAGATTCTGCATTTTTTTTTTACCTATTTATTTATTTATTTATTTATTTATTTATTTATTTATTTATTTATTTATGGCTGTGTTGGGTCTTCGTTTCTGTGCGAGGGCTTTCTCTAGTTGTGGCAAGCGGGGGCCACTCTTCATCGCAGTGTGCGGGCCTCTCATTATCGCAGCCTCTCTTGTTGTGGAGCACAGGCTCCAGACGCGCAGGCTCAGTAGTTGTGGCTCACGGGCCTTGTTGCTCCGCGGCATGTGGGATCTTCCCAGACCAGTGCTCGAACCCGTGACTGCTGCATTGGCAGGCAGATTCTCAACCACTGCACCACCAGGGAAGCCCCTTTTCTTCTTTTTTTGACACTATGGTTTTCTCTTACACCATTGCCAATTTTCAGATGCTCTTTCTTTTACCTAAGATGACTTTTCTGCTGTTTAATCTACAAACTCAGAGACATTCTTCAGGACCCAGATAAATCATCACCTGTTCTCTGAAACCTAAACTACTATGACTCAAAATTTATAACTGCTTACTAAGAATTCTATGTATTTTAATTTATTGCACTATGTGGCTTTTTTACACCTCTCTTTTCTTATGGGTTTATTTACTTGCCTCTTACTACTACTACTGCATTGATTTCCTACTATTGCTATAACAAATTGTCACCAATGTGGTGGCTTAAATCTACACAAATTTATTCTATTAGAGCTCTAGAAGTTAAAAGTCTGAAACAGGTGTTACTGGGTTAAAATCAAGGTGTCAAAAATGGCAATCAAAGATGGCAATGCGAGGGGTGGGATAGAGAGGGTGGGAGGGAGATGCAGGAGGGAGGAGATATGGGGATGTATGTATATGTATAGCTGATTCACTTTGTTTTACAGCAGAAACTAACACACCATTGTAAAGCAATTATACTCCAATAGAGATGTTAAAAAAAAAAATGGCAATGCTGTCTTTCACTGGTCCCTGAATTTGCCATAGTCATTCCTGAGCTCAAGACTCCTGAAATGCATTTCCCCTCTTTTCCATCTTTTCAACTTTTGCTTATTTTTCCAAATGCAGCTGTAGGTATTTCTATTACACAAAGCCTTTTCCAAATAGCGCTGTCCCCTTTCGTCTGCTTCATTGATAGAACTGGATACTTATCGTTTTGGTATCATTTACCTCAAAGTTTCCCAGTCTCCTTCTGGATATTAGAACTCTTGAGTGTGCATTAAATACAGAGATTATCAGATATTTCTCCCATAAATTCTAGTTCATTAGTACTGAGCTGGGGCTTAGGAGTATGTACTGAAGTGTTCACAGATAATTTCTTTCTCTGGGGAATTTAAGCAAACACTCTGCCTTTCACTGACAATTTGTGATATTAACAACATTAATAGCAGGATGAGCCCTTAGAGTCACATAACCCAACCATTCTTCTTGGGCTGAAATCTCCTGTAAACATTTCTACTACATATCCATCCATTTTATGCTCCTGAAGAAATCTTCCACCTTTTATGGTTTGAGAGCAAATTGTTTTTCATATGAAGCTCAAATCCATTTTCTTAATAGTTTTCATTTATTCCCTTACTTTGAACTTTGGGGATATGGAGACCAAGTTAGATCTTTCTTTTAAAGGACAGCCACTCAATTATGAGAAAGAGGCTATTGTTCCCACTTGACACCATTATTTTCTAAAATTCAAATCTTCTATTCCATTGACCTCTAAAAGCCAAGATTTCACTATCCTAACTACCAACGTCTTGACCTGGATGTCCAATATTGTAGCAACTATCCACATGCGCCCACTGTGGAAATAAAACGTGACGAGTGTTACTATAGGATTGAATGTATAATTTAATTTAAACATGTTTATATAGCCACATATAGCTAAACATAAAGTGTAAGTTCAGACACGGAGAGACTTCTCTAGGAAATATTTACCCAGCTTCATGAAACAGTGAGTAAAACTGAAGTTTCACAAACTTCAGATTCAATTACATGTGAAAAATAAAAACTTATGGTTGTAATGGGAAGAAAGGTAATTACATTTGTAAAAGGTCTGAGATGTGTATTTCCAAGATTTTTCCTTAGATAATATGTATGATTATTGGAAAGTAGTTTGGGGAAACTTACATAGTTGGTGATAATGTTTGGTTTATTTTGGTTAGGTGTTTATGCCATTGAAAGTAAGTTCAACTTTATTTTAGAGGCAATAGAGGATCATTGGAACTTTTGAAGCAAGAAAAATAAATCTCAGGGGGTATATGTGGGTGAGGCATGAGGACTGTCTTCTACTTAGAATCATTATCAATAATTTTTTTTTCTAAAAAGAATAATACTAAGGTACTAGAATTTTTGAAGAAAAGGTGAATATTCTTTCTTCATTTCAATGACACCTATTAAGTTTAACTCTGTTTTTTTTGATCATGGAAGGATCTTAATATTTAATATGTTCATAATTAAATTATGGTCCTACACAATTCAGATAGTATAGGTATTTTGATATAGCAACAGCTTACTATTTTTCATTGCCTATCCAGAAAGAAATAACTTTGAAACTAAAATTTAAATAAAGAATTGCCATTTGGATGTTTAAGAAAATACATGGAATGCATCTGATTCTTTACAATATCTAGGTAGTTTAGTCTAGTAGGTATTACAGCCAAATAAAGCCTCTTCTAAGTCTAGCTGTGTAACCTGCAGCCTCAAATTTTTTCCTGTATTTCCTTCAGATCTCAATTCAAAAGTCACCTATTCAGTGAGACTTCCTGGGTTCCTGGTATGAAATGGCATCCACTTCTTAATATTTCATATTATCTCCTTGATACATATGAGTATGAATTGATATGACTCCATCTGTTTACTATTTTATAATGATAAATTGTCTCACATAATTCTCAATGTCATTTTCATTATCAGCTGCATATTAAAGAAAAGGAAACTGAGGCTAAGGAAATTTTAATTGACTGGTTGAATTCAGAGTTTGTAAGTGCAGAGTCAGATCAGTAGTTTTTTCACTCTGCTATGTTATCCTTTTATAAGGACAGGTATTTTATCCTAAGTCTTAATAATGTCTTTTAAGTGTGTTTCAATTATTTAGCTTTTGTATTTTCAATCTGAAACAAGCATGCAGGGATAATAGTTTAAAATATTGACCATGCCTATATTTTCATGATTGGTTCCCTATTGTTAACTGTATCTTCTATGACCTATGCTTATAATTAAAAACAAAAAAAAACACCAAAACCTATAGGCCTATATTCTAGCTCAATGGATTCATTCTTGCTGAAACTTTTCTAATTATTATGTGACTTTTTCATGTCATTATTATGTGAATTTTTCATGTCATTTACCATTTTGAATTTCTGTTGACTCAAAAGTAAAAATTTGGATTAAATTATCTCTAAGGGCTCTCATCCTCAAATTTTCTAACAGTCTTGTGGTTCTTATAATGAATGAATGACCAACTGCCAATTGGTAAAACAATGCTATCCCTTCTATTACCTCTCTTGTCTACTCTGCTGGCTGCCTTACTCTATTTATAACCTGAATATAAATACTTTACTAGAGGACCCAGAAAATTGGTTAAATAACCACTCTAAATAAAAGTAATGAAATTCTATAAGACTTCTACCAAGGTATCTGAAATGCAAGGTAAGAGCCAAAAGGGAGTTATAATGTCCATTATGAGACATCAGAACAAGAAGGAGAACTTGTTTTATAGAGACATTCTGAAGTAGTTAAGACCTAATTAATTTAGCTTCAGGAAACCTGCAATTTAGTCCAGATTTTGACACATAATGGCTAGACAATCCTGAGTGCATAAATATAGTTCTCCGAAACTCAGTCTCTTCATGGATCAAAAGAAATCAATAACTTGTCCTTCACCATATCCTCTGGTAGCTTTCCAGGAACTGGATGGAGGGCGGTGCAGGGGGAAAGTAAAATAAATGTACAAAAATAACTAAAACCCAAGATCGAATGAGAGCATCTCAGATAAGGTGCTGTCAATGTTCAGAAAAATAATTCTTTCCTGCAATGTGGGTGAGCCAATTGGTAAAGTATCATTCTGAGTACATATAAATGAAAGGAATGGTGACGGTTTCTATTGGCTTTCTTAAATGTTGTGTAATAATTTATCTTTCAAAATAAAGTGTTTATATTTTTTGTTCATCTCATAAAACTAATACATGACCATTATGGAAATAATAATGTCCACTCTTTATTCAACATTAATTATGCACCAGCGACAAATAGTGCTTGGTGTCTCTTAATATCACCTCATTTGATTTGCCCTATCTTTCCATTAGATGGAAATTATTACTAACCATTTTGGAGACAAAAAACTGAGTATCAGAAAAGTTTACAGTGAGCCCAAGATCATGGAGCTAAGACGGGAGCAAAACAGTTCAAATCCAGATGTGTCTAATTCCACAATTTCTACTCCTAAATATCAGGCTTTACAGAAAATACAGGTAAAAAATATATGTAAACATTTGTAGTACCACTCACCCAGGAATTAACAGTGCTAATGTTTGTTAAGTTACATACACTGTACACACACACACACAAACACACACGCAGGTACATTTATGCAGTGTTCAACGTGAAAATTTCAAATGACACTAAAGTTCTAAGATGAAAAGTAAAAGTGCCCAACTTGGCACTATCTTTATTTTTCTCTCACGTAATAACCACTATGAACAGATTCTTATATAGCCCTTCATAAATTTGAATAGATATATATCTGAAACTCATTTTAAATTGACTCCCCAGAGTTTAACAAGTCTGTCATTATTATATATTTAGCTTAACTACATAAAAATAGAAAAATCCTATGACATTCTACATAATGCAATATCTTCACATAATTCTCAGTTCAGTTTTTGAAGGGTGCATTTGATTAATTGACAAATCTACATATGAATGCTTGACATCATAATAATAGCAATGTTAAAACAAGCTACCGTTGATTGAATAACAGCTATTTTAGACATGTACATGTAATTTTAATATTCATGGTATCTGTACATGTTAGTTTTATTTCCACTGTACATTTGAGAAGGCTGAAACTTAGGACAATCGAACAACTCACTCTATGTTACATAACAAGTCATAAAGGGGAATTGATCTAGAATCTGTGACTATAAAATCAGTTCTCTATTCACTGTAATGACTTCACTCTGCTGCTTTTTGTGATTTGAGACCTTTCCTTCCCAGCACAGAGTTTAGCTTTGTATAAACATACACATATTGGTCAAATTTGCTAAGTAATTATCAAATTTTACTCTTCTTTGTACTATGTGGCTATAAAATCTGGTTTTCTAAGCGGTTGCCAAAATTCAGTGAATGGAACAGTCCAAAGAACGATATAGATTTTTTGTTTCAGATAAACTCAGCAAGGAAAAATTATCTACCACAAAGGGAACTTGCAAGTTCTACTTTTGTTCTATATCTTTCCAAGACATTGGAAAAGTTATTAGTCTCAGTTCAATATATCTTTGTAGGCTTCCTGTTATTTCAATCATATCCATGAAGTGGAACATTTAAAATCTTTCTGTAAAAGCTTAAGCAAGTGAGGCAAAGCAGAGAAATAAATACTCGTATTTGCTTTAAGCTTCTTTTTCTTATTGGATATAGGGAGAGTCAGTTGGGATGATTTCTATCAGAATTTGCTGCTTCCTTGGTTTAAATTTAACAGTAAAGATTGGATTACAGATGTATAATAAATGGTATGGTATTCCTAGTGATTGTATCAAAACCATTAACCTGTATATTTGTCATGATATTAATTAATTTAGAAGATATATTATCCCTGTTTTCTTCCTTCTCTTCCTCTTTCCCCCCACCTCTTCTTTCTCTCTCTTTTTTTTCTTTTCCATCATAGCAAAATGCCTCTGGGGGCTCAGGATATAATTCAGAGAAGACACAAATAAAGACAGAAAAAATCTGAAATAATGGTGGAAAGAATCCCAGTCTTTCCTTGAGAGTACTGGGTTAGACAATCTGCCCAGTTGACCACCACTATAGCACTGACATCATAGCAACTTTATCTGTGAATCCATCTCCCCACTGTCCCCTGCCACCTTCTCTCTTTTTCTCTCAGCTTGGTGCTCTGGTCTCTGCTTATCTACCTTCCTCCCTTTCACTCTCTGGGATCTAGGTTACTGAAGGTTGGTAGGGGACGTGTATAAGAAATACACAAATGTTAAATGATTTGCCTGTGATTCAGCACAAGGGAAACATGCAGTGTATTTATGTGGACTTCATGAAGTCAGCCTAGAGTAGTAGCCAAGAGTATAAACTTTGGGACCAGAAAGAATAGACCTTGAATTTTACTGTGACTACTAATTAGCTATATCAACTTGCTTTTAAACGTTTGGACCTCAAAATAGAGATCATATAATACCTTACAGAGTTGGTATCACAACTAGAGTTTAAATGGGAAGATATATATAGTGTTAAGTATACTGACTTTTACATAGTAAATGCTCCATAAAAGATGAAGCATAAGATGAGTGACATTTTTCCAGAGAGGCCTTGTCTGCTAATAGGGCAAACATTGATGGTCAATGAAAGCCTGGCACGTCTTTCCTTTAAGCACTTTCTAAGAAAGTAGAGCTATTGGAAGATCTGCCATTTCAGTCTAGATCTGAGCCTCTTCTTCTACTTAGTAGAGAATCTAGATCCCACTGTATGTCACTGATCACAAGATCCTATAGTTCAGGGACACCTGAGGATGTCAGGGGCCTGAAGACAATAAGGCTTTCTTATCCCAATTCACTAGCTGCATCACACACACAAATTGAAATGCATAGTCAATTGCCTCATTCACTTTACTCACCTGATCAATAGGTGAGAGAGGGAACACAGTTTTGCACAGATCTCTTATTTGCTTTTACCTTCTGTTAGCCCTTGCAGTGGTCCCCAACCTTTTTGGCACCAAGGGCCAGTTTTGTAGAAGACAATTTTCCTCTGATGAGGCGTGGGGGGTGGGCATCGTTCAGATGGTAATGCAAATGATGGGGAGCGATGGGGAGTGGCAGACAAAGCTTCACTCACTCACCTGCTACTCACCTCCTGCTGTGCGGCCTGGTTCCTGACAGGCCACGGACCGGTACCAGGGTTTGAGGATCCCTGAGCCCTTGGATGATCTCACTCGATGACAAGCACAATAAAAACTCTTTTTTCCTTTAGCTTTCAACCAGTTCTGGCACATAATATACTTTTAGAAGATTTTCTTCTAAAGTGGTCACCAACATCCCCACCTGCAACACTCCCTGCCCTCACCCCCTGGCAATAGCAGTGAAGTACATAGTCTTTGTCTTCATACATCACAACCTCAAGTTCTGAAGACTTTTGTGGGCTCTTTTCACCTCCTTTTTCTACCTGAGTTACTGACATTGAAGTGCCAAGTACACTTTATTGTCTTTTTATTCCCTTGACTGGGGTTTCTTAGGCTGTATTTACAGTTGTTCTTTTGTTTTCCTCCAAAGGATCTGCTCCTTAATTCACCCCACCCCCACCCCACTCAGTTGACAGAAGTAGGCTACATCTACTTGAAATCTTTGTTGTTTTCTTTCTCCTTAGGCCAGCTTCATGGAATCATGCAGTTGAGGATACAAGTTCATGCTTAAGGGTCATCTCTTCTTCCTGAGGGCAATCTGTCTTCAGTTGTACAGGGAGATGTCTGCTTTTCCAAGGGTCTCAGAACTCCACTTCAACTGTGTATGATCTGTTCTCATTAAAAACCTAAAATCTAGAGAAATTTTGCTTTTTTCTAGGTACATTGCCACTTATAGAAAAGATATTGCATCATTTGTGTATACACGGGTCCTGTGATAGTTTTCAAGTTCTTATGGGGAGTCAGATGGTATCCTATTCATGTTTTTATACCTATGGTATTGAACATATTTCTTGAACAGAGTAAGAAATAAACATTTTCTTTTGTTTTAAGGAAATACCTGTAGTCTGTGAGAAGATACCAAAATTGGCAAGCTAGAGAATTAAGTAGAGGTCTTCACCACTGATTATTATTTCTCAAAAAAAAAAAAAGAAAAGAAAAAGAATTTTGATTGAGATAAAGTTTCACTCTATTTTTATATTGCCAAAATAAGTTATACAATGTTTTTTTGAGTTATTTTCACATTAGATGTATTCAACTTCTATATTCTAAAGAAGCCTTTGTTATCTTGTCTTATTATGGTCTTATGACTATCTCACGGTTGAAAGAAGTTTGAAAACTGGAATTACAGAGCAATAAATGTTTCTTTTCTCTTTTCATTGAATAATGCAACTACTCTCAAATTCTGTACTATCAGAGTTTGTCATTGAAAATATTCCCTCTCTATACACAACAGGCTACAAACTTAAATAGATTTCAGATTCCAAAATGGGGCCAAGTATGGCCATCTGCTGAGTGGCACTGAGTGATATGTAGCCCTTCTGAGTTTGTTTTAGCACGTGTAAAATGGTGGGTGATAATAATATCCCCCCCGCCAAGTACACAGGATTGTCATGAGGATAAAGTAATACAAAAGAAAGTACTAGGGCTTCCCTGGTGGCGCAGTGGTTGAGAATCTGCCTGCTAATGCAGGGGACACGGGTTCGAGCCCTGGTCTGGGAAGATCCCACATGCCGCGGAGCAACTGGGCCCGTGAGCCACAATTGCTGAGCCTGCGCATCTGGAGCCTGTGCTCCGCAACAAGAGAGGCCGAGATAGTGAGAGGCCCGCGCACCGTGATGAAGAGTGGCCCCCGCTTGCCACAACTAGAGAAAGCCCTCGCACAGAAATGAAGACCTAACACAGCCATAAATAAATAAATTAATTAAAAAAAAAAAAAAAAGAAAGTACTTTCTAAACTTTGAAACTCCTTTAAAGTATAAAACATCATTATAACTTTTGGCTTATAAAATAATACAACACCTAAACTTTTGGGACTCAATTTAAATGCAAAGAATAAGCTCTAATTATCTGCCTAGTTGCTACTTAGTCTGTTGAAAGTGATATAAAACCAGAAGTTTTATACCCTTTGAGAAAAATTCCTAACTGCAATCTCTATGTTCTAATGGGAACTTTGCTCTAGGGTTATTAGCTCACAGTATGAATTTCTTGTAATTTTTGACCTATTTTAGAATCTATAACTATCAGATTTTGAAAAAGTTAAATTAGCATTGCAAATTAAGCATTAGAACTCAATTGGATCTCAAAAATCACAGTGGTCTGAGCAAATTAATGCTTTTGAACCTGCAGAAAATTGAAGCTGCAAGTTTGGAGTTTTTTCCAGAATTAAGAAATGTGATCCCTGGTTCTTCAGTTAGTCAATCTGATTAATTTATAGAGCATAATATGCTTAGCAAGGATTTTATTCATTTATCATGAGAAATAGGAGGGAAACTATTTCATGTAGTAGAAAGAGGAGTGGATTTTTCCTTAAAGACCTTGAATTTAAGTCTTAGCTCAACTACACCTTAGTTGTGGGATCCACCTGTAGGCAAATTACTTTTGCCTATAGGTTTCTATTTCCTCAATTATTGAATTGTTTTTGAGAATCAAATGAAATGACATTCATTCACTAAGTCCATGTGTGCATTTATTTATATATGTATAATTTAGCTTTCAAAGATATAAGCAGAGTAATATTTCCCATTGAAGAAGAGAATACAGAAGCCATGGAATATAGGTATGTATAAGAAAAGCATGTTGTATCCAAAGAATCACAACCAGATCTATGTTTGAGGAATGTTACAGAAAAGACAGGGAATTACTGAAGAAGAAACTAGATAGGAAGACAGAAGCATGATTATGGAGGACTTTGTAAACAATGCTAAAGGGATTGGATTTTATTATTTATGTGATGGGGAGGATTTGAAAGGTTTTACATAGGAAATCAGAATGGTGTAGATCATGCATCGTGTATCATGACCTAGAAAGAGACACTAGTGTTGTGGTCTCTATCTATCATTTGAAAATACTCTGTTCCACTCTTCCACCTTGTTCAACATGGTCATTTTCATGGTCTCTGAATATGGTCAAGCCCTTTCCTAACTGCTAGCACATGTTATTGCTGTTCCTTCTGCTAGGAATCTTCTGATCATGCCAAGCTCAGCAAAATGATGTCACTTCCTCAGAGACAGCTTCTCTGACACAGTTTCTAATGTGTTCCCCCTAACTTACTCTGTCTAAGGACTCTATCACATTAAGGTTAGATTTGTGGAGAACAAGACTAAAGACAGGGAGGAAATTTACAAAGATGACTTTATAGTCCATGTGAGAAATAATGAGTCTTGGGTTAGGAGCAAGCTAGTTAACCTCTTTCTTGGTCACCCCCTATAATATCTGAGCTATTTTCTATCAGTGTCCTACCTCATAAGAAAATGAGTCAAATTCAACTCATATATTTGGCACAACGATAAATGCTGCTCTAAACACTGCTCTCTATCTGTAACAAAGTCATGACAAGCAGCCCGTTCCTTTGGTCTTGGGCATGGCATCATACTACTGTTGTTATGTGATGGCTTTCAGACTTTCAGAAGAACTATTTGCCTTAAGTGGACTTGATGCATTACACAAAAAAAGTGGACGATGTGCTGTGTATCTTAAATGATATCAGTTAGGCATGAAATGAATTAATGTTAAGTAACAGCCTATTGCAACTGTTATTAGGGGTAGACCCATGACTGATATTTATAGGTCCTGGTGCAATAATATAAATGGAGGCAACACAACCTGTGTTAAAATATTTAAAAGTTATAAATCAAGCCAACAACTTATTAAATAAAATATATTCTATTCTGTACCTTGAAATGTATGCCTTAATATTGTAATTTTTAAAGTAATGCTATGATTTTTATATATTACATCTCATCAAATGGTGAACATGATTGAAATTAATAGTTTCAATATATGTCTGGTGTTCTGTTGACAAGAATTGCTGAAGAAGAAACTAGACAGGAAGACAGAAGCCTGATTTTAATGTGTAACAAAACATATGTAATTCAAAAGATATGTCTAGCTCAAAAATCATTTTCTTGCACTCAATACAATTTCTCACAATTATCACATAAATATGTAAGAATCTACTTCATTATTGCTTTCTGAAAATCTTTATCAAGTTGCTTATTTTTTTTTTCCTTTTATCTAAAAACTTCCATTGCTCAAATCCTCCCTTCACTCAGCAGACTTTCTTCATATCAGCAGTAATGTTATCATATGTTTTCAAACTATTTGTACATATTTGCCTTTCCTTTCAAAGATACAGAGTAAGGGTTTGGTAAAAATGTTTTCCTGAAGTCTAGATGCTGTTGAGTATGAGAGTAGATATTTTGGCTTATGAGATATGTTGTGCCAGAACTGAGCACAAGATCCTGAATTCCTGAGACACCTATGTGTTTTTTAGTAATGTTATTTATGTGTATTTATGAAGTCTAGTGCTATCTAAAATGTAGAGCTCAAAGCCAAAGTTATATAGAACAATAACCCTGTGAGGTAATATTATTATTCCCATTTTACAGATGAAGATACTTACATAGATAGGCTTAACCTACAGCTTCTCTCTTAAAAGTCATAAATGGCATATATTTGGAGTAATCTGCTGTAAATGTAGTATCAGCATTGATTTGCATAGCCTCACTATACCTAATGTACATATATGTGTGTGTATATATACATACACATGCATATATGTGTGCACATACACACATATGCACATGTAAACAAGGAGTAGATATCTATACTCCTTGTTTCTGATGTGCATCTTTAAGGCAATATGTCAAGGCATATAGTTCAAAATAAAAGGCTAGAGAGCAAAGCAAATATATCTGTCTTGTTCATATGACAGTGGTTAATGTTAGAAGTTTCATATTCAGGATCTAGAAATAATTGGTGGGCTAGCTCAGCAATACTGAGGTAAAATTTTCATTCATTTATTCAATCCACGACAACATGCATTTATTGAGTGCCCATGTATGCGTTGTGGTAAAAGCCAGGATTATACTGATAACTAAATAATTCTATCTTGTCCTCAAATATCTCATGGACTCTGTAAATAATTATGATGCAATATGATCACTGCTATGGTTTAAAATGATTATGAAATTATTGAGAGTCCAAAGGACTCTATCTGGAGTCATTAATTGTCAGTGAAAGTTTTATTTAAAAAGATAACATTTAATTCAACCTAAGAGTAAATAAAAATTTGACAAAGGGGAACTCGTTATACTAGTTTTGCAAATTTTATTAAAATAAATGTATTTTTTAGGTAAATGACTTGAGCAATTCAAATCCATGAAAGTGTTGAGAACATGAAGAAATGCTACTTCTTCTACTTCTTCTACAAAGGAAGCACAAAAAGATTTACTGAAAAAGTTAAAAAAGAAAAAAAGAAGGCAAAGATAGTGTCTCTCCCTAACTGCTCCCATTTACCTAGTGGACATCTTGGTCCATGATTTATCTGCAAAGAAGATGATTTCACAGATTCAATTTCATTTAGTTAGCATTTTCTAACTTGTCAGATGACCTAATTTTAATTAGATATCATTAGAAGAAGTGTTAAGGAATCACTGATGTCAGTAATGGGAACAGTCTTAGAATGTTTGTTTTTTAAAACATCTGAACATTTATCACCAAACTCTCAACAAAAGTAATAAAATGTATGGCTCTGGCTGAATTTGCATCCATTATGCAAACAGAGGAATAGATAGACACATGTTGCTCCACTAGCTGGCTGAAAACAAATGCATTTCAATGAAGCCCACATTATCTTGTGAGGTATATATGATCCATTTCTGCCCGTGAACCAAGGCGAATTTAGCAAATCTATCTTTCAAAGTAGCTGCAGGAGAATTTGTCACCCTTACTGGAACAACTCTGAAGTGGATGCTCTCTAACTCTGGAAGTAAAAGAAAGAACCACAGGATTTTGGGCTTTGCTCTTGTGTGAACGATGTTTCTTCCATTGTTTTTATCTCTCTCCTATTTCCCTGCCGAAAGTTCATTTTCACATGGTTTTGGCCTATAACAACGGTCACTTCTTGCTTTTAAGTAAGATTTGCTCAGTGTTTTCTAGCACTCAGATGGACCATTCTTTACTTTTTATGTCATCTCATTTAAAATGTTTCCTACTGATGTTTTATTTTCAGGCTCTTTAGGTTTCTTTTTAATATTGCTGTAATGCCACTTCTCAAAATTATCCATGTTGCAGATTAGGACTTTTTTTTTTTCAGTTTGAGTTGATTATTCTGTAAATAATGCTCAGCTAAGACTCAAGAAATAAAATGTTAAGGCAAATTGTTTTAAGCTATGAGAGCCTTTAAATTGAGTACAGCTGTGCCATGTACAATCTCAGTTTTCAAAGGGATGTGTGCCACCACATTCTACTGTTTCCAATTTGGCAAATTATTCCCATTATACTGGGGCAATGATGATTCTTGGTGGAGAAGTCTTTGCAGCAGATACATGACAATTGTATTATCAAATGATTCGAGGTCCATTAAGAAATGTTGAGATTATTAAGGACGCTATTCTTAATCCCCAAAAAAGCATATAATGGGATATAAGCGATTGAATGCCCTGGAGCATCATTCTTTGTAAGAATATTACTTCAATAATGAGCATGTTTTGAAGAGTCACTTTCTCCAGAGTTGGCTTCATGCACCTCCATGGGGTCATTATAGACCAAGTTCAGGGAGAAAAATTTAATGTCTATTTTAATGAATTTCTATAAAATCAGGGCAAAAAATAAAGATAAACAAAACACACTAAACAATATGTGGTTGGAATTCTAAAAATTGCACACTAAACAATATGTGGTTGGAATTCTAAAAATTGCATATTATTGTCTTTGGAAATATTAAAGGGAATTACTAAGAAAATGTCTACTAGTTGTTCTCCATCTTCAAAAGGAGCATGAGCTAAACAAGAAATAGAATCCAAATTCACCTGTTGGAAAGCAGGGAGCCAGATCCAAAGACCTCTTAAAATGAGTTCCAGCTCTAAGATTATAGAAAATAAAATGCCTTGCTTTAAGAGGGTTGAACTATGTACAGGCTGTCAGAAGGGTTGAGACCATCTATTTATAAACAATTTCAACATGTTTTAATGATTCCATTTGTGCATATAAATAAAGTTATTAACCTTCCATGAGAAAAGCATGTACTTTTGGTTATTTGTCCACAAGTGGTGGGTTATTTACATTCCTATTTAATGCACACTGTCTGGAACTCTAGGGGCAAGCAAACTTAACTGACTCACATGAGATTTAAACTTGTAACACTTGATTCATTAGCACCAAGCAAAAAGAGCTAGCCATCTGAAACAAACCACACCATAATATCTAAGGGAAAAAAGTTAACCAGCTATGTTTCAATACACATTTTGTTGGAAGCAAAAATAGTAGACATAATAAATTGTTGAGCCCTCTTGCTTCACTGGGATTCTATGAGTCTATAAGTGAGTCTTATAGGAGAAAGCTATGGATAGATCCTTCCATGCTTGACAGTATAATCTTTTTTTTTTAATTTTTAGTTTTGGGTGTGTTGGGTCTTCGTTTCTGCACGAGGGCTTTCTCCAGTTCCAGCGAGCGGGGGCCACTCTTCAGCGCGGTGCGCGGGCCTCTCACTGTCGCGGCCTCTCTTGTTGCGGAGCACGGGCTCCAGACGCGCAGGCTCAGTAGTTGTGGCTCACGGGCCTAGTTGCTCCGCGGCATGTGGGATCTTCCCAGACCAGGGCTCGAACCTGTGTCCCCTGCATTAGCAGGCAGACTCTCAACCACTGCGCCACCAGGGAAGCCCCAACAGTATAATCTTTTAGACTGATGCAAAGGTTTTAGACAGGACCCAAACTAAAATGACTGAAGCCTACAGAAAGGAAAGGTTACTTTTTTTCTGACCTGATTTGCTGATCTGAAATGCAACCCACTGACTCTTTTTCATTAAGCCACTAGCCACTATGGTAACCACTTTATATTAGTACTCAACCTGGTCAGCAGTTAAGCCAGTATTCAAGGAGTGGGAGTTTTAGAATAGCATTAACAAAAAGAATTCTCCTCCAATAAAAGATAAGCAGTTTCCAGAATGAAAGACTTGGCTTGAAGCCTTCCTGTTTACTGTAAAAAGCAAAAGATACATCAGATACATTCCCACCGTGGAGCAAGTAGAAGATGGTAGTGTATTTTTGTAGGCATAGAAATGGGAATTAAATAACCCATATAACTTCTGCCTGCAAAGTGAGAAAACCTTGGAGAGCAGATGCATTTACTTTCTGTAGGTCTTGAAGTGCTGACTTCAATTCAGAGAAGAAAACCCTGAGCAAAGGGAAGACTTTGGAATATAGCAATAAGTAGCAGTGGCAGAATCCCAATCTCATTCAAATGAAGCCAGTGCTGTACTAGAGGGAGTTGAGATTTTTAAAAAAGGGGCTGAATTTTTTTTTTTTTTTTCACCAAGAGAATGACTAGATAATACAATAATTTACTTCTACCTGCAACTTCTAGCATTCTCTTAGACATGATGGGGGAAGGCATTTTTGCAGTTTTATAAATGTTTCTCAGAGGAAAGAGCATGATACAGCATAGATGTCTTTTATACATGTCAAGTAGATACATTACTAGATTATAGAATACATAGAACCTGGGCAAGGTTACTAATAGAATATGAATATTGAATGTCGTTTTGAGAATAACTATTTTCCCTTTAAGTAGAGGATTTTTTCTCCCCTTCAGAGCTGCGACAAAGTTCACTCAGGCCCCAAGAATCCTTGATTATGAGTTCAGATGAATCACCTGAAGAGCAAGAGGACTGGGAAAGACAGAGAAGAAAATCGGTCCAAGTTACCCACTGCCTTTGATCTCAGTAGGAGCCAGTAAACCCATTAGGGCATCTCTCATTTTCTCTGAGCCCTGGTAAGTAGAGCCTGAGTCAGACTGTGAACCTCCAGTCTGAAACAAGCTCCTGACCTTCATGCTTAACCTCTGGTACTCTAGAATCCTTGAGTTCCGTCAATCAGCTTCTTTAACCTGGAGTGGAGTCAGAAAATGTCTGTAGTTTAATAATTAGTTTTTAAATACAGAAGAGAAAGGAAAATGCTTCCCCCCCACAACATCTCTAAAATGTGAAAATTGTGATATTTAAATTAGTTCAATTTGCCTAAGTATCAACTTTGACGTCATAGGGCATCAAATACACTTTCCTGCTGACTAGGTGTTAGTGCAAGTTAGCACAAGTTCATGTGCCCGACGAGGCCAAATGAACCGAATTGAAATGTTGGGGTTTGGAGCAGAGAAAGGTTTATTGCAGGGCCATGCAAGGAGATGGGTGGCTCATGCCCTAAAAAGCCCCAAGCTCCCGGAAGGGTTTTGGCAAAGCACTTTAAAAAGCCAGGTGAGGGAGGGGTGTCACAGGGTACGTGATCAGCTCTTGCACATTTCTCTGATTGGCTGATGGTGAGGGAACAGGGCGGTGTCACAGGGGTTAACATTATCAGTCCTTAGGCTCCAGGAGGCCTGGGGCGATGTGCTTAACTGTCATCAAGTAGTTAACATCTTCCATTTGGTGGCGGGTTTTCACATCTATAAAACAACTCAGGAAATGTGTATCAAATACTGTTATCTAGGTACTGCAGAGAGGAGCTAAAGCAGAGGATATGGGGAAAGGCCTGTCGGGGAGACCTCATAGGGTCCTGCTCCATTACAAAAGGAAGAAAATAAAAATCTTCTCACACCCACTTTTTTTGAGGCTCATTTTTAATTGTGACTTGCTCATATTTGGCCATATGTATTTTTATCAGTAAGAATTCTTACATAGAAAAGATAGAAGGATAGAGAATTCATATTTAGTCATTGTCTGCTTTGTTTCAATGTACTGAGGCCTTATATATTTATTCATCCTCCAAAACACCCTAAACATTCTCTGTATTTGACCATGAATTTGCAGAGAAAATGCTCCAAATCCCACCTTTCATCCTCGGTCTTGAAGCTTTCTCCAACTGCCCCTTCATACTTAATCTATCGGCTTTGCATGTAGGGTCATCTCTCTGCCTAGCCTCCCGTTCACAGATGACTTAGGTAGTTGCATGTGCTTCTCTCCAGTGATTCAGCACTTCCCTAGGCGGTTGTGTCACTTAACAGGTCTCTGTGCCACGATCAGATCCTGTAATCATGTGATGCCATTCTCCAAATTCTTGAAAGGTATAGTCCTGGGCCTGTGATGGTCTTATGGCTCAGTACATATTTCCTGTTCACCTTCTTCAAGCATATGGCAGGATGGCCCTTCTTCACTCCCTTTAGAGTTAGATATGACCATGCAGTGTACTTTGGCCAATTAAATGTGAGCAGAAGAGATGTGTGTCCTATGTTTCTAGGAGTTTTAAGAACCATTGCACAGTATACATTCCCCACTTTGTGCTCCAGTCATCAGTCTGGGAGCCCCATCACTCTGGATCCTTGAGTGACTATGAAGGCAGAGCTTGCTTGCAGACCTTCATTGGACAGCTAGTGTGTATGAAACATTAATGCCTGTTATTTTTAAGCCACTGAAATTTTATGTTATTTGTTATATTTGTTATAATATCAGAATTATATGGCCTATCTGCCTGATATAAGGCTCATATGAGTTAAATGATTTAGTGCTTTTTGTTTGGGATAACAGCGCACATAGTATCATTCTCTAGTACTTGGTTATCTGTACAGATATATGTTCTAGAATGAGAGTTTAGATTCTATCAATTTCTATTTATTTTCCTTTTTTCAAATTCTCACATCATTAAAAAAGAGAAAAAACCCTCAAAGTGGAACTCTGCCCCCCGAGTGGAACAAAATTCCTAAAAAGGTAATTTTAAATGTGTTCAGATAAATATCTTAAGTTTCTTCCAAGGAATTATCTGCAGAACTTCAGTGCCAAATGATTGTATCTCTAAGAAATATTTTGGCATTTACAAGGCCAACATAAATGTGGTATGGAATTTGCAGATCGTTCTCAGAGCATAAGACTAAAAGGAAGAGTTTTTTAAAGTTTTCAGCTGGAATATATCAGCATGTCCTTTTAAATAACAGAAGGGAAAAAGGCTGACGGCTTATGACTTTGGTATTTTATATAAAAGAATAATGTTTTTTATCCCCAGATCACTGATTTTTATCTGTCTTAAGTCAATTTGCTAAGGTTTTTGATGGCTTTTATGAAAAGTAGGTGGTCTGACCTTACTATCAAATAAGCAGATGTGCAGATCAAAAAAGCAAGGTTTAAAAGACTGAGCCTATTGTGGCTAAATAAAAGGAATGAAAGGCTAAAGGAAGGTGACCTATAAATCATATTACTAGTCAGTTAATGAAAAGTACATGGTAAATGGCCTGAAGCACTTACTTAAAGCACTTTTTAAAAATCATTTTTACCACATATATCTCAAATTTTTCAAAACTAGTATTTACCTATAAATCTGTGTAAGTCAGTGATGATCAACCATCAGCTTGTTAACTATTGTCAAATGTGTGAGTGTCTATGTGTTTATTTTTATATTTTGGTGAACTGGTAGAGAGATTGGTAAAATGTTCAAATATACTGACTCAGTCTCTGGGACCTTCTTATTCAATGGATCTCTGGTGAACACCAGAAATTTTATTTTAAATGGTATTGTGCTATAAAAGGTATTGATTTTAACCTAATTAAGAATGCAGGGTGAATGGGGCATCTTGCACATAGCAGGTGTTCTGTTCATGTTTGTAAAAGTGGGCAGGTAAGTGTTTGTGCATTTGGATGCAGATCTATCTTCTTGATGTTTTAGTTTCTTTTGTATTGTTTCTAGTCAATTCACTGAGAACAACATTTGAAGGCATATTATTCATGAATAGATGTAAAAGGCACCCTTCTTTAGTGAAAAACCTGTACATTCTGAGACCTTTGACATACCTCTTGACTCCTCTAGGCCTTGTTTTTTGCATTTTTAAAACTGAAGTAGAGTTGACTTACCATACTGTGTTAGTTTCAGGTGTACAGCAAAGTAATTTGGTTATTCATATACATATGTATATATCTATATTCTTTTTTTGATTCTTTTCCATTATAGTTTGTTATGAGATATTGAATATAGTTTCCTGTGCTGTACAGTAAATCCCTGTTTATTTTTTTGCATTTTTAAGATATGGTTTTAAGATATCTATCTTAGACAATTTTCATTCTAGAAGTGGGAAAGAACCATCTTCCTTAGCCCATAGATTTAACTGTCCTACTCCCTTCTCAAATCTAAATGTTTTCTCCTGATGGTGTAACTTCCTTCAAAAACCATCAGCTCTCTTGTTCTATTTTGTGAGACTTCATCCTCTTTCTCTGAACTTTACATTTTTATAATTTCAGTTTGATAAACAATAATATTAAGTGTATTTTATGGTCAGGGTACCACAGATAATTATTTAAATGTAATTACTTTGCCATCACATAAACAGAGATAGTATTACAGCATTTAAATGCTAGAAGTCCAAAGTGTATGTAAATATAATCTAATGAGCCTAATAAATAAAATAGTGGAGCTTTCAAATGGAAAAAGAAATGCTGTAAATACAATAACATTTACAAACATCTAGCTCTGAAACCACATTTAAAAAAGGATTAGATGTTTATAAATAATATTTATGTTGTAAATATTACCACTAATTTTTTTTAAATGCCAGCTCATCACAATTTGAGTCAGGAGGATGACAAACTATTTGAGGGAGGAATGCTCCTGTAAAATTCCCAGAAGAACATCTAAATGCCCAAGTATACAAAAAATTGAATGTTAAAAAAAAAAATCTGGGATGCTTTTTTCAAACCCATGACTATACACTGATCATTTCTTCATCTGTTTTTCTTTATAGCTGATTAAGACATTTTGATTTCCCACTACTTATTTTGAACCAGTTGAAAGTAGATATTGCTAGAAGCAAAAATGAAAGTGGGCATGGTAAAAGTGTCAATGCATCAGAGCAGTCAACGAGAAAGGAACCGTTCATATCTATCCTCCTCCAGTGTCCCAATGTAAATTCTGTGAAACTATACAAAGGAAAGATGTATTATACTCAAGCCTATATCACTGCTGAATTTTAGCTAAATCAAAGCCCCTGAAATTATAAGACAATGTATTCAGGTAAGAAAAAATAAACTTTGGTCTACTTGTCATTGAGACTCCCCTCCCCCTTTTGATTCCCAATGTGCCTTTAAGGATGTTAATCATCATTAATATCAGCATCAGCATCATTAACGTCATTATCATTATCATTGCCAAGTGCATTCATGAAACTTCAACCTGTTTGTTGCATATTTAAAGCAAGTAAAACAGATATGTGCCTTAACTTCTAAAAGACCACTTTTTGTAAATCCAGTTTTACTTAGATATATTCTATATATAACAACATTTAGTCATTTTTAGATGTATAGTTCTATGAATTTTGACAAATTTATGTAGTTCTGTAACAGAGCCCCCAATTTTCTCTGTTCCCCTTTGTAGTCAATCTTCACCTCTAACTCCTAGTACCTAGTACGTATTGATAGATATTTGTACCCATAGTTTTACATTTTCCAGAATGTCAGATAAATGGGATCATGCAATATGTAGCCTATTATGTCTGGTATGTTTCATTTAGCAAAACCTTTTTAACATTCGTCCATACTGTTTCATGTTTCAGTAGCTTATTCATTTTTATTACTGAGTAGTTTTCCATTGCATGGTTACACCATAGTTTGTTTATCCATGCAGCAGTTGATTGATATTTGGCTTGTTTTCAGGTGTGCACAATTATAAATAAAGCTGATATTAACTTTTGCATACAGGTTTTTGTGTTTAACTAAAAGCATTTAAATAATGACTTTAACTCAATGCCACATGAATATGCCATGAATTATAGTAAGGCCTTAAAATTTTTGATTGAAGAAATGATTAATAATTACTTCAATAACAATGTTTCATATAATTTATATAGAACAGCAATATATTAATACAGAGGTTGAACTCTTATTTATCACATATATATGAATTATAGTCATATTTATTCTATTCATTAACAATAGTCATCAGACGTAGAGGTATAGAGAAAATCTACAAAATAACCTGGTGTTGTTATTAGTAACATTATTAGCATTATTTACATTTCACTGGGAATGTTAAGACTCTCTCCTAATTTCTATTTCCTCCTATTTTTAACTTGGCTCTGTGTTTTCTATAGAAGACTCTAATTAAATAAGGGATATTATATTTGCATAGTGCCAGGAAATTAAAAGATTTTGTAGATATGATCAGCTCTGCAAACATTTCCTAAAAATAAGAAGCCTCAAGATTTCCATTCTCCTTACAAGTGGTGATGGGATCCACATTTCTCCAGTTAGCCTCTCCCTCTTCTACTGCTGCTCACCAAGGAAAGAAAAAGGACTTCTGTCCATGGGAATGCTATTCTACCAAGTAGGTTCTTTAAAAAGACAAAATTATGTAATAAAGTCATGATATGATCTGTTTTCCCAGACCTCACTACCTAAATTTTTGGGAGCTTAACTAGGCTGGGTTGCCCTACAGGTAGTTTTAAATAGGTACATAGTCAGATGGCATGGCGTTCGGGTTATAGAGAAACTTTCCCTCCTTCTACCAATTCACCCCATAATCTCAAGGTATATCCCCTTTAAGTCAACAAGATATTAATTATATCCAATGTTTTTATTAAAGATATGTTCTCTATATTTTAGAAACCCATACATTCTGAAATTTAAAGCAAGACTTTTAATAAAAATGTATAATAATATCGTAGAGTCTCTTAGGGATTCTGAATTTCTTTTGACTATGGCTAATGAGATATTATACATTTTTCATTTGAATTATGCTGGTAACTGTGGAAATAGCTTAACATATGTTATATATGAACATAATCTTATTATACATGCTGCATGACAGTGTGCTCATGTCAACTTGTGTTCTGTGTTTAGTATTTCTTTGATAGTTTTTTTCATTATATTTAAGATTTATGTTACAAATGTAATTTTGCTTTCTCAGTTGGCACCCTCTAGAGTATACCTTTGTCTTCTACACAGTTCTTAAGGCCATTCAATGTAGCAGATTTTCGTCTGATCATTATCCAACATTAATAAGTTGGAATGAACATAAATGGTCTCTATAGAGCTAAGGATAGTTCTCTTCCTGACCCAGGGTTATTAACTAGACTTCCAAGGTGTATGAGGATGTGCACATTAACTAAGACAGCCTGCAATTCATGTTGTCTTGGGCTAACCTTAGGTTTACTGGTTTTCTAATTTCTTTCTATCCCAACATCAAAGGCTTGATAGGAAGTCTATAACTAACTGCCAGAGGAGGCGTCAGTCTAAAATTTTGATCAACAGCCAGCTGCTGTCCCCCCTTCCCTATTTCAGAGAAATATCAAAATGGTATAGAAAACACTTTTTCAAAAAAATATTCATATTAAGGGGAGGGTATTGTCTTCATCAAAAGCAATTGTATTTCTCTTTCTGACTTACTTCACTCTGTATGACAGACTCTAAGTCCATCCACCTCACTACAAATAACTCAATTTCGTTTCTTTTTATGACTGAGTAATATTCCATTATATATATGTGCCACATCTTCTTTATCCATTCAACTGTCGATGGACACTCAGGTTGCTTCCATGTCCTGGCTATTGTAAATAATGTTGCAATGAACATTGTGGTACGTGTCTCTTTTTGATTTATGGTTTTCTCAGGGTATATGCCCAGTAGTGGGATTGCTGGGTCATATGGTAGTTCTATTTTTAGTTTTTTAAGGAACCTCCATACTGTTCTCCATAGTGGCTGTATCAATTTACATTCCCACCAACAGTGCAAGAGGGTTCCCGTTTCACCACACCCTTTCCAGCACTTATTGTTTCTAGATTTGTTGATAATAGCCATTCTGACTGGTGTGAGGTGATATCTCATTGTAGCTTTGATTTGCATTTCTCTAATAATTAGTGACGTTGAGCATCTTTTCATGTGCCTCTTTGTTATCTGTATGTCTTCTTTGGTGAAATGTCTATTTAGGTCTTCTGCCCATTTTTTAATTGGATTGTTTGTTTTTATGATATTGAGCTCCATGAGTTGTTTGTATATTTTGGGAGATTAATCCTTTGTCTGTTGTTTCATTTGCAAATATTTTCTCCCATTCTGAGAATTGTCTTTTCATCTTGTTTATGGTTTCCTTTGTTGTGCAAAAGCTTTAAAGTTTAATTAGGTCCCATTTCTTTATTTTTGTTTTTATTTTCGTTACTCTAGGAGGTGGGTCAAAAAAGATCTTGGTATGCTAACGCATATATATGGAAACTAAAAAATAAAAATAAAAAAAAATGGTACCGATGAACCTAGTGGCAGGGCAGGAATAAAGATGTAGACATAAAGAATAGATTTGAGGACACGGTGGGGAGGGGGAAGCTGGGGCGAAATGAGAGTAGCATCGACATATATACACTACCAAATGTGAAATAGTTAGCTAATGGGAAGCAGCCACATAGCACAGGGAGATCAGCTCGGTTCTTTGCGACCACCTAGAGGGGTGGGATAGGGAAGGTGAGAGGGAAGCTCAAGAGGGAGGGGATATGGGGATGTATGTGTGCATGCGGCTGATTCACTTTGTTGTGCGACAGAGGCTAACACAGTATTGTGAAGTAGTTATACTCTAATAAAGATCTATTAAAAAAGAAAAAAGCAATTGTAAAAGCTTGTCATTCTTTGGAAATGATAGCTCAAGATCGCTCTTGAGACCCATTTGTATCAGCTATCTTACCAATTTCAGTTCACAGAAGTCTTTTAAATAGTCTGCAATTAAAAGGTAGAGAATGAAAGTTCTGTAACACCTGTTTCCTTCTAACACACCCGTTGGCCTTTGTCTATAAGCCCATATATATTTTAATGCAGTAAATGATACTTCATGTTTTATCCTCAGTAAACTGGAGAGGCCATTGTCATTGCCCACTTAAAGTCGTTATTTACAGCCCTTGATAGATATTGAAGTTGTAATATGAGAGAGTATTTATAGAAATAGTGCGTCCAACAATAATGGTTACTGCAAGCAAGCACAAAGAATGCATGAGTTCTTGTTAAAGTGTTTACTAAATTTTGAAATCAAGGTTTTCAGCGCTGTCTTACAGGCAGTTTGAGAATGAACATATTTGGTTTATGCCTCAAAGCATCTTAAGATAAACAATTTTTCTGTGATTTCTCCAGAGCTCTTGGTTTCCAGGCATAGTTTTGGGTGGGCTTGGAAGCTATGGAAATTTCTCTGTTAAAACAATAACTATTGTTCTTACCGGCAGACACTTTGAATTCTCCTCTTGTTAAGTGACAAGAAATTGATGGTTTTCTGCTCTCTCTGGGAATCAAAGATTCTGCAAAACTTGACAAATAAAAGTTCTGAGTAGGAGGAGGACACTATGCACTCTGGATGTTACCAATAAGGACAGCGTTGTTGATTTTTTACATAACAATGAAAGATTTATCACAACTTATTGTAATTACTTGCTTGGTTTCTCTCTGCCAAAACAGTCTTCCTGTTTCCATTCTATTTATCTGCTCCAAGATCTGGTAGTGTATGGTACATTGTATGTTTTGAACAAATGAGTGAATCAAAGTATAAAACATCAATTCCACTTAGAAGTGTACTCAACTTTTTCTGCATTCCTGTAATAAGGGTGAGAAACTGAGCTCTTTTTCTACACACTTGTTTTTGTCTTTTTTAAAGAATACAATATTGTTAACTATAATCACAATTCTGTGAATTAGCATTCGAAAATTTGTCTTCTAACTGCAAGTTTGCACCCTTTGACCAACATCTCCCCAGTTCCTGCAAGCTTGTTTTTCACTTCACATCTATGCAATCTATGTGAACTTAATCATCTTCCACTTACCAGACTGTCAAAACCAGAACTTGAGTTATCATGATCTCCTCCCCACTCCATGTCCAATTTATAATCATCACCAGGTCTTATCCATTTTATCTCTTTATATTTTTTTTCACCTAACCCAACACTCCCATTATCTCCATTATCCCTTAGAAGTTGAACTCTGGCTATAGTCTCCTAATTTGTCTCTCTATCACAATCATTCTCTGCCTTCAGTACAGCCTCACTTGCAATCTGGCATAAACATTTATTTTGTTATAATTTCTCTTCTTCTTTCAAGTTTTAGTTCATTCTTATATCTCTAAGAGGTCTCCTTTACTCCTGACCCATGCTCTGGAATCAATTTATATATTCTTCCCCTGCAATCCCATACCCTCCTTATGAATATATTTACTATGACACATATTACTGTTTTACTCTTCTGTCTCTTCCATTGAAATGTAAATTCTTTAACATCAATAATAATAATATATTTGATGCCATATACAAGCCATTCAATGAATTAAATGAATTAAAATGGAATTAATAAGTGCTTTATGAGAACTGTTGCAGTAATAACTTAGATTTGCTTTAAAAAAAAACAGTCATTAAGTCCCAAACTTGGATGAGAATTTAATATTTTTGTACAATAACCTAATGTCACATGACAAGTAATGAGAGCTGACTGTTTCAAATCAGTCATCTGTTGAGGGAAAAATAGACTGGACTCTAGACCCAGCAAGGGTTAGCAAGCAATTACTGTAGAAGTTTATATAGTCATAGTTTTTAGGCTTTGAAGATCATAAAATCTCTGTCACAATTACTCAACTCTGTTACTGTGGCAGGAAAAAAAGCCATAGACGATATGTATTGATAAATTAATGGGCATGACTCTGTTCCAATAAAACTTTATTCACAAATACAAGGAGCTGATTAGATTTAGTCCATAGGGCCTGTAGTTTGCACACCCCTCCTCCAGACCTCAGGAAAAGACTACTCATTAATATTGTATAGCAATATATTTAAGTGTATATACTGATCTTTTATCCTGCAAGTTCATTGCATGTTTATCAGTCTAATAGTTTTGTGTGTTTGTGTGTGTGTGTGGATTCCTTAGGATTTTCTATATAAAGGGTTATATCATGTACATATGGAGATAGTTTCATTTTTTTCCAATTCTCATGAGTTTTATTTCTTTTTAATACCTAATCATCCTGTCTAGAAACTGTAGTACAAAGACATCTTTGTCTTGTTCCTTACATGAGGGAGAAAGTATTCAGTCTTCCATCACTGAATGTGATGATGGCTGTTGGTTTTTATGTGGAAGCTCTTTATTAGGTTGTGAAAGCTCCCATCTATTTCCAGTTTGGTGCATATTTTTATCATAAAAGGGTATTGAATTTTGTCAAATGCCTTTTTTATATCTATTTAGATGATCACGTTTTTGTCTTTTATTCTATTGATATAGTATAATGCATTAATTGACATTTCAATCTTCCCTTCTAGGGATAATTCCCACTTATTATTATTCCTTTTACATGTTATTGGATTTGATTGGTCACAACATATTATTCCTTTTACATGTTATTGGATTTGATTTTCTAGTATTTAGTTGGGAATTTTCACATCTATATTCATAAGAGATATTTATACATAATTTTCTTTTCTTGTGATATCTTTGTTTTGGCAGCGGAGAATACATACTTCCTATAATTATTTGGGAAATGTCCTCCCTATCTCTACTTTCTGGAAGAATATGTAAAAGATGATGGTGATGATGACAATGATTTTATTCCAATAATGTTGGTAGTGATATCATCTCATGTTTATGATTTGAGAAATTTGAGTCCTCTCTTTTGTGCTTAGTGGGTCTAGCTAAAGTTTTGCCAATTTTGTTCATTTTTCCAATGAATCAAATTTTGGTTTTATTTAATTTTTCAATTGCTTTCTATTCTCTTCGTTAGATATGTGTTCTCTAATATTTGTTATTCTCTTTCTTCTACTTGGTTTAATTTACTCTTTTATCTAGTTCTTAATGGAGAAGTTTAGGATATTGATATAAGATCTTCTTTTTTAACATAGGCATGTAAAGCTATCAATTTCATTCTGAACACTACTTTCACTGCATTCATGAGTTTTGGTATGTTTTGGTTTTGTTTTTATTAATCTCAAATAATTTTCTAACTGTCATTTTGATTTCTTCTTTTACTTCTTGGTTCTTTATAAGTATGTTGTATAATTTCCATATACGTTTGGATTTCCTAAATCTCCTTCCTTTATTGATATCTAAATAAATTATACTATCTTCAGAGAACATGCTTGGTATAATTTTAATCCTTCCAATTTTATTGAGTCTTTTTTGTCTTAATATAATCTATATGATTATAACATTGTTCATGTCTCCCCCTTCCTTGTTAATCTGCTGTTTTGTTGTTTTTATTATTGAAAGTGCGGTATTACAATTATTAATGTTTAATTTTTTATTTATCTCCTCAATTCTGACACTTTGTTTCTCATATTATGGGACTATGTTGTTTGACGAATGTATATTTTTCACTGTTGTGTCTTCATTATAGATTTACCCTTTAATCCTTATTAAAGCCACTGATTGTCTTTGTCTAAGTAACAAATTTTTTCTCAAAGTCTATTTTGTCTGATATCTGTGGATCAACTACAGCTCATTTTTCTTGCTGTTTACATGATACATCTTTCATATTTAACTTATTTGTGTCTTTGAATCTAAAGCATGTGTTTCATCATAGCATATATAGTAGCATTATGGTTTTATGTATGTTTATTTGTTGCTTTATCCAATCTCTTCCTTTGGATTATAGTGTAATACAGACCTTGGTACTGAGAGTAATTCTAGAGGAACAGAATCATAAGGATGTTTTTTGAATTGGTTCTGGGGTTTCTGGAATTGGTTCTCTAATATAATTATATTTAAAGAAACTAATCAGTCTATTTCCAATGGTAAAAGAGGGCATTGATATATCGTGGACAATGTGGCACAAGTATGAAAATCTCACCATTGGATACTCCTAATCAAATACTTATAAAAGGTAAGTTTCTGGGTAACCCTGTATTTGATAACTTAGAATATTTTTGTCAAATTAGCTAGTAAAATGAGGTTGACTGGCTGATCCTAGTGGTGCCAGAAAAAGTAAGTGAAAAAAAAAAAAAGGATGAACTCAGGGCTTCAAATTACCAGCTCTAGCTCCACAAAAATGACCTGAAAATTTCTATGTCTAACCTGAAAGAAACCTTCATTTCTCATAGCCATGGAGCTGAGATTTCTGAAAAACAAACTCAGGCGGTTATTCCATGAATGTCTGAATTACAATGCAAGTTGAATTCTCATCTTACAGCATGTATGCTATTAAATGAGGTAATTGATTTGTAAGAAATGAGATATTGAAAATTGGAATGGGGTCATATGGGCAGATTCTGATTAGCAGGAAATATTGAACTCCTAATTTCTATTCAATCTTTTTTTGCTGGTAGAAGCTGCCCGTTTACCCCTGTTTGAGGAGACCCAAAACATCATTGTAGTCTATCAATCAGAGTTGGGGCTTATGAACTATAAGTTCAAGTCCAACTCACAGTAGGTCCAAGTGACTACCCAAAGCCATCCTGTTGTTATATTCCCAGTTCCAGAATGCATTAATTGAAATAAGCACACTCAGCAACTGGCAAAATGCAAACACTTGTTCCTTGACTTGTGGATTGAGGGTCATTATGGTGGGAAAGGGAAAGTGGAAGCCACTAGAACTGTCTCTAACTAGGAAAATAAAAAATCAAATAAAATATCACATTCCTGGAAGGATTGCAGAGATTATTGTCACCATCAAGGATCCAGGGGTGGTGATTGCCACCACATCCCCATTCAACTCACCTATTTGACCTGTGCTGAAAGCAGATAGATCTTGAAGAAAGATGATAGATTAGCATAAACTTAACCAGATGGTGACTCTAGTTGCAGCTCCTGTTCCTGATGTAATTTTACTGCTTGAACAAATTAACACATCTCCTGCTACCTCATGGGTAGCTAGTGATCTAGAAATTGATTTTTTCTTGATAATCTATTAGTAAAGGCTATCATAAGCAGTGTGCTTTCAGCTGGCAAGGACAGAAATTTACCTTAATGGTCCTACCTCAGGGCTATATCAATGCTGCAACCCTATGTCATAATTTTGCAGGGATCTTGACTGCCTTTTCCTTTCATAAGATATTGCACTGGTGCATTACATTGATAACATTATGCTGATTGGACCTAGTGAGCAACAAGTAGCAACTACTCTAATTTATTGGTAAGACATTTGTGTCATGGGGTCCAGTGGTGTGAAACAAGTTGAGATATTTAAGGATATTAAAAGACATTAGAGGATACATGGTTGCACCTGGCCCCTCCTGCAACCAAAAGAGAAGCACAAAGCCTAGTTAGCCAATTTGCATTTTAGAGGTAGAATATTCCTTACTTGAGTATGTTACTCCGGCCCACTTACCTAGTGAACTGAAAAGATGCCGGTTTTGAGTCAGGTCAGCAGGAAAATTCTCTGAAACAGATCTAGGCCGCCATGCCAGGTGCTCTGTCACTTGGTCTATAACGATCCAGTAGATCCAATGATGTTTGAAGTGTTGGCGTCAGATGCAGATTGTTTGTGGCCTTTGGCAGTCCCCTATAGATAAATTACAACACAAACTCTTAAGAATTTTGAGCCAAGCCCTGGCATCCTCTGTGAATAACTAGTCTCTTTAAGAAACACCTTTTGCCTTGCTATTGGGCCTTAGTAGAGACTGCATCTTCAACCATGGGCCACCAAATTACCATGCAATCTGGGACACCTATTATGAACTGGGTGTCGTATGACCCATCAAATCATACATTGGGTGTGTTGAGAAGCAATACTTGATCAAATGGAAGTGGTATATGCAAGATCAAACTCAAGCAGGCCCTGAAGGCACAAATAAGCTACATACAGAAGTGGCCCAAATGTCCATGGTCCTCACTACTGCTACATTATTTTCTCTATTCCAGCGTGTACCTATGGGAGTTCCCTATGATCAGGTTACTAAGGAAGAGAATCTTTTGGCCTGGATTACAGATCTTGCAGATGGTTCTTTAAGACACATAAGCACCACCCATAAATGGACAACTGTAGCACTATAGTCCCTTTCTGGAACATCCCTGAAGGACAGTGGTGGAGGGAATTCCTCCCAGTTGGTAGAGTCTTGAGCAATGTAACTAGTTGTTCATTTTGCTTGAAAGAAGTGGCCAGATGCATGAGTGTATATTGATTTACAGGCTATGATCTATGATTTTGCTCAATGGTCAGGGACTTGGAAGGAATATGATTAGAAAATTGGTGATATGGAAGTCTGGGGAAGATGTATGTAGATAGACCTCTCTGAATGGGCAAAAAATATGAAGATGTTTGTGTCCCATGTGAATATTCAGAAAAGTGTTACCTCAGCAGAAACATATTTTAATAATCAAGTGGAGAGGATGTCCTATTTTGTGCAAACCAGTTAGCCTTTTCCCCTAGACATTTCTGTCATTGTCCCAATAGGCTCAGAAAAAAGTGCCCATGGTGACATAAATGGAGGTGATACATGAGCTTAGCAACATGAACCAGTGAACCACTCACTAATGCTGACCTGGCTACAGCCCCTAGGATTGCCCAATCTGCCCATAGAGACCTCCACTGAGTCTCCAATATGGCACCATTTCCTTGTCACCCAGTCAGCTATCTCATAACAGGTTAATTACATTGGACTGCTTCTATAATGAAATGTCAGCACTTCATCCTTACTGGATTAGAAACTTTATGTGGGGGTAATGCTTTTTTAGTTGTACACAGGATAGTTGTGGCATGTTAAATGAAAATATTGTCTTTATTTGGAGATTATTTATGATTTAAGGAGATGTGTATGGGTGCCAAGTTAACAAGAGTAAGACTGTGATGGTTAACTTTATGTATCAACTTGGCTAGGCCATAGTACTCAGGTATTTAGTCAAGCACCAATCTAGGTGCTGTGAAGTTATTTTGTAGATACAGTTAACATCTACAATCAGTTGATTTAAATAATGGAGATTACCCTCAATAATATAGATGAGGCTCATTCAATATGTTGAAGCCCTTAAGTGCAAAAACAGAAGTTTCCTGAAGAAGAAGAAATTCTGGACCTTAAGACTGCAGCATCAGCTCTTGCCTGAGTTTCCTGCCTGCTAGCTGCTCTACAAATTTTGGACTTGCCAACGCCTACAATCTTGGGAGCCAGTTCCTTAAAATATATGTCTTAATTACTATTGATTCTGTTTCTCTGGAGGACCTTGAATGACACAAAGTATTTACTCCATTACTTTTTAATGTAATTACTGATCCAGTAGAATTTATGTCTGCCATTATGCTATTCATTTTTTTCTTTATTTTTGTTCCTTTACTTGGCCTTTGTTGTCTTACTTTAAATTAAAAAGAGGTTTTCTAGCATACTATTTTAATTATTTTTGTTTTTTACTATATATTTGATACATTTTCTTAATTGTTTCCCTGGGGATTACAATTAACATTTAATACAATTAATATCAAATTAATTTTAATAATATACAAAAATTCCAATATAGCTCTGCTCTCTCCTCCTTTTTTGTACTATTATTGCCATATAAATTACTTTCCTTATGCATCATAATTCCATTAACACAGCTTTACAATTATTGTATTCTGCAGTTATCTTTTAAATGAGGAGAAAAAGAGTTGCAAACAAAAATGCATTTTTTATTGAAAAGAGAGATTTTAAATAATATAACATTTTCCCTCCTTGGGACTTTTGTTGTTCCATACAAATTTTAGAATTTTTTTTTCTATTTCTGTGAAAAGTGCTCTTGGGATTTTGATAGGGATCACATTGAATCTGCAAGTTGCTTTGCGTAGCATGGATGTTTTAAAAATATTAATTCTTCCAAGCAATCATGAGAAAGAATAACAAACTGAGTACATCACATTTCCTGATTTCAAACTATATTACAAAACTTTAGTAATCAAAACAATATGGTATTGGCATAAAAAAAAAGACAAAAAGATGAATGAGACAGAAGAGAGACCTCAGAAATTAATCCATGCATATATAGTCAATTAATTTATGACAAAGGAGCCAAAAATATACAATGGGTAAAGAATGTTCTCTTCAATAAATGGTGCTGGGAAAACTGGACAGACACATACAAAAGAATGAAACTGGACCCCTATCTTACCCCATACACAAATGTCAAGTCAAAATGGATCAAAGACTTCAAGGTAAAACCTGAAACCATAAAAGTCCTAGAAGAAAACATAAGGATAAGCTCCTTGACATCAGTCTTAACAATGAATAATTTTTCAGATTTAACACCAAAGGCACAAGCAACAAAAACAAAAATAAAGAAGTGGAACTACATTAAACTAAAATGCTTCTTCACAATAAAGGAAGCTATCAACAAAATGAAAAGGCAGCCTATGGGATGAGAGAAAATATTCACAAACCACATCTCCAATAAGGAGTTAATATCTAATATATATAAAGAACTCATACAACTCAGTAGCAAAAATTCCAAATAACCTAGTTTAAAAATGGGCAGAGGAACAGAATAGGCATTTTTCCAGACAAGATATACAAATGACAAGCAGGTAAATGAAAAGTGTTTGATATCACTAATTATCAGGGAAATGTGAGTCAAAACCATGAGAACCTCACACCTGTCAGAATGACTATCATTAAAAAGAAAAGAGATAACAAGTGTTGGCAAGGATGTGAAGAAAGGGAAACACAACAAGCACTGTTGGTGGGAATTTAAATTGATGCAGCCACTATGGAAAACAGTATGAAGGTTCCTTAAAAAAATAAAAATAGAACTATTATATAATCCATCAATCCCACTTCTGGGTCTATATCCAAAGGCAACTAGAATAGGGCTTGGAAGTCATATCTGCAGTCAAATGTTTATTGCAGCATTATTCACAATAGCCAAAGTATGGGAAGAAACTAAGTGCCTATCAATGGATGAATGGCTGAAGATGTGGTATAATGCAATGGAATATTATTCAGCCATGCCTATGCAAACATTAAAATTGGAGATATACATGCATACAAAAAGTATACAAACTACATTACCTTGTATAAGATTATGTTTACTTAAAGATAGTAGAATCAGAGTAATATAACTATCATCGTTGAGAATCCTTTGTCCAGCATCATTGGTAGGTTGCCAACTATTAATATCTCAATGGGGCATATTCTGAAGATACAACTGTGGCAGTTGATTTGGAATAAAAGACTTGGCTTTGCTTCTTGGCTTTGACATTTAGAAAACATGGGATTTTTAAGAAACCAATTACACTGTTACTTCTTCAAGTCCCCTACATATGAAATTGAAATAAACTACAATCCTTTTTCCCCTTTGATTATTAAAGGAAATATTGATATAAAAGTGTTAGATAGCTGATATTATTATGCACCTGTACCATCAGGCTGGTTTTATTCTCATTCTTATAAACATTGATTGAATTTAGTTCCTATTATCATTTACTGTAACAAACCACTCCAAAACTTAATCACACAAAACAATGATTTTATTATGCTCTTCGATTCTGTGGGTCAGGAATTCAGGAAGATCACACCAGAGATGGCTTATATCTACTCCATGATATCTGCATCCTTAGCTGGGATGACTTCCATGGCTGAGGATAACTTGGTGACTGAGGGGGAGGGCTGAAATTATATGGAAGTATCTTCACTCACATGGCTGGAGATTGATGTTGACTGTCACCTGGAACTTCAGCAGAAGCTTTCGACTGGAGTGCTTTCACGTGGTCTCTTCACGTGGTTTGGCTTCTTGTAGTATGATGGCTATGTTCATAGAGAGAGCTTCCTAAGAGGAGGCCCAGAGAACAGTCATTTCAAGAGGGACAAGTGGAAACTTCGTGGCCTTTTGTGACCTTCAAAGTCATATGACATCACTATTCTATTGGTTAACAGTCATAAATCACCTGATTTAAAGAGACAGACCATAGACCCCAGCTCTTGATGTGAGGACTGTCAAAGAATTTGAAGGCCATGTTTTAGAATCACCAGAGTCATACTATTAGAATTTATAGATTTATTTTACTTCTTCTCATTTCTTCTGTATCCCAGGAATACAATATTTATCTAAATAGGAAATTTATATTCTTACTTCCTCTCATCCAAGTAAATGGAAAATATTCCATCCAACTAGCTATACATCATTCTTTTAATGGCATGATAATAGCTTGAAATCCAACCTTTTTCAAAATATGAAAAAAATAGATGACTTCCCCATCTTTTTTGATTGTAAATCTTATTTAAAAAATTTGTAAACTCTTTATTCCTATGTAGTAACCAAGTGGAGTTCAGAATTATCAAGCACATAAAATCCCTTTGACATAAAATATCCATATAATTGGGAATGAGTTAATCAATAATGTAGCCTTGAATTACTCAGATATTAGTTTTGATTTACTGATCAACTTTGCCCATATTATATGTACATGCAATTATTTTTAGAAATGCAATTATTTTAGAAATGCATGTAGGTAATATAGACACTTCCTTTGATGTTTATGTTCTATAGCTGAAGGGCCACAATAAGTAAGTGTGTCTCTGAAAAGTTATGTAATTAATGTTTTATAAGAAAAAATATTAATTTTATTAATAAGCTAATTGTTTTAAGAAATTCTAAGTCAAATTGCAAACTCTGTGGCAATGTGAATTAATTATTAAGACATATGTTTTCAAAATTTGAATGTTAGTGTTTTCATTTTGCTTAATGAAAGGTAGACCAGAATTTATTTAACATCAAGGCACTAGTCATAAACTATATAAGCATATTGTTTTAGATGTTTATGTGCATTAATATCTCCTATTTTGAGGATTAATTGCCAAAAGAGAGGTGATTTGCTTTCTATAATGCTATGAGTAGGAAGGTAATTATTACACTTTGATCATGATGGATAATGGTTATAATTATTTAATTATGATTCTCATTTCACTATTTTTTGTAATATTAATACTATAAAATGTAAGTGACCTATACCAATTAAGGTTGTGACTCAACAAATAAAGAATTAAAGTTTATAATCCAAGATCATGTAAACATACAAACCTAAAACATATTTTTTTAATTGTGTAGAAATGTTAATTATTGAATGAACATATTCCATAGCAGAAGTTCTTTGAAAAGGTCTCTGCAGTTTGTAGATGAATCTGGTATCTGACACTGGAGATTAAATAGGAATGGGTTGTGGGTTGTTTTTCTCCCTGGTAAAACAAAGGAAACCGTTAAATGAATATTGAGGATGAATAAAGTGAATCAGGATTTGTGCAGAAGGAAATGAGGGCGAAGATTCCATTTGGAAAATATTTTGAGTGTTTGAAAGAAGGAGATTATGTGTGAGAGGAAAGCTTGGGAAATAAACTGAGGGCCTCTTTCAAGACTGAGCTCATCTGTCATTTGGCACCTTAGAATCTACCAAATGCTTCTTCTAGGTGCTAACTTAGCACCGAGTGCATGCATCTTTCCAAAGTTGGATCAGTATTTGGGGGAATTGGGTGGTTTAGTTTGGATACTTCAGGAGCAGGTCATGATAGTAGGATACTGGTCCTAGTGATTTATTTGGTATATGAAGGAGATTTGGGTAGCAGAGTAATGAAGTGAGGTAAGCAAGGGAAAGAAGCCAATAATACATGGTGCATTGTAAAGGCAACTAGCACTGTATGACTGGAGCTTAATCCTGTGGGGAAATCATTAGAGAACTTACCCATCAGAGTTATAGCACAAGCAGGGCCATCAATACAGGATAATTATACCCTCACTCCTCTCAGTTATTGGTTGTAGGCTTTTCACAGGTATAAGTTTTTCTGATTTCTGGCCTACTTCGGAGAAAACCCTCAAGCACAGAAATGAGAATTACCATCAGAAGGGACTCGGTTGGGAGAGATAAAGTGGGAGATTGGGATTGACATATACACACAGCTATATATAAAATAGATAACTAATAAGGACCTACTGTATAGCACAGGGAGCTCTACTCAATACTCTGTAATAACCTATGTGGGGAAATAATCTAAAAAAAGAGTGAATATATGTATATGTATAACTGATTCACTTGGCTGTACACCTGAAACTAACACAACATTGTAAATAAACTACACTCAAATAAAAATTAATTTTTAAAAAATTTTAAAAAGAAAAAAAAAGAAGAGAATATGCTGGAACAAACTGAAGTAAGAAGGCCTAGTGATATGGTCTGGGTACAGAAAAAAACTGATGCACACTTACAGGGTAAATTTCTGCACTCATTGAAGTGGAGATTAATGTATGCATTTACTCATTTTAGTCATACATTCAAAAAATTTTTTGACAAGAGGCTAATATATGCCAATACAATTCTTTGGTTCGGCAACCAAGATGTGAACAAAAAGAAAATAAGTAAAATTCTGGCTTTTCTGAAGTGGGTATAAACATGCTGTATCTTCATTGCCTAGAATATACCTGACACTGAGTAAGCCATGTAAGTATGGAACGATTGAAAAAATGAGAAAGCAAATAATAAACCCATAAACAAAAAATTAACCCATAAACACAAAATATATGCTATCTGATTATAATAAAAGATGTGAAGCAAAAACAAACATGTGATATAGAAATGGTAACTAAATGGGTAGGCAACTTTGAATCCTGGGTCAGAAAAGGCCATTTTGAATTATGACATTTGAATATAAATCTTGTTAAAATCTGGCCCAGGTTAACGCAGTTATAAATATTTAGTTATTTTTGGCAAATACTGGTACTGTCAAAATATAGCTATAGACAAAGAGCTATTCCTTTTTAAATGTTCTACCCCATTAAAATAAAAGCTAGTCTTTGACTGTATCCCATTGCACGCATTTTAATATCTCCAACATAAAGCATTGATAGGAGGTAGCTTAATTTATTTCTCCCCTCAGTAAGGGAGAACACTACTTCAACATAACTTTGGTAGTATCTCTAATGCAGAATGGCAAATTTGGATTTTATTGAGAATTTGAAGTTTAGTTTAAGGTGGGTGTTTCAATGTAAGAACTCGGTTAGGATTTGGTATTTATTATGATATGTTGGTTTAGTATTCGTGGAAATAGCAAAACAAGGATTTGGGGTTTAGGGATTCAGTGAATCTTAAGACATAAACTATCTGTTGATGCTTTCTCCTGAAGAGTTGATGGTTCTTTGAGAATCTCCTGTAATGAACAGTAAAATTACTTGCCTGAACAAGAGCTTCTAGTAATAGTAAACTTTTGGCACTGACATTGGAATAGTACCTCACTTTTTGTAGATAGTAAGATGTGTGGAGGTTCCCACTGCAATCATTTATCAAGCCAAATACACTAGTAAACAGGAAGAGCAACAACAACAAATTCCTACAGTGGCTCTGTTTGATCTACAGTGCCTCAGTTCTCTGTCTTTTTAGCTGCTCTAGTAGCATCTTGAATGAAAAAAACATGAAAACAGACACAATTTTCAAACCTTTGTGAAGATTCAGTTATAGCTGAATCCTTTATAGCTAATCATCAGACACAAATTTTTCTTTTTTTTTTTTTTTAAATTTATTTATTATTTATTTATTTATGTCTGTGTTGGTCTTCGTTTCTGTGCGAGGGCTTTCTCCAGTTGCGGCAAGTGGGGGCCACTCTTCATCGCAGTGCGCGGGCCTCTCATTATCGCGGCCTCTCTTGTTGCGGAGCACAGGCTCCAGATGCGCAGGCTCAGCAATTGTGGCTCACGGGCCTAGTTGCTCTGCGGTATGTGGGATCTTCCCAGACCAGGGCTCGAACCCGTGTCCCCTGCATTGGCAGGCAGATTCTCAACCACTGCGCCACCAGGGAAGCCCCACAAATTTTTCTTAAATTGTGGTTGAACATGGCCATTTTAGAATCAAGTGTCAAGTGTCTTTCTGAAAGGTATAGTGTGGAGGCCTTATTAGACTCACATACCCTTTTCATTTAAATGATATAATCTCTAAAATAGTCTAGCTAATCCACATTTCCTGAACACCATTAATTCTACCAATAACATCAATTTCTATATTGTTAGAAAAACACCTATTGATGAGAAGAGAAAAAGATGACTCAAGTACTGTAGTGTTAGATTTTGATTAAATGGAGTTTAAATAGCTGTAGGGGTAACCAACCACCCACCATGAGAATAGAAACCACAGTTGTTTATGCCTAAATATGTTTTAAAAAATTCAAACTGTATAATAGTTATGAAGGATGATTCCTGCAAGCAGAGGGTTCAGCAAGTGTAAATGTCCATGGAGGAGACAGAACTATTGTCCAAGAATCAAAGAGTGGCTGTAATTCAGTAGACAAATTTAAGATGATTTTGGAAGGGAGGTCAGGAACCAAGTCACATAGTGTTTTACGGTACATGGTAGGGAATTTATATTTTTATTCTAGGAGAAAAATCCAGAATAGAAGAATGGAGACAGTGGGAGAAAAAAGAGGGATAGAGAATGAGAGTTACAATACAGGTAAATGAAGGATGTGAATTTAAAGAAGGAGAGGGGATGAGATTTAGAGCACAAGCAGAGACACATGGATTTTAGAGGAGCAGATATACTTCCATATTAGACTAGGAGGACAAGCTTAGAAAATGAGATTCAGATCCAGGCTGGTCTTCAGACTTATCCAGGAATATAGTAGAATCTTGTTCCCTTTGTTTCTATCTTGTCAGTCAAGTATGAAGCAGTTTTATTAGTTTATACCATACATAAGTGGGGCTGTGGTTGTTTTGAGAAGAAAAGGTAATATGAAACTAAACATTAAATTAATATTTGAGTAATGTTTATTTACAGGTGAGGACCCACATGGTACGGAGTGAGAACATCATAGAAGAATGCTTGTGTGGCATACAGCCTCTCCTCCATCATTTATAATGATTTAGCTCTGGACCCTAATATGTGAGCTCTGATAAAACAAAAATCCCACAATTAACCCAATTCAGAGGCAGTTCAGCCTAACTAATACTCCTCCTGGAGCTGTTACCTTCACAGTCTCAGTGACTTATATCAAAGCATTCTGTGCAACTACCTTTAATAGTGACTCTGGTTGGATGTACTAGTAAGTGAAATATTTTTGTTCTTATATTCTCAAGGATCTTTTAACACTCCAGATACTTTTTTTCCCAATAGAGACTGATATCCTAGGCAATCTCCTGTCCCTTAATTCAAGTTTTGTCTCTTTCTCTGTAGTTATATGTTTGCTCTACTCTCATAGCCTTTAAACTAAGTGTTCTTCCAGAATAGGAACTATCTCTTATTCTTATTTGTAATTGTTACTAGAATTCAATAGGCACTCAAAAAAAGCTTGCTGAATGGAAATGCTAATTCAGGGGGAAATTAATAAGGAGAGAACTAACAGGCCAATGTAATTGTTTTTACCAGATTAAGTTTGCCAATTCTACAAAAACAAATCAGGTTTAAAGAACTGCACAGTATAATAACTTATTAGTTGTTTGAAATTTTCATTTTTTTCACCATAAATTATTTGTTTATGACATTTATTCTAGGTCTGATTCAAAACTGTAGTTTATGGGAGTTTCAGCCATGGTGGAAGTAGAGTCTGGTTCCAACAGGGTTGTGGTTGGCACTGTTCTGGATTGACTTTGCTTCACTGTGAGAGGCAGACTAAAAGTAAGTGCTGACAGCCAGGGCATTAGTCTGAGGAGCAGTAAAGATAACTATTGATAGAAAGAGGGCAGGGAGGGCTTCCCTGGTGGCGCAGTGGTTGAGAGTCTGCCTGCCAATGCAGGGGACACGGGTTCGAGTCCTGGTTTGGGAAGATCCCACATGCCGCGGAGCGACTAGGCCCGTGAGCCACAACTACTGAGCCTGCGCGTCTGGAGCCTGTGCTCCGCAACGGGAGGGGCCGCGATAGTGAAAGGCCCGCGCACCACCATGAAGAGTGGCCCCCGCTCGCCGCAACTAGAGAAAGCCCTCGCACGGAAACGAAGACCCAACACAGCCAAAAATAAATTAATTAATTAATTAAAAAAGAAAGAAAGAAAGAAAGAGGGCAGGGAGATGAGAAGGAAGTAGCACAATTGATTCTTGTTTGATGTCCTGAGCTGAGAGTTGTGGGCAACATATCCCCAAGGAATTGTGGGTAATTCAATACCTCTCTTACCAGCTTAGTGGTATCTCACTGAGGTTTTGATTTGCATTTCCTTGGTGACTAATGATATTGAGCATTTTTCACGTGCTTATTGGTCATTTGTATATCTTCTTTAGGGAAATGTCTATTAAGATCATTTTGTTGCTGTTGTTGGGTTATTCGTCTTTTTATTTTTAAGTTGTAAGAGGTCTTTATATACTCTAGATCAAGTCCTTTTTACATATGTAATTTGCAACTATTTTCTCCTATCTTGTGGGTTTTCTTTTAGCTTTTTGGATAGGGAACTTTAAAACACAAAAATTTTTAATTTTATTAAAGTGTTATTTAGCTATTTTTTCTCTTCATTGCTTGTAATTCTGTTGTCACATCTAAGAAACCATTGCCAAATCTATCATCATGAAGATTTATCCCCATGTTTTCTTCTGAGAGTTTTATAGTTTCAGCTCTTACACTTAAGTTTTTGATTCATTCTGAGCTAATTATTATATATGGCTGGAGTTAGGGGTCCAACCTCTTCGTTATTATTTAATTCATAAGGAAAAACTATACCTTGGTATATCCTTTCACATTACCAATCCAAGGAGCCACAAAATGCATTTCTGCTATCAGAGCAAGCATAAATGTTGAAGAAGAGGTTTTAAATATATCAAAGCTTTTATTTATTTATTTTTTACTTAGGAAGCAGTATATCATGGAAATGTACAAAAGTATTTGAAAATAAAATGATATGGAGGGTGGGAGGGAGGGAGACACAAGAGGGAAGAGATATGGGAACATATGTATATGTATAACTGATTCACTTTGTTATAAAGCAGAAACTAACACACCATTGTAAAGCAATTATACTCCAATAACGATGTTAAAAAAAATGATATGGGTTTGAATTATATTTCCCCTAACTATCATTTGGTGATGTTGTAAAAATTAAACAATTTCTCTGATCTTAGAAGTTTCTGTCTAAAATAGAAATGATAATGAATATAACATAGTATTGTATTGAAGATTAAATGAGATAATTTCTGTCAAATACCTAGTACAATTCCTACAAGTAAAGGTAAATATGGTTCGTTCTCATCTCTACCCCTTTTTTATGGTCAGTGTTTCCTACACCACTTGCCTTATTTCTCTACTTGATTTGTTGCTCCAACATCTTCCCTGTGTGGATAAACTTTACTGACTCCCTCCACACAGTCCTGACACATTTAATGTTCCCATCCTTGAATAGTAAAGCTAAAGTGTATGTATAATTTATAGTAGAGAAAAAACTTCTTAGGAAGTGAAAATACCAACATTAGAACAGAAGCAGAAGCCTAAAGGTGGCAGGGAAGCATAATATAAAACAAAACAAAATGCTAAACTGAAAGCAGTTTTGTTTTCATTCAATACATATATGTGAGGTCCCACTATGTTCCAGATTCCGTTAAGCACAGATCATACATAATGTGTAATGTAGACATGATCCTTGCTCTCCTGTATCTGGCAGCTATAGCAGTGAGACTTTCCAATCTAAACGGTAGATAATTGAAGTAGCATTTTCCAATTCATCATTATATCTCAGTTGTCTCTAGTGTTTTAAGGATATCTGAGAAAAAAGTTTTCCCCAGCCACTTTTCTCAACATATATTCCCTGATGATCTGGAACTTTAAAGGTGACCACTGAGTAATTGTCGTAAATAAGCATACATAAGTCCTTCAGATAGCTTGTTACTTGAGCAGGGAGCTAAAAATCTACGAAAAGTAGTCAACGTGAAATTTCTAGTGTTTTCTTGTTATTACACCAACTAAACCACTTACGAAAAAGTCCCTCTTTTTCTCTCTCCATCACCCCCATTCCTTCTCCAACACACATATATTCAAACACACTCACAGTCACACCACTTGAGAAATAATTTTAAAAGAAGTTAGGTTTCTCATTTAAGTTAACGTGGAACCATGAAAAAAAGCATAGCAATGTGATGTGAGATGGAAGTTAGATCAAGAGCTCTACAGCTACAAGAACTTAAGATTGTAAGATACTTGGCGTTTGTAAACATATTTGGAAAGGAATAGAAATTTCTAAGACATATTTCTATATGATCATATGGAGAGTTTGAACTTCTTTTAACTCTCAGAATTGCACAGAGGGTTTTAGAGGAGGTTTAGAGGATCACTGACTTGTAGATCTTATATCCAGCTTTGCTTTTACCATCAGCTTCCCTGGCCCATAATGTTTTTATATTCACCCTGCCATTCTTTTATTGAGTCATTATGAGTAATTAGGTCTATGTCTAAGACCATGTGCTCTGTACACACTGGGAGGGTTACTAGAACTCCTTCACCATGAGTGTGACTTCAAGTTAACAGCATAAGTCACTTTTGAACCCCATCCAAAGATAATTATTCTGGAACCTCTATAACCATTGATAATTAGTACTGTTTTTTGAGAAATTCCCTCTCTCATTGTTCTTTAAAAAATTTATATATGTATAAATTATATATATATAATTATTTTATATTTTATTATTATATAAAATATATGTATATAAATATATTTTATTATTATTTTATTATTATATATATAATTTATATATATAAAATATATATGTATATAAAATCTATATATATAAATATATATTTATATATATTTCATATATATAAATTATATAAATAAATTATATATATAAAATATATAAATAATTATATATACTTTTTATATATATAAAATATATATATATATATAATCTATGTATATAGATAGATATAGATATATCTTGCTACAGATTAAATTGAAGCTTGTTTGCTTTATTTACATGATACAAAATCATTCATCACCAAGGGGAGTAGAGATCAAAAATATATGTCTAGCATCATGATCCTTCTTTAACTGCTACACCCATTAAATCCATGTTTTCTCTGTATGATTAAACTAACTAGTATGTTAAGCAAACACAAAGGGAGCAACAGTATGGGGTGGGGGTTGGGAGCCTTCCTAAAAACTCGAGCTCATGAATCACTGTCAACCAGTCTCCCTCTGGACCCTTCAGGGGGCAGTGACAGATAAACAATTCCACAAGTCTTGACTTGGAAACTAAGAAAACAAACAACTTGCATAATGCAAAGAACACTTTGGAGCCAGAGCAGGGTTTGAGTTCAGGCTCTACCCCTTACTAATTTTCCAAACATGTGTAAGCTGGTTTTGCCTTCATTCTCTAGTCTCTAAAATGGATGGGCCAGTACTTGCTTCAAAGGATAACTCTATAGATTACCAGTGATAATAAATATAGAACTATAGAATGCTGTTTTGCATATAGTATTCTTTCTTTCTTTCCTTTTGCCTGCTGATCCCATACACACACACAATACAATAGAGAAACCAAGTCTGATGAAACCAAAATATTCAGAATTTTGGCTCTCAGCAGACCACTCAGCTAGATGCAGGGAGCACATATGGTTTCCATTTCTCATCGATCAGCAGTCATTACTTATGGTAAATGAAGCCAACTGAATTTTGGCCATGCCTGATATTGCTGTATGCACTTAGAGCAGCAATAGCAAGTTCAAAGCAGCAAATATGTGAAGAACTAAATTTAGAGGAAGCCCATGGAAAAAACAAATGGGACGCTTATTTGGTTCCCACAGCCATAGTTTGACATCTGTGTGTGGGTGTGTGTATATGTATTTATACCGTGTGTATGGGAGTATATACATAACATTTATACATGAACCTATGAACATATAATTCCAATACAAATGGGAAGGATGAGGGATATAAGAATTACAACTCTCATTGTTGTGATATTATATACATATATACATATATACCGTTGACTCTTGAACAACACAGGTTTGAACAGCGTGGGTCCACTTACACATGATTTTTTTTTCAATAAATACCTACTATAGTACTACACGATTCACAGTTGGTTGAATCTGCAGATTTGCAATCAAGACCTAGAGGGATGGGATAGGGAGGGTGGGAGGGAGGCTCAAGAGAGACGTGATATGGGGATATATGTATACATATAGCTGATTCACTTTGTTGTACAGCAGAAACTAACACAACATTGTAAAGCATTTATACTCCAATAAAGATGTGAAAAAAATAAAAAATAAAAACAAAAAAAAGAATATGGAAGGCCAACTGTAAAGTTACATGTAGATTTTCTACTGTGTGGAGAAATAGAACCTCAACCCCTGTGTTATTCAAGCGTCAAGGGTACTAATATAAGTAATATATTCAAGATATCCATGGTATTATATAAATTATTTACATATGTATACTAGTATAATATACTATGTGTATATATGTGTACAATATATCTATATATGTGTGTACATATATAGATATATATGTATATATATGTGTACATATATAGATATATATGTATATATATCTATGTATATGTGTGCATGTGTTACAAAATGTATGCAACATATAATATATTATTATGTATTCATATTTAATATTATATAGAATATTATATATACTATATATTCTTTTATATTACTATATTCATGTCTGCTTATTTGACTTTGTTCTTTATCTTATTGAAATAGGTGTCCCTTAAAATACGGCATTCTTTAATTTAACCAGACAAGTTCTGCCAAACCATAGACAACTATTTGGAATCATAGAGGTACTTCTTTCCTTTGGAACAGTAAAATCATGTTCTCTACATGTATGATTGGAAAATGCTTCTCCTAACTACGAAAGATGTGCACTAAAGAGAGTAAGACCAAGCTTAACTATTTTCAAGTTCTCAAAAAGTTAAAAAACACGAGTAGCAGCAAGTATTCTGAGGACAGTCATGTATACTTGCCCTGAAAGAGCCCTATGAATCAGCTTTAATAAATATGTCTACTAAAGAGATCATTTGGCTTTGAAAATTAGTACTCCAATGGATTTCGTGGTGAGATATGAACATGCAGTCATGATCTAGGCATCTAATTATAACACTCAAGAATTCTAAATTGAATAAACTTCTAAATTTTGCATGTGAGTTTTGAGGACTTGCTTTATTCTTGTTTATGGTAATATAAAAATTGCTACATGACAAAAATACAATGTGAACATTTCAGCAACAAAATAAGAAAGGATTTAATTATCATGTCTCCCATCAAAAACACACCACAGATGTTCATCTAAAAATGCATATCTTTAAATTAGAATTTTCTACAAATAAAAGTGATTCATCTTCTATTCCAGGTCTTAGACAAATTGTGTCACTTCTTACATGATAATCAGCTACCATTTTAATTAGAAGTTGTCATTCACCTCAGCACACCAATATCTGGAAGAGATCAAGTAACAGTTTGTACAGCTGCTCCCATGCTTTGCCTGTCATCTTTGGCCTGACTTTGAATTCCTCTCCCCCATTTTTCCTCTCCTTTAGATAAAACCCCTCCTCCTTTTCCTCACTCCCACTGAGCTGTCAAGAGTTGAAATACTGTGATATGAAATCACTGCCTCCATGACTCTAAAAAAAGGAGAGCTTGCACTAGATTTTGATCAAAGAGAATCATTTATAAGATAGATGCAGCAAAAAACCTCAGGGAGTTTTTTTTTTTTCCACCCAAAGCATAGGATCATGAGAAATAACAGACAAAGAAACATATTTTTAAACATTCTTTTGCTCTTAACTGCATGATTAAGGTTGGTGCTATACAATGTTTATCAATTTTTTTTGCCTTGATATTCAGCACCACTTCAGAAGGATGTCACCTATGAACATATAATTCCAATAAAAATGGGAAGGATGAGGGATATAAGAATTACAACTCTCATTGTTGCGACCAACAATACATGGAGAATGAAAAGAGAGCTGTAACTATTTTGCAGGGGCAGGAAGAGCTCTGGGGAAGGTCCATAGGTTGCCATAAATTGATAACAAAAATTTGGAAGACTTCTCGGTTGTTTTCAATTCTCCTTGCTATCATTTTTATAAGGATGTATTTATGTTGTGCCACATCTCATTATCATCTTTGCCCCTACAGTAGAGCATGCAGTTGTTAATGTTTAGGGGAGAGAAGCCGACCACAGTGCTTTGTCCTCTAGGAGACGCTGTTTGGTTACTTAATCCCATGTATTAATCTTTGCTACAAGCATTTAAGTGAGAGTTTACACATTAATGTTACAGTCCTATCAAGAAGCTTTCCCACCATTCTTCATGTTGGATATCAAATATTAAAATTCTGCTGCCTTCTTCATAATCAGCAAAAATGGCAGCAAGAATCCATTTCCTAGAAGAGATAATAATGAGAGTGAGTAATGGAAGTACTGGACATTTTTATCTCTGGTTTTTATGTAGCGCTCCTATTGTCTTTGTGGAATGTGGAAAGTAACATTGTCTAAATGTGAAATGAAGTAAAGAATATAGTTTGCATAATGACACACTGTACCCAGATTTTGAAATGCTTATTTATTTATGTTCTGGTTTTGATAATGTAGTCATTTCCTCAGTCTCTGGGCACAAATACAGGAAATGATATATCCATTTATAATTTATTCATTTAATTTTTAGTTTTATAAAGCTGCACCCATTGCCATGGTCTCTGGGAGAATATAAAACATGAAATAGACAATAACAAAGACAAAGTCAAGCAATAAAAGCAAATTACAGAAATGTTGTGGCTTTGAGATTATGAAGGTCAAAGAGCCAAGATATTTTCAGATTAATAATATAAAGACAGTAATATAATTTCGTCACTAAATATTAAGATCTAGAATTAAGCAAAGAAGGGAGGTAAGTGAAAGGAGATGGGATAATTAGTGGGATAAGAGGAGGAAAGTCAGAAGAAATTGTTACAATATGGATAGTGGAAAATTATCCAGGCTCGTCAAATCGGCCCTTTGTTTGTTAGCATAAGTACGATGCGTGTATTTACAGATCTTCCTCCACTTACGATGGGGTTATGTCCCTATAAACCTATCATAAATTGAAAATAGCATAAGTCAAAAATGCATTTAATATACCGAACCAACCGAAGATCATAGCCCAGCTTAGTATACTTCAAAGGTGCTCAGAACACTTACATTAGACTACAGTTGGGCAAAATCATCTAACACAAAGCCTATTTTATAATAAATTGTTGAATAGCTCACGTGCTTTATTGAATACTGTCCTGAAAGTGAAAAACAGAGTGGAGTATGGGTACAGAATGGGTGTAAGCATATTGGTTGTTTACCCTCATGATTATGCGGCTAAGTAGGAGCTGTGGCTCACCGCTGCTGCCCAGCAACTGAGAGAGTATCCTACCGCTTATCACTCGCCAGGGAAAAGATCAAAACTCAAAATTCAAAGTATTATTTCTACTGAATGTGTATCGCTTTTGCAATATCATAAAGTCAAAAAATTGTAAGTCGAACCATTCTAAGTTGGGAACTGTCTGTAACGGGAGGACTATTTTAAAAAGAGTTATTGAATGTGTTGGAAAGAATCAAATCTGATTAAAGTAGAATGTTGGCCATGGGGGAAAGAGCTGGAGTGTGGACTTATTTCCAGAGACTACTCAGAGTATCAAATGCCATGGGGACAGACAAGGTCACTTTGTATTGGAAAATCCAATGTTCAAACACAAGAATTCAAGTCAAAATGCAAATCCAGTGACTGTATGATGAAATCATGTCAGGATCGTAGAGCCAGACTTCAATAAGAGAAAGTAGAGTGGTGGTTTATATCTGATTTCTCAACATTGTTTCCCCAGAACCTAGCAACTTTCTCAATAAGTGTTTGTTAAATGAAAATGAATGAGTTTTGCAGGTTTGTAGGTCTTCTTTATATGCTGGAAACTTCCTGATTTGTGAAAGATTCAAAAAGGGCAAAAGTGCTAGTGGCAAAGCATACAAAGCAAAAGTTTGAAAAAATCATAGCAGTTGAAAATTTTGATTGGATTAGAAAGTATTTTAAAATAAGTGTGAGAGTGGAGATATTTGTTCACAAAGGAGTGCCCCCAAATGCAAAGTAGTGAAGAGGAAATATCATGAGAATATCCTCATTAGAACTGTATACACATACACACACACATGTTTTAGCAGAGCCACGTATGTTTCCTTAAGGTTTTGCCCTTGACTAGTGTCATGTCTGATGATATGAGCTATTTTTCTTCACATAGCACATTGCTCCAAGAGCCTTATATATTAGTGGTGGAAGTGGAAGGGAATTGGCAGTGGCAGAGGCACTAGAATGGTCTCAAAGCTTGGCAATTATTGTTCTCAAGCAGATAAAAGTAGCTGGCCTGAGAGTAAGACCCAACTAGGATAAAGAGAATTATAAAGATAATATAAGATAAAGGCCAAAGTTGTTGCTGAGGTCACCTACTTTCTTCCTATTAACTGCTTCCAAATGAACCTTGGATGCTTTCTTCTTCAATGATCCAAAAAACAAAATGGAAGTAAGTATGTTTTGGAAGAAAGATGGGCAACTGTGTTATCAATTATTTTGGAATATACAGAGTCTATGTGGAACTCAATAATAAGATGTGTTCTATTATCTTAAAGGATAGAAGAGAAAGATTCAGACTAAAACTGTAGAATACGGGACTATATAAAATAGCAATATAAATTTTCCAGCCATGAAGATTACTTAATACTATGATGGTTTATCAAAAGACACTTCAGAATAGCTTTCCATGGAGGTCTTCACAAATGATTTTTTTTTTTCATGAGCATCAATCCAACTCTTCAAAGACAGTTTTGTAAATAAGGAAATGGATTTGATGAAATAAACTGGTTTTGAAATAAACTAAAAAAATTGCTTGTTCTAGTTAAGAAAATTTGACCAGACAGTGTGTTTTAATGATGCATTCTGCAAGTAATTTTAGAACATGTAGTGTTACTTAGAGATCTAATCAGAGCTCTCTTCCAGCAACCGATACTGATGTTCATCACTTGTTGTCTACTTCAGTTTGTGGCTCTTAAGAGTTCTGAACTTGGATAAAATATACTACATAAATAATGAGACACGTTTCTTCAGTGTCATATTTTTATTAATGCTTAAAACATGGAATTTATTCATATTACTGACAGATTGATGATGTAAATTTGTCTAGAGTTATGCTGCTTTAATTTCAATATATGCCTTTTAAGATTTAAAATGGGGATCTAAGAGCTTTTTATTTTCCATCTATTATTAGAAGATTACCATTGTACAATTGTGGTTGTGACTGGGAGAGGAGGCTATGTGATGAGGAAACTTTGCTTTGATGTTCACATTGAAGACTATTATTCACTTTCAGATTCAGGTCTCTGCTTGGAGACTACAGTGCTTTTCCTCAAATGAACTTATGTGGCTCACTGTTGCTACAAGTCAACTTCTTCTAGCTGCCTGAGTGATTAATTTACATAACAATGCAGCAACTTAAATATCTATGTGTACACATATATATGTATATATATATGCACACTTGCTTATCTGTGTGAATATATACATAATATGCATATATTATATAATATACACATTATATCTAAACAAATGTATTTTTCTGAAGTTACTGGTATTATCACTAAGTTAAGAGAAAACATATCTATGATAAAAAAAACTCAAAATTAGGAACAGAAGAAAACTGTTCTTTTTTAATAGAAAAAATTCTCTATAAAAAATCTATAACTAATATCATATTAAATGAAGGAACAGTGAGTGATTTCCTCCTTAGAGCAGAAAGTTTAGGATGCCCACTCTCACCACTTCTATTCAGTATTGTATTCAATATGTCATTAGGGTTTTCTATTTACAGTACCATGTTATCTGCAAATGGTGACAATTTTACTTCTTTCTTTCCAGTTTAAATGCCTTTTTCTTATTTTTCTTAGTTAACTGTTCTTGCTAGTACTTCCAACATTATGTTGAATAAAAGTGGTGAGCGTTGATATACCTGTCTTGTTCCTGATATTAAAGGAAAACTTTCAGCTTTTCACCACTGATTATGTTAGTTGTGGGCTTGTCATATATGGCCATTATTATTTTGAGGTATATTCTCTCTATGGCCACTTTGTTGAGAGTTTTATCATAAATGGCTGTAGAATTTTGTCAAATGCTTTTTCTGCATTTATTGAGATAATAGTGTGATTTTTATCCCGAATTTTGTTAATGTGGTGTGTCGCATTGATTGATTTACAGATGTTGAACCATCCTTACATCCCTGGAATAAATCTCACTTGATCATGATGTATTACCCTTTTAATGTATTGTTAAATTCAGTTTGCAAATATTTTGTTGAGGAATTTTGCATCTATGTTCATCAGGAATACTGGCTTGTAATTTTCTTTTCTTGTGGTATCCTTGTCTGGTTTTTCTATCAGGGTAATACTGGCCTTGTAAAAGGAGTTGGGAAGTAGTCTCCTATTTTCTGGAAGAGTTTGAGAAGGATTAGTATTAATTCTTCCTTGAATGTTTAGTAGAATTCACCTGGGAAGCCATCTGTCCTGGACTTTTTTGTTGGAAGGTTTTTGATAATTGATTCCATCCTAGTAATTGGCTTATTCAGATTTTCTATTTCTTCATCATGCAGTCTTGGAAGATTATATGTTTCTAGGAATTTGTCCACTTCTCCTAGAATGTCCAATTTATTCGTGTATAATTGTTTATAAGTCTTCTATGTTGCTTTATATTTCTGTGGTATCAGTTGTAAGGTCTCTTCTTTCACTTCTAATCTTATTTATTTGAGGTCTCTTATTTTTTCTTGGTGTGTCTAGCTAGACATTTGTCAATTTTATTTTTTCAAAGAGCCAGCTCTTAGTTTCACTGATCTTTTTTATTGTCTTTTAGTCTCTATTCCATTTATTTCAACTCTGATCTTTGTTATTTCCTTCCTTCTACTATCTTTGGGCTTCATTTGTTTTTCTTTTTATAATTCCTTGAGGTGTAATGTTAGGTTGTTTATTTGAGATTTTTCTTGTTTCTTGAGGTAGGCATTTATTGCTATGAACTTCCTTCTTAATAAAACTGCTTTCCTGCATCTCATAAAATTTGATATATTGTATTTCCATTTTCATTTGTCTCAAGGTATTTTTTCTTTCTTCTCTGATTGCTTCATTAACCCTTTGTTTGTTCAATAGCATGTTGTTTAATCCCCATGTATATTTGAATTTTCCAGCTTTCTTTTAAAAATTGATTTCTAGTTTCATGAATTGTCATCAGAAAAGTTGCTTAATCTGATTTCAATCTTCTTAAATGTACTAAGACTTGTTTTGTGGCCTAACATATGATCTATCCTGGAGAATGTCCCATGTGCACATGAGAAGAATATGTATTGAGCTGCCTTTGGATGGAATATTCTATATATACTTATTAAATCCATCCGGTCCAATGTGTCATTTAAGACCACTGTTTTCTTATCGATTTCTATCTGTATAATCTATCCATTGAAGTAAGATATTAAAATTCCAAACTATTATTGTGTTGCTGTCTATTTACCCCTTTAGGTCTGTTAATATTTGTTTTATATATTTAGGTGTTCCTAAGAATGACTCTAAAAAATTTATTTCTTTCAAACAGTAAAGTTAGGAATTAAGAAGTTTGGTTCTTATCTGGCAACCCCATAGCATTAAGTACTCAGAGACCCGGTCTCCTTGAATTTCATTTCTCTGAATCCCAAGATGTAGCCTCCTCCTCATGGGCTAAAGTTACCATCTGGGGGCTAGAGTTACCATCATCATATCTGTATTTCAAGATACAAATAGAGAAGGGACAAAGGGAAAAAAAGTAGTAATAAACAATTTCCTGTATCAGTTACAAAACACTTCTATTTTAAGCCATTGTTTAGTACATTGTTAGCTGGAGACACCTGCTTGAAAAGAAACTATGAAATGAGGTCTTTATTCTTGAAGACCATGTACTCAGCTGAAATCCAGATATTTTATTACTAGGGGCAATGGGCAGAATAATATTGGGGGACAATGTCCAAGATAGTTCAAAAATAAAAATGGTTTATCAGCTAAGCAATTTGTTTACCAGTGATCTACTTATAATAGTTCATTATCATTAAAATATTCATCTCTTTAATAATTTTTATTAAGCATCTACCATGTGGTAGATATTGTGCTTGGCTCCAGGGATACTAAGTTGTATTTTTCACAATTACTGCCCTTGGGGATCTTATATGCTAGTGCTAATTACTTTATTATATACTGCATAATTACACAGATCAGTCTTCATGGATTATTTATTTATTTATTAAATAAATTATTTTTTTAATTAAACAAATTGTAAATGAAATTACTCATACTATTGAAACACATGTTTTCTTTGATTTCCTCTTTTCCTTTGCATCCTATATCTTTTATATAAATTTCAAAAGAAAAATAAATGCTTCATTCCCATGTTTAGAGAAAAAGGAATGTTGATTCCTCTGCATCATCTGCCTGTGGAATGCACATAGTAATTCTGCCAAGAGGCCTCTGGGGGTTAAATTCACTATCTTGATGAATTTACTAAGCTTCAGATATGGTCCTTTGTTTTGCTGGCTCAGCACATTGTTTTTATCAGCACACTAAGAGGACATTAATATCTAGAGGTAGACACACATTAAGCAACCTCTTAAGACACTTATGAATTCAGAATGACAAATGATTAATTCACTATGAGAAATATAACTGTCATAGGAATAACAACATGTGCACCCCTCATGATCAGCCCATTTTGTATCTCTAGGTAGACCTACATCAGCTATCAAGTCATATTCTGAATGTCAACTTATCTTTTTATAAAATATAATTATCATAGGTACCATATAAACTTCAGGTTTATATGACCAGGAATCGTATTTGATCTCACATACCTAAGTCGATAGTGAGTTCTGCTAATGACAAGCCACAATCTCAAGGGCTGGGAATTTTCTCCTTTTATCTAATGTAAAAAAGAAAAATAAAAACAAAACTAAATAAAAACATGGCACCTGTATTAGTCATTGTTTTTCATTGAAACAGAACCAATAGAGAGAGTGTGTGTGTGTGTGTGTGTTTATGTGTGTATGAGATTTACGGAGTTATGTCACCAAAGTGATGACATAGGAGACCCCTGCCTCCACCTCACTACAAAAATCAACAATTAGACATGTATCCATAAACAAAAACAGCTCTGGGATAGCTCCAGATTCCACTTAAGAAACTTTAGTAACACAGTGCAACAAAATCCTAAGAATAACCATACAAGGAGAGAAGGAAGACAGCTTCATTTTGCTTGTAATCATCCCATCCCCCAAGCTGACTTTGCCGTGCCAAAAGGGAACCTCCCAGCTAGAAAGAGTTCTCTCCAGGAAAAGAAAAGTGGGGTGAGCAACAAGATTCCCCAGCCTTCTGGGGACCCAAAAGAAGGTCCTGCTTTGGTTTCACCCCACCCAGAGCAGCAAAGCTGAGACCTATAGAGATGACTAGGAATAAGGGAAAAAAGTAGTGCTATCGATAGCAACCACACAGTGGGAGTGATCGTGGTCCACAGTGACCTACTCTGAAGCCAGCCCAGCAAATTTTGCCACTGGAGAATCTAACGGCCAGCACGTCTGCCTTGGACAGCCTGCAGATTTCACAAGTTTTCGCCCCAAAGGTATTTGCATTTGCTGATGCCAGTCACCTGAGTCCCTCTTAACTCCCTCCTTCTTTGCCTCCTTCTTTGTGTAGTTTAAGGCCAGCAGGTTCATGGCCATCAAGAGCAGGAATTTCAGTTTGAATCTAAAAGCAGTAAAAAGCCTATGTCCCAGCTTGAAAGCATGGAAAATAAGTGGAATTTTCTCTTACTGGGGGGCCGCCTTTTATTTTATGTTGGACTTCAACTGATTGATGAGGCCCACCCATGTTAGAGAGGCAATCTGCTTTATTCAGTCTACCAATTTAAATGTTATTCTCATTCAACAACATGCTCACAGACACAGCCAGAATAATATTTGACCAAATATCTGGGCACCCAGTGGCCCAACCAACTTAACACATTCACCATCACAGTCCCCGTGAAAACATATTTTAAAAAAATAGAGTCTTGGTGTGGGGAGTGGAGAGGAGCTATAGAGAAAAATAAAAAAGAAGAAAAATAAATAAATAAAGGGCAATTTACCTGTCTGGACTGTGTGCCCTGTCTTTGATTACTGCTTATTCCTTGAGAGCAGGATTTAAGGCTTATTCACCCTTCTATCACTAGCACCTTATGTGGATTCAAAACCTTATATAGTTCAAAAGTTACATTAAAATGACATTATAAAGTAATTTAGCATTCAAACTAGGATATGAAAATACATGGCTTCTCTGAAATAAGGTCACACAATCAATGAGTAAATAGACTTAGATGTAAAAATAACAACAGCTATGTTGACAAATCCAAAGATGAAAAGATATCTAGGTATCTATCTATTGAAAAAGCTTAGGGAAACTGCTCAGATAATTATAGAGCTCAAGCATATATTAGCTATAAAATATTCTTTACAAATAAATATATATTTGAAATATTAAAATATTGAAATACTGAAAACATATGCTTGAATTTTACTTCTAGTTAACTGAGAAATATAAAATCTTGTAACAGGAAAAAATATATAGCATTGGTAGTAATAATAACAAAACACAGGATTAATCCTGGATAATTGCTATTAATACAGTTATAGATCTAATAAAAATGTCAAGAATTATAAGATATAGAATGTGAGAATAATTTGGTCATAATGAATGTTCATAATTTTGAAGTTTTTAAATGAAGATTCAGGAGTAGGTAGACAAGTAAAATGTGTTCTAAATTCCTCACTTAATATAGTAGAAAAGTCCATTTAGCCTTAGTCCATTCTGGCTGCTGTAACAAAATAGCATAGACTGTGTGGCATATAAACAACCAATATTTATTTCTCACGGTTCTGGAGGCTGGGAAGTCCAAGATCAAGATGCTGGTAGATTTAATGTCTGGTGATAGCTTGCTTTCTGGTTCATAAACAGTCATCTTCTCCCAGTGTCCTCACATGGCATAAAGGTTAAGAAAGTTCTCCGGGATCTCCTTTAAAAATGCCCTAATCTCAGAGTTTGAGGATCTGGTTCCACTTTTGTGGTTGAAAAGAGCAAAGAAGCCCTAGTAAATCCAAGGCCCAGATGGGTTTCACGATATATTACTACTAAATTGAGTCACATTCAAGTCTAACAGAAGACAAGAACGTAAGCCAGGAAGTAGAGGCACAGCAAATGAACAGAATCTTTTGTCAAGCCAGAAGCAGAGACCATGAATTGGAATGCTTTGTAAAACGTGGTCTGTGTGTGTGCCTTCAACATCAAATAAAACCAGTACATTTAAAAAAAATGTATTAATCTCATTCATGAGGGTTTCACCTTTATGCCATAATCTCCCTACAGAAAGGCCCCACCTCCTATTGCTACCACATTGGGGATTAGGATTTCAACTTATGAATCTTGGGGGGGAGGGGCATAAACAGTCTATAACAAAAATCAATAAATATGACCCAATTTTTGAATTTGATAAATTTAGGGTAAAATCCATAATCGTCATCTCACACTGGGATGTCATTGTCCTGAGGGCAATTCCAATGTGATCCATATGAGATATCATATAAAGATGATCTGCCTTTCTGGGATAACTTGATTTAGTTGCTGTTAAGTGAAGATGCCATCATATTTTTGAACTCCTGAGTGTTTGAGATCTAGATTATGGAGAAAGTTTGTTTTGAAGCTTAGATGTATGACATTTTTATCTGAGAGAGAGGACTCATATTGTAATCCTTTTTAGCGATACTACCTTAGGCAAATCACTCAACCTCTCTAATCCTCAGCTTTCTCATCTATAGTATGAAAAACAAAAATTCAAATTACTTCATGGAACTGCATTGAAGAACGAAGAAGACAATGTTTTAAAGCACTTGGCATTAAACCTAGAACATCGAAATATTAGCCATGATGAAGAAGAGGATGATGCTGATGCTGAAAGATGAGCAGTATTTCTCCATTAAGACTTCCTCAGTGCTCATCCCTCCAGGCACTTTCCAGCTGTATCTAAGGGACAGCTTTCTACACATTAAAAAAAAATTTTTTTAAAGTACATATTTTTTAAAATTAATTAATTAATTAATTAATTTTTGGCTGTGTTGGGTTTTCGCCTGTGTGTGAGGGCTTTCTCTAGTTGTGGCAACTGGGGGCCACTCTTCATCACGGTGCGCAGGCCTCTCACTATCGCGGCCTCTCTTGCTGTGGAGCACAGGCTCCAGATACGCAGGCTCAGCAGTTGTGGCTCACGGGCCCAGTTGCTCTGCGGCATGTGGGATCTTCCCAGACCAGGGCCCGAACCCATGTCCCCTGCATTGGCAGGCGGATTCTCAACCACTGCACCACCAAGGAAGCCCCACATTTTAATATTGGCAGTGCCTAGTTGCCTGGCTGCATGATGCCTGTTTTATGTGCTCTGTATCTGATTTCAAAGGGGAAAATGGGCAGTGATTTTATTCACTGGATAATGCCATCATTTTTTCCTTTCTGGAAGTATCTGTCTCTCTTGACTTCTTGCTTTCTTTCTTGCATTCTTACTTTCTTTCTTCTTGTGTTATTGCTTTCTTGATTTCTTGCTTTACTTTTTTTTTTTTTTTCTTTCTCTCTTTCTTTTATTTTTTATTTTAACCTGTTGGCCAGAGAAATGCTTGTTGTTTCAATTCAGAGCACACTTTTTGTTTCTCTTAACAACTGACAGATCTTCTCCTTATGGCAATTCCCTCAATGCATAGTCATGACAGTTATGTTTTTGTTGTTTTGGTTTCTTCTTATTTGTTTCTTTTGTTTATATTTAGTTATGGTACATTTGTAAACTTGATTTCATAAATTCTTTTAGGCTATATGGACCCAGAAAAAAGGGTGCATACAGTAAAATGTTATGATGTCTCACAGACTATGACATAGGCACTGAGACCACAATACAACATTAATTTCATTGTAATCCTGTAATGACTGTACTCATATGATTAGCAAACTGTCTGCAGACATCTCCAAGATTCAGTTTTCTCATCCAATAAATGAGGGTAACATTTTCCCAAGTTACCTCAGAGAGTTGATATGAGCATCTAATAAGGAAATAAAAAGAAAATCCTTTGAAAAGAAGAAAGCACTTTTGCTGTGAGTTTGGGGAATTGTCAATTATTGATGTTATTAAGCCTAATTGGGAACTAACCTTAAATAATTTATCTAATTCTATAGATTATGTTCCTTGAAATGCTCTATCATTCTCTCAGCAACTAGTATAATTTGTTTTGTAACTAAAGCAAGATTTTTTCCGGAGTATAATTTAAAATTCTTGCTATGAATAACATGTTCTTTGAATACAAATCAGCCTTTGAAATCAAGATTCAACATAAGTTATCTCTGCATGGAAACAGGTATTGTTTAAAATATTCATTTCAAAATCATATGTAACGTTTAAACATGCCCACTTTTTTTACTCTCTAATTAATGATTTTAAATTAAACCCTAATTTATCCTACCTATGAATGCATGAGCCTATAAAGATATGTATTGTTCTTTTCATGTATGATTTTACAAATCTTATGATAAACACAACACTTTGAGGATTCCAAAAATGATAGGGTCTGTTTCTCTCATGACTAATGATGAGTGAGATATGATTAGACTTTATTTTAAAATGTAATTAAATTCATTTTTATAGAATATCTCTTTCAAGTCCAAGGGGTATATAGATTAGATATTGATAAATATTGATATATATATCAATAATATTGGATTATATTGTACAGTACTTATGAAGTTAAAGTATCATTCTAGTGTCTTATATGCTTTAAATCATTTAATTTTTAAAGAAACCTATGAGTTATGTGTTATGATAAATGCATTTGGAGATGAGTGGAGGTCTCATATAACTGGAACTCTGAATACTGAGATGGGGGCTTTGTCTATCTGGTACTGGTATGAGTGAGCATCATGCTGAAGCTGCATCTGGCAATGTTTAAAGAATCTAGAGACTAGAGCTAATGGCTGCTACCATTTCTGGAGAAATGCCAACAGCAACAGCAAACAAAAAAATAGGGGAAGGGCTGTCCTCCCCTACTTCTACCTTGCAATCACTCTCCAGGGCCAAACCTGACAGAAAGTTATTTGACAAAGAAGACATGCCATCTGCAGCATCCCAACTCTCATATCAGAGAACAGAGTATAGTTGGATAACTTTGGAACTAAGAGACAAGAGCTAACTAACTGGCCCATTAGGGTAATGACTACAAGAATATTAAATAATGCATAACTTGCAGGAGTGTGGAACAAATAAAAGTACTTTAATACAAAAGAAGGCTGGTGAGGAAGAGAAAAAGGAAGGAAAAGAAGAAACAATGCAGAAGACGCAGATGAAAAACAAAGAGTAAGGAGAGGAAATAAAACCTGATATATCAATAATTTCACTTTAATATTATTTAATTTGAGTCTATTCTTTTAACAGAATAAGGTGGTCAGGTTGGATTACAAAAACCTAAACTATATACTGTGTATAAGAGGCATACATTAAATATAGGAACATACAAAGATTGAAAGCAAAAGGATGAAAAAAAATATGCCACACTAATGTTAACCCCAAAAAATGCCTTATGACAATATTAACACAAATCAAAGTATATTTTAAGTTAATAAATATTACAAGAAATAAAGGGAGGGTGTATTTTATAATGATCACAGTGTTAATGCAATGGGCAGATGGAAAAACTTCTAAATTATATGTACCTATATAACACAGCTTTTAAACAAAAAATAACTATAAAATTATAATTAATATATAATAATATAATAAACAAACTACAAAACAAAAATTAACAACAAGAAAAGAGTATTAGAAAAATTCACTGAGTGGGTGATTTTAGCATATCTATTTCAATTATGGATAGCTCAAGCAGACAAAACAATTTTTTAAAATCATATAGGTGATTTAAATATAATTAACAAATTTAATTATAGAAAGCTCTGCCATACAGTTGTAGGATAAACATTGTTTTGAAATGGTCTTCGAGATATTATCAAATTGATCGTAAGTTGGGTCATATAATAAGCCTCAACAATCTGTGATTGATTAAATCATACAGATTATGATCTCCAAATAGAGTGAAACTTAGAATTCTATAATAAATAATAACAAGGAAATCCTCAAATATTTGGAAATTGGGCAATATACATCTAGATACTATATGGGTCAAAGAACAACTCTGATGTAAAATAAAATATACTTTGATCCCAGTGCTAATGAAAATAAAGCATATGAAAATGTGTGGATTTCAACTGGAATCATGTTTAAAGAGAAATCTGTAGCCATACAAAAGAAAGGAATAAAGACTGAAAATCAATGACCTCAGAAGCTGGAGGAAGATCCCACTGAACACATAAACTTTATGATAAAAGGGAATTAATCAAGATAAGAAAAGAAATCAGTGACACAGAAAACAAATGTGTAATAGAGAACATCAACAAGTCCAAAAGTTATTTGTTTGAAAAGACTAATTAAATTTGTAACCACTAGCCAGGTTGTTCACAGAAAACAAAGGTATAGAAGACAATAATAGGAGGAAAAATGGTGACTTCACTAGAGATTCTAAAACTATTGAAGGGATAACAAGAGAGTATTATAAACTTTAAAATAACAAATATTTAAATTTGGATGAAACTGTTGAAAGACTAGAAAAACCACAGCCTCCCAAAAATGATACAAGAAGAATTAAAAAATCTAAATATCTATTATAGCAATTGAATCTCTAATTAAATACTTGCTGCAAAAGATATCTCCAGACCGAGATAGCTTCATCAGTAAATTCTTACAAACTTTAAAAGAAGAAGTAATATCAGTTTTAAAAAGGTATTCTAGAAAATGGGGAAAAGAGAGAATACTTCAAAACTCATTTCATGAAGCTCTTATAACAAAAACTTGAAGCCATTACAAGAAAGAAAAATAAATTTATTTCCTCATAAAAAGATTAAACTTCTAAACAAAGTATTAGCAAATCAAATTCAAAAAAATATAAATTAAAAAGGATAATACATCACGCCCATGTTAAGTTTATTCCAGAAACACATGGATGTTTTAACATACAAGAAGCAATCAATATAGGGAACACGAGTCTGAGAAGATGGCAGAGTAGGAAGCAGCAGGACTCTTGTTCCTCCAACTAGACATAATTACAGGGACAGATGTATTCATTTTGGAACTCTGGAATCTACTGAAGGCTTAAAAGTTCCTGGGGAAAACTTGGAGGTAAATTGTGGCTAATTGGAATCAATTTCAGCTTTTAGCACAGTAGCAGCTACACATACCCCATCCACCACCCCCACCACAGAGCAGGTAGCTGTGCACCTGTTCCTGGAGCAGCTTGCACACAGCTTAAGGGAGCCGGGGTGAGCAAAAAGGACCTATCCTCCAAGTACTGGGGATCTGTTCTCTGAACACTGATTGCTACTCCTGGTCATAGACCTTTTTGTCGGTATCAGTTCTGATCTCTTTAGGGTAATCTACCAGTGAGTGGAATTGCTGAAAAATATAATAAGTGTATGTTTAACTTTATAAGAAACTAAAAAACTCTTTTCCACATCATTATAGCATCTTACATTACCCAGAGCAATGTATAGGGTTTCCAATTGCACTACATCTTCGTCAATACTTGGCATTATTGTATTTTTATTTTAGTGTAAAGTAGTAATTAATTGTGGTTTTATTTTGTATTGCCTATATAATTAATGACGTTGAACATATTTTCATATGCTTATTTAAATATAAATATATTTTCTTTTTTGATATACGATTCAAAATATTTATACTTTTTCTTTTTCCTTTTTGAATTTTATTTTAAACAGCAGTTTCTTATTAGTTATCTATTTTATACATATTAGTGTATATGTGTCAATCCCAATCTCCCAATTCATCCCACCACCACCTTTCCCCCCTTGGTGTCCATAGGTTTGCTCTCTACATCTGTGTTTCTATATCTGCCTTGCAAACTGGTTCATCTGCACCATTTTTCTAGATTCCATGTAAATGCGTTAATATACGATATTTGTTTTTCTCCTTCTGACTTTCTTCACTCTGTATGACAGTCTCTAGGTCCATCCACGTCTCTACAAATGACCCAATTTCGTTACTTTTTTATGGCTGAGTAATATTCCATTGTATATATGTACCACTTCTTCTTTATCCATTTGTCTGTCAATGGGCATTTAGGTTGCTTCCATGACCTGGCTATTGTAAATAGTGCTGCAATGAACATTAGGGGTGTGTGTGTCTTTTTGGATTATGGTTTTCTCTGGGTATATGCCCAGTAGTGGGATTGCTGGGTCATATGATACTTTTATTTTTAGATTTTTAAGAAATCTCCATGCTGCTCTCCATAGTGGCTGGATCAATTTACATTCTCACAAACAGTGCAAGAGGGTTTCCTTTCCTCCACAATATTTCCAGCATTTGTTGTTTGTAGATTTTCTGATGATGCCCATTCTAACCTGTGTGAGGTAATACCTCATTGTAGTTTTGATTTGCATTTCTCTAATAATTATTGATGTTGAGTAGCTTTTCATGTGCCTCTTGGCCATTTGTATGTCTTCTTTGGAAAAATGTCTATTTAGGTCTTCTGCCCATTTTTGGATTGGGTTGTCTGTTTTTTTAATATTGAGCTGCAGGAGCTGTTTATATATTTTGGAGATTAATCCTTTGTCCATTTATTCGTTTGCAAATATTTTCTCCCATTCTGAGGGTTGTCCTTTCATCTTGTTTCTAGTTTCCTTTGCTGTGCAAAAGCTTTTACATCTCATTAAATCCCATTGGTTTATTTTTGGTTTTATTTCCATTACTCTAGGAGGTGGGTCAAAAAAGATCTTGCTGTGAATTATGTCAAAGAGGGCTCTTCCTATGTTTTCCTCTAAGAGTTTTATAGAGACCAGTCTTACATTTAGGACTTAAATCCATTTTGAGTTTAGTTTTGTGTATGGTGTTAGGGAGTGTTCTAATTTCATTCTTTTACATGTAACTGTCCAGTTTTCCCAGCACCACTTATTGAAGAGGCTGTCTTTTCTCCATTGTATATCCTTGCCTCCTTTGTCATAGATTAGGTGACCATAGGTGTATAGGTTTATCTCTGGGCGTTCTCTCCTGTTCCACGGATCTATATTTATGTTTTTTGTGACAGTACCATATTGTCTTGATTACTGCAGCTTTGTAGTATAATCTGAAGTCAGGGAGTCTGATTCCTCCAGCTCTGTTTTTTTCCCTCAAGATTGCTTTGGATATTCAGGATCTTTTGTGTTTCCATACAAATTGTGAAATTTTCTGTTATAGTCCTGTGAAAAATGCCATTGGTTGTTTGATAGGGATTGCATTGAATCTGCAGATTGCTTTGGGTAGTAGAGTCATTTTCACAATGTTGATTCTTCCAATCCAAGAACATGGTATATCTCTCCATCTGTTGTACCATCTTTAATTTCTTTCATCAGTGTCTTATAGTTTTTTGAGTACAGATCTTTTACCTCTTAGGCAAGTTTATTCCTAGGTATTTTATTCTTTTTGTTGCAATGCTGAATGGCACTGTTTCCTTAATTTCTCTTTCTGATCTTTCATTGTTACTGTGAAGGAATGCAAGAGATTTCTGTGCATTAAATTTGTATCCTGCAACTTTACCAAATTCATTGATTAGTCTAGTAGTTTTCTGGTGGCATCTTTAGAATTATCTATGTATAGTATCATGTCATCTGCAAACAGTGACATGTTTACTTCTTCTTTTCCAGTTTGTATTCCTTTTATTTCATTTTTTTCTCTGATTGCCATGGCTAGTGCTTCCAAAACTATGTTGAATAATAGTGGCAAGAGTGGATATCTTTGTCTTGTTCCTGATCTTAGAGGAAATGCTTTCAGTTTTTCACCATTGAGAATGATGTTTGCTGTGGGTTTGTCATATATGGCCTTTATTATGTTGAGGTAGGTTCCCTCTATGCCTACTTTCTGGAGAGTTTTTATCATAAATGAGTGTTGAATTTTGTCAAAAGCTTTTTCTGCATCTATTGAGATGATCATATGGATTTTATTCTTCAATTTGTTAATATGATGTATCACACGGATTGATTTGCATATATTGAAGAATCCTTTCATCCTTGGGATAAAACCCAATTGATCTTGGTGTATGATCCTTTTAATGTGCTGTTGGATTCTGTTTGCTAGTATTCTGTTGAGGATTTTTGCATCTATATTCATCAGTGATATTGGTCTGTAATTTTCTTTTTTGGTCGTATCTTTGTCTGGTTATGGTATCAGGGTGATGGTGGCCTCATAGGATAAGTTTGGGAGTGTTCCTTCCTCTGCAAATTTTTGGAAGAGTTTGAGAAGGATGGTGTTAGCTATTCGCTAAATGTTTGATAGAATTCACCTGCAAAGCCATCTGGTCCTAGACTTTTGTTTGTTGGAAGATTTTTAATCACAGTTTCAATTTCATTACTTGTGATTGGTCTGTTCATGTTTTCTATTTCTTCCTGGTTCAGTCTTGGAAGGTTATAAGTTTCTAAGAATTTGCCCATTTCTTCCAGGTTGTCCATTTTATTGGCATAGAGTTACTTGTAGTAGTCTCTTATGATGCTTTGTATTTCTGCGGTGTCCATTGTAACTTCTCTTTATTCATTTCTAATCTTATTGTTTTGAGTCCTCTCCCTCTTTTTCTTGATGAGTCTGTCTAAAGATTTATCAATTTTTTTTATCTTCTCAGAGAACCAGCTTTTAGTTTTATTGATCTTTGCTATTGTTTTGTTTGTTTCTATTTCATTTCTGCTCTGATCTTTATGATTTCTTTCCTTCTACTATGTTTGGGTTTTGTTTGTTCTTCTTTCTCTAGTTCCTTTAGGTGTAAGGTTAGATTGTCTGTTTGAGATTTTTCTTGTTTCTTGAGGTAGGATTTTATTGCTATAATCCTCCCTCTTAGAACTGCTTTTGCTGCATCCCATGGTTTTGGATTATTGTGTTTTTGTTGTCCTTTGTCTCTAGGTATTTTTTGATTTCCTCTGATTTCTTCAGTGATATTTTGGTTATTTAGTCATGTATTGTTTAGCCCCCATATGTTTGTGTTTTTTATTTTTTTTCTCTGTAATTTATTCCTTATCTCATTCTGTTGTAGTCAGAAAAGATGCTTGATATGATTTCAATTTTCTTAAATTTACTGAGGCTTGATTTGTGACCCAAGATGTGACCTCTCCTGGAGAAAGTTCCATGTGCACTTGAGAAGAAAGTGTAATCTGCTGTTTTCAGATGAAATCTCCTAAAAATATTAATTAATATATCTGGTCTATTGTGGCATTTAAAGCTTGTGTTTCCTTATTAATTTTCTGTCTGGATTATCTGTCCATTGGTGGAAGTGAGGTGTTAAATCCTGCACTATTGTGTTAATGTTGATTTCCTCTTTTATAGCTGTTAGCATTTGCCTTATATATTGAGCTGCTTCTATGTTGGGTGCATATATAATCGTTATATTTTCTCCTTGGATTGATCCCTTGATCATTATGTAGTGTCCTTCTTTGTCTCTTGTGACACTCTTTATTTTAAAGTCTATTTTACCTGATATGAGTATTGCTATGCCAGCTTTCTTCTGATTTCCATTTGCATGGAATATCTTTTTCCATCCCCTCACTTTCAGTCTATATGTGTGTCCCTAGGTCTGAAGTGGGTCTCTTGTAGACAGCATATATATGGGTCTTGGTTTTGTATCCATTCAGCAAGCCTGTGTCTTTTGGTTAGAGCATTTAATCTATTCACATTTAAGGTAATTATTGATATGTTTGTTGCTATTACCATTTTCTTAATTGTTTTGGGTTTGTTTTGTAGATCTTTTTCTTCTCTTGTATTTCCCACTTAGACAAGTTAGCATTTGTTGTAAAGCTGGTTTGGTGGTGCTGAATTCTCTTAGATTTTGCTTGTCGGTAAAGCTTTTGATTTCTCCATCGAATCTGAATGAGATCCTTGCCGTGTAGAGTAATCTTGGTTGTAGGTTCTTTCCCTTCATCACTTTAAATATATCGTGCCACTCCCTTCTGGCTTGTAGAGTGTCTGCTGATAAATCAGCTGTTAACCTTATGGGAGTTCCCTTGTATGTTATTTGTCATTTTTCCCTTGTTGCTGTTAATAATTTTTCTTTGTCTTTAATTTTTGTCAATTTGATTACTATGTGTCTCTGCATGTTTCTGTTTAGGTTTATCCTGCCTGGGACTCCTGTGCTTCCTGGACTTGGGTGATTAGTTCCTTTCCCTTGTTAGGGAAGTTTTTGACTATAATCTCTTCAAATATTTTCTTGGGCCCTTTCTCTCTCTCTTCTCCTTTTGGGACTCCTATAATGGGAATGATAGTGCTTTTAATGTTGTCCCCAAGGTCTCTAAGGCTGTCTTCATTTCTTTTCTTTCTTTTTTCTTTATTCTGTTCCATGGCAGTGAATTCCACCATTCTCTCTTCCAGGTCACTTATGCGTTCTCTGCCTCAGTTATTCTGCTATTGATTCCTTTTAATGTATTTTTCATTTTAGTTATTGTATTGTTAATCTCTGTTTGTTTGTCCTTTAATTCTTCTAAGTGTTTGTTCTTTAATTCTTCTAGGTCTTTGTTAAACATTTCTTGCATCTTCTTGATCTTTGCCTCCATTCTTTTCCATGGTCCTGGATCATCTTCACTGTCATTCTTCTGAATTCTTTTTCTAGAAAGTTGCCTATCTCCACTTCATTTAGTTGTTTTTCTAGGGTTTTATCTTGTTCCTTCATCTGGTACATAGTCCTCTGCCTTTTCATTTTGTCTATCTTTTTGTTTATGTGGTTTGCATTCCACAGGCTGCAGGATTGTAGTTTTTCTTGGTTCTGCTGTCTGCCCTCTGGTGGATGAGGCTATCTAAGAGGCTGTGCAAGCTTCCTAATTGGAGGGACTGGTGGTGGGTAGAGCTGGGTGTTACTCTGGTGGGCAGAGCTCAGTAAAACTTTAATCCACTTGTTTGCTGCTGGGTGGGGGTGAGTTTACCCCACCCCCAGTTGATTGTTTGGCCTGAGGCGACCCAGTATTGTAGCCTCCAGTACACCAAGGAGTTCTTCCCAGAACTCCTGCTGCCACTGTCCTTGTCCCCATGGTGAGCCACAGCCACCCCCTGCCTCTGCAGGAGACCCTCCAACACTAGCAGGTAGGTCTGGTTCAGTCTTCTATGGGGTCACTGCTCTTTTCCCCTGGGTCCTGATGCATACACTACTTTGTGTGCCCTCCAAGAGTGGAGTCTCTGTTTACCCCAGTCCTGTTGAAGTTCTGCAATCAAATCCCACTAGCCTTCAAAGTCTGATTCTCTGGGAATTCCTCCTCCCATCACCAGACCCCCAGATTGGGAAGCCTGATGTGGGGCTCAGAACCTTCACTCCAGTGGGTGGACTTCTGTGGTATAAGTGTTCTCCAGTTTGTGAGTCACCCACCCAGCAGTTATGGGATTTGATTTTATTGTGATTGCACCCCTCCTACCATCTCATTGCGTCTTCTCCTTTGTCTTTGTATGTGGGGTATCTTTTTTGGTGAGTTCCAGTGTCTTCCTGTTGATGATTGTTCAGCAGTTAGTTGTGATTCCAGTGATCTCTCAAGAGGGAGTGAACGCACATCCTTATATTTCTACTTTTTATGGTGTTGTTTTTCTTCCTATTAGCGAGCTTCTCTTGATTATGGATTGCATTTTCTCATTCTTTCCATATCTAATAAATTTTATGTGTACCAGACATTAATTATGATTTAGAGGGACACTCTATCCACTCTCTTCCTCCTTAGAGTTCTGATTTTTGTTCTATTAGTTCAATAAATTGTTGATTACCTTTGTCAACAAAAGTAATCAATATTCTATAATATGAATAGAAAAAAGTTTTTTTTTTTTTTTTTTTATAAATTTATTTATTTATTTTTGGCTGTGTTGGGTCTTCGTTTCTGTGCGAGGGCTTTCTCTAGTTGCGGTGAGCGGGGGCCACTCTTCATCGCGGTGCGCGGGCCTCTCACTATCGCGGCCTCTCTTGTTGGGGAGCACAGGCTCCAGATGCACAGGCTCAGTAGTTGTGGCTCACGGGCCCAGTTGCTCCGTGGCATGTGGGATCTTCCCAGACCAGGGCTCGAACCCGTGTCCCCTGCATTGGCAGGCAGACTCTCAACCACTGCGCCACCAGGGAAGCCCAAGAAATAAGTTTTATTTGAGCCAAACTGAAGATGGTAGCCTGGGAGACTGCCTTTTAGGTAACTATGGGGAACTTCTCTGGAGAAGCGTGGTTTTCAGCACAGTTTTATATCTTCTCAGAACAAAGAACATCAAACAAGTCAGGGATACATTCCTTTAAAGTTTCAAAAAAAAAAAAAGACAGATCAGAACACACACAACAAGTCAGTATGGCCTCTGCACCTCGGAAGGGAGTTCCAGGATTGGCATCCCAGGAAGGGAGGCATTTAATTTTTAACATGGACATTATTTCTGGTTAATGTACTCTTTTCCTTAATAATTAAAACATATGTGCAATATATGTTGTTTTATTTAGCATAAAATTTGATTTGTAACTCATATATAAGCCAGAACAACTTCTCCATATCTCAATATATGAAAATTTCTTTTATCACCTTTATATTGTATAATATTCGTTTTACCATTTGTCTGGATAAACACATGTCAAATCTGAGTCACTCTAACTAGTCAGGATTCAAACTCCAAACTTGTTCTTTTCTTAGATCACTTGAGACTTTTCTTCACTTCAAGATTTCTTAGGGTGGGTCTAGAGTAGCCCATATTCCTGATAACATCCTATTCCTAAAGGTAAAGCTTTCTCTCAGCTGTTCCTGGTGTTAAGGAATTCTCTCCATCTTAAGGCAGATCTCCACTCTTCCAAATTTGCCCTATAATAGCTCTGTTGCATTTTTAACCCCTTAGTAACTACTTTCTGGTAAGCTTTGTATAGTCTTATTTTGTGTATGCAAACCTAGACCAACAAAGGAGTCAGAGAGGGAACCCTCACTTTCCAGTTCTATGCTCCAGGAATTCCAGTCTCTTTAGTATCTACAAACTCTGATCTCTGATTCTTCAACTCAGCAGGACTACCAGACTCTGCTTGGACTCCAGCTTTCTATAGCCATTTGGAAATATTCTGCAGAAAGAAAGCAAGAACGATCATGAGGTTTATCTTAATGAGTTCTCCTTCTCTCAAGGATTGCATTCTTAGACTAGGTATTGTACAGTTCTTGGTATGCTTCCCTTTTCTTATATTTTACTCAGATTATGGTGCCAGAAAATTTCAGGACCCCAATTCAGTAGTCAGGCAAACTTTAAAATACATTCATGTAGTACATATATATATGTATGTATTTATATATATATATACACATATAACTATATTTCAGTGGATTGCAGTTTGTTGAGATGTGATATAATATTACAAAAATAAATAATTCAAAAATTTGAAAACTTTACTTTTTTTAAATGTAAGTTAATTCAATTTTCCAAAACTAGCTCCTAAATGCCCAAATTCTAGTGTGGTAGAATGTGATGAAACTGCTGAGAAAAAGTAAAATAGTTAACTTAAACAAGCTGAAGGGTGCATTTATTTTATATGGCTTTACTTAAGTAATAATACCCACTATTATATCCTTCTTGTCATCATGTGAAGATAGAAACTGTGTTTTCATGTTTATATGTGATAAGTAGTGGACGCATTTTTCTGAGAATGCAAATTAATTTGTCCATGTGTGTAAGAAGGTACTAATACAACTTTTGACAACATTGAAAACCTAATTTACACTTCAAAAATATTGTACCTTAGACAATCATTTTAGGGTTAGCAGCTGCAAAATCTGCAGAGTTTATAAAAGTTCTGGCCATAAATATAACTTTATATCTTAAAATAAGTGATGAAAAATTATCATTTCTATACCCAGTACTATATTTCTTACACTCTCTGTCAAACAAGTAATCTTCCAAGTGCTGAGTCAGCAGGGAATTTATTTTAATAAGTTATATGTAGTACATTAATTTTCACTAAGTCCTAAAACCTAATTCAGATATTTATATAAGCTGTATATATAATATCCAGTTATGTGGTGGTATATATTTTCTGTAATGTTATTATATCTCTGAACTTGTTTTGGTGGATCTGTGTAAAAATATTTTGTTGTACCTATTTATCACCATGCCTTATGTGAAGTATAATTTCCTCAAGGGGTTGCAGGATTTTACAATATCCAAATCACAACTTTCCTGTTCCCTCAAAATATACAGAATATAACCTATCCTGCAGCCATAAGTAGGCCCAAATGTCCCCGTTTTTTGCCAGAAGACGCAAGTCAGTTTTGATGAATTAACTGTGAGTTGAGAGAGAACCATGAATAATGACCAGAAACAATAACAAAAGCACGGAAAATGTACATTACCAAGACTGGAAACACTTTCACCTCATGGCCATTGACTTGAAAAGTCGACTTGAACCTCTGAGGATTTGAGATAAGGTTTTGTTTGTCTGCCTCTCTTGAGAAAATCGGTTTATCATTTACAAGACAATATGCCAGTGTACTTTGGGAATTCAGAATTGCTTTACCAGAGCAACATTTTGGGGACTTGAATATAACCATTAACAGAACCCCAAATATATGTATATACACCTATCTCTAATAAACACCATATAAAAAACTATTGGTTAAGGAAAGTTTTCCTCCTGTACATTCTTCTTACCATTCTCATGTGAGGCCTTGATCTGCAGTAAGCAAATTTAGGAATATGTTTTATTTTAAATGTACTCATTGTTCCCAAGAACAATCAAATTAAGATGAAATCAAGTGAAAAATGCAATATTGAGGGAAATTTTTTCCTTCAAGGCTTTAATTCTTTGATCCTTGTACCTTCTCATCTAGGCTTACTCTGCTCTACTCAAATATGTATTGCACTCCCCAATCTGCTCTCCTTTATATGCTCCTCTTTTACTCACATAGCATTGATCACCTTTAATCTACTAAAACCCTATTTTATTTACTGTATTTACTGTTTCTATCTTATAATGTAAACTTCAACAGAAGGAATTTTTGTGTGCCTGTTCATTGATTATTAAGACACTTCTCTTGAGTCTTTTCATTCCTACAATTCTTTTAAGTAGAGACACTACAGCATTTTGATCTGGTTTATCCTTTGAAGGATTTTTTGTAGAGCAAACACTGTTGGAATAAATCATTTATAGTATCTCCCTTAAAAACAGAGGGAAAGTTTTTGCTTCCCAGTGTAATAAATATAATATCTCTCTCCAGGACAAAAGTTGGGCATGTTTGCTTGCATCCCCTTATAAAAGATTGAGGTTTACTAAAGCTTGGGCTTCCTCAGGAGTGATACAAACTCATTGTGTACATAGAATCCTCTGGAGCCACTCTCCATCACTTTGAATGGATTAAGGGGCAAGGGAAGCTAGCATTAACACAAAGTTCATATTCCCTGCTGTGCTGTGTGTAATAAATCCCTTTGTCTTTGATCTAGTATTCTTGTTTTTTATTGTCAATGTCCTTGAAATCATGGCAGGCTAAATTGTTAGCTTACAAGTAGGGAAAATCCTAGGCCCTTTACAGTTGTTGACACTGATATAAGTCAAATGCCTATGAAAATGTAGAGCTCATTGAAAGTACTAAATAAATAAATGTTGAGTTAATGAATACGTGAGTGAATATAAGAAAGGAACTACAGTGCTTATGTAAATATATAATAGTATTTGTGAAATGATAGACCTAAAACATCATATTTTGTGTGGGCTGAAAAGAAATTTCTATGTCAACAGGACTGTGGAACAGAATAGACAAGAGTTGGGGTTCTTATATCAAAAAAAATGAAGTGCAATTCCAGTAGCACCTATTATTCTCTATGAGACTTTGCACCAATATTTCTCAATCTTAATTTTATATTTGTAAATTAGAAGAAACAATAGTATGTATCTGTACTACTGTTTAGTTAGATTAGATAACATAGTAAGTACTCTACTGAAGTTTATTATTGTTTTTATTTTTGCCCAGACCCCTTTTTGAGTCTTCCTTATTATATGAATAATAATTTGACTTACAGAGTTTATAAATAATTTGTGTAATAAATCATCCACTCCTTTTCTTATCTCCCAGGTGCCAATGCACTCTGTTTAACACATTTCAGATTCATAGAACTTCTTGAATCTGTAGCTTGATATCGTTCATCCTCCTGAAAAAATTCTTAGCCCTTATCTCTTCAAATATTGCTTATGGTTTGTTCTCTTCCCTTTTCTTCCATTTTCTTCCCTTCTCTTCCCTTTCCTTCCACCTTCTTTTCTCCTCCTTCTCCTCCCCTCCCTTCTCCTCCTTCTCTGTCTCTCTCTCCCACTCTTTCTCTTTCTTTCGTATTCCAGGTCATATTTTAAAACTTCAATTAGATGTATGGCAGACTTTTAAAACTAAATATCCCCTTGCCTCTTATGTCCTTTAATGTATTCTTTTTTACATTTTGTCTCTGTGTGCTTCATTTCCAATATTTTTTATGACCTATCTTCCAATGCCTTCTTCATCTATGTCTAACAACTATTAAGCCCCTTGAATTCTTTTTATTATTATACTTTTCTGTTCTAGAATTTTAATTTTTTTGTTCCCCATTCTATAACAAAGCTTTTAATACTTCCTTTTATTTTTGTTAACATATTCAGCATAGTTATTTTTAAGTTTCTGTGTGATAATCCTTTACCTCAAGATCCTGATAATTTGTTTGTGTTTTCTGTTGTTTTCTTGGATTTTGATCTCATCTCTTATCCTTAGGTGCCTGATGATTTTTGTTTGAGTGTTGAACACTGTATTATTACAATGTAGGGGAAAAAAAGCCTGGAGGTTAAATATAATGTTATCTTCCTTAAGAGAAGATTTATACTTGCTTTTGGCATATGGTTAGAAAAACTCATCATTTGGATCACATAAATCTGATCTTAGGGAATAAGGTAATGCAAAGCCTTGCTTCAGTCCTTGAAAGTAGTTCTATATGTATCTCTTCTTTAATCCTAAAATGTATTCATTCAGGGTCCCTTCCCAAAGTGCTTGGGAATCCCTATGGTACTTTCTCTATAAAAGCCCTCACCTCGACTTTTTGTCCTGTTAGACATCCAAGACAGTTAATATTCCTCCCATTCTCGGGTTCACAGATGTTTTTCCACAATGCACAGATACCTTAGGTGCAATGTAGTCTCAAATGCTGAGCAACATTTCTACACATCATTCTCTTATATCTGAGCCCTATAATTTTTCACTGCCTTGTTAGCTTTCCAGTGTCTTCAGACAAATACACACATACACACACACACACACACACAGAAACACACACACAATCTCAGTTTTTATAGATGTTTTCAGTAGATGAGTTGCCATTAATGGAAGACCAATGCACTCTATATTTTTCCATAAGAACTTATTCTTTTATATGAAGTAGATCAGTGACTCATTAAGATAGGGGATATTTCCTAAAATATAAATTACTTACATTAGATTATATATTTATGAATTGTCTACTATAACACCTGGAATTGTATTTATAATATACTCCATTATATAGAAGAGATAAAAGTGTAAATAATACAACTTTTGAAAAAATTCTGGAATGATTATAATATTTTTTGAGTCACATCTGCAACCAATCATCTTGAGAACACAGAAACCCTTCGAAACAGAAAAATGGTTATCAAGATAAGGTGGAAGGGAAAGAAGTATCAATTTCCAAGGCTTTTAGGAATGAATGAAATGGTAAAGTCGGTCTTAAAACTTCAGGTAACCCTGAATTATCCAGATGAAACAAATGTGTGATAGTCTTACAACAATTTCATTTTTTAGCAGAACATAGAGGATGGACTAAGGAAGAGAGAAGGGCAGGGTGGGGAGGGTGGAGAGAGACAAGAAATGTGAATGCACCGATGGATGATTGATGGGAGTGCTGAACAAGGTGGTGAGGAACAAGGAAGACAAAATTTAACTCGTATGTTCTGCCTAGGGCCAGCAACACTGCTCATACCTGAATTGTTATACTTAGAGGGGATAATAAACTCTGCTTCCACTAAATTTGTCTGTGGATACAAACTGATAGAACAGTGTAGAAGATAAACTTCCATCTCATCTAAAGCCTTACTGTCACACCAGAAAGCATTCTTCCTATTTCAGGAATATTTTCTTCCATTTTATTGGAGTTAAAAGTAAGTTAAGGGCTTCCCTGGTGGCGCAGTGGTTGAGAATCTGCCTGCCAATTCAGGGGACAGGGGTTCGAGCCCTGGTCTGGGAAGATCCCACATGCCGCGGAGCAACTGGGCCCGTGAGCCACAACTACTGAGCCTGTGCGTCTGGATCCTGTGCTCCGCAACAAGAGAGGCCGCGATAGTGAGAGGCCCGCGCACCGCGATGAAGAGTGGCCCCCGCTTGCCGCAACTAGAGAAAGCCCTCGCAGAGAAACGAAGACCCAACACAGCCATAAATAAAATTTAAAAAAAAAAAAAAAAAGTAAGTTAACCGTCCTTAAATCATAATTTGCTTTTCAGGTCACTGACCATGACTTCCTGTCCTAATTACAAGCAAAACCAAGGCTCAGCTCAGTTCACTGTTTAAATTATTTAACAACAAAAAAAGTAGCTTTTCTTAATGTAAAGTGATGTCAAAATTGCCTTTCCAATACTGGACTGATGTTTTAAATATTAGTGAAGAATAGTTTCTTTTTAGTGAACGAAAGAGGAAATTATAATTTAAATTTTCTGTCATGCTTTAAAAAAGCATTCCTTGGATGTCCCTGGCGGTCCAGTGGTTAAGACTCTGTGCTTCCAGTGCAGGAGGTACAGGTTCGATCCCTGGTCGAGGAACTAAGATCCCGCATGCTGTGCGGCATGGCCAAATTTTAAAAAGTAATAAAAATAAAAATAAAAATATATTCTTTGACAAAACCTTTTTTAATGAACTTGGTCAAATTTAGATCAAGGATGTCTTTTGTATTATTTTATCTTATACATGTGAAAAGTGATTCCCTTCCCTTCAACTGTTTGATATATTAAGTATATTGCTTTTTTTTTCAGCTTTATTGAGATGTAACTGACATGTAACATTGTGTAAGTTAAGGTGTATGATCTTTTGATGTGAAACACTTATATATTGCAAAATGATTACCACAGTGAGATTAGTTACACCTCCATCATCTCATATAATTACCTTTATCTGTGTGCGGTAAAAACATTTAAGATCTACTCTCTTAACAACTTTCGAGTATATAATATAGTGTTGTTAACTATCGTCACCATGTTGTGCATTGCATCCCCAGAACTTTTTCATCTTATGATGGGAAATTTGTACCCTTTGGCCAACATCTACCCATTTCCCCGTATCTCAGTCCCTGGCAACCACCATTCTACTCCAAGTTTCTGTGAATTCAGCTTTTTTAGATTCCACAGAAAAGGGAAATCATACAGCATTTGTTTTTTATCTGCCTGAAATATTTCAGTATTCTCAAGATCCATCCATGTTGTCACAAATGTTAGTATTTCCTCTTTTCTTGTGGCTGAATATTATCCCATTGTATACATATAACATGTATATCCATTTATCCATAGATGACACTTAGGATGTTTCCATATCTTGGCTATCGTGAATAATGGGAGTGCAGATCCTTCAAGAACCTGATTTCACTTTCTTTAGATACATATCCAGTGGAATTGCTGGATCATATGGTAGTTCTATTTTTTTAATTTTTTGAGGAACCTCTATACTGTTTCCCACCAACAGGACAGAAGGGTACACTTTGCTCAACATCCTTACCCAAACTTATTATCTCTTGATTTTTTATAATAGCCATCTAACAGGTGTGAGGTAATACCACATTATCGTTTTGATTTGCATTTCCCTGGTGATTAGTGACATTGAACATCTTTTTATGTACCTGTTGGCTATTTGTTTGTCTTCTTTGGAAAATATGTATTCATTGCTTCTGTCCAGTATTTAATTAGATTGTTTGTTTTTTAGCTGTTAAGCTGCATGAGTCCCTTATATATGTTGGATATTGACCCCTTAACAGGTAAATGGTTTGCAAATATTTTCTTCCATTCCATATATTGCCTTTTCAATTTTTTGATGGTTTCCTTTGCTGTGCAGAAGATTTTCAGTTTGATGTCCCACTTGATTTTGCTTTTCTTCCTTGTGGTTTTGGTGTCATTTAAAAAAATATAGCCAAGCTTATGTCAAGGAGATTTTTCCCTAGGTTTTCTTCTGGGTCTTTTAAAGTTTCAAGTCTTACGTTTAAGCATTTAATTTATTTTAAGTTAATTTTTGTCAATGGTGTTAGGAAGGGATCCAATTTCATTTTTTTGCAAATGGATATCCAGTTTTCTTAACACCATTTATTGAAGACACTATTATTTTCCCAGTGAGTATGCTTGGCTCCCTTGTCAAACATTAGGATGATACGTTTGAAGGTTTATTTCTGTGTTCTAGATTCTGTTCCATTGGTCTACGTGTCTATTTTTAATGCCAATGCAATACTGTTTTGATTTTGTGGCTTTTTTAAAAATTGATCTTTATTGGAGTATAATTGCTTCACAATACGGTGTTAGTCTCTGTTGCACAACAAAGTGAATCAGCCATATGCATACACATGTCCCCAGAACACCTCCCTCTTGAACCTCCCTTCCACCCTCCCTATCCCATGTCATCGCAAAGCACTGAGCTGATCTCCCTGTGCTATGCTGCTGCTTCCAACTAGCGAACTACTTTATGTTCAGTAGTGTATTTATGTTGATGCTACTCTCACTTCGCCCCAGCTTCCCCCTCCCCCTGCCATGTCCTCAAGTCCGTTCTCTATGTCTATGTCTTTATTCCTGCCCTACCACTAGGTTCATCAGTACCATTTTTTTTTTAAGATTCCATATATATGTGTTAGAATACAGTATTTGTTTTTCTCCTTCTGACTACTTCACTCTGTATGACAGACTCTAGATACATCCACCTCACTACAAATAACTCAATTTCATTTCTTTTTATGGCTGAGTAATATTCCATTGTATATATGTGCCACATCTTCTTTATCCATTCATCTGTGGATGGACATTTAGGTTGGTTCCATGTGCTGGCTATTGTAAATAGCGCTGCAATGAACATTGTGGTACATGTCTCTTTTTGAATTATGGTTTTCTCAGGGTATATGCCCAGTAGCGGGATTGCTGGGTCATATAATAGTTCTATTTTTAGTTTTTTAAGGAAACTCTAAACTGTTTTCCAGAGTGGTTGTATCCATTTACATTCCCACCAACAGTGCAGGAGGGTTCCCTTTTCACCACACCCTTTCCAGCATTTATTGTTTCTAGATTTTTTGATAATGGCCATTCTGACCTGTGTGAGGTGATACCTCATTGTAGTTTTGATTGTATTTCTCTAATAATTAGTGATGTTGAGCATCTTTTCATGTTCCTCTTGGCCATCTGTATGTCTTCCTTAGTGAAATGTCTATTTAGTTCTTCTGCCCATTTTTTAACTGGATTGTTTTTTTTTTGATATTGAGCTGCATGAGCTGTTTGTATATTTTGGAGATTAATCCTTTTTCAGTTGCTTCATTTGCAAATATTTTCTCCCATTGTGAGGGATGACTTTTCATCTGGTTTAAGGTTTCTTGGCTGTGCAAAAGCTTTTAAGTTTAATTAGGTCCCATTTGTTTATTTTTGTTTTTATTTCTGTTACTCTAGGAGGTAGGCCAAAAAAAGATCTTGCTGTGGTTTATGTCAAAGAGTGTTTTGCTTATGTTTTCCTCTAAGAATTTTACAGTGTCTGGTCTTACATTTAAGTCTTTAACACATTTTGAGTTTATTTTTGTGTATGGTGTTAGGTAGTGTTCTAATTTCATTCTTTTATATGTAGCTGTCTGATTTTCAGAGCACCACTTATTGAAGAGGCTGTCTTTTCTCCATTGTATGTTCTTGTCTCCTTTGTTTTAAATTAGGTGCCCCTATGTGTGTGGGTTTATCTTTGGGCATTCTATCCTGTACCATTGATCTATATTTCTGTTTCAGTGCCAGTACCATACTGTCTTGATTACTGGAGCTTTGTAGAATAATTTGAAGTCGGGGAGCCTGATTCCTCTAACTCTGTTTTTCTTTCTCAAGATTGCTTTGGATATTCGGGTTTTTTTGTGCTTCCATACGAATTGTAATTTTTTTTTTGCTCTAATTCTGTGAAGAATGCCATTGGTAGTTTGATAGGAATTGAACTGAATCTGTAGATTTCTTTGGGTAATATAGCCATTTTCACAATATTGATTCTTCCAATCCAAGAAAATGGTATATTTCTCCATCTGTTTATGTCATCTTTGATTTTCACAATATTGATTCTTCCAATCCAAGAAAATGGTATATTTCTCCATCTGTTTATGTCATCTTTGATTTCTTTTATCAGTGTTTTATAGTTTTCTGAGTACAAGTCTTTTGCCTCTTTAGGCAGGCTTATTCCTAGGTATTTTATTCTTTTTGTTGCAATGGTAAATGGGAGTGTTTCCTCAATTTCTTTCTGAGTTTTCATTGTTGGTGTATAGGAATACCAGAGATTTCTGTGCATTAATTTTGTATCCTGCAAATTTACGAATTTCATTGATTAGTTCTAGTAGTTTTCTGGTGGCATCTTTAGGATTTTCTATGTATAATATCATGTCATCAGCAAACAGTGACAGTTTTACTTCTTCTCTTCCAATTTGTATTCCTTTTCTTTTTCTTCTCTGCTGTGGCTAGGACTTCCAAAACTATGTTGAATAAGAGTGATGAGAGTGGACATCCTTGTTTTGTTCCTGATCTTAGTGGAAATGCTTTCAGTTTTTTGCCATTGAGTATGATACTTGCTGTGTGTCTGTCATATATGGTCTTTATTATGTTGAGGCAGGGTCCCTGTATGCCCATTTTCTGGAGAGTTTTTGTCATAAATGGGTGTTGAATTTTGTCAAAAGCTTTTTCTGCATCTACTGAGGTGATCATATGGTTTCTATTACTTGTTAATGTGGTGTATCATATTGATTGATTTTCGTATTGTGAAGAATCCTTGCATCCCTGGGATAAACCCCACTTGATCGTGGTGTATGATCCATTTAATGTGCTGTTGGAGTCTGTTTGCTAGTATTTTGTTCAGGATTTTTGCATCTATGTTCATCAGTGATATTGGTCTATAGTTTCCTTTTTTTATGATATCTTATTCTGGCTTTGGTATCAGGGTGATGGTGGATTCATAGAATGAATTTGGGAGTGTTTCTCCCTCTGCAATTTTTTGGAGGAGTTTGAGAAAGATCAGTGTTAGCTCTTCTCTAAATGTTTGATAGAATTCTCCTGTGAAGCCAACTGGTCCTGGACATTTGTTTGTTGGGAGATTTTTAATTATGGTTTCAATTTCATTACCTGTGATAAGACTGTTGATATTTTTTTAATTCTTCCTGGTTCAGTCTTGGAAAATTGTACCTTTCCAAGAATTTGCCCATTTCTTTGTGGTTTTCAATTTTACTGGCATATAGTTGTCTGCAGTAGTCTCTTATAACCCTTTGTGTTTCTGCAGTATCATTAGTGATTTCTCCTTTTTCATTTTTAATTTTATTGATTAGCGTCCTCTCTCTTTTTTTCTTAATGAGTCTGGCTAAGGGTTTATCAATTTTGTTTATCTTCTCAAAGAATCAGCTTTTAGTTTTATTGATCTTTTCAACTGTTTTCTTCATTTCTATTTCATTTATTTCTGCTCTGATCTTTATGATTTCTTTCCTTCTACTGACTTTGGGTTTTCTTTGCTCTTCTTTCTCTATTTGTTTTAAGTGTAGAGTTAGATTGTTTATTTGAGATTTTTCTTGTTTATTGAGGTGAGATTAAATTGCCATAAACTTCCCACTCAGAACTGCTTTTGCTGCATCCCATAGGTTTTGGGTCATCGTATTTTCATTGTCATTTGTTTTTATGTATTTCTTTATTTCTTCTTTGATTTCTTCAGTGATCTCTTGGTTATTTAGTAGAGCACTGTTTAGCCTCCATGTATTTGTGTTTTTAGTTTTTTTTTCCCTGTAATTGATTTCCAATCTCATAGCATTGTGGTCAGAAAAGATGCTTGATATAATTTCAGTTTTCTTAAATTGAGGCTTGATCTGTGACCCAAGATGTGATCTATCCTGGAGAATGTTCCGTATGCAGTTGAGAAGAAAGTGTAATCTGTTGTTTTGGATGGAATGTCCTATAAATATCAATTAAATCTATCTGGTCTATTGTGTCATTTAAAGCTTGTGTTTCCTTATTTATTTTCTGTTTGGCTCATCTGTCCATTGGTGTAAGTGGGGTGTTAAATTCCCCTACTGTAATTGTGTTACCATTGATTTCTCCTTTCATGGTTGTTAGCATTTGCCTTATGTATTGTGGTGTTCCTATGCTGGGTACATAAACATTTATAATTGTTATATCTTCTTGGATTGATCCTTTGATCATTATGTAGTGTCCCTCCTTATCTCTTGTAACAGTCTTTATTTTAAAGTCTATTTCATCTGATACAAGTATTGCTAATTCAGCTTTCCTTTGATTTCCATTTACATGGAATATCTTTTTCCATCAGTTCACTTTCAGTCTGTATGTGTCCCTAGGTCTGAAGTGGGTCTCTTGTAGACAGCATATAGATGGGTCTTGTTTTTACATCCACTCAGTCAGTCTGTGACTTTTGGTTGGGGAATTTAATCCATTTACACTCAAGGTTATTATCAATATGTATGTTCCTGTTACCATTTTCCTAATTGTTTTGGGTTTGTTTTTGTGGGTCGTTTTCTTCTCTTGTTTCCTGCCTAGAGAAATTTCTTTAGCATTTGTTGTAAAGCTGGTTTATTGGTGCTGAATTCTCTTAGCTTTTGCTTGTCTGAAAAGCTTTTGAGTTCTCCATCAAATCTGAATAAGGTCTTAGCTGGGTAGAGTAATCTTGGTTGCAGTTTTTTGTCATCCATCACTTTAGGTATATCCTGCCACTCTCTTCTGGCCTGCAGATTTTCTGCTGAAAAATCAGCTGATAATCTTATGGGGATTCCTTTGTATGTTATTTTTTCATTTTTCCCTTGCTGCTTTTAATATTTTTTCTTTGAATTTAATTTTTTTTAGTTTGATTTATATGTGTCTTAGTGTGCTTTTCTTAGGGTTTATCTTGTATGGGATTCTCTGTACTTCCTGGACTTGATTGACTATTTCCTTTCCCATGTTAGGGAAGTTTTCAACTATAATCTCTTCAAATATTTTCTCAGACCCTTTCTTTTTCTCTTCGTCTTCTGGGACCCCTATTATTTGACTCTTCGTGTGTTTAGTGTTGTCCAGTGGGCTCTGAGATTGTTTTCAATTCTTTTCATTCTTTTTTCTTTATTCTGCTCCTCAGCAATTATTTCCACCATTTTGTCTTCCAGCTCAATTACTCACTCTTCTGCCTCAGTTATTCTGTTATTGATTCCTTCTAGTGTATTTTCATTTCAGTTATTGTGTTGCTCATCTCTGTTTGTTTGTTCTTTAGTTCTTCTCAATCTTTGTTAAACATTTCTTGTATTTTCTCAAACCGTGCCTCCGTTCTATTTCTGAGATTCTGGATCATCTTTATTATCATTACTCTGAATTATTTTTCAGGTATATTGCTTATTTTCTTTTCATTTATTTGGTCTTGTAGGTTTTTACCTTGCTCCATCATCTGTGATATATTTTTCTGCTGTCTCTTTTTTTTTTTTTTTTAATGAGTGGGATTGTGTTCCTGTTTTACTGGTTGTTTGGCCTGAGGCTTCCAAAATACAGTACCTCAGCTTTGTTCTTCTTTCTCAGAATTTCATTATTTGGGCTCTTTGTGGTTCAATATGAATTTAGCATTGTACTTTCTATTTCTTTGAAAAATGCCATTGGCATTTTGTTAGGGATTTCATTCAATTTATAGATGCCTTTGGGTAAATGATCATTTTAACAATTTTTGTATACATGTACATAAGATGGCTTTCCATCTTTTGTGTCTTCTTCAATTTCTTTCTTCAATGTCATATTTTTTAGGGTACGTTTTTCACTTCATTGATTAAATTTATTTTAAGTATTTTATTGTTTTTGATGCTATTGTAAATAGAATTGTTTTTGTTATTTCTTTTTCAGATATGTCACTCAGTGTACAGAAGCATAAGTAATTGATGTATAATAATTTTGCATTCTGCAACTTTATTTGTTGATTATTTCTAACAGTTTTTTAGTAGAGTCTTTATGATTCCCAATATATAAAATTACATCATATGCAAACAAATACAGTTTTACCTCTTCCTTTCCATTTTGGATACCTTTATTTCTTTTTCTTGCCTAATTGCTCTGACTTGGATTTCCAGTACTGTGTTGAATAAGAGTGGTGAGATGGGGCCCCTTTGTCTTGTTCTTGATCTTAGAAAAAAAGACTTCAGTCTTTCATTATTGAGTATGGTGTTAACTGAGGTCTTGTCATATATATGCCCTTTATTATGTTGAGGTACATTTCTTCTATACAAAATTTGTTGAGACTTTTATCATGAAATTATGTGGTATTTTGTCAAATGATTTTTGTGCATCTATTCAAATGACCATATGATTTTCATCATTCGGTTAATTTGATGCATCACATTTATTTATTTGCATATGTTGAATCATTCTTGCATTACAGGGATAAATATCACTTGATGATTGTGCATGATCCTTTAAATGAGCTGTTGTATTTAGTTTGCTAATGTTTTGTTGAGAAGTTTTCTATCTGTGTTCATCAGAGATATTGGCCTGTAGTTTTCTTTTCTTGTAGTGTTTGTAGGCCATTTTGGTACAAGGGTAATGCTGACCTTTTACAATGAAGTTGGGAGTATTCCCTGCCCTTCAATTTTTTGGAAAAGTTTGAGAAACATTGATGTTAATTCTTCTTTAAATGTTTCACTAGTGAAACCATCTGATCCTGGGCTTTTCCTCTTTTGGGAGGTTTTTGATTACTGATTCAGTCTCCTTACTCATTATTGGTCGTTTCAGATTTTCCATTTCTTCATGATTCAGTCTTGGTAAGTAGTATATTTCTAGCAATTTATCCATTTCTTGATTATCCAATTTGTTGGGGTGCAATTGTTCATAGTAGTCTCTTATCCTTGATTTCTTTGGTAACAGTTGTAATGTCTCCTCTTTCACTTCTGATTTTATTTGAGTCTTCACCTTTTTTCTTAGCTAGCCTATATAAACTTTGGCAATTTTACTAACCTTTTGAAAAAATAACTTGTACTTTCATTAATCTTTTCTATGTTTTTTGTCTCTGTTTCATTTATTTCTACTCCAATCTTTGTTTTTTTTTTTTTCCTTTTCTTCTAGTTCCTTAAGGTGTTTTACTTGAGATCTTTCTTTTTGTTTAATGTTGGCTTTCATTGTTATACACTTCCTCTTAGATCTGCCTTTGAAGGATCCAATAGTTTCTGATATGTTGTGTTTACAGACTTGGTTGCTGACAACCTCCCTTATACTTTCCCAAGGTTAGTACTATAGCTTAAGTTTTTGACTACCCTTGGCCCATGGATTCTGGTGACTTTCTGCACATGCTCACTAACTATCTGTCAAAGCTCATGCATTTCTGGAGCTTGTACAGGAAAACAGCCATGAAGTGGAAGTATGTGCAGGTGAGGCACCTGGAGAACTTGTACCCAGGAGTCAGTTGGGGGAATCAGTAGGTGAGGTACCCCAGTGGCTTTTGTGTGGGTGTCCTAATAGAATCTGTGATGTAATTAGTAGGGTCTGCATTCCTTTGTTACATTCCTGAACTCTGGCTAGTATTCTTCCAGCCAGTTACACCCCCTATCCCTCAACCCCCACCACCTTCATGTAGCTCACAAATCAGTACTCTGAATGGGGTAGAGAGAAATGGTCCTCTTTGGCAGCATCCTATATAGCTGGGGAAGACTAATGCACGCACACACACACACACACACACACACACACACACACACACACACATTCTCAGTCCTTTGGCCTCCAGCCTCATGCCACCTTGAAAGAGGGGTGATGCAGTTGAAGTCAAACTGTTCCTCTTGTCTTCTCAAACGTGTCTAATCTTGGATCTTTTTGCTCCAAAGTGGTGCTGGAACGTCACTGGATGCTGGATTTCCACAAAGGCTCTCTTGTACTTGGGCAATTATCTAAGGCAGTGTTCAGCACAGCCCCCCAGACTGTGGCCAAGTGGGGCTGGAGATGGTTCCCAGGCAACTTCAAGTTCTGCAACTGGAACCAAGGTCTGTCTGCACATTATTCAACACACAAGTAAGTGAGATTCATCCTGTGTTCCTTGGCATATGGTGCTGCATTTCATAGGTCCCACAAAGGTACTTTTGTTCATGGAAGGATATCAAATTTAATCATTTTTCTTGGCAGAGGAGATAGATTGAGGGATGTCTTTTTTGGCCATTTTGTTTAGTATATTGCTTTAAAAAATATTTTTCTTAATAATTCTTTTTCATTTCATGGATTATGAAATTAAATACATTTTTAAAGAAATTTTTAAAAATCACAGAACACTTAAGAAAAATATTTTATATATGTGCACTTTATATACATGTTGCTCAACATCTCAAGTTCAGCATCTAGAGTACCTTTCCCTTAGAACATCTTCTGTTTAATTCAGAGTATAAGTGCACATTTGCTGAATTGCTTAAGGCAAGTAGCTAATTAAGCTCAAGGCATAGATTCAATTTCTATTAAAAAAGAGGGCCATCTTTTTATTTTTTCTTTTTCTCTTTGTTGTTATTTTATTCTTTTCAAATTTGTAGTTGTTTATTTTTCCTTGTTCTTTCCTTCACTCCTTTGTTTTCCTTCTGCCCCCTGCATAGATTTCTTAAGTATCCTATAATATACGACATATTAATAATTCCCAAAATATTCAGATACAAGTGACAAAAATAATACAATATAAGACACTTTAACCTTTTTCTTCTGTTTTCACTACTTTTGCTTCATCATATTCCACCCTCCTCATTGTGGATGATTTATACAATATATGTCTATATATTCTTAAATATGTATTGTATAGAGTCATGCATTTTGCACATCTTTTTATTTATTTTTCATAATAGATCTTTATTGGAGTATAATTGCTTCACAATGTTGTGTTAGTTTCTGTTGTACAACAAAGTGAATCAGCTGTATGCATACATATATCCCCATATCCCCTCCCTCCCACCCTCCCTATCCCACCTCTCTAGGTCATCACAAAGCAAAGAGCTAATCTCCCTGTGCTATGCTGCTGCTTCCCACGAGGTAACTATTTTACATTCGGTAGTGTATATATGTCGATGCTACTCTCACTTCGTCTCAGCTTCCCCCTCCCCACCCCGTGTCCTCAAGTGCATTCTCTATGTCTACATCTTTATACCTGCCCTGCCACTATGTTCATCAGTACCACTTTTTTTTTTTTTTTTTTTAGATTCCATATATATGTGTTAGCATACGGTATTTGTTCTGACTTACTTCACTCCGTATGACAGACTCTAGGTTCATCCACCTCACTACAAATAACTCAGTTTCATTTCATTTTATGGCTGAGTAATATTCCATTGTATATATGTGCCACATCTTCTTTATCCACTCATCTGTGGATGGACGTTTAGGTTGGTTCCATGTCCTGGCTGTTGTAAATAGTGCTGCAATGCATGTCCTTTTATATAGTTAAATAATTAAACATTTCTCTGACATTAAACCTAGACTATAAGAAACATTCAAATATAGACAAATGGGTTTAAAGTAATTTAGAATACATTGACCATTAAGGAGAAATATGAATAAGTTCCAGAACTCTTTTATTGAGCCCTAGATCAGAAAACATCAAATATTTTTCTATTAGGCAACTCTTTATAAATGTCTTGCTAAGTTACATATATTAAATAACTTTCTATAGCAAATGAACTTTATTGAAAAGAGTACAATGAGAGCAGCAGGAAGAGCCTTGAAATTTTTGAATCCATGCCACTGTTACTGCAGGGAAAGATTTGAGATGTTTGTTTAAGTCATAAAGTCATATACTCATGGACTATATAAATAGTCACTGAGTATGACTGCTCAGTCAAGTACAGCTTCTTTTTGTATCCATTTTAAAGTTTCCCATCCATAGGTATGCTTTAAAGGAAAAAAAAAAGAAAGTATCACGATACTTTCTAATGATGTATTTTCTATCAGACAAATTCAGTGTGTTTCAAAAGATGTGCACATTTTGCATGGACTATACTGTGAATATTCTGGTGGATTGTAAAATAGACAAGGTTCACAGACTGCTTTTTTTGCAGTGTGGATTAAAATTTGTTACAGGGAGGCAGACACCAGAAGCAAAAGGAACTACGACCCTGTAGCCTGCAGAAAGGAGGCCTCAAACACAGTAAGTTATGCAAAATGAGAAGACAGAGAAATATGTTGCAGATGAAGAAGTAAGATAAAAACCACAAGACCAAATAAATGAAGAGGAAATAGGCACTTTACCTGAAAAAGAATTCAGAATAATGATAGTAAAAATGATCCAAAATTTCATAAATAGAATGGAGAAAATAAAAGAAATGTTTAACTAGGACTTAGAAGAACTAAAGAACAAACAAACAGTGATGAACTACAAAATAACTGAAATTAAAAACACTAGAAGGAGTCAACAGCAGAATAACTTGAGGCAGAAGAACAGATAAGTGGGCTGGAAGATAGAATGATGGAAATAACTTCTGCAGAGCAGAAAAAAGAAAAAAGAATGAAAAGAAATGTGGACAGTCTCAGAGACATCTGGGACATCATTAAATGTCCAAACTTTCAAATTATAGGGGTCTCAGAAGAAGAAGAGAAAGAGAGAGGGTCTGAGAAAATATTTGAAGAGATTATAGTTGAAAACTTCCCTAACATGGGAAAGGAAATAGTCAATCAAGTCCAAGAGGTGCAGAGAGTCCCATACAGAATAAACCCAAAGAGAAACATGCTGAGACACATATTAAACAAACTAACAAAAATTAAATACAAAGCAAAAGTATTAAAAGCAACAAATAACATACAAGGAAATCCCCATATGATGATCAGGTGATCTTTCAGCAGAAACTCTGCAAGCCAGAAGAGAGTGGCATGATATATTTAAAGTGATGAAGGGAAAGAACCTACAACCAAGATTACTCTACCCAGCAAGGATCTCATTCAGATTTGACCAAGAAATCAAAAGCTTTACAGACAAGCAAAAGTTAAGAGAATTCAGCACCCCCAAACCAGCTCTACAACAAATGCTAAAGGAACTTCTCTATGCAGGAAACACAAGAGAAGGAAAAGATCTACAAAAACAAACCCAAAACAATTAAGAAAATGGTAATAGGAACACACATATCGATAATTACCTTAAATGTAAACGGATTAGGGCTTCCCTGGTGGCACAGTGGTTGAGAATCTGCCTGCTAATGCAGGGGACACGGGTTTGAGCCCTGGTCTGGGAAGATCCCACATGCCGCGGAGCGGCTGGGCCCGTGAGCCACAACTGCTGATCCTGCGCATCTGGAGCCTGTGCCCCGCAACGGGAGGGGCCGCGATAGTGAAAGGCCCGCGCACCGCAATGAAGAGCGGTCCCCGCACCGCGATGAAAGAGTGGCCCCCGCTTGCCGTAACTAGAGAAAGCCCTTGCACAGAAACGAAGACCCAGCACAGCCAAAAAAATAAATAAATAAATAAATAAATAAAGATTAAAAAAAAAAATGTAAACGGATTAAATGCTCCAACCAAGACACAGACTGGTGAATCGATACAAAAACAAGACCCATACATATGTTGTCTACAAGAGACCCACTTCAGACTTAGGGACACATACAGACTAAAAGTGAGGGGATGAAAAAAGATATTCCATGCTAATGGAAATCAAAAGAAAGCTGGAGTAGCAATACTCATATCAGACAAAATATACTTTAAAATAAAGACTGTCACAAGAGGCAAGGAACACTACATAATGATCAAGGGATCAATCCAAAAAGAAGATATAACAATTATAAATATATATGCACCCAACATAGGAGCACCTCAATGTATAAGGCAAATGCTAACAGTCATAAAAGGGGAAATCAACAATAAAACAATGGTAGTGACGGGGTTTAACACTCCTCTTACACGAATGGATAGATCATCTAGACAGAAAATTAATAAGGAAACACAAGCCTTAAATGAAACATTAGACCAGATAGACTTAATTGATATCTATAGGACATTCCATCCAAAGACATTAGAATACACTTTATTCCCAAGTGCACATGGAACATTTTCCAGGATAGATCACATCTTGGGTCACAAATGAAGTCTCAGTAAATTTAAGAAAACTGACGTTGTATCAAGCATCTTTTCTGACCACAACACTATGAGATTAGAAACCAATTACAGGAAAAGAAACTGTAAAAAACACAACCACGTAGAGGCTAAACAATATGTTACTAAATAACCAAGAGATCACTGAAGAAATCAAGGAGGAAACCAAAGAATACCTAGAAACAAATAGCAATGAAAACACAATGACCCAATACCTATGGGATACAGCAAAAGCAGTTCTAAGAGGGAAGTTGATAGCAATACAATCTCACCTAAAGAAACAAGAAAAATCTCAAATAAACAATCTAACCTTACACTTAAAGGAACTAGAGAAAGAAGAAAAAACAAAACCCAAAGTTAGTAGAAGGAAAGAAATCATAAAGATCAGAGCAGGAATAAATGAAATAGAAACGAAAAAACCATAGCAAAGATCAATGAAACTCAAAGCTGGTTCTTTGAGAAGATAAACAAAATTGATAAACCTTTAGCCAGACACATCAAAAAAAAAGGAAGAGGACTCAAATCAATAAAATTAGAAATGAAAAAGGAGAAGTTGCAATGGACACCGCAGAAATAAAAAGGATCATAAGAGACTAGTACAAGCAACTATATGCCAATAAAATGGACAACCTGGAAGAAATGGACAAATTCTTACAAAAGTACAAACTACCAAGACTGAACCAGGAGGAATAGAAAATATGAACAGACCAATCACAAGTAATGAAACTGAAACTGATTAAAAGTTTTCCAGCAAACAAATGTCCAGGACCAGATGGCTTCACAGGTGAATTCTACCAAACATTTAGAGAAGAGCTAAAACCTATCCTTCTCAAACTCTTCCAAAAACTTGCAGAGGGAGGAAAACCCCCAAACTCATTCTATGAGGCCACCATCACTCTGATACCCAAACCAGCCAAAGATATAATAAAAAAAAAATTACAAGCCAATATCACTGATGAATATAGATGCAAAAATCCTCAACAATATACTAGCAAGCTGAATCCAACAATGTATTAAAAGGATCATACACCATGATCAAGTGGGATTTATCCCAGGAATGCAAGGATTCTACAGTATATGCAAATCAATCAATGTGATACACATATTAACAAACTGAAGAATAAAAACCATATGATCATCTTAATAGATGTAGAAAAAGTTTTTGACAAAATTCAACATCCATTTATTATAAAAACTCTCCAGAAAGTGGGCAGAGGGAACCTACCTCAACATAATAAAGGCCATATATGGCAAACCCACATCAAAAGTTATTCTCAATGGTGAAAAATTGAAAGCATTTCCTCTAAAATCAGGAACAAGACAAGAGTGCCCACTCTCGCCACTATTATTCAACATAGTTTTGGAAGTCCTAGCCATGGCAATCGGAGAAGAAAAAGGAATAAAAGGAATCCAAATTGGCAAATTTGTTACTGTTTGCAGATGACATGATACTATACATAGAAAATCCTAAAGGTGCCATCAGAAAACTGCTAGAGCTAATCAATGAATTTAGTAAATTTGCAGGATACAAAATTAATGCAAAGAAAAGTCTTGCATTCCTACACAATAACAAAGAAATAAATTAAGGAAACAATCACATTTACCATTGCAACAAAAAGAATAAAATACCTAGGAATAAATCTACCTAAGGAGGCAAAAGACTTGTACGCAGAAAACTACAAGATACTGATGAAAGAAATTAAAGACGACACAAACAGATGGAGAGATATAACATGTTCCTTGATTGGAAGAATTAATATTGTGAAAATGACTGTCCTACTCAAAGCAATCTACAGATTCAATGCAATCTCTATCAAATTACCAATAGCATTTTTCACAGAAATAGAAGAAAAAATTTTACAATTTGTATGGAAACACAAAAGACCTCAAATAGGAAAAGCAATCTTGAGGAAAAAAATGGAGCTGGAGGAATCAGGCTCCCTGACTTCAGACTATACTACAAAGCTACAGTAATCAAGACAGTTTGGTACTGGCACAAAAACAGAAATATTGATCAATGGAACAGGATAGAAAGCCCAGAGATAAACCCACGCACATATGGTCACCTTATCTTTGATAAAGGAGGCAAGCATATACAGTGGAGAAAAGACAGCCTCTTCAATAAGTGGTGCTGGGAAAATTGGACAGATACATGTAAAAGTATGAAATTAGAACACTCCCTGACACCATGCACAAAAATAAACTCCAAATGGATTAAAGACCTAAGTGTAAGACCAGACACTATCAAACTCTTAGAGGAAAACATAGACAGAACACTCTTTGAAATAAATCACAGAAAGATCTTTCTTGGCCCACCTCCTGGAGTAATGAGAATAACAATAAAAAATAAACAAATAGGACCCAATTAAACTTAAAATCTTTTTCACAATAAAGGAAACCTTAAACAAGATGAAAAGACATCCCTCAGAATGGGAGAAAATATTTGCAAATGAAGCAAGTGACAAAGGATTAATCTCCAAAATATACAAACAGCCCATGCAGCTCAATATCCAAGAAACGAACAACTCAATCAAAAAATGGAGGAAGGTCTAAATAGACATTTCTCCAAAGAAGACATACAGATGGCCAACAAACACACGAAAAGTTTCTCAACATCACTAATTATTAGAGAAATGCAAATCAAAACTACAATGAGGTACCACCTCACACCGGTCAGAGTGGCCATCATCAAATATCTACGAACAATAAATGCTGGAGAGAGTGTGGAGAAAAGGGAACTCTCACACATTGTTGGTGGGAACATAAACTGGTACAGCCACTATGGAGAACAGTATGGAAGTTCCTTGAAAAACTAAAAATAGAGCTAGCATATGACCCAACAATCCCACTACTGGGCATATACTCAGAGAAAACCATAACTCAAAGACACATGCACCTCAGTGTTCATTGCAGCACTCTTTACAATAGCCAGGACATGGAAGCCACCTAAATGTCCATCAATAGAGGAATGGATAAAAAAGATGTGGTACATATATACAGTGGAATATTACTCAGCCATTAAAAGGAACGAAATTGAGTTATTTTTAGAGATGTGGGTGGATCTAGAGACTGTCATACAGCGTGAAGTAAGTCAGAAAGAGGAAAACAAATATCATATATTAACGCATATATGTGGAATCTGAAAAAATTGGTATAGATGATCTTATTCACAAAGCAGAATTAGAGACACAGACATAGAAAACAAACATGGATACCAAAGGTAAAAGGGGGATGGGATGAATTGGGAGATGGGATTGACATATATACACTATTGATACCATGTATAAAATAGATAGCTAATGAGAACCTACTGTATACCTCAGGGAACTCTACTCAATGCTCTTTGGTGACCTAAATGGGAAGGAAATACAAAAAAGAGGGGATATATGTATACATATAGCTGATTAACTTTGCTGTACATTAGAAACTAACACAATATTGTAAAGCAGCTATACTCCAATAAAAATTTTAAAACAATAAAAAATAAAGCTTGTTACATAAGTAATGAAAAGAGAAACAATACTTAGCTGTTGGCATTCAAAAATAAAATTTGGAATAAGATAATACCCAAGCTATTGATTTGAGAAATTAAATCTTACTGATTCTGGAGTCTTTAAATTGTACAATCTTTTAGTATCTATTTTAAGGTACTTATTTTCCCTTAAACCTTAGCCAGATAGTTTAGAATCAGGGAAAAGAAAAACTGAGTTAGGGGAAAGAGGATTTGAAGCAAAGGAAGCTCCTCCTTTCTGGCTTTGGAGAATTGTGAAAGGGAGAGCAAGTTATCAATAATAATCCTTACTGCTGTGAGGACAGAATCACCTGGTGTCAACCCAGGATATACTCACATAAGCCAGCCCTTAGCCTGTTTCTTCCCCTTCTTTTAAGAAAATTTGGTGGTGGGCGGGGGCAGGTAGTTCAGGGGAAAACATGAAAATTCTTCTCTCAATTAACTATGCCTACACGAACTCTGATATATCACACTGGGAAGTTGTCACATTGTGGTAGCACATATCTATTTCTCTCACAGCTTCCTAAAAGAAATAATCAGGTGGTTTTTATTCCCAAAATAATCCATAATGAGCTCACTGAGTGGATCTCTGGAATGATACTTTAGAAGCTCTGTGATGGAATGATGAGATGGGAGGATTGGAGTCAACTCAAATATGTCAAGGAAATCACATCTTAATGTGGAACATACAGCCAAGGCAAAAGAAAAAAATAGGAGATTAAAGTTGGAAAGGAAGAAAAATTAAAATGTGAAGGCAAAAGCCCAGGTGAGAAGAATACAAATTCATATATCTAGTCCAGCTTCACTATTTAACATCTAGCTTATGAAAGCAGAACTCATAAAACAATCAATATCCCAAAACCACTAGAATTGACTTATGCCTTAATGAACAGCTTTCCCTGGTCTCATCCAATTTGATTAAAGTTCTATGACTGTACTGGCTGTTTTAGAATTAGAGATCATATGCTTCACACTTAAAATGAACTGATTTAAAGAAAGCCTAGCTACATAGCTTAACTGCTTAAACCAATAGCAATCTCCAGGTTTCGACTGAACTGAGTAGTCATAGAATTACTGACAAATTATTAATATTACAAAACCTCCCCTTCAAAAGAACCATTTAAACACAATATAGTCCCACAAAAGTAATACTACAAAAATATTTAAAGATGACTAATACCTTTAGGACAGTCTGAGTCAGAATTTTGGCAGGATTCCTGAGACCCAGTAGGAATGATTGTTACAAAACTCCAGTGGCTGAAAAATACCCAACAGATTTTCTGGAAATATGGTTCCAGAACTAAGAATTATGTATCCTGAATTCAAAATATATAAAAAATATGTGTAACATAACTATATCACATTGAATTCCATGCATATTTTTTAGTCATGACAGCAACATAAATGTTTCAATTGGAGTTTTTTTAATTTCTATGGATTCTTCCAAATGCAATGTAAAAATAGAATGTTTGTATTAAAATGACACATCCCTAAGGTGGCCAACACATTCCTTGCCTGTGTGGAATTCACAGCTTAGTGAGATGTAATTTATAATACAAAAAAAGGAGAGAATGAAAAAATTAACCCTTTAGTCTGTCTACCATCTATGATGGACCCTCATCTCTCTTTCAAATGTGCTATTTACACAAGACCAGTGTTAACATTATGAAGCTGAAAGAAAGAATAGCTATCAATGTGGTGTCACTGAGATGTCCTCTGGTAGTTCTTAGATGCTGTATATCTTAAGTAAATGAACCTCTCCTCCTCACTCTTCACACATACAGAGTTATAGATTGCAGAAAACAAGGGACTTTATAAGGCCTCTGAAAATTTCTGAGAGCTTACACTGTTATAAAGCCTTTGACTTCCTGGGCTATGATTTAGCAGTTGTGGGTATGAACACTGGGTGTAAAATTTATCTCCTTTTTAAATTTTCCTATATATACTTATAGCATAATTTATGAAAACTATTTAAAAACTAGTATGCATTGCTGAAGATCTTTGAGAAATATATATGACAAATAACATTATGGGACAAATTCTTATTATACAACTTGGTCATTCAGCACCAGTGATTTTTAATGGTCCTTTATTTTATTTTTCAACCTGTCTCAGTTTTACTAGCTTTTCCATTTCCTTCTTCCCATATTTCAGTTTTTTATCAATTATCTTACTGTGGAATCTAGGCAGAACTTACCAATATAATTTGAGTCTATAGGTTATATATATGCATATCAATCACTTCAAATTTATTGAAATTTGCTTCATTTCCCAGGATATAGTCAATTATTTAAATGTACTATGCATGCTTTAAGAGAATGTGTAGTTTTGAGTTTTGTAGTTAGATATTTTATAACTGTCCATGAACTGATGATTGCTAATTTTGCTGTTGATATCATCTAGTCTATTTCCTTACAGATTTTTATCTGCTTTTTCTTTTTTCTTTTTTAAATTGAGATATAATTTATATATCACATTTTGTAAGTTTAAGGTGTACAACGTATTGATATGATACATTCATATATTGCAATATGCTTACCAAGGTAGCATTAGCTAGCATTTCTATCATGTCACATAATTACCTATTTTTTGTGGTGAGAACAATTAAGATCTAGTCTCTTAGCAACTTTGAAGTTTTTAATATAGTATTGTTGATTATAATCTCTATTCTATGGGTTTGAAGTCTAGGACTTACTTATCTATTAGTTGCAAACATCTCCTCCAATGAGAAAAGTGTTTTAAAATCTCCTATGGGAGATTTTAAACTATAGGAGTTCTATACCTATAGTTTCCTATTTTTTGCTTTATATATTTATATGCTATGATATTATATAAACATTTAAATTATTATACCATTTGTTGAGTTTCAGTTTTTTTAATTATAAAATAACTTTTCTATACCTAATAATGTAATTTGCCTTAAAATTAATTTTATGATGTAACCACATAAGTTCCTTTTGATAATTATTTGCATGCATTTGCCTATCCTTTTACTTCCAATATTTCTGTATTTTTTCTGTGTGTTCTAGAACATAAAAAATATAGATTTATTTTTGAACACCCACTTAAAATCTTTGTATACCACTTTTACTTTTTAAATTTTTTGCTGGGGAGAAGGTTAACTGTATTATCATAACTCAAGAAACATGTAACCATGAACTGAAAAAGTACAAATATTGATAATATTATGTTAAGTTAGACAAACTACATCTAACATTTAAAGTTAGGCAGACATTAATGTAAAAGCAAATACTCCACTGAGACTTGTATTTAAATAACATGAGACTAGTTTTACATTATAAATACTTACATTGCCAAGGAACAGCTAAGAGCCAATGACTAATTGTACCTACACTTATGAAGAATAATCCTCATATTTTCATAGTTATTTATAACTAAAATATATTTATAACTAAAATAAATCCTCATATTTTCATAGTTATTTATAACTAAAATATATTTATAACTAAAATAAATCCTCATATTTTCATAGTTATTTATAACTAAAATATATTTATAACTAAAATATATTAAGTATTTCCAGAAATCACCACACCTGTATTTCATAATTAAAATAATCTTTCAGTTTTTGAAATGTTAGCTATGGTACTGACAACACTGTAATTCCTGGTTCTATGTTCTCTTAAAATAAGAAAACCAAGATTACCCAAAGATTTCCAGGAAACTTAAAGTTCTTAATGACCAAAAAAGCAGTCCAAGTGGTCTGATAAACAAGGTTACTGAGAAAGAGAGTGTGGCAAGATTTTTAAGAGGTATTGTCTGCAGTTATGATCATAAATACCATCTGTGGCCATAAGTGTTAGCAGAAACTCACCAAATTTGAATGTGAATTGATTATCCACAAAGCCATAGAGGACTACTGTGCCAATGCAAAATATTGTGCAATTATGATACTGCAATACATTTTTCTCCCAGTAATTTCAGTTCTCTTCAGTTGTTGACAGAAACATGAGTCCAGGATGGCTACTAATAACATAATGCATTATGGCAACCACTTGGCATAGGATTGGACAAGTGAGTGTGTCTAATTTATCCAATGAATGTACACCAGAAGAAAATTCTCCCATACTTTTGTCCAACCCTCTTGAAGTTCTACTAGTTAGACTCTGTGAAGGCAGGCTGCATCCTCAGAATCAGACCTTTTAGGTTCCCTTTATCCTTTTAGCTAAGAAGTCATAGCTTCATTTGCATGATAGCTTTGCTACTGCAGAGTTGTGTCACTGTCTGCTTTTAGCATTTTCTATATAAACCCAACAATATAGCAAATAAAACTATTCAAGCACATTCAGTGTCTGGACCAGAAGAGGTAGGCTCTAAAATCTGAGCTAGTTCATAACAGATTACAGGAGTTGTAAAAGTCCACAACTGAAAGCCAGCTTTGTATTTCAAGTTGTAACTTTCATTTCTTAGCAAATACAGAATGCAGACCATGAGGGGTGAGAGGTGTTGAATTGGTAATGCTCAGAAAATGCATTTGTCTTCATGCATTTTCCATCCATGTGACACAAATTGTGCTGCTCTCTGTGTTTTTATTATTTCACTGAGCCACATTAGTGATACTGTGTAAGACACCTAAAGGTCCAGTGATTTAACCCAGACATGAGTGTTCAAGATGTGAGGTTTTAGCCAATTGAATTTCTTATTCATATATTGCATTTAACAATTAAATGAAGTTGAATTTGGTTTATAAATACTTTGTTTTTAAATTTGCTCTCACCATAAACTTCACTTACATATACACATTATACATTATTCACCTGTTTCTCTCTATTCATTATTTTTCCATATCCTGATGTGAATAACATTACCTTCCTTAAAATGTGGCTTACAAATTATTCTTTAAGAGGACATCCAGACCGTGGAACAGAAGGCCATGAAGCTCACTTCCCCCAATGAACACATCAAAGATACATCTGCATGTGGAGAAATTCTCACTGAAAATAAAATGGAGACTGGCAGAAAGACTCTTGTACAACCAAAGCTGTGAGAAAGATCCAGGTGGAATCACATAGGAAGGGAAGAGAAGTGATCAGGTGGGGACCTGTGCCCCTGGGAGGCGTCACAAAAGAGGAGGGGGATTACAGAGGCTTGGAGATCCTCACAGGGAAGTGAGCAGTTTGAGCCATGTGTCGGGCACCCCCACCCTGGAGTCTGACACTGGGAAGACAGTCCCCTTAGATGGGTTGAAAACCAGGGAGATTAACAGGAAGGCTGTAAGAAACCTAGACTCCGCTCATGAAGAGTGTGCACACACTTGCTTACTCACGAAACAAGGCAGAGGAAGAAGATTGAAACTGTCCAAGACTCTGGCCGGTTTCGAGTCTGAACTGAGCACCCACTCTGGGCCCTTTTGCTCTGTGGCACAGCTCCACACTAGGACGTGGTCTGTAGTTGCCCATGAGAGTGCACAATTTTGGGGGACAGAGCTGACTCAGACCTTGAACAGGATCTGAATGGGGTGAGGGCAGCCACTGCTGACACTTATGCAGGCAGCACATCAGGAGCAGTCTGGAACTCTGACTGGGGCCAGGACCACCACAACCCATGCCCTGACCCACACCAGGCACCTGCTCAAGCTCCTCTTGCTCCAGAATATCTCCCCTCTGGGATGTGGGTGCCAGTGCTGGGTTGGGGGAGAGCACACACTTAGAGAGAATGGAGCCAGAAAGGACCTGATCATCAGGGCTTCTGCTTCAGCAACTGACCCTGCCCTGATAAGGTGGTGTTGGCCACTGAGAAGAGGAGAAGCCTGAGCTCACATCTGGATCTGGTCCTAGCCCTTCCACCTCCAGGTCCACCTCCTATTAATTGTCAACACACCTTGGGGGAAGATGTGACTCCTGCTCACTTCAGATCTAACTCTCCCACCAAAGTCACTGGGCACATGGAGATTGTATAGGGATGCTCCCACACAAGGACACCTCTTTAATACCAGAATTGTTAACTGTTTCACCTTATTTCAGAGAAAGATAAAAAGAAACAATATTAAAAGACAGGGGAATTTGTCTCAATTTCAAAAGCAAGAGAAAAACCTCTGAAAAAACAACTAATGAAATAGAAATAATTTACCAGATAAAGAATTCAAAGCATTAGTGGCAAGAATACTAACTGAATTAGGGAAAAGTGAACACAGTGAGAATTTATATATTATATATTAAATAAGGAACTAGAAAACATAATGAGGAACCAGTCTGAAATGAAGAATAAAATAATTGAAATTAAAAATGCATTAGACACATGAGGGAGGAGATATGGGGATATATGTTTATGTAGAGCTGATTCACTTTGTTATACAGCAGAAACTAACACACCATTGTAAAGCAATTATACTCCAATAAAGATGTTAAAATAAATAAATAATTTAAAAACACATTAGAAGGAAATAACAACAAAGTAGGTGATACAGAAGAATGCATAAGTGATCTGTAAGATAGAATAATGGAAAACATCCAACCAGAAGAGCAAAAAGAAAAACAAATTTAAAAAATTAGATCAGTTTAAGGGTCCTCTTGGACAACACCAAGCATACCAACATTCCAGAAGGAGAAGAGAGAGAGAAAGGCCTTAAAAAATCAATTTGATGAAATTATGGCTAAAAACTTCCTGAACATGAAGAAGGAAACAGATATCCAGATACAGGAAGACAGAGGGTCCCAAACAAGATGAACCTAAACAGACCCCTCACCAAGATATATCATAATTAGGATGGTGAAAGTTAAAGATAAAGATAGAATTCTAAAGTCATCAAGAGAAAAACAAAGAGTCACATAAAAGGGAAACTCCATAAGGCTATCAGCTGATTTTTCTGCAGAAACTTTGCAGGCGAAAAGGGAGTGACATGATATATTTAACATGCTGAAAGGAAAAAAAGTGCAATCTAGGATACTCTACCCAGCAAGATTATAATTTTGAGTTGAAGGAGAGATAAAGAACTTCTCAGACAAGCAAAAACTAAAAGAGTTCATCAATACTAATCCTACCCTAAAATAAATGCTATAAGATCTTCCCAAAGTCTAAAAGGAAATGCTACAACAAGAAGAATTTATAGGAAAGGAAAAAATCCTGCTAGTAAAGGAAAATATACAGTAAATACTGTGGATCAACCACTTAAATAAGGTAGTATGAAGATTGAAAGACAAAAAATTGTAAAATCAACTATAACTAGAATAAACATTAAGATGTAAAACATGACATAAAAAATACTAAATGTGGGGAAAAGGAGTAAAAAATATCTTTTAGAATGCATTGGAGCTAAAATGACTGCCAGTTTAAAACAAGCAGATATAGTTGTAGCTCAACATATATGAACCCCATAGTAACCACAAATCAAAAACCTACAATAGATACACAAAATTTAGAGAGAAAGTAACAGAAGAATACCACTAAAGGCAATCACCAAACCACAAGACACAAACTAAAAGAAGAAAAGAACATAGAAATGGAAAACAACCAGAAAATAAGAAACAAAATGGCAATAAGTACATATCTATCAATTATCACTTTAAATCTCAATGGACTAAATGCTCAGATCAAAAGACACAGTGTACTGATTGGATTTAAAAAAAAAGACTAATTTAAATGCTGCTTACCAGAAACTCACTTCAGAGCTAATGACACACACAGACTGAAAGTGAGGGGATGGAAAAATATATTTCATGCAAATGGAAGTGACAAGAAAGTAGGGGTAGCAATACTCATATCACATAGAATAGACTTTAAAACAAAGTGTATAACAAAAGATAAAGAAGACCATTATATAATGATAAAGGGAAAAATACAAAAAGAGGATATATATATGTATGTGTGTATGTATATATATCTCTCCCATACCTCAACATTCCCCAACCTTTTTGGCACAAGGGACTGGTTTTGTGGAAGACAATTTTTCCACTCCTGGCGGGGGGGAGGGAATGTTTCAGGTGGAAATGCGAGCAGTGGAGAGTGATAGGGAGCAGCCGATGAAGCTTTGCTCTTTGCCTGCCACTCAGCTCCTGCTTTGCAGCCCAGTTCCTAACAGGCCATGGACTGGTACCGGTCTGTGTCCCGGGCATTGGGGACCCCTGCCATACTTAATATAGGAGGACCTAAATATATAAAAGAAATATTAATAGACATAAAGAGAGACATTGACAACAATACAATAATAGTACAGAACTTTAAGACCCCACTTAACATCAGTGGATAGATCATCTAGACAGAAAATCAATAAGAAAATACTGGCCTTAAGTGACACATTAGACCTGTTGGAATTAATAGACATCTGTAGGACATTCCATCCAAAACAGCAGAATACACAAACTTCTCAAGTGTACATGGAATGTTCTCCAGGATAGATCATGCACTTGTCTACAAAACGTGTCTAAACAAATTTAAGAAGACAGAAATTATATCAAGCATTTATTTCCAGTGACTATGGTTTGAAACTAGAAATAATTATAGGAAGAAAATGTGAAAAACACAAATGTGCAGACTAGACAACACACTACTAAAAAAAAATTAATGGGTCAATGAAGAAATCTAAGAGGAAATCAAAAAATATATCAATACAAATGAAAATAAATACACAACTTTCCAAAATCTATGGGAAAAGCAGTTCTAAGAGGAAAGTTTATAGCAATATAGGCCTACCTTAAGAAACAAGAAAAATCTCGAATAAGCAACCTTACTAACATGAAAAGGAATCAGAAAAAGACAAAAAGGAATTAGAAAAGACAAAAAAATAGAAAAGATCAATGAAATCAAGAGCTCGTCTTTGAAAAGACAAATAAAATTGATAAGCCTTTAGCCAGGCTCATCAAGAGAAAAAAAGAGAGAGGACCCAACTAAAATAAGAAATAAAAGAGAAGAAATTACAACCAATATCACAGAGATTCAAAAAAAATTATAAGAGAAACCTGTGAACAGTGATATGCTAGCAAATTGGACAACCTAAATGAAATGGACAAATTGCCAGAAACATATAATCTTCCAAGACTGAATCAGAATGAAATAGACAGTGTGAACAGACTGATCACTAGTACTGAAATTGAACTTGTATTAAAAAAAAAAAAAAAGAAGCTCCAAGCACACAAAAGTCCAGGACCAGATAGCTTCACAAGGGAATTTTACCAAACTTATAAAGAAGAGTTAATACCTATACTTCTCAAAATATTCCAAAAAATTGAAGAGTAGGGAACATTCCCAAATTCATTCTACGATGCCACCATAACCCTAACACCAAAACCAAAGACATTACCAAAAAAGAAAAAAGGAAATTAAAGGTCAATTTCTTTAATGAATATAGATAAAATATCCTCAACAAAATATTAGCAAACTTAATTCAACAATATAAAAAAGATCATACACCATAATCAGGTGGGATTTATTTCAGGGATGCAAGGATGGTTCACTATCTGCCAATCAATTAATGTGATATAACACATTAACAAAATGAAGGCTAAAAATCATTTGATCATCTCAATAGATGCAGAAAAAGCATTTGACTAAATTAAAAATTCATCACAGTAAGTATTCACCTTCTTTCGTACTACAGAGCTCTTCCTCCTAGGAACCCAGCTATGTTTTTAATCAGTGGATTCCAGATCTGAAAATCAGTTCAGGTCTTGGAACTGAAGGGATCACAACTTTTTTTTTTGAATGAGTATCTATTCCTCCATTCCTGAAGTTTTTGTTTGTTTGTTTTTGTTTGTTTTGTTTTGTTTTGGGTTTATTTTGTAATAGATTGTTAGACAACCAACAAAAGTGCTATCTAGTTTACATTTATAGATGCCAAACTCTATTAACCATCTCAGCTCCCTAAAGGTCAAACCCTCTTGGCTACTCTTTTGATGTTGTTAGTTGTTATAGTAATTGCAGATTCCGGTTTCTGGTGGTTATAGTGTGACTACCTGGCTTCTATTACTTTAGAAATCCATTATCTCCGTGTATGTTAATGAGAGACTAAGGGACTCTCTTACAGTCATCCTTGGTTTGCAGAGGAGAGTCATCACAGAATTTCTTAGTGATATCAGTGTCACTTTCCCCATTGTATTCCTGATAGCCTTGGTCAATGGTATGTATCCCAAGCCTTCTAGCAGAAAATAAGCCACCAGTGGATATTCTAGCTTTACATCATGTTTATCTTCCAAAATGCCCACTTCCCTTAACCTCTTAATTTCTTCCTCTATCATGTATCGGCTCAACTTAGATATTTCTACTACACTGAGTGTTGGGTATGATTTTTTCCAGGCTTCTAAGAGCCACCCCAGCAGGGGATTTACTCCATCATCTCAGATCACTGCCAGTGTGTTAAATCTCATATATCAAGAAAGTATCCCTTATACAATAAATTATTTATTATCTAGTCTTACAATCTGGCCCCATTGTTTAGGACCCTTAAAATCCAGTCCTAGAAGTACACCCCCTGGTTCACGTAAATTCCTTTTTGAAATTATTTACATAGATAGAGCCTCTTTCCTCAATTATCAAAACCAATACAACCACAGCTGAATTACACTGGGGTTTAACCCTTATTTTTGGCCTGGCATCTAGGAAAGGTGATGGGGGAATGGCCCTGGGTATGGCATGTATTGCCTTATAAGGGAGAGGCTTCTGTAACATATCCTAAGACAAGAATTTACCTGCCCCTTCCAAGGGAAGAACAAGAGGTCTAGGTGAGTGTAGGTGGTTGGAAAGTCAACATCCTTAAAGGTTTCCATTCATATGTCCTTTTCTGAGTTTTCAGGATCGTAGATTTTCCCCACTATGGCCATCATCATTGTATAATAGACCCACCTTGACTGAGTATTCAAATGTCTTTGCAGCTCTGTGACTCTTAACAATTAGGTCTTTAGTCTTCCATTCAATTGTATCCATCCTTTCACTATAGGTAATGAGGTATTCTTTTTAAGATACAACTGAAGTTCTCTAGTTTTTATTTAGCCATTAACAACATTTGATTCATCATTTTCCTTCCACAGGGCATCAATACATTTAGCAGTAATCATCCAATCCTCCCTCCTTATAGGCATAATTTTCTCCATATTATTCAAAATAGCTGCATCAACACACCTGTCACAACATTACCCACTTCTGAGAAGAAGGCAGGCATTTCATATCCACCCAACTGTCATTTTTTGAAGATTTTTTTTTTCCAATTCAGCCCTCCAGATCCTATCCAAATGTCTAGAGTAGAGCAGAGTTGAGAGTGTTAATCCATAATGTGTTTGCTATGAGACAAGATATTCTAAGTGATTTCAGAATTGAGTGGTGGGTTATATATAAACTCTTCAGAAGATATTGTTATCTAACCAGAATATGGTAATTGAAGTGAAAGGAAAGAGTCTAATACAGGCATCTCAGGCTCACCTGGCTATCTTGTTGGAGATTATTACAAGTTGTATCTGATGTCTCAAGTAAAGCAGACTTCATGGTGTTAGTCTAGGAGAGTTTACTGGGAATATAGGTGGATCTAAGTCTATACAGATTTTCTAGGCTGTCACATCTCTTCAATCCATATTTACAATACAGTGATAAGTACCTACATAGACGATGAGGGTCCAGAAGCCCTTGCTGGGCTTAATTAAAAACATGTTGCAAGTATCTGGAAAAGCTCTGCAGCAGTGACCCCCCTAAAAGAAGAATAAGGAAGGTCATAGCTGGTGAGCTTTCACAGATACATTTAATGCCATGAGAGGATTAGAATCTGGGTGTATATGGTCCCCAAATTGATGTCCGTAATTAATACTATTCTACAGTGACTCTGTGTAAAGGTTTTCTACCTTGAAAGTGCCCACAAATTTAACCCCCAAAAACAAGTGAAGAATCTTCTGAAGATCACAATTGCAAATATGAAAACTTATGAGTTACAAGAATATCAATACAGTATATATATGAGACAAACTCACTCATTTCATAGATGGACAAATTATAGCCCACAGACAGAGAGTATGCCCAAAATCACACAAAAATTTAGAAGCAGAATTGTGGTCAAAACTGAAGTCTTTCTCCTGCAAATCTTGTGTTTGTTTCTCTATTATTCTGTGTAATTTAGGCATTTCTGTCGGAGATGTCACGCTCTTCATTATAATTTCAAGTTCCACAGACCATCTAGCAGGAGAATCTCATGACATGGAAAAATAGATACAACTATCTTTTAAATAATTGTTCTATATTACATAGGGAAAAATAGTCAAATCTTTGATACAATTCTGCATTTTATCCATTTACCTTTTGCACTGAATTAAAAGTTCCATTAACCATTAAAAACACATGGTTAGCTTTCTCAACTATAAAGTGTGGTCCTTTGTTTGGCTTTGTTTGGCTGATCCTGATGCTAAAATATTTTAATATTTTCTATATCTTCTATTTTATTTCTATCAGATTTCACCAATGAGGACAAAAAGAATGAATCTAACAAGAAATGTTCTGCCATTAAAGTAACTGCAAATACAAATTTACGTTCTTATCATGACTTTGAAGTATTTTAATACATATTTGGCTAACTCTATCTAAAAAATTAACTGCTGCTTGAAAATACATACTGTACGGGGAACAACTGAACTTTTTCAGGTCACTGAGATATGGTAAATTTTACCCAAGATGATGTTATTAGTGAATATTCAAAAGGCCAGCACATTTCCATAGGCAGAGAAAAGACAAAAGCAATGAAAAAGTGAGATATAGAAAAAAAAATTATTGATCCCCAATCACATCATAATACTTATTTTCCCAATATATGTGTGTATAATTATCCTCTGATACATATTTTAGAAACCCACTCCTTGACTATGTAGGGCACAGGATATTCATGCATTAAATGGAAAGAAAAATAAATGGCTTCTCTTGTATCATCTAAGTTTGATTTACTAGGCAAAAATAAATAAATAAGGCCACTGTACTTTAGCACATGGTAGGGCCCAAGAACAGAGGCATCATTTGACTCAAAGACCGGGTTTTGAATCCTAACTCTGACAGTTACTAAATGTGTGATCTTGGACAAGCTTCTGTTTATTAACCTCTAAAACCAAAGTAGTTAACATCTACTTCAAAAAGTTTGCTGTGAGAAATACATGTGCTGTGTTTGTAAAGAATGTGGTAGTGTTCCAGAAAATATCAAGCACTTGTTCAATGCCCTCTAAAGCCCCCCATAATGGTGCATTTGCCTATGTTTTCAGCCTTAAGTTTTTTCACTCGCCCCCTTTTCTAGCAAACTCACTGTACTAGAGCAAGCCTAGCTTCAATTCATTTCCTTAAAAACATCTAGAAAAACTTTAGCCTCTCATAGATTCTTCTTACATTTTTACTTATGTTTAGAAAACTCTTCTCTCACTTTTAACCTGGCTGTTCCTTGTCATACTTCATGTTTGAGCTTAAATGTCTCTGTATAAATGTCTCAAAATGTATTTCCTTGTTTATCTCAAATATTAGTATTTGTGAATTTTTCTATTGAATTTATCAAAACTTTAAAATTATGTATACTCTTTTATTTACTTGTTTATTATGTACTGTCTTACAAGATTGTAAACTGAGATCAAAGACTGCTTGCTTTATTCACTAGATTTTATGGTTATTTAACTCAGAGTTGTGTACTAGTAAACACTGAGACTTTTTTTTTTACTAAATCAGTGAGTGAGTGAATTAATTAATTGAATGGATGCTCATACTGTTTCATTTGTTTTTTAATGAACCTAGACCAGACTTACAAAGTTAATAGAGAGCATTCAGAAGGGAAACAGGAGAATCAATTTCCTGTCCCGTCTGTGCCAGATGTTAGATATTGCAATTTTGCTAATATAGAAACCTCAGTTTCCTCTTATTCGAAATATACAGTTTGGGTTAGATCGTCTCACTAAGGTACCTGTGAAAGAAATATCTAACATTAATTGTAACATGGAACCCTTTAAGGATATGTAAATATGTTCATAAATTATTCAAAACATGTTTGTGCAAAATTTCAATAGATTTCCCAAACTCATTGAAGCCCTTCCAGAGACCACTAGAGACACACAGAACAATCCTCCGTTAGAGCACAAACATTTCATTAAATTATTCTATTCCATAGGACTTGGCAAATATTCAATTCATTTTTAATTCATCCAGAAAATTAAATTGATTCCAGAGTTCAGACTGCTAAGTATGGAAACGTTATCTGGAATTTTCATTAAGAATCATTTCTCATATTGCTTTAGTATTTCTTTGGTGTGTTAAGAAAGGTGCAAATTAACCACTTATAGTATCTGTTAGTCTCTTGCTTTCATATCATTGTTTTCATAAAAACAGTGGATAACCCTCATAACACATTATTGGGCATTCAATCTCTTTTGTTTCAATCAACTATAGACAAATACATAATAGAAACACTTCAATGATTGTACCTATATCACCTACTAAGCATTTATTTATTTATAAAATTATGTTCATACATTTATGAGAGAGTCCTAAATTTGAGTAACATTATAGAATGTAAACTATGTGTATAAAAGAGTAAGCATCCATAAAATGAATAGATTTAAGATAATAAAGAATAAAGTTGTAAATCCAGTTATAAGAAATCCAGGTGGCAATTAATTTTCTGCCAAATCAAGAAAATCTGAACCTTTCCAAAGCAAAGGAGAAGGGTACTAAAAAAATGTTAGCCTTCATAACATAGACAGATAGAGAACTTAAAAAAAAACAGTAAAAAAGAATAAAGGTATTATGATGCTATCCCTAATGCAATGAAATGAATAGTAGCACAGAAGGTTGTTTTAAAGTAACACTGAAAAAAATGGATTATAAACACCTAGAAATTGACATTAGTTTGAAGATAGCCCATTTAATAACTGGAGGTTTCTTCCATGCATACAAAACAATTATGGCTTATTTAATGGAAAAAATATGTTTCTGGACAGTCATATATTCAACAAATATATATTGAGCACTGAAGATGGCTAGGCATTGGTTTGGAAAGGGAGGAAAAACTAATAAAAAAAATAGAAATTATCTCAGTCCATTCCAGGGCTGGATAGTCTCATTTGCCTCTTGAGATCAACTAGCCATATTTAATTATGCTCTATGGCTTAAAAGCTCATCTTCATGAATTATATTACTGCTAACTTGCTATCCAGTCTCTGGTTGGACTATACCAATATAAGGTAAAGACAGGAGATTAGAGGAAGGAAGAAGAATGAACATGGGATATTTTCCCCTTGACTACGTGTCTTTTGAGCTTCAAATTAGCAGTGGATACATTCCTCTATTAAATGTCACACTACTTATTGTGTATCCCTTTCCCAGGGTTAAGACCACAAGCCCAGCTATTGTTCCCTCACTTGCCACTTCAAGTCTAGGGAAGGTAAAGGCTCTCACTGTGGCTAGACCCCAGGCATTTCTGCATTCCCTACCCAAATCTTGTAAGTCCATCTTTGGATCTACTCTATATCAGACTGAGATTCTATTACATCACACAGACCGTCCCTTTTATAAGATAAAAATGTGATTGTGTGTCTGTTTGTTAATAATAAACTAAAAATTTTTTCACCTAATTGTTTAGTGCTTATTAACTCACATATAACCTATATCCTGTGTTTAAAACCAGATTCTAGAGTGAATAGTCTTTAATTTTAATGAAGACAGGATAGACTTTACTAAATTAAATGTACTTCTTTCTGCTCATAATTTATATTTTATAAAGGAATAATCTGGAATTTAGTCTTCCCTTCTCTGGTGATGCCAGATGCACTACAGACTATAAGGAATTAAATATTTTAAACAGCCATATATATTCTTTCTCTGTATATGTTTGTGTGTGTGTGTGTGTGTGTACAGATAGATACAAACAAAAAAATGACACATCTAGATTTCACCTTATATAATAAAAAATCACTTAAAGAAACTTCCACAGAATCTTGAATTTCCTTTTAAATGTAATGTCCTATATAGTTCTACAGCATATATGGAAAAATATAAAAGTGAGAGAAACAAAAAGCGAAGGTAAGCTTTTCTCCCTTCATTGTTTACTTCAAGCATTCTCCTTTCCAGTCTATAATAAAAGGAGATTGCATGAGAATCTCTCTTTGAAAATAGTTCATCAGTTATCAAATACATTAAAGTTTCATCTATAGCTTTTTATGCTTCTTTTTGTTATATGTGTTATTTCCAAATTGAGCTAATAAATGTATAACTTGCTCTAAAGCCATTACCTGATTGCCTCATGACAATTAAATATCACAAAATCTCCAGCATTTAAGTGTTTATAGGGGTTCTAGTTGATTGGGAAAGACAGATTAGTATGAAGAATACACAAGTCATTGAGACTTTAAGGTCTACAAACCTCATTCTACTACTGGAGCAAGAGATTTTGTTTAACCATAATTTGGATTTTTCCACCCTATTTTGCAATGCAAATAAAAAGACATATTTATCTTGACACACTTACAGTAGTTCTAAAATCTTTCTAATTATACACAATATCACTCTTATTCAAGTCATCAGAGTGCATATGGAGCTAGTTAGAATATTCCATAAAACTTTGAACTTGGATGGCAAAATTTGATCGTTCCAGTTTCTGGATTGGGAGAAAATGGCGAATAAATAACTAGACTTTTTTTTCATGGAAGTCTTCCAGATTATAAAGACTTATATGTATATTTATTGACAATTTTTTACACACACTTACATTCATCAGTCTCTAAATTTTCATTCATACTCAGGTCTCAGTAGGCAGTGCCAATTTATGGAAGCAGCTAAGATAATATGAACTAATTTTTACTTAAACGAGTTTTTATTTTTTTGGCTCCTAGACAATGCTGATTATTTTACTTCACAGCCAATTTGTAATAGCAAATATTCAATCATTTAGTAAATATTTAATTTCACAGGAATATAGTAGGTCATGTAGAGGGTTACTGTGAGAATTATGAACAAGTTGCACCATGATCTCTTGGAAAAGGGAGAAGTAACCAAATGACGACATTACTTAGTATTATCTCGATAATTCCAAGGAATGTTGTTTTCTACGCAAAAGTATATGATATGTTCATATGAAAAAAGGTCCTTATCTCCCTGAGCTACCTGTTTGAATTGTGATCAATGGATTTCAGCCTAGAAAAGCAAGTTTGTACAATATTTCTGGGACAGACCCAAATATTCACAGATCATTTTGTAAATCCGTATTTATAGAAAAGAGCCACTTGTCATTCAAGTATTGTGATTCTTTTGAGTAGTCACCTTGTATCGCTCCACTCTATTTTGTCTCCAATAGAGTCTGAATCTCTAGGACTAACCCAATCATCCTTTATGGGTGCCTGGTCATCTCACTCTACAATTTTTTTTCTTTTCTTTTTTTTGCTTGACTATATTCAATTTATTTATTTACTTATTTATTTATATTTTATTGAAGTATAGTTGCTTTGCAATATTGTGTTAGTTTCAGGTGTACAGCAAAGTGATTCAGTACATATATATATATATAAATTTTTTTCAGATTCAGATTTTTTTCCCATATAGGTTATTACAAAATACTGTGTACAGTTCCCTGTGCTATACAGTAGGTCTTCATTGGTTATATATTTTATATATAATAGTGTGTATACCTAATTTATTCCTTCTCTCCACCTTTCCCCTTTGGTAACCATATGTTTGTTTCCTATGTCCGTGAGTCTTCTTCTGTTTTGTAAAAGATTCATTTGTATCATTATTTTAGATTCCACATGTAAGTGATATCATATGATATTCATTTTTGTCTATCTGACTTACTTCACTTAATATGATAATGTCTAGGTCCATCCATGTTGCCACAAATGGAATTACTTCATTCTTTTTTTATGGCTGAGTAGTATTCCATTATATATATATATATATATATATATATATATATATATATATACATATACATATACCGTATCTTCTTTATCCATTCCTCTATTGATGGACATTTAGGTTGCTTCCATGTGTTGGCTATTGTAAATAGTGCTACTATGAACATTGGGGTGCATGTAACTTTCTGAATTAGAGTCTTCATCTTTTCCAGATATATGCCGAGGAATGGGACTGCTGGATCATATAGTAGCTCTATTTTTAGTTTTTTAAGGAACCTCCATACTATTCTCCATAGTGGCTGTATCAATTTACATTCCCACCAACATTGTAGGAGGGTTCCATTTTCTCCACACCCTCTACAGCATTTATTATTTGTAGACATTTTGATGATGGCCATTCTGACTGGTGTGAGGTGAAACATCATTGTAGTTTTGATTTGCATTTCTCTAATAATTAGCAATGTTGTCCATCTTTTCATGTGCCTTTTGGCCATCTGTATGTCTTCTTTGGAGAAATGTCTATTTATATCTTCTGCCTATTTTTTGATTGGGTTGTTTGTTATTTTTTGATATTGAGCTGTATGAACTGTTTGTATATTTTGGAGATTAATCCCTTGTTGGTTACATCATTTACAAACATTTTCCCCATTCTGTAGGTTGCCTTTTCATTTTGTTTATGGTTTCCTTTGCCATGCAAAAGCTTTTAACTTTACGAAAGATCAGAAAGAGAAATTAAGGAAACAATCCCATTTACCATTACATCAAAAAGAATAAAATATTTAGGAATAAACCTACCTAAGGAGACACAAGACCTTTACCCTGAAAACTATAAGGTGCTGATGAAAGAAATTGAAGATGACACAAACAGATGGAAAGATACAACATGTTCTTGGATTGGAAGAATCAACAGTGGCAAAATAACTATACTACTCAAGGCAATCTACAGATTCAATGCAATCCCTGTCAAATTACCAATGGCATTTTTCACAGAATTAGAACAAAAAAAATCTTAAAATTTGTATGGAAACAGAAAAGACCCCAAATAGCCAAAGCAATATTGAGAAAGGAAGACAGAGCTGAAGAAATCAGGCTCCTTGACTTCAGACTATACAACAAAGCTACAGTCATCAAAACAGTATGGTACTGGCACAGAAACAGAAATATAGATCAATGGAATAGGATAGGAAGCTCAGAAATAAACCCACACACCTATGGTCAATTAATCTATGACAAAGGAGGCAAGAATATACAATGGTGAAATGACAGTCTTTTCAATAAGTGGTGGTGAAAAAACTGGATAACCACATGTAAAGGAATGAAATTAGAACATCCTCTAACACCATGTACAAAAATATACTCAAAATGGATTAAAGACCTAAATGTATGACCAGATACTATAAAACTCCTAGAGGAAAACATAGGCAGGACACTCTGACACAGATCACAGCAATATCTTTTTGGATCCGTCTCCTAATGGAGATAAAAACACTCTACAATTTCTAACTCTACCCAAGCCCCTACCTAACTTCTGTCTCCCTCCATCTCAACACAGGGATTTTATCTCCTACCTCAAACAGAAAATGGAAAACTAAATTCTCTGCCCTTTTAACAACACTCTCATTCCCGTTTCTCTGTACACACAACGATTCCTGCTTTCTTCCCAGTAGTCCTATGAGTAAAGGATTCCTACACTTTGTCAGTACTTCATGACAGGGATTTGTTGAATTAATCTGAATGGAACTTTCTTAGGCATGTGACATTTTACATAATTTCCTTCCTTCTGGGATTCTCTTCTCCTCTTGTTTTCTCAACACTATTCTCTCTTCATTTTGCTTGTAGTTCTGTGGTTGCTTTTTCTAATGAGAAATGGGGAATTCTTAAAGATATATCATTCTCCATCCATTTTAATAGTGTTTTAACTAAGGGTTTTATACTCAGCCCTTTTCTTTGGTTATATTAACATCTCACCTTGGACAACATTATCCACACCCAGGATTTCAAATGTCTGCCTCCTAAATGCAGATGTCTCCTAAGTCAGCATTTCAATTCAGTCCTTTCTTTTGAGACCCATAAAGTCAGCTCCCTATATGTAACAAAGACATCTCAAATTCAACAAGTGTGATACTAAAATAATCTATATCTTCATTTCTGTTCCTTCCACTAGCTTGCTAAATTAAGTTAAATTAAGTGCACTTCTATAAACATAGTAATGCATATAAGAAACTTGGAAATCAGCCCCCATATCCATAGGCTCCTTAAAGTATATCAAATCTATTTCTAATTTCTGTATTTCTTTTTAATACTTCCCCTTCTCTATCCTCATCTTTCAACCATTCACTCACAGAATAATCATGTATTCCACAACTGTATGCCAGACAGTTTTAGGGTTTCTGCTACCTTAGACCAGGTTGTCATTATGTCTCATTATTTCTTGCTTTATTTTATTATAATCACTATAAAATATATACTATCATGTCACTTCATTACATAGCCCTTGATAAGTCTTTTGCCTACAGGATAAAAAGCAAGTTTTAAAGCAAAGTCCTTCTTGATCTTGTTCCTGCTTATCTCTGTAGAATCCTCACTAGATTTTCTTCAAATGTGCTCTGTTCTCACAGGCCTTTCTACCTGCCCATTCTGCTGCCTCTCTTTAGAATAACCCATCCCTCATTTATGCCTAAGTAAATCCTTTCAAGATTTAACTCAGTTGTCCCTTAGTCTTGGAAGACTTTCCAGATGTGTCCTCTAACAACATGTTAAATACTTGACTTGCATTACAGCACTTAGCGTGTGATCTTGTGTTCCTTAGCCTATCTTTCTTACTGGGCAGTGACTTCCTTGAGAGGAAGTATGTGTCTTTTATCTCTATAGCTCTAATATCTAATGTATTTCTCAGTGTATACCACTCAATATGTTCTTGAATGTAGAAATGAGAGACAGGTGATTGAAAATATTCTTATAAGAAAACTACATAACATGAAGCCACTACATTTTCCCTACTTAGAACTGATTTTTGCGAGTTAACAATTTTGAGTGGTATCTACTGAATTACTTTATCCATGAATATTTAGTCCTTTAGAGAAAACATTATGCTGGGGAAAAGATTTTTCCTTGGCAGACCACTATGTATGGCCTAACTTGGCAAACATGTGGGGCAGAGGAAACATACCTGATATACCAGCAATCTAAAAAAAATTAACATACTTCAGATATCTACATATATATACACACACACACATATATATATATACACATATATTATCTATATGCATAATATATATTTGCATAATACACATATTTGCATTTTATATATTTGCTAAGATAGTGTTTGGGAAAGGAAAAAGACATAAAATTGAAATACAAAGAAATTAACATGTGTTGATCTTTACAAAATTTAATAAACCCTAGTAGGAAGAACGAATTCAGTTGTGGAAACTAGGAATTCTTCCTCCCCTGAAGAGTGCTTTTGTTTCTTCTTCTATAATTGGCCATTGTTTGGTGGGGAGTAGAGGTTAATATTGTGAAGTTATTTTAACAAATTAAAGAAAATATTAGAAAATAAGTAATTTTAAAAGGGCTTTTACAATCTGTAGAAATTGGGGGAAAAATCTGTAATCTTTTCAATTTTGTGTGGTCTCATTTCTATGGGGTAGCTAGTTTTAAGATACATTGATTACTTGCATTCAGCTACGTCTGTTTATAACCTTATTTTGGCTATCTTCCCCTATTGACCCCAGTAAAATTAACAACACTCCAGGAAATCACATTTAAATTACTTTAAAGCAAGAGAGAGAGAGACTGTATTATGCAGCAGACTGCTTCAGTTTCTGAGAGCTAAAAATATGTAATAAAAAAGTCTCTGTTCTCAAGGTGTTCCTGGAGGCAAGTCTCGGGGAAGGGGGTGGTTGGCAAAGAATCAGTAACTAGAATATGCTGGGATTTGTATCATTATGGAGCTAGGATGGAATTTTAGTGGAGCCAAAATGGGGGAGCTAGTGAGGTAAAGAAAAGAGGTATAATTATCAAAGTAATTTAGGTTATAAACCACACTTTGTTCAATTATAATGAACTGAAGCACCCCATAATTGGTTCATTCTCTGTTGTGTGTGGCACACACAGCCCTAATCTTAAAGCATCATTATCCTTTCTTTTGAAGCCAAACCATGTGTTACAACCGTAAGCATCAGACCTCCCAACCTTCTTGATTCCCCCCCCCACTTATGTGGCAGCTCAGCATGCCTTCTGATTATGAGGACCACAAACCACTGCACATTTCCAGAACACACAAACGAGTGACAGCAGTAGTTTTTCTTTCCCTTAGACCAGCTATTATGTAAGGCATATCAGGGAAGTGAGTACAAAATTGGCATCCAGGTGTTAAGAAAAAAGGAAAAAAAAAAAGCCCTGAATATGCCAGGCTCAGTTGAACTCATTGTACTGTCTAGAAACCACTCTTGCTCCAGCTGCCCTTGAGACCATCTGGAAGAATCACAGTAGAGATGGGGCAAAGTACAAAGGAGGGTTAAAAGGAAGCTTTTTTTGTAAAAGAAAGAACTTTTAAAAAAAAGCTATCTGTGTTAGCTAACTTGGAAATAAAGGGGATATGGAGGGTCTTTTCCCTTCTTTTAATTATTATTATAAAGAGACAGTAACATTTCAGAACACTGTAAAGGGGGTAATAATACCCCCAATAGTACAAATCCAAAAAAATTTATCATTTTCTTCCCTCTATTGTATCTATGCATTATACAGATTGTGTAATTCTTGGAAGTGGTTATTTTTTCCCAAAGTATTTCCTTGTTTCCCTTTCCTTCTTCTATACTTTCTTCTTTTCCTCCCTTCCTTCCTTCCCACTTTCCTTCCTTCCTTTCCTCTATTTTGTATTTCTTCTCTTTCTCTTTTCTCTGTCTCTTTCTTTCATTCCTGGTTTGTTTTTAACCCTATAATGATCTAATATGCCAGGATTTAATAGTGGCAATCATAGTATAAATACACTAGACTACCATCACAAAAATTACTTAACCTTTGGAGCCTCAATTTCTTCATCTGCAAAACGTATATAATATAGCTTGCCTCTTCAGCTACCTCTTATACTAATTACATGAGAACAAATCCTGAACACAGTTGATGACGTATAATGGACTCTTAGTCATTTATGCAACTGCCATTATATAGTGCTCAAGCTTTTTCCTTGCTTTGGATATTTTTTTTTTCCTTGAGAACATTTACTATAACAAAAATTATAAAATTTTTATTGTATTTTTAAATATTGCCAAGTTGCATTATAAAAAATCCATGCAAATTTGATTTAACAATTTAATAAAACAAGAATTAAAAATAGCAGGTGTGAAGCAATCAGAATATTTCTTGGAACCTTCAAAACTGAGACCTCTCAAGAAAGAATCAGGCTTCTTAGACAATCACAAAAGTTCAAGAGATAACCAACAGCTTGGGTAAGGTTAAACAGTAAGGTTCATCTCTTACACAAAGTCACTCCTTCAAAAGTAGGAGAGATGGTTGTTTTGCCTAATGCATAGAGCCAAACACAAAGAGCCAAGCAAAATGTGGAGACAGAGGAACATGTTCCAAACAAAAAAGATAAAACCCCAGAAAAAACCTTAATAAAACAGAAATAAGTAATTATCTGATAAAGAGTTCAAAGTAATGGTCATCTTACAGCATACAATGAAGAACACAACAGCTGAACTAAAAAATATGCAAGAGGGGTTCAACAGCAGACTACATGATGCAGAAAAAACCATCAGTGATCTGTAAGACAGGGTAGTGGTACAATCCAAACAGAGAAGCAAAAAGAAAGTATTTTAAAAAGTGAAGATAGCTTAAGGGACCTGTGGGACAACATTGAACAAAATGACATTCACCTTATAAGTGGTCCCAGAGGAGAAGAGAAAGAGAAAAAGGAAAACATCCCTAACCTGGAGAAAGAAAGAGACATCCAGATCCAGGAAGCCCAGAGATTTCTAAATAAGATGAACCCAAAAGACCCACAACAAGACACATTATAATTAAAATGTCAAAAGTTAAAGCTAAAGAGAGAATCTTAAAAGCATCAAGAGAAAAACAATGTGTTACATACAAGGGAACCCCCATAAGACTCTCAGAAGACTTATCAGCAGAAACTTTGCCAGCAAAGAAGCAGTGACATGATATATTCAAAGTGCAAAAAATAAGCAAAATAAAACAAAACAACAAAAACAACTCCCAACCAAGTATACTCTTCCTGACAAAGTTATAATTCAGAATTGAAGGAGACATAAAGAGCTTTCCAGGCAAACAAAAACTAAGAGTCCATCACCACTAAACTGTCCTTATAAGAAATGTTAAAGGGACTTCTTTATGGTAAAAAGAAAGGGCACTAATTAGTAACAAGAAAATACATGAAAGTAAAAATGTCAATGGTAAAGGTAAATATATAGTAAAGGTAGTAGATTAATCACTTATAAAGCTAGTATGGGGGCTTCCCTGGTGGTGCAGTGGTTGAGAATCTGCCTGCCAATGCAGGGGACACGAGTTTGAGCCCTGGACTGGGAAGATCCCACATGCTGCGGAGCAACTAGGCCCGTGAGCCACAATTACTGAGCCTGCGCATCTGGAGTCTGTGCTCCGCAACAAGAGAGGCCGCAATAGTGAGAGACCCGTGCACCGCGATGAAGAGTGGCCCCCACTTGCCACAACTAGAGAAAGCCCTCACACAGAAACAAAGACTCAACACAGCCATAAATAAATAAAAACAAATAAATAAAAAAATTAAAAAAAAAAGCTAGTATGAAGGTTAAAAGACAAAGTAGTAAAAATAACTATATCTGCAATAATTAGTTAAGAGTTGCAGAAAATAAAAAGATGTAAAATGTGACATTAGAAGCATTAAAATGGGGGGTGGAGCAAAAATGTACAGTTTTAGAACATGTTCAAGCTTAATTTTCTATTAACTTAGAATAGACTGTCATAGGTGAGCCTCTTGGTAACAACAAAGCAAAAAACTATAGTAGATACACAAAAGATAATGATAAAGGATCTGAAGTATATCACTATAGAAAGTCATCAAACCACAAGGAAGGAAAGCAAGAGAAGAAGAAACAGAGAGTAACTACAAAACAGCCAGAAAACAATGAACAAAATGGCAATAAGTACATAGCTATTAATAATTACTTTAAATGAAAATGGACTAAAAGCTCCAATCAAAAGACAAAGTTGTTGAATGGATAAAACAAAATGCGACCCATCTATAGCTGCCTATAAGAGACTCACTTCAATATAAGGACACACACAGACTGAAAGTAAAGGGATGAAAAAAGATGTTTCATGCAAATGGAAATAAAAAGAAAGCTGGGGTGGCTATACTTAGACAAAATAGACTTCAAAACAAAGACTGTAATAAAAGACAAAGTGGGAATTAATAATGATAAAGAGATCAATCAGCATGAAGATATAACATTTGTAAATATTTATGCACTCAACATAGGAGCACATAACATATAAAGCAAATGTTAACAGGCCTAAAGGGAGACGTTGACAGCAATACAATAATAGTAAGGGATTTTAATACCCCACATACATCAATGGATAAATTATCCAGACAGAAAATCAATAAGAAAACATCAGCCTTAAATGAAGATTAGATCAGATAAAATTAATATATATAGAAAACTCCATCCAAAAGAAGAATACACATTCTTCTGAACTGCACATGGAACATTCTCTAGGATAGAGCCTATGTTAGGCCAGAAAACAAGCTCAATAAATTTAAGAAGATTGAAATCATATCAAGAATTATTTTTACCACAAGAATATGAAACTAGAAATCAATTACAAGAGAAAAAATTGGAAATGTCACAAATATGTGGGGGTTAAAACTACATGTTACTGAACAACCAATGGGTCAATGAATAAATTGAAAAAAATAAAATACCTTAAGAAAATGGAAAAAAAAAATCTATGGGAGGCAGCAAAAGGTGTTCCAAGAGGGATGTTTATAGTGATACAGGCCTACCTCAAGAAACAAGAAAAATCTGAAATAAACAATATACAACACCTGGAACCTGTAAATATTACCTTATTTGGAAAAATGGTCTTTGTAGATGTGTTTAAGTTAAGGGTCTTGTAATGGAGAAATGATCTTGGATTATCTGGATGGGCTCTCAAGGTCATCAAAAGTGTTCTTATAAGAGGTAAGCAGAGAGGTATAAAACACACAGAGGACAAGGTGATGTGAAGATGGAGATAGATATTGGAAGTGTTGCAGCCAGAAGCCAAGGAAAGCTGGCAGCCAATACAAAATAAAAATAGAAAACTAACATAATTATGTATACTCATTAACAAAAAATAGTAGTAAGTCTTATTTTTTTCTTATGTAGAATGTTGATAGCTAATAATATTTGAAGAGTAGCTTACAGTTTTTGAACAATTAGTACAGGCCAGGTGCAGTGCTAAATGATTTTAATGCATCATCTCATTCGCCAACAATCCCAAGTGACATTTCTCTTTCTAATGGTATCCTTGAGTACAAAGAACTGAAAAATTCTGTCTTAGCTTATATCACTCCACCTGCTATAAAACTAGAATATTCTTTGAGGATGCAAGTGAACCAGGCACACTTTAGCTGCAGAACATAAGACTTAATCACTTATTCTTATGCTGCTCCAAATTCACCTGCAATCATATGTTCTTATTATCAAGACCAATAAAAGAGATATCTGTGGGGAAAAAAAACAACAAAGAAAGTTGTATGTAAGGAAATTTGGGGAGAGGAGGTGGTTCATCTTTAAGGTTAGTAGATTTATACTGTCCTGGGTAGAATTTTTTGAGGCTATTATGAGGAAGATAGCTTCTAGGTATTTTTTAAACATTATTTTTAAAAGGCTTTTTTAAAGAGGCTTTAGATTCACAGAAAAATTGAGAGGAATGTACAGAGATTTCCCATAGGCCCTCTGCCCCACACAAGCATAGCCTCCCCATTATCAACATCTCCCACTAGAGTGGTACATTTGTTAAAATGGATGAACCTACACTGACACATCATAATCGCTCAAAGTCCATATTTTACATTAGAATTCACTCTTGGTGTTTGTACATTCTAAGTGGTTAAATATATAATGACATGTATCCACCATTATGGTAACATACAGAGTATTTCAACTGTGCTAAAAATCCTCTGTGCTCCACCAATTCATCCCTCTCCTCCCACCAACCAAGCACTGACAACCACTGATCTTTTTACTGTCTCCTAGTTTTGCATTTTCCTGAATTTCATATAGTTAGAATCATATAGTATGTAGCCTTTTCATATTGGCTGCTTTCAATTAATAATATGCATTTATGATTCCTCCATGTCTTTTCATGGCTTGATAGCACATATCTTTTTAGTGGTGAACAATATCCCATTGTCTGAATGTACCATAATTTATATAGCCATTTACCTACTGAAGGACATCTTGGTTGCTTCCAAGTTGTGGCAATTATGAACAAAACTGCTATAAACATCCATGTGCAGGTTTTTGTGTGGACATAAGTTTTATGTGGATATAAATTTACTTTTTTGGGTAAATACCAAGGAGCACAGTTGCTGGATCATATAGTTTAGTTTTTGTTGTTGTTGTTTTGTTTTTGTTTTTTTTGTTTTTATTTGTTGTGTTTTTTTTAACATCTTTATTGGAGTATAATTGCTTTACAATGGTGTGTTATTTTCTGATTTATAACAAAGTGAATCAGCTATACATATACATATATCCCCATATCTCCTCTCTCTTGTGTCTCTCTCCCACCCTCCCTTTCCCACCTCTCTAGGTGGTCACAAAGCACCAAGCTGATTTCCCTGTGCTATGTGTTATAGTTAGCTTTGAAAGAAACAATCAAACTTTCTTTCAATGAATGAGAGGTTTTTTGTTTTTGTTTTGCTCATCCTCGCTGCAGTTGGTGTAGCCAGTGTTCTGGATTTTGGACATTCTCATAAGTGTGCAGTGGTATCTCAATGTTTTAATTTGTATTTCCCTGATGATATATTGTGTAGAGCATCTTTTCATATGCTTATTTGACATCTGCAGGTCTTCTTTGGTGAGGTGTCTGTAAAATATTATTTTTAATCAGTAGAAGAATTAATACTAATTTGAAAAAGAGAGAGATTGTTTCCTCAGTTCCAAGAATACCAGATTCTCTAAAAATATGATAATTTTGTCCTGGGAGCTATTCCCTAATCTAAATTGTGATTGAAAATACTTTGATGCAATTTCAAATTCTCCCAGCATATAGCGTTTTTTTGACATTGACATGTACCTCAAGTAAAGTTTTTAGTTTGTTTCGTTTTTGTTTCCATATTCTAACATGGAAAATCATATTCTGGGAATTTGGAATACTTGGGGTTTCACAGAAACTGAGTGGAGATTTTTGTGAATAAGTGTGCATTTTCAGTTTGCTAAGTAGAGGTTCCATAGTTTTCGCTAGTTTTTCACAGGAGTTTCTGATAAAAAAAAAAAAAAAGCTTAAAATAAACATGCTTTTAAAATGTAGCATAAGCTTCGTTATCACATTTGTGATTCTCTATAAATTTATAACCAAAATTATTACTTTTGAGCTTTAGCTTTAGATTTTTCAGAAGTCAGTGTGTATAGGCAATTACAGAACTCTCATAATTCTGACACAACACCATATATTCAGCTTATATGTTCACTATCAATGTTACCTTCCGTGCTTCTTTCTATCATCTATCTTCTTTTCACCTGCTTTTAAATTTCATATTTAGTCAATTTAAAATATGCTTTCTTCTCATTTTGCCTCCATACACATGATTCATTCTGCTCTTCATCATATTTCCGTATCTTATTTCAAGTCAATTTTCTCATACTAACAAAGTAGTTTTAGTTTCTTGATGTGATAAAGACAAATTCTACATCTGATCACATAATTAGCTGTAGCAATAGGATATGGATTGAAGAGATGGATACCACTTCCAAGATTATATTATGTAATATTCTATGATATTCTCTGAATATGATTTCTCCTTGATTATTCATTGGACAGCTGAGACAGAGGGCTTAGGAAAGGCCCTAGGGCATGCCAGAAGCACTGGACAAAAGCAGCCTGCTCCCCTCAGTCACCACTTGGAAGGCCACTTGCATAACAACTACTTGGACTGTGAGATGAGAAAAAAAATTAATCTCTATTGTGTTAAACCTTTAAGAATTTAGGATTGTTTCCTATAGCTACTTATGTTCATTATCTTCTTCACACTTATAAATTTTTTTCCTCTTCCTTTATGGATGTCTGAGATTGGGTGTTTATTTCCATCATTGGCAGAATAATCAATTTCTCTCTTCTTTCTTCATCACTCCTGATCTCACTAAATTTTTAAATATAACCTTTACTTTTTACTGTATTGGTTGTCTACAAACCTAAATCTTTATGTTAATGGTTCAGTTGTGGTGCTTAGTTTAATACATATTTGTTCTTCTTACCCATAGACAGATTTATTGCAACTGTTCCTGATTGTTATCAGATGGTGAGAATCATGCCGGAAAGTGCTTATAGCAATTAAAGCCGTTAACATCCAGTAGGGGACATATAAACTCTACTGGTCATAAAGCTCTTTCCATCCACAGCACTGTACTTTAGAATAAGTACCCCATATTCTCAGGGTTTTGTGTTAGCTATATGACTAGAGTAAGTCCCCTACCTATGAATGAGTTCCCTTCCAAGAGCACTGCGTTTGTAAGTCTAATTTGTTCATAAGACCAACAAAGTTAGCCTAGGTACCCAACTAACACAATCGGCTATATAGTACTGTACTGTAATTGGTTTATAATACTTTTCACACAAATAATACATAAAAAACAACCAAACTCAAAAACAAAAGAAAACATTTTAAATCTTACAGTACAGTACCTTGAAAAGTACAGTAGTGCAGTACAACAGCTGGCACACAGGGGCTGGCATCGAGTGAACAGGCAAGAAGAGTTACTGACTGGAGGAGGGAGAGGAGGTGGGAGATGGTAGAGCTGAAGGACCATCAGCAGTAGGAGACGGAGGGCGAGCTGCAATTTCACTCACGCCTGACATTGATGGCACAGGTTCTGGTTCCTTGCTGGATTCAATTCTATCTCCCCTCTTGAAAAAACGATCCAGTGATGTCTGGGCAGTAGCCCTTTTTTTCTCATCATAGATGACAGAATACCACTGGCTTGCATTCTGAATGGCTGCTGCAACCTTTGTGTACCATTCTACGTTCGGGTCCTGTGCCTCAAAAACTAACAGTGCCTCCTCAAATAAAGAAAATCACCTTGCCACTTCCTGTGTTGTGAATCTCTTCAGTTCTTTAGTTATTTCTTCTGTCTCTCTTTGTCCTTTCTCTTGGCCTCCAATTCCATCAGGTCTTCATTAGGAAGCTCCTCATGTTGCACAGCAAGGAATTCAATGAAATTGTCCTCTTGAAGATCTAGCTTGAAATAGATACTGTACTACATTCTGTACAGTACTGTACAGTAAAGTACCCAAAACACAACCAGTTGTAGAGGATGCACACACGTGACAATGTACGCCAGACACGAAAACTAACTAATGTGATTGGACATGCGAACACACATTTGTGTCTTTGAAAGTTCACAACTTGAAGGTTCGTATATAGGGAACTTACTGTAGATGAGACTTGTTGCAAGAAATTATCTTAGATGATTGTGGAGGTTGACTAGACAGGTCCAAAATCTGAAACACAGGTCACTGAGAAGGGCAGGCTGGAATTCCTCGGCAGAAACTGAAGCTGCAGTCCACAAGCAGAACTTCCTTTTCTTCAGGGGAACTTTAGTTCTGTTCTAAAGACCTTTCAGCTGATTGAATTGGGCAGAGCTTGATTATCTAGGATAATGTCTTTCACTTTAAGTCAACTGATTACTGACATTAATCACATCTAAAAATATCTTCTGTAGCAGCACCTAGATTAGTGTTTGATTGAATAACTGGGGATTATAGCCTAGCCAAGTTAACACATAAACTTGGCCATCACAGTGATATCAAACTTCTGGATTTTGCGGTTTAGTAAAACTTAAAAAAGGAGAAGGGATGATATCGGTAATTTGGTTTAATATTATTTTTGCCATATAAATCTACCTTATTTGATAAAAGAGAATCTATTAATTAATTTAATATATACTTGTTATTAATAGCAGATAGCTCTTTAAACAGAATATATTTAGTTTTGGGGAAAAAACATATTTTCCTCATTTTACTTCTATTGTCATGGAAAAGCCCTAGTTTTTGGAGTTTGGGAACCATTGAATGATAATACTGTTACTATCTCCTCCAACTCTAACATTCTCTGAATCTTTGAAACCAATCAAATGACAAACAATTGTTATGTATATGAGGTTCTATTTTTAGTGTGGGCTAGTTAAATAAAAAAAGCCTTACCGGGGCTTGCCTGGTGGCGCAGTGGTTGAGAATCTGCCTGCCAATGCAGGGGACACGGGTTCGAGCCCTGGTCTGGGAGGATCCCACATGCCGCGGAGCAACTGGGCCCGTGCGCCACAACTACTGAGCCTGCGCGTCTGGAGCCTGTGCTCCGCAACAAGAGAGGCCGCGATAGTGAGAGGCCCGCGCACCGTGATGAAGAGTGGCCCCCGCTCGCCGCAACTAGAGAAAGCCCTCGCACAGAAACAAAGACCCAACACAGCCAAAAATAAATAAATAAATAAATAAAATTTAAAAAAAAAAAAAAAAAAAGCCTTACCTTAGTAAGATCATCATAATGTGCTTATTAGCATGTATTATAGAGTTGTTAGCTAGAGTGATCTTGGGCAATTAAACTCCTCTCTGTACCTCAGTTTTCTCCTACAAAAGGAAAGCAATAATGCTTACTTCAGAGGATTGTTCCAAAGATTAAAAATTGTAAGATGTTTAACATATATAGTTCATAGAATGTGTTCAATAAGTATTGGTTGTTATTGTTGCTACCACTGATTTTATGTGTCATGTTTCTTAATTAGATTTATATGATCATCTTCTATCCTGTCAGGTAGCAAGTACAGCTATGAAACCTAAGGAAAATATAACCACAATAAGCTCTACCTTAGAACTTTGAGTTTCTACTATATTATAGACACCATATTAATATTTTTTTAAAGTTAAACCTGCACACAACTTTTTCAAAAAGCTTTATTATGTACATTTTATTGGTTAACACACCTAAAGGCAAACATTTCAAATAACTAGTTCAAGATTATAAAGCTTGTATATAAAACATGTTTTTATTTCAACCCAAGCTTTCAAATTCCAAATATTTCATTATCTCTCTACATATTGTTGATTCTGAACAGATTTTTCTAATACAGCTATAGTAACCAATTACTTGACAACCTCCCTCCTTGCCCTCTTCACCCATTTTTTTCCTCCATTTTAAAAGTGGTCATGGGTGCATGTATCCTTTTGAATTATGGTTTTCTCTGGATATATGCCCAGGGATTCCTGGATCATATGGTAGCTCTATTTTTAGTTTTTTAAGGAACCTCCATACTGTTCTCCACAGTGGCTGTACCAGTTTACATTCCCAACAGGGTAGGAAGGTTCCTTGTCTCCACACCCTCTTCAGCATTAATTGTTTGTAGATTTTTTTGATGATGGCCATTCTGACCGGTGTGAGGTGATACTTCATTGTAGTTTTGATTTGCATTTCTCTAATAACTAGTGATGCTGAGCTTCTTTTATGTGCCTCTTGGCCATCTGTATGCATTCGTTGGAGAAATGTCTATTTAGGTCTCTGCCCATTTTTGGATTGGGTTGTTTGCTTTTTGTATATTGAGCTGCATGAGCTGTTTGTATATTTTGGAGATTAATCCCTTGTTGGTCGCTTCGTTTGCAAGTATTTTCTTCTATTCTGTGGGTTTTCTTTTCATTTTCCTGATGGTTTCCTTTGCTGTGCAAAAACTTTAAAGTTTAATTAGGTCCAATTTTTTATTTTTGTTTTTAATTTCTTTAGGAGGTGGGTCAAAAAAGATCTTGCTGCAATTTAATCAGATAGTGTTCTACCTATGTTTTCCTCTAAGAATTTTAATTCCAAAGGATATATGCACCCCAATGTTCATTGCAGCACTATTTACAATAGCCAGGACATGAAAGCAACCTAAATGTCCATCGATGGAGGTATGGATAAAGAAGATATTGTACATATATACAATGGAATATTACACAGCCATAACAAAAGAATGAAATAATACCATTTGCAGCAACATGAATGGACCTAGAGATTGTCATACCAAGTGAAGTAAGTCATACAGAGAAAGACAAATATCATACGGTATCGCTTAACAAACCTATTTACAAAACAGAAGTTGAGTCACAGATGTAGAAAACAAACTTGTGATTACCAGGGGCGAAGAGGGCAAGGGATAAATTGGGAGATGGGGATTGACATATACACACTACTATATATAGAAAAGATAACTAATAAAAACCTACTGAATAGCACAGGGAACTCCATTCAATACTCTGTAATGACCTATATGGAAACTGAAATTAAAGAGTGGATATATGTGAATATATAACTGACTCACTTTGCTGTATGGCAGAGACTAACACAACATTGTAAATCAACTATACTCCAATAAAAAATTAATTAAATAAATTGTAGCAAGAAAAAAAAAAGAACAGTTTATCAGGGTGGGAGATCAGGTAAGGATTTGTGGATAAAGTCCCAGTGAGTGAGAAACTATGGTGGTAATAGGTAGTGGGATTTAGGCATCTGGAGTTTGTAACGGACTCATTCAATTGCCCAAACATAGTAAGGAGAACCTCTAACAGAAGAAGCCAAGCGCTGCAGTTGGGGGAATCAAGATTTTTCTATCACCTGATTACTACCTCAGTGTATAACCTTGAATAAATCACTTCCTTTATCTTAGGCTTGGACTCCCATTTGTAAAATGAAGGGACGGAACTAGATGACTGCGGTTTCATATTTCTATAATTATAGTCAAAATAGGGATGTAAGAGGCATTTTATTTTGGGAAGTAATATAATTATTCTCATATGATAAGGCTAAAAGGTTGGTGCTTCCTACATAATTATATGATAGTTTAAATACTAATAAGCTAAATGTAGATATGACTTTTTAACTATAAAACAATTTTGTAAGTCTCATAAGACAATGTGATCTATTGGTAAAAACATAGTATTTGTAGGTATTCAGAACTGGTTCCAAATCTTAATTCTGCCCAGACTATACAGCCTTCTAGTCCACCCTACATACACCTTCCAGAATTATCTGAAACAGTTCTTATAATGTTATGCCTCTGTCAGTGGCAAAATCATTAGTTTCAAATTCTAGCATGACAGCCAATGATTCACAATTTGGTTCCAGTCTTCTTTCTCTTTTCATGTTCTGCAGGATCTTGTATTTAGCACAGGATTTCCCAAACAGTTCCCCAAAATAACACTGTGCTGAGAGGTATTAAGAGATATTCAGGAAAAAAGTTCCATGGTCATTTTTTTTTCTTTTAAGTGGTAATGGGTTTTAAGGAGGTTGCAACTTTTGTTGGATGAATTCAGTTGAGGAGGATCACAGAAAATGTATGGAAATTCTTTTTTTTTTTTTAACATCTTTATTGAGTATAATTGCTTTACAATAATGTGTTAGTTTCTGCTGTATAACAAAGTGAATCAGCTATATGTATACATATATCTCCATATCACCTCCCTCTTGCATTTCCCTCCCACCCTCCCTATCCCACATCTCTAGATGGTCAAAAAGCACCGAGCTGATCTCCCTGTGCTATGCAGCTGCTTCCCACTAGCTATCTATTTTACATTTGGTAGTGTATATATGTCAATGCTACTCTCTCACTTCGTCCCAGCTTCCCCTTCCCCTTCCCCTTGTCTTCAAGTCCATTCTCTACATCTGCATCTTTATTCCTGTCCCACCCCTAGGTTCATCAGAACCATTTTTTTTTTTAGATCCCATATATATGTGTTAGCATACGGTATTTGTTTTCTTCTTTCTGACTAACTTCACTCTGTATGACAGACTCTAGGTCCAACTACCTCACTACAAATAACTCAATTTCATTTCTTTTTATGGGTGAGTAATATTCCATTGTATATAGGTGCCACATCTTCTTTATCCATTCATCTGTTGATGGACACTTAGATTGCTTCCATGTCCTGGCTATTGTAAATAGTGCTGCGATGAACATTGTGGTATGTGTCTCTTTTTGAATTATGGTTTTCTCAGGGTATATGCCCAGTAGTGGGATTGCTGGGTCATATGGTAGGTCTATTTTTAGTTTTTTAAGGAATGTCCATACTGTTCTCCATAGTGGCTGTATCAATTTACATTACCACCAACAGTGTAAGAGGGTTCCCTTTTCTCCACACGCTCTCCAGCATTTACTGTTTGTAGATTTTTTGATAATGACCATTCTAACTGGTGTGAGGTGATACCTCATTGTGGTTTTGATTTGCATTTCTCTAATGATTAGTGATGTTGAGCATCCTTTCATGTGTTTGTTGACAATCTCTATGTCTTCTTTGGAGAAATGTCTATTTAGGTCTTTTGCCCAGTTTTGGATTGGGTTGTTTGTTTTTTTGATATTGAGCTGCATAAGCTACTTGTATATTTTGGCAATGAATCCTTTGTCAGTTGCTTCATTTGAAAAAGTTTTCTCCCATTCTGAGGGTTGTCTTTTCTTCTTGTTTATGGTTTCCTTTGTTGAGCAAAAGCTTTAGTTTCAAGAATAAAAAATTTTACAATTTGTATGGAAATATGAAAGACCCCGAATAGCCAAATCAATATTGTGAAAGAAAAACGGAGGCTACCTGGCTTGACTATACTACAAAGCTACAGTAATCAAGACAGTATGGTACTGGCACAAAAACAGAAATATAGATCAATGGAACAGGATAGAAAGTCCAGAGATAAACCCACTCACATATGGTCACCTTATCTTTGATAAAGGAGGCAAGAATATACAATGGAGAAAAGACAACCTCTTCAATAAGTGATGCTGGGAAAACTGGACAGCAACAGGTAAAAGAATGAAATTAGAACATTTCCTAACACCATACACCAAAATAATCTCAAAATGGATTAAAGATCTAAATGTAAGGCCAGATACTATAAAACTCTTAGAGGAAAACATAGGCAGAACACTCTATGACATAAATCACAGCAAGATCCCTTTTGATCCACCTCCTAGAGTAATGGAAATAAAAACAAAAATAAACAAATGGTACCTAATTAAACTTCAAAGCTTTTGCACAGTATGAAAATTCTAATTGCTCTGTATTCTTGACAATACTTGCTATTGTCAGGTTTTGTTTGTTTGCCATTCAATTTGTAGTAAAGTGGTATCTGAAGATTAGTTAATATGTATTTCACTAATGAATGATGACAATGAGCATATTTTCCTGTGCTCATTAGACATTTTAATATATTCTTTTTTTTTTTTTTTTTTAAATAATTTATTTATTTATTTATTTTTGGCTGCATTGGGTCTTCGTTGCTGTGCGCAGGCTTTCTCTAGTTGTGGAGATGGGGCTTCTCATTGCAGTGGCTTCTCTTGTTGCGGAGCTTGGGCTCTAGGCGCATGGGCTTCAGTAGTTGTGGCATGCAGGCTCAGTAGTTGTGGCACACAGGCTTAGTTGCTCTGTGGCATGTGGGATCTTCCCAGACCAGGGCTCGAACCGGTGTCCCCTGCATTGGCAGGCGGATTCTTAACCACTGCGCCACCAGGGAAGCCCCAATATATTCTTTAGTGAAGTGTTTTTTTAAACATTTTTATTATTTTGTAGTTCTCTATAAATTTTAGATAAGTCATTTATTATCTTTTCTCCCAATATATTCCTATCTTTTCATGATTTTATGCTGACTTTGGAAAAGCAGAATGTTTTAACCTTGATAAATTCCAATTAATACATTCTCTTCTTTAATACTTAGTGATTTTTATGCCCTAACTAAAATTTTTTTAACTTATGATAAAAGTAAGATAACTTTTATCTTTTTGTATTGCTTCTATTACAAATTTATCTCTTTAATAAATATGTACCTACTTAGATTTTTATTTCTTCTTGTGTTACGTTTGGAGGTTGTGTCTTTCAAGAACGTTTTTATTTTATTTAATTTGTCAAAATTATTGGCATAAAGATGCTCATAATATTTCCTTATTATCTTTTTAATGTCTCTAGGATCCATAGTGATATCCTTAGAAATATTACTGACATTTGCATTGCGTTCCTTCCCTCTTTCACTCATTCTTTCACTCTTACTTGATTAGACTTGTTAAAGGTTTATCAATTATAGCAATCTTTAAGGAGCAAACTTTTGGCCTTATTGATTTGTTCTATTATTTGTACTCTAGCCCATTGATTTCCACTCTTTTATTTATTAATCTTTTCTTTCTACTTATTTTCCATTTAATTGACAAGTCATTTTTTTAGTTTCTTAAGATGGAACTTTTGACAGTTGATTTTAAATCTTTCCTCCTTCTAACTATAAACATATAATCCTATAAATTTCCCTCTAAACAGTGCTTTATCTACACTCCACAAATGTTATGTTGTGCTTTCATTATCATTTAGGTCAAATTAATTTTCAATTTCTCTTGTAATTCACTCTTTAACTCATAGATTATTTACAAATGTTTGGTTTAATTTTCCAAATATTTTGGTATTTTCTCATTATAGTTTAGTTATTTAGTTCTAGTTTATATCTGGTTTGGTCAGAGAAGCTATTTTGTATGACTTCAAGATTTAAAAATTAACTTAGCATTGTTTTATGGAAAAGTATATGGTTATCTTGGTGAATATCCCATGGTCACTTTGAAAGAAAGTATATTCTGGAGTTTTTTATATTTGATTGTCTTTAAATATCAATTTAGTGAAATTACTTAAGGATTGTTCATATCTTCTGTATCATTGATTTTCTCTTTATATATACATGTTTTAATCAGTCAGCAAGAGAGGACTGATAAAATCTGCAGTTATGATTGTGGATGTCTATTTCTACACTTGTGCTTATAAATTTTTACTTCACACATGTTGAAGCTCTGTTATTAACTGTGTGTCCATTTAGGATTGTTGTGTTACTTGATGAATTAACTTCTGTATTTCTATACAATAAACTTCTTTATCTCTGATAATACTCGATTTTGGAATGTACTTTGTATTAGTATAATCATTTTAGCTTTCCTATGATGATGTTTTGCATCATATATTGTATTCCATCCTTCACTATCAAGAGGTTCATGTCTTTAGATTTTACTTACATCTCTAATAGGCAACAACTATTTTATTCAGTCTGACTTTTAATCAGAATGTTTGGTCCGATTTACATGTGATTTACTTACTGATATGATTGGATTTAGTTCATTGTTTTATTATTTTCTATTTGTTCTTTCTGTCTTTGTTTCTTTTTTTCCCCTTTTTATCTTCTGAGTAAAGCAAATAACATTTACTATTCCATTCTAACTCCTCCTTTGACTTTATATCTCTATCTCTTTACATTTTTAGTTAGTTGCTTTGGAGATTACAAGATGGATTCCTAACTTATCACAGACTATCTTGACTTCACATTATATCATTTCTCATATAATATAACAAATTTATACTGGTATATATACATATCTCTCCCCACCCATTCTTTGCATTATTACTGTCATGTACTATTCATCTACATATTTTATATATTCCACATTTACTTATATTTAATTATATATTTTTAAATTAATTTTAAATTATTTAAGAAAAAAGAGAAAAACATTTCTATATTTATCTATATATTTAACACTTCAAGTGTTAAATTTAAGTTAAGTTAAACACTTCAAGTGCTATTTATTTCTTTCCATAGAATATTATTTCCAAATGGTGCCATTTTCCTTCAACCTGAAGAGTGCCTTTTAGTTTTTTGTTTTGGTTTTGTTTCATTTTTGTTTTTGGTAGTACAAGTTTGTAACAAATTCTGAACTTTCAATTTTTCCAAAAAATTTTCTTACTTTGTCCTTATTTTGAAGGATAATTTCATAGGATATAAAATTATGCATGGGAAAATTCAATACTTTAAAATTGTTATGCAATTGTCTTCTGGTTTCCACTATTTATTCTGATGGAAATTTACCTTACAATATTAGTGTTTCATTATACTTAATATGTAAGTTTCCCCTCTCACTTTTAATATTATTCTGTTAGTGCTTTTCTGAAGTTAAGCTGTAATATTCCTAGGTAAAATTTGCTTTGTATTTGCTTGGCGTTTGCTTGGCTTCTTGAATGTGTAGGTTCCTCTTTTTAATCAATTTGGAAAATTTTAAGCCAATATTTCTTCAAGCACTTCTTGCACTAATTTCTACTGATATTCCAATTATATACTTATTAAATCATTTAAGCTTGTCTCATCAGTCAATGAAACTCATTTATGTTTCCCTTCTAGATTAATATTTACTTGTCTTCAAGCTCACTAATACTCTCATCTATCATGTCTAACTTGCTATTTTTTCAGATTTTGCACTTTTCATTTCTACTTCTACATCTAAACAAGATTTCCATATTGTTCATTTTTACAGTTTCCAAATATTCTCTGAAAATCTCCACTTTGATATATTTATATTTTCTTATGGATTTCAAAAAATATTTATCAAATACAATGAGGCATCACCTCACACCAGTCAGAATGGCCATCAACAAAATGTCTACAAATAATAAATGCTGGAGAGGGTGTGGAGAAAGGGAACCCTGCTACACTGTTGGTGGGAATGTAAATTGATATAATCACTATGGAGAACAGTATGGAGGTTCCTTGAAAAACTAAATATAGAATTACCATATGATCTAGCAATCCCACTTGGCATATATTCAAAGAAAACTCTAACTCAAAAGTATACATGCACCCCATGCACTATTTACAATAGCCAAGACATGGAAGCAATCTAAATGTCCATCAACAGATGAATGGGTAAAGACAATGTGGTACATATATGCAATGGAATATTACTCAGCCATAAAAATTAATGAAATAATGCCATTAGCAACAACATGGATGGACCTAGAGATTATCATACTAAGTCAAGTAAGTCAGACAGAGAAAGACAAATATCTATGATATAACTTATATGCAGAATCTAAAATAATGTTACAAATGAATCTATTTACAAAACAGAAACAGATTCACAGATATAGAAGAAAAGTTATGGTTATGAAAGGGAAAAGAGGGAGGGAGGGATAAATTTAGAATTGGGGATTAACAGAGACATACTACTGTATAAAAATTGATAAACAACAAGGGCCTACTGTATAGCACAGGGAACTATATTCAATATCTTATAATAACCTACAATGAAAATAATCTGAAAAAAATAGATACATATATATATAACTGAGTCACTTTGCTGTACACCTGAAACATTGTAAATCAACTATACTTTGACAAAAAAATTTTAAATATATTTATCATAGTTATTTCAAAGTATTTGCCTACTAATTCCAACATCTGGATTGTTAGTGCATCTATTTCCATTGAATTAATTTTCTTTTGATTGGGGGGGGAGGTCACATTTTCCTATTTTTTTACATGCCTGGTGTTATCTCTTGTGTTATGAAAATAACATATGATACATTGTAAAGACAGAATTTTCTTATTTTCCCCTGAAGGGTCTTAGGTTTTTTGTTCTATTAAGTAGTTAAATTACTGACATGCCACTTTCAACCTTTTAAATAATTTGGTTGAATGTTTTGTTAGGGTGGATCTATTCTGGTTTTGCTTTTATTTTTAGGATGAATATATTATTTTTTACTTCACTCCTAATACTTTACTAGAATCTACTGCTAAATTTGGCCTTTTTTGTATTCCAATAGAAAGTCTCTTGTATGCTTTAAAGTTATGCTAATTTTGTAGGACTTGAACTCTAAACTCTTTTACCCCTGAAGTGAATAGCACCTGTAATCTCTGCTCACTTCTTTCAGCTAATTGTTAACTTCTTCTTATATCTTTACAATCTTTACCCTCACATGCTTAATTAAGTGTCAGTCAAAGATTTAAAGGGAGTTTATTTAGGGGTTCCCCTCTTGGTGCTTCCTCTTTTCATGTATTTTCCCTGTAATCCCCAGCTTCTCTGGTTTCTACCATCTCTGTCCCTTGACTTCTAAGTCCCAAAACACTGCACCTATCTGCTTGAGTTCTAGCTGCCTCATGTGTAGACTGGTATTGCCCTCAGGGGAAAGTCATATACAGATGGATCTCATCCAATGTAGTTCTCTTCTTTTGAGGGTCAAATCCCCTCCAGTTTCTTCCTACTGTAACAGAAACGAACAAACCTGACTCCATATTGGATCTCTTCCTTTAGCTCTAACCTTCGTGCTCTGTTACCTGTGCTTAGTCATGCTGTCTTTGAACCTTTGTCTCATCTATCAGTAAAAGAATTTTGCCTATAGACTAAAATATACATAATACGTCTTTCTCAAGGCTCTGCTTCCAGGCTTGACCTTTAAAGCCATAACACTTTTCATTCATATAGAGGTAAAAAATTGCAGAACAGAAAATAACATTTGTCTTGTTGAAAATTTATAGGAATATCATGACCAGACCTACATATATAGCTTCAAGAGCAAAGAATTATCACATCCCCTCTGAGGTCCGGCCAGCACCAAGTCTGCAACAACCAGCCACACTTCCTCCTTTTTTATATAGAAATAGCCTGAATTCTAACTCAGGTAGGATGGTTCTTTGGGACACTAGTCCACCATCGTCTAGGTCTGTTGGCTTTCCAAATAAAGTTGCTATTCCTTGCTCCAACACCTTGTCTCTCGATTTATTTGCCTGTCTTGCTATTAGCAGTACAAGCTCTGACTCGGTAACACTACATTTGGTCACTCCCTTGTGTCTTTACACAGTTGTTTTGATATTTCCCCAGGTTTTAGAAATGTTATATATGGCAGGATTAGTTCAATTAAAGCTATTCCATCATCACAAGAATCAGACTCTGAATTAATTTCTTTGTGTGGATGCCCTGCTGTGTCACTATCTTTGACTCTGTGTGTATGTGAGCACATGCCTGTGAATTAATCTCTCTCTTTCTTTCTCTCTCAGTAACAGTTTTTAAACTCATGTACATTGAAGGACTATTTTCTTTCAAGAAACTATGTTAGAAACTAGAGGATATGAAGGATATAAGATCATTCTGTTATTAGAATCCTTTCAATTTATTTAGTCATTTAGCAAAAGTCTCTTGAGTGACTACTATGTAGTGAGAACCATGCTAAATAATAAGGATATTGAATTAAAGAGATATACATGTGTAAATGAATGAATCACAATATCATAAACTCAGAAATATCATATTAAATCTCTAAAACAGATTTCAAGTATCATTTTAAGTTTGATTGTTTTTTTATACTAGAGATAGTTCTATTTTATAAGCATGCTTCACAAGTGCTACTCCTTTTACTATCTGAGAAACATTGAAACATCAGTTTCCAGGTCCCTGCTCTGAGTGATTTTGGGATATGATAATATTTGTTTATTAAGTTCCTTGGATGGTCCTGATGTATAGTAAGGTTTAAGAAACAGTGTTTCTTATCATATATGCATATTAGGATACTTGTGCCCAGAGGCCTAGGGAAATTTTATTTCCTAACTGTAGTAAGCAAAGGAATATTTTCTATGCCTACTTCCCAGTTGTGTTTTGCAAAGTATCTCCATCTTTGACCTAAAATATGTTGGTATCCCAAGCTCTGCTATTTTACAAAGTAATGTGCCACAGTAATGCTTTAAAATTGTTCTAGAAAACTTGTGCTGTTAATACAGCACACAGAAGAATTACTGGACAATTATCTATAAATGGAAGAACAGAAAGACACAGCATGCCTGAGGACAATGATCTTATCTGTTTTATATCTGGGGAGTATGAAGCAATATATACATTTTTTGATGAATGAGTGATTAACTTTCATTCAGTAAATATCTATTTTGCACTTACTATACTGGATAAGTACTAAGCTGGGTGATGATGAGAATAAGAAGATGAAAGTAACAGTTCCTGCCTTCAAAGAGGTTTTTTTTTTAATTTTAGTAGTAAAGTTCTTATGCTGTCATATGAGGAACATGTCTGCTAATTAGCCATCCTCTTTTCCTCTGTAATGTTCATCTCCTTAGATGTGTGCCGTTTAATTCTGTGGAGGACATTTCTTCCTATATATGTATAAAAGGCTAATTTCTGAACAACTAACTGATCAGGGATTAGAATTATACTATGCTTTTATTCCACAGAGCTGAGAGAAGAAAAAGTGGATTGTAAAGCATGTTCATCAGGAAGAAATATTTTTGATTTTGCTTTTGTTTTCACTATTTTAATCTACACAGTAGAATAAATTCTCCTTCTTACCTCTCTGTTTCATTGCTGGAATCAAAATCTTAAAATAACTGTTACATTTGAAATAAATGTCTTCACTAGAAATTTGGTGCTTCACAAACTATACTCTAAAGGTAGCAACTATTTCTTTCCCTGAACTGTGTTACATTTGACATCCTCTCCTTGGACTCAGAGAAAGAGGTGTGATTTGGTTGATTGTTGCCTAAAGAACTTTGAAGAAAAAGCCTGGTGATAGGTAAGATAATTATACCAAACAAATTGGAACAGGGGTCTCAAAAATAAATGGAGGAATTAATGCCAGGAGGCAATGGGCACTCTGGAAAAATAATTATATAAGAATATTTTCTTAACAGCAGTTAATCACGCATTTAGCCATACTCTGGACTTTCATTTAATTCCTGAAAAATTTACACTTCTATTGATGTCCTTTTTGTAGGATTCAATTTAAAAGTGAACACGTATGCGATTTCAATGGATGTTTATGAGACGAAGCTGTCAAACGTTACTTTATTAAAAATTATGCTGGATATTCTGGTTCTGTTTCTTAAGAAATGACATTATAGGTAATATTTGAGTTTCCTGTAGCTCTCTTTATTTCAGGAAAATTTCAAGACTATTGGTCCGAATTCAGGATTTAGATCTAATTGACAAGACTTGTAAGCCTCAGTTATGACCTTGATGGTGAAGTCACATGATAGAAATATCAGGTTTCTCTCTAAAAACAGTAAACACTGAGAGAGCTATAACTTTAGAGCATTTCAATGATGTGTGTAACTTTTATGCTGAATTAGGTTTTAAAATCTTAATGCTAGTATTATTTCCAACAGATTCTAACACTCTAATTTTTAATACATAAATAAGTGTGATAATAATGTTTTTATGATAAACTAATACAAATATCTGAACAATTATTTATATTATTTCTTATGAGAGTACAATCGACTTTCCTTAACAAGAAATAAGGCTGATTCTCTAAAAGGAACTTGAAAGCAAGGGCTGTCTACCTATATCTTTTAGAAAAAATTTATGTTAAAATAAATAAAAATAAATTACTTCTAAATAAATAAATGCGTTCAAAGCCTAAAATTAAAAGAAAAAAACATTGAAGTTAAGAAATATTAAATTTATTAATAAAATATTCAAGATTGAACAAAAAAATATATGTATCCTGATATTTGCTATAACATTTGACTTTATAATGGGTTGTAGTATTAGACAAAACATAAAATTATTATTACTGAGGATATATAATACGATGTTAAGAGAAAATGGTCATTTTTACTTTTATTACTATCATCTGTGAGAAGACGTTAAGATGCAAAGCAGGGACTTAGCATTTATTTATCATTCTAAACATTGCCTACACAATGGATAAATATTTAATGAAATTAAATTGGCATAGAAGATTAGGAAATGTCTAGTTTAGCTCTTAAAGCTATTTTAGTGATGTGTTTTCCACCCTAGAAAATTTGTGAAACAGAAAGTAAACAAAGGAATATTATTAAAATGAATAGTTGAAATTCATTCAGGAATTTCTTCATTCTGACTTAAAGCAGTTCTGAACTAAAAGAGGACTTTATTTGTGCTTTGACTTTTCCATCACCTCATTTTTTTTTTTTTTTTTTTTTTTTTTTAGTAATGGGGTAAGTTTATCTGAATGACAATGAAAATTCCAGTTCAGCCCAAATTATTCAACATTATTAGACAAGTCTGATTAGATATTTTCGGAAATGTTTAGTTATAGCCAATCTAGCTTCCCTCCTAAGGACTTATTGTGTTTCATGTAATCAATAAGGATGATGTTGAATAAATGAAAGCAAAATCCTGTCAATTCTTCCTCTAAAATATATCTCAAATCTGTCTATTTTTCTTCCTATCTATTATTACTCTCCTGGTTCAATGATGTACTTTCTTGCTTGATATCATTTCAGCACTTTTGACTGAATATGAAATATCCAGAACTTCCTCTGAAAATATGTCAGACCATATCACTCTCTCTTCAGTCATTTCCCTTTCCACCAAGAATTAAATTGAAAATCCTTACTGTGACTTTAAGTCCCTTAGGATTCTTACTACCTCACCACATGCCACAGATTACCTCCTATCCCGTTGACTCTTTTTTTTTTTTATTATTCTCAAAAAAAAACCCACTGTCCTTTCCAACATATGGCCTCATCTTTTGTTCTATTCTTAGTTTGGAAAATTCTTTCTCTGCTGTAGTATGGCTACTCCTTTTCCTTCTCTGTTTATCTTAAATGTTAACTTCCCAGAAAAGTCTTTCCTAACTACTATATGCACGATACATTTCTGCTTTTATACTTTTGTCTTTTCTCCCTATCTTTCATCACACTGTTATTCTCCATCACACTACCAGGGACGGCTTATTGCCAACTCCAGGGATACTGACTCCCTAGGATTCTACGTAAATGACAACTTTGAATCAAAATATGTATGTATAATGAAAGGGGCATAATTCTCGGAGGTGTGCGACTCATGCTGTACTGTTCAGGAACCTATTATCTTTGCACATATAATTGGTTACATTTTAAATAAACATTTATTTCTGCATCTACTTGTTTACTCTGGATTGTTTATCAGCCTAGAAACTCCATAAGAACAAGAGTCATATCTGTTTACTTTTGTATAAACAAGTCCTTGCATGTAGAAAGCCCTCATTAAATACTTTTTAAATGAATGAAAGAAGTAAGAATTTGATAGGTAAGATACAGTCAGTAAAGAGAAAAATGGAAAATTTCTAAATCATTCTTGAAAAGTGACAGTTTTTCTTTCTAAGGAAATAAATGCAAAGATACTTCAGAACATAACATTAGACACCTGACCAAACGATTGTTTAAGAATTTGGGCCTGGGTAGTTTTTTCCCAGAACGCTGTCTCCTAAACGCCATATTAAAAAGCCTGCAAATATTGTTTTAATTTTATTTTTTTCAGTTTTATTGGGTTGTTATTGACATATAACAGTATAAAAGTTTAAGGTGTACAACATAATGATTTGATATTTGTATATATTGTGAAATGATTACCACAATAAATTTAGTTAACATCCATCACCTCACATAGTTACAAATTCTTTTTTCCTTGTGGTGAGAACGTTTAAGATCTACTTTCTTCACAAGTTCTAAATACACAATACAGTATTGTTGACTATAGTCACCATGTTGTACATTACATCATTAGGACTTATTTATCTTGTAACTAGAAATTTATAACTTTTGACCTCCTCCACCCTCCACCCCCCCACCTCGGTCAACCACCAATCTGATCTCTGCTTCTATGAGTTTGGGTTTTTTTTACATTCCACATATAACTGAAATCATGCGATATTTACCTTTCTATGTCTTATTTCACTAAGCATAAGTCTCTCAAGTCCCACTAATGTTGTCACAAATGGCAGGATTTCCTTCTTTTTTATGACTGATTTTAAATTTCTTAAATAATTTTAACCTGAGATACTTTGGGCAAAAGTTCTAAAGTTGAAGTCATCCAAAAGAGGAACGTTAAATGGGAATTACATTCAGTATAAGTACATTTTTCAGGCTCTGATTTTGATTTTGGTGACAATAACTTCAATCTGCTATGTGGAAATGTTGACAAAGGGTAAAAGACTTAGGGAGCCATTTGTGTTGAGAAACACACACACACACACACACACACACACACACACACAAATATTTCTTGGCCAGACCAAGAATGGATAATGGTTATACTAGTAGTTAGGTAAACACCCTTTCAATATTTTATTTTCATTAACTCTGTAGTTTTGATGTTTTCATTCCTTTAATTGTATGGAGCATTGATGTTTTTTAAATTAGCTCTCACTGTTTGGAAAAGTGCACTTTGGTTGTACAATTTAACTACTCTAAAATATTTTAAATAGTTAACAAATGGGGGTAAGAAAAAGGATAGTATGTCCCCTTATAGCAATAAATATCAACTCCCTCCCAGTTTTAAACTTTATCATTCACCATTTCTGAGCACAGAATTTTGGCAAGGGTTAACAATTTTTACATACTTTACACAGTAAGCATAATGTAATACTATATATTGCAAACTATCTCTTATGAACTCAAGTTGATTTCATTTGCTGGGCAAAGGTGTAGTTTACACTGGAATCTTCCTGGGCAGACTGTGCAGAAGGGAAAATATTATAAAACACATTTAAGTTCAAATTAATTCATTGAACTATTAAAAGCTACCAGTGTGATAGTCCAGGGTTAGCAAACTATGGCCTAGGGGCCAAATGCAACCTACCGCCTCTTTTTGTAAATAAAGTTTTACTGGAAACCAGCCATATTCATTTGTTTATGCCTTGTGTAGGGCTGCTTTTGCACTACACTGGCAATATTCAGTAGCTTTGATGAAGGCCAGTTGGCCCCAAAGCAAAAATATTTATTATCTAGTCCTTTAAAGTTTTCCAGTCCTTGTAATATCTCACTTCATGTCAAATGGCACTGGATGCTTAGATAATATCTTCTGGTAAAACGTTTTCATGGGCTTTGAATGTTATTACAAGAATCAAAAGTGTAACAATTTCTTTGTTTCATGAAGACAGCCATCAGCAAAAGGTACCTAAACAACCTAAAAGAATGAATTATCTTTCAAAAGGCCTACTTTAGTCTCCATCTATGTGTGACTGTACTGAATCTAGACCAGTGATCAAGAATAAAGAATTAGGTCAGGAATCATTGACAGTATTTGAAATTAAAGTCTGCGCTAGGTGAGAGTTCCAGAGACACATGGAAATTTTGGCCTTCACTGATCCCCCATACTCAAAAACATAATTTGGAGAGAGCAATACATCAGGAACAGGTAGATACAAGAAGCTGACATAAAAGGCACCTCAGGAATTGCACCATCAGGTGAGAATAAAAGGAACTAAAAAAGGCCATGCAGGGGTCTAAACATTCAGAGGGGAAGACAAGAAATAAGAGCTCACAGAAACAGAGTACAAGAGAGAATGGAAAAAGAAACAGATGGGGGCACCAGACCAGAGTAATCTTGTTACACATGTTCCTTTATAAAAAAGCCAAATCAAGAGCTTAGGGCCAACCTCTATACTGATCATTAATTTTCCAGACAACATTTTTCCCTTTCCTTGTCCTCACCCTGAATTGCACCCTCTCTCCCACTCAGTAGAAGCTCATTCAGTCTCTGACTGTTTTAATCCTTAGTCTCTTCTTTTCCCATTCTTAGAACTAGTGTCCTTTGAATTAACAAGGCAGACACTTAAAACCACTTTTGTGACCTGACTCCAGTGAGTCAGGATGACATTTGGTCTCTTTGCTCTTATTTGTTTTGGATCTTCTTCTATTCTGTATTCTGACTTGAATTCAGTCCCAGATCATGGGGGCAATTCTTGTTTTAGCCCTTTATTTTTCCATAGTCACTTCATATATTATAGAACTGTGATTATTAATTCTAACAGGCCCAGTCTCTTTTTTCAATAACTTTATGAATAAAGTCCCCTTTAGTATCCTAATGTAATTCACAGAGACAATTAAACACTTATTCATATTACTTAAAAATCAATATAATGTCCTAACAGTAATCGACAAAAGTAATAAAAATTATGATTGCAATTGTCATTCAATATGTAAATGCTTAGGTATATTGACTTTAGAAAATGTAAGGAAATGGCCATATGCTTGTTCCTATAGATAGAATGAATATTAATGAATAAGCCATAAATTCAAATTGATAGTTGTATTGGTGACTCAAATACCCAAAATTGGCATTGCTACTCATGCTATGATTTTTCTAAAGGTGAACAACTCATTTTAAAATTCAAAACAAAATAAAATATAATATTTCATCTTGTTACATGGTATTATATTTCTGGAAAATTTAATGAATATAAAAATTAAGAAAAAATTGTGGATTTAAAGATTATATAGAGATATGTTTTAAGACTATATTTCTATGAGACATTTTGTGCATTAATAAATATCAAAGTGCCATGGAATGCAGGATGCTGTTTTGATAAGTGGGATATTCCAAGAGTATTATAGGGATACTAGTATTTTTGTCTATTACCTCCTTGCCCTTGACAATGGTGCCCTCCTCACTGTGACAACAAAAATATCCTGAGGACGTTGTACCCCATTAAGATGAAATGGGGAGCAAAGAACATGGACTCCCTGCTCAGCCTCCCTGTTGCCTGCTCCTACCACCATGCTATAGTTTCAGAGTGCTAACTAAAAGAGGTTAACACCGTAGAGAATAAGAAACCTGGGAAAATTCCAGAAGTAAACTGATATTTCTGACATAATGGTTTATTTATAAGAATTAAATTTACTACATATTGAAGGTAGAAACAGGAGACAGGTTAATTATGACTTGAGGGAACACATCAGTGAGAAACAGTACAGGCCTTGGACACCGAGTGGCAATGGCCATATGGATATATAGATAATTAGGTCATGAACATAATACTGAGTTTAACAATAGGATTGGAATTATCAATAAATACACATTGATAATTTACATCAGTGATTTAAAATAAAAGAAGTAGAATGGCATTGACAATTTCATTATTTTGTATTTAAAGTTTCTGTTCAAAACATTGATAATGATAGTAACAGCTCAAAAACAACTAATGCATTTTCCAGGGGATGATAACAAACATATTCATAAATTTGCCTTCTGTTCAAATTTTAATTTAAAAGCAAATGTAAGTAAGTTTATTTCTTCTTCATGCTTGAAGCACAGGTGCTATCAGTAGAAAGTGAGGTTCCAAAGGTGAAATAAAATATGGTGGAATTCCAAATACTTGTGAAATTTAAGAGGATTTTGTTTATTCATGTACTTCTGAAACCTGAAAAAAAATCTGTGGACCAAAAAAAAAATGTTACCTGCCATTTTAGTAAACATGAATGTTGCCCACCATCAAGCCATCAGCCACTGTAGCCACCCCTAACAGTGCACCCTTAGGGGAATACAGGATGGAGAGAAACCAGATACTGGCCCTTTGTAGTTAAGATGTATATCAAAGGAATAATTTCAATGAGCCCAGATTCTTGCATCTTCCCGTACATAAAAAGGCACTAAAATTTGAGATGTCTGGGGTGTTTTTGTGGTTAGCAGTAATCTTTTGATGTTCAACTATATGTTGTTGTTGTTTTTCAGCAAGAACTTCTCTATATATTGGCTCCTCCCTGATCTCTCTGGAAGAGTTCCTCAGAGCTCTATGAGAGGCTGGTTCTCAGGCTATAGTCTTCAGTAATGTCCCAAATAAAAGATAATTCTCAAATTTTAGGTTGTGCATTTTTTTTCAGTTGACAAAGCATAATATAGACATAATAGGAAAAAGCAATGGTATGTGAATTAGAAACTGGAACACAGGATAATTCATGGATTTGCAAAGTCTTTATCTGCAGAGATATCTGTACGAGAACTAAACAGTCTTTACAATTCTCCTTCTATTCTCCTTTTTATCAGAAATGCTAGATCTTAAATAGTCTACCTTTTTTGGGGTTTCTTTGTGGGAAACTTAAACAATCTTACTATCAATCAGCATTTATAATTTCTCTCATAGTATGAAGTAATGTCAAAATATCTTGTTTTAAATTTTCAAACAAAGGAATGTCATATTGAAATCTTGAGAATTTTGAAAGATTGTGACCTTTAGTTTTCAATATCTTATCAATACTCTTCCTAAAAGGCCATAAAGATAATACTCAAGAGAATATGGTAGGTTAATCAGTGAAAGGTACATGCATCATAGAAACCCATGTGGTGGACATCTGGCCACACCTCTTCTGTCTATGCCATGGAGTACCACGTGAGGATTGGGCAAGAAATAGACATAAGCAAAAAATAGAAGCTAATTCTGAATCTTTCAGTCAGACCTGAGATAAATCACTTAACACATACATATATTTCCTTATTTTTAAAAATGACAAAATGGTGTTTTTTTCTCCCAGAAAATAAAATAACTAGAAGACTTTAAATGAAACTTTTGACTCATATTTTATTAATAAAGTATTATATTTCTTCTAAGAATAATGATACTTAGGCATTTATCCCCCAAGCCACTATCAGGAAAGGCATAAGTGTTCATAATGGTTGCCTTTATTTCAAACAATTTATTGTTAATGCTGAATATATTTCTTAATGACTCCAAGCTTGAACAAAGCTGTGAAACCACAACACTTGATGTTTGAGATTAATTTTTTCATTTAGATAAAATTTCAAGTATGCTATAAGCAATTAAAGTGTGGGGAAAGCTTTTGTTCCCATGTAGACCTTTTACAAACTTTTAAGAATATATCACCATCTCGCCAACATGAAATAGCCTCCCCCTGAAAACCTATATTAGAGTAAAACGGTGGGGACTGAGTCAGATTGAAAAGCTTGCCTGCAGAAATCACCCAGGAACTTTATAAGGCAAAGCACAGGAAAGACATTTACACTTAAAATCCTGGCCTCTGGATGAAACTGACTGAATATTACTGGGCACAATGACATCAGACTTGGATATGAGAGAGACAGAAGCCACAATTCTCATTAAAATTGCAAAGAAAACAGCTAATAAAAAACAGAAAATTAAAAAAACAAAACAAAACCGAAGAGTTGTGAACATTTGTAGGTTTAAATACAGAATTTGCTAGCTCTTGAGCATTCCTTTCTTACAAAACACTTAACTATTGTCCATAGATATCAGGTACCATACAGGATTCTCAGGTTGTACTTGCTGCTTTTGTATCTTCTCCATTGCAAGGGCTTAACTGTCCCTCGCTCACCAAACTCATATAAAGTATTTTCTAATACTTCATTAAGCAGTAAATTAACTTAAGTTTGCACAAAGATTTCTTAAGCAGCTGCTCCATTAGATAACTATCGCTTTTATGTTTTTCCTTCCCCTTACACACACATATACGTATTGCTTTTTACATTTGGTCTCACTTTGAATTGACATTAAAAGCTAAAATATAAGATCCAAATTTAGAAGCACTGGAAGGAGAGCATGCATTTAAGAACATTTAGGGAGAGAAAGTGAATCTCTGTGTCACATATTAAATGGGATTTTAAAATCACTGTTATGAAGACCAATGTTGCTGGCTTTGAGGATTAATGATATGTATTAATGATTAATGATTTTTATTGATTTAAGTTTTATGTCACCAGCAAGAAACTGAACTGGAAGTTACAAAATATGTACTAGTGAATATTCAACAGCAATCGTCTCTACTATGAAGATCTGTGTATAGGATTGTGCTGAGCTGAAAGACAGAATACATGGGCTCTGTCCCTTTTTCAGTCAAAAAACAACAGAGCAATATTGAAAAAGTCACTTCAATTGACTGATTTTAATATTCCCTTCCCTCTAATCTTCTTCATTACTGATTATAGCTTATTATATGTACATGAACACATTTCTGTATAATGGACATGACCTCTATTATATTAGAAAATCTAAGAACTTGAATCATATATTCTCTACTCGGTAATACACAATTAGTCACATTAAGAAATGCAGGTGTAGGTAATGTCAGTGAAAATGGCAGAGTAGGGAACTCTGGGCAGGTGGGTCTGTTCTTCCCCAGAAACACTGAAAGCTCTAGTAAAAACTGTCAGAATTAATCTTAGTAGAACTCAGAGAGATAGTCAAAAATTTAGAGGAAATAAGCAAACCCTTAAAGACAGCTTGAACATGGTAGAAATTCGTTGTGGCATTTTAATTGACCCTGATTCCATCCATTTCCCTAGCACTGCCAAGGTCTTGAGGATGGCAACCCACATTCCAGATGCAGGTATCTGATTTTTAAAATGAATAGAGCAGACCTTGTTTCCAAGAAATATTGTTTGCTTTGACCTGACAGATTTTCAAAAGCACTAATGCAAGGGGTTTCCCTTTGTTTTGCCTACCTGGTAATTCTATCAGACAGGGGAGGCTATGAAAACATTGAGAAACAAATGAAAAGCCCTTGCCATGTAGGGCAAAAAATAACAGTTGAGGCACATAATGGACACAAAGCTTGGGAAGAAAACCTTGATAGTGAGAATTTAGGGGAATAAGGGCTTTGAAAGGTTTCAGCATATACTAGGTCAACTAGAAAGCCCATGTGCATATGCAGGGCAGGAAACATGCTCAAAAAAGACCTGAGGAGACAGTAACATTTAACCTTGGCTAATTTTTAAGCTCAGCACAAGCAGGAGGTAAAGGTTAAGTTGGAGTTGAAAATAGGCTGGCTCCAACCAAGAATATTCTACTCAGCAAAGTTGTCAAACAGATTTGAAGGAGAGATAAAGAGTTTTCTAAACAACAACAACAAGAAGCTGAAGGAGTTCACCACCACTAAACTGGCCTTAAAGAAATGTTAAAGGAAGTTATTCTAGCTAAAACAAAAGGATGCTTATTAGTGACAGGAAAACATATAAAAATATAAAACTCTTTGATAAAGTAAATATATAGTTAAATTCAGAATAAATTATTGTAATGCTGTTGGGTAAATCACTTATAACTCTAGTATGAAAGTTAAAAAACAAAAGTATTTTCAAAACTACAACTATAATATGTTAATGGTTACACAATGTACAAAAAAACACACAAATTGTGATAGTAAAAACATAAAATGTTGGGGGGGTGAGTTTTTGTATTCATTTGAAATAAAGTTATTATTAACCTAAATAGGCTGTTATAGTATACTTTATGTAAGCCTTATGGTAACCAAAAAGCAAAACTCTGTAATAGATACACAAAAGAGAAAGAGAAAGGAGTCAAAATACTACTACAGAAAATCATCAAATCACAAAGAAAGAGCAAGAGAGGAAGAAAGGAACAAAGAAATTATAAGATAACCAGAATACAGTAACTAAACAACAATAATAAGTCCATACCTATAAGTAATTGCTTTAAATGTAAATGCACTAAATTATCCAATCAAATGACTTAAGTGGCTGAATGGATTAAAATTAAAAAAGACTCAACATGTAGGTATATACTACCTACAAGAGACTCATTTCAGCTTTAAGAACACAAATAGATTGGGGCGTTTGTTTATTTTTTGTTGTTGAGCTGTATGGGCTGTTTGGAGATTAAGCCCTTGTATTTTGCAACATTTGCAAATATTTTCTCCCATTCCATATGCTATTTTATTATTTTTTTTATTGTTTCCTTTGCTGAGCAAAAGTTGTAAGTTGGATTAAGCCCCATTTGGTTATTTTTGTTTTTATTTTTATTGCCTTGGGAGACGGACCTAAGAAAACATGGGTACAATTTATGTCAGAGAATGTTTTGCCTATGCTCTCTTCTAAGAGTTTTATAGTGTCACGTCTTATGTTTAAGTCTTTAAGCCATTTTGAGTTTACTTTTGTGCATGGTGTGAGGGTATGTTCTAACTTCACTGATTTACATTCAGCTGTCCAACATTCCCAGCACCACTTGCTGAAGAGACTGTCTTTTTCCCATTTTATATTACAATGCCGGAAAGGGTGTGGAGAAAAGGGAACACTCCTACACTGTTGGTGGGAATGTAAGTTGGTGCAGCCACTATGGAGAACAGTGTGGATGTTCCTCAGAAAACTAAAAATAGAATTACCATATGATGTAGCAATCACACTCCTGGGCATATACCCAGACAAAACTATAATTCAAAAAGATAACATGCACTCTTATGTTCATAGCAGCACTATTCACAATAGCCAAAACATGGAAATAACCTAAATGTCCACTGACAGAAAAATGGATAAAGAAGATGTGATACACCAGAGACCTCCTCATCCCATGTAATATCAACTGACAAGAGCTTGCCCAGAGGTCTCCATCTCAACGCTAAGACCCAGCTCCACGCAATGAAAAGCAAGCACCAGTACTGGACACACCATGCCAAAAAACTAGCAAGACAGGAACACAAACACAACCATTAGCAGATAGGCTGCCTAAAATCACAATAAGTTCACAGACAGCCCAAAACACAGCACCAGATGCAGTCCTGCCCACCAGAAAGACAACATCCAGCCTCATCCACCAGAACACAGGCACCAGCCCCTCCACCTGGAAGCCTACATGACCCACTTAACCAACCTTACCCACTGGGGGCAGACACCAAAAACAATGGGAACTACAAACCTGAAGCCTGTGAAAAAGAGACCCAAAACACAGTAAGTTAAGCAAAATGAGAAGACAGAGAAATAGGCAGCAGATGAAGGAGCAAGGTAAAAACCCAACAGACCAAACAAATGAAGAGGAAATAGGCAGTCTACTTGATAAAGGATTCAGAGGAATGATAGTAAAGATGATCCAAAATCCTGGAATAGAATGGAGAAAACAGAAGAAAAGTTTAACAAGGACCTGGAAGAACTAAAGAGCAAACAAACAATGATGAACAACACAATAACTGAAATGAAAAATTCTCTAGAAGGAATCAATAGCAGAATAACTGAGGCAGAAGGACAGATAAGTGACCTGGAAGATAAAACAGTGGAAATAACTACCACAGAACAGAATAAAGAAAAAAGAATGAAAAGAATTGAGGACAGTCTTAGAGAACTCTGGGACAACATTAAATGCACAAACATTCGAATTAGAGAGGTCCCAGAAGAAGAAGAGAAAAAGAAAGGGACTGAGAAAAATTTGAAAAGATTAGAGTTGAAAACTTCCCTAATATGGGGAAGGAAATAGTCAATCAAGTCCAGGAAGGGCAGAGAGTCCCATACAGGATAAATCCAAGGAGAAACACACTAAGACACATATAAATCAAACCATCAAAAATTAAATACAAAGAAAAAATATTAAAAGCAGCAGGGGAAAAGCAACAAATAACATACAAGGGAATCTCCATAAGATTAACAGATGATCTTTTGGCAGAAAATCTGTAAGCCAGAAAGGAGTGGCAAAACATATTTAAGTGATGGAAGGGAAAAACCTACAACTATGATTACACTACCCAGCAAGGATCTCATTTAGATTCAATGGAGAAATTAAAAGCTTTATAGACAAGCATAAGCTAAGAGAATACAGCACCACCAAACCAGCTTTACAACAAATGCCAAGGGAACTTCTCCAGGCAGGAAACACAAGAGAAGAAAAAGACCTACAATAACAAACCCAAAACAATTAAGAAAAAGGTAATAGGAACATACATATCAATAATTACCTTAAATGTAAATAGATTAAATGTTCCAACCAAAAGACATAGACTGGCTGAAGGGATACAAAAACAAGACTCATAAACATGCTGTCTACAAGAGACCCACTTCAGACCTAGGGACACATACAGACTGAAAGTGTGGGGATGGAAAAAGATATTCATTGCAAATGGAAATCAAAAGAAAGCTGGAGTAGCAATTCTCATATCAGACAAAATAGACTTTAAAATGAAGACTATTACAAGAGACAAAGAAGGACACTACATAATGATCAAGGGATCAATCCAAGAAGAAGATATAACAATTGTAAATATTTATGCACCCAACATAGGCACACCTCAATGCATAAGGCAAATGCTAACAGCCATAAAAGGGGAAATCGACAGCAACACAATAATCGTAGGGGAATTTAACACCCCACTTTCACCAATGGACAGACCATACAAAATGAAAATAAATAAGGAAAAAAAAAAGCTTTAAATGACACATTAAACAAAACGGACTTAATTGATATTTATAGGACATTCCATCCAAAAACAAGAGAATATACTTTCTTGTCAAGTGCTCATGGAAAATTCTCCAGGATAGATGATATCTTGGGTCACATATCAAGCCGTGGTAAATTTAAGAAAATTGAAGTCATATCAAGTATCTTTACTGACCACAACGCTATGAGACTAGATATAAATTACAGGAAAAAAAACTGTAAAAAATACAAACACATGGAGGCTAAACAATACACTACTAAACAACCAATAGATCACTGAAGAAATCAAAGAGGAAATCAAAAACTACCTAGAAACAAATGACAATGAAAACACAACGACCTGGGCTTCCCTGGTGGCGCAGTGGTTGAGAATCTGCCTGCCAATGCAGGGGACACAGGTTCAAGCCCTGGTCTGGGAAGATCCCACATGCCGCGGAGCAACTAGGCCCATGAGCCACAACTACTAAGCCCGCGCGTCTGGAGCCTGTGCTCCACAACAAGAGAGGCCACGATAGTGAGAGGCCTGCGCACCGTGATGAAGAGTTGCCCCCGCTTGCTGCAACTGGAGAAAGCTCTTGCACAGAAATGAAGACCCAACACAGCCAAAATTAAATTAATTAATTAATTAATTAAAAAAAAAAACCCACAATGACCCAAAACCTATGGGATGCAGCAAAAGTAGTTCTAAGATGGAAGTTTACAGGAATAAAATCCTGCCTCAAGAAACAAGCAAAATCTCAAATAAACAATCTAACCTTACACCTAAAGCAATTAGAGAAAGAAGAACAAAAAAACCAAAGTTAGCAGAAGGAAAGAAATCATAAAAATCAGATCAGAAATAAATGAAAAAGAAATGAAGGAAACGAGAGCAAAGATCAATAAAACTAAAAGCTTGTTCTTTGAGAAGATAAACAAAATTGATAAACCATTAGCCAGACTCATCAAGAAAAAAAGGGAAAAGACTCAAATCAACAGAATTAGAAATGAAAAAGGAGAAGTAAGAACTGACACTGCGGAAATACAAGTGATGATGAGAGACTACTACAAGTAACTATATGCCAATAAAATGGACAACCTGGAAGAAATGGACAAATCTTAAAAAAGCACAACCTTCCGAGATTGAACCAGGAAGGAATAGAAAATATGAACAGACCAATGACAAACACTGAAATTGAAACTGTGATTAAAAATCTTCCTAAAAAACAAAAGCCCAGGACCAGATGGCTTCACAGGTGAATTCTATCAAACATTTAGAGAAGGGCTAATACCTATCTTTCTTAAACTCTTCCAAAATATAGCAGAAGGAGGAACACTCCCAAACTCATTCTACGAGGCCATCATCACCCTGATACCAAAACCAAACAAAGATATCACCAAAAAAGAAAACTACACACCAATATCACTGATGAATATAGATGCAAAAATACTAGCAAACTGAATCGAACAGCACATTAAAAGGATCATACACCATGATCAAGTGGGGTTAATCTCACGAATGCAAGAATTCTTCAATATATGCAAATCAATCAATGTGATAAACCATATTAACAAACTGAAGCATAAAACCACATGATCACCTCAATAGATGCAGAAAAGGCTTTCAACAAAATTCAACATCCATTTATGATAAAAACCCCCCAGGAAGTAGGCATAGAGGGAATTTACTTCAACATAATAGAGACCATATATGACAAACCCACAACCAACATCGTTCTCAATGGTGAAAACCTGAAACCTTTTCCAATAAGATCAGGAACAACACAAGATCGCCCATTCTCACGACTATTATTCAACATAGTTTTGGAAGTTTTAGCCACAACAATCAGAGACGAAAAGAAATAAAAGGAATCCAAATCAGAAAAGAAGAAGTAAAACTGTCACTGTTTGCAGATGACATGATAGTCTACATAGAGAATGCTGAAGATGCTACCAGAAAACTACTAGAGCTAATCAATGAATTTAGTAAAGTATCAGGATAGAAAATTAATGCACAGAAATCTCTTACATTTCTGTACAATAATGATGAAAAGTCTGAAAGAGAAATGAAGGAAACACTCCCATTTTCCATTGCAACCAGAAGAATAAAATACCTATGAATAAACCTAGTTAAGGAGACAAAAGCCCTGTATGCAGATAACTATGACACTGTTGAAAGAAATTAAAGATGATACAACAGATGGAGAGATATACCATGTTCTTGGATTGGAAGAATCAACATTGTGAAAATGACTCTACTACCCAAAGCAATCTACAGATTCAATGCAAGCCCTATCAAACTACCAATGGCATTTTTCAAAGAACTAGAACAAAAAATTTCACAATTTGTATGGAAACACAAAAGATCCCAAATAGCCAAAGCAATATTGAGAAAGATAAGTGGAGCTATAGGAATAAGTCTCCCTGACTTCAGACTATACTACAAAGCTACAGTAATCAAGACAGTATGGTACTGGCACAGAAGCAGAAATAGAGATCAACGGAACAGGATAGAATACCCAGAGATAAACCTACGCACATTTGGTCACCTTATCTTTGATAAAGGAGGCAAGAATATACAATGGAGAAAAGACAGCCTCTTCAACATGTGGTGCTGGGAAAACTCAACAGTTACTTGTAAGAGAATGAAATTAGATCACTCCCTACCACCACACACAAAAATAAACTCCAAATGGATTAAAGACCTAAATATAAGACTGGACACTATAAAACTCTTAGAGGAAAACATAGGCAAAACACTCTATGACATAAAACACAGCAAGATCCTTTTTGACCCACCTCCTAGAGAAATGAAAATAGAAACAAAACTAAACAAATGGGACCTAATGAAACTTAAAAGATTTTGCACAGCAAAGGAAACCATAAACAAGACAAAAAGACAACCCTCAGAATGGGAGAAAATATTTGCAAATGAAGCAATGGACAAAGGATTAATCTCCAAAATATACAAGCAGCCCATGTAGCTCAAAATTAATAAAACCAACAACCTAATCCAAAAATGGGCAGAAGACCTAAACAGACATTTTTCCAAAGAAGATATACAGATTGCCACCAAACACAGGAAAGGATGCTCAACATCACTAATTATCAGAGAAATGCAAATCAAAACTACAATGAGGTATCACCTCACACCAGTCAAAACGGCCATTATCAAAAACTCTACATGCTGGAGAGGGTGTGGAGAAAAGGGAACCCTCTTGCACTGTTGGTGGGAATGTAAATTGATACAGCCACTATGGAGAACAGTATGGAGGTTCCTTATAAAACTAAAAATAGAACTATCATATGACACAGCAATCCCACTACTGGACCTATACCCTGAGAAAACCATAATTCAAAAAAAGTCATGTACCACAATGTTCATTGCAGCACTGTTTACAATAGCTAGGACATGAAAGCAACCTAAGTGTCCATCGACAGATGAATGGATAAAGAAGATGTGGCACATATATACAATGGAATATTACTCAGCCATAAAAAGAAACGAAATTGAGTTATTTGTAGTGAGGTGGATGGAACTAGAGTCTGTCGTACAGAGTGAAGTAAGTCAGAAAGAGGAAAACAAATTCTGTATGCTAACACATATATATGGAATCTAAAAAAAAAAAAAAGTCTGATGAACCTAGGGGCAGGACAGGAATAAAGACACAGATGTAGACAATGGACTTGAGGACAAGGGGAGGGGGAAGGGTAAGCTGGAACAAAGTGAGAGAGTGGCATGGACATATATACACTACCAAATGTAAAATAGATAGCTAGTGGGAAGCAGCCGCATAGCACAGGGACATCAGCCTAGTGCTTTGTGACCACCTAGAGGGGTGGGATAGGGAGGGTGGGAGGGAGATGCCAGAGTATGGGGATATGTGTATACGTATAGCTGGTTCACTTTGTTATACAGCAGAAACTAACACAACATTGTAAAGCAATTATACTCCAATAAAGATGTTAAAAAAACAAAACAAAACAGAATATGGGATACATATAAACAATGGACTACTACTCAGCCATAAAAGAAAATGAAATACCGTTTGCAGCAACATGAATGCAACTAGAGATTATCATACTAAGTTAGGTAAGAAAGATAAAGACAAATACTATATGATATCACTTATATGTGGAATCTAAGATATGGCACAAATGAACCTATCTACAAAACAGAAACAGACTCACAGACATAGACAACAGACTTGTGGTTGCCAAGGGGAGGGGTGTGGGGAAGGGAAGGACTAGGAGTTTGGGATTAGCATATATAAACTATTATATATAGGATGGATAAACTAAAAGGTCCTACTGTATAGCACAGGGAACTATATTCAATATCCTGTAATAAACCATAATGGAAAAAAATATGTGTATATATGTATAACTGACTCACTTTGCTGTATACCAGAAACTAACACAACCTTGTAAATCAACTATACTTAAATTTAAACAAAGAACTTTTGCCTTCAACTTGAATCTCTTAAATGGGTTCATTGGAGCTTAACAAAGAAAACTACTTTTACACAGATATCTCTGGATGCAAATTTTCTTTGATAAGGCCATTTTGGCATTCTTTATTAAAAATCTATACTGCATACTAGTGTGTTGTTAGGAGACATTCAAATGCAGAAGGCATATTATAACGTGTGCTTTGAATATGAATAAAAAATATTTTAGGGACAATGCTCATGATAACTTAGTATGCAAAGTGATATTCTTCTTCTGGGACTGGTTGTATTCCAAAGCAGAACTAAAAACTAAGACAGCTGATAACTGAAAAAGCCATTCTGTGCATTTATGCTTCAATATGGTGAATACAATTTCCATTAAACATGTTATTTTCCCTTACAATAAACAGTAACAATTAAAATCCTATTTACTTTATACAGCAGAAACTAAACACCATTGTAAAGCAATTATACTCCAATAAAGATGTTAAAAAAAAAATCCTATTTACTACTTGGTGCTTTGAAAAGTCTCAGTTGCTTTTCTCTAGTGTAGTTCACTGCTGTTAAACGATTACTTAATTATTGAAGCAGCTCCCTGATGTTGAACAAAATTTTCAATACATAATTAATACAGACAGGCTCAAGTTGAAATGAAAAGTTTCCTCATATCAGTTTAACTCTTCTTGTCCAGTAAGGTAAAAGAAGCAGAAAGGCAAGTATACTTTAAAGAATAGTAATCACCATGAGACTTGGAGACTATTTCTGAGTTCTTTAGCTGAGACTTGAGAATATCTGGATAGAAACAAAAAATTCAGCCACACTGCAAATTTGGTTCATATAGACCACAAAAGAGCTGTTGAGCTAAGTAGCTGTTGATGTTTTTTATTTTTATTTTTTCTAATCCTAGAGTCATTATAAAATTATAAAAATTATATGTGAAGTTTCATCTAGGTATTTTAGAGCATTTGTTTCAGTTACTCATCTTTGTATGTCCTCCCTGGCATAATCTGAATTCCTAAAAAAGAAGGTAATTGTGTCTTATTGATCTTCGAACTCTTGGAAATCTTTCTATTGTAATAATATCTTTCTGCTTTTCATGATGTTGGAGAACTCTTCTTTATACTACCAAGTGGACAGCCCATGATAAAACTTGAAAACTGACAGGAGAACTCTGGACCAAACAGTAAGAAGTGGGGAAAAAAAAAAAAGTTTGTGCTGCTCAGCTTAGTCAAAAACATTGAGCCACATCTAACAAAAGGTCTCAGTGTTAATAACAAAAGGTTGATCCAATGTTCTTGAAGATCTTAATAGTTATATATACATATTAAAACATTTAATGGATCAGTTCATATATTCCCTTGACAACACATTTAATACCCCAATTTGTTTCACATATTATCAAGAGTTCAACAGTAATATTTTTAAAGCAATATATTCAAGATTAAACAGAGATTGAAGAAGAAATGGAACAAATTCTTTCAGAATTGTTTGTGTCCTTTGACTTGTTAAATGATAATTGAAAACTTTTCCTGGAAACTATATTCATTAAGTCTGAAAACCACATTTGAACTAGATGGAATGAAATGTAAAGCCCATTTCGAAATATTTCCAAGCTCATATACTCAGCTTTACCCATATTTTCTGTGTTATCTTTTTATACTTTAATTAAAGTTAGTTGAAGATTTTCATTCATGTTTGTTTGATTAATTCTACAGTGTTTTTTCTTAAGTTCAAGATTCTTTTCTTTTTTTTAATGTTCTTAGTCTTCACTTCTTCAGATTTTGGACTTTAAGTCTATTCTCTCCATGTATAAATTAGGATTCAATCAGTACTAACATGAATATTATGGAATAAGAAGTTTATCATAGAAATTAGAAATCAAACAATTAAAGGAGGAACTAGGGAAATAAATATATGAAAGAAATTCTTGAAGGATTGGAGAAAAATCATTAACCAACTCTGACACAAATTAGTATGAGCTTACAAGGAAATTTGGAAGAATAGTGCATCTGGCTGTTACAGTGAGACTATGAAGGGAGATTGATGTTTATGTCAGGCTGTTGGCTTTACATGGTTACTACATATGAGTTTTCAGCAAAGTGTGTGGTAGTGGGCCTTACATCACTGTTGATAGGCAGGGCTGGAATTCACAAAAGAGAGCTGGATGGGGAGAGGGCAGGAGCAAGGGAAAACTGAAATCCTCTGGAAACTTTTCCTTTGAATCTCAATGCCTCTAACCAACAACCTTCAGAACATAAAGGTTCTGTTTTGTTTATACCTGCCAAACCTCACACAACCACATGTGTCAATTCTAACTTGAACTCATAGAGTAAGGAAAGTTCTGGGAAATGTAGTTCCCAATAAAATAAAGTTGATAATAGAAGAATCTGACTCAGCTCATCCCTTGTGAACTTGACATCTAGATATACCTGACATTCTGTAACTTAAATACTGAGATATAAGGCTGATGACTGTTAACGCATTTTATATTAGTAGGGAAGTTGGAGAGGGAAAATTGAAATAAAAATAATCTTCAATCTCTCAATGGATACATAGATATAGAGATAGATACATGTATATAGATATAGACATATATGATGTATGCATAGCTATATCTATATATCTGTATAAGTATTATATAGACCTTGTTCTGGCCATAGGTGCTTTTTACTTTCTTTTTCCCTTACCACTTCTGAATATAGTCATAATATATGCATATGTGTGCGTGTGCACATACACACACACACATAAAGACATTTGCTATGAAGAATTTGCTCACAGATTTATGGTGGCTAGCATGTCCCAAGATCTTCAGGGTGAGTCAGCAAGCTGGACAAAAGCTGTTGGTTCAGTGCCAGTCTGAGTCCAAAGGACTGAGAACCAGGAGTCAATAGAGTAGTTTCAGTTTGAAGATCAGCAGACTTGAGACCAGGAAAAGCTGATGTTTCAGTTAAAGTCCCAAGGCAGGAAAAATTCTGTCCCAGACTGAAAGCTGTCAGGCAGGAGGAATTTTCTCCTAGTCAGGAAACAGTCAGACTTTCTGTTCTACTCAGTCCTTTAACAGATTGGATGAGGCCCACCCACGTTAGGGAGGGCAATCTACTTTACTCAGTCTACTGATGCTATGTCATCCAGAAACATCCTTGCAGAAACACCCAGAATAATGTTTGACCAAATATCTGGACACCCTGTGGTCCAGTCAAGTTGACCCATGAAATTAACCATCACATCTCCCAAATCTAACTCCAGTCAAGATGAACTTTTCTTAAGTCTGTTGAACTCTGCCACATGTTAAAGGAAAGCTTTTCTAATTAAAGAAATCTACAATTATGTCATCATGACTGAGATTCAAACTTCCCCTGTAAATTTTAAAAGAGAAACCTCTCAGGCTGAGTGTTTTTCCAACTGTTGGAATACATGGGACTATTCTGAACAGAAATTTCCTGATGTACTACACCATTATTACTCAACCATAGTTGCACATTGGAATCACCTTGTGGAACTTTAACGTTATTAATGCCCTTGCCCATATAGAATCACTTATAGATTCCATTTACTTATTCTGGAATGGGACCCGAACATGGATATAGTTTGAGATCAACTCAGTGAATTGTGAAGTGCAGTCCTCGTAGAGAACCAGTCACTGCTCTATATCCATCCTAAGATATCAAAACTTGTTTCACACTCTCAGAGAAAGGAAGTTGAGCAAACTAGTTTAATTATTCTAGTTTTAATTAAAGTATTTTGGTAATTGAATAACAAAACTGTCAATGTCGTCACTATTTTTTCACTTGACAGTATCGTTGACCAGTTATTCAGATGCAGATCTAATGTGTGACTTTCTACCTTTTTCCCTATAAACCAGAAAACATAATTCCTTGTTATAACTGCAATTTTCTCAAATTTGGTTGAGTGAATTACTGAAGAACTGTCATTAAACATAGGCATGTAGACACAGGCAAACCCCAAGCATCTTGCCAGTATGCAATTCCTTATTTTTATCTTCAAATTGTCTTTGAAACACAACTTAATCTCTTTGATACTGACACACTTGTTTTATACTCATTATAAGTTATAGTGAGGCCATAGATTTTGGGTGGTCAAATTATTTTTTCAGTTATCAGAAAAAAAGTCCCTTTGAATTTTTCTTAATTAGAAGTCCCATCCGGAGCCCTCCTCTTGGATCAGTACTGAGTTCATACAACTGATTGAAAAGCAAATGTTAGATAATTCCAAGTGAATCTTCCACTTGCTGGAGCATTTTCTTTCCATCTAACAGTAAGACAGAGAATTTTTGTTTTATTTGCTTTGCATTGTTTTGCTTTCAATGCAAAATAAGTAATTGGTAGGTAGGTAGGTAGGTAGATAGATAGACACAGATAGCATCAAAAAGTGATTCCTGAAAAAACAAACAAACAAACAAACAAACAAGACCAGTTGGTGATTTATTGCTTTTAAGTTCAATAATATCTTTAAAAGCTCCACCCCTGTGCTCCCTTATTTCTTAAGCAGGGATATTTTCAGTGACTTATGAGTACATACTATAATTTGAAAACCCTTCCTTTTCAATAAATATCTTCATTAGAAGATATTCACCTCCAAAATATGGCCAATAATCCGGCAAAAAGCAATAACCACAATATAATTACACTCTCCTTATTAAAATGTTCAACCATTTGCTACAGATGCACAGTCATGGTTCTGGAAAAGTGTAATTTGTTTAATAATATATTCACCCAGCTACCCATAATGTGATTTAATCAGTACATTATATGCAGGCTACAAATGTAAAGTAGCTCAAATGATCAGACTGAATGAGGGAGGGGGAAAGATGGAGATTCATCTTCCCCCTTTATAAATCCTTTACCTTTCAGTTACATTTAAAGACATGTTCTGAAAACCACCTGCCATATTAAACAACAGAATAACTGCTCTACCTAGAGTAGACAAAATCAAAGCTACTCGAGGTTTGACATTGGTTTGTTCATATTATAAGTTCATGTCATCTGAGAATAATATACCAGTAAGTTCTTATTCAGGCCAAAATCCTTTCTTCCCTTGTACCCCACATTGAATCTATTATATCAATACCTCCTTCAGCACTATCTGCAAAATATAATGATATTCTGGTCATTTTTTTTTACTGCTGCTCCCTTGGTCCACCATCATTTCTCACTTGGATTACTGATACAGACATCTTCCTGCTTCTGGTCCCACCTCTCTTAAGTATACTCAGCTCCGAAGCCAAGATGATGCTATTTAAATGAAAGCCATTTCTTGACATTCCTCTGGTAAAAATTCTCCAGTGGCTCTTCATTTAACAGAGTAAAAGCTAAAGATTTAGAATGACCTGAAAAACTTGCTTATCATCTGTTCTCAACAATTTTTCTGATTTGATCCCATATTACTCTCCCCATCATTCACACTGATCCAGCCTCATTGGCTTTCCCTCAGTTGAGTCAACACACCAAATATCTTTCTACCTTAGACCTTACACAGACCTTGCATCTATATGGGATGCCTTTCCCTCAGATATCCTAATGCTTTACTCTCTCATCTTGTGGGTGTTTATCAAACATCACCTCCTTCATGAGGCCTTCTCTAATGTAATGGCCTTCTCCAAAATTGCAGTCCTTGATCCTTCCCTACTCCATTCTGCTTTATTTTTCTTCTTAGCACTTATCTAAGTTAGATATTTTTATTGAATATTTCAATATTGTATCTCTAGCACAGGGTGAAGAGGAACATTTGCTGAACTGGTGAGTATTCTAGAGATAGTGTACACCAGCAACAAATCTCATCTACGCCAATACCTTCAATGTAAAATGGAATACAGCTGTTGTCTTTTGCATGATGGTAGTGAGGAAAGAATTGTCCCCAACTTTGAATCATAAGTTAAGCATTCTATCATGCTATATTGATTACTATTGCTTCATAAAAACCACCCCCCAAAATCAATGATAAAAAAATACTCATTTATTTAACTTTAGCTCACAGGATTGTAGGTCAGTTGGATAGTTCTATTGGTCTGTTTCAGGTTCATCTTGACTATTCTTGTGCATGGGTGTATGGTCAGCTGCTTGGTTGACTGGGAATTCACTGATCTAAGACAGCTTCAGCTGGGATCAACTGGTTTTGTATCACATGATTTCTCATCCTCCAGCAGGCTAATCTGTACTTGGTGGTCACATGGGTCCAAGCAAGAAAGTACAGCACACACAGCCTCTTGAGGTCTAGTCTCAGGGTTGAGCTCCCACCTTCCATTCTGCCACATTCTTTTACTCAATAAAATCACTAAGAAGGCCAGATCCAAGTGGGTAAAGAAAAAATTCCATCCTTGATGGAGGAGATGCAAAGCCACATTGCAAAGAGCATTTACTACTTAAGCATTTCAACAATATCACTCATGGCCATGAATCATTAAATCCTGATAACAATATGGAAAGTCCAGGAAGTGATCTCTTTTCATACCACACAATCATGTTATAGTCATTTTTTATTAATTATTAATTGGGTTAAATTTCATAGATCGGGTGTATATTTTTGCAAGGCTCCATTGTGACCAAGATTAGCTTATAATAGTATACATTCAGAATTTTCTTGTTCTATTTTCATATTCTCAATTGTATCTGTTAAGTTTAACCCCTTATTAAGGAGGCATAATTAACATAAGGCCAATGGAAAGATAGTTTGAATGAAACTGGTTATATACAACTTTAGCAGGAACTTTGCAGAAGAACTTGAGATGAAGCACACATTAAAATCATATTAGAGAAATAATGAGATAGTACTTCATACCTATTAGAGTGGCCAAAATCTGGTACATTGGCAGTACCAAATGCTGGCAACTATGTGGAACAACAGGAACACACATCTATTGCTGATGGGAGTGCAAAATGGTTCAGTTACTTTGGGTGATATCTTGGCAGATTTTCACAAAACCAAACATATTCTTACCATATGATCCAGCAGTTGTAGTCCTTAGTATTCATCCAAAGGAGTTAAAAACTTAATGTCCATTCAAAAATCTACACAAGGCTGTTTATTGCAGCTTTATTCATAATTGCCAAAACTTAGAAGCAACCAAGGTGTCCATCAGTAAATGAATGGATAAACTACAGTACATCCAGACATTTTTCAGTACTAAAAAGAAGTGAGCTGTCAATCCATGAAGAGACATACATGAAGAGTAATCTAAATGCATATTACTAAGTGAAAGAAGCCAATCTGAAAAGGCTGCATACTGTATGATTCCAACTATATGACACTTAGGAAAAGGCACAACAATTGAGATGGTAAAAAGATCAATTGCTGCCAGGAGTAGGCAAGGAGAGATGAATAGGCAGAGCACAGAGGATTTTTAGGACAGTTGAAGTACTCTGTATGATATTATAATAATGAATATATAACATTATACATTTGTCTAAATCCATAGACTGTACAATATCCTAGAGTGAATCCTAAGGTAAACTATGGACTTTGGGGGATTTTGACGTGTCAATGTAGGTTCATCCTTGATAAAAAATGTACCATTCTGGTGAATGATGTTGGTATGTAGGAGGCTATGCATCTCTGCATTCCCCTCTCAATTCTGTTGAAAAACTAAAAGTGCCCTGAAATAATAAAGTCTTAAAAATTACATTACAGAAATTAGTATTTTTGGATCATTACACACCAGTGTTTTAATGGAGAACAGTGGTCTTGGAAAACATATGTAATCTTTGTTACTCTTTCCAGAGGAAACAGTCAGATTCAAACGCAAATATGCAAATATATGCACTCATTCTGTCTTTATATTCATTTAAGAATATATTTTGTTTATTGTTTTTTTTCTGCTATTTTCTCTCTTTCAATGACCTAAACTTTTCATCTTTGGTTTTTCTTCCTTTTCTCTGAGGTAATCCACAACTGTTTTTGTCTTTTAATTTTTTTAAACTTGGAATCATGTTACTCTTTGCTTTCTGTCATATTCCCTCTCTAACTGGGTTGGAAGCTTAAGTTTAAGAAAAAGCCAGAATTTTCTCATATTTTGCAGATATTTAAAGTCTCCTGTGCTCCAAATACAAACACATATGAGGAAACCCCACAGGTAGATGGAATTTTGAGTTTTGTGCATAAATGTAAACAGAAAATTCCCTAACAATTGAGGAAAAAAAATTAGTAGACTCAATATAATTTCTGAAATATATTTCCCTGAATTCTAAAGTGTTCATTTGTGTTGATTTAGTCAGGGATATGGAAGAGAATAAAGATGCTGATCCTAATGTTACCCTTTAGAATAAATATATTTTCAAAATAAACCCCAAATAATGCATAGGTAGCATTTTGAGTGTGAACAGCCTCAGAATTTGGTATGAATGCAAATAAACCTAGCTATAATATAAACAATGTATGCTGACAAAGCATACATAAATTCTTCACAAATGTAATTAGTAAAAATTTATATGTGGCAATACAGTAGCACTTGCAGAATTCAAGAGTACTGACTTTAGGAATAGAGTCCTGGATATAAATAGTTGTACTGCTGTGTTCTGCAAATTATTTAACCTCACATTCAGAGAAAGACTGGTCAAATTTTCCTTTACGGGCCTGAAACCTTCTGTATATACACATACATTTAATGATATTTCCTTCTCTTGGGGAAATTATGACTATTTATGTTATTCTGTGGTAAGTTCCCCTAAAATCTGTGGTAATCTTTCTCAGAAAAATAAAATCCATATTACTGTAATGAATATAATATGTATAGCTAGAAAAACATTTTTTTAAATCATTGTTCAAAAATTGTTGAACAGCTTGCCATCTATTGTTGCTATTAAAAAACAGAGAGGGGCTTGCCCATTATAATCTCTCACATGAGGTAATGGAATTTGTTTGGATATCATAATTGAAATAATGGCTGCCCTCAGAGAGATGATGAAATGGGTCAGAATACCTCCACCCTTTGAAGTAGTTTCTCATGTATAATTAAAATCCCCTGGGCAGGTCTCTGAAAAACTTGAGGTGACACAGATCTGCTTGAATGCATAAAAAAATAAATAAATCTTAAAAACAAAAAACTAAAAAAAAAACAAAAAACTGCTGTTATATTTAAGTGTTGTTATAGTGTTCTTGGTAATGAACAAAGGGGCTGGTCTCCAAGTCTCTTATATGTCTTATATTTTCTCATTACTTATGAGGATTATATTAAGTGTTTACTATGACTCTGTGTCACATAATATTCTAGAAATAGTAGCAATTAGTTATAATAACTTGGAAAAAATCCTTACCACCCTGGAATAGCAAATTTCTATTTAGCCTACCAATAGACTAGTAAATTTTCAAAAAAAAATCAGTTCAATTTGATGTCTTTGGGTCACAATAACCAAAAGTCAGTGGCCAGAGCCACTTCAAAGTTTCACCTCAGATGGATTCCAACTCGATACTAGTGTATTCCTCTATACATAAGTTATACCAGAAAGAACTATCTTAGAAGTCCCAACTTCACTGGAATGTAGGAATGGGGGAATTACTAGCTATATTTCTCCATGCTAAGTTAGGTGCTGACTACCCCATTTCTAGGTCCTAGCTGTTTTATTAATGCTTCACTGAGCAATTATTACTAGTGGATGAAGTTCTTATGCCTTAGAAGCAGAAACCTATCTTCTGTTCTTATAAATGTTTATTTTATTCTACTTTATGCATCTGAATAAGTATATCGGGCCTGTGCTCTCTTTTGGACTCTGAGGGCCTATCATTCTTCCACTGTTCCTTGTGCCTGAGTGTATGAAATATTCCAGGGCTCCTTTATCCAAATTTCCCCACTACAACCCACCTAGTTTTCCACTTTCTTCCTCATGCTGCTGACCAGAGAGTGTACAAATTCCAAATTTTAGATACAAGAGGAATTAGCAGGCTCAGCTTAGGCCTCCATTTTTATCTCTTCAACTCAATCTGCTTTACATTGGAATACTAACTCAGATATTAATAAAAGACTACTTAATTTATCTCCATTCTGTTGTTTCATGTATACTTAGTATGGGATAATTCATGGTGGGGAGAGATGGTGGGTTATGTTTTGTGCATCCTTATATCTATGCCTATAATATCATTAAATACAATCAAAACTTCAATAAGCTGAATTAAGAGAAGAGTAAGGGAGTGGCTTGATATTTGAATACCCAGGCAGACCACATAGGAACAGCTCGTGTGTTTGTATTTGAAGCTTTCTCTAGCCTTCCAAAGTTCTCTTTACTGGGTGACACTATTTCCAATATCTGGATAGAATCTCCCACACCTAACCAGCAGTCTATTGTGTATGAAATTGATGTCTGAGATAGTAAATTTTTTCTCCTTCTAGCTAAGAAAATTTGAAAAAAATCTAGTAAAGTAAAAGACAGTGAGGAGTAATGAATGCATATTCACCAGGAATAAATATATTATATACATTTAGTTCAATATAGAAGTAATTCACAAACACAAAGGGAACTGGCTGGCAATCTTGGGATTGTTGGCTTGAAAAGCTATCCCTTGCTTTTCTTCCCATGCATCTACTTTCCTAGTTAAAGAGAAAATTAATTTGATCAAGATTCCAGAGTGATGATTCAAGGCAGTCTAAAAACATAATTCTCCAACTTACAACCCTCAACCAACCAAACTATATCTGCTTCAGTGGCCTTGCCTTCTTCTTCCTCATGGTTTTCCCTTTCCTTTTCTTCTACTGTTATCATTTTCTCTTTCTTCTTTCCTTTCTCACTCCTCCTTTCCCTTTTCTCTCTCTTCCCTTTCTAAATTTTCTCTCTTTCCTTTTCTTCTTTACTCACCCCTTCTTCCCCATTGTCAATTTTTTTATTTTCTTCCACTTACTTCCTGCCTTCTTTGTTTTTCTTTCTCCTATTTCTTCTTCTGCTGCTCACTCTATTCCTCTAGAAAAACCACTCATTTTGCTCCTGCTGAACCAACATTTTAGTCCTGTCTGAAGAGGAATGTAAACATCTGTCTTTCAAAAAAAATCAAGACATGCATGCAAATCATATATCCTTCACTAGTTTCAGTCAGTGAAATTTACCTGAAGCAAATGTTAATGAATTGTAGGATATTAATATAAGCAGTATTATGTTTCCATGTGAACAATTTTCTAGCATCTGTTGAGATAAAACATCTCTAGAAACTCTCACCAGTTTAATAAAAGAGTAGAAATGAATAGAAATTGCACCTTTAGCTGACAAAATTATGTAACATAGAAGAACTGCAAAACTCACTCTGGATTATGTTTCTATATATCTCTATATAATAATGGATGCCATTAAACCATAAATAAACTATAGTCATTGAAGTATCTCTTATTCTTTTTAAAAATAATGGACCCTAATTATGACCTAAAATGGTTGTAAAACTGAGGTATTTTTATCCATACATTGGTTTTACTAATCTTTCTTTTTAAAATATAGTATTTCACGTAGAGAGCTTGGCCAAGATAGCAAAGTAGGAAGACCTTAAACCCACCTCCTCTCACGGGCATACCAAAATTACGATTATTTACAAAGCAACTATTGATGAGAAAGACCAGAATCTAGCAGAAAAGGTCTTCCACAACTGAAGATATAAAGAATGAACCACAAGGATACAGGTAGGAGGGGCAGAGTTGCTGTATACTCAAGACCCATATCCCCAGGTGGGAGACCCACAAATGGGAGGATAATTACAACTGCAGAGGTTATCCCCAAGGACCAACAGGTCAGAGCCCCACATCAAGCTCAGCAGCCTGGAGGTCCTGCCTAGGGAAGACGAGCTCCCAGAATGTTTGGCTTTAAAGGCCAGTGGGTCTTAACTTTCAGAAGAGCCAGAGTGTTGTGGGAAATAGAGACTCCACCCTTAAAGTGCACACACAAAATCTCATAAGCTCCAAGACCCAAGGCAGAAGCAGTAATTTGAAAGGAACCTACGTCAGGCACAGCTGCTGATCTTAGAGAATCTTCCAGAGGCAGGAAGCAACTAGAGCTCACCCTGGGAACATAGACACTTACGGCAGCCATTTTGGGAGCTCCTTCTACCATGTGGAGACAGGTACTGGCAAGTGCCATTTTGGAATGTCCCTTCTAGCTTATTAACAATGGGACCTTGTCCCACCCACCAGCCTGTTGGCACCAGTACTAGGACATTACATAATGATCAAGGGGTTAACCCAAGAAGAAGATATAACAATTGTAAATATATATACTCCCAGTATAGGAGCACCTAAATATATAGCAAATATTAACAGACACAAAGAAATAAATTGACAGTAACACAATAGTAGGGAAATTTAACACTCCATTTATATTAGTGAACAGATAATCGAGACAGAAAATTAATAAGAAAACACTGGTCTGAAATGACACATTATACCAAATGGACTTAATAGATACATATATAGAACATTCCATCTAAAAGCAGCAGAATACACATTCTTTTCAAGGGCACACGGAACATTCTCCAGGATAGATCACAGACTAGACCACAAAACAAGTCTCAGTAAATTTAAGAAAAGTGAAATCATATCAAGCATCTTTTCCAACCACAATACTATGAGACTAAAAATCAACTACAAGAAAAAAAAAAACCGTAAAAACTACAAACATGTGGAAGATGAACAATATGCTACTAAATAACTAGTGGATCACTGAAGAAATCAAAGAAGAAATAAAAAATACCTGGAGACAAATGAAAATGAAAACACAATGATCCAAAATCTATGGGATTCAGCAAAAACAGTTCTAAGAGGGTAGATTATAGTGATACAAGCCTACCTCAGGAAACAAGAAAAATCTCAAATAAACAATCTAACATTACACCTAACAGAACTAATTCCTAGAAATGTATAATTTCCAAGATTGGACTAGGAAGACTAGGAAGAAATAGAAAATATAAATGGATCAATTACCAGTAATGAAATTGAAGCAGTAATGTAATTAAAAACTACCAACAAACAAAAGTCTGAGACCAGATGGCTTCACAGGTGAACTATAACAAATTTAGAGAAGAGTTAACACCTATCCTTCTCAAATTATTCCAAAAAATTGCAGAGGAAAGGACACTTCTGAAATCATTCTGTCATGCCAGAATCACCCTGATACCAAAACCAGACAAAGTAATCACAAAATAAAACAATAAAAATAATAAATAAATAAATAACTGGCTGATGTCACTTCAGAGCATAGATGCAAAAATCCTCAAAAAAAATTAGCAAATCGAATTCAACAGTACACTAAAAGGATCATAAACCATGACCAAGTGGAGTTTATCCCAGAGATGCAAGGAAGGCTCAATATCCATAAATCAATCAATATGATACACCACATTAACAAACTGAAGAATAAAAATCATATGATCATCTCAATAGATGCATAAAAAACTTTTACAAAATTCAACATCAATTTATGATATAAACTGTCAACAAAGTGGGTGTAGAGGGAACACACCTCAAAATAATAAAGGTCATATAAGCCCACAGATAATATCACACTCACTGGTGAAATGCTGAAAGCATTTTCTCTAAGATAAGAAACAAGATAAGGATGTCCACTTTTGTCAATTTCATTCAACATAGCATTAGAAGTCTTAGCCACAGCAATCAACAAAAAAAGAAATAAAAGGAATCCAAATTGGAAAGGAAGAAGGAAAACTCACTGTTTGCAGATGACATGACACTATACATAAAAAATCTTAATGACACCACCAAAAATCTACTAAAGCTCATTTATGAATTTGATAAAGTTGTAGAATACAGAATTAATATACAGAAATCTGTTGCATTTCTATACACTAACAAAAAACTATCAGTAAGATAAATTAAGAAATCAATCCCATTTACCATCCAATCAAAAAGAATAAATCTAACTTCAAAAATTAATATTGTTGAAGTGACCATAGTACCCTTGGCAATCTACAGATTCAATGCAATCCCTTTCAAAACACCAATGGCATTTTTCACAGAACTAGAATAAATAACTTGAAATTTGTATGGAAACACAAAACACCCAGAATAGCCAAAGCAATCTTGGGAAAGAAGAACAGAAGTGGAGGTATCACACTCCCTGACTTCAGACTATAATACAAAGCTACAGTCATGAAAACAGTATGATACTGGCAAAAAAACCAGATACATAGGCCAATGGAACAGAATAGAGAGCCCAGAAGTAAATCTTCACACTTATGGTGAATTAATCTATGACAAAAGAGGCAAGAACATAAAATGTGGAAAAGCTTGTCTCTTCAATAACTGAGGCTGGGAAACCTGGAGAGCTATAATTAAAATAATGTAATTAGAACATTTTCTCACACCATATAAAAAATAAACTCAAAATGGATCAAGAACATATGTGTAAGACTAGAAACCATAAAACTCCTAGAAGAGAAGATAGGTAGTAAACTCTTTGACATCGATGTTAGTAATAATTTTTTGGATATGTCTCCTCAGGCATGGGAAACTAGAGCAACAAGTTGGATACCTCAAACTAAAATCCTTTTGCACAGTGAAGGAAACAGTCAATGATATGTAAAGGCCACCTACTGAATTGGAGAAGTTATTTGCAAATGATATCCAAAAAGATCTCATAAAGGGTTAATATCCAAAATACACAAAGAACTCATACAACTAAAATAAAATAAACAAATAAACAAACAACCCAAATAAAAACTGGTCAGGGTATCTGAATAGACAGTTTTCCAAAGAAAACATACAGATTACCAACAAGCAATAAAAAAGATGCTCAACATTGCTAATCATCAGAGAAATGCAAGTCAAAATCACAATGAGATATCACCTCACATCTGTCCGAATGACTATCACCAAAAAGACAGCAAATTCAAATGATGGTGAGGATGTGAAGAAAAGATAACCCTTGTACACTGTTGGTGGGAATGTAAATTAGTACAGCCACTATTTAAAACAGTATGGAGAGGTTCCTCAAAAAACTAAAAATAGAATATTATATAATCCAGCAATTCCACTCTGGAACATATATCCCAAGAAAATCAAAACACTGATTTGAAAGGATGCATACATCCCAATATTCACAGCAGCATTATTTACAATAGCCAAGATATAGAAGCTATCTAAGTGTGCATCAACATATGAATGGATAAAGAAGATGTGGCATATATATATATATATATATATATATATATATATATATATATACATACATACATACATATAATGGAATATTACTCATATATATATAATGGAATATTACTCATCCATAGAAAAGAATTGAATTATACCATTTACAACAACATGGATGAACCTAGAGGGTGTCATACTTAGTGAAATAAATCAAATATTGTATGTTATCACTTATATTGGAATCTAAAAAGTAAAACAAATAATTGAATATAACAAAACAGAAACAGACTCACAGATACAGAGAACAAACTAGTGGTTACCAGTGGGTAGAGGGAAGAGGGAGAGGAAAGTTAGGGGTAGGGGATTAAGAGTTACAAGCTATTATGGATAAAATAAATAAGCTACAAGGATCTATTGTACAACACAGGGAATATAGCCAATGTTTTATAATATCTTTAAACGGTGTATAATCTATAAAAATTTGGAATCACTATGTTGTACACTTGAAACTAATATAACGTTGTAAATCAACTATACCTCAATAAAAAAATTAAAACAAAAAGTAAAACAAATATTTCAATGTAAAATATGAGATAATTTCCCAAAGATCCAAGCCTATGTACATTTTTAAAGAAGAATAACATTTGGAAAAACAAGTTACCAAAAAGTCAAAAGTACGATGCCCTCTGAACCAAGGACTCAGACTTTGATTTTCATTTTCTGTCTAATAATAATAACCAGAATTGGTTTAAGTATTGCCAGTTATGAGTGCAAGTCTAGGGGACTTGTTTAGCTGTAGAGTCCATTGATATAACTGTTGCCTCCAAATTTAACTAAATGTGTATTATTTATTTTCATAAAAATTTTAAGCTGACACTGAAAGAAAATTAGGATAGCTTCAGTATCTCAAATTTACCAAGTGAGTTAGTGACACTTAAATGGTTCTGGCAATTTTAGGTTAAGCACTTCATTACCTAGTAACCATTCCCTATACAGCTACTAATAACCCAAGTTCTACCAGAACACTTAACAATCTTCACTGCTTTTCTATGAGGCTTCTAGGCCTTTTTGTTTTGATTATACAATCAAACATTTACACTTACAAAGATGTCATAAGAAAAGAACAAAGAAAATGTCAAAAAAGAATTTGTAGGCAAACAACTCCTAACCACTTCTCTGTCTCTGCCACAGTTTGTGTGCAAGAAAGTGTTGCTGGAATAAGAGTGTATGTAAGTCCCAATGAGGAAAGACCTATTAGTGAATTCCAGACATAGCTATATTCACCATTTATGCCAGAATAAAATGCTACTTAATTTTATCTAGCAGCTGAATCAAGTGACAAGACATAGATGTTTCAATTGTAAATATAGTTATGAAAGCACAGCAAAATCTTATGAATCCCAAGCAGCAATATTTACAAATGGCTACAATCAACAGTGTAAATCAGTGGAAAAACATCTTACTGATTGTTTTTCCTATCTGCCTTCTTTTCACTCTTTCTGTGAGTCTTTGCTTTTCCTTCCTGTCAGTTTCATCTGTTTTATTGTTGTTGCTCCCATTCTTTATCATTTCAACCCTCTTTCCTTTCTTTAAAACTCCTACCTTTTAGATGAAAGAATAAATATATTAACAAAATAGATTCTTTTATTTTCTGAACTTGAAAAATAGAAGAGTGTAAAAATCTAGGAACTGTTCATTTGTATTACTAAAGTCTTCCTTTATTTACACATATGAGGAGCTAGAAGTACAGAACCTGCCAAATATTTAACACGTTAAGTGTTAATTTATTTCCCTATGAGTATCTTCCTCAGCTGATTTTTTTCCTTCCAATGGATCTATGGCCTTCAATGGATTTTTTTTTTTCTACTCAGAGGTATAAAATACAATCACATTTATGCAAAGGTATAAAGTACAACTATAAGGCATTAAGTCTTGCTATATCTCTTGTATTTGAAGAGTGCACCTGTGCAATACACTGTCATTGATTTTTAGTGGAATTGAAAAACTTTATAAAGCTGATTTCTTATGTTATTGATCCCAGTTCATGATACTATAAAAAATTTCTGCCCACAATTTCCTGAATCTCATATTTTAAAAATAAAAGTCTTTAAACAGCCCTACCCTGATATATTTCTATTAACATTATATTTAATTATTTCAATTTGTTAGAAATTCAATATTACTTGTAAAATCTAATAAATTATTAGAATTTTTTAATGAATACAATTATTAGAATTTGATATGACAATTTAATATGAAATATAATATGAATAAAATTTATTCATGAGATTTCAATACATTTTTATTTTGATGCTGTCTATATTTTCCCCTCAAAATTTTTAAGAGTATTTCTAGTATTTCATACTAGAATTCCCATACTTTGGTCATGTTTTCATCGTTACATCTATTAGTATTTAACAGTAGAATACTTACTATATTCTAGGTGATCTGTTAAGGAGCTTACATTCATTTTATCTAATCCCCACAGTAATTCTCTGACATAGATACTATTATTTCCACTTACAACTGAGAAATCTGAGCCTCTGTAAAATTAAGCAACTTGATAAAATTCCCAGAATAATAATTTGAATCTGATTCTGTTTGACTCAAAACTATATTCCTCTTTACCTCCTTGATTTTGCATCTCGTAGCAACTTGATTATGACTTAGATGTGTTTCATTATTCCTAAATCAAACACTGACAAGTAAAATCAAACTGCCTTAATTATTTTATCCAGTAGTTTTCACCCAGGGGAAATTTTGCCTCCAAGGGTACATTTGGCAAATTTGGTTAGGATAATTTTGTTGTCACAATTAGCTGGGGCTGGGAAAGTGGCTACTAGTAGCCAGTGAATAAAGGACAGGGATGTTGCTAAACATCCTACAATGCATAGTCCCCTCAACAAAGAACTGCCTGGCCTACATTGTTAATAAAACTACTGCTGAAAAATCCTGCGTGTGGGTTTTGATAAATGTCTAGTCATATCTCCTTCCTAATTAAGCACTCCCTGACTCCCCCTCAATACCACAATATATTCAAAATGCAGATTATATTAGAGAGAAAGTCTTCAGAAACAGGAGTCAAAGGGATTGAAAAAACAAGCTTGGACTATTGATTTTTCCAAGGATATACATTAATCAATCAGTAATCTTATTTTCCACCTTGCCTTCTCAGAGACACCTGTAGAAATCTATGTAATCTTTCACAAATTATATTAATTTCATGGCGTTTTTGTGGGTAAAATATATTCCTCACAGGAATAGTCACAGGCAGTAGCATGTGACTTTCTAGCCTAATTCCCAATATGCCCTTAAATTACAAGAAAGTGGAGGTGATGTGATCTTCTCTAGGAACTGAGGGCAGGGCAGGGCAGAATCACAATCCTCCTGCTGGTCATCGCTGCTTCATCACTTTTTCTGTCTCGACCAGAGATTCCTTTTTCACTGTCAGTTCATTCTCTGATGAACTCTCTGTTTAGTTTTCTGATATCCTTATATATATATATCACATCTCTGTATTATTGTCTTGATACACTGCAATAACAAAGGCTTACATCATGGATATAATGATGAAATCCTTTGTCTGGGGATTAACACCAAAACCATCTTCAGAGGGAAACCACAAAGCAAAACATTCAGATATGTAGTCTATACTTACCAACAGGAAGATCTCAGAATTCTATCCCTGAAACACAAGCAAAATTAGTATACAAAAAGATCTCTCCACCTGTAATCACAGTAAAACACAATCAAAAACAAGTTATGTTGTTACTGCTGAATGAGTTCTAAGAGCTATACAAATAGGGCTTCAGAACCTGATTTCCTAGCATTTTGCATCAACACTTCAATACAGTTGCCAAACATAGAACTAATAGCATAAGTGATTTTGATTATTCCAGTAGAAAAGTGATGCAGTATTTAACCAACTACATTTATGTGTTGGATCATTAAAATCATAAACTATAGTGGTAATTTTAAACTGGTTTTATTTCCAATAAATACAATTTAAAAAGGCTTTAAAAAATAACTTTTGACTAAAACAATTTCAAATCTTATTTTACTAATGTGGTTTTAAAATTTTTAAAATAAGCTAACGTTTACTATCAATCACTAAAGAAATATAGATTAAAGTCATACCACTAACAATGTTGTTTATTCTAACATCAAAAAATTTACAAATAGTAATGCCTTGCTCACACTGTTTCTTTTCTCCACATTCTCAAATCTAAATTTGTATCAGAAATTCTTAACTGTTCTCTTTATCTCTTCTACTCACTTGATTTGAAAGGCCTATACAAGTATACTTCATTTTATTGTGCTTTGTAGATACTTTTTTTTTTTTACAAATTGATGGTTTGCTGTTATTCTGTGCCAAACAAGTCTATAGGTACAATTTTTCCAATAGTGTTTGCTTACTTCATGTCTCTGTGTCACATTTTGTTAACTCTCCTAATATTTAACTTTTTTCATTATTGTTATATTTGTTATATTGATCTGTGATCAGTGATCTTTTTTTAATTGAAGTATAGTTTGATTTACAATGTTGTGTGAGTTTCAGGTGTACAGCAAAGTGATTCAGTTATAGACACATATATATCTATTTTTTTTTCAGATTCTTTTCCCTTACAGGTTATTACAAAATATTGAGTAGAGTTCCCTGTACTATATAGTAGGTCCTTGTTGGTTATCTATTTTATATATAGTAATGTGTATATGTTAATCACAAATTCCTAATTTATTCCTCTCCCCTCCTTTCCCTTTTGGTAACCATAAGTTTGTTTTCTATGTGTGTATCTATTGCTATTTAGTATATAAGTTTATTTGTATCATTTTTTTTACATTCCACATGTAAGTGATATCATGTGGTATTTTTCCTTCTCAGTCCGGCTTACTTCACTTAGCTTGCTAATCTCTAGGTCCAACCATGTTGCTGCAAATGGCATTATTTCATTCTTTTTTATGGCTGAGTAATATTCCATTGTGCAAATATACCACATCTTCTTTATCCATTCTCTATCAGTGGACATTTAGGTTGCTCCCATGTCTCAACTCGTGATTTGCTAATATTCAGGAGCTTCAACTTTTTTATTTCCTAATGCCCATTTGCTTCATACCAAGATTACCAAACTTTACTGATCTTAAAATCAATCTAGAAATCTCACATCTATTAAGGGCTCTAATAATTCACAAAACTCTGTCACAGATGTTGTTCTATTTGATTCTCAAAAATGGTTCTCCAAGGTGCTCAAGACAAAAATTACTGTATACATTTTAATGTACACATTGATCCCCAACCCAAGAAACCTCAATGACTAGTCTAAAGTAACACAGCTAATAAGTTGACCAAGACACAAACTGGTTTCCTCTAATTCCATACTCTTTGCTATTTCTACTATATAAGTTTGCTCGTCTGCTTTATCATTGCTGTTGGGGTTCCTAAAGTCCTAAAAATATTTTGGTGTCCATAATGATATTAAACCACTCAATGAGAGTAGATTCAAGCCAGCTACACCATTTGTGGAATACAAAGAACACTTGGGCTTCCTTCCTCCCAATCATTCTGTTCCTAGTAAGATTACATATTAGATAAATATTGTGAGTTTTCTTAATCAGCTATTTCCTCTGTCTGAATATTTGAACTCAATTCATAGGGTACTGTATCCTCAGTTTAAGATCATTTGGAATATAGAAAAGTACTAATGACAGAAAAGGAACTTATCAGTTAAGACAGAAATTGGCTCCAAATTGTTTAATCAAGTAGTAAATAACATCTCTTATTTACCCTCACCCATCATCTAAGTCATCATATCAAGGTCCGTGGCTTTAAATACCAATTCTATGATAATAATACACCAAAATATATAGTTTACCCCAAAATCCAACAAATCCTGACTTGTATGCTCAATTGCATACATGGCATCTCTAACTGTATGTTTAAATGATGTCTCAAAATTAACATTCCTTGAGACCAAGCTCCTGAAATACATCTCCCTCCAAAACTGTCTTTCTCTTCCCACATTTGTCTACATCTAAATAAATGTCAATTCTATTTTTCTATCTACTCAGGCCAAAAATCTTGGAGTCATTCTTAACTCCAAGCTCATAGCCCATATTCAATTTACAAACAAATTCTGTTTATCCTAACATCAAAATATTTAGTTCCTAAATCTATTTCTCAATGACACCAGTACATCCCAGGTGCAAATAATCTCACACTTTGTGACAATAATCTTCTAAGATGTCTCCCTACTTCGACCCTTGCCCTCACTATTAGTTCATTTTCAACCCCAAACCAAATTGATCCTTTTAAAACAAAAATCTGATCATGTCAATTCTATATTCAAAAACCCCCAGTGGCTTCTCCTTTTACTCAGAGCAAAAGTCCTTAATGACCATGGACTCGATGGTCCTCATAATCTGTTCCCATCCCCAGTATTTCTGTGATCTTACCTCCTACAGTTTTTATTCTGCTTAATTCTGTTCTGTCCATCAAAAATACTAAGCAAAGTCTTACCTCAGGACACTTGAACTTGCTGTTCTTTTTGCAGAGAGTGTCCCCTTCCCCAGATACACTCAAGATTCACTGTCTAACTTCCATTGAATCTCTGTTCAAATATCATCTTGTCTGTGAAGCCTTTCCTAATTATCCTATGTGATGGCTAATCTCACTGCCTCAATTCTCCTTATTCTTATTATCTAATCCTGCTTACCTCCACAGCACTTTCACTACCCAATGAACAATATATTTTACTTATATGTTGACCTGTGGTCTGTTTCTACCAACAGCTTTCTTAAAGCTCCATGAGGGAAGAATATTTCTTCTCCAATGTATTCCCAAGAACTAGAACATTTTCTAGCACATAGTAGGCACTCAATAAATGTGGTTGAATAAATTAATGCAATATCATTCTTTTCATTACAAATTTTACCATTGAGAAAACAAACCAGAGGTAGTAGGTAAACTATTCAAGGGGGTACAGGATGGTGACAGTGACAGTGAAAGGGCTTATAAAAAAGAAAGAACACCCTAACTTGAAATGAATCAGGCTGTGTTTTCCCCAAGCTGAAAAGAACTGCTTAGGTAGATTCCATTGGTGAAGGTCAGTGGTTAAATATCTATTCTCATCACTTCTATTGAGTTTTTTATGAGCTGTGCTAAATTGACATTGAGTGGTACAATAGCAATAAAAATGTTATTTGAGTTTAGTATGCTATAGTTGAATATTAAAGCAAATAATAGTTGTTAAATTCCAAATCAGAAAATGCTTACTCAGAGCTGACCACTGTTCAGAGAATTTATTAATTTAACATTATTTAACCTTGAGGCCATGCTGTCAAAGGAGGAGGGTATATTTAGGCTAACAATTTAGAATTTTATATGGGAAAATTTTAAAGCAGGAGGCCACACATGCTTTCTTCTGAAAATAGAAAAATTTAAATTTCATAGATCTTATGATTTTTGCTAGGAAAGAAAGTCTATAACAGCCTACATAATGAAGTTCTCAGACTATATAGGTATTTCAGATAAGCAATTGTATTCTCTTCCTGCCAAAATTTACTGGACAAAGACACAGTGACGGCCAAGGAATTCCTGACTAATCAGTTAAGTATGTCAGTCATTTGTAGATCATGGTTAAATTGCCAGTGCCCTTTGGTGTGAAGTCTTAATTTAGGAGAATAGAAAAAAAAAAGCAGCTATAGATGCAAGAGTCAAAAGTATTTTATTCAGTAAAAACTCACTAACCCTTGGTTTTAGCAGCTATACAACTGAAAATAGAACTATCATATGATCCAGCAATTCTACTCCTGAAGAAATTCCATCCCAAGAAACTGAAAACAATAATTTGAAAAAACATATGCACCCCAATGTTCATAGCAGCATTATTTACAATTGTCAAGATATGGAAGCAACCTAAGTGTCCATCAACAGATGAATGGATAAAGAAGATGTGATAAATAGAATATTACTCAGCCATGAAAAATAATGTAATTATGCTATTTGCAACAACATGGATGGATGGACCTGAAACATATTGTGCTTAGTGAAATAAGTCATACAGAGAAAGACAATACTGTATGTTATCACTTACATGTGGGATCTAAAAAATAAAACGAATGAATATAACAAAGCAGAAACAGACTCACAAATACAAGGAATGAACTCGTGGTTACCAGTGGGGAGAGGGAAAGGGGGAGGGGCTCAATAGGGGTAGGGGATTGAGAGATACAAACCATTATGTATAAAATTAAAAAGCTACAAGGATGTATTGTACAACACAGGGAATACCGCAAATATTTTATAATAACTTGAAATGCAGTATAACCTATACAATTTTCTTGTATACCTGAAACAAATATAATATTATAAATCAACTATACTTCAATAAAAAAATTTAAAATAAAAACAAAAAACAGAGTAGTGTTTGCCACTGTTCAGCAATCCTGGTTAAAAGACATGACTCTCCCTGAAGAGAAAAGTAAAGGGACCTGCAGAGTTTTGTGGTCCAGAAGGGAGTCAAATTCTGGCAACAATAAAAATATAAAGAGATTCTCTTCATAATTAAATAAACTGGTTTGCAAGTTCATGAAGAAAAATAAACAAAAATAGCCAGGGGGAAAAAGTATGATGGAGAATTATTCTTATAAGATACTGAAATGTATTACAAAGTTATAAGAAATAAAAGTGTGGCTTTTTAACAAAAATATATCTTTACTGAGTTTCAATGTTCTTTCATTATACAGATACTTAGTCATATAAAGTTGACTCATGTCCACAAAAATAAACTATAAACGAAGGAGTAAAACTGCTGGAAAATCCCTGCAAGCCATGGATCCTTATTGAAAATGTTCACTGGGATGATGAAACTGTCTTAAAACACCATACTGCAACCAAATGAAAGTATTTAAAGAAGTAATAAAGGGTTAAAGTGATATGGAATAAAACTCATGAATTAATATGTCAATGGAACTGAACAGAAAGTCTAGGACAAAGCCAAGTATATGAGGATATTTAGTTTTTTAGAAGATATTTTAAGTCAGTGGAAATAATGTGAATTAATCAACAAATGGCATTCAAACAATTGGATAGTCGTGTAGAAAAAGATAAGGTTGAATCCATTTCTCACAGTTTCAACAGTATAAATTCCACTTTGAATCAAAAAGTTTAAATGGAAGAAATATATAAACGTACAAGATGACATAATGAAATGCATTTTACTACTCTGAAATTGGAAAGACCTTTCTAAATGTTACACAATATCTGGAGAAAGGATTGATAAATTACATAAATCTCAAATACATCCTGAAAACAGAAATCACCATCACTAAAATAATTTAAACACTCTGGAAAATACTTATATCTTATATATTTACACTCCTATATTATACTTTACATGATGCACACATACATACAAACATACACACACACACACTTTATATATAGTGGTAAATAAAAATGTTGTTTAATGCATAAAAATGCCTAAAAAATAAATATAAAAGAAATCGACAAAAGAAGAAGTAAACACAAATACATATAGCTCATCTGGAAGAACACTTTGAAGACTTTAATGGATTGAAAGGAAGAGAATGACTTTGGTTTAGATTGAGGCATAGATAGAACATGAGAGGAAAACAGGAACCATTTCAATCCTCCTAATTAAACGGCTCCTTTTTTCTGAGTTAATAGCTGTCAGCTTACTTCACTCCCGAAGATAAGAAATCCTCAACATACCACAATCAATTTTAAGCAAAAGGAGAGTTTAGGGGTATGCATTGGATTAGGAATACTACACATTAAAGAGTATTCTATTTGTATTTATAAATACGGAGAGATATACACACTTCCTATTCTTGTATTTGTACTATTTCATGTTTGTATGTTTGAGTGTATTTTTAATACTATATATACTTTCCATATTCCCCAATAACAGAATAAAAATCTGCCAAGTCAATTTGCCTAATTTAGAGCTTTTCTGACTTCACTCTTTTTTCCCCCTAACAGCTATGCTCCAGCTGTCTCTGGAACAACTAAGTGGTTAAAAAAAGTCACTTTAATTCAATTAAAAATAAAATATTGTTCATTTAAAAAAGCAATAAATGATTTTTGAAACGCATATGTTTTCAGTATTTTAGCCATTAATTACACTTCAATATGCAGTTTTATATTTCTAATACCGAGGCAAGTGATTTCAGGTCCTGTGGTTATGCTATTTCTCTGCTTGCTTTCACAGATGTAACACCTGTTGATGGTCAAGTGGAGGGGTTTGTGAACTGTTGCTGTTCGTGACATAAGGAGGCTGTGGAAGACACCATTTCACATCGTTCTTTATACCAGCATGGCAGGGGTGAGTTCACATGTTACTCTGACGACACTGGTACACTTTCAGAAGCTGGTGTGCTAGACTCAGCTAATAGTTCTTCCTTTGCTGATACCCAGTTTTAGACTGATTAATATGACTCTTCTGGCACATAGAGATCAAGGATCTAGTATGTGAAGCTAGACAGGCTCCAAAAAAAGCTACTAATATTTGACCTTGAGCATACTACTTAACCACACTGTATCTCATTTCACCATTTTTGAAATGGTGTTAATAAGCTTTTTGTGGTGATTAATTGTGTTTATAAATGTAAAATGCCTACCATGGTGCCTATTAATAATGTCAGATCAATAAATGTTAGCTATTTTCATAAGAAAGAATGACAAGGCACTTAGCACCAGAAGATCAAGTCTGAATAAATAGATTAGATGGAGTAGATGGCAAAGTCTCTAGACTTTGAGCTCTAGAGCTTGAGTTTATATTAAATAATTGTCGGGGGCTTCCCTGGTGGCACAGTGGTTGAGAATCTGCCTGCTAATGCAGGGGACATGGGTTTGAGCCCTGATCTGGGAAGATCCCACATGCCGCGGAGCAACTAGGCCCGTGAGCCACAATTACTGAGCCTGCGCGTCTGGAACCTGTGCTCCGCAACAAGAGAGGCCACGACAGTGAAAGGCCCGCGCACCGCGATGAAGAGTGACCCCCGCTTGCCACAACTAGAGAAAGCCCTCGCACAGAAACGAAGACCCAACACAGCCATAAATAAATAAATTAATTAATTAAAAAAAAAATTGTCATCTAAGAGGTAGCCAACTATTAAAAAAGAATGATTTTTGGAACCAAACTGTTCTGATTTTCAGTTATAATTCTGACATTTACCAGCTGCATGGCTTCAGACAAGCGGTTTTTAACCAACAGTATTTACTTAGTGAATATTATACTGCTAGCACAATAACAGGTGCTGGGGATAGAAAGATAAACAAAAGAGATAAAAACTCCTCCTCTCCTGGAGTTTGTAAGTGCTAGATGGGGCTTCTGTGAGGTACCTCACAAGTTTACAAGGAGGTTTTGGATTGATATTTGTAATCCTAAAGTCAGAACCCTGGCAGATCTAGAGATCACTGAAATGGTATCCTACCTACAGAAATCTGTATGAGGGTGCTAGCTATCTCTCTTGCCTTTGCATACTTGTAGGAGGGACTACAAATCTTCCTTTACTTATGATGGCATTACACCCCCAAAGAACCCATCATAAGTTGAAAATATCCTAAGTAGAAAATACATTTAATACACCTAACCTACCGAACACCATAGTTAAGCCTAGCCTACCTTAAACGTACTCAGAACACTTACATTAGCTTACAGTTGGGCAAAATTATCTAACACAAAGCCTATTTTATAATAAAGCATTGAATATCTCAAGTAATTTATTGAATACTTTACTGAAAGTGAGAAACAGAATGGTCGTATGAGTACAAAATGGCTTAAGTACATTTGTTGTTTACCCTTGTGATTTTGTGACGGACTGGAAGCTGCCCAGTATCATGAGAGTATCACGTAGCATATCACTAGCCCAGGGAGAGATCAAAATTCAAAATCTAAAATATGGTTTCTACTGAATGCATATTGTTTTCACACCACCATAAAGTCGAAAAATCATAAGTGAAACCATCATAGGTTGAGAACCATCTGTACTCACCAGTCACTCTGAGATTCAGTCAAATGTAAAAGAAGGGCAGCAAAAGGAGAACCAGAATGAGGGTGTGGATATATTCATACAATGACAGTCAAGAAAAGAGAAACACCTTACACAAGTGGAATTACCATATCAAATAATTCATGTTCTATTTAACACATGTTAGGGATCTGATATGCATAGAGATGGTCAAGACAAGGTCTCTGCTTTCAAGGAGCTCAGAAACTAGTCAAGTTACAACTTAACATGCTCACCCTGGCAGACATACAGACAAAGCAAAGTATTATAATAGCACAGAATGGAACTTCTGTTTTTAAATCAGGCAGGTGGACGGGAATAACATAGACAGTTGTGCATAAGAAGACTTGGAACAGAAGCCTAGGGATTTTCAAACAAAGAAACACAAGAAAATTTTCTATCTGGAAAAAACCTTACTATCTGTAACAACATATGCAAAGAATTATATAGAAAATGGCTAGTGAGTTTAAAAGTGAGCCTGTTTAGTGACCCACAACCCTCCTTTTCATCTGACCCCAGAAAACTCTAGCTCTTAACAGCCTCATCGAAGGGGAATTAGATGGATTTGGTTGAATCATAAGAGTGAGGTAGAGAATAAACAGCTAAATCTGGAAACTAAGGTTAGTCCAGGTTGTGAAGGGTTGAACATGTCATTCAAGAATGTGGTCCTTATCTTTTATGTAACAGGACATCATAGAAGGTGCATAAGCTGAGAATTAAAGCTATTAGAACTGACTGGGGGCTATAATCCTAGCAGCAACCTGCATAGTAAACAGTAAGTTAAAGATTGAAGGCACTGTAACAATTACAGACACTGACGTAATTGTTTAAAAGAGACAGAGAAAGAGAGATAAATTTTCAGGAAGAAAGAAACGTTGAATTTAAGACAACAAACAGATAGTAGGTCCTATTTTATTGCTTCAATCAAAATCCATTGAGCACCTATTTTGTGCCAGGCATTTTCCAGTTTCTAAAGATTTAGCCATACAATACAAATACAATCTCTGCTCTTACGTGATTTAGATTTTAGTGATCTGAAAGCTTAGGAAACATCTGGCACACAATAGGTGCCTAATAAATATTATTGAATGAATATTGATTCAAAGAGAGAATGACTTCAAGTTAGAAGACTGACTGAATATTGAAACAATTAACACAGATCAGATACATAATTGGCACATTTATTATCATTGGAAGATAAATACAGCTAAATAAATCCATCTACCTTCATCCGTCTACCTTCATCACCATTTAAATAAAAAGCCAAGGGGAGTGTATGTGTTTGTGTATGTGTATGCATGTGTGTGTGTGTGTGTATGTGTGTGTGAGAGGGAGAAAGAGAATAACTTAAAGAACCACACTGAAATGTTAGTGCCAAATAAATGATCTAGAATATTCTCAGATGCTTCAAGATGGGGAGGAGGGTCATTGCATAACAAGGGAAATTTCATAAAGGCAACAGGATTTAAATGGTGACTGATATTAAATGATAGAGAAGATACAGATGGGAAAAGTGTGTACCAGATGGGAGAACAATGTGATCAAAATACATTGGGGAATATGGGGACTAGCCAAGTGCATTCTTGGGGCAGGAAAAGGAAACTAGTCTGGGAGGAATATGAGATGAGAGAAGGCTGAGAGATGCAGCTGAAAATGAAAGCAGGAGGCAAACTGTAAAAGTGGTGTTGATGAAGAAAGATTTTTTTTCCATCATAAACCCTGCTGAAATCCTTTGCTCTGTTAATTATTAGTGAAAGTGATATATGGCAGAATATGTCCTGAAGAGGGAGAAAAAAATGTTTCCTTGACCCTCTTATGGCCCCTGACTGGGTCTGAAAATTAAACTGTTAAAGACAAATTAACAGGGGAAAAGCATACAAATTCATTTGATATAAATTTTACATGACAAGGGAGCCTTCATAAGGCAATAAAGACCCAAAGAAACAATTAAACCTGAGTGCTATTGTGCTAAGTTTGATGTAGAATGGACAGCCATGGAAAGATGTAATAGGACAGAGTATGAGCTGAGTGTTGTAAACTGGGGAAACAGCAAGGCCTGTTATAAAGATGTTCTTTCCTCCTGATTGTTAATGCACTTAAGTTCAGCTGCTCTCCACTCAGAAGCCAATACTTGAGAGGCAAATGTTGGTAGAAAGGAAAGGTCACTTTATTCAGGGTGCCAGCAGCCTGGGGAGAAGTCAGACTGATGTCCCAAACCAACTCCAAAGATTCTGCTCAGCCATGACAGCTTTTAAAGGGAAAAAGGGGGGAAAGAATCTCTGTGAATTATCAAGGCAGGAGGTAGGGTTCTGTGTCCTTTTCCATTGTGTGCAGACTGGCTGACTCTTCATGTTTTTCTTCAGATGCTATCTTGCCCACGAGGTCTGCCTGGATGATTGCTGTGAAGGCTGCTGGAGGTAGAGAGCTAGTCATTCTTTAACTACTTAACTCTTCATTCTTACTTCTTTTAATCTAGGAAAAACTCAACAGGCTAGGCAAGGCATTGTGTGCATTCAGTGGAGCATAAGTCAGGAGTTAGGTTAAATTGCCTAGTGATCTCATTCCTATAATTAGGTTCTTTTAAGGTTAAAGGGGAACAGGAAATGGCAGACAGGAAAGGCATAAAAGAGCTGCTTTCATGATAAAGGTATAGGGAGGTCACCTCTCATAGGAGGGTCTTATGACCTGAGTTGAAGGAGAAGGAAAGGGGAAGGTCAGAGACCCTCCTGCTTCTGCCATTTCCTCAAAATCTTTCAGCTTCAAATATTCAGTCCGCCAAGGAGCCATATTTTTGGCGGTAGCATGTTCTGAACCCAGTCAGTCCTAAACTATGTTGTGCCTCAGCAGCTGCCTTCCTCTTGGTGTTTGGCAACCACTACACCATCAACAGCTGAAATGGTAGGGTCTCTCATTATTCTATTGCCAGACAAAATGTCAGACTACAGAATGCCCAAAATATTATAAACAATAGAGACATTTTTCACATGTCTCATGAAATATTTAGTACACAATAACACTAAAAAAATTATCCATTGTTTATCAGAGATTCTAATTTAACTGGATATTCTATGTTTTTACTTGGTAAATCTCTTAACTCCTCCTAGAACTATGAAAGAAATTGGACTCTGAGAAGTCCTTTTTTGTTAGTTCTAAAGATTTCAAATGAGAAGTTGAGAATCTATGCTATTCTTGTTTAAATTAAACCCATCTAGTGTTTATATGTCTACTGTATGAAGGAAAAATTATTTTCTCCATAGCAGTTATCACTTTTAACAATTTGTACATGCTTTTGTTTAGTTGCAAAGGCAAGCGAAAAAATAAAACAAAAAAGAAAAGAAAAAAAAAAAAAACTCAGCCATTTCAGAGTGAAGTGACTTAAAAATGGCAAGTACCATTTGTCATTAAAAATTCCTCTTCTCAGTGTGGGCTAAGTATGTGAAGGGGTTAAGTCTCAAAGCTCCCTTCAGCCTTTTGCCCTAGGACTCCTATTTACTTTAATGGAAATCACTTTTCCAAGGCACCAAGCAGGGTTCAGAAACACAGGGTTAAAGGTCATCCTGCAACTCCAAGAATAATAAATTTGCAATTTGTACTTTCCTGACCCCTAGAAATATTTTTAGGTGTTTGAGGCCAAAGAAAACAAAGCAGTGCTTTGAAAGGACTGGGAAGTTATCAATTGATCAATTTAAGTGGGATTATCTGATAATTGGGTAAATACATTGTTATTGACATGGAGAAGGAGGAAGGTGTGCCAAGAAAACTCTAATGCCTAGGCCTAGATTTATCTGCTAATCCTTAAAGGAGGCAGTTTACAGAGCACATGAGTAATTGCTCTGCTAACAGATTTATTCTTCGTTTAAGCCCCATTTGGGGCTTAAATCTTCCCCTCTCTTTCAAGCAGTTCAAAATATGGCCTGAATCCCACTGCCCAGAGTGTTACACTTTGCAGCCCCTCCCAGGCATGTTCAGACTCCAATTTCTTTGATTTAATATGCACTGCTATAACAAGACACTAGTGCTCTAGCCAGGTATGTTTTATGTGAGTGAACCTTCAGGAATCTTGCATTTGGTTGAGCTACCTGGAGAGAATTGCCTCTTTCTTTTCACCATATTTTCAACCAGATTATTTTTAAACAGAGCCCTAAGGATGATATGGCTTAGTGGGAAGAACCTAAGACTGGAAACCAGGAAACCAATGTTCTAATCTTGACTCTAGCCTCAATGAACTTTGTGACCTTGATTAATCTTGTTACTTTGTCTAACTCTTCTGGCCTCTAATTTCTTACTTATGAGTCAAGGAAATAGAGCTGAGATTGCTTCCAGCTCAAACTATCAATGAAGGAATGAAGTAATTGATCTGCATTTTATGTTTAGCATGTAGACCCAACTACTAGGATTTTCTATGATTTTCATTTCTATCCTTCCTGATATAGACACATGTTATCTCTACAACATGACTGTTACTTGAGCTTTCATGGAATTTCCACTGGGAGAAGTAAGACAATGGCAGAGAGCAGGACAATTTTTATTTATCAAAAAAAAAAATCTATATAGAATTTTCCTGTGGATATTAAACTGTTCTGAAACCCCACTATATTCAACTCATTTTAGAAACAGGGTCCTTTTTAAAAAATGAGTTCCAAATCAAAATATCTAAACCTATATGAGTGTACACATATAGTCAAAACAACGTATATATAAAATCTTCCCCTATATTCTCTCAGGCAAAGAGTAACCACTTTTAAATTACAAAATAAATTATTCTCTAAGTGACGACTCTTTCAGTTCATGGATTTCTTGATCTACTCAGACAGATTTCATGCCTCAACTCCATAGCTGACCTTTCTATAGACATCTATGGTTAAGTAGGCAGTATTCAATTGAAAACCTCTTCATTTTTATTTTTTTGTTTATTTATTTATTTAACTATAAGTCAGATTTATTAAATTTGAAACCTTTAAAGTCATTTTTAAATCTATCCACGAGGACAGATTTAGTTCCATGAGACTGAGAGATTTTTTTCAGCATATATCTTATTTGTGAGCAAAGGGCCTTAAAAAGATTCACATTTATTTTGAGAAAAATCCACAACAAACAATCAGACAATCTGTAAAAGAAAGAAAGAGTAATCATCCCAGCCTCATTTAAAATACATTAGAGAACGTATTAGTTGTGGTATGGGCTAAACTTCTTAAGAAATAGGGGACAACAAATAATGTGGGTCAAACAAGATAGAAATTTCTCTCTCAAATAACTAGGGTAACAACAGGAAGCCTGGGCAAAAGACATGCATGTGGTGAAGCAGTGAGGCACATGCAGGGAGCAGATAAAGGGAAACTTGTCAGAAGCCAGGGTTGCGGACATCAGTAAAAGGGATTCTCCATTCCACGAGGTCATCTAAGCGCCTATGTTCCTTTTGTCTTGCTCTGCATTCATTAGCGTATTCCTCTTACCTGTATAGTCAATACTGGCTTTCATTCTGGCCCACATTTCTCCAGATGAAAAAAGTAGAGTAAGCAGCTTCCTGATATAAAAGAGACTCAGGAGTTTCATACGTCATTTCTGCTCACATCCTATTGGCAAAAGCTTAGTCACATAGTCATTTCTAACTGCAAAGAAGGCTGGAAAATGTAATCTGATTGGACAACTATATAGTATACTTTTAGCAAAAGTTCTGCCCCTACAAGAAGAAGTAGAGAATGGACATGGGGAACATATAGCAGTCTCTATTACAGAGATATGTCATGGTCTAATATTTCTAAAGGTCCCTCCATCAATAGGCAAAACATTTTACAATAATTCTGTATGAGCAATCCAGTCATTACAAAATCTTGGTAATAATGATAAGGTTTCAAACCTTAGTTTTATACCTTCGGTTAATGAAAAGATCAGCTAAGGACAAATACTTAACTTGATGACTTCCTTACCAATATGAAACACTTCAAATTAAAAGAGGTTAACTTTTAGGATAGTGTTCTTCTCAGTGTTGCCAAATCTCTAATTTTTCTTGAATGCCTTTCCAATTTCAGACATACATATTAACATATTTGTGAACTGAGATTGATACTCTCCACCATAACTGGGCAGATGTTGGACATACTTTAAAGGTTAGAGACTAATTGGTCTTTACAACAGGAAAGAACCTGTCAAATGTTGTTATTTAAGACACACAATTCAATTGGACAGAAGATACAATGTAAAAAGTAGGGTAACATAAGATAATAAGACATAGTAAAGACATTACTGATAATAATCAACATGATAACTAGCAGTTGTTAAGCACTTACTATGTGGCAGAGATTATTCTATGTGATTTGCATGAATTAAATAATGTAATGACCATAATAATCATATAGAAATATAAGATATTTAATATAACAAATTCAGAAATCTCACTTATTACATCTCTAATAGGTAATCGTTCACACTTAAAAAAAAAAACGGAGGGAAGCCCACTACCTCACATAGTAGACTGTTAATTTTTTTTAACACTGAATCCATTTCTTTCTTTTTTTTCTAGTTTTATTGAAATATAATTGACATATAACACTGTGTTAGTTTAAGGTGTAAAATATAATTATGTGATGCATATATATTATATATGTAATATTTGCAAATGATTATCACAATGAGTTAACATCCAGTACCACTCATAGTAAAAATTGTTTTTCTTGTGATGATAACTTTTAAGATTTAACCTCTTAGCAACTTTCAAATACACAATACAACATTCTTAACTATAGTCACCATGCTGTACATTGCATCCCCAGAAATTATTTATCTTAAAAATGGAAGTTTGTACCTTTTGATCACCTTCACCTATTTTCCCCAACCCTCCCCCACCCCCAATTCTGGCAACCACCAATCTGTTTTCTCTTTCTATGAGTTTAGTTTTTTTTAGATACCACATAGAAATTAGATCATGCAGTATTTGTGTCTCTGGCTTATTTAACATAGAAAAGCCCTCAGGGACCATCCATGTTGTTGCAAATGGGAGGATTTCCTTCTTCTTATTGCTGAATAGTATTCCATTGTATCTACATACCACATTATTTTTGCCCACTCATCCCACTGATGGACATTTAGGTTGTTTCTATGTTTTGGCTATTGTGAATAATGCTGAAATGAACATGGGGCTGCAGAAGATATCTCTTTCAGTCAGTGATTTTCCTTCCTTTGGATAAATATCCAGAAGTGGAATTGCTGGATTATATGGTCATTCTATTTGTAATATTTTGAGGAACAACCATTCTATTTCCCATTATTACTCTATCAATTTACATTCCCATCAACAGTGCACAAAGGTTCCCTTTTCTCCATATCCTTGACAACCCTTGTTATCTCTTGTCTTTTTGATGATAGACATTTTAATCAGTATGAGATAAGTTGTTGTAGTTTTGATTTGCATTTCTCTGATGATTAGCAATGTTGACCACACTTTCATGTACCTGTTGGCCATTTGGATGCCTTCAATGGAAAAAATTTCTATTAGGTCCATCTGCCCATTTTTAAATCAGATTGTTTGTTGTTATTATTTTTTTTCTTGCTATTGTGTTATATAAGTTTTGTATATATTTTGGATATTATTTTTTATACATCTTTACTGGAATATAATTGCTTCACAATGCTGTTAGTCTCTGTTGTACAACAAAGTGAATCAGCCCTATGCATACATATATCCCCATATCCCCTACCTCTTGCATTTCCCTCCCACCCTCCCTATCCCACCCCTCTAGGTGGTCACAAAGCACCAAGCTGATCTCCCTGTGCTATGCTGCTGCTTCCCACTAGCTATCAATTTTACATTTGAGAGTGTACATATGTTGATGCTACTCTAACTTCGGCAACTCCTTTTCAGATATATGCTTTGCAAATATTTTCTCCCATTCTGTACATTCCCTTTCCATTTTGTTAGTGGTTTCCTTTGCTGTGCAGAAGCTTTTTAATTTGATGTTGTCCCACTTTTTTATTTTTGCTTTTGTTATGTTTGCTTTTTGTGTCAAGTCCAAAAAATGCCAAGAACAATGTCAATGAACCTACCCCATTTGTTTTCTCCTAAGACCATTATTTTTTGCATATTTTAATTGAGGTGTAGTTGATTTAAAATATTATATGTTTCAGATGTACAATATAGTGATTCACAATTTTTAAAGGTTATAATCCATTTATAGTCATTATAAAATATTGGTTATATTCCCCATGTGGTACCATATATCATTGTAGCTTATTTATTTTACACATAATAGCTTATAACTCTTAATCCCCTACCCCTATCTTGCCCCTCCCCTCTTCCCTCTGCCCACTGGTAACCACTAGTTTGTTCTCTATATCTGTGAATTTGTTTCTGTTTTGTTATATTCATTTGTTTTATTTTTTAGATTCCATGTATAAATGATAACATACAGTATTGTCTTTCTCTGACTTATTTCACTAAGCATAATACTTTTCAGGTCCATCCATGTTGTTGCAAATGGCAAATTTTCATTCTTTTTTATGGCTGAGTAATATTCCATTGTATCTATATATACCACGTCTTCTTTAGCCATTCATCTGTTGATGGATACTTAGGTTGCTTCTATATCTTGGCTATTGTAAATAAGTGCTGCAATGAACCTTGGGGTTCATGTATCTTTTCAAATTAAGTTTTCATTTTCTTCAGATATATACCCAGGAGTGGAATTGCTGGACCACTGAATGCATTTTTGATGGCTTTATTTCTTAGACAGTTATTCCTTGAGCTAAATAATGACCCTCATCAATACCCATTCAGTGGTGGTCCTAATTTTATTATTCTTTCTTACAAGTGAAGTCTCTCAGGTGAAATACTTAAAATCTGCTATCATGGCACTCTTCAAATTCTTTCTATGATAATCCTCCCTGGGACCTAGAAACATTTCTCAAACAACATGGCAGCCCAACTGATTGAGACTATTTTTACCCTCCTCTAGTCAGAATCCATTAAAACCTCCAGCTTGCATCTAAGGTTGGTTTTATAAACATCATTGCAGGGTTGGCTAACTACATGAAAGACTAGTTGTATCTCAGGGGTTCTCCTACAGTTCTACCACTTAACTATGTGCCACAAGAACACAAGCTGTATCCCTCATGCCACCTGCGAGTTCATCTTTCAGTAACTCAGTTTGCTTGAGTTGTAGAGGTTACAACAGTGTCTACACTACATCAACCATCTTGATAAATATATATATATATATATATATATATATATATATATATTTCTAGCCTATATGAATTAGAGGAGATAAAAAGAGAAGTGTATATTACCTGTGGTTGTCCATCTACATGGCAACAAAAGACAGAAAACTAAGCAAAACTTTGAAACTAGAGAATTGTAAGATAAGATGACTTTTGAATTGATAAGGAGAACTTATTTATGCAGATCCAAAGGTACTAGGAGGCTTGCAAATGTTTTACTTAAATAACTCTTACATAAAATGTATCTCAGGATAAAGGAAAAAATAATTTACCTATGTTTCAGAGCATCTGAAATTGACAAACTAGAAAACCCAGCATTAGGATATACGTATTAATTTGTCCTAATAAATGTGACCCAAATTATTACATCTTTTTCTTAGCCTCAATGTCCTTTCTTATGATCAACAAAATAACTCTGCTCTGTGCCTGACAATTCCACAGCTAGTTAATGATTCATTAAGATTTTATCATTTTGGTGACATATTATTGAATCTGGCTTCCTCAGGAGGCTGGTCCAGTGATTACAAGAGTAACTAGCAAATGCTTAATCACCCACTTTATTATCTTCCTATTAATAATAAATACCAGGAGGTAATGTATATAATTACATTGCTAGTTTAAGAGTGGCATTAGACCTTAAAGTTTGCAATATTGGAACACTAATTTAATTTGAATAGCATCACATTGGTACTTGGGACAACAGCTGAGTAAAAGCATAAGAGAATATAAATCCCTCTATTTCAAATCAGGAAAAGTCATTGAAAGATTACATTCATGGAATCTGGAGCCCTTCTAAATAGTAGTATTTCTTTAAATAAACTGTTGTACATTATCGTCTCTCAAATGATTTGTGACCTCCAGTATTTGAGAAATTATTGTTAAAATGTCTGGCTCCTTTATATTAGACATATAGGGACTTCAAACAAGGATTCTCCCTCTGAAATTATCAATTTACCTGCTTATTTATCTCAGTCTTCTGATTGTTAAATGCAGATAGTAATACAACTGAATTTTTAATAAATATTTGTGGTTCTTTTTACTGTCTTTGACACAATAAGGCAATATTATGTTTAGCTTTCTTCTGATAAAAAGTGTTACCACTAAACAATCTGTTTAAGCACAGATTATTAAGGGATTCTGTAATCAAGGAACACCCCTGCCAATTGATCAGGTATCCTTTTGGTCAAAGAGCAAGTATTTTCTTGAGTACCTACTATGTGTCTTTGGCACAGAGATTCTCAACTTTTATACTGCTGTGATGTACATAAGAGATGACATTCACCTATGAGACATACATCCAATAGGCAGTACCATGAAATGTCAGCTGTTGCTCCATTTTTCTCTGGCATTCAAGGAATAACATTAAGATGTAACTGAATATTGTTATTATACAAATAATATTGAATACTGACCTTACTGTAATTTATACAACATGAATATTGGGTACTTAAAATCTTATTAGTGACAAATTGCATATAACAAACCCAGACTTACCAGCATGTCAATTGCTGTTGCTCAGAGTCTAACTTTTCCAAGTCCTATAAGTCCAAATGAACTTCACTTGGTCACTGTATGTGTACAATTTCTGTGGTACATACTCCTGTTTCTGCGACTTTGATCAATGTCACTTTTCTGTCCTAAAAGCTCCTTCTTCTTTGTGCCAAGAATCTAATGTCTATTTAACCTTCAAATCCCGATTCAAATCTTTTATTTTTCCTAATCATACCCAATTATTTCTGCAAGTAACAATCTGCTCATTCATTGAGTTCCTATTTTAAGTATTTATTATACATCTATAATATATACAACATGCTCTAACTTCCCATTTGTTTTGTACCAGCCAGCACCATTTAAATTGGTTTAATAGGGCTTCCATTATTCCTCTATTGAAAAGCTAACCTCACTTTTCAATTGCCATGATGGGAAGGATATACATGTCTTATATTTCTTTCTTTCAAAGTTCATAGTACAACTTAAAAATATAGAGTGCTCAAATTAGCGTTGATAGGTTGATTTATGCTGATGATAGTGTCCTCTATCCATCCATTCTTATATGTCTAAAAGGCAAATTAAAGATGGGAATCCCAGCATCACCTGGGAGCTTATTAGAAATGCAGAATTTTGGAAATCATTCCAGACCTAACTGAATCAGCTTTTGTACCTTTAAAAGACCCCCAGGTGATTCACATGCATATTAAGTTTATGGAACACTGATAAAACTAAAGCGCAGAATTTTTGAACTTTCAGTATTCATAATATAAAGAATATTTAGTATTTAGATACAGAATATTTATAATATTTGGTTAATGGTATTATTCAAAAATAACTTTTTACCCAAGACCATAAATCAAAAAGGAAAATGATTATTTCCTATTATTAGTCCCATATTTTCAACATTACTAAACAGTTAATATCAACATTATACATGCACTATATAACATATACAGTCCAACATACTCTTTTTCTGATGTGGAGAGTAATGTCTAAAGATGATAAGTGACTTGTCAAAAGGCACAAAGCCAATGACTTACAGGTTGGAATTTAGCTAGTTACTCTATTTCATTTTATTTAATGCACTTGGGAAGTCTATAAGGTAAATATTACTACTAACTCCATTTTAATGATGAAGAAAGTAAAGCTTAAAAGTGATAGGGAAGTTCCTTTAAATAGGGGAACAAATAAATAAATCAGAGATTCACATATACAACTCTGTTCTTTGACACCATGATTTTATTCATGCTCTTCTATGATCACAATCACCCATGGCATAAATTTCCAAAGATGTGAAACAAAGAAGAAACATGACAGATTTAAGGAAAGTCAAAGAAGGTTAATTTGGAGAAAGTAAGGTGGAATGTAGTATATGTTGTTGCTGGAAAGGAGGTAGGCTTCATTTCACAAACTAAAGTTATAGATTTTCATTTTTCTCAAAATAATACAAAATAATTTTAAACAAGAGTGTGATATAAATAATTTTCTGTTTGAACAGAATACTCTAACAGCATTATGGAGAACATATTGGAAAGGAAATTAGAATGGATGGAAGAAGACTAGCTAATATTTTCTTGCTGAACTCTAGGCAAGGAGTATTGGCAACTTGGACTAGGGGATTTGGCATTAAAAAGACAGAGATTAGAAATTGAATTTGAAGACGAGAATAAAATAGATAGGAATTGGAGATAGTTTTAATATATCAAGTAAAGGTAAAGAGAAGTCTTAAAGAAGAGCTTTAGGCCCCTGGTTTACTATTTGGATGAATGAAGGTGTCTTTCACTGACTGAAATAAGAAGGCCTCAAATAATAATAGGTAATAAACTCCGAGATGACAGTATGGAGTTTGAGGTACACGTGAACCATCAAAGTTCAGAATATACTTAAAAATATAGGTCAGGGATTCATAGAAAGCTTTGAGTTAAAGACACTAGATTGTGAATTATTTATGTATAGAACGAAACGTATTCTATACTTCTCATTCTAAGATTGAGGGTTGAGTAATGCCAACACTAATAAACCTGCAACAGACATGGAGAAGTAACAGACATAGAGGGAGGAAAGTCAAGAGAACATATTACTTTAGAGGCCAACAGAAAAGTATCTCTTTAAATAAGGAAGACCTGTGTAAAGCAAGTACTAAAATATGTCTGTTGGATTGAACGATATGGAGATCATTGGTGACTGTATTGAGAGTCGCTTTGGGGGAACAGTGGGACCAGATTTGAATGGGTTTTTAAAGTAAATGAAAAGTGGATAAATTGAGGTATTAAATATGGAAAATTCCTTCTCTAAGCGTACTGATGAAGAGGATGAAATGTATGAAAGTAGACAGGAGATTTGAAATAAAAATGGGATTGATTTGTTTGATTGTATACTTAAGATGGGAAATATTTAGGAGTTTCTAAATACCTATGGGAAGGATTCAGTCAAGAAAAAGAATATTAGAATACACACAAGCTATAAGGAAAAATTTATTTTGAATGATTCCAGAAAATAAGGAAGGAATAGAAAAGCAGGCATAGGTTTTATCAATCATTTCATTCTACCTGAGATGTGACATGCTGCCACAGCAATGGTTGCTAGCTTGGTATTGCTTTAAAATAATTTGGTTGAGCCTCAGTCACCTTTGTGGTTGTTTGTGTGCCTAATTTATAAATAGTAGATCTTCATTACAACTATTCAATGTTCAGGCTACACACACACACACACACACACACACACACACACACGGCCCATATACAGCGTTTTGTTTTGAAATAATTTTAGATTTTTAGAACACGTCCAATGTTAATACAGAGAATTCTCATACCCAATTCATCAAGCTTCCTCTCATATTAACATATTACACACTGATATTGTATTTATCAAAACTAAGAAATTTACATATATGTTATATATGGCCCTGGCCTCCAGCAGGCTAATACCATCTCTAGGACACCTTGAGCCCCTTAGCCCTGGGATCCAGCCCCACCAACTAGCAGGCTTACACCAGCTTCAGGAACCCCAGTGCCCTGCAGCCAGAGACCCCAAGACCTGGAACCTCCCATCAGTGAGCCAGTACTAGCTCCAGGACCCCCTGGACCCAGGCCCCCCACACCAGCAGGCCAAAACCAGTTCCAAGACACCTTGAAGCCCTCAGCCAGCCACCCTGGGTTGCAGCCCCTCTCACCAGTGGGCCAGCGCTAGCTTTGGGAAGTGCCAGAACTCATGGTGAGCCATGTAAGGAACTGGCCCCACCAACCAGCAGACCAACACTAGGTCTGGGAACCACAGCCCCACAACTACCCACTCCAGAACCCGGCTCTGCACACCAGTGGGCCAGCACTAGCCCCAAAGACCCCCTAGGGCCTTGCAACCAACCAGACCAGGGGCCAGCCATGCCCACCAGACCACCCACAGTAGTCAGTCCACCACAACAGAAGGACCCAGGCAACCCATATAGGGGGCACTCCTATAGCATATAGCTCTAGTGTCCAGAGGGCAGTGTGCTGTTGGGACACAGAGGATGTCTCTTACAAAAGATAACTTCTCCAAGGCTGTGAACTGTAACCAACTTGCCTGATACATAGAAATAAAAACAGCAAATTAGGCAAAATGAGGCAACAAAAGAACATGTTCCAAAGGAAAGAATAAGATAAAACACCAGAAGATGAACTAAGTGGAGAAAAGCAATCCACCCAATAAAGAGTTCAAGGTAATGATCATAAAGACAATCAAAGATCTCAGGAGAAAAGTGGATGAACAGAGCTAGAGGTTAGAAGGTTTTAACAAAGAGTTAGAAAGTATAAAGAAGAACCAAACACAGATGAAGAATACAATAACTGAAATGAAAAATACACTAGAAGCAATCAACAGTAGATTGGATGATACAGAGGAAGAGATCAGTGAGCTGGAAGACAGAGTAGTGGAAATCATGGAAGCTGAACAGAAAAAAAAAAGAATAAAATAAATGAGGACAGTTTAAAAGATCTCTGAGACAACATCAAGTGTACTAACATTCTTATTATAGGGGTCCCAGAAGGAGAAGAGAAAGAGAGGGGTGCAGATAACATATTTGAAGGATCATAGCTGAAAACTTCCCTAACCTGGATAAGGAAATAGACACCCAGGTCCAGGAAGCAGAGTCCCAGACAGGATCAATCCAAAGAGGATCACACCAAGACACATATAATTAAAATGGCAAACATTAAAGATAAAGAGAGAATATTAAAAGCAGCAGGGGAAAGCAACAAGTTATGTACCAGGAAACTCCCCCAGAATGCTACAAGCTGACTTTTCAGCTCGGAGGAAGGAGTTGTATGATATATTTTAAAGTGATGGCCAGAAAGAAGTGGTATGATATATTTAAAGTGATGAAGGGGTAAAAACTACAAGTTAGAATATTCAACCCAACAAGACTTTCATCTAGGTATCATGGAGAGATCAAAAATTTTGCAGACAAGCAAAAGCTAAAGGAGTTCAGTGTCACCAAACCAGCTTTACAAGAAATTTTAAAGGGCATCTCCAAGTGAAAAAGAGAAGGCCACAACTAGAAACATGAAAATTAAAAAAGGAAAAAGCTCATTGGTAAAGACAAATATACAGTGAAAGTAGTAAACCAACCACATATAAAGCTAGTAGGAAGGTTAAAACACAAAAGTAGTAAAATCATCTATATCCAAAATGAACAGTTAAGGGATACACAAAACAAACAGATGTAAAACATGATGTCAAAAACAAAACTGATGTAAAAAAATTGCATTATTATTATTTTTTATTTCTTTAATTCTGTACCTATATTAGATGATAGATGTTTACTAAATTTATTGTGATAATCACTTCATGTTATGTAAATCATATCACTATGCTGCATAGCTTGAACTTATACAGTGCCATATATCAATTATATCTCAATAAAACTGGAAGAACAAAAGTTTGTTTAACCAAAAGACCTGAGATTCCAACCCTTATATCAGCGTTTTACAAATATCAGTGTATAGACTAGTGTCGGTTTTTGATGTTTCATAAAAATAAATTTATTCCATTAAAGGACTGGCCTTTATTCTAAAATTTATTTATTCTCTCTCTTTAGTGTATACACACACACACACACGAAATAGTAATGAGAATAGATAATAGTTTTTCTTTGCATTATTTAATTGATAAGATAGATCATGGGCAATAATATTCTGGACTCACTTTTTTTACTGTTTTGAAATTTCCCATAATTTGGAAATGATTTGCTATAATCAATCTTCTGATCTAGTATCATTTCAGAGTATCTAATGACTCTAAAATGTGGTTCTGGGGTGTGATTGCATATTCTTGTGTGAGCATGTATTTGCAGAGAGAAAATATAATATGTGAAAATATATTTGTAAGGAGGCAAAAGACCTATACTCCAAAAACTATAAGAAACTGATGAAAGAAATTGAAGAAAACACAAACAGATGGAAAGATCTACCATGTTCTTAGATTGGAAGAATCAAAACAATGACCATACCAGGATCCACTGATGTGGTGATGTCATGCTCCCAGGTGGGGCCTAAGCCTTGCGAGATGAGGAACTGACATTCACAGCAGCAGGGCTGCTCTTCTCCTTCTGTTGGCGGCCCCTTGCCTCTCCTCCCCACCATTGGTGGTGTGGGGAAGGCAGGGGTGTGGAACCTGGCCTGACCCTTGGTCTCCCACCCCTGCCTCAAGGTGTCAGCAGGACCAGGGTCCTCTGAGACAGCAGACACTCACTTCACCTTTTCAGCCTGTGTCTCACAAGCGGCCCTCCCCGAGGTGGGGGTGGGGGCGGGGCACCTGGTGCTGTGCCCACTGGCCAGTGTGAGAGCATGTCTCACAGGCTCTCTGCGATGCCCCTGGAGCACTCCAGGGCATGCCTCAGGTGCCCAAGGCTGAGCAGGTGGCATTGTTTCCTGTTCCCAGTGAGCCCCTTCAGTCTCCACTGTGGTGGTGCTTCGGTGAACACCTCTCTTGGGGAGGTCTAGATGGTAAAGGAGACACGAGTGTCCCTCTCCTGGGGCCAGGTGCCCCCTCTTTGTGGTGTCCTCACTGCCTCTTGTGGGTACTGACTTGGCCTCTGTGTTCCCCCTTCACTGGAGGTTGCACGAGGGCGTGTGAGCGATAGTGGTGGGCTGAGCAATAGTGGTGGGCTGGGCGATGTGAACAGGGACTGTCACATTGTACACTGTTCATGGGAATGTAAATTGGTGAAGCCACTGTGGAAAACAGTATGGAGATTTCTCAAAAAACTAAAAATACAGCTACCATATGACCCAGGAATTCCACTCTTGGGCATATATCTGAAAAAAACAAAAACATTAATTTGAAAAGATACATGCACCCCGATGTTCACAGCAGCACTATTTACAATTGACAAGATATGGAAGCAACCTAAGTGTTCATCAATGTGTGAATGGATAAAGAAGAAGTGGTATACATGTACAATGGAATAAAACTCAACCATAAAAAAGAATGAAATTTTGCCATTTGCAGCAACATGGATGGACTTGGAGGGCATTATGCTAAGTGAAATAAGTCAGAGAAAGACAAATACAGTATGATATAACTTATATGTAGAATCTAAAAAATACAACAAACTAGTGAATGTAGTAAAGCAGAGGCAGAATCATAGATACAGAGAACAAACCAGTGGTTACCAGTGGGTGGGGGAGGCAGGCAACGTAGGGTTGGAGAGTGGGAAGTGCAAACTGTTGTTGCAAGATAGGCTCAAAGATTTATTGTACAAGATGGGGAACATAGACAATATTTTGTAATAACTGTAAATGAAAAGTAACCTTTAAAATTGTATAAGTATTTAACATTTTAAATAAATAAATAAAAACTTATTGACTCTCCTAAAACTATGGGCTATAAAAACCAGACTTGATTGACAAAGATGGCGGTGTGGGGGACACTGAGTTAGCGTTTCCCCACAACTAGGGTGCCTGCTGGCCGCTGTTTGGGGACCCTGATGCCCAAGGAGACAGGAAGAACCCCCAAGTGAACCGGTAGGACATGGGGGGACAGAGGGGGAAGGAGAAGTGGTGGTCAGACAGGATTGGCATCCCTGAGGTTGGGGAGATCAGGAGAGGTAGGTGGGAGGAGCCATCTGGGAGGAGTGGGAGAGGAGGGAGGGTGTTTGTCCCACCCACTTGGGCCCGGGAGCCTGCTGAGCTCCCAGGCTGGTCCCCTGCCCTCAAAGGACCCCCTCCCCCTGGCTGCATTGATCCTGGGGCATAGGAAGGAGGCTGAGGGGAGTTCAGGAGAGGTGGGTGGGAGGAGCCATCTGGGAGGAGCAGCAGAGGAGTGCAGGGCAATTGCCCCACCCACTCGGGCATGGGGAGCCTGCTGAACTCCCAGGCAAGTCCCCTGCCCTCCAAAGCCCCCTCCAGGCCACATGGGTCCTTGGGGGCATAGGAGGGAGGCCGGGAAGATCAGGAGAAGCAGGCAGGAGGAGCCATCCAGGAGGAGTGGGAGAGGAATGGAGGGTGTTTATCCTGCCCACTCGGGCCAGGGAGCCTGCTGAGCTCCAAGGCTGGTCCCCTGACCTCCAAGGCCTCCCACCCCAGGAATGCATTGGTCCTGGGGGCATAGGAAGGAGGTGGAGGGGAGAACAGGAGAGGCAGGTGGGAGGGGCCCTCTGAGACAGAAAAGTAGGAGAGGAGAGGAGGACATTTGCCCCGCCCACTCAAGCCCAGAAAGCCTGCTGGGCTCCCAGGTGATGTCCCCTGCCCTTTGAGACCAGGGGTGGGGGACACACCTGGGGCCCTTCTGTTCCTTGAGTCTAAGCCCTACCCCCCACAGCCCCCAAGGCCTTTTCCAGCCCTGTGGGTCCTAAGCGTAGGCCCCACCCACCACCCAAACCTTGCCCTTGCTTATGCCCTGCCCTCCACATCCAAGGCCTTTTCCCACTTTTTTTTTTTTTCTCTTTTCCCTCCTCCTCTTCTTTACTATTGTGGTATTGTTGCACTTTCCAGTTGTTGATTCATCTATATTTATATTTATATTTTTATATTCTTTCTAATATATCTGTTAGTTTCCAAGTCTAATATTATTTTTTATTGTGTTATAGTTCTCTCTTTTATTTTTTTTTTTAACCACCCACGTGGCTTGTGGGATCTTGGTTCACCAGCCAGAGATTGGCCTGAAGCTCCTGCGGTGGGAGTTCCTTGTCAGAACCACTGGACTAAGAGAGAAACTCAGACCCCAGGGAATATTCATCAGGGTGAGGTGAGGTCACATGGTGGTCCTCATCTCAGCACCAACACCCAGCTATACACAACAGCCTACAAATTCCAGTGTTAGAAGCCTCAGGCCAAACAACCAGTAAGACAGGAACACAATCCCACTCATTAAAAAAAAAAAAAAAAAAGAGACAGCAAAAAAATATGTCACAGATGAAGGAGCAAGGTAAAAACCTACAAGACCAAATAAATGAACATGACATAGGCAATCTATCTGAAAAAGAATTCAGAGTAACGATAGTAAAGATGATCCAGAATCTTGAAATATAATGGAGGCACAAATTGAGAAAATACAAGAAATGTTTAACAAAGATCTAGAAGAACTGAAGAAGAAACAAAAAGAGATGAACAACATAATAACTGAAATGAAAAATACACTAGAAGGAATCAACAACAGAATAACAGAGGCAGAAGAATCAATAAGTGAGCTGGAAGAAAAAATGATGGAAATAACTGCCAAGGAGCAAAATAAAGAAAAAAGAATGAAAAGAATTGAAGACAATCTCAGAGACCTCTAGGACAACACTAAACGCACGAACAGTTGAATTATAGGGGTCCCAGAAGAAGAAGAGAAAAAGAAAGGGTCTGAGAAAATATTTAAAGAGATTATAGTCAGAAACTTATCTAACATGGGAAAGGAAATAGTCACCCAAGTCCAAGAAACACAAAGACTCCCATACAGGATAAACCCTAGGAAAAACACACAAAGAAACATATTAATCAAAGTAAAAAAAATTAAATTCAAAGAAAAAATATTAAAAGCAACAAGGGAAAGACAAAAAATAACATGCAAATGAATCCCCATAAGGTTATCAGCTGATTATTCAGCAGAAACTCTGCAGGTCAAAAGGGAGTGGCAGGATATACTTAAAGTGATGAAAGAGCAAAACCTACAACCAAGATTACTCTATCCAGCAAGGATCTCATTCAGATCTGACAGAGAAATCAGAAGCTTTTCAGACAAACAAAAGCTAAGAGAATTCAGCACCACAAAACCAGCTTTACAACAAATGCTAAAGAAACTTCTCTAGGCAGGAAACACGGGAGAAGGAAAAGACCCACAAAAACAAACCCAAAACAATTAAGAAAATGGTAATAAGAACATACATATCGATAATAACCTTGAATGTAAATGGATTAAATGCCCCAACCAAAAGACACAGACTGGCTGAATGGATACAAAAACAAGACCCATCTATACACTGTCTACAAGAGACCCACTTCAGACCTAGGGACACATACAGACTGAAGGTGAAGGGATGGAAAAAGATATTCCATGCAAATGGAACTCCAAAGAAAGCTGGAGTAGCAGTACTCGTATCCAATAAAATAGATTTTAAAATAAAAGCTGTTACAAGAGATAAGGAGGGACATTACATAATGATCAAAGGATCAATCCAAGAAGTAGATATAACAATTGTAAATCTTTGTGCACCCAACATAGGACACCTCAATATACAAGGCAAATGCTAACAACCATGAAAGGAGAAATTGACAGTAACACAATAATAGTAGGGGACTTTAACATGCCACCTACACCAATGGACAGATCATCCAAACAGAAAATAAATAAAGAAACACAAGATTTAAATGCCACAATAGACCAGATAGATTTAATTAATATTTATAGGAGATTCCATCCAAAACAGCAGATTACACTTTCTTCTCAAGTGCACACGGAACATTCTCCAGGATAGATCACATCTTGGGTCACAAATCAAGCCTTGGAACATTTAAGAAGATTGAAATCATATCAAGCATTTTTTCTGACCACAATGTTATGAGACTGGAAATCAATTACAGGAAAAAAACTGTAAAAGACACAAATATATGGAGGCTAAACAGTGCACTACTAAATAACCAAGAGATCAATGAAGAAATCAAAAAAGAAATAAAAAAATACATAGAAACAAATGACAATGAAAACACAATGATCCAAAACCTATGGGATGCAGCAAAAGCAGTTCTAACAGGGAAGTTTATAGCAATTCAATCTCATCTCAAGAAACAAGAAAAATCTCAAATAAACAATCTAACACTACATTTAAAACAACTAGAGAAAGAAGAACAAAGAAGACCCAAAGTCAGTAGAAGGAAAGAAATCATAAAAATCAGAGCAGAAATAAATGAAATAGAAATGAAGAAAACAATAGCAAAGATCAATAAACTAAAAGCTGACTCTTTGAGAAGATAAACAAAATTGATAAACTCTTAGCCAGACTCATCAAGAAAAAAAGGGAGAGGATGCAAATCAATAAAATTAGAAATGAAAAAGGAGAATCACAACTGACACCACAGAAATACAAAGGATTACAAGAGACTACTACAAACAACTATATGTCAATAAAATGGATGACCACAAAGAAATGAACAAATTCTTGGAAAGGTACAATTTTCCAAGACTGAACCAGGAAGAACTATAAAATATAAACAGATGTATCACAAGTAATGAAATTGAAACCATAATTAAAAATCTTCCAACAAACAAAAGTCCAGGACCAGATGGCTTCACAGGCAAATTCTATCAAACATCTAGAGAAGAGCTAACACTGATCCTTCTCAAACTCTTCCAAAAAATTGCAGAAGGAGAAACACTCCTAAATTCATTCTACGAAGCCACCATCACCTTGAAACCAAAACCAGGAAAAGATATCACAGAAAGAGAAAATTATAGACCAATATCACTGTGAACATAGATGCAAAAATCCTGAACAAAATACTAGCAAACAGAATCCAGCAACACATTACAAGGATCATACACCATGATCAAGTGGGATTTATCCCAGGTATGCAAGGATTCTTCAATATATGCAAATCAATCGATGTGATACATCACATTAACAAGTTAAGGAATAAAAATAATATGATCATCTCAATAGATGCAGAAAAAGCTTTCAACAAAATCCAGCACCCATTTATGATAAAAACTCTCCAGAAAATGGGCATACAGGGAACCTACCTCAACATAATAAAGGCCATATATGACAAACCCAGAGCAAATATCATACTCAGTGGTGAAAACTGAAAGCATTTTCACTAAGATCAGGAAGGAGACAAGGATGTCCACTCTTGCCACTATTATTCAACATAGTTTTGGAAGTCCTAGCCACGGCAACTGGAGAAGAAAAAGAAATAAAAGGAATACAAATTGGGAAAGAAGAAGTAAAACTGTCACTGTTTGCTGATGACATGATACTATATACAGAAAATCCTAAAGATGCCACCAGAAAACTACTAGAACTAATAGGTGAATTTGGTAAGGTTGCAGAAAACAAAATTAATGCACAGAAATCCCTGGCATTCCTATACACCAACAGTGAAAGATGAGAAAGAGAAACTAAGGAAACAATCCCATTAACCATTACAACAAAAAGAATAATATACCTAAGAATAAACCTATCTAAGGAGTAAAAGACCTGTACTCAGAAATCTATAAAACACTCATGAAAGAATTCAAAGGTGACATAAACAGATGGAGAAATATACCATGATCTTGGATTGGAATAATCAATATTGTGAAAATGACTATACTACCCAAAGCAATCTACAGATTCAATGCAATCCCTATCAAACTTCCAATGGCATTCTTCACAGAATTAGAACAAAAAATTTTACAATTCGTATGGAAACACAAAAGACCCCGAATAGCCAAAGCAATCTTGAGAAAGAAAAATGGAGTTGGAGGAATCAGGCTCCCTGACTTCAAACTATAGCACAAAGCTACAGTAATCAAGACAGTATGGTACTGGCACCAAAACAAAAATATAGATCAATGGTACAAGATAGAATGCCCAGAGAAACCCACACACATATGGTCACCTAATTTACAATAAAAGAGGCAAGAATATACAATGGAGAAAAGACAGCCTCTTCAATAAATGGTGTTGGGAAAACTGGACAACTACATGTAAAAGAATGAAATTAGAACACTACCCAACACCATACACAAAAATAAACTCCAAATGGATTAAAGACCTAAATGTAAGACCAGACACTACAAAACTCTAGAGGAAAAACACTCTTTGACATAAACCACAGCAAGATCTTTTTTGACCCACATCCTAGAGTAATGTAAATAAAAACAAAAATAAACAAATGGGAGTTAATTAAACTTAAAAGCTTTTGCATAGCAAAGGAAACCATAAACAAAACAAAAAGACAACTCTCAGAATGGGAGAAAATATTTTCAAATGAAACAACAGACAAAGGATTAATCTCCAAAATATACAAACAGCTCATGGAGCTCAATATCAAAAAAGCAAACAATCCAATTTAAAAATGGGCAGAAGTCTTAAAGAGACATTTCACCAAGGAAGACATACAGGTGGCCAAGAGGCACATGAAAAGATGCTCAACATCACTAATTATTAGAGAAATGCAAATCAAAACTACAATGACGTATCACCTCACGCTGGTCACAAAGGCCATTATCAACAAATCTAGAAACAATAAATGGTGGAAAGGGTGTGGTGAAAAGAAAACCCTCCTGCACTGTTGGTGGGAATGTAAATTGATACAGCCACTATGGAGAACAGTATGGAGGTTCCTTAAAAACCAAAAATAGAACTACCATATGACCCAGCAATCCCACTACTGGGGATACACCCTGAGAAAACCATAATTCAAAAAGCGTTATGTACCACAATGTTCATTGCAGCTCTGTTACAATAGCCAAGACATGGACCCAATCTAAACGTCCATCAACAGATGAATGGATTAAGAAAATGTGGCACATATATACAATGGAATATTACTCAGCCATAAAAAGAAACAAAACTGAGTTATTTGTAGTGAGGTGGATGGACCTAGAGACTGTCATACAGACTGAAGTTAAGTCAGAAAGAGAAAAACAAATACCTTATTCTAATGCATATATATGGAATCTAAAAAAAAAAATGGTACTGATGAACATAGTTGCAGGGCAGGAATAAAGATGTAGACATAGAGAATGGACTTGAGGTCACGGAGTTGGAGGGGGAAGCTGGGGAGAAGTGAGAGTAGCATCGACATATATTCACTGCTGAATGTAAAATAGTTAGCTAGTGGGAAGCAGCAGGGAGATCAGCTCGGTGCTTTGTGATGACCTAGAAGGGTGGGATAGGGAGGATGCGAGGGAGGCTCAAGGAGGAGGGGATACAGAAACATATGTATGCACATGGTTGACTCAGTTTGGTGTACAACAGAAACTAACACAGTATAGTGAAGCAATTATACTCCAGTAAAGCTCTATTAAAAAAAATCGATTGACAATAAATGTAAGGGTTTATGTCTGGAAAAAATAATAAAAGATAAAAACCAGACTTGTGCTTTTACACATCAAAAACTCAGCAAATATTCACTTAAGAGATGAATAAATATATAATTTTCAGGTTTTTTAATGTACTGGAATGGAGAGTGGCACCAGATGATTAAACAAGTCTTCTCTTTTAATGGGATCAGGAAGTTTGTCCAAATTACCTCTTTGGCAAGGTCACTCATAATACTCTCCGAGAGGAAATAGGGAATGTAGAACATTCATCTCTTAACATATGGTACAATACATTTCAATTTTTTGCATATGGGATTCTGCTGCAAGTGACAGAAATACAGTAAACTTCATAAAGAAAGGCGCATGTTTCCCAATAATGACACATCCTGCAGTGTGCACAAACATGCTCATGAATTTTCTTTACTCCATCTAATAAAGCAGTGTTACAAAGTAAATCTTGTGGTGTTTAAGAGAGGAAAGCTAAAATAATTTTTTTTATTTATAATTTTTGGTACATTTTTGGGAGGGTCTCAGGAGTATATCATTCTTTCTATCCTATAAAAATGATACTGCTTTTATCTCTGAAGCACTGCCAATAGCCTGAAAAGATGGTGGTTTTCTACAGTGAGAGCTGATAGTTCAGTTTATTATACCTAGGACCTTTGGAAAATTAAATTATCAATTTCCTCTTCTTTTTATGTCATGTATGATTATTAGACTCCCCTTTATAGTGTGCTTTCATTTTCCTTTAAATGTTCTCATAATCTATGATTACAAGGTTATTTATGTATACACAAGGAGCCCTTTGTTCCATAGTCATCTTTTCCCTGCAGCCTGATTTCGTTAGTGTTTGGAATATCACAATTTATCACCATGGAGATAACTATAATGTGACAAATATTGGAACAAATCAAATGGGAAGAGCATGATTAGAAAGCAGAAGTAATTTTGTTTTTTGAATGAACAGCTTCACTGTAACCAATGATACTCCTTAAACATCTTTATAATTGTAATCAAAACAAGAAAGTTGACACGTAAGAGTATATTTGCAAGTCTTAACCTGCTGACACAATGTGACGTATTGGAAAGAGACTATAAGAGAAGAGAGAAGAGTTGGGCTTCAGTGTTGGCTCCACCATTTACTAGGTTTCCTAGTTTTGTAATTTTCATAAAATCCTTTTGTATATGAAATGAGATTAATCTATCTGATTTATAAATATATACATATATCACAAACACTATACACATATATCACAAAGACTATAATTCTCATAAATACTGCATTCTGTGTATTTTACTTCTAGGACGAGAGAGTAAAAAACAATTCAGTTATAATTCGCTAGCCTCTATTTCCTAACATGGAGATGGTAAAATCCTATCAGCCTGAGTACTTGAGTGACCATGTAGATCAGACCATCACCAGACATATAGGGTAATTGACAAACCATCACCAGATGCATAGGGTGAGTACAAAACAAATCTGTTACATGAAACCACTGAAATTTTAGATTAAATTTGCTATTTTTTTTTTAGTTTATCCTTAGTTTCTGGACTCAAGGAAATGAGGTGGACTTGACTGGAGAAACTGGTAAAACAGATTAGGTTCTACAGGACAAAAAAAAAATCCAGAATATCGTCTCTGGAATAGTGGTGGGATTGGCTCAGTCTTTTAAAAGGACTTAGAGTTCTTCATGCCAAATCTAGAAGGGAAGGAGAAAGGTGATAAACAGGAAATGGGTGCAAAATGTCACCAGTCTAGCAGACTATATATATAGAGCATTGTCCTGCATAATTTTGGGAGAATCAGTCTCTGAAATTTATGGTTTAGAATCTATAGTTTGGCTTACAGGGCAAGTGCCAGTGGAGACAGTGAAGCATATGTGGAAGGAGTGAGATGTGGGTGGAATTGCAGAATTTTTAAATCTTGGATTCTAGAATCAGACAGAACTGTTTAGATAAGGGAAGTGATTATCAGCTACATGATTCATGGCAAGTTATTTAATCTCTCCTAAATTTAGTTTCTTCATGTAAAAACATTTAATAATAATCCTTATGTGATGTTTAAATTAGATAAAATACTTGCTACATGCTTGGCACTGTATCTGGCACATACCAATTATTTAATAAATGTTAGTATTATTATTATAGAGAAGAGAGTAACATGAGATGGAACAATATATAAAACCAGTCATTTTCATGAAAGATTGGCCTATCTATAACCTGATAAGATCTCATCAAACTCACCTTTATGAGAGTAATAACTTTGAATTAGAAAATATTTGAAAGGGGAGGCATAGTGACTCTGATAATTAATGGAATAAATTCAACCAGAATTCAGCAGTAATGTATTTGTTATTTAAATGTAGATCATCTTTCAATTACTTTGACTTCTCACTAATTGCCCTCTTGTATGTGTAAAGTATTATAAATCTCAAGAGTTCCAGTGACTCATATTATGGAAAGAAACTTAGGATTTGATCTGGATTTAAATGGTTTCTAAACTATGTATCTGAGCAGAGGCATAAATCAAACTCCTGTTAAACTAGACTGGTCAGGGAGTACAATGATCTGGTTGATTGACTATTTAGGTTAATAGGTCTTTAGAATACATACATACCATGAGCTAATTGCATATTTCATCACTTCGTACTAAAACTAAAGTGAAAAAATTAATTTTTTGAACGTTTATAGGTCATTTGAAGTTCTTACTCTGTCTTATTCTCTCCATATGAATGTCACTCATTCCTTACCTCATTTAGACCTTTTCTAAACTGAGCTAACATAGCCTCAATTGATTTGTTACCTTTAACTTCAGTCTCTTTGCTTGTTCAGAAATTCATCACCACTGCATCGATATGACAAAACAGTATCCTCTGAGTTAAACTTGGGTTACTCAGCACTCTTGCAGGAAAAAAAGGTATCAGGAAGAATAGCTTACAGTATACATTTATGGTATTCAATCTTGGATATACCCTCAATTTTACTGATTATTTTTAAGTATAATAATTCATAACTTTAGTTATTATTATTTTACAAGGAACAGTTTCTTCTCCATTCTTCTCAACAGTTATTCCAAATATTCAGTTTTCTTCAAGTCCTCTGCAGCTTCCTGCCACCATCTCTCTTAAATGCTCAAATGGCATTGCTTCATTTTTTACAGAGGAAGTAGAGATTCTGTAAAATCAGGAACACGTATCACCTCCTAAAACACACCTACACATTTACCTCCAACTGTCTAGTTCTTAAACCCTTCGCATCTGTCTTAGATGGAGAGCTAACCCTCCTATTTACTAACATAATGCATTTTCAGGCAGTGTAATTTTCCATGCTTGTCTATAGTCTCAACCAGGCAAGTTAGGAACTTACAGGTTCAGCACCAAAATACCTTAGGCATTGTTTACTAAATTTTGTTCTAATAGACTCACACCTCAATTCTTTATATTGTTCCGGTTTCCAACTTTATTTCCCTGTCCTTACATCATATTTAGAAAAAGTTTTTAAAAATCACACTTTTTTTTTTGTTCTTCTGGTGAACCTAAAGTTGTATAATGACTTAATCCAATAAGGTAATGTTTATTGGGAATGGGTAAATTATTAGTGCACTTACCCTAGTTAATTAATGTAAACCATTGGAGTATAGGTCCAACTATATATACATACATATATATATATAGTTGTATTATAGATGTAACTATAAAAATATATTAACATATATATGTATTTATAAAAGAAGTTATTCTCTGTCCTTGAAAGAGGATTGAGTATGTGAAGTCTGTTTCAGAAAGAAAGAAAGAAAAGGAAAAAGAAAGAAAGAAAGAGAGGAAGAAAGAAAGAAGGAAAGAAACGGAGGGAGGGAGGAGGGAAGGAAGGAGGGAAGGGAAGAAAAAACATTTTCTTAGTTACATTATTTGCAATTATATGCTTGTCTCTCATGTCCTTTCCTCATTAACAAATTAAGAATTGCAATCATTGTTGCTTTTGTTGTGGTCATCCATGTACAATGCTTGGTGTCAGTCTATTTATGTCTTGTAAAAATAAAATACAGTGTGTGTGTGTGTGAAAAAAAAAAAAAAAAAAAAAAAACAAATTAAGAACAGTCTCTAAACTACAGATTTGTTAAACTTCTGTTAGAAGTGAATTTTCTTAAAAAAAACACACCTTTCTAAATAATTTCATCATATTTTGATTACTTAGAACATACTTTACATAAAACTAAACAGTGTTTTCAATAAATATATATTTCTCCCTCACATAAAAATTACACAATAAGAAATACATGGATTATATTTTTGCTACTCATGTATCAAACAGCAACAACTACTCTTCTTTATTAAATACTCATTTAATCCTAGGCATAAGTAAATGGCAGAATAGAATGGTACTGGATTTGAGGGGAGAAGTGCTTACAATTTCTAAGGAGTTATTCATCTCGGTAAAATTAGTATATCTGAATTTGGTATTTTGGAGATCAAAAAAAATTGGCAAGCTTCTTTTTAATGGAGTATGACTCATGATTTGTGAAAATGTTGATATAAGAAATGAATGCTGTTTCAGAGATACATGACTGTTAAAATTATAGCAGAAAGATTATGTTAACCTCTTGAAAAGTTTATTCAGATTTCTTATTTCCATGGCTAATCTGACCTATTTATGTAGGGGAAATATATTGGCCGTTATGAGCTAAGAATTATGAGCTAAGAATGCCATCTCTCCTTATAGTTAATACAAGAGCTAAGAATTCTATCTCTCCTTATAGTTAATACACACCAAATATCAGTACTTCATTCTACACTATGTGGTTCTATCTGGATTTACAATAAGCATCTTCTGGCATTTTCACTTTATTCAAAAGATTGGACATTTTGTAAGATCCCTATTATACCCTGGGGTACTATTTCTATGACTTCCATTTTCTTTATCTTTTTAAATTAATGAAGTGAAGATTTTTTGAATTCTAAAAGGGAAATGTTGTTTTTAAAACCTCATTGGTTTGAAGTCCCAAAGCGCTTCTTATAAATAAATATGAAAGACACAAGTGTTATGAAACAAGATTCTTAAATTAATGTCATTTTGATTATTTGTTTTCTGGTGGATGTTGAGGAAAACCACCTGAATACTACTTTGGGACTGAGGAACTCAGTTTTTCAGCTGCCAAGGATGTTGGCTGCTGATGCATCACTTCTGAGTCCCTTCCTGGGAAAGCCATCCTCATTCATGAACTGATTGATGGGGTAATACAAACACCCAGGCCCTTGCTTGATGGAGGGCAGTTCTATAGGAACATCCCTGTTCCAGAGCTCCCCATAGGATTAAAGGTAGTCACTGTTACCACTGTAATTCAACTTTTCTCTCTCCCAAATCCTGCTTTCCTCACTCCCTCACATGGTTATTCCAGAGATAACTCCTTGATAACTCCCCAATAAACCTGCTGCATGCAAATCTCAGAATCTCAATGTTTGTTTCCCTGGAAAATCATACCATTTGGTGCCCAAAGTCATTGTTAAGAGGCCAACTCTAAAATAATGTTGTGAAACTGGATGGTAATTAGGAAAATGAATTGTTAAAACTTTTAACGATGGTAAACTTGGATGGGACAGTGATGAAACGAAATGCAAAAGCAGGTGTAATATCTCAAGAAATTGAGAAATACTGAAAAAAAGTAATCATAAAGACTATATAGCTGTTGCTGGGGCAATTGATACATTAGAGAAAGACAGTGAAAGGCCTAGGGTGATGATCAGTCATCAATTTAAAACTCTTGGTCTTACTTGGCAGGAGAGATGCCTTGGCAACAAATAAGGATACTTTTTTATCTCCTTTAGCCAAAGGACAAAAAAGCTTCGGAACAGGCCCAGGACTTAGTTATAGTAGTAGAAGAGTTACAGGAGAGGTTGAATTCTCAACCTCCAAAAAGTAACTACACCAAGGTCAGAAACCTGACAGGGAAGTAATGGGGCTCTGAAACATTGGATGGGGACATCTGGTTGAATGCACTAAAAAATCATAAATCCTCAGATTCTCTGAAATCTTCTGGGACTGTCCAAGTCACTCACTTCTTGCTGCCTAAAGATGATTAATCTCAGTGGTATTCTAGTAAATGTTTAACAATCAAAATCAAACAAATGAGCAAAGCCCTGATTTGTAGCATTTGCTGATTTGCACAATGTAAATGCTCACACTATGATTGATTTCAAGCTACCAACATTTTAACAATTGGCTCACAAAATTCCTGGAATGTTTAACAACTGTTTCTCATTAGCTGGAGCAAACCAGCTCTGGTACATCATGGAGTCAGGTATTATGTGTCCCGTTTATGGTCTCTTCTCCTGGCCACCAAAAAACTAAAAAAGACAAACAAACAAACAAAAAAACCCCACACAACTAGAGCACAACACCAAGCTTAGCCATAGTATAAATTTATTGGGGAAGTGCTTGGTTAAGAGAGGAAAGGGACTTTATCATGAGGGAGCTGCATGATTTTGACAATATGTACAGTCAAGCACAGAGACTAACTAGATGGGACTAATCAACTATGCAGTGACTAAGAGACTAGTTCTTAGGGGCTCAGAAGCCAGGGAGATGGACCAGAACACAAAGTTGGATAAAGGAGAGTGTACTGATATGGGAGCACTCTCGAGTGATACATAAATTAACATTCTGGAAAGGACCTTGAAAGATGGCACTAACACATTGCTGGTATGGTCTTAGAGGTTTAGAGAAAGCAAAGACCCACACAAAGTGGAATAAGAATTCTAGAACTGCCATGGCAGACAGGAAAAGAAGTGGTCAGAAGACTCAGAGGGAAGGGCATACCATACATATCAAACTACATACAGGGGCTTCCCTGGTGGCGCAGTGGTTGAGAATCTGCCTGCCAACGCAGGGGACATGGGTACGAGCCCTGACCTGGGAGGATCCCACATGCCGTGGAGCAACTAAGCCCACGAGCCACAACTACTGAACCTGCGCGTCTGGAGCCTGTGCTCCGCAACTAGAGGCCGCAACAGTGAAAGGCCTGCGCACCGCCATGAAAAGTGGCCCCCGCTCTCTGCAACTAGAGAAACGAAGAGGCCCCCTCGCACAGAAACAAAGACCCAACACAGACAAAAATAAATAAATAAATTTATTTAAAAAAAAAAACAAAAAAAAAAACTACATACAGCAAATGATTGTGTTCTATGCAAGGATCCAGAATATACAATGGAGAAAAGACAGTCTCTTCAATAAATGCTGCTAGGAAAACTGGACAGCTACATGTAAAAAAATGAAACTAGAACATTCTTTAACACCATACCAAAAAATAAACTCAAATTGGATTAAAGACTTAAATGTAAAACCGGATACTATAAAACTCTTAGAGGAAAACATAGGCAGAGCATTCTTTGACATAAATCACAGCAATATATTTTTCAATCCGTCTCCAAGAATAATGGAAATAAAAATAAACAAATGGGACCTAATTAAACTCAAAAGCTTTTGCACAGCAAAGGAAACCACAAACAAAATGAAATGACAACCCACAGAATGGGAGAAAATATTTGCAAATGATGCAGCCGACAAGGGATTAGTCTCCAAAATTCACAGACGGCTCATGTGGCTCAATATCCAAAACCCAAACAACCCAATCAAAAAATGGGCAGAAGACCTACATAGACATTTCTCTAAAGAAGACATACAGATGGCCAAAGAGGCACATGAAAAGGTGCTCAACATCACTAATTATTAAAGAAATGCAAGTTGAAACTACAATGAGATATCACCTAACACCAGTCAGAATGGCCATCATCAAAAAATCTACAAACAATAAATGCTGGAGAGGGTGTGGAGAAAAGGGAACCCTCCTGCACTGTTGGTGGGAATGTAAATTAGTAAAGCCAGTACGGAGAACAGTATGAAGCTTCCTTAAAACACTAAAATTAGAGCCACCATGTGATCCAGCAATCCCACTCCTGAGTATATATCCAGAGAAAAACATGGTTCAAAAGGATACATGCACCCCGATGTTCACTGCAGCACTGTTTACAATAGCCAAGGCATAGAAGCAACTTGAAGGTCCATTGACAGATTAGTGGATAAAAAAGATGTGGTATATATATACAATGGAATACTATTCAGCCATTAAAAAGAATTAAATAATGCCATTTGCAGCAACATAGATGGACTTGGAGATTATCATACTAAGTGAAGTAAGTCAGAGAGAGAAAGACAAATATATGATATTGCTTATATGGGGAATCTAAAGAAAAATGATACAAATGAACTTATTTACAGAACAGAAATAGACTCACAGACTTAGAGAATTAACATATGGTTACCAGGTGGAAGTGTGGTGGGGGGAGGGATAGACTGGGAGTGTGGGATTGGCATGTACACACTGCTTTATTTAAAATAGATAACCAAAAAGAACCTACTGTAAAAATAAATAAATAAATAAACTAACTACATAGGGCAAATGACTGTGTTCTATGGAAGGATACAGAAGACACTCTATTTACCAAATTGACAGGAGCGTACTGGTGACAGGGTCATGAATTTCTTGAGAAACTGACTGGTGACTCTTCTCTGGAGGCCAGAGCTGATGACAGGAGATGCTACTTCAGGAATGCTAATCCCCTAATAGCACGGGGATCATGGAATGGCAAAATAATAGAAACCAAGTGGTGGGACTTAAATGACAGAAGCAAAGTTAGTGTAATTATAAAAATAAATGGCAAGGAAAGAGTGGCAGCCAGGGTATCAGACCCACAAAAAACTGGAAATGCTGTATAGAAAGTGTGGCAAGTACAACGGAAAACTTGATAAGACATGCACTTTAGGGTTGGGGCTTGTGTTGATAAGTATTAAAAAGATTCAGAGGCCTGTCATATCAGGAAATGTTTTTAGGGTCCACTGGTCTGGGCCTTTATGGAACATCCTCTTAAAATAAAGTACAATGCTTAGTAGACCTCCTCACATTCTTGAGGTACCAGATTCTACCCTTTGGAATCTTGCCAAAACCCATTTACTGAGTGATATAAAAGACTGCCTGGTTTAAGTATGTATATGGCTCTGAAGAATACTCAGACTGTGATGCAGGACACTGTGCCTTGTGGACCATATGGCTTGGCCCAGTGTATAGCATTAAAGGTATTTGTTATGGGGAAAACATCATGTGGAATTTATGACAAGCACCAATAGAAGAATCACAACATAAACCTATAGGATTCTGGAGAAGAAGAAGGCAATCTGTAACAGATCATTTTACACCATACAGAAAATATATTTTAGCATTAACCAGGCTCTGATGGAGATGGAGTGCTGGGCCGTTAGTCATCAAGAGGTTATGCAGCCAGATTGCCCATCGTGAAATGATTCTTTCAGCCCCACTAAGTCATAAATTAGAGCAATTCCACCAGTATCCTTCATAAGATGGAAGGAGTACATCTAGGATTACAGGCAAACATAGCCAGAGAACACAAGTTTCATGACTAGGTAGGTTGAATTCCCATGTTTTCCACCACAGTTGTACCTGTGCCTCTTCTGCAGCTCACACATTTGGCCATTTTGGAGGAGGGTTCCTTTATGAGCAGCTTACAGAAGAGGCAAAAAGCTAGGTGTGGATCATGGAAGCTCAGCTCAATATATGAGTGGAAGCTGAAAATACTGTGGTTGCCCTTCAGCCTTACTCATGGATGGCTTTGAAAGACAGGGTTAGGAGATATCTTCCCAACAGGCAGCGTGTTGCTCAATGAACACAATCATCTAATTTGTGTAGAAAAAGAAATACTCTGAGATAAGACTATATGAAGACTCACGGATAGTGCTCAGGTCTTGACTCAGTTTTGAAGCTCTGGTGAGAGGCTGGTCAAGTATTCTTCTTGAGTAGCTGATTAATTCTACACCCCAACCATTTACCTCACATTCAAGGTGACTGTGTACCAGCCCTAAACTTCCCAGAGTCAGGTATCAGACAACTAGGGAGAACCCCTATGATCAGGAGCCAGATAAATTATTCAAATTAGCCAATCGACAAAGAGCCTGAAAACCCTAGCTAACCTCACCCCACTTGCTACACATAAGCTGCCCACTATGGTTCCAGCTTGCTGTTATTGGGTCCTTGGGTACAACCTCCTGCTGTTTGGCCCAAGCTGGTAGCCCTCTTTCCTTTGGAGCTGTAAGTAACAAAAAGTTCTGCCTTTCGTCAGGTATTGTCATTGCGTTATGTCCCGTTAAAGGAATCTTTAAATCTTATAAAATATGCTGTCACCGGTATCATAACCGGTGGGTTTCTCATTAAACTTTTGTAATGGGTCTCAAATTCTGTGACAGATTTTGGGTCAAGTTGTTCCCATTAAAAAGTACTGATTTTAAAAACTAATAACTTATAACTTAAAACTGCCACACACAAAACAAATGGTCCACAAAACATTCTCCTTTCCTTCTGAAGGTTTTACCATGTACTGTTATCATTAACCAGTCTTTTACTATTAAACTTAAATGGCCAACTGAGACAAACAGTTCTGAGACCATTCTCCCACCACTGATTAAGACTCGGGTGGCAGGTATTGGGGATAATATTCATTTAGCCTTCTGAGCTTTCTGGGCAGACTTGGTGACCTTGCTAGCTCCAGCTGCCTTCTTGTCCGCTGTTTTGATGACAACCACAGCAAACGTCTGTCTCATGTCACAAACAGCAGAACGGCACAGAGGAGGATAGTCAAAGGCAGCCCTTCCCTTGTCCATAATCTACAGGTATTATCACTCAGTCCTCTAGTTCCAACATGAAATTCCATTATGGTAAAATGAATATGTTTACATTATTTATATCATATTTTCTCACACAAAATTGCTTACTTACAATATATTGTTAATATCAATTGATCCTACTGATGCTTGTGTCATCATCTTCCTGTGGAAACTACATAGTTTTACACATAGCTAAAGATAACCTTCCAGATAAATACAAGCATCTTAACTTGGGTCTCTTTCTGTAATCTTATACACTGTATTCTACTGTTCTTTTTCTAAAATCATCATATGACACTGCTCTATCCTAATTATCTTTTTCTCCAACATGTGGTCCTTCATTATATATTTCTGTTGGTTCTTACTTCTAATTGGTGGATATCTGAGAAGTTTTTCATAAATTGTTTATTGAATATTCTCATTCAAGAAATATTTACTAAAAATGTATTATATGTCAGACACTTTACTAAACAGAAGATGTAGCATTGAAAAAGAGAGACAGGTTCTGCTATGAAACAGTTTACAGTCTGATGAAGGAATCAGGGATTTATTGTCAATACTCGTTGCTTGGGAGATATCATCTTTCTCACTTCTTAAATTGCTTTCTTGTAATTCCTAAACATCTCCATTTTTTCTCCCCCAAGTTAAATTTTCTTTCATTTATTCATTCAGACATTCATTCATTCATTTTCTTCATCAAAGAGGTTCTTATAACCATCATTTTATTATACTCATTAATAAAGCAGTACTGCCTTTTTTAAAACCTCTGTGAACTTATATACTGCCTATATCTCCTGTGATTTTTCTTCTTTCCTACCTTTACTCATTCTTTATTATTTTTCTTCTGTCTGAACTTACTTTCCCTCTATCTTATACCTCCAACATCCAAATTTTTCAAGACCGCAAAGGTTTAGTTAAAATGTCATTCTTTATAACCCCCTCACATTTGCCTAGATACTACACATTGGGGAATTTTTCTTCTTCTCCTGAAAGCCAATATTATGATTTAGGTCATACATAGTATACTAGTTACTTCATTTTTAATTAGACTTTCCACGTGTGTGAGTGTGGAGTGTGGATGTACATGTCTTTCTTGTGTATGTATCTCTACGGGCAACATCTGTCTGATCTTCTTTATTTCCCCTCTGTGGGAGATGTTCTCTGTGACAGTTCAATATTATATTTTAAATTTAGTTGGTACTCAGTACAATTTATTGAGCAAATAGATATATGGCCCTCATTATTTTTTTCACTGTATTCTGAGTCAAATTGCGTTCACAAGTTAGAATTGGGAGATTAGAATTGGTTCCCATTAATCCTTACAGCTATATTTCACACAAAGAGAATTTGTCACGTGCCCAATGTTGGTCATTTATATGTGTCTCACTTATTTTGTTGTACCTCTTCTGTAACAGAAATCAGATGAAATAAATTAATATTCTAACTTGTTTCATAATGTCTATGCTCCTTTTCCCATTTCCCACAAAAACTTTTTCTCTATTTGAATATGTAAAATTAAATTTTAAAATTATGATATATCTATCCTGTAGAATGTTATGTATCTATTAAAACTGGTGGTTAGTAAGCCCATGTATCATAAACACATAATATGTGTTTATGATATTATAACCAAGGGGATGTATGAACTGTTATCATAATGTGCTGTGTTACAACTATATAAAGAAAATGTCTGAGGGAAGCATTTAGGAGAAAACACTCAAATGATATCAATAAATGTTTGTAATGGTGGACATATGTGCAGTTTTTTTATGTCCTTTCCTTATGTTAGAATATTTATGATGGGATGCTACTTTTATACTTATAAAAGTAAAGTTAAAGTAGACCAATTTACTATTCAAAACACTAAAACTTTTCATAAGAAAATATAAGAAAGTAAAATAATAGATTCACTAAATTGGTCTTAAATACAGGCCAATTTATAGAAGACTCATAGAATTTAAACTTATAGGTGCTCTCCTTATTCCAATGCCTGGGATCTACCCTGGCATCTTGTACTGAATGAATTCCTCAAATCCATTGCAACTAAAACTCCTGCTGATATTGTAGAGGACCCCAAGTAATCAGAATATATATGTGATATGATATAAATATGTATCAAGCCTCAACAGCAACAAATTTTAGTCATCACACTATGATGCTTATTTTGGAAACCAGCAATAATTTTTTCTTGACCTATGTAAATGAATTTTGGATTGCCTCTAGCTCTGGCCAAATGACCACATATGAATCCCAAGGGTTTCAGTAATGTATACTCAAAGAAAGGAAAAAATATCATCACCAACTGTGCTGGTAACATAAATAAAAGTAGTATGTCCCATTAATAAGCTCAAATTAAATAACAATTTTGAGATATATAAGCACACTCTACCTGACATTCAATCACTCCAGACAAATTTTCTTCACAGATACACTATACTTAGGGAATGGCATAAATTTTGATTAAAATAACCTCATTAGTGTTAAATATTAGACAAATTATTTATTATAGCTTTTTGTTTATGACCCTCCTCAATTCTTATTAACAACTTCTGATGATATCTTTTTTATTCTGTATATAAGAAATAGTCAGAAATATATAAAAATTTAAGAGTACACAATAAAAATAGCTCTCAGCCAATCCAGTTCCCTAACTTAACCCGTATTCTTGTTATATATTCACACTATATATAACAAAGTGCAGACTCAGAAGAGCAAATGGTACAAGTTCCAGAGTCCGAAGGCCTGAGAACCAGGAAAGCCAATGCTGTGAGTTCCAGTCCTATGGCAAGAAAAGACTGATGTCCTAGCTCAAGTAGTCAGGCCAGCAAAGTTCCCTCCTACTGAGCCATTTTTGTTCTATTCAGGCCTTCAGTTGATTGGGAGAGAGCCACCCACGTTAGGAAGGGCAATTTTTCTGCCAATTCCGATGTTAATCTCATCCAAAAACATTCTTACAAAGACAGAATAGTATTTAATCAAATATCTGGGCATGCCATGGTCCAGGAAAGTTGACACATAAAAGTAACTATTCACAATCAAAATCTTCCCGGCTTCTAAATCTTTGACTATGACTGTTATTTAACTATCATCTTTGGAAACCATTGGTTTTGACCATTGTTTGAGCATTGTTCATGACATTATTGGCTTTGACCAAAAGTTAGCAACTGTACTTGGAAACAAAACTTTACTTCCCTGGCTTGTAACTTCAGGGATACCAAGTTCACACTTAGCTTCTAATTGCACTCTGGCTCTTCTTGCTCTTGGTTACTGCTGGACAATGGCTCCAAAAGAACTGATGCAGACATTTCTGTGAACCAATAAAATTATCTTAGCAACAAGTTGACAGCTTAAATAGCACTGAATATTATGGTATTAACCCAGTATTCACCATTTTCACTTCCTGTTATAAATTGCAATTTGACAAGGTTGGAGCCTGGAAGAAAACCAACCCAAGAATTGAGTTTGATGCCCCAAAAAAGATAAGGCCATGTCCAACATTAGAGACGATACAGGGAATTCACTGTGTTTGAACAGACAGAAACCTTCACAAAATTGGGTATGAGAGGCAGATCACTGTACACTTGACCTGTGAATGACACTTACCCTTTCAACAGCACAGATCCACTTATACATGGATTTTTTTCAATAAATACATACTACAGTACTACATGATCCTCACAAAGTTGAATTTGTGGATGTGGAACTGCAGATATAGAAGGCCAGCTGTAAAGTGATACATGAGTTTTCAGCTGCACAAGGGGTAGGTCTCTAAATCCTACATTATTCAATGGTCAGCTGTATTATCAACTCAGAGTGTGGGATTAACAGCATTATCACAATCCAATCACTCCAAGATCATAAAACAAAATCTAACCAACTCCACTAACAATGGACTGGAGTCCAAGTAAATAAATAATTTCGGTGATAAATAATTTTAACATGTAAAAACTAAGATGATTATGAAATGTACATGTTATGACTCATGAAAATATTAATAAATCATATTTAGAGGTATAGAAAAGACAGAATTATTTTTCATAAGTAAAGGTACAATGAATCATTGGCTTTTAATTCTGTTTCTTGGTGAAATGAAACGGAGCTGACCCTCCATATCCATGGATTCCGCATCTGTGGCTTCAACCAACTGTGGATCAAAAATATCCAAAACAATTCCAGAAAGTTCCAAAAAGCAAAACTTGAATTTGCCTCACCCCAACAACTATTTACATATTATTTACATTGTATTAGGTATTATAAGTAGTCTAGAGATGATTTAAAGTATACAGGAGGATATACATAGGTTATGGCATCCATGGTGGTGGCGGGTGGGTGTCCAAGAACTGATTCCCTGCAGATACTGAGGGATGGCTGTAATTATGGTATAAAAATAATGGCTTTAGTTAAGTTGAAATCTTGATGGAATATTTACTTTTATATTAATTCCTGCCTAAATCTAAGCATGAAACATGGCTTGCTTTAATTGACATAATATCTTCCATTTTTAAGCTTAATCATTTCATGGAAACATTTTTCTTTAATTCTGAAATGTTACTTAACACTTCTAAAACACCTTTGAAAAGCAAAAGCAATGCATTTTGCAAACTCATTATTGCACTTGGTAGTTGGAAGAACAGTGCCTAATCATAAGAAGATAAAGAATTGCAGAGTAAAAACATAAATTAACTATGCATCTTTGTCAATTGACAACAAACCACCTGATTTTCTGGATTAACTGAATTGTTTTACTGCTTTGTCCTTCTATAGCCATACCTAATAGAGTCCTACATCTCTTCCCAGAGTGGTAAACTCATGTTTCAGAAGAAAAAAAAGCAGTGAGTAGAAGTATTAAGACAGAGATTTATTATTAGAACCTTGAAAATGAGTAAGGATATAAAAGTTTCAAAGTCCCTTCCCTTTTTTACCCTTACAACAACCTTCCTAGGTAAGAAAGACAAGTATTTATAAGACTTCTTAGTACAAAAATGAGATAACTGAGTGCTCTGGACAGACCTCTCAGTTACAGTTAAGAGATATAGTCTTGTGTTGATTCTGCCATAAACAAATTATTTGAATTTTTGACACCAAACTAATTTTTTACTTTTTCTGGCGTCTCATTTGTAAAATGTAGGACAATGGTTCTTAGAGTATGGTATATAGACACTTGGGGTTACCCAGGACACCTTTAAGGAGAATGTGAGGCCAAAAGTATTTTTATAATAACGCTAAAATATTATTTACCTTTTTACTGTGTTGATATTTTCACTGATGGTACAAAAAACAATGGTGAGTAAAACTGCTGTTGCCTTATCACAAATCAAGGCAATAACACCCAACTGTACTAGTTTTTATCACTATGTTTTTGATGAAGCAATACAAATTAATAAAGTTTAAAGTTTCTATCCTTAAGTAAATTAAAAAATATATATTCCGTGTGATAAAATGATAACTACAATTAAAAACGTTTCTTGGATACCCAAGTTTGAAGACTGTCTTGAGGAACAGCAATTAAGCAACTGTATGATGTACAAGCTGAATTAACTGCTTTATTCATGGAATATTTTTACTTGAAAGAAGAACTGACTTAACAAACCACGGTTATTCAAAATCAGGCTTTTGGCAGATACTGTCTTGAAAAAAACAAAGTGAGACTGTCACTTCAGGGAAAACCATGGACAGTATTTGTTGTCAGTAATAAAATTAGAGTTTTCAAGCAAAAATTAGAATATTGGAAAACTGTGAGCTTGACACCTTCTCAATAAAGATTTTTCTGATGAGATAAATGGTGAGATCCATAAGTGTTATTTTCAAAATACTGTATAATGAAATGTGTCACATTTGGAAGCTCTGCATCACTACAGTGAACAATATTTTTTAAATGACCAATGCATGATGTTACTAAATAATTTAACATAAAAGAATAACAAGTAGTCTTAACATAAAAAATATTCAATGCATATTGATGTTGTATTAGATTCCACATTGCAACTATTTAAAAATAACTACTAGTTGAGTTTTGATGTATTATCAAAGAAGAATATTCACAATTATCTCAAGGTTATTAAAATATTCTTCACATTTCTAACTATATATTCAGATAACGCTGAATCTTCTTTATGTATTTCAACCAAAACAACATTGTAATAAAATTAATGCAGAAGCAGATATGAGAATCCAACTCACCTATTAAAGAAGACATTAGATTAACAAAAATGAGAAACACTGTTTCTTTTCCCACAATATTGAAAAATGTTTATCATAAAACATATGCCAATTATATTAACAGGTTTAACATGTTAATAGGTTTATGTTAGTGGCTTTATCAGGAGTTGGCAAATTATAGTTCCTGGACCAAATCCAGTCTTAAGGCTACATCTAGCCTGCCTGCTTTTTTTGGTAAAGTTTTCTTTGGAATACAGTCATACTCATTACATACTGTCCATGGCTGCTTTGGCAGTACAATAGCAGAGTTGAGTAGTTACAAGAGAGACTTTACGGTCCATTAAGCCAAAAGTATTTACTATCTGTCCCTTTACAGAAAAAGTATGCTAATCCCTGTGTTTATTATTATCTTTAAATAAATTAATACACAGTTTGAAAAAAAATTATGTTTTAATTTCCAAGATCATAAATATCAAGAGATATAACTTTGCATACATAAAAGTTCTTTGAAGTTCTCAATAATTTCTAAGAGCTTGAAAGGATCCTGGGATCTCAAAACTTGAGAACCACTGACCTAAGCAACCAGAATAAATCTTATCTTTTTGGAACACAACAGGTACTCAATAACCATCAGTTTCCTTTCCAAAACTATCTCAGAGTTCATAGGCTGACTGTCCCTTGGCAAAAGGCCACTGCTCCTCTCTAATAAGCATAACTCTCCTTCAGGGTTCCGGAACCTCCTTCCTCTTCTTGTCTCTTTGAGCCTTAGGGCAGTGACAGCACTGCTGCTGTTTGCTCAGAGTCCTGTACTATTCCTTGTGATTCCTCCAAACTCCACCCACATCTTTGTTACTAATCCCCTTGATAATAATCTCAATTGTTTCATTTGAATGTGCCTGATATATTTCCTTTGGGACTCCAAGTAACTAACCAACAAATGAACAAACATATGAACTAACTAGTTAACTATATTCTCCATGTCTCATTTAATAAACACAGCAAGTATGAAATGTGTACCTTTTTGTTCTTATTTTACAGAAATGGAAAATAAGACACACAGAGGTTAAATAATTATCTGTAGGACATTAGTTAGTATGTGAATCCAGGAGTATAATGCAGGCAGTCTCACTGCAGACTTTAGGAAATCAACCTCCAAATAACTGTCATTCTGTTAAATAGAAATTTTACTTATTTATATATCAGCCATATTATTACCCTTAGAAATAAATAATTAATTGGATTTTTATGACCACAGTATCAGCATACATCAACAACACATAACTGTATTTGTCAGTATACTGCGTGCTGGGTGTTATGGCCTTCCATTTTCCATGTATCACTAGTAGTATAATATAACAAGAAAAAAGAGCTACAGAACATGTTACTTCATAACATGAACTATGGTATCTGCAGTAACAAAATATCTGTCTTTCTGGTCTGCTATGGCACTTATGGTTTATTACTAGGCCTGAATGTGAACTTTCCAACTTCCTACATTTTTTCAGCTTATCGCTACAGTATTTGCATACTACATCAAAGCAAATTTTATCCTATCACTGTTTTGTTTTTATAAGTATATCTAGCATTACTACATAGGTTGCAGGAAAGATAAGCAACTTATTGATTTACAAAACCCAAGGGATAATGTCCCTTATTACACTGGCAAATGAAAACACTTCAGCTGATAAATGCTTCACCGTAAACCAAAAGACCCATTTATCATTTCAACTGGTGAGTTTCGCACTATACCAGAAATATGTTTGCTTCTGGCAGCTAATGAGTAAGCAGTGTATTCAGGGGGAAATCTCTGTGCTTTCTCCTGACAGCATCATGACTTTCTTCTTTTCCATTACATTTTTAGTCACAATCATTTTAAAGTATAAATTCCAAGTGAACACCCGAGTTCCTACAAAAAATGTTATATTCATATAGTCATTCTTCACATCCTCAATTTAACTCAGAACAGTTTTAAACATAGGGCTAGAAGGTTGCCTTTCCTCTGCTATGATTTCAAGTGTCCTAAAATAGCTCCTTATTCATTCCTCCCACATTCCTCAACTGCCGGTTTTCTGAATATTTCATTCTTTAACCATAAGGCAAAACCTTTCCTCCTACATCCTGAGCTAAAGCTAAAAATGCAGACTCCCCAGGAGAGGAAACACTATAAATTAAATTCATACTCAGGTGCCAATAACTGATATAAAACCACTTCCCAGGCAGTAGATTTTGACATGAGAGTCCTAAGGGACTACTCCAAAAGGGGTGGAGAATAAGGGGCCGCAGAGTAAATAAAAGGCTCATAAAAAGGGATGTCTGAGGTCAACTCCACATCATGACATGATGCAATATTTCCAAAACTTGCCTGGTGATTAAAAAAAAAAAAACCTACAGTGAATTCTGTTAAAATCTGAGCTTCCTGGCCTTACTCCAGAAATATCAAATCAGAATTTCCAAAGAAGCCTGAGAATTTTAAACTGTACCCATGAGGATTTTTTTTAATCAGGGAATTTTGGGAAACTGCTGTAGTGAAGATGGGAAATTGATTCTGTTTGCACCTAGCAATGTGGTCTTGATGGTGTCATTTAATCTCTCTTTTTCTAAATTGTATTACTAAGAACTATTGATAATTCTTAATTCACATAGTTGTCATGAGAAATAAGTGAAGTAATACATATAAAAGTACCTGGAAATCAGTAAGCACCTATAACAATCCCCTTTCTTTGCCTCTGTCATAGCTTTGTCACAAATTATCATGGTCACCAGTGCTTGGTCTGCTACTGCAAACTCTGTGGAGGGATGGGCACTCACAAGAGGCTCTCTGAGGGCTTCAATTACAAAAAAAGGCTCATTACTAACTTGTTATTTGAGATGGATAGGGTAAGTGTCATCATCTACATGGTCATAACATAGTTCCACTGGCTTCAATTGGTCATGTTAATACTTTTTCCAACTCATTTTACAACATGGAGTAGCACAAACTAACAGCTTGTGAAATTCAATTTACTCACAACTGGTTGGCTCTTTGAGGGTAGATTTAATCTATCACTTCCTTTGGTATTTTCTTTTGAAAAATTAAATGAGAGCCTCAGAGAGCAACACACATACATAAAAATCTAAATAGACACAGGTGAAAGTCCTCCTTGTGTGACTTAAGAAAAGTCCAACACAGCCAAAAAGAAGCAGTTCTAAGTCCAGAAGCAGACCTAAGCCTGGCCCTGAGGATAAAGGAGGCAATGTCCTTGTACCATTGCTTGCACAAAGCAGGCATGTGGTAAATTCTACTGACAGATTGAACAGACAGGGATACTAATCAGTCTGGCACAGTGGCCCATTTTCCTGAGCTTTCGCATTTAACCATGTAATATTTAGCCATGCACAATTCTTCTGTTTCTTAGCAGCTTTTAAGCTCCTAGAAGATAAAAATGTTGAGTTCATCTTTGTATCATCTATTATAGCACCTTATTCATAGTACGTGCTAAAGGAACTTTGTTGAATTGGTTCAAAGTAGCCTACATAGGGTTATTTTATTTATTGTTTACTGATATTTGTGAACTGTGCATTGTATCATTTTTATTTAACAAACTCAGTATAATTCAATAATTATTATTATCCTATCCTATATTTTTGTTTCCCAAGTACAAACAGAAGCTTTTGGAGTGCTATGTTTATAATACAACTTTCCAAATGAAAAGCACTTTATGCCAGATATGTCCCATGTTGGAAACTGGTGAAGCTGAGGTGACATTTTCAGTCTTCTGATATGATATATATTCCAGTGTGATATTTATTTCATGATGATGTAAAGCATTGAGATAAAAAACTGGAGAGAATGCAGATCTCCCCCTTTAGATGGAAAATGGAGGAAATAAACAAGTATGTGTGTCTACCACATTCCAAACTCTTGTATTCACACATATATTATGATGTTACACCTTCATCTTAATTCTAAGAGGTAAAAATTATTGTCCTCATTTTGCATAAAAGAAAATAGGGACTCTGAGAAGTAACTTGAATCAAATTACATAGTTAACACTACATTTGGGACTGAACACTAGATCTGCCCTATTCCAAAAACAAATCTCTTTGAATTATGGTTTTCTCTGGGTATATGCCCAGTAGTGGGATTGCTGGGTCATATGGTAGTTCTTTTTTTAGATTTTTAAGAAATCTCCATATTGTTCTCCATAGTGACTGTATCAATTTACATTCCCACCAACAATGCATGAGGGTTCCATTTTCTCCACACCCACTCCAGCATTTACTGTTTGTAGATTTTTTAATGATGGCGATTCTGACCGGTATAAGGTGATACCTCATTGTAGTTCTGATTTGCATTTCTCTAATAATTAGTGATGTTGAGCATCTTTTCATGTATTTGTTCGCCATCTGTATGTCTTCTTTGGAGAAATGTCTATTTAGGTTTTCCACCCATTTTTGGTTGGGTTGTTTTTTGTTTTTTGTTTTTTTTGATATTGAGCTGCATGAGCTGTTTGTATATTTTGGAGATTAATCTTTTGTCAGTTGCTTCATTTGCAAATATTTTCTCCCATTCTGAGGGTTGTCTTTTCATCTTGTTTACGGTTTCCTTTGCTGTTTAAGTTTAATTAGGTCCCATTTGTTTATTTTTGTTGTTATTCTCATTACTCTAGGAGGTGGGTCAAAAAAGATCTTGCTGCAATTTATGTCAGATAGTGTTCTGCCTATGTTTTCCGCTAAGAGTTTTATAGTGTCTGGCCTTACATTTAGGTCTTTAATCCATTTTGAGTTCATTTTTGTGTATGGTGTTAGGGAGTGTTCTAATTTCATTCTTGTACATGTAGCTGTCCAGTTTTCCCAGCACTACACATGCACCCCAAAGTTCACTGCAGCACTATTTACAATAGCCAGGTCATAGAAGCAACCTAAATGTCCATCAACAGAGGAATGGATAAAGAAGATGTGGTACATATTTACAATGGAATATTACTCAGCCATGAAAAGGAACGAAATTGGGTCATTTGTAGAGACATGGATGGATATACAGACTGTCATACAGAATGAAGTAAGTCAGATACAGAAAGACAAATGTAGTATATTAACACATATATGTGGAATCTGAAAAATTGGTATAGACGATCTTATTAGAAATAGAGACACAGACATAGAGAACAGAAACATGGATACCAAGGGGGAAGGTGGGAGTAGGATGAATTGGGAGACTGAGATTGACATATATACACTATCGATACTATGTATAAAATAGATAACTAATGAGAACCTACTGTATAGCACAGGGAACTCTAGTCAATGTTCTGTGGTGACCTAAATGAGAAGGAAATCCTAAAAAGAGGGGATATATGTATACATATAGCTGATTCACTCTGATGTACAGTATAAACTAACACAATATTGTAAAGCAACTATACTCCAATTAAGAAAAAAAAAAAAGCAAAAACAAATCTCTTTCCCCTTAGGGCACAACTTGAAGTACAGCTTAGAATCACAGTGGAGGCATACAAGATTTTCACTTACTCCTCAAGGCTTTCTGTCTCCAATTCTCATTATTTTCATAACCCATGTTCACTTGTCTGACTGTTTAGCTCTTCTCTTTTTATAACTTCCTTTTTATCTATTCTTTGCCCTTTTGAAATATGCCATTGCCAAGCGTTTAAAATAGATCTTTTCTTTTCTCATCTCTCAGCCCCTATTTCTCCAGCCTTTTGATACCCACTTAGAGCCTGTAATTCTGAGTGGGCAACTGAGTATTATCTATTTTCAAATTTTAAATCCAACATGTTTAATCTGCTTTAGGCAATATAGCATTGTTGAGAAACTGTCCACATCAACTGTAAATGAAAAGATATTATGTGGAATTACTTTGGGTTCATTTTTTTCCCATTTCAATTTAGTATATTTATCTTTGAGGACAGCGCTGCTACTTTGTGGTTTAATCAGTTCTTTGAAATTGATTCTACTTGTGATCCAAATGTGAACTGCTCGACTAATTGCCCATTTGGTCAATGATATGGTCAATTTTGGCATTGAAATAGATTTCAAATATCAGAAATATATATTTCTCCAAAGTTGGAGAAATAAATAGCATGGCACGCTTTCCTTCTACTAATAAAGTTCAACATATATTCACAATCCCACCCGGATATAAAGCAGGGAGAATACCTACATTTGACAGTTAACACAGGGTAAATTATACCTATTTTCATGTAAACAAATAAAATAGAATTGCAATGTATAATACAATCAAATAGAATTATATTCGTGGTATGTCTCTTATGATAGTGAGTGTTGTTGGGATGAGAGTGGTTGTTTTCTCGATTTTGCTTACTCTAAGAAAAAAAATCTTGATTCTAATGATTGGTTAAATTTGGTTCTTACAAATAGTTTCTATAACAATACCTGAATGACTTTTTTTTTTTTTTTTTAATTAATAGCTACTCTATTTATTTATTTATTTATTTATTTATTTATTTTTAGCTGTATTGTGTCTTCATTTCGTGTGAGGGCTTTCTCTAGTTGCGGCAAGCGGGGGCCACTCTTCATTGCGGTGCGCGGGCCTCTCACTATCGCGGCCCCTCCCGTTGCGGGGCACAGGCTCCAGACGTGCAGGCTCAGCAGTTGTGGCTCACGGGCCCAGTTGCTCCGCGGCATGTGGGATCTTCCCAGACCAGGGCTCGAACCCGTGTCCCCTGCATTAGCAGGCAGATTCTCAACCACTGCGCCACCAGGGAAGCCCTGAATGACTTTTTTTATGTCAATATTTTATAGAGGTAACAAAGATAAATTGAGAATAAGAAGATTATTCTGTGTACCATAGTATTTTTATATGCCATCTACCATGGTTGTTTTATGAAATAAAATCAAATATATTCATTCAGCTTTAAAGTTTTTAGTTTTTCTTCTGTGACGACACTGGAACCAGGGTGTGAAGAGAGCAAGCTCTATGAAAGCTACAAACTGGTCCTCTCTTGGAGTCGGGGTCGGGTGGCAATGTTGCTTTTATCTTGTATAATATTCCCTGAATCAAAATTATTTTGCTGAACAGCCATAGGTCTTCATCTTTGTTTATATGCTGTAGCTTTCTGCCTTATTAATCAAAGGATTTCATTACTATAATTAACCAACTAACAATATTCTTTTTTTGAAATCTGTATTTTTGTGTGCCCAACACCTGTTAGACTCAAGTTCTTTGTTAGAATCATCATTTTTAGGGGTATAAAAAGGTTTTGAACTTTCATGGATAGGGGGAAGAAAACTGTTGATTTGAACCAGATTTGAAAATAGGTCTTTCATATCATTAACACCATAATACCTCCCCTGTAGTATCATTAAACATCACTTGGGAATACAATATGTTGCAATACCTTATTTATCACTTAATATATAAGTTGACTGAGGTTTATCTGTGAATATAGCACTGTGAGGAGAGAGTGACTTAACCCAACTCAATCTTCTGGTTTCAGGAATATGATTTTTTAAATGGCACTGTGTTTCGCATGGAAAAACATTTTCACAGATTTATTTTTGAATGCCATGCACAGAAAAAAAAAAACCATGAATAATGTGCCATTAATATCTTTTTGTCTAAACCCATTTAGAAACATGTTTCCTACAAAATATGCCCCAATATTTCATGCTATTAAACTTAGATTAAAATATTGATGAAAAATGAAATAGGAGAAAAGTAACTAACAACAAGATCTTTAATTCTGATTTAAGCACATAAGCAGATGTAGTAGGGAGGAGTCTAGACTGGAATAAGTTCCAGATGGGATGCTTATGTCAATAAAAACCTTTGAAGAGTTAGTGGCAAGTGAAACCCCAGCTCTTTGAGCTGAACAGTTTTAATTTCTCTACTAATAAAACATAGTTGGCCAGAGAGCAAAAGAATGCAAAATTATTAGAGTTTAATAAATTTGAAAAATTAACCAGTGAGGTAAAATAACTTTAAAAATAACTAAAGAAATGTGGAAAATATGTGACTTCACTATGTCAAACTATAAGTTAGTGTCAAGGCAGACCTAGAAATTACTGCCAGTTTAATGGTGAGGATTAGGTGTTCTAGATTCATTTTAGACTAATAATACACATATATAATTAATTTTAATACTAAAATAATCTTTTACTCTTTGATTTACTTATTATAGCTAAACTCTATTTCACAATGAAATAATATAGCAAGCACACAAATTCTTCATCATTAGTCATTTACTTTGTATATCATTGAGCTTTATTTTGAACATTTTGATTGTTTCATGCATCATGGACCTCAGTATAACTAATTTGTCCCCAAAACATGAAATTTAAGTATTTATTAACTATTTTTGTTTTGAATAGAAAATTAGGTAAATAAAATAGACATTTTCCCTTTTATGACATTGATGATTTCAGATTTTACTTTACAATACTATTCATTCTATCAAAAAAAATCAAGTAGAATGAGTTAGAGGAATGAGCTTTTTAATTTTCACTACAAATATATCACAAATCTTTTCCATACTTTTACAGATTTGGCTGCTGCCTTTGAAGCCACACATATATACATACATCTTTCTCTCTCTCTCTCACACACACACACACACACACACACACACACACACACACACACTCAAAGCCTAACCTTTCCCCTGCTAGCCTGATATTCTTACCCAGAAATGTTCATCTGGGTTATGGCATTGTCTTTATGTGGTACCTGCTATATTGAGCACGTATGCCATGAGAAGGAAGGACGTGCTAAGTTATTAGAATATATCAATAAAAAATGAATATTTTGCAAGAGATCAAAGACTTGTGTCTGTAGCACAAGAACAAACAGTGTCATGGTTTTTTGTGTTGAGAACTGAGACTTGTGATATTTTGCTTGCTCAGAGAAATGTCTTAGTTGGGCTGGACTGTCCAAGATAAGCCCCACTGGAGGAATCGCTAGGCTACTTAAGTACAAAGAATATCAGGAAAGGAGAGACCACAAAAATTATTCAAAGAAGAATTTTAAATATTGGGCATATGGATGGAGCTCTAACAGAGGCAAACTCCTATTTCACAATTTTGTCACAAGCTGACCATGGCAGATTCTGTTCAGTGCCTTGATTGTTGAACCTCGTCTGACCCTCAGACTTCTGCCTGAATATTTCCCACATCAACAAACACAAAACATAATAGATTCTGGAGAGGAGCTTCAAGATGGTGGAAGAATAAGACGTGGAAATCACCTTCCTCCCCACAAATACATCAGAAATACATCTACATGCGGAACAGCTCCTACAGAACAACTACTGAACACTGGCAGGAGACCTCAGACCTCCCAAAAGGCAAGAAACTCCCCACGTACCTGGGTAGGGCAAAAAAAAAAGAAAAAACAGAGACAAAAGAATGCGGACAAGACCTGCACCAGTGGGAGGGAGCTGTGAAGGAGGAAAGGTTTCCACACATTAGGAAGCCCCTTCGCGGGCGGAGACTGCGGGTGGCGGAGGGGGGAAGCTTCAGAGCCACGGAGGAGAGCGCAGCCACAGGGGTGCGGAGGGCAAAGCGGAGAGATTCCCGCACAAAGGATCGGGCCGACCAGCACTCACCAGCCCGAGAGGCTTGTCTGCTCACCCGCCGGGGCGGGCGGGGCCTGGGAGCTGAGGCTCGGGCTTCGGTCGGATCGCAGGGAGAGGACTGGGGTTGGCGGCATGAACACAGCCGGAAGGCGGCTAGTGTGCCACAGCTAGCCGGGAGGGAGTCCAGGAAAGTCTGGAGCTGCCGAAGAGACAAGAGACATTTTCTTGACTCTTTGTTTCCCAGTGCTCAAGGAGAGGGGATTAAGAGCGCTGCTTAAAGGATCTCCGGCTATCAGTGCAGACCCCAGAGACGGGCATGGGACACTAAGCCTGCTGCTGCAGCCACCAAGAAGCCTGTGTGCAAGCACAGGTCACTATCCACACCTCCCCTCCCGGAAGCCTGTGCAGCCCGCCACTGCCAGGGTCCCGTGATCCAGGGACAACTTCCCCGGGAGAACGCAGGGCGCGCCTCAGGCTGCTGCAACGTCACGCCGGCCTCTGACGCCGCAGGCTCGCCCCGCCTCCTCCGTACCGCTCCCTCCCCCGGCCTGAGCGAGCCAGAGCCCCCGAATTATCTGCTCCTTTAACGCCGTCCTGTCTGAGCGAAGAACAGATGCCCTCAGGCGACCTACACGCAGAGGAGGGGCCAAATCCAAAGCTGAATCCCCGGAGCTGTGCGAACAAAGAAGAGAAAGGGAAATCTCTCCCAGCAGCCTCAGGAGCAGCGGATTACATCTCTGCAATCAACTTGATGTACCCTGCATCTGTGGAGTACCTGAATAGACAATGAATCATCCCAAATTCAAGAGGTGGACTTTGGGAGCAGAATATATTAATTTTTCCCCTTTTCCTTTTTTTGTGAGTGTATATGTGTATGCTTCTGGGTGAGATTTTGTCTGTATAGTTTTGCTTTTACCATTTGTCCTAGGGTTCTGTCCATCCATTTTATTTTTTTGTTTGTTCTTTTTTTTTAACTTACTAAATCTTTTTTCTTAATAATTATTCTTTTATTTTAATAACTTTATTTTATTTTATTTTACTCTATTTTATTTTATCTTCTACCTTTCTATTTTTTCTCCCTTTTATTCTGAGCCATGTGGATGAAAGGCTCTTGGTGCTCCAGCCAGGTGTCAGGGCTGTGCCTCTGAGGTGGGAAAGCCAAGTTCAGAACACTAGTCCACAAGAGACCACACAGCTCCACGTAATATCAAACGGTGAAAATCTCCCAGCGATCTCCATCTCAACGCCAAGACCCAGCTTCACTCAACGACCAGCAAGCTACAGTGCTGGACACCCTATGCCAAACAACTAGCAAGACAGGAACACAACCCCATCCATTAGCAGAGAGGCTGCCTAAAATCATAATAAGGCCACAAACACCCCAAAACACACCACCAGATGTAGACCTGCCCACCAGAAAGACAAGATCCAGGCTCATCCACCAGAACACAGGCACTAGGTTCCCTCCACCAGGAAGCCTACACAACCCACTGAACCAAACTTAACCACTGGGGACAGACACCAAAAACAACGGGAACTAACAACCTGCAGCCTGTGTAAAGGAGACCCCAAACACAGTAAGTTAAGCAAAATGAGAAGACAGAAATACACACAGAAGATGAAGGAGCAAGGCAAAAACCCACCAGACCTAACAAATGAAGAGGAAATAGGCAGTCTACCTGAAAAAGAATTCAGAATAATGATAGTAAAGATGATCCAAAATCTTGGAAATAGAATAGAGAAAATACAAGAAACGTTTAACAAGGACCTAGAAGAAATAAAGAGCAGAAAAGCAAGATGAACAACACAATAGATAGAATTACAAATTCTCTAGAAGGATCAATAGCAGAATAACTGAGGCAGAAGAACGGATAAGTGACCTGGAACATAAAATAGTGGAAATAACTACTGCAGAGCAGAATAAAGAAAAAACAATGAAAAGAACTGAGGACACTCTCAGAGACCTCTGGGACAACATTAAACGCACCAACATTTGAATTATAGGGGTCCCAGAAGAAGAAGAGAGAAAGAAAGGGACTGAGAAAATATTTGAAGAGATTATAGTTGAAAATTTCCTTATATTGGAAAGAAAATAGCTAATCAAGTACAGGAAGCACAAAGAGTCCCATACAGGAAAAATCCAAGGAGAAACACGCCAAGACACATATTAATCAAACTATCAAAAATTAAATACAAAGAAAACATATTAAAAGCAGCAAGGGAAAAACAACAAATAACACACAAGGGAATCACCATAAGGTTAACAGCTGATCTTTCAGCAGAAACTCTGCAAGCCAGAAGGGAGTGGCAGGACATATTTAAAGTGATGAAGGAGAAAAACCTACAACAAAGATTACTCTATCCAGCAAGGATCTCAATCAGATTTGATGGAGAAATTAAAATATTTACAGACAAGCAAAAGCTAAGAGAATTCAGCACCACCAAACCAGCTTTACAACAAATGCTAAAGGAACTTCTCTAGGCAGGAAACACAAGAGAAGGAAAAGACTTAAAATAACAAACCCAAAACAATAAAGAAAATGGTAATAGGAACATACATATCGATAATTACCTTAAATGTAAATGTATTAAATGCTCCAACCAAAGACATAGACTGGCTGAATGGATACAAAAATAAGACCCCTATATATGCTGTCTACAAGAGACCCACTTCAGACCTAGGGACACATACAGACTGAAAGTGAGGGGATGGAAAATGATATTTCATGCAAATGGAAATCAAAAGAAAACTGGTGTAGCAATTCTCATATCAGATAAAACAGACTTTAAAATAAAGACTATTCCAAGAGACAAAGAAGGAACACTACATAATGATCAAGGGATCGATCCAAGAAGAAGATATAACAATTGTAAATATTTATGCACCCAACATAGGAGCACCTGAATACATAAGGCAAATAATAACAGCCATAAAAGAGGAAATCAACAATAACACAATCATAGTAGGGGACTTTAACACCCCACTTTCACCAATGGACAGATCATCCAAAATGAAAATAAGGAAACACAAGCTTTAAATGATACATTAAACAAGACGGACTTAATTGATATTTATAGGACATTCCATCCAAAAACAACAGAATAACATTCTTCTCAAGTGCTCATGGACATTCTCCAGAATAGATCATATCTTGGGTCACAAATCAAGCCTTAGTAAATTTAAGAAAATTGAAATTGTATCAAGTATCTTTTCTGACCACAACGCTATGAGACTAGATATCAATTACAGGAAAAAATCTGTAAAAAATACAAACACATTGAGGCTAAACAATACACTACCTAATAACCAAGAGATCACGGAAGAAATCAAAGAGGAAATCAAAAAATACCTAGAAACAAATTACATTGAAAACACGATGAACCAAAACCTATGGGATGCAGCAAAAGCAGTTCTAAGAGGGAAGTTTATAGCAATACAATCCTACCTGAAGAATCAAGAAACATCTCAAATAAAAAACCTAATCTTACACCTAAAGCAATTAGAGAAAGAAGAACAAAATAACCCCAAAGTTAGCAAAAGGAAAGAAATCAAAAAGATCAGATCAGAAATAAATCAAAAAGAAATGAAGGAAACAATAGCAAAGATAATAAAACTAAAAGCTGGTTCTTTGAGAAGATAAACAAAATTGATAAGCCATTAGCCAGACTCATCAAGAAAAAAAGGGAGAAGACTCAAGTCAATAGAATTAGAAATGAAAATGGAGAAATAACAACTGACACTGCAGAAATACAAAGGATCATGAGAGATTACTACAAGCAACTATATGCCAATAAAATGGGCAACCTGGAAGTAATGGACAAATTCTTAGGAATGCACAACCTTACAAGACTGAACCAGGAAGAAATAGAAAACATGAACAGACCAATCACAAGCACTGAAATTGAAACTGTGATTAAAAATCTTCCAACAAACAAAAGCCCAGGACCAGATGGCTTCACAGGCAAATTCTATCAAACATTTAGAGAAGAGCTAACACCTATCCTTCTCAAACTCTTCCAAAATATAGCAGAGGGAGTAACACTCCCAAACTCATTCTACGAGGCCACCACCACCCTGATACCAAAACCAGACAAAGATGTCACAAAGAAAGAAAACTACAGGCCAATATCACTGATGAACATAGATGCACAAATCCTCAGCAAAATACTAGCAAACAGAAAACAACAGCACATTAAAAGGATTATACAACATGATCAAGTGGGGTTTATCCCAGGAATGCAAGGATTCTTCAATATACGCAAATCTCAATGTGATACACCATATTAACAAATTGAAGGAGAAAAACCATATGATCATCTCAATTGAGGCAGAGAAAGCTTTCAACAAAATTCAATCAACATGTATGATAAAAAACCTGCAGAAAGTAGGAATAGAGGGAACTTTCCTCAACATAATAAAAGCCATATATAACAAACCCACAGCCAACATCGTAATCAATGGTGAAAAACTGAAACCATTTCCACTAAGATCAGGAACAAGACAAGGTTGCCCACTCTCACCACTATTATTCAACATAGTTTTGGAAGTGTTAGCCACAGCAATCAGAGAAGAAAAAGAAATAAAAGGAATCCAAAGTGGAAAAGAAGAAGTAAAGCTGGCACTGTTTGCAGATGATACGAAACTATACATAGAGAATCCTAAAGATTCTACCAGAAAACTACTAGAGCTAATCAATGAATTTGGTAAAGTAGCAGGATACAAAATTAATGCACAGAAATCTCTTGCATTCCTATACACTAATGATGAAAAATCTGAAAGTGAAATTAAGAAAACACTCCCATTTACAACTGCAACAAAAAGAATAAAATATCTAGGAATAAACCTACCTAAGGAGACAAAAGACCTGTATGCAGAAAACTATAAGACACTGATGAAAGAAATTAAAGATGATACAAACAGATGAAGAGGTATACCATGTTCTTGGACTGGAAGAATCAACATTGTGAAAATGACTCTACTACCCAAAGCAATCTACAGGTTCAATGCAATCCCTATCAAACTACCACTGGCATTTTTCACAGAACTAGAAAAAAAAATTTCACAATTTGTGTGGAAACGCAAAAGACCCTGAATATCCAAAGCAATCTTGAGAAAGAAAAACGGAGCTGGAGGAATCAGGTTCCCTGACTTCAGAATATACTACAAAGCTACAGTAATCAAGACAGTATGCTACCGGCTCAAAAACAGAAATATAGATCAATGGAACAGGACAGAATGCCCAGAGATAAACCCACACACATATGGTCACCTTATCTTTGATAAAGGAGGCAAGAATATACAGTGGAGAAAAGACAGCCTCTTCAATAAGTGGTGCCAAGAAAACTGGACAGGTATATGTAAAAGTATGAAATTAGAACACTCCCTAACACCATACACAAAAATAAACTCAAAATGGATTAAAGACCTAAATGTAAGGCCAGACACTATCAAACTCTTGGAGGAAAAAACATAGGCAGAACACTCTATGACATAAATCACAGCAGGATTCTTTTTGACCCACCTCCTAGAGAAATGGAAATAAAAACAAAAATAAACAAATGGGACCTAATGAAACTTAGAAGCTTTTGCACAGCAAAGGAAACCATAAACAAGACGAAAAGACAACCCTCAGAATGGGAGAAAATATTTGCAAATGAAGCAATTGACAAAGGATTAATCTCCAAAATTTACAAGCAGCTCATGGAGCTCAATATCAAAAAAACAAACAACCCAATACAAAAATGGGCAGAAGACCTAAATAGACATTTCTCCAAAGAAGATATATATAGATTGCCAACAAACGCAGGAAAGAATGCTCAACATCATTAATCATTAGAGAAATGCAAATCAAAACTACAATGAGATATCTATCATCTCACACCGGTCAGATTGGCCATCATCAAAAAATCTACAAACAATAAATGCTGGAGAGGATATGGAGAAAAGGGAACCCTCCTGCACTGTTGGTGGGAATGTAAATTGATACAGCCACTATGGAGAACAGTATGGCAGCTCCTTAAGAATCTAAAAGTAAAACTACCATACGACCCAGCAATCCCACTACTGGGCATATACCCTGAGAAAACCATAATTCAAAAAGAGTCATGTACCAAAATGTTCATTGCAGCTCTATTTACAATAGCCAGAACACGGAAGCAACCTAAATGTCCATCAACAGATGAATGGATAAAGAAGATGTGGCACATATATACAATGGAATATTACTCAGCCATAAAAAGAAACGAAATTGAGTTATTTGTAGTGAGGTGGATGGAACTAGAGTCTGTCATACAGAGTGAAGCAAGTCAGAAAGAGAAAAACAAATACCGTATTCTAGCACATATATATGGAATCTAAGAAAGAAAGAAGAAAAAAAGGTCATGAAGAACCTAGGGGCAAGATGGGAATAAAGACACAGACCTACTAGAGAATGGACTTGAGGATATGGGGAGGGGGAAGGGTAAGCTGGGGCAAAGTGAGAGTAGCATGGACATATATACACTACCAAAAGTAAAGTAGATAACTAGTGGGAAGCAGCCGCATAGCACAGGGAAATCAGCCTAGTGCTTTGTGACCACCTAGAGGGGTGGGGTAGGGAGGGTGGAAGGGAGATGCAAGAGGAAGGGGATATGGGGATATGTGTATATGTATAGCTGGTTCACTTTGTTATACAGCAGAAACTAACACAACATTGTAAAGCAACTATACTCCAATAAAGACGTTAAAAAAAAAACCAAAACAGCCTTTTGACTAAATGAATAAATGATTTCCAAAAACAATGTAATTTCATCAAACACATATTTAATATATGGAAATTCAACAATTTGCTAGATGAAGGAGGGAAAGATGCCTGTGTGTGCATGCACACATACATGCAAACACACAAATACACACTTAAATGATCTGGGCCATTCTCCCTGCCAATCTACTCAGTGTTTACAGACCTACTGAGCATATATGGGAAATTAGAGTACGTCCTTTCTTCAGTTGGTAGCAGTGTTTATAATCCTTACAGAGAAGGAGTGATTTTTTACTTGGTGTTGAAATGTTTTTTGTTTTTGTTTTCGTGTTTTTCTTTCTTTCTTTGTGTGTGTGTGTGTGTGTGTATATATTTTTCTAACATGACCCATCTACTCCATTTCAAACTCAACTGAAGAAATAGATCTCTTGTAACCATGGGGGAAAGCTGGCTCTGTTGGACTTACTGAGAGATGTGGGCTCCCACAGGGAACAGTCCTTGGAATTTTCAAAAGTATTTTTAACCACTTGTAATTGTATACATTTATTTCAATTTTTAAAAAATGTTTTAAAAATCTCATTTTATTGAGATGTTGAGAACAGAGAAATTTATAGAGACATAGTAAATTAGTGGTTGCTTACGAATGCATGGAGCAAATGGAGAGTAATAGTTAAGGGGTACAGGTTTTCTTTTTGAGGTGACAAAAATGTTCTAAAATTGTGGTTATGGTTGCACATACCTGTGAATATACTAAAATCCATGAAATTGTGTACCTTAAGTTGGTCCACTGTATAGTATGTGAACTATATCTCAATTTTATTTGAATAGAATGATATAATTTACGATCTGTGACTGTCCACTTTCATTTAGTACAATGGTTTCAACGTTTATCTATGTTGTAGCATGTTTCAGTGCTACGTTCCCTCATTCCTTCTTATAGCCAAATATTAGTCCGTTGTATGGATATATGACATCTTCTCTTTTTTAAACTGAAGTACAGTTGATTTACAATATTATATTAGTTCAGCATAGTGATTCAGTATTTTTACATAGTGATTCAGTATTTTTACAGATTATACTCCATTAAAAGTTATTACAAGATAAAAAAAAATAACCTAATAGATTCTATCTATTTAAAATCTTCCCTCTATATCTATATTTTTTCAATCCCTATTGCCAAACTTTAGTCCCGAATATCATCATTTCTTACCAGGATTATGCCAGTACAATCCTGAATGGTCTTCCTGCTTGTGACTTACCAAATATGATCTATTTTATACACTATTGTCCCCTTAAATAAACGGATGCCCTCAAGACTAACCCCCCAAACAATCCATAAGTATAAGGAAGAAAATATTAGAAAGTCTCTTGACTTAATTCTTTACAAACCTATGAGAAAAATACTACCTTTACTACTATTTGGTGTTCACACAGACATCTATCCTCTCACTTGGTTTCTCAGGTTGTCACATGTCACCTGCATTAAGCAGGTATCCTGCCGACAGGATGGGCCTTCAGCAACCTAGAGGGGTCCCCGGAGACACTGCACCTTCATTCTTACTTCCCTTACATTGTGTTGCAACTAACACAGTGTCTATGTGTTCCATTAAATGATTACAGGATTTTATTGCCTAGCTTTAGGTAAGAATGTCACACAAGATAGACAGATGGCTTAAAGTTTCTTTCCTCAGAGCCTATGTTGTATTAGTGAAGTAAGCAGAAGCAACCACAGGAAGAAACAGTATGGATATTTTTCTTACTCTTTGTGAGCTTTTTATCAGCTATACTACAAAAGGGCATTAAAAGAATGACAATTTAATCATCTCTGAAAAATGTGTGTTCCAAAAGCCAACATTAAAAATACTACATTAAATATGAATTAGTTTCCATGTTCCTTAACAAAGGACCTTAGCACAAGTCTATAATCTGCCTTGAAATACTGGATACTAAAAATAAGAGGCCAAAAGGATTAGCAAGACATTAAAAAATTATTATTTAAACTTTATTTCATTTTTTGTTAATTCACACTTTAAAAGTTTTCTAATATATATATATCTGTAGAATGGTATGTGTGTATATATACACTCACACATACAGACATATACTATATTGAGGGGGAATGGTCAAAATAATTTACTATTAGAGGTACATGATAAAAAATATTTAAATACTGCAGCCAAAACCAGAGTGATGTTTCTAAAACACTACTATGATTACATCAGTCTTTTGCTTAAAACCTTCACATGCTTATCCAGTTTTTTCAGGATGAAATGCAAACTCCTTACCATAGCCTGTGTCAAACCACATTTTATGGCATGGGCCCCACTTACTTCTCCACATCTATCTTTCACTTCATACACTAAATGCTGCATATTTTCTTATTCCTGCACATCACCTCCCAATGCCAAACACACACATTCTCTAGCCTGTGGAGGTACCAAGTTACTCTAGAAGCTTTCTTATTTGACTCTTGTGAAATATGCATTCGTTTAGTTAATTAAGTCAGTGGAAGCAAATGGCTTGGTATAGTAAAGAATAGTTTGCTTGCTATAAGATTTCAGCATAAAATTGGGAGAATATTAGCAATAATATTGTGATGGGAGTTAAAGGAGTTTCCACTGAACTTTCAGTTCCCTTCACACTCCATGTTTCTTGATCCAAGGATACTATTCCCTCTCCTCCTTTTCAGCAAACTAATTTCTATCTCATTTTCAGATTTCAACTTGCATGTCACGTTTTTTAGGAAGCCTTCCCTGATTTCCTCAAGGCCTTTCCTATGTGTTCCTCTACTACCTTCTTCTTACCTCCATTATGCACTTGTCTCCCAACAAGGCTGTTAGCCCCAGTCAGACAGTTTACATGTTTATTCACACTTGTGTCTCTAGAACTGAGCACAGTGCCTTGACATATTAGAGTATTATTGATTATTATTAATATTGAATGAATGAATAAATACAAAGTTTCAAAATTAAACAGCAGCAAAAATGAGAATCCAGGAATATTCATCTTTCTTGCCACCTCCTCCTTCAAAAGCCCTTCCCATTTCCAAGCACCCCTTTTTCCTGCCTTGCAACTTCCCTACCAGATAAATATTCAAATCTAACTCCAGTTCAAAGGTTAACCAATCACCTGAAGTTATTGATAACAAAATGAGTACTTCTTCCTGCTGTTATATGATAAAAATAATTTATACAGCATTTTCAGTTTCCATAGCACTTCACGTGAATTAAATGTCAAGAGGAACATATATCCGTAAGAGTGGAACTTCAGGTTATGGGACTGATGTTTCTGGACAGGTGGCCCTTCCTGAGACTCCTGTAGCAAGATGTTCACAGTGATTACTCACAAACCCATCTCTTGTGAGTAATCTGTGCATTCTGAGAATGGGTTTATCAGAAGTAGGGCAAATGATACTAAAATAACCTTTCATATTTGTAAGGCACTTGACACTAGTGATTCCCAAAGGACCACATGTCCAGAAACATCAGTCCTATAACCTGTCATTCCACTATCACCGATATACATTCCTCTTGACATTTATGACACTAGTTTTTCTTAGCAAATGTCTCATTTAATACTAATTACAATTCTTTCAAATAGATGGGGAAAATTCTCTCTCCCTTTCTTCTCTTCCTCCTCATCCATACCCACACACACAAACACACATACACACATACATGCACACACAATTTAAAGTTAAGAGAAATGAAGGTTAGAATTTAAGCCAGTTGATTTTGTCCACAAAAATGGTAAGAGTTAACACCATGGTCTTCCTGATTCCTGGTCCAGGGTTCAATTCCATGCCTCAGATGAGCAAGCCACTGCCCTTTTCTCCTCCGATCCAAGCGAGTTATGTGACTAGTACCTCTTCTCATCCTATCCATCACATCAGTGTGAGAAAACTAGGGCTGTGCACAGAATAGCCAATGAATCACTGCTCTATAATTGCAGAGAAATGTTGTGTTGATTAGTGGGAGGCAACAGCTTTTCAACACTGCTGTGTTCACTTAGATGTTATGCCACATTGAAACTGAAAGCCTTGATCTAGATAAGAATAACTGCCCAATTCTTATTTGGGACAGTCCAAACAAGAACAAACCATGTCATACTCATCCATCAGAAGCTCTTCTTACATCTTAATCAGGCAGGAAACTGCACACAGGTTGTAAAGACATTAGTAGAGATATCCATTTGTAATTTCAGAGAGAATGAAAACAGAGTGGCAAAACCTACAATTTAGCATCTTCCACAGAAGGAAAATATCTGCAGTTCTCTTTCATCATCAAATCATATTAGTTCTATTGACTAAAACTCATCATTATATTAAGTATGTTTTAAAATAAAATCTGTCACAGGTAAATATATCAGTCTAAGCACTGCCCTATCATTTTGCATACATTTAATTAATTCTCTAATTAATTCTGTGAATCTCCATTTCACAAATGAGAAAATTGAGACATATTCAGGTTGTCTAATGAGACGTAGCTAGGAAGTAGTGAAGATTCAAACCTAAATCCCTCTGACATTCAAATTCATCCTCTTAAGCACAAATACGTTTTACATGCAGTAGAATCATGGACTTGATTGCAACAGTGAAAATTGTTTCGTCCAATTGAAAATTGTAGTTAATGGATTTGTTCACTTCACCTAAAGATAATTGTGGGAGGTATCTCCTTCCTTAAATTAAGTATTCAAACTTGTGAGTATGCTTCATGATATAGTGTATGTACCATGAAAGGTCAATGGTTTTCTTTTGGTCCTGCCAATAGGGTTTTCTACAGTGACACTGACCCTGCTTATCTGAGGCTGTTCCCTGCCAATTGTCCTCAGGTATCCTAATCCTTTGTCCAGAAAAATTCATCTTCCAGGTTTAATCCAACCCTAGGCTACAGTGAGTAGAAGTAGCACACACTTCCAAAGGTCCCACTTCAACTTTCCAGGGCAAACAGATTTCCCTCCTTAATTCTTTCTCCCTTCATCATCCTGAACACCTCAGCACCTTAGGCTCTCTGGTCCATTCTCTGATGGTACTTTCCTCACTCTAGTTCAAGACTTCTGTGTAAAGATTTGTATCTAGCTGCTGGCCCTTTACAATGTTGATCACTAAGTAATATATTTCGTGCAATTACTAGATTTTCTTTTCCCCTTACCTCCTACGTTCCTTATGCATTCTTCCTGATGAGACAAAGCCAATGAAAAAAGCAGAGAACAGAGAAAGATAGTTTGAAGGCATAATAGTACAAAGAAAATAATGCATTGAAAGTTGTTCAATATTAGCAAAAGAAAATTTTTTTGTCTGTTATGTTTGCTTGGCTTTGTCTGATAGATATTTTACCCTGACAGTGCTAATGGAACTAAAATGCCTTCTAAGAAAAATCTGGATCTGTTTACAGAATAGATATGGGGATGAGACACAGAAACATTAAGTCTGTGTTGCTCCTCCAGGCTGGAGGAAGGATTCTAGGACAGGGTGGAAGTAATGAAAGAAAGAAAGGATTATGAAAAATAGGGTAAAAGGAGATAGAAGATAATAGAACTCATGGATTCCCCTCTGAGATGATTAAATGGGAACAGCAAAAAAGTGTTTTGTGCCATCTCCTAGACTCTGTGTTTATAATTGCAAAATAGTACAATAATTATTTTTAGGGTAGAGATCTAGTCACACTAAGTATACTCTGGATATGTAGACTTAAATCATCAGTAGGAACTGATGGATATTAGGAAGTTGTGAGAGTGTTTGCCAAAGCTTTCAGCACCACATTTTTATTTCCTAGTTGCCTACAGGAAAGGAAAAGCCAGAGTTGAAGTGCCAATCTCTGTATCAGGCAAATGACCCACTTATATTTTCTTCAGAACAGGGTGAACTTCGCTGTAAACCTCCCAGAAGAAATAATAAAGCACTAGAAAATACTCCACCTACTCTCCGACTTGGTGTTGTTCTCCTACTAAAAACTGGAGGGGACAATCTCTCTATTCAAACCTATGTATTATTGCTGATTTTGTCTCTTTTCTAAAATATCTGAAGTCAATAACAAAACCCAGTAAAATTAAAGTCATATTATGTTCTATATTTTCTATTTTTTTTACTTTAATAACCATATTTTTTCTGAGAAATTGAAACAATTTTCTTTTTTCTTAACCTCCATCATTTCACTTTCACCTTTTAGGTTAATAATTCAGAAGTGTTTCTATACTGATTATAGTTTTACTAAGTGTGTAATAAGACAGGAAATATCATGAATATAAAAGCAACTTGGGTCATTCAGTCTGTTTCCAGGAATAGCAAGGCATGACTGTCTTGCTGTTGGGAATATCAATCTTAGGGTTCAGGCTAGAGGTTTACTGACGCCCTGTGGCAATGTATTACAGTTTTTGACTAAAATATAGATATTATTCTTAGTATTTAGCTTCGAAGTTTTAACTCTATATGATAAAATACATTTTGTTTCCAGATTTTAAAATGCCTCAGCCCTTCTAATTAATCCAAGTCTCTTTGTTTTATTTTTTTGTTTGTTTTGGAAACTAGACACTTGGTACTAGATACCAAAATAAGATGCATATTCAGTGTTCAGAAAAATATATTTTTTCAAAAATATACCTTTTTTGGTTTATTAATCAATCAATACATCATCTAATTCCACAAAATTCCACAAAAGTAGAATTCTGTTAGTGAGGAAAAAGAGGAGGAAGGATACCCAATTGCTCACACCCTGCCTTCTCTAGAAGGGTCCCTTCATTACACCAGCCCATAGAGATGATTCCATCCCTTAACTTCAATCCTGCCTCTGTGTGGATCATACAGATTGTTATTTGATTTTACAATGTCTTATAAACCGTGTGTTTACACTGTCTTTTTGTTTACACAGTTTTGTGTTTTATGACAGTTTCTTTCCTGAAATAGATGCTATTTGAAGCATTTACAAAATGGATGATACTTGAGTTCAGCATTAACTGCAAAGAAGGATTCTCATGAAACAAACAGTGGAATGACATGCCCATCTTGTGTCAGAATTTCTACCAAAGGCCCAAAGAGAACAGCGTGAGTCCATAAGTATTCCCACAAAGGCACAGAAAGATGTTTCCCTACAGGACTCACAGAGATGGATTTGACTACTCCTTTGACCCCCACCTCACCCCATCCTGCTTTTAAAACAGACTAGAAATTTGAGGTAATGAGCTTTTAGCCTAGGGAAAAGTGCTTTGTACGGTTTCCTTTCCTACCTCATAGGAAGGGAAATGAAGACCCCTCCAAGAGAACCAAGCAGAGGTCCTAAATACTTGAAAGAAGAAAAGTTGGGCAATGCATTCCTTTTCTGAGTGCTTTTTTACTCCAGTTTGTATAGACTCCTCATTCTGTCACCAGAGAATAACTTCATAATTTCCTAAATGAGCTTATCCCATGTCTGCTGGAGTTTGAACGGTATAACCGAGCATAAAAGCTGGTACCTGCTTCCTTCTTGAAAGATTTGGAAGTGAGAATTTGGCCTGTCAAAGATGTGAAGTTTCACCAACTAAGTGGATAGCATAAAAAGTGGCTGCTTACTTATCTTATTAGGTGCATCTTAAACACTACATTATCCCTGAAGGAGTCCTTGGTTTTTACTACTCCCTATTTCTAAGCTTTTAGTTATGGTATCCATCACTTTCTTCACAAACATTTATCAAGCACTTTTATCATCTCAATTTCACTTAACACAGAAATTAAAAAATGAAGTCATCTCTGTCATTAAGGAGCTTACAGTCTTGCAGTATGAAAGTGAATGCATACAAGGTAAAGCAGTGATCTAAAGGAGTTATTCTTCTCTACCTAGGGCTGGAGGAGTGTGATCTCATGGGAAGCAAGGAGTCAGCATCAAAGAAAGTTTCAGAGAAGAAGAAGGAAGAAGTGGGTTCTAACGGATATCTTGGGCTATTAGATACTCTTTTTTTTGCTCTAACTTAGATACTGTCTCCTAAATAAGAAAGACTTTTTTCTCTATCTCAAGCTGTTGAAACAAAATATGGAAATAGAATATAGTCATATGGTTAGTCCTTAATAGTCCAAAGTCATGTAATGCAAATGATCAGAAGTGTAAAATCCAAGAAGGAAGATGAGGGAGTTAGTTGGTAGCATGACATAAGATAATTAAACATGAGATGTAGAGTTAAACTATGTTAATAAGAGAACACTGGAGTTAAATTCTAGAAACAAGTTTGTCTAAAGATCCAGGAGTGGTGTTGAGTGCAGAACCCATCTCTATGCAGCCCCCAGCATTTTTCCCCTGCCTACCTTGAGTACATTTGAGATGTGTCTAAGGTGTTCAAAGTCAGTCCCCTCTTCTTTAGCTATGTTAGGTGAGAATCCATTTCTTGTGAATAGACTATAATAACAGAATGCAAACAACTAAAGTAAGAAGTTTCATATGAAAATGTTATTAATAGAAATGCAAACTCTATGTTAGTAGAGGCGGAGAAAGGTCTTGTATTTTAAGTATCTTGAGGATCCACAGTGTCTTTTTTCACCTTTATTTTTATGCCTTTTATGTGTAGAAAAAGTATCTTACAGATTATGGTTTCCCTATCAATGTTTACAAGAGTTTAAGTAAAATAAATCATTAATGATCACCTTTGTGACCAGGCACTATAGAGGAGGTGAGGACATAACTAATAATATAGAATCATTGTTTTCAAGGGATTTACTATCTGCCAAGAAAGAGAAACACCAAATAGACAATTTCAATGTAGGGCAAGTGTGGAGATAGTAAAATCTAAGTAATTTAACTTCTGGGGAAAAGAAATGTTTGCAATAGAAAGGTAAAAATAGGCATAAAAAGGTAAGCTTTTGTTGTTTGTTTGGTGCTGATTTCTGCTACTTGTGAATCTTTCTCAATGATCTTCCTTACTTATACCCTTTTTTTTTTTTTTTAAACTGGCCAGAGGGGAGGATTCTTTTCTATTTATTTATTTATTTATTTTTGTTTGTGTTGGGTCTTCGTTTCTGTGTGAGGGCTTTCTCCAGTTGCGGCGAGCAGGGGCCACTCTTCATCGCGGTGCGCGGGCCTCTCACCGTCGCGGCCTCTCCCGTTGCGGAGCACAGGCTCCAGACACGCAGGCTCAGCAGTTGTGGCTCACGGGCCTAGCCGCTCCGCGGCATGTGGGATCCTTCCGGACCGGGGCACGAACCCGTGTCCCCTGCATTGGCAGGCGTACTCCCAACCACTGCGCCACCAGGGAAGCCCACTTATACCTTTTAAGGAGAAGTATTTACTTCCCCAAAGAGTAAGTCATAAAGCCTCAACTAGTGGCTGCATGATTTTGTGAACAATATGTTCGGTGAGAGGATTTGAATTTCCTTAAGAGACATGTTAATAACAATCTGGGTAAGTTACTTTCTGTCTGAGATCTACCCAGCTTTACCCATGTGGGGAAAATTCATCAGACTTCTGTTCTTCCCTTGGACTTGCTCTCGAGGTCCTGTAGTAAAGGAGTCACACCAAATATGTTCATCAATTTCATAATGACCATGAAATCTTCTACAAATTTTTATGAATGCTGAGTAGACATAGAATAAAATTACTGATCTCAATTGGGATTTTATTATGGGAATGTGGTAATATTTATATTGCCTCCTGTTTTGTTCTCAAGAATTCAGAATAGCATAACTGCTATATATGGGCTGGGTTAGAATATCTTGTAATTTGGGGGCTTGGCTAAGTAATTTTTAAGTCTCATTCTAACATTAAACAAACCTACAAATTTTAGTTATTATTTCTCAAACTAGATTTTTGGGAATCTCCAGAGGCAACTGGCTATTTTTAAGAAAAATCTCAGCAATGTTATTTCGTTCTTAAAAGTCCAAAACTAGTTGATAATAACCTTTCTTGATTTTCTGCTTTTTATAATGGTGGATATTTCTGTATAAATTTATGAATTTAAAGTTACCAGGTTAACCCAAAGATTTTATTCATCAATCAGATCACAAAGGATTATTCAAGGAGAAAATCCTCTTTGAAAGTAGCTGAAAAATAAGGTAATCTTTTTTTTAAATAGCTTTATTGAGATATAATGGATATCCAAAAATTTTCATGTATTTAATGGCTACAATTTGATGAGTTTAGACATATGCAAACTCCCATGATACCATCACCATAATCAAGGTAATAGACATATCCAACCCCTCCCAATGTTTTCTTGTGTCCCTTTGTTTTTGCTTTGTTTTGTTTGTGGTAAGAACACTTAACATGAGAATCACCTTCTTAACAACTTTGGAAGTGCACAATACTGTATTGTTAACTGCAGGCACTATGCTGTACAGCAGGTCTCTAGGACTTACTCATTTAGCATAACTAAAATTTTATACCTGTTGAACAGCCAAGAATACACAGCAGGGAAAGGATTGTTTCTTCAACAAATGGTGTTGGGAAAACTGAATATCCACTTGCAAAAAAAATTGAAATTGGACTCCTACCTTATAGTATCATATACAAAAATCAACTCAAAATGAATTAAAGACTTAAACATCAGGCCTGAAATTGTAAAATTCCTGAAGGTTACCTTTGTTTTAACTTTATTGAAAAACTTTTTATTTAATTCATCAAAAGAAGTTAAACACAGAGAAAAAATAGCTATCAGCAGGTCAAGGCTACTATTACTTTAATATAATTTCCCTTTGTACAATAGAGACAAGAAGAAACAATGTTGTTGTTGTTGTTGTTTTGCCTTTCTGTAAAATGTAATTTTAAAATTATGTTTACTACAAAAGTAGTTAGATACATGGATAGATCCCCAAATGTCCAAACATACATCAGCTCAGGGAAATAAAAGGGAAATGAGGTATATAGAATATTAATTAACGTTTGGATATCTTGAAGGCTCTTTTTAACCCTCAATTTTTTATTAGGTTTCCATTCCTCCTTTCTTTTTTGTATTTTAAGGGGATATGTTATTTTTTATGCAAATCAATAAAGCTCAATTTAATGCTCATTACAATCAAAATCAGATAATAAAAGATAATTGGGGCATTTTCAATTATGATGTATTAAGCAATTAACAGCAAGGTCAATTGTTTGAGTTTTTCTCTGATTAGAAAATATCTTAGACGTAAAATGATTACCTTTCTCTTTTTTTGCCTTCTCTTATCCATGTCTGTATATCTGATTGAAGTAAAGTATTCTAAATCATGAAAAGTATGTAACTGCTTTGATGTGTTCTTTGAATTTCCCACTAAAGTACAGAAGTTCAACTCTGTAAAACCTACTATGTGACCTATATAAACTAAAACATTTTGGAATTCAGAGAAATCAGATAAAGAACTCTTTGAGAGAGAGAATAGTTTTATCTCCTTTGGTGAGCCACAGAAACTTTGTTTCCTCATCAGAGAAAAGATGTACAATTAGCAGATAGAATATATTTATAAGAGCTTCCTTTTCTAAATAGCTTTCATAAAAGATAGCTGGTCTTTGCTCCATGGTCAAAAGGCTCAGTTTTTCTAAGTTCACAACATAATTATATCTGCTGAATTACAATTGAACCAGAAACATTGGAATTATTTTCTTCTGATTGTTATAATGCCATTCTCTGTCTCTACTGAGTATAACTCAGTATATAACTTCAAAATATATATCCAATGGATATTGGGTAAGATCTTACAGGTGAAATTTTTGAAGAGTTTCTGGTCAAATAATGTTAAGGCAAAAACTATGTTTCAGCATTATAGTATTTCTCAGAACCTTTGATATCATGATTTATTATAGCTTGGGTCCTAGAGTGGGAGTGGGTGGAGAATAATATACCAGTTTGCCATCTTAAACTCCATTATCCTGTATTAAATATTGACATTTATCTAAAAATACTTCTCTTGGGCTTAAGAGCGAAAAACAAACACTAATTACCATATATACTTCCATTTTTAATACTCCCTACTACACTGCCACTGAAACCCCAAGAAAATGATAATTTTTTAAAGTACATACACGAACTTTTTAATACATTTCTTCATTGGCAAAAATGTATGGTATCCACAGACACCTCAAAGGAAGGGAAAGCAGGAATCCTGAAATGTAAGCCAGCATTTAAGGTAGCTTTCAAGAGGGAGAAATTGCCAACCACACGTACCTGGAGTTTTAGCTTTAATGCCAATACAGGACAGTGATGAAAGGAGGATAAGCCTCAAATGGGGAGTTTAATAGAAGATCCCCACATAAAGCTGCTGCTGAAGGGAGCAGTAGGATACTAGATTGTATCAACCTTGATTCTATCAATGGGAAGAAGTAAGCTCTCACAGAAGATAATATCAAGCTTGTCATTGAGTTTTCATCTGAAATTTGCAATACTTGTAAAAGTAAAAAAAACAACAAAAAGATTTTTTTAAAGTGGCATCCCCAGTACCCTGCCAAAAGCAAACAAAAATAAATCAAAAATAGACACCATCAAATAATTACATCAAAGTAATATGAGCTCACAATTAAAAGCCACCAAAGGGGGAAAAAAACCCACTAAACGTGAAAAACACCAGAAACAACAAACACAAAATATGAATTGCAAATATTCCAAATATTTAAATTATCAGGCATAGAACAAAAATTGGTATATGTAATCTGTCTAGATAATAAAAGGTTATTGAAAATATAAATATGGTATATGACAATACTAAAATGACTGAGTAGATTTGAAAATAATTTCCCAGAGAATTTATAGAAATAAAAAAATGTATAGAAATCAAAAATTTAAATGACATGGACAGCTTTAAAATAGATTTCACTGAAGTGTGAAGTATTTATTCAAAAAATAGAACCTAAAAATTACAAGGAATTTATCACAGAGAGATGAAGTACCTTAAAAACTCTGTTTTAATATGAAAGAGCAAATAAGAGACATGAGTAGAGAGGACAAAGTCCCGTTATATATCTAATTGGAGATTCCAGAAATAAAGAAGAGAAAGATGGTGAGATAACATTTTAAAAGATAAAGGAGGAAACCACTAAAAAAAAAGTAAAAATAATAAAGAAATAAAGTATAACCAATATAATGAGAGAAAATGAATCATATAAAATGCTCAAAACTACAAAAGGCAAAAAAAGAAAAAAATTGTAACTATGTGATGATGGATGTTAACCTAACTGTGGTAATAATTTTATAATATGTACACATATCAAATTATGTTTTATAGCTGAAACTAATATTATGTCAATTATACTTCAATTAAAAAAAACACACACAAAGAGCACAGGTCCACTTATATGCTTTTGTTTTTCAGTAATACACACTACAGTATTACGTGATCTGTGGTTGGTTGAATCTGCTGATGCAGAAATGCAGATACAGAGGTCAGACTGTAAAGTTATAAGCAGATATTTTTATTGTGCTGAGGGTCTGTGACCCTAACCCATGCATCGTGAAGGGTGAACTGTAATTAGTGACTATAGCAAAGTTAAAGGAGACAAAGTTAATATATAAAATTTAATCACTTTCTTACATGCTAGTAATGAACAAGAGAAATTTGAAATTAAAAATACAATATGTATATTAGCATACCAAAAAATTAATTAATTAGGTGTAAATCTAACAAAATATCTATAAGAGCTACATGAAAAAAAAATACAAGTCTCAGATAAAATGAAAGAAGAACTAAATAAATGGAGAGATATACCATTTTCTTGGATAGGAAGACTCAATTTTGTCAAGATATCAATTCTTCCCAAAATAATCTATATATTCAGTACAAGCCCAATCAATATCCCAGAAAGCTTTTTTGTGGATATTGCCATACTGATTCTAAAGTTTATACGGAGAGGCGAAAGACTCAAAATAGCTAGTGATGTTAAAGGAGAAGAACAAAGTTGGAAAACTGACAGTACCTGACTTCAAGTCTTACTATAAAGCTATAGTACTCGAGACAGTCTGATATTGATAAACAAGCAGACATAGATCAATGGACCAAAATAGACAGTCCTAAAATAGACTTACATAAATAAATAGTCAATTCATTTTTGACAGAGAAGAAAAGGCCATAAAATGGAGCAAAGATAAGTCTTTTCAACAAACAATACTGGAAAAACTGGACACTCACATATCAAAAAAAAAAAAATCTAGACACAGACTTTATACCCTTCACAAAAATTAACTAAAACTGGATCACAGACTTAAAGATAGAATGAAAACTATAAAAATCCTAAAGATAACATAGGAAGAAACTTAAATGACATTGAGTACGGTGACAATATTTTATACACAGTACCAAAGTCATTATCCATGAAAGAAATAATTTATGAGCTGGACTTCATTAAAATATTTTTTAAAAATCTGATCTACAAAAGACAATGTCAAGAGAATGAGAAGACAAGCCATAGACTGGAAGAAAATCTTTGCAAGAGTCACATCTGATAAAGGACTGTTTTCTAAGGTATACAAATAACTCATAAAACTCAATAATAAGAAAACAAACAACTTGATTAAAAACATTGGCCAATTGGCCAATTGGACAACTCACCGAAAAAGATACACAGATGGTAAATAAGCATATGAAAAGATGTTCCCAACCGTATGTCATCAGAGAGATGCAAATTAAGTAGCTATAAGATACCACTGCACACTTATTAGAAAGGCCAATATCTGGGACACTGACTATAACAAATACTAACAAGGAAGTTGATCATCAGAAACCCTCATTCATTGCCAGTGGTAATACAAAATGGTTCAGCCACTTTGGAAGATAGTTTGGTGGTTTATTACACAACTAAACATATTCTTACCATACAATCCAGCAATCACTCTCCTTGATTTTTACCCAAAGAGCTGAAAACTTATGTCCTACACAAAAACCTGCACACAGATATTTATTGCAGCTTTATTCATAATTGCCAAAACTTGGAAGCAACTAAGATGTTCTTTAGTCAGTGGGTGGAAAAATAAACTACGGTACATCCCAACAATGGAATATTATTTAGCAATAAAAAGAAATGAGCAATTAAGCTATGAAAATACATGAAAGAACCTCATGTGCATATTTCTAAGTAACAGAAGCCAATTTGAAAAGGCTGCATACTATTTGATTCCAACCATATGACATTTTAGAAAAGGCAAAACTACTGAGACAGTGAAAAGATCAGTGGTTACCAAAGGTAGGCAGGGAGAGATGAGCAGACAGAGCAGAGAGGATTTTTAGGACAGTGAAAATACTCTGTATGGTGTCACAATGATAGATACATGTCATTATATTTGTCGAAATCATCCCACTCATCACATAAAGAGAGAACCATAATGTAAACTATGGACTTTAGGTAATTATGATGTGTCAGTGTAGGTTTACCAATTTTAACAAATGTACTGCTCTGGTAGAAGATGTTGGTAATGGGAGAGGCAGTGCATATGTATGTGGGTAGGGGGTATACAGGAAATCTGTGTATTTTCCTCTTAATTTTGTTGAAAAATTAAAACCACTCAAATAATAAAATCTTAATAAAACTAATTCTGAAAAAAGGGATAAAGGATGACAATTTTCTAGAAATCATAACACATCAATCATTAGAATAAAGAAGCCCAATGAATCCTAAGCACATGACTAATAAGAAATATATGCATGTGTCTAAATCAAACTGCAGCATATCAAAGCCAATGGTAATAACTTAAAATCAGTAAGGCAAAAAGATAAATTAACAAACTGACTTTCCAAAGGTAACAATGTAAACAAAATAGAGGGAAACAGTATTTTCATGGTGCTAAAAGAACATAAGTCTCAGCCTAATATTGTATACCTAGATTTCAAGAAGATTGATGAAGTAAAAACATTTTCAAACCAGTAAAGGCTGAGAGTTTATTATCAATCAGTTTTTACTAAGGTAATTTCTAATAGATGTATTCAGTCAAAGGCATGAGGACCAAAGATGGATGTTCTCAGAAGCTAAAGAAACACTGAACCAAAAAACCTGGTAAATATGGGTGTAAATATAAACAAATATTGCCTTATAAAAACACAGTAATGCTTTTTTTCTGAGATTGAAATTGAGAAAGATATAATACTGGATAATATTTGATTATGTAGAGATCAAAGTGATATTGCCTTTATTTCCTCAGAATACTTTATAGAAGAGAAATAAATTTGAATAACTTTAGAATTTTTAAGTATAATATCTAAAATGAAACATTTAGAATAATTACCAAATAAATAGGAAAAGAATGTAAATGTCAGACTATCAAAGGGAAAATAATAGAACAAGACTTCCTATCTCTCAAATAAAAAGAAAAAAGGAGAAAACATTGTCATCCAAAAGAATGCAAAATAGAACACAAAAGTGAGAAAGCAGATAAACTGAAAGCACAAAATAAAATGGTAAAAATAAATCAAAATATATCATACTAAAAAGTGAAAAGTGGACTAATCACTCTATTAAAAGACAACAATTATTAAACTGTCTGGCAGGTTGGGTTCGTCAAGAAGAGACTTTCACATGGAGTTTATCACAAAAGATATTTATTATGGAAAGCCCTTGGGGACAAGAGCTCTAGAAGGGGAAGAAGAAAGCAGGATTGGGCATACCAAAATTTAAACTTCAATGTAAACCCAATGGAAGCCTTGGCTAACCTCACAGGAAGCACAAGAGATAGAATGGCCCTTTTTGAGTTTGCCTAAGTTGAGTTGTGTTGTCCATCTCTATATGATCAGTCACTGGATCCAGGCCATCCCAGGAAGGGATGTTACCTTAGGTTCTCTGCAACCTAAAGGGGCTGACAAAATGTTATCTAGTTATGATTTTTATTGTCTAGTTATGGTTTTTATGTAGAACCTAGAGGAAAAATAAAAAAAAAACAAAAAACCAATAGAGCGAATCATAATAGAAAATAAGTGAAATAGCTATTCCTTTGGAAAGATCAATGAAATTGAAAAATCACCAGGACCGACAAAGAAAAGAGACACAAACTAACAACATCAGAAATGAAACAGAGGATATACTGCAGATTCTGCAGACATCGAAAAATAAGCAAATATTATGATCAACTTTATACACATAAATTTGACCAATTAAGACTGTGTGTGATTGGTGGAGGGATAGATACCTAAACCATTGGAACAGAATAGAGAACCCAAATAGAGAGCCACAACAGTATGCCCAACAGGTTTTTGATAAAGGAGGGATGGGCTTTTCAACCAATGTTGGTGAAGCAAGTGGATATCCAATGGGGGGGGGGGGGTGGATATTGACCTAAACTTCACACCTTATACAAAATTTAACTCTAAATGAATCACAGATTTAAATGTAAACTGTAAAGCCAGACAACATTTAGGGAAAAAAAATACAGGAGAAAATCTCTAGGATTTAGATCTAGGCAAAGAGTTCTAGATGACATCAATAGCATCATCCATACATTGAAAAAAAAAAAAAGACAAACTAGGATTCATCAAAATCAAGAAAGAAAAACTTGTTCTCTGCAAAAGGCCCTGTTAAGATGATGACAAGGCAAGATGCAGATTGGGGAAAAAATTTTGCAAACCACATATCTGACAGAGGACTAATATCTAGAATATATAAAGAACTCTTAAATCTCAACAGTAAAAATAATAATAATCCAATTAGAAAATTAGCAAAGATATGAACAGCCATTTCACCAAAGAAGATATACAGATGACTAATAAGCACAAGAAAAGATGTTCAACATCTTAAGCCATTAGGGGAGATATTAAAACCACAATGAGATATCACTGTGCACATATCAAAATAACTAAAATAAAAATAGTGACAGCACCAAATGTTAGCAAAGATGTAGAGAAACTGGATCATGCATATGTTGCTTTTGGGATTACAATTCTGGAAACAGTTTGACAGTTTCTTAAAACACTACACATGCGTCTGCCATATGATCTGATAATTGCACTCCTTTGGCATTTGTCTCAGAGAAATTAAAAGTTCACAAAAAAAACCTCTCATTGATATTCATAGCAGTTTTATTTGAACTAGCCAAAAATGGGAAACAACAGATGTACTTCAGCAAATGAATAGTTAAAAAACTGTGGTATATCTGTATCATAAAATACAACTTAGCAATAAAAAGGATTGGACTACTGGTATAAGAAACAACTTGGACAAATATCCAGAGAATTATGCTGAGTGAAAGAGCCAATCCCGAAGGTTATCTGATTACACTTATATAACATTCCTGAAATGACAAAACTATAGAAAATGAAAAAGAGATTAGTGTTTACCATGGGTTAAGAATGGAGGAAGATCTTCTTTATCCATTCCTCTGTTGATGGACATTTAGGTTGCTTCCATGTCTTGGATATTGTAAATAGTGCTGCAATGAACATTGGGGTGCATGTGGTACATATATACAATAGAATATTACTCAGCCATAAGAAGGAATGAAATTGTGCCATTTGCAGAGACATGGATGGACCCAGGGGCTGTCATACAGAGTGAAGTAAGTCAGAAAGAGAAAAGCAAATATTGTATATTAACATATATATTTGGAATTTAGAAAAATGGTACAGATGAACCTATCTGCAAAGCAGAAATAGAGACACAGATGTAGAGAACAAACGTATGGACACCAAGGGCGGGGGTGGGATGGATTCAGAGATTGGTATTGTACACTACTATGTATGAAGTAGATGGCTGGTGAGTGTCTATTGTATAGCAGAGGGGGAAAAAAAAAAGGAAGGTACAATCTGTTTGCAGGACATATATTAAGTTAACCTTAAATATGCATCCCAATATACATTAGGTGCAAATACTGTTTGATTCCACTTATACAAGGTACCTAGAATAGTCAAATTCATAGAGTCAGAAAGTACATTGGTAGATGCCAGGGTCCGGGGGAGTGGGGGTGGGGTGGGGAGGGGGAATGGGGAGTTAGTGTTTAATGGGGACAGAGTTTCAGCTTGGGAAGGTGAAATATTCAGGAGATGGATGATGGTGAGAGTTGCACAACAATATGAATGTACTTAGAGACACTGAACTGCACAGTTAAATATGGTTAAAATAGTATGTTTTATATTACGTGACTTTCACCACAGTAAAAAATCATCAAAAAAAAGAACCTGAAAAAAATTTTTAAAATAAAAAATAAAAAAATAAATGGAGGAAGAGAGTGTAGAGGGAATAGGGTAGTGGGTATGGCTATAAAAAGGCAACACAAGTGTGGAAGACAGACTAATGTCCCTTTTCCCCCAAAGAGATCCACGTCTTACTCTCTGAAAGCTGTGAATATAGTATGCTACTTGGTAAGGAACAATTAAGCTTTCAGATGAAATCAAGATTGCTGGTCAGCTGACCTTAAAATAAAGAAATTATTCTGTACTGTCTGGGTGGGTGCAATGTAATCACAAGGGTCTTTTAAATGTGGAACAATCAGTGTCTGAATGATGTGATAAGAGAAGGATTCCAAAGGACTCTGTTGACTGTGAAGATGTAAGGAATGCAGGCAACCTCTAGAAGCTGGAAAAGTCAAGAAAATGGATTCTCCCCTGGAGACTCCAGTAAAAACTCCAGCCCTTGTTGACACCTTGATTTTAGCCCTGTGAGACCAATTTCAAACTTCTGGCCTCCACAAGATAATAGATTTGTGTTAAGCCACTAAGTTGTTTTTTCTTTTTCTTTTCTTTTCTTTTTTCTTTCTTTTTTTAACAGCAGCTATTCTTGTAATGATCTTGGTTGTGTTTTGGAAGTTTTGGAAGATGTTACCATTGGGGGAAACATGAGTGAAGGGTACACAAAATTTCACATGTGAATCTCCAATTATCTCAAAGTAAGGTTAAATTAAATTATGTATAAATTTTACTTTCCTTAAAAATTTAGAGCACATTTAATTTTAGAATTTTATTGATATGTTGTCTAAGAGTTTTAACACCTTACTTTTCATTTAAAAATCATTTTTGAAGCATATATCTTTAAAAGATAAATCACAGCATTAAGATAATTGATCATAGTCTTGATATCAAGATGCTTATCCAATAACAATAACTTGTTTCATAATGAGATACTGGATTGCTTCGGGACTGTATTCTATATAGAGAGGTACTGTAATGTAGTGTGTGAACTCGGCTCTGGAATTGGATGTGTTCAAAGCCAGGCTCAGCAATTTACTATATAGTCTAGCCTTGTGCAAATTACTTAAACTTCATGAAGCTCAATTTTCTCACCTGTAAACTGGGAAAATTATAGGATGCCCTGCAGTGTCTGCTCATTGTAAAGTGTCAATAAATGACAATGCTATTTTTGTTGAAATATGCTGCATTTATGTTTGTATCAGATGAAATTTAAGAGGATAGTGTTCAAAATTTTAAGTATCTGAAAGTGAATGAAAATCTCTATGTATTAATCCATGCCTATTTCGTAAAAAATTCCAATTTGTGTGGTCCACATCAAAAAGTGCTTTCTAAGTGGCCCCAGAAGGTCCTTTCCTAATTTATCTTTTCCATAGTGAGAAGGCCAAATGATTTAGGGCATTTAGAAAGTGACTTTTGACTTAACGACAGGTAACATGATTGGCATAGATCTGAACAAGTACTCAGAAGAAAATAGGATTTGCTATTTATTTTTCAGACATATTGGAATGTTTCTGATTTAAAGAGAAGTTCCATTTTCCTAGCCGTGTGGCTTCTTCAGAGATCAAGTAAAACATATTTCCTACTAGAAAGAAGCAAATTGCAGGCTGTCTCCAGGGAGACTAAGGGCACTTGAGACTCACATACTTCTTTGAATATTCAATATCATTTTAGGAAATAAAAGCTATTCATATAACTTTAATTCTAATTTACACAGCTATAAATAAGGTTCTAAGTTCTTTAGAAGATACAAGTACAAATATTTGAAGTTTCCTCTGAGAAAGAAAAAACATAATGAGCAGTAATTTGATTTCTAGGCTTTCTTTGTGAATTCATAAGGTAAGTACTAGTGTATTTTACTGGATGGTATATAGCTCCATAGGGCATCATTATCATGTTTTCAAAACAGGACACTGAGCACCCTAAAACCAGTTCCTTGCCTTTTGAGATAAGGGTGCAGAGAGTTGTGTGAGAGAGAATCTAATTGAAATTCAATTATTTCACCCTGCTTTTCACAGTGATTAAGCTAAGGGAAAAACAAAGTTCAGAGAGATAGAGAAAACCAGGTAAAATGCAAGAGTTGCTCACCTTGGTGGCATTATCTACTTGAATCTATGACATTGTGGATGTGCCTAATCACAAACAGGGTGCACCAATGGTTTTGAGTCTCTGGTCCTCCTGGGACCTAGACATCTCAGTATTTGCAGTGGACTCCACCTACATCAGTGTTAATATTTTGCCCAAGTTGGCAAGAGGTTTTGATTATTGTTTAAAACCATCAACTTCTGTGAACAAGAAAACTGGTCAGTGTAACAGGATAAGAAGATGGAGTATAATTATAAATGTTTTTGAGGCAAAGGGAGAGGTGGCAATGATAGTGGAAAACTGATTGAACTTTACATATTCAATTATTCAGAAAACTTACATAACTTTATAGTCTGCTGACAATATAGATGAATGAATTAAGATAGTCCTTTGTGTTAAGATAGAAAAATAAATAGATCACTATGGATGGGCACCAGAAATGGCTGGTTAGGAGTAGGGCACAGGGGTACATCAGGGAAGTATAAATTGGATGCAAGATATATAGAGAGCTACATTATCAATTATTTGTGCTGTATTTCTGGCCTTTCTGGTTTAGACATACCTTCTCTTCCCTTTTTCTGTAAAAGATGAAGAAAAGACCATGATAAATACTTTGAACACTAGTAAGCGTATGTTTAAGATGGAAATCCTTCTGCATTCTCAGGCTAGCCCATAATTCAGGGAATCACTATAAGGGAAATCTAAGTTAAAGTTATCACAATAAACTCACCTCTGCTCTAAAACTTTCAAGGTAACATTGGCCCTTGCAGAATATTATTCACAGTAAAGTATCTACAATAAATTTACAATAACATATCCAAAATATTCTATATTAGAACTTTCTGTATGGTGACCATAAAAGTCTGAAGGGTTAGAAAGATTTGCTTCCAATGCACTTTGCAGACATTTTCTTGGTGAAGAATAAGAGCCAATATAAATACAACATACTCTTTTTCTTGGTCCTTATTATATTCAAGCAGAAAGCTTACTCTTATAAAGGATAACACTAATTCTGGAACTAGCCTACAAATAAAGCTGAAATGCATCCCAATATAGTCACCTTCTTTCATTTAGTCATCCAAATATTGAGTACTCACCATGTGCCAAGCACTATTACAAGCAGTGGGAAATAGATATTCAATGAGCAAAACAAAGAATTACCATGGACTTGCATTCCAATAGGGGAATACATTAACAAAGAAACATATACTATGTTACTTGATAGTAAATGCTCTGTATAATAATAATGGTAATAGTAAGAAAAATAATAGTCATTGTAAACATTCATACAATACTTATTATATGCTGGTTGTTGTTAACGTTCTTTAAAAATATTATTATTTTTAGTCTATCTAGAGAAAGATATTATTAGTATTCTCACTTTACAGATGCGGGAAATGAGGCATGGAATAACTTGGCCAAGTTGACAGTTATTAAATGGCAGAGTTAGAAATCCAAGGAGATGGGCTCTAGATTTTGTGGTACATAAAAATAAGGCAGATTAAAGGGAATTAAGAGAGGTGGAGTATGTAACACTATTTTATATAATATGATCTTGGAAGATTTCCCTAATTGACCAGATATTTAATCAGATATATGAAGGGGATACGAGAGCAAGCCGTGCAGATGTGGCTGCCACAGAGGAGGAAGGGAGGAAAATGCCAGATGTTGAAGTCAAAGAGGTAATGGGGGGGGGGTTTACAATGGTCAGATCATGTGGGCCTTAGAAGCCTTAGCAAAGCACCTTGAATGTCGGGGAGTCATTACAGTTTGGAAGAGAAAGGGAACATTATCCCACTTAAAGTTTAAAAAGACCACCTTGTGCAATTACATAGACAAGAGACACATATAGAAGAAGTAGTAAGACTGGTAAGAAGGCCGTGACAACAACCCAGGTAAGAGAGAATGTAGTTTGGGCCTGGGGTGATAACAGTGAAAGAGATAAGGTGAGAAGCGGTCAGGTTCTGGATAAATTTTAAAGCCATATGAATAGGATGTGTTGAAAGAATGGATTTGGTAAGTGAGAGAAAGATAGCAGTCCAGAAACTCTAAAAGTTTTGGCTTGAGAAACTGGGGAAAAACAGAGGTGCCATTTACCGAGATATAGAATAATTGGTGAGGAAAGTTCAGAAGTCTGTTTTGGAAACATTGATATTGACGGCATTATTGGATATGCAGGTGGAGATGTTGACTGAACTGTTGTATTTTCATGTCTGGAGTTCAGAAAAAGAACGAGGCTGGGGTTATAAATTTGAAAGCTATCAGTATATAAAGTCTATTTAAATCCATGGGACAGTATAACACCTTGGAAGTAAATGTAGACAGAGGAAATTTAAAGTTTTGTTATGGTTGATGTTGTGTTTACACAGAAAGAACTACACCAGTTCATAATTTAGGGATCAGGCTGACTGGCAGCAGGCTGTCCATGTCTGAGAATACCGGAGAGAAAAAAAAAAGCCTTCTTCCTCTTGTTTCAAAAGAGGAGCTACCATAGCACTTTACATGAGGGCATGGTGGTGGTGCTGGTACCAACAGAAGAGTGCCACAGAAAAGGAGGTAGAAGAGAATCAGACCTGAAGGAACAGGTTTCTATTCCAGTATGCTTCTGTGTCAATAGGATAATATAGATTGAGTCAAGGATATAGGCAGGGAAATCTTTAATTATCAAAAAGATTTAGGGACATCAATCCCAAGAAAAGACTCTACTTTCTAAGAAACTGGCTAGAGCCACAGTAGTTTAAAATATGCTTATGTTAATTCAGTAATATTTACAGTCCATATAAACTATAATATTGTTTTCAGTTAACACAAATTTGTTAGTATTTGATTTCTACAATTCAAAATTCTCATTTACAGTAATTTATATTTCTTTTTTTTTGTAGTTTTTTTCTTAAAAAAAAACTTTTTAAAAACATCTTTATTGGAGTATAATTGCTTTACAATGGTGTGTTAGTTTCTGGTTTATAACAAAGTGAATCAGTTATACATATACATATATCCCCATATCCGCTCCCTCTTGCGTCTCCCTCCCACCTGCCCTACCCCACCTCTCTAGGTGGACACAAAGCACCGAGCTGATCTCCCTGTGCCATGCGGCTGCTTTCCACTAGCTATCTATTTTACATGTGGTAGTGTGTATATGTCCATGCCACTCTCTCACTTCGTCCCAGCTTACCCTTCGGGGGTGGGGTTTTTTTTTCCTTTTTTTTCTTTTTTTTTTGAATTTTATTTATTTTTTTATACAACAGGTTCTTATTAGTCATCCATTTTATACACATCAGTGTATACATGCCAATCCCAATCTCCCCATTCATCACACCCCAACCCCCAACCCCCTCTGCTTTCCCCCCTTGGTGTCCATACATTTCTTCTCTACATCTGTGTCTCTATTTCTGCCCTGCAAACCAGTTCATCTGTACCATTTTTTTAGGTTCCACATATATGCGTTAATATATGACATTTGTTTTTCTCTTTCTGACTTCACTCTGTATGACAGTCTCTAGATTCATCCATGTCTCTACAAATGACCCAATTTCATTCCTTTTATTGGCTGAGTAATATTCCATCGTATATATGTACCACATCTTCTTTACCCATTCGTCTGTTGATGGGCATTTAGGTTGCTTCCATCACCTGGCTATTGTAAATAGCATAGCAATGAACAATGGGGTGCATGTGTTTTTTTGAATTATGGTTTTCTCTGGGTATACGCCCAGTAGAGGGATTGCTGGGTCACATGGTAATTCTATTTTTAGGTTTTTAAGGAACCTCCATACTGTTCTCCATAGTGGCTGTATCAATTTACATTCCCACCAACAGTGCAAAAGGGTTCCCTTTTCTCCACACCCTCTCCAGCATTTGTTGTTTGTAGATTTTCTGATGATGCCCGTTCTAACCGGTATGAGCTGATACCTCATTGTAGTTTTTTTTTTTTTTTTAACATCTTTTTTCGAGTATAATTGCTTTAAAATGAGGTGCTAGTTTCTGCTTTATAACAAAGTGAATCAGTTATACATATACATATGTCCCCATATCTCTTCCCTTTTGCATCTCCTTCCCTCCCACACTCCCTATCCCACCCCTCTAGGTGGTCACAAAGCACTGAGCTAATCTCCCTGTGCTATGCTGCTGCTTCCCACTAGCTATCCATTTTACGTTTGGTAGTGTATATATGTCCATGCCACTCTCTCACTTTGTCACAGCTCACCTTTCCCCCTCCCCATATCCTCAAGTCCATTCTATAGTAGGTCTGTGTCTTTATTCCCATCTTGCCCCTAGTTTATTCATGACCTTTTTTTTTTTCTTAGATTCCATATATATGTGTAAGCATACGGTATTTGTTTTTCTCTGTCTGACTTACTTCACTCTGTATGACAGACTCTAGGTCCATCCACCTCACTACAAATAACTCAATTTCATTTCTTTTTATGGCTGAGTAAATATTCCATTGTATATATGTGCCACATCTTCTTTATCCATTCAACTGTTGATGGACACTTAGGTTGCTTCCATGTCCTGGCTATTGTAAACAGAGCTGCAATGAACATTTTGGTACATGACTCTTTCTGAATTATGGTTTTCTCAGGGTATATGCCCAATAGTGGGATTGCTGGGTCGTATGGTAGTTCTATTTTTAGTTTTTTAAGGAACCTCCATACTGTTCTCCATAGTGGCTGTATCAATTTACATTCCCACCAACAGTGCAAGAGGGTTCCCTTTTCTCCACACCCTCTCCAGCATTTATTGTTTGCAGATTTTTTGAAGATGGCCATTCTGTCCGGTGTGAGATGATATCTCATTGTAGTTTTGATTTGTATTTCTCTAATGATTAATGATGTTGAGCATTCTTTCATGTGTTTGTTGGCAATCTGTATATCTTCTTTGGAGAAATGTCTATTTAGGTCTTCTGTCCATTTTTGGATTGGGTTGCTTGTTTTTTTGAAATTGAGCTGCATGAGCTGCTTGTAAATTATGGAGATTAATCCTTTGTGAGTTGCTTCATTTGCAAATATTTTCTCCCATTCTGAGGGTTGTCTTTTCATCTTGTTTATGGTTTCCATTGCTGTGCAAAAGGTTTTAAGTTTCATTAGGTCCCATTTGTTTATTTTTGTTTTTATTTCTATTTCCCTAGGAGGTGGGTCAAAAAGGATCTTGCTGTGATTTGTGCCATAGAGTGTTCTGCCTATGCTTTCCTCTAAGAGTTTGATAGTGTCTGGCCTTACATTTAGGTCTTTAATCCATTTTGAGTTTATTTTTCTGTATGGTGTTAGGGAGTGTTCTAATTAAATTCTTTTACATGTAGCTCTCCAGTTTTCCCAGCACCACTTATTGAAGAGGCTGTCTTTTCTCCATTGTATATTCTTGCTTCCTTTATCAAAGATAAGTTGACCATATGTGTGTGGGTTTATCTCTGGGCTTTCTATCCTGTTCCACTGATATATATTTGTTTCTGTGCCAGTGCCATACTGTCTTGATTACTGTAGGTTTGTAGTATAGTCTGAAGTCAGGGAGCCTGATTCCTCCAGCTCCGTTTTTCTTTCTGAAAATTGCTTTGGCTATTCGGGGTCTTCTGTGTTTCCATACAAATTGTGAAATTTTTTGTTCTAGTTCTGTGAAAAATGCCAGTGGTAGTTTGATAGGGATTGCATTGAATCTGTAGATTGCTTTGGGTAGTAGAGTCATTTTCACAATGTTGATTCTTCCAATAAAGAACATGGTATATCTCTCCATCTATTTGTATCATCTTTAATTTCTTTCATCAGTGTCTTATAATTTTCTGCATACAGGTATTTTGTCTTGATAGGTACGTTTATTCCTAGATATTTTATTCTTTTTGTTGCAGTGGCAAATGAGAGTGTTTTCTTAATTTCACTTTCAGATTTTTCATCATTAGTGTATAGGAAAGCAAGAGATTTCTGTGCATCAATTTTGTATACTGCTACTTTACCAAATTCATTGATTAGCTCTAGTAGTTTTCTGGAAGCATCTTTACGATTCTCTATGTATAGTATCATGTCATCTGCAAACAGTGACAGCTTTATTTTTTCTTTTCCTATTTAGATTCCTTTTATTTCTTTTCCTTCTCTGATCACTGTGGCTAAAACTTCCAAAACTATGTTGAATAATAGTGGTGAGAGTGGGCAACCTTGTCTTGTTCCTGATCTTAGTGGAAATGGTTTCGGTTTTTCACCATTGAGGACGATGTTGGCTGTGGGTTTGTCATATATGGCCTTTATTATGTTGAGGAAAGTTCCCTCTATGCCTACCTTCTGCAGGGTTTTTATCATAAATGGGTGTTGAATTTTGTCGAAAGCTTTCTCTGCATCGATTGAGATGATCATGTGGTTTTTCTCCTTCAATTTGTTAATATGGTGTATCACGTTGATTGATTTGCGTATGTTGAAGAATCCTTGCATTCCTGGGATAAAACCCACTTGATCATAATGTATTATCCTTTCAATATGCTGTTGGATTCTGTTTGCTAGTATTTTGTTGAGGATTTTTGCATCTATGTTCATCAGCGATATTGGCCTGTAGTTTTCTTTCTTTGTGACATCTTTGTCTGGTTTTGGTATCAGGGTAATGGTGGGCTCCTAGAATGAGTTTAGGAGTGTTCCTCTCTCTTTTATATTTTGGAAGAGTTTGAGAAGCATAGGTGTTAGCTCTTCTCTAAATGTTTGATAGAATTCACCTGTGAAGCCATGTGGTCCTTGGCTTTTGTTTGTTGGAAGATTTTTAATCACAGTCTCAATTTCAGTGCTTGGATTGGTCTGTTCATATTTTCTATTTCTTCCTGGTTCAGTCTCGGAAGGTTGTGCATTTCTAAGAATTTCTCCATTTCTTCCAGGTTGTCCATTTTTTTGGCATATAATTGCTTGTAGTAATCTCTCATGATCCTTTGTATTTCTGCAGTGTCAGTTGTTACTTCTCCTTTTTCATTTCTAATTCTATTGATTTGAGTCTTCTCCCTTTTTTTCTTGATGAGTCTGGCTAATGGTTTATCAATTTTGTTTATCTTCTCGAAGAACCAGCTTTTAGTTTTATTGATCTTTGCTATCATTTCCTTAATTTCCTTTTCATTTTTTTCTGATCTGATCTTTATGATTTCTTTCCTTCTGCTAACTTTGGGGGTTTTTTGTTCTTCTTTCTCTAATTGCTTTAGGTGTAAGGTTAGGTTGTTTATTTGAGATGTTTCTTGTTTCTTAAGGTAGGATTGTATTGCTATAAACATCCCTCTTAGTCCTGCTTTTGCTGCATCCCATAGGTTTTGGGTCCTCGTGTTTCCATTGTCATTTGATTCTAGGTATTCTTTTATTTCCTCCTTGATTTCTTCCGTGATCTCTTGGTTATTAAGTAGTGTATTGTTTAGCCTCCATGTGTTTGTATTTTTTACAGATTTTTTCCTGTATTTGATATCTAGTCTCATAGCGTTGTGGTCAGAAAAGATACTTGATATGATTTCAATTTTCTTAAATTTACCAAGACTTGATTTGTGACCCAAGATATAATCTATCCTGAAGAATGTTCCATGAGCACTTGAGAAAAATGTGTATTCTGTTGTTTTTGGATGGAATGTCCTATAAATATCAATTAAGTCCATTTGTTTAATGTGTCATTTAAAGCTTGTGTTTCCTTATTTATTTTCATTTTGGATGATCTGTCCATTGGTGAAAGTGGGGTGTTAAAGTCCCCTACTATGATTGCGTTAGTGTTGATTTCCCCTTTTATGGCTGTTAGTATTTGCCTTATGTATTGTGGTGCTCCTATATTGGGTGCATAAATATTTACAATTGTTATATCTTCTTCTTGGATTGATCCCTTGATCATTAGGTACTGTCCTGGTTTGTCTCTTGTAATAGTCTTTATTTTCAAGTCCATTTTGTCTTATATGAGAATTGCTACTCCAGCTTTCTTTTGATTTCCATTTGCATGCTGCACTTCCTGGACTTGGGTGGCTATTTTCTTTCCCACGTTAGGGAAGTTTTCGACTATCGTCTCTTCAAATATTTTCTCGGGCCCTTTCTCTCTCTCCTCTCCTTTTAGGACCCCTTTAATGCGAATGTTGTTGTGTTTAATGTTGTCCCAGAGGTCTCTTAGGCTGTCTTCATTTCTTTTCATTCTTTTTTCTTTAGTCTGTTCCGCAGCAGTGAATTCCACCATTCTGTCTTCCAGGTCACTTATCCGTTCTTCTGCCTCAATTATTCTGCTATTGATTCCTTCTAGTGTAGTTTTCATTTCAGTTATTGTATTGGTGATCTCTGTTTGTTTGTTCTTTAATTCTTCTAGGTCTTTGTTAATCATTTCTTGCATCTTCTCAATCTTTGCCTCCATTCTTATTCCGAGGTCCTGTATCATCTTCACTATCATTATTCTGAATTCTTTTTCTGGAAGGTTGCCTATCTCCCCTTCATTTAGTTGTTTTTCTGGGGTTTTATCTTGTTCCTTTATCTGGTACATAGCCCTCTGCCTTTTCATCTTGTCTATCTTTATGTGAATGTGGTTTTTCTTCCACAGTCTGCAGGATTGTAGTTCTTCTTGCTTCTGCTGTCTGCCCTCTGGTAAATGAGGCTAAGAGGCTTGTGTAAATTTCCTGATGGGAGGGACTGGTGGTGGCTACAGCTGGCTGTTGCTTTGCTGGGCAGAGTTCAGTAAAACTTTAATCCACTTGACTGCTTATGGGTGGGGCTGGGTGGGGCTGGGTTCCCTCCCTCTTTGCTGTTTGGCCTGAGGCAACCCAACACTGGAGCCTACCCAGGCTCTTTGGTGGGGCTAATGGCAGACTCTGGGAGGGCTCACGCCAAGGAGTACTTCCCAGAACTTCTGCTGCCAGTGTCCTTGTCCTCACGGTGACACACAGCCACCCCCCTACCTCTGTGGGAGGCCCCCCAACACTAGCAGGTAGGTCTGGTTCAGTCTCCTATGGGGGTCTCTGCTCCTTCCCCTGGGTCCCAATGAGCACACTACTTTGTGTGTGCCCTCCAAGAGTGGAGTCTCTGTTTCCCCCAGTCCTGTCAAAATTCTCCAATAAAATCCCACTAGGCTTCAAAGTCTGATTCTCTAGGAATTCCTCCTCCCATTGCCAGATACCCAGATTGGAAAGCCTGACGTGGGGCTCAGAACCTTCACTCCAGTGGGTGGACTTCTATGGTATAAGTGTTCTCCAGTTTGTGCATCACCCACCCAGCAGTTATGGGATTTGATTTTATTGTGGTTGCGCCCCTCCTACCGTTTCATTGTGGCTTCTCCTTTGTCTTTGGATGTGGGGTATCTTTTTTGGTGAGTTCCAGTGTCTTCCTGTTGATGATTGTTCAGCAGTTAGTTGTGATTCTGGTGTTCTTGCAAGAGGGAGTGAGAGCACGTCCTTCTACTCTGCCATCTTGAACCAATCTCAGTAATTTATATTTCTTGCCTAACTTCTTTGTGTATAGTTTTTCTAACTCATTGTAGACAGAGAGTGTAGAAAGATATAAAGATATCATCTAGTTTTTTTTTTAAGATTTGCTAAATCAGTACGTGCTACGTATTGACATTGTTGTCCTATTTAAATATTCTCTGTGATCTTCCATTCATTGGTTCATTTTTCAAATAAAATAGACATCTAGAAGTAGAATAATTTTTATGTATTTTTCTGGGTTTATTCTGTGTGTGGATAATAGCATATGACAGTAGAAAATATTGTTGCTGACAGTCATTGGGTAAACCCAAGCAGGGAAAGGGCCAATTGCAGACCTCCACTTTGCTCTGCCTGCATTGCTGGAATGTGCATTTGTAATGTGCGCGTTTTTATTTTTAACATTTGCAAAGAAAGTGGAAAAGCTACAAGCCTCTGGGCGTGTGGAGTTAAGTAATGACTCTCTATTAAGTGGTCCATTTACCTATAGCCACCCAAGGAAACCCTGTGCTACATAAAATCCCTTCATTCTCACAGATCTTCACATTATTGAATGTCTTTCTGCACTATTCTTTTTTAGAGCCCAGCAATATTGCCTATGAAGGTATTATCTAGTAGTAATAAATTGGGATAATAAAAAGAAAATAAAAGGAAAAAGAAGAAGAATTCAAAAGAGAAGAAAAGGAAGAAACTAATATAGAGGCAGACAAAGCTGGTTTTGTAGTACCTGCTCTGATGCTAATCTTGTGACCATGAGCAGGTCAGGAAACCCCATTAATTTAACATAATAATCTGCTCAATAAGTTGTTATGAGAGAATATATGAAATTGTTTAAGCATAATATAAAAATGCTGAATAAGTTTACTCAGGACATAGCAAAGTAACATAGGTAAATTACTGTCTTAATAATAAAAGCTAAATATTTTTAACCAGTATATTTTGTACTTCCTTTAAAATTGTTAAGTAACTTAAATATTTAGAAATAACCTTGCTCAGTGAATTAGTTCTTTGACCAATTAGTTAATAAAGTAATTTGTATTTTAATTTAACATATGCTAACTTGTATCTTGTTAAATGAAGGGCTCCCTCAGAATGTTTACCATATATAAGTATCAATATCTCTCAGAAGCATAGTCATCTCCATTCAGGCTGTTCCCTCCACGAGGACAATATTATTCACCTTGTAGGTGACCAATTAGGATTTCTTTACATAATGAATGAGTCAGTAATCTAAAAAGCATTAACAATAAAAAAGTCTCTTTATTGGCAATATCCTGAAAACACTGAAGAGCCACTCCAAGCTATTCACAATCCCCACTTTCAATTTTCTCTTTATTCTATGCATTTCCTCCCTTTTAGCTACATAATAAGCTAATCAAAAGCAAATGAACCATAAAAACTGATTCCAAATATTACTGACCAAAAATTACACTTGGTGACACATAGATTATGACAAATATAGGCAAATATAGATTAGGACAAAATATAGATGTCTATAAGAAAATGCAAAGTCTTTCTTAGGTAAATGTGTATTTATTTAAAAGCCTGTAATTTTAACTTTCTAAAGTATGTTTTATCACTTAAAAAGAACTAAAAGTTTCTATGTTTAATTAGAAAATGCACCAAATTTTATAACTTTATTTCCAATTATATCAAGCTGCCTGTGTTCAGAGTAAGCCAAATAAAACTGATTGTGGCCCAAAAAAAAATAGATATAGATACAGATGTAGATATAGATATCTATCCATGGTATTAGTAAAAGCAAAAGTGTATAGAAATGATTACATATTTGTTTAAAAAAATGTTTAAAGAAGACAATTGTGGTGATACACATAAAATTTATTTAACACTTCTGGAAGTGGAGAGTCTCCTTTTGAAGAACTGCAAAAGGGGGCAGAAAGCAGAAAACTTTTATAGGATAAAGAGTAAAGAACAAAGAAGAGGAAAATAGAAAATATCTGATTGGTTGGAGCCACATAGTCAACCTTGTTTGGGGTGAGAAGGCCCAGAGTTGTCTTGTCATTTGGGGATTGGCTGACTGGATATGCTGAGCTTCTGGTCAAGTGGAGCATTTTCAGGGACATGAAAGTTATTTAAGTTTCAGTTTGCTGACGTGGCACCCCAGGCAGGAGCAGCTCCACCTGGGCCTAGAAATTTATTTCAACATATACTGGGCAACTCTTAAAAATCGGGCCATGCAGAAGATATTCTAGATGAGGACCAATTTAGAATTCTAGAAGTCCCCTGGTGGACAGAAAGAATATGATAAAATTCTTAATCATAGTGTACACAGAAATGTCATTCTTTGTTTTTGCTGTTCATTAGAAGTGATGCTTCATTGTTCTCTCAACTACAATACCCTTTCACCACCTTCTGTCTCAACCTCTTTTAGTTCATTTGAGACTGAACATCCCTCACAGCCCCTCTTAACATGGTAACCACGAAGGTGGAGAGTTTTGGTTGGAAGTTTTGCTTGGGAAAGGGAGGTTCTCTTCTGGAAACTGGCACTTTAGCTGGGGAGATGGCCCTCTTGCTCACTTCAATAGTCACATATTATCATTTGAAACTAGGGCTCTTTCTTAGCAACAACAGAACACAGTGAGGTGATAGAAAACATATTATGAGTTAATTAGGCTTATATAGGCCAGCTGGTCACCTAACCAGAATTTATAAAATGAATTTATTGATTTCATGGGCAAAATATGCTGGGATTTAAGCCTATTATTTTCAAATGAATTCTCATAATATTACACATTTTCCTGATGGTGTCTGCTGTATTGGCATCACACTGCCACTCCCTTTTATGATAAAGAGCATGTTAAATTACCAGTACTTACCAAGGGTGGAAAATATATAGTGGAAGCTTATTATTTTTCATAAACCATAATTTGCTTGTCTGAGTTTTCATTGATCACCTGATAGGAAGCAAATATCTAATGGAGTGGAAGAAAGGAGAGGTGATATTTGAAGAATCAGAAAGAAAGAGCTGTAGAAAAGAAAGCAATACATTTTGTGTGGGGTGAGTTTTAAATGCATAGAATAAATGGAGCAATGATTTGGCAGAAGTCATCAGATCCACGAAGAAGAGAGAGTAAAGGAGAAGAAATGAATGAAGCCTAATGGAGAATACTTTCACCCACTTATCTTATCTAGGGCTACTTTTGCTACTTTATGTCTAGTTTATGAAGCCTGATATTAAACAAATATAAAGCCTGATTTTAAACAGCCAGTATAGTCTTCCTATGACTCTACTAAGCCACAGAAATATATCATCGTCAAAGCATTTTCTGTCTTCAGTGATTTTTCTTGATTTCTACACTTAAATATCCCCAGTTAATTCCCACACTGATGATTTCTGTGTTGACTTTTTGGATTACCAAAGAGCTATATGCATTTCTAAAAACAAATTTCAAAACTAAATGTTCAGAATTTGCTTTTACTTCTTTGTACCAGATGATGAATCTGGTAAAACTAGAGGAGCAATTGAATTCTGTTAAGCTGTTTAATAGTTTCTCAGTGAAAGTGCTCTGGCTTCATCATTTTAGTCATTTTAAACTAGATTGGACAAGTCACCAGGGAATACACTGTGAAGAGCTGCCTCCCGGCTGCGGACTAAATGGCCAACTATACCATGACTTTTCTCTCCATAATTCTGGTACAAGTGACAGCTGTGTTCCTGGTGCAAAAATAAGAACTTAAAGCCACCCACAGAGTTCTCCCCCAAAATAACCCATTTTCAGAAGATCTGAATCTATGCTGGAAGGTTTTTTGGTTTGTTTTTTATTTTTTTGTTTTTTAAATGAACACTGAAATCAGTGCGCTTTGACCTGCCAGTGTTTGGAGATATTATAAAATACACATTTCTCCAGACTGTGGGATGGATGTAATCAAATCTTTGGGATTTCTGATAGTATGATATCCCCTGTTAGTGACTGTCACCTAAATCCCCTGGTCATTCTAAACTCAGGTGACCAAGGAAAGGTATATCAAAATTTGCGTGTGTGTGTCTGTGTGGAGGGTGGCAGTGTGGGGAGTCTCTCCTCTGCCCCCTCTGTCAACCCCACAGCTGTTTAATAATCACTGCTGCACATTATATAACTGCCAATCAGGACTTGCTCTTGTTACTTTCCCTCTCTACTATTTATTTCCAATTCTTTTATCTGAACTTAATAGAATATATGATTGCTTCTGATGGACACAATTATTAGAAAGAGAAGCAGAATTAGTCTACCTGGCATTAAATCTTAAAATGCATGATAGTTTTAAAAAGCTAACATATTAGAGCATCTCAGTGCAATTTATAAATGAATAAGTCTATGCCAGATCTTCCACTATTTTTCTGATCAAATTGAGCAGCTGATACAAGCAGTAAGACTGCTGTCAATAAGACTTTATATACAGACTTGGGAAGTCTGATCTGCTTTCCTCAGATGATAGGAAGTTTTGAGGTTGTTATAAGTCCATAGAGTACCTCCTAGTGGATTGGCTGGTGCCAAAAGAACCATGTTTTTAATTGGATGTTTTTTTAAGGTGGAGTTGCTGGTACACTCCACTAATTATGACTAGCTCCAATATTTTATTTCTCTACTTCAGTATTTTCATATTTCATTGCCCTGCTAATCTGGTTTCAAATCTGTGTCCATCCACTAGTTCCTTACATACCCATCTTTCCTTACTCTAGTCCCCTTAACCCCACTCCAACCTATCTGATTTGTTTCTTGACTATCATGTTATGGAATAAGATACTTAATCCCTATAAAATGGGGATGTTATTAGTACTTGCTTCATTGGGTTGTTGTCAGGTAAAAGATAATGATGCATGTTAGGTACTGTTAAAATTAAATACAAAATGGAGACCAAACTTGAAATTTTCCTGAGCAGACAAGACCATTTAAGCCACATAAGTGAAACTTAATTTAGCTTATTCTGTGAAACAAGTGAAACTTAACCTGGGCCACTTCTTATAAATGACTCTGATAATCATAAAAGAAACATAAGTCATCTTCCTAAAAATAGAATAAGATAATCGCTTTTAACCAATCTCCTGCTGTCTAGTAACACGCACTGTAATAACCAATCTTTGTGAATGTTAAACGACTTCCTTATTTTCACTTGACAAGCCATTTTGAAACATCATGCCCCTGAGCTTCATATCAATCTTTGAATTTGAAAACTCCTATTTTATGAACTGATTTTTGTGTGCACAATAAACTTTTACTAATTACTACTTCAGTGATCCAGTTGTTTTACTTCTGCTAGTTCTGAAATGTTGACAGTACTTAGCACAGGACACTGCCACTGTAATTACTGCAAACAAATGTTTGCTATTCTTAATATTATTTTTGTCATAGAATTGCATTTTCTGTGCATCTCAATCCTGGTTTTCCCAGCATTTACTTTGCCATCATCTCCACCTATGCTCGTCATAAACCCTCGCTAAGTACAGATCTTACAAAGGTTCCTACCATAGCCCCCTTGAGTTTCTAAATTATCTAGCTGCCTCTTCCCATCTGATTCTGTCTTGGACTTGGTGGAATTCTATGCATAGTTCCACTGTTAAATCTCACTTGTTTCAGAGGGAAATGGTAGTCAATATCCAGATTTTACCTATAAGAAAGGTAAGGAAATATAAAGATTTCAAATATAATTTGATGATTAGTGGTCACCATTAACTGGAGTACTTCTCTGTTTTTGAGTTCATATCCTTCTCAGGAAAGCATTTATTTAATCAAAAAATATATTTTGAATGTCTTCTTAGAACTTCAGATTTTATCAGTATGTAATCTTAACTACACAAAATAAACTGCTTATTTAATTGAAATTCTGCTCAGGAGAGATTTAATGAGCCTAGAACTGTGTTGTCCAGTATGGCAGCCACATATGGTTATTTGAAATTAAATTAAAACAAAAATCAGTCCTTCAGTCACACTAGCCACATTCAAGTGTAGAGTTGCCACACGTAGGTAGAGGCTACCATATTAAACAACACAGATACAGAATATTTTCTTCATCAGAGAAAGTTCTACTGGACACTGCTAGTCTAGAGAAATGCAGCTAATACTCTGTTCTAATTTATCTAATGTAGAGACCTCAAAATTCATAGTACAATACAGACATAGGGCCAGATGTAAAGAAACTAGCCTTCAAGGTGCCTGTGACCTAGCAGCCAGAAAAGACACCAAGTACCTTTTTCTCTAAGTGTTTGTGTATATTTTCTTCATGGGTGAATCAATTGGGTTCAAACCACTGACAAATTCCCTGTCATACTGATGCTCCTTTACTGTGAGGACCCCTACTTATCTGTGTCAACAAGTTTATTCATGGTGCAAATTAGAGACCTTGAAAGGGCATCAGTTGTATCTGGAGACTTGTAGTCTGGATCAAAAGAGTTTCTCCTTGTTGGCATTTCATTGCTCAAAATTTTGGCTACATTGTCAGCTGCAAGAAGAGGTAGAGCAAATCCATCAATAAATTGGAAAACTATTGTCTATTCAACCTAATTATTTAATACAAATTTGGCTGGAGTGAAGTATCTAGTGATCATCTTAGTTGACCCAGAGAACTTTGGTGATGCATCCCAGGATCAAGGTTGTTATTCAACCAACCCTTAAAGAATAATGGTATATGTCTGCTCCAATTGGTTGGTGTTCTTGCCATACTAGTCATTAAATATCATCGTTTAAATATCACCCTTTCTCAAGAGTCATTTTGTAGAACCCTAAGTTAATTCCTACCTTTACCAGATACCTGCATGTTAGAATGTTGACTGGCCTGTTTTGTTTCAGAAGTCTGGTTTTCAAAATTGATACTTAGAAAAAATGAAGATATTCAATAAGGTTTAAACATCTCAAACTTTTCCAAAATAAGATAAGAAACAATCATTCTTTTTTTAGTAATATAAAGGAAAATAATGCTAGTGAAACTTAATGGAATTGGAAAAAAATCATACATGGTTTAAAAACTCTAAAGACCATGTAGTTGATTAGTCCTCCCTTTGAAAAACTCTTTTTTATCGCATCCTTTGTTTAAACACTTCTAGTTAGAAAAAAACACAAAAGGAAGTGCACTCTATAAAAAAGTATATTTCCTAATTAAGAAAATAATACATGTTTAATGTACAAATTTCAGAAAACACAGAAACATAAGTGGCAGGATAATATATTAAAATGTTAATTTGTATTTTGCTCTTAAAATGTTTTTCCACCCTGTATTCCAAGAGAGCAGTTAGAACTCTTTGTTGTTCCTTACTCAGGAAAGATTTCTGTTACAAAGTTGAAAGCAGAAGTTGTTTGCAGAAAATTTCCTTTCCTGGATTTAGTTTTCAGAAAACCTGAGTTCCTGGGGCAAACAGTTACTCTTAGGAAACAAGACAAATGAGTGCTTTTAGGAAGAAAGAAGTGCCTACAATGGGACCAAGACTATAAAAGATGATAAAACAAATGCAAGATCTTGGGTTTGAAAGGGATTGGGACACATGACACAATTACTTATAGTACCTGAAGAAAAGGTGGCAAGTCTTAAGGGATTGTGCCTATAAATGAGATGCACTATGGTTTAAAAGTATTCTGAACCCACAGAATAAAATAGAGCTCTAAGATTTCAGGAGACTATGGAGACTCATAAATGGACATCTTACCAAAACCTGATACTAGAAAAGCTTCTCAAATGTTGTATGCCAAATCTTTTACTCCCATCTTTATATACCAAACTCCATAGGATGTTCATGTGACTTGCGGAAGGAGAATGGTGGTTCATAATTGGGGTAAATTTTCTCATCAGCCAAGAATGGGACTTGGAATTAGATTCTGTTGAATTAAAATAAATAATATGATTATCCTTACTTATTTGCATTTGTAGAGTAAAATTCATATGTTCTATATATGTACAGAACAAAATCTAAATCTTAAGATTCATGGGTCTAGTTCTGTTCTAAGACAAAAAATATAATGAAAAGAATTGAAAATGATAGATTTGTATTGTAAAGAGGAGTATAAACTGAAAAGATTAAGTACAGAGTTCCTTTCATAAAGATGCCTCTCTTATAGTTGTGTAATGAGGGAAATGATATATTTGGCAGGACTAATACATTATTTAACTAAGAATCTCTGTCCTTTTTACATATCCATTAGTAAATGAAAGCAAATTTGGATCTCAAAGTATGCTCTGAGAACCCAGCTTACATGTCCTTATTTTTATATATATAACAAGGAGCTACTTAAAGTAAATCTTAAACAGTTAAGTTCATTTCTCTGGAATTATTATTACTTGGCTAATTCATAATTTCTTCACCTTAATGTATTTAGAGGAAAAAGTATATAATTCATGCTTTGTTCTTCTTCGTTTTCTGGAAGAAATAACAGTTCTAAACTGGCAAATTCCCAATCCTTCTAATTGACGTTCCAATTCTGGCAATATTAAAAAGTTCAGTACTTGGTTCAGACATATCATATAAAAAAAATCCATCATGAAATAAATGTATATGTTAGGAGGCTGAGGATGGTTGAGACTGAATAAACAGGAGAGGTCTTATATGCATCATCCATCTGTATCAGTATTTTAAAGCTCGAAGTCTGTATTCTGACTCATTCCACAATGATGAAAGTAAAACCTCTCCTTATCTCCCAACAGAAAAAATAAATATGCATTAGTAACCTGCAAAAAAAATTTTTGTGCCCTCTAAAGTTTACTTTTTCTATTTTAGTACTTAAATAATTTAAAAATGAAAACAGGACTCTGAGCAAAATCAGAACTCCCTCTAGTGTTCAGAGTTGCTTGGCTCCGTAAGAAGGAAAGAAAGAAAGAGAAAGAGAGAAAGAGAGAAAGAAAGAAGGAAGGAAGGAAGGAAGAGGGAAAGAAAGAAAGAGAAAGAAAGAAAGAAAAAAGAAAGAAAGAAAGAAGGAAAGAAAGAAAGAAGGAAAGAAAGAAAGAAGGAAAGAAAGAAAGAAGGAAAGAAGGAAAGAAAGAAAGAAGGAAAGAGGGAAAGAAAGAAAGAAAGAGAAAGAAAGAAAAGAAGACAGAAAGAATGGAAGGAAGGGAAAGAAAGGAAGAAAGAAAGAGAGGGAAAGAAAGGAAGGAAGGAAGGAAGGAAGAAAGAAAGAAAGAAAGAAAGAAAGAAAGAAAGAAAGAAAGAAAGAAAGAAAGAAAGAGAAAGAAAGAAAGAAAGAGAGAGGGAAGGAAAGAAAGAGAGAAAAAAAGGGAAAGAAACAGTTTAGAAATGTTTCCTTTCCTTCTGACAAGATAACTAGCTTAGTTTCCCTATTTGGCTCTATAACGCAAGCATGTGGGGAGATCCTGGCAATTACTGACTGACTAGGAGGCTCCCAGGCAGGCTATCCCATGACCTTGAGCCAAGAGCACCAAAATGCCAATCATGGCTGTTGGAAACAACTTCCCTTCTCTCTGTGCATCTTGATGCAAAGGGAAAAGGGCGTATTTGTTCCATTCCAAAGAGCAAGCATTAATGCTATGCAGCTGGCAGGAATTACCTTCCTTCTTGAGCTTTTGAGTTCCCTTGTAGCATATGTTGTTCATTTAAACACAGCTGATTTCACATGTTACAATTATACAATAAGCATATATGCTTATAGCACCGCCCCATAACTCCTGAGTTAGAGGAACAAACCCATCTTCCCTTTGTCTCTTTTCTGCTGTGTTCTGAGCCTATTCTCAAGGCATTGCCACTTTTTTTTTTTTAAGGAAACTCCAATTTAGACTTGTCAGCTTGTCAAAGCCACAGTGGTGTTGTGACTTGTCAGTGCTCACTATGAGGGGAGACAAAGCAGAGAAATTAATAAAAATCACCCACAAGGAAATCTATGCAGATGTATTCATCTTGAGCCAAATGCTGCTGCTCGGTTCCCTAGGAGTTGAGTGTGAATTGCATGAGGGGTGGGCAAAGTGGGAGACTTCTGAAGGTAAACTGATTATTGATGGACTAGTCCCCCCCTCAGATTTTTGGCTGTGGTTTTCCTTGGTTCATTATCAGGGGCATCTCTCTGGTATTTTCCCCCACAGTTGTTCCTTTGTTTCGATGCAAGAAGATGTTAATTTTCACGTCTCTAGGTTCTTAACATCAGCGTGACATATGGTATTAGATATTGACACTTTACTTGGATTTGCTATGATGCTTCCTTTCTGAACCATATGTTTTAAGAGTTTGGTTATTTATGTACTGGTGAAAATTCTGTTATGCCTCATTTTTATCTAAAATCATTTTAAAAATCTTTAGTCAGACAATTCTAGTTTCTCTAGTGTATAAGAATATAGATTTATGGTATTACTTATTAGCAAAAATGCTGTAGTAAGCACTAGACAATATCAAGTCACACAAAAACTAGTCAGCCCACAGAAAGCAGGGCAAGAGAGGTTTCTGGAATATCTGTGGCTTGACAAAGAATCATTTTGAATTATTAAGACTGGCAAATGATTTCACTTCCAGTGAGCATTAATCTTTTCCCAGGAAAGTTAACAGGATGATAAGTGTGAGTTGGTATCCTTGGTGACCATCTAAGTATTTCTAGAAAGTCTAAAATTTGCTCTGAAGTGCCCTGAGTAATCTGTCTTCCTAAACCTTTCCATGCCTGGGAAGTAGAATTCAGATTGATGTGATAAGTTTCTCCAAATGAAGTAGGGTCATATTAATAAATATTCATGATAGAGAGAAGGAGCCAAATAAACATAGATTGAAGGCTGAAGGGGAATTGTTGAAAAAAAGAAAAAAGAAATTCTCCTCACTTTCCCTCCAGTGTGTAAGCATAGGGTTGTTGAGAGGATTAAATGAGATAAAGAGCTTAGTACAATGACTGGCACATGACAAATGTGCCATAAATATTATCCAGAATGTTAGAATGTTAATGTATATCCTTATTCCCTTTTGTACTTTCTCAATTTGGAACCAGTTATACAAAATAAGCAGGAAATGGGGGGAAATGTCAGCTTTATTTCTAATAAGCTAAAAGGTGAATGTAGCTTTGACCTAAAGGCAAAAGGGCTTGCTAGCACTTTCCCTAGGTCCTCTATAAGAGTATACTGTGAAAGCACATTCAAGGAATGTTTGAGTGTAGAGAGCAGATCTTACCCAAGAATGCTGTCTCATTCTGGTCTGGGGCAGATAGGAAAAGAATAAAGAGAATGAATCCCCAGGGACTGCCACAGTTTAATAAAATAACTCAGGAACATGGACCAATGCATTTCACTCACTAATTTGCTGGAGTGTAACTGTAGACAAAGTTCCTCCATGTAGAAATACCAGACTGAAGGGAAATAAAGTCACTCCCTAACACTAACTATTGTTATTTATTATTATTATCACTACTACAAATTTACAGTGGCCTTTACTTGCTTGTTCAGCTAAAGACTTAGAAGTAAAGAAAGTAAAATACATGAACTCAAGGAGTTTAGTAGAAACTGTCCTTGGAAGCAAGGAGGATCAAACACTCTTGTTGCATATGTTATTTCATTAAGGTCATTTTTCACACCACTTGCAAACAAACTCTGTCCTGCTTGTTGCCTTCCTAATATACTCCCCAGCTGCCTGCTGCCGAAATTCACTGTCCAGCAGGGATTGGTCCTCACCAATGTGAGTGAGTTCCCAGAGCAAAACAAAGTGAACCTTGCTTAACACTGGGGAGACCTTAAAGTTGATGTGTAGAGAAATGGTCCTGTGTTTTTATAGCCGGGAAAAGAAATTCTTGCCATTGACCACTTTTTATGTGTGGATATTAAATTCTACCACAGCAGTAGAAGGATAGGGAGAATTGTTGGTAGGAGTAGGAAAAACCACACTGTTCTTTTCAGTCATTGACACACAAGGAGAGTTAGTTTCTACTGAAACTTAAGAAAAGGAGTTTAAATAAAGTATTTAGAGTAATTTGGTTTAAATGAGGAAAATAAATGTGTAGAGTGCAGGATACTCCAACAAAGTAAGAGAACTACAGCAAGAAGGCAATAAGCTGACACTAGGGTTTGTGGTAGGAAGGAAGTAGTAGGACAAGAAATGCTAAAATAGATGGAACACTAACAATGGAAGGTGAATATGTTTAGAGTGTGATCAAAGGAAACAAGAATAAATTGACCTAGCATTTATTCATTCATTCATTATTATGGTAAAATACAGAGCATACAATTTACCATTGTTACAATTTTACAGTATACAATTCAGTGGAATTTAGTACATTCACAATATTGTGAACTATTGCAACTATGTAGCTCCAAAACAGTTTATTCACTGCAGAAGAAAACTCCATAGCTACTAAACAGTCACTTCCATTCCCTCCTCCCCCAAAAGCCTCTGGCAACCACTAATCTATTTTCAGCTTCTATGAATTTGCTTATTCTGGATAATTCATATGAATGGATGTTATAGGTTGAATTGTTTCCCCCAAAATATATGTTGAAGTCCTAACCCCTATTATCTCAAAATGTAAACCTCTTTGGAAATAGGTTTGTTGCTGATATAATTAGTTAAGATGAAGTCATACTATAATAGACTGGACTCTTAACCCAATATGACTGCTGTCCTTATAAGAAGAGAAGAGACACAGATATACAAGGAGAGGATGCCATGATACCACAGAAACAGAGACTGAAGGGCTGCAGTTGCAAGTCAGGGAATGCCAAGAATAGCCAGCAAATCAACAGAAGTTGCAAGATGCACGGGAATCTCCTTTACAGATTTCAGAGGGAGCATGGTCTTCTCAATATTTTGATCTCAGACTTTTAGACACCAAAACTGTGAACAAAACATTTTTGTTGTTTTAAGCCATCCAGTTTGTGGTACTTCGTTATGGCAGCCTTAGGACACCCATACAATATATCTTATAATATGTGGTTTTTGTGTCTGGCTTCTTTTAGTTAGTGTAATGTTTTCAAGTTTCATCCATGATGTTGCATGTATTAGTATTTAATTATTTTATATGGCTCATTAGTATTCTGTCATATGGATATACCACATTTTGTTTATCGATTCACTAGTTGATGGACTAATCTGACTTTTAAAAAGTACTCTTTAAATTGCAAACATGTAATAACTAATTAATATAAAAGACATATGATAAGGTATAAAAAATCTTAGATTTAAAAATCAGTGCACATAAAACTAAATTCTAGCCCCACTAACTAGAATTGTTTTGAAGTAATTTCATCATTTAATACTCTATATTTTATTATCGCAATGGAAAAAATACTTGCCATGCTTCCAGAATTGTTTTTAAATGCGTCATCTTCATACTTGTCCTTAAGTCTAATGGTTCTTAAACACAGACCCACCCTAAATGTCTGAGTTAGAAACCATTCCTAGCTGTTCACTCTATATGGAGCTCTATCCTGGCACTCACCACAGTGTATTATAATTGCTTGTTTATTCCTGTCTCTTCCCTTTAGACTTTGAGAGTAAGTGCTTTGTTTCATTCAGTTTTGTATACTTGGCACTTAGTGAGTTCTCAGTAATTATTTCCTGGTTGAGTGAATAAATAAATGAATTAGCCCCCTCCGCTCTTCCCCATTGGGAAAAATATCATTCTATCATTTTGCTGAGCATAGCATCACTTGGCAGCAGTACTAAATATTAGACCCACACTAGCCTACGAAGGATTAATGGTCAACTTCAGTAATTAAGTGAGCCATGCTCACTTACTAGTATTTATGACTACAGGAGCACATGCCCACCCAATTAGCTTCAATTCTGAGTTTTCCCTTTGTACACTCATATCTCTGATTCAGTCTTTTTATTTTTATATTAAGGTCAAATATGTTTAGCTTCAAATACACACTTGCTTTTGGAAATTACTTTTCCCCAGATTGCCACATTTTAAATAAATAGTGAATTAATCATCAAAATAACACACAATTTCCTTGGGAAAGCCAATGATTTCCTAGAAATTCAATATCAAATTTGAAAAATAAACCCAATAATAAAGGCAGTTAAATCCATGGGGCTATGATGAGTTCAATATAATACGTTCAACATTCATCGAAAACCTAAATCTTTCCAAGGCACAGGGATAGACCCTGTGTGAGATAAAAGGACAGATAGGACATGATTTTAATGCCTAGAATTCTAGACAAAATAGACATCTACAGAATCAATCACAAGCTAAGATAGAATAGGCAGAATACCATATATGTCTGGCTAGCACAGAGGTATAAACAATGTATCCTGAAGGACCCAGAGGAAAGAAGTTTTAATTCTTAGTAAAGAAAAAACAGAAGGTAAAGCTTCACAAAGTAATAGTTATTTGAGCTGAACTACTTTGAAAAAAACCTGACAAAAGTAAATTTTATTAAATGTTTGCCATGTTCCCAATTCTCAGCTAAGAATCTTATATACTTTAACTCATTTATTTAATCCTTATAATCATGCTTGGAGATAAGATTATCATCACCATTTTGCAAATGAAAAAAGCAGAGGTTCAGATAAACTAAGTAAATTTGTCTAAAGTCACATAGTTGTACAAGGCATAACCAGAATTTAGATCTGAGTGAAACTTATAATAAATTTCAAATTCTAGATTTATTTCTGTGTTAGCCTATAGTTCTTTGGATTGACCCAATAATAGAGTTACCCCAACTCCCATTTCTCTAGAACACTTAACAACCGTCTCATTGAGAGATAGAATTATAATATATGATCACCGTTCTTTTAATAAACACCAGTGAGTGAGAACAAAGCATCCTCTGAAATCTCCCAAACATGCTGCCTGCCCAGTATCATCTGGCAAGTGATATTGGTTTAAGCATATGCTCTTCTTACACAATATACTTTGAATTTCCTTCACCTCTCATTCCCAACTTGAGAATACATTTTGGCAAAAATCAAATAAAAAATAGCCTATATATGTATGTGGGCATGTGTATGTGTATATTCTTTTCTGTGATTCAATATGCAATAATTTAACATCAACTCTTCATTTTGAACAATGGCTATAGTCTTAACTGAGGCTCCAAGACCAATATTACATTCAGAGTCAAACCTGGTGTCAGAAGAGGGAAATTTAGCCTTCAATTTCTGGTTTTCTCCAGCCGACGGTCTGTGGAAGACATTTATCTAGGGAAAGGAAGAAATAACTCAGAATAAGTTTTGTAAATCCTGACTTCCAAACTGAAGGTGTTTTACCACTTACTTCTAGATTCTTTGAAAGGAATGACAGAATAGAATCTTTTTTCAGTTGACAAGCATTCTAAAATACTAAAAATATATGTTTAAGTACAGAAGGAAATTGCAAGTCACAACTATTTTATAAGAACTATAACAACTTTTAATACAACAACTTTTAGTAGTAGTTCAACATTATGAATTGTTGAAGCCTCTTTTCTGGGGAAATAAAAACAAATATCTGTCTCCTTTGATAAAGTCTTTTATCAGTGACCAGTAACTACAGTATAATTTCTCCCCATATGGTGTGGTCTGTAGAAATATTGCCAAATCTCTCTTCTGTGACCAAGACAGACATCACTAATCAACCCTGGCACACTTTCTGGGGATGCCCATCACTAAGAATCATCTTCATTAAACCAGATGTGTGTGTGTGTGTGTGTGTGTGTGTGTGTGTGTGTAATACAAAAGCACTTTATCATGATCTCCTTATGTATGCCCTTTCTCCTAAAGGTCAGGAACAGTGAACTTTACTATTTTTAATGTAGGCTTTGCTTATGGATTCTGTGTTTTCCAAAGCGATTTACTAAGATACCTTCACAGTATGGATTCTACTGCATTCAAAATATATTCTGCTCATACCTAATGTTTAAGAACATTATGATATACAAAAGAAAGATTATATATGTATATCAGAGCTAATGTGAGTGATCAAAAGTATTTCAGAAAACTAGTACTGGTAAAAAGATATTTTTGAATAATAATAAATCGTATATTCAATGGGACAACATCTCTCAGTTATAAATTCAGAATGCACACATTGTCTAATTATATATTTAATATTCTTGAGGACACTTTTAAAATTTTAAGAGAATATTCACTAGTCAGCCATGTTTCCAAAGTTTTCACACTTTTCAGAAACAATACAGCATAGAAGAGAACGATATTCGGTGTTACATAGCAAGCCTCTTCGATTGATGGAATTAAATTCAGTAAAATATTTTTAGAGTAGAACTTTTAAATTATAATGCAGTTTCATTGTTAGTGGTGATTACTGTGCATTATAGAAGTGGGAAAAAATGAAGAATTAACTAACAGTCCAAACAAATGTAGGTGAAGAAACCCTAACTTGTGTTACTATTGTATTTCCTCCAAGTAGCTACACTAGCTATCAAGTTCAGTGTTTAATATATTCCACTCTCTTCCAGAAATATATCTCCTTTACAATGGATTTGGAAATAGAGGTTTATGTAATCACTAGATATTTAAAGATTTTGTAGGGATGGTCATTTTTTAAATGTATGCTAGCAGTGAAAACTTCAGCTAAAGATGGAATCTGTCATATTCTAGTGTTTAAATAAATCATTCAAGCTTCTTCCCTACCACTGGGAAATGTTAGAAAAGAACATTTGTTTGTGAAATAAATTAGTTGCTGTAAAATGTTGAGTATGAAATGAAAATGTACAATTGAGCTAATTTCCACATAGAAACAAAAACAAAGAAATAGCTCAATAGTGTTAATAGTATTAATAATATTTTAGATTAGATTTGTGTAAGACATCCCCAAGAGAGAGTAAGTGTTCCTCTATCTGTGGCCCCAAAGTACCTTGTATTTATTTGTGTCATAGTACATACTATGTACTATTTATAGACCATTCTGGAAATCAGGCACTGAATTAATCATTTATTACAGCTTTTTTAATATCTACTTTGTATACATCAAACTGCCCATGTACAAAGAATACACTTTGATAAGTATTCACCCATGAAACAAACACCACAATCAAGATAATATGAATACATCTATCACACCCAAAATTTCCTTATGTCTCTTTTTACTTCTTCCATTACTTCCTTTCCCTTGCCTATCCAGAAGCAAACACTGCTCTGATTTTTATCTTTAGTTTAATCTGTAAGTTCTAGAATTGTATATGAATGAAATCATATAACATACTGTCTTCCTCGTCTGGCTTATTTCATTCAGGATGCTTGTTATGAGATTCAAAGTTGTGGTTGCATGTATCAATAGCCAGTTATTTTTTAGGGCTGAGTAATATTTCTTTTAATGGTTATGTCACAATTTGTATATCTTTTCATCTGTTTGTGGATATCTGTGTTGTTTCCAAAGAAAGCTTCTATGAATATTCATGAAAAATATTGATATGAGTATATTTTCTCATTTCTTTTGAGTAAATACTTAGATGTGGAATGGCCAGGTCATATGTAGGACATATGTTTAAGTTTTTAAGAATTTCAAGCTTTTTTCCAAAATGACCTTACCATTTTACATTTCTACCAACAGTCTATGAAAATTCCAGTTCCTCCACATGTTTACTAACACTTGATATAGTCAGGGTTTTTTTTGCTTCTTTTGTCACTCTAGCAGGAATATAGTAGTATCTCCTTGTGGTTTTAGTTTTCATTTTGCTAATGACTACTATGGTTGAGTAAATTTTCATACATTTATTTCTCATTCTTATACCTTATTAAGTGGAGTGTCCATTGTTTAATTGGCATCTTTGTCTTATTATTGAGTTATAAGTGTTCTTTATATATTCCAGACACAAGTCCTTGGGCAGATATGTTTTGCAAATCATATAAAAATAAAAGCACAGGAAAGCAAATGCCTTTTTTCATAGTAGTACCAAAAGAAAAATCTCCATTATGATTTCAGCTCTGGGTGCAAAATACCTAAGGTATTTTTGAAAGGTATTATCCTAAGCTGAGTTTTATTATATCCAACAATCTCTCAGAGTCTTTTCCTCAGTGAGCACAGATAACCATGAGGAACTTCATAATAAAGGGAAATACTGCCCACAGTACCAATGGCATTTGAGCTTTTCTGGTGGTTGGTAAAATATACTTTTATATTGTGAATGTGAAAATAATGCCTAGTTTTGTTTTATTCTGAAAACTAAAGTCAACATATAGATTGGTAGTTTTGGATCTAACTTGTAAAGGACTTTGAAGTCATCGCTCCCGTTCTTACACGAAAAGACATGACAAACTGAAAATCACTGACTTTTCTTGGAACCATCAGAAAATTGAGTTTGCAGGGCAAACCAACACCCCAAAATCTGGAGAAAAAGACAAATATAGAGAGTCATAGGTGAGATCCATTTCACTGGAGGAGAAAACACTACAGTCACAAACCAATAAGTACACTTAAATTGTGATTTTGATAAGTTGGTGGAGGCTGAGTGTGGACTACCTTGAAAGTGAAAAACTACTCAGGGTGACAATCTTAGGAGACTCCTACAAGTTCTGGGATTTTACCTCAATAAACCCTACAAGGCGGTCATGGAAAAGAGTCTAAAAGAAGATTTTATGACTCTGGCAGGTAGAGGAAAAGAGAGAAAAATAGAAATTACTCAGTTGGAACAGCAAAAAGAAAAAAAAATGAGAACAGTTTAAGGGACCCCTGGAATAACATCAAGTGTACCAACATTGGCATTGTAGGGGCCCCAGAAGGAGAAGAGAGAGAGAAAGGTGTTGAAAATCTACTTGATAAAATTACGACTGAAAACTTCCCAAACATGAATAAGGAAACATATCCAGATACAGGAAGACAAAGGGTTTCAAACAAGATGAATCCAAACAGACCCCCACCAAGAAATATCATAATTAGAATAACAAATTTTAAGAGAGAACTCTAAAGGCAACAAGAGAAAAACAGAGTCACATACAAGGGAACCCCATAGAGCCATCAGCTGATTGTTCTGCAGAAACTCTGCAGACAAGAAGGGAGTGGCATGTTATACTTAAAGTGGTGAAAGGGAAAAACATACAACCTAAGATACTCTACAGACCAAGGTTAGCATTTAGAATTGAAGGAGACATATAGAACTTCTCAGAAAAGTAAAAACTAAAAACGTTCATCAATATTAAGCTGACAATAAAGAAGTATTAGAGGGTTTTCTAAAGAAACTAGAAAATACATAAATAACTTAACCTTCTACAAAAAGGAGTTAGAAAAAGAACAAGGCCCGAAGTTAGAAGAAGAAAGGAAATAATAAATATCAGAGGGAAAATAAATAAAACAGAGACCACCCCCAAAAAAATTAGAAAAGATCAGTGAAACCAAGAGATTTTTTTCTTAAAGATAAAAAAAAGAGATAAGCCCTTAGCCAGCCTCATTAAGAAAACAAAAGAGGGGGAGACCTTCAAGATGGCAGAGGAGAAAGATGTGGAGATCACCTTCCTCTCCAAAAATACATCAAAAATACAACTACATGTGGAATAACTCCTACAGAACCCCAACTGAACAGTGGGAGAAGACCTCAGATTTTCCAAAAGGGTGTTGGTGCTCCAGCCAGGTGTCAGGCCAGAGCCTCTGAGGTGGGAGAGCCAAGGTCAGGATATTAGACCACCAGAGACCTCCTGGCCCCATGTAATATCAATCAGCAAGAGCTCTCTCAGAGATCTCCATCTCAACGATAACACCCAGCTCCACTAAATGATGAGTAAACTCCAGTGCTGGACACCCCATGCCAAAAAACTAGCAAGACAGGAACACAACCCCACCCATTAGCAGAGAGCCTGCCTAAAATCATACTAAGTTCATAGACACCCCAAAACCCACCACCAAACATGCTCCTGCCCATCAGAAAGACAAAATCAAGCCTCATCCACAAGAACACCCGCACCAGTACCATCCACCAGGAAACCTACACAACCCACTGAAACAACCTTACTCACTGAGGACAAACACCAAAACAAAAAGAACAACGAACTTGCAGCCTGCAAAAAGGAGAATGCAAACACAGTAAGTTAAGCAAAATGAGAAGACAGAGAAATACACAGCAGATGAAGGAGCAATTTAAAAACCCACCAGGCCAAACAAATGGGGAGGAAATAGGCAGTCTACCTGAAAAAGAATTCAGAGTAATGAGAAAAAAGTTGATCCAAAATTTTGGAAATAGAGTGGAGAAAATACAAGAAACATTTAACAAGAAACTAGACGAACTAAAGAGCAAACAAACAATGATGAACAACACAATAAATGAAATTAAAAATTCTCTAGAAGGAATCAATAGCAGAATAACTGAGGCAGAAGAATGGATAAGTGACCTGGAAGATAAAATAGTGGAAATAACTACCACAGAGCAGAATAAAGAAAAAAGAATGAAAAGAATTCAGGACAGTCTCAGAGACATCTGGGACAACATTAAATGTAACAACATTCGAATTATAGGGGACCCAGAAGAAGAAGAGAAAAAGAAAAGGACTGAGAAAATATTTGAAGAGATTATAGTTGAAAACTTCCCTAATATGAGAAAGGAAATAGTCAATCAAGTCCAGGAAGCACAGAGAGTCCCATACAGGATAAATCCAAAGAGAAACACGCCAAGATGCATATTAATCAAACTATCAAAAATTAAACACAAAGAAAAATTATTAAAAGCAGCAAGGGAAAAGCAACAAATAACATACAAGGAAATCACCACAAGGTTAACAGTTGATCTTTCAACAGAAAATCTGCAAGCCAGAAGGGAGTGGAAGGACATAGTTAAAGTGATGAAAGGGAAAAATCTACAACCAAGATTACTCTACCCAACAAAGATCTCATTCAGATCTGATGGAGAAATAAAAACGCTTACAGACAAGCAAAAGCTAAGAGAATTCAGCACCACCAAACCAGCTTTACAACAAATGCAAAAGGAACTTCTCTAGGCAGGAAACACAAGAGAAGGAAAAGACCTACAATAACAAACCCAAAACAATCAAGAAAATGGTAATAGGAACACACATATTGATAATTACCTTAAATGCAAGTAAATTAAATGCTCCAACCAAAAGATATAGACTGGCTGAATGGATATAGAAACAAAATCTGTATATATGCTATCTACAAGAGACCCACTTCAGACCTAGGGACACATACAGACTGAAAGTGAGGGGATGGAAAAAGATATTCCATGCAAATGGAAATCAAAAGAAACCTGCAGTAGGAATTCTCATATCTGAAAAAATAGACTTTAAAATACAGACTATTACAAGAGACAAAGGACACTACATAATGATCAAGGGATCAATCCAAGAAGAAGATATAACAATTGTAAATATTTATGCACCCAACATAGGAGCACCTCAATACATAAGGCAAATGTTAACAGCCATAAAAGGAGAAATCAACAGTAACACAGTAATAGTAGGGTACTTTAACACCCCACTTCTTTCACCAATGGACAGATCAATCAAAATGAAAATAAATAAGGAGACACAAGCTTTAAATGACACATTAAACTAGACGGACTTAATTGATATTTATAGGACAGTCCATCCAAAAACAACAGAATACACTTTCCTCTCAAGTGCTCATGGAATATTCTCCAGGATAGATCATATCTTGGGTCACAAAGCAAGCCTTGGTAAATTTAAGAAAATTGAAGTTGTATCAAGTATCTTTTCCGACCCCAATCTTAAGAGACTGGATATCAATTACAGGAAAAAAACTGTAAAAAATACAAACACATGGAAGCTAAACAATACACTACTAAATAACCAAGAGATCACTGAGGAAATCAAAAAGGAAATCAATAAACACCTAGAAACAAATGACAATGAAAACACAACCGTCCAAACCCTATGGGATGCAGCAAAAGCAGTTCTAAGAAAGAAGTTTATAGCAATACAATCCTACCTCAAAAAACAAGAAACATCTCAAATAAACAACCTAAACTTATATGTAAGCAATTAGAGAAAGAACCAAAAGAACACAAAGTTAAGAGAAAGAAAGAAATAATAAAGAACAGATCAGGAATAAATGAAAAAGAAATGAAAGAAACAATAGAAAAGATCAATAAAACTTAAAGCTCATTCTTTGAGAAGATAAACAAAATTGATCAATCATTAGCCAGACTCATCAAGAAAAAAAGGGAGAAGGCTAAAATCAACAAAAATAGAAATGAAAAAGAAGAAGTAACAACTGATACTGCAGAAATACAAAGATCATGAGAGACCACTACAAGCAACTATATGCCAATAAAATGGAGAACCTGGAAGAAATGGACAAATTCTTAAAAAAGAACAATCTTCTGAGACTGAACCAAGAAGAAATAGAAAATATAAACAGACTTACCACAAGCACTGAAATTGAAACTGTGATTACAAATCTTTCAACAAACAAAAGCCCAATCAGATGGCTTCACAGGCGAATTCTTTCAAACATTTAGAAAAGAGCAAACATCTATCCCTCTCAAACTCTTCCAAAATATAGCACAGGGAGGAACACTCCCAAACTAATTCTATGAGGCCACCATCGCCCTGATACCAAAATCAGACAAAGATGTCACAAAAAAAGAAAATTACAGGCAAATATCACTGATGAATATAAATGCAAAAATCCTCAACAAAATACTAGCAAACAAAATCCAAGAGCACATTAAAAGGATGGTACACCATGATCAAGTGGGTTTTATCCCAGGAATGCAAAGATTCTTCAATATATGCAAATCAATCAATGTGATACACCATATTAACAAACTCAAGGATAAAAACCATATGATAATCTCAACAGATGCAGAAAAAGCTTTTGACAGAATTCAACACCCATTTATGAAAAAAACTCTCCAGAAAGTGGGCATAGAGGGAACTTGCGTCAACATAATAAAGTCCATATATGACAAACCCACTGCCAACATCATTCTCAATGATGAAATACTGAAACCATTTCCACTAAGATCAGGAACAAGACAAGGTTGCCCACTCTCACTACTATTACTCAACATAGTTTTGGAAGTTTTAGCCACAGCAATCAGAGAAGAAAAAGAAATAAAAGGAATCCAAATCAGAACAGAAGTAAAACTGTTGGTGTTTGCAGATGACATGAAAATATATAGAGAGAATCCTAAAGATGCTATACCAGAAAACTACTAGAGCTAATCAATGAATTTGGTAAAGTAGCAGGATACAAAATTAATGCAGAGAAATCTCTTGCATTCCTATACATTAATGACGAAAAATCTGAAAGAGAAATTAAGGAAACACTCACATTTACCATTGCAACGAAAAGAATAAAATACCTAGGAATAAACCTAGTTAAGGAGACAAAAGCCCTGTATGCAGAAAACTATAAGACACTGTTGAAAGAAATTAAAGATGATACAAAGAGATGGAGAGACATACGATGTTCTTGTATTTGAAGAATCAACATTGTGAAAATGACTATACTACACAAAGTAATCTAATGATTCAGTGCAATCCCTATCAAACTACCACTGGCATTTTCACAGAACTAGAACAAAATATTTCACAATTTGTATGGAAACACAGAAGACCATGAATAGCCAAAGCAATCTTGAGAAAGAAAAACAGAGCTGGAGGAATCAGGCTCCCTGACTTCAGACTATACTACAAACCTACAGTAATCAAGACAGTATGGCACTGGCACAAAAAAAGAAATATAGATCAATGGAACAGGATAGAGAGCCCAGAGATAAACCCACGCACATATGGTCACCTGATTTTTCATAAAGGAGGCAAGAATACACAATGGAGAAAAGACAGCCTCTTCAATAAGTGGTGCCAAGAAAACTGGACAGCTACATTTAGAAGAATGAAATTAGAACACTCCTTAACACCATACACAAAAATAAACTCAAAATGGATTAAAGACCTAAATGTAAGGCCAGACACTATCCAACTCTTAGAGGAAAGCATAGGCAGAACACTCTATGACATAAATCACAGCAGGATCCTTTTTGACCCACCTCCTAGAGAAATCAAAATAAAAACAAAAATAAACAAATGGGACCTAATGAAATTTAAAAGCTTTTGCACAGCAAAGGAAAATATAAACAAGATCAAAAGACAACCCTCAGAATGGGAGGAAATATTTGCAAATGAAGCAACTGACAAAGGATTAATCTCTAAAATTTTCAAGCATCTCATGCAGCTCAATATCAAAAAAACAAACAATCCAATCCAAAAATGGGCAGAAGACCTAAATAGACATTTCTCCAAAGAAGATATACAGATTGCCAACAAACACAGGGAAGGATGCTCAACATCACTAATCATTAGGGAAATGCAAATCAAAACTACAATGAGGTATCATCTCACACCAGTCAGAATGGCCATCATCGAAAAATCTACAAACAATAAATGCTGGAGAGGTTGTGGAGAAAAGGGAACCCTCTTGCACTGTTGGTGGCAATGTAAATTGATACAGCCACTATGGAGAACAGTATGGAGGTTCCTTAAAAAACAATAAATAGAACTACCATACAACCCAGCAATCCCACTACTGGGCATATACCCTGAGAAAACCATAATTCAAAAAGAGTCATGTACCACAATGTTCATTGCATCTCTATTTACAATAGCCAGGACATGGAAGCAACCTAAGTGTCCATTGACAGATGAATGGATAAAGAAGATGTGGCACATATATACAATGGAATATTACTCAGCCATAAAAAGAAACGAAATTGAGTTATTTGTAGTGAGATGGATGGACCTAGAGTCTGTCATACAGAGTGAAGTAAGTCAGAAAGAGAAAAACAAATACCGTATGCTAACACATATATATGGAATCTAAAAAAAAAAAAAAAGGTTCTGAAGAACTTAGGGGCAGGACAGGAGTAAAGTCGCAGATGTAGAGAATGGACTTGAGGACACGGGGAGGGGTAAGGGTAAGCTGGGATAAAGTGAGAGAGTGGCATGGACATATATACACTACCAAATGTAAAATAGATAGCTAGTGGGAAGCAGCCACATAGCACAGGGAGATCAGCTCTGTCCTTTGTGAGCACCTAGAGAGGTGGGATATGGAGGGTGGTAGGGAGATGCAAGAGGGAGGAGATACGGGGATATATGTATATGTATAACTGATTCACTTTGTTATAAAGCAGAAACTAACACACCATTGTAAAGCAATCGTACTCCAATAAAGTTGTTAAAAAAAAATTGGCCAAAGTCCTGAATAGGCATTTTTCTCAAAAAGACATACAGGTGGCCAATAGGCACATGAAAAGGTGCAGAAAATTGCTAATCATCAGGGAAATGTAAACCAAAACCCAATGAGGTGTCAACTCACACCTGTCAGAGTGGCTATAGTAAAAAAGAGTACAAATAACAAATGTTGGTGAGGAAGTGGAGAAAAGGAGACCTCCTACACTGTTGGTGGTAATGTAAATTAGTGCAGCCACTATAGGAAATCGTATGGGAGATTCCTCAAAAACTAAAAATAGAACTACCATATGATCCAGCAATTTCATTCCTGGGTATACACCTGAAGAAAACAATAACATTTATTAATTTATTATCTAATTCAAAACTATATATGCACCTCAGTGTTCATAGCATCATTATTTAAAATAGTCAAGATACGGAAACATCAAGTGTCCATCAACAGATGTATGGATAAAGGAGGTGTGGTATGTGTGTGTGTACATATATATATATATATAAAATGGAATTTGCTCAGCCATAAAAATGAATGAAATTTTGTCATTTGCAAAAGCATGGTTGGACCTGGTGGGCATTATGCTTAGTGAAATAAGTCAGACAGAGAAAGATATTTAACATATGTTATCACTCATATGTGGAATCTAAAATATGAAACAAATGAATGAATATAAGAAAACAGAAACAAACTTACAGATATAGAAAGCAAACTAGTAATTATCAGTGGAGAGAAGTAAGGGGGAGGGGCAAAGATAAGGGTATTAGATTAAGAAGTACTAACTACTATGTATAAAATTAGCTATAAGGATATATTGTACTGCAAGGGAATATAGTCAGTATTTTATAATAACTTTAAGTGAAGTATAATCTATAAAAATATTGGATCACCTTGTTTTGCTAAAACTAATATATCATTTTAAGTCAAGAGTACTTCAATTTAAAAAAAAATCAGGGGGAAAAACACAAGGATATGGTTCAAGATTTCATTGAAAGAAATGAGGTAATGTATATTTAAAGCTAACTGTAAATTAATATCTAAATATAATTCTCTCATTTGAGACAGTTTCACTGAAAAAAAAAACAAAACAGAGAAGGAGAAAAAGAGGTGACAAATAATGACCAAACATGGTAGATATTAATATAATCAAAATCAACTTAAATGTATGTCGTCTAAACACACAAATTAAAAATCAAACTGACAGAGTGGATTATAAAAACAAGCCCCAACTACGTGTCGTGTACGAAGACCCACTTTAAATATAAATTCAGGTTAAAAATAAAGGTGAGGAGGAAAATATAACCTGTTAACATTAATCAAAAGTAAACTAAAGCGGCAATATTAATTTCATACAGAAGAGTTTCAGAACAAGAAAAAAAGAGTGGCATTATATATATATATATAATGATGAAGGGGTCAATTTTCTACACACACAAAAAAAGCCTAAATATACATGCACCTAACAAGAGAGTGAAAATATTTGAGATAAGAGCTGGTAGAACTGCAAGAAGAAATAGGAAAATTCACTATTACAGTTGGAGAATTAAACACCCGTCTTTCAGTAATTGATAGGTAAAATAGACTAAAAATAAGTAAAGATCCTGTGACCTGACCAGCACAATCAACTTGATCTAATTGATATTTATGGAATATTCCATTACAACAGAAGCACAGACTGTCTTCTCAAACTCAAATGAAACATTCACCAAAATAGAACACATTCTGTACCATGAAACACACCTTGACAAATTAAAAAATCAAAATCACACAAAGCATGTTCTCAAAGCACAACAGAATTAAACTAGAAATCATTAATAGAGAAATATCTCAAAAATATCCAAATACTTGAAGATTAAACAACACACTTTTAAATAACATTGGCTAAAGAAGTCTCAAAAGAAATTTTTTAAATATTTTAACCGAATGAAAAAAATAGAATTTTTAAAAATATATGGAATGTGGCAAATGCCACATTAGAGGAAAATATACAATATTAAATGTATACATTAGAAGAGAAGATAAATTTAAAACCAATAATCTAAGCTTCCATCTATGGACTCTAGGAAAGGGGAGCATTTAAACTAAAGTATGCAGGAAGAAAAATAACAATAAAAATTAGAGTACAAAGCAAGGAAATTGAAAATAGAAAAATAATTTTTAAATTATTAAAGCAATGAAACCATACACTGGTTCTTTGAAAGGGTCAATAAAATTGATATGATAAATTTCTAGCCTGGCTAACCAAGATAAGGCAAAAGACACAAATTGCAATATCAGAAATGACAGAGTGTTCTCACTCTAGACCCCATGGACATTAAAATGATAATAAAGGGTTGCTCTGAACAACTCTATACCCACAAATTTGAAAAGTTAGATGCAATGGACCAATTTCTTGAAAGAGTGAAACTACCAGCTAAGCAACTCCAGATCCAATCCATGTCTTCTCTACTCTGCAAGGCTACGTGCTGTGTTTGGGCACAAGTTCCCTGTGCCAATGACAAGAAATTACCTCCAGACAGAGAGCTAGGTTGATGGTAGTGCACATATCATTTGTTTCTCTTTCTTCAGGAATTAGATTTGTGTCCTACTGTCCAATTTATAAAACAATTTGTTTTTCATTTTATGTCTGTTTGTATAGTTATTTATGGCAGGAAACTATTCCTATCCCAGTTACTATCATGGTTAGCTTTGGTAGAATTTTGATTTTATCTCTAACACAATCTTGAATTTACATTACCCTTTTACCAAACTCAAGTGTTTTTTGTTGTTGTTGTTGTTGATCTACATACAAATCATTCTCCTAATGAAATTCAGAACACATATTATAGATCTCCTTACCCAAAATTCAAATCCTTGTATCTCTTCATGGGAAAATATATTCAGAGAAGTAAACTGAGTTTTCCGCATTTATGTAAACAACTAGAACATAAGAAAGTTGGAATGTAAGCCAAAGTCTCTCATCTCTTCCTCTTCTCATTGAATGGTCCATTAAAAAACAATAATAATAAGGTAGGTAATAAATAGAATTGAACAAAGAGAAATAGCATTCCTTTGAAAAGGGACACAAACACACTTGTAAATTAGCATCAATAGAGAATTTTAGTTAAAAAGCATTTTTGTGATGGTCTACTCCTCTACCATCTTCTGAATTATTTTATTTCAGAATGACCACCATGTATGAGACATCTCAAATAAATTAGGTTACTTACTTGACAAGTTTATATGCCAAGGAGAAAAAGGGAGAAGATGAGGCATGTGGGAAGGCTGAGAGATACTAACACCCCATTTTACAGAATGCAGTAGCTAAAATAGAATCCTCTATTCTTTAGTGTTTTTCTTTAATCAGCATCTGAGAAACATAAATTACAAAGACAGTGTCTGCTTCTTCCTAAGGGCCTCCATTTCCTGGCTGCTGGTATGTCTGCCAGCTTTCTGACTCGCCAACATTCCATCCTATCTTTCTTAATGGAACCATTTAATGCTGTTCCCAAGATGTTTACAGTTTAATAAGTGAAGCTACATATACTTGAACAAGTAGAAAACGTCTATTTGTTTGACCCAAATATCTAAAATTTCTCTAACAGTCTTTTCCTTCGAAGAGCATCCTCAAGCTTTTAAGAAATTCAGAACCTGGCTCAATCTCACGTTCAGTAACAGCTTGCTTCTGAGTTTGCCTGTCCTCAAGGGACAGGAAGCTTTGGCAGCCGCCTGAATCCTCTGTGATCATGAGGAACTGCGCCACACTGCATGCAGCTGTCTGAAGTGCTCTCCCTTAATTATGAGTATTGATGGTACTCACCCAGCTCCACTGAGAATTCCATTTCCATATATAGTGCTAACTGCCCTTGTTTCTTTGCTGATTTGAAGAACAGACAGATGTCTGCTCTTGGGCTTGATACAATTACCCAAATGAGTATTTCCCTAGGCTTTTCCTTGCGTGCCCCAAATATCTATAGCATTTGACAGGGTTTGCATACACAGTATTACAGGCAGCACCACATTCACACAATGTTTGCTCACCAGCTTTTTCTTCCATTTACACATTTAAGGATAAATCTGAGACTGATCGTTCTTACACTTAACTTCTTTCATTTCACTAATATCAGAAGACCTAGCAATAAAAATTAATAATACTTTCACAATGCTTTCCTCAATAATTATACTTTATTATACAAATAACATTTCATAGTTTGTGAGATTTGCTATTCATTTTTTCTTGAATGCTTAGTTCTATCAATACATGTTTATAGAATATTGAGTATGTGCCAGGAAGTATTAGACACTGAATTTCCAATGTTTAAAAGGTACTCTAGCACAAAAACAGAAATATAGATCAATGGAGAGGGATAGAAAGCCCAGAGATAAACCCACACAAGTAATCTATGACAAGATTATATATTGCAAGAATATACAATAGAGAAAAGGCAGTCTCTTCAATAAGTGGTGCTGGGCAAACTGGACAGCTACATGTAAAAGAATGAAATTAGAACACTCCCTAACACCATACACAAAAAATAAACTTAAAATAAATTAAAGACCTAAATATAAGACCAGACACTATAAAAGTCTTAGAGGAAAACATAGGAAGAAGACTCTTTGACATAAAGCACAGCAAGATCTTTTTTGACCCACCTCCTAGAGTAATGAAAATAAAAACAAAAATAAACAAATGGGACCTAATGAAATTTAAAAGCTTTTGCACAGCAAAGGAAACCATAAACAAGACAAAAAGACAACCCTCAGAATGAGAAAAAATATTTACAAATGAAGCAACAGACAAGGGATCAATCTCCAAAATATACAAACAGCTCATGCAGCTCAATAAAAAAAAAAAAAAAACCCAATCAAAAAATGGACAGATATTTCTCCAAAAAAGACATACAGATGGCCAAGAGACACATGAAAAGATGCTCAACATCACTAATTATTAGGGAAATGCAAATCAAAACTACAATGAGGTATCACCTCACACTGGTCAGAATGGCCATCATCAGAAAATCTACAAACAATAAATGCTGGAGAAGGTGTGGAGAAAAGGGAACCCTCTTGCACTATTGGTGGGAATGTAAATTGATACAGCCACTATGGAGAACAGTATGGAGGTTCCTTAAAAAACTAAAACAGAATTACCATATGACTCAGCAATCCTACTACTGGACATATACCCTGAGAAAACCATAATTCAAAAACAGTCATGTACCACAGTGTTCATTGCAGCTCTATGTACAATAACCAGGACATGGAAGCAACCTAAGTGTCCATCGACAGATGAATGGATAAAGAAGATGTGGCACATATATACAATGGAATATTACTCAGCCACAAAAAGGAATGAAACTGGGGCATTTGTAGAGATGTGGATGGACATAGAGACTGTCATACAGAGTGAAGTAAGTCAGAAAGAAGAGAGTATCGTATATTAAGGCATATATGGGGAATCTAGAAAAACGGTACATATGAACCTGTTTGCAAGGTAGAAATAGAGACACACATGTAGAGCACAAATGAATGGACACCAAAGGGGGAAATGGAGGGTGAGATGAATTGGGAGATTGGGATTGACATATATACAATAATATGTATAAAACAGATAACTAATGAGAACCTGCTGTATAGCACAGGGAACTCTACTAAATGCTCTATGGTGACCTAAATGGGAAGGTAATCCAAAAAAGAGGGGACGTATATATATATATATATATATACACCTATAGCTGATTCACTTCGATGTACAGCAGAAACTAATACAACATTGTAAACAACTATACCCCAATTAAAAAAAAATTAAGGTCAATTGCTAATTATCAAGTTCAATTTCTTCTGTCTCATTTCTAGACTTTCATATACAAAATCATATAATATATTCTCTTTGGGTCTGGTTAAACTCAGTATAATGCTTTTAGATGCATCATATGTCTTTTTGCAGGATTAGTAGTTTGTCCATTTTTATTGTTGAGTAGTATTCTATTTTATGATTGGTCTACACTATGTCCATTTACATGTTGATACACAAGTTTGTATGACATTTATATTATTTAGTCCTAACAATATTTTACAGAATTCAAAATTTTTGAAAGAAAAGGTACTCTAAGGCTTAGGCAGGGCAACTTTGAAGGTAGACACTATTCCTTGTCCAGGTGTTATTTAAGCATTTGAGAAGTGTGCTTCTTCAAACAATCTAATATTGCCATAACCAAATAGAAATATACTTTACTAAATTCTGTAAAGAGGATGCTCACCTGTTTTGCCCACTTTGGACAACAGAATCTTTACTATTGTCAAGTAGTATCCACCAAGGACATAAATATGGGGGAAAAACATCCTTTGAGGAATTTTTTTAATGTCAAAGAAGATAAAAGTATTAGTTGAGACATACGAAAGCTTCACTGTGTAATGAGATATATATTCAGTTTAATACATTAGTATAAAATTAGAAGTGTTAATGTGCGTTAGTGGATACTTATGACATTGGCCTTCGTCTGTAGAAAACTGACCTCTGACTCTCTCAATACACATGCTTAAGGTGGGCACTAGCATGTTCTTATTTTATCCCAGCTACTAACGACAATCCAACCAAAGATGAGCAGCTGACCCAAGTGGAACAGAACCCTTCTCCAGGATATTTGAAACTGAAATTGAGAATAAAAATTTGTTGTGTGGTGGCATAAGCTCTATAAAGTGAGACTTGGCAACTCTTGGAAGCCATGATTCCTGCCAAGTATAGCCGTTGACCTATAATAGGAGACTATGAAGCTAACATATAAAGAGGAACAAATGAGATCAAGAGAGAGATTGGGAGGGAGGGAAGAAGAGAGAGAGAGACAGAGACAGAGAGGGAGAAAGAGAGCATGTGATTCTGTAGGCATATAGTTGCTGGTGGCCGTTATCATCCACACTCCAGTTTTCCCTTAGTTGATGGTTAATCTTCCTTCAGTCTTTCCATATATTTCTCTACTTTTGTCCATATTTATTTTCTGCTTAGTATACATCTTTAAAAATTTTTATTTATAAATTTTACTATCTAACATTCTACTAAACACTTTGTTCAACAGTGCATACTCAGTGCTTAGAACAGTGCCTGGCATAATGGGCACTCAATATTTGTTGGATAAATGAAGGAAGGAAAATGACTGATAAGAGATATCCCAGTATTCTTCTGAAAATTCTCCCATAAACTAGTTCAAATTGGTTTTATTTCATTTTCATGCAAGAACTTTAATTAATATATATATTAAAAATTTTGAGGACATAAATTCTTTTCTTCCTCTCTAAAAAATGACTTAAAAACTCCATTTACTGAGGGAAAATCTGGGATGCTAAACCTGTGGGTAAATGGAACTAGAGATATCATTCAGGATAGACTACATTATACTACAAAAAGAAAGCAAACCCTTAATCCTAGCAGTTTAGGAAAATAAAATTACATTTTTCATCTATGTGCCCAAAGCAGGGCATCAGGAAGACTCTGCTCATCCTAACACTTAAAGACTCTGAATACATGCTTCTAAAGCCACTGGAGCAGTGAGAATAGGGTGTGGCAAATTATGCACTGGCATTTAATGTTTCTACCCAGAAGGGACACATGACATGTTTACTCACATTGGCCATGCCTAATTTCAAAAGGAGTTGGGAAGTATGACTTACCATAAGTCTAGAAGAAATAGAATGATTTGTGAACAGCAAAAGTAAATACCATACTGAGATTCTCTATGGAAGTATTCCCAGCAATTTGGAACTCTGTATGTCCATGAAGCATCCCTGTCTGTAGAGGGTCAGCACGCTTTAATCCATGGGAAAAATCTAGTCTATTGCCTGAATTTATAATGTTTAATTGGGACATAACCACACCCATTCACTTATGTATTATCTAAGTCTGCTTTCACACTACAATGTCAGTTGAATAGTTTAAACAGAGACCATATGGCCTGCAAACCTTAAGATATTTACTCTAAATAAACTGTCTGCTTTACACTATATATTTTCTATTATTTTAAAAAGTATACTTGACTAATGAGCTACAGATATATTTACTAAATTCCTAGTAGTTTTGTCATTTAATATATTTCTAGTAAATCCATATGATAATTTTTTATCCTAAAAGAGTGCTTCATTTCTTAAAAAGGAGTAGAATTCATTAATCACTGGATATTGCAGAATAATGTCTGTTCTGTTCAAATGTGGATTCTGCTTCCTCTAGAGTCCTATGATTATCTCTCAGTGACCCCAAAGTGATAGAAAGTGATAGAAAGGATCTCATATTACCTCAATTGCCTCTCCTAATAACAGTAGTTCTGCATAGTCTCATCTAAAATATAACTATTAACAACGAGAATTAAAATTTCCTGAACACATCAATGTGAGACAGTGTTTTGAGCATGCTACTTTTAATAGCTCTTTTAATTTTCTAGAGGCTCTGCCTCTGCCACCACAGAAATGGGCAGCACATGACCCAAGGAAGGTCAGTGAGAGGCCCTTTGCAGAGATTAACATGAGACCTGGAATAGGGTCTCTTTCGGTCTGATATAGTAAAATTTAGGCACCAGGTAATACTGGACCTATGGTGGGGGACTGTCCTAGTCAGTTCAAGTTGCTACGACAATGCTATAGACTGGATGGCTTAAACAACAAACACGTATTTCTCCTAGTTCTGGAGTGTGGGAAGACCAAGATCAAAGTACCAGTCGATTTGGTTCCTGGTGAAAACTCTCTTACATGTGGCTACTTTCTTCCTGGATTCTCTCATGATGGAGAGAGAGAATGCAAGTTCTCTGGTCTCGTTTTATAAGAACACCAATCTGATCATAAGAATTCCACCTTCATGACCTCATCTAAACCTAATTACCTCCCAAAGGCCCAACCTCCTAATATCACATTAGAGTTAAGGTTAGGGTTTCAATACATGAATTTGAGTGGGGAGGAGCACAAACTTTCAGTCCATAGCAGGGATCTTTCCTATCAGAGCCTGAGAGAGGAAGAACCAACACAAAGGAAACAGACTACAAACAAAAAGAGACAGAGCTGGTCCTACACACCTGATTTTAGCATGGTTTGATCCAGCACATCTGAACTGGCCTGTCTTATATTGTACAGTGAGAAACTGATTCCTTTAGCTCCAAGCTTTTTTATGTCTTTGAAAATAAAATATTTCTGGGAGAAGTAAAATATTAAGGCTTGAGGAAAAAGGAATTTCTTATCATTTTTTCCTGATTGAAGATTTGACCACTGAGAAGGAAAAGGGTATTAAAAGGCACCAAGCAAGAATAATGTATAGGAGAAGGTGGAACTTGAAAGATTAATTTCAAAGTTTTTCCTCAGTCCTAGGAACTAAAAACTGAACCAATAATTGGTGCTTATAGGTAGGATTAGCAGTACACATAGGGCACAGATGGTCATCTATATGATGAATTTAAAAAGTGATAGAAAGGACCCTTACCTCAAATGCCTTTCCTATTACCAGCAGCTCTGCATTGTACTGTAGTCTAAAGCCAAACCTCTCGGTTTTCCACCCACATTTTAATATGGGCCCAAATTCTATTTGATCTTTTCACCTCCTGATACTTCCTTCCTTACAGTAAATTCCTAGATGCTGAATTCCTTGAGGGAGAAGATCTCCTCCTGTTTTATATCCTTTTATATTCAGCACCTAGTTCATCGTAATACATCCATGAAATGCTTAAAAATTGTTTTTTGGTATTTGTTTTTTCATCAAGATTATGTTTTGAAAGAAACTTTTAATTGCTTAACCTGAAAGACAATTAGTTGCAATCATTCAAACTTGATGTGATGCTGATAAAAGAGATGTTTGGTGATATGGGACCAGTTTTGCAAGGTTTACTGAAAAGATTATAGAGTTTAGAATCAGACAGATCTATACTCACTACCTGGGAAAACTGGGATGTGTTGAATTTCTCTGGACCTCAATTTCTTATGTGACTCATAGGAATACCATATACAGAAGTGTGTATATTAGTTAATATAATACTAAGCCTCAGTTTTTTACCTGTTTAAAGTAGGTGATATAATGTAAGTACCAGGTTATTTTGAAGTTTAAGTGAAATCTTATGTAAGGCACCAACACAGTGTCTTGTACATGGTGGTTACTCAATGAATTTTCTTTATCTCCTTTTCTCTCAAAGGGCATCACAAAGTATTCAGTTTTCTCAAATTCCATTCAAATGTCCCCAAATTTGAAAAACACCTAGGCTTAATCAGAATTAGTCTTCAGTGGCCCTACCACCTCTCTCAGATATTCCTCATGCTAACTCATCTTTCACAGGGTTTAGCAGTTTATAAAGTAGGCTTGCTTTTATCATCTTAGGTAGTAGATTCTGTTATTGTCCACATTTTACAGAGAAGAGAAATGAACTGTTCTCTAATGTGAATATGATCTGATGCTTATATTGACTTTGAAGTTGTAGCAATTATCTTCCTTGTCAGCTGAATACCTTTTAAGGTTCTTGGTAAATAAATACTTTTTTCAGGTCTGATACTTCTGACACTTTTAAAGAATGGGAACTTGCCTAATTGATTTGTAAATTAAAATTTCCCCTCTTTTTAAAAATTTTTCACATTTAGCAATGTTCCTAGCATAATCCCTCGCCTCCAGAACTAGACATTTCTTCTGCTTTTATGTGGTTTGCATTTTTTAAAAACAAGGTATGCTTTTGCAGTACACTGAGACCTCTGGCTCAGACAACAAGACTTTTTCTTTAAGCATATGGAAGAAATTAAATAAAAAACATGTCAAAAAACTCTCTTTACGTGAGAAACTTGAGATTCACACATTTTTCATAAATTCTAAACCATGCTTTTGTCATTTGTTTTTTACTATTTCTCCATAAGCCTTTTCATCCAGTCCATTAATCATTATTTTTAAAAATCTTCTCTGAATTTCCAATGAGTTTGACTTTATCTTTTGATAATGAGGTGTCCAGAACCCAGTTTATGTATCAAGAATTCCAGTTATCCAATAAAAACAATTTATCACTTAACCCACTGTTTTAATCCATGCTATGATGATATAAACAAAATAGTTTTAATGATAGACTTTAAAATAGTTAAGTTTTATCTTACTTCACTTCTGGAGAAAAATGAATCATAGAGGTTCGCAATAAGGTCTATGATAGAGGTTTTGAGAGCTCCTTATATTCTAAAACAAAGCTTGAAATATATTTGGATTTACCTTATGGTCATGACCCTAACATTCTTGATAATGAGTTTCATTTTGTATTAAAATATTCCAAATGTATTCTCTGCCAACACCTTATCTCTGAAATACCTGAGGTTTCTTCCGTTGTTGATCCATTCATCCTCTTTAAAGCCCCAAGGAACCCCAAGCCTTCCAGGATCATTGTATCTTCAACTTCTAAGGCCACCACCCTTCACTTTTTACCTCTACTTTCTACCTCAATGCTCTCATTCCTATACCTTCAGAGCCTCAGGTCTTTTCTCCTTCTACCTCAACATCTTTCTTTTAATAATGACATTTACTGACTGCTTAATGTTTGCCAAAGATTGTGTTAAGTTCTTTGCTTGCATTATTTATTTTAATTTAACAATAACCCTATGAGCTGGATCGTATTATTCTCCTCTTACAAGTTGAGGAAACTGGGACTCGCAAATATTGAGTTGTAACCACCGTCAGGTTCCGTCAGAAAACAAATCACACCAGTTATTTTTAAAGAGATCATCCAATATGAGGAATTGTTACTTAGGCATAAAAAATTATTAGGTACGTAACTGAGCATTAAAAGGGAACACTGAGGTGTCAAGGAAGTAGCACCGGCAGGAGGAGGAGCTGAAAGTCGTTTTTCTGTAAGTGACCACTGCTTGGCAAGGGCTGGTATCTGTGAGCTTGAGAAAGGGTTGGAGGAGCTGGCACCCAAGCCTCTGAGGACAGGTTCCAGCTAGCGTGTGCTGATGGCTCTGAATGTTGGAAAAACTTTGAACCAAATTCCACTGCTTCTAAACAAACTGCTGCTGCCACAGTGAAGAAGCAGCTTTGCTGGCGAGGCAGATAAAAACAGGAAACCCAGCCACAACGAAACAGGAAGGAAACTGGGTGAGGAGTATCCCTGATGTCTCCTCCAGCTGATTGCTTTTATTCTCCAATCAGCATCCTATTGGTAGAGGCTTTTAGGAAGCCAGATGACAAAAGTATGGTTTGCAAAATCCCAGCCTCAGCATCACAAAGTAGAGTATAGAAGAGTGAATTTTAATATGAGAAACAACAGCTTACTTATAAGCAGGTGGTTCACCTGCTTACCTCTTCAGAAACTAAAACACCCTTCAACCCATTGTTTTTTAATTTTTATTTGATATTGGAGTATAGTTGATTAACAGTGTTGTGTTAGTTTCAGGTGTACAGCAAAGTGATTCAGTTATACATATACATGTATCTATTCTTTTTCAAATTATTTTCCCATTTAGGTCATTACAGAATACTGAGCAGAGTTCCCTGCCTCTATACAGTAGGTCCTTGTTGGTTATCTATTTTAGATATAGCAGTGTGTACATGTCAATCCCAAACTCCCAATCTATCCCACCCTCCCACCCGTCCCCCCTGGTAACCTTTAGTTAGTTCTCTAGGTCTGTGAGTTTGTTTCTGTTTTGTAAATAAGTTCATTTGTATCGTTGTTTCTAGATTCCACATATTTAAATTTCTACAAATCAACAATAGCAACTTTAGATTCCAAGCAACATGATGCAACAATTTTTTGTTCACAACCTCTTTTCAAAGTGCAAGCAGTAATTGTATTTATCTCTGGAAAACAGTCACACTATTTATCTTAGGGCTCTGTTATTTTGCTTCCAATTCAGCCATCATCCCATTGTTACATTTCTTGTGCTGTGAAATTAGTTCCTTGGTCAGAAATAATTTTATAAAGAATATCTTGGCAATGAATGTGGCATTCCATAAATCCACGGATACAATACTGGCAGAAGCTTCACGGGCAAGTCCATATTCAAAATGCATGTCTACTCCAGTGAGGAGATGAGAAAACAAGTACCATACATCCCAGTCATTGTGGTTACCATAACCACTTTCTGCTCATTTTCTTTTCTCTCCCCTGACAGCTTTCCCACAACCAAGCTATAGTTTGATACTCAGAACCAACCCCAGAGTAATACTCCCTGCCAACCCCCTTCCCTATTGAGAGTTATTGTAAATTTTTAAATTAATTTGATTTCATTATATTTTCAAATTTTAATAATGAAAATATTTTATCTTCATACTAATAAAAAATATAAATTCTATTTTTAAATTATTGTAAATTGATGTTATCAGCCCTTATATTATGTATCACAGGTAACGACTATCATCACCAAGAACAGCAACTTTGGTTATATATTGAATGAAAAAGAGCCCAGAAAGTATCTAAGTACAGACCAAATTCATTATTTTATACTGTGCAATCATCAATTGAAAACCAAAATTTTTTTATCATTTATTGTATGCCAATCATGGAGTAAGTGTTTAGGGTTCAAAGTGCTTTCTGGGGGCTCAGTCTATGGCAGAAGTCAGGCAAACTGATTAAAATGTTATGAGATAAGTTATGAGTACATTATTATGAGTGCATTATGAGATACATTATAAGTATTCTTAGAGAGATATTAACAAAGAGATATGTAAGGTGGAACATGGATCCTGACCTTGAATCTCTCATGGATGTATAACAATTTCCTGAATGCGTTACTAAACAAAACAGGTTGAACAATGCTTGAAAAGCCAATAAAACATTATTCAGTGCACTTACTGAAAATTCATTCTTACCTCTCTCATATAACATTTTTCTTGCTTTCTTGTACCATCAAGCGACCACCAAAACCACTCTTCTTCATAATATTTCATCTAGGATATGTACAAGTGAATCCCTATTTTGAGCCTAAGACTGTGTTATTGATGGTGAAGAACACATAAATGTATGAGAAAAAGGTTACAGTCTCAAAATTTGCATCTGGGGATAAAAGGAAAATATATCTGCCTGGCTGGAAAAGAAACAAGAAAGAAAGAAAAAAACTGAAGAATCTAAGCTAATGTAGAATTATGCAGAGCAAACTGCAATTTTACCACAACATTATAAAATTTGAATTAATTCCTCATCTGAGCTTAAGTTCACGTTTCCATTTCCCTACGGAAATACAGTAATCTTAATTTTCGGTGTTCATTTTGAGTACTGGATGTAAAACATACATATGATGTTAGTATTCAAAAACAATTTGATTGATGCTTCCAATTGCTAGGTATTTTATCATATTTAAAGAGAACAAACGTATGGGCACCAAGGCGGGAAAGTGGGGGGAGGTGGTGGGATGAATTGGGAGATTGGGATTGACATATATACACTAATATGTATAAGATAGGTAACTAATAAGAACCTGCTGTATAAAAAATAAATAAATAAAATGAAATTTTAAAAAAGAAAAGAAAAACAACAAAAAAAGATTTCTAGAGGTCTTCTTTCATTGTTTAAGAACTTTTAAAAATCATTTAATGATTTACTAATTAATATCCTTTTTATGTTGGTCTCTATAGCATCCTAATATTTCAAAATGCTATCACCTGGCTTAATAAAAATTAGTAGTGTTTATCAGTGATCTATCACATTTTTAAAGTATTTATTTGCACCATGATTTTTTCTTATTGAGATTCAAATATTTGGGTAAGTAGATAAATATTTTCTGTACTTTTTATTCTCCTCATCAGTCTTCTCTTAATTCTTTTGAAGAGATATGAAATACAACATTGAAACATTGTTTATTCCCTAACACAGTGGTAGAAAGCCAATACCTAATCTGCAATGTACTAGTATACAGGTTTTGGCAGGGTTGTTAATTTATCTAATCCTAGTTTCTTCATCCATAAAATGGTAAGAGTAATGGATATTTTGTAACTTACTGAATTATATGAGTAATACATGCAAAGTGCTTTGCATCCTGTCTGGCAAATAGTAATTACCACCCAGTACATGTCAGTTTCTTAATTTATGATGATGATGATGATGAGTATTTTTGGTTGATTTCTCTATTATGAGTACTTTGTTGATAGTTTAGAGTAAAACATGTCACGCCATGCTCAAATACCTAGGGCTTAAAATAAAGCAGGAAGAATAAATGATTTATCAAGTATAGTAAAAATGAAGTAGCATGAACATGGAATTAAGCATCACACTGCCTTTGTTTCTGCTGGGTAAGTAGCAATCTTGTGCCCTCTTCTAGGTTAGAATTACTGCCAACAAAATTATAGTTGGCAGAGAGCTGCAGCTGCATTCATTCACATCAAAGGGAAGATGCCAAGTGTCAATGAAAGAAATAGACCTACAGTAGATTACAATCCAAGACTTTTCTTTCTAGTTTTCTTTAAATCCCATTCCTGCCTATCTTCCATTTCTTTTAACTTGGCAATGTTCCTTTCTTTGGTGTATGTGTGTATATATATATATATACACACACACACACACACACACACACACATATATATAATAAATTCTTTACTTTATATTAATCTTCCAAATTAAAGTTTTCCTACTTCATAAATGGTACCACTGTGAGGAGAGAAAAGTATCTATTTTAACTCACTGAAATAGAGTAGTAATTGGTTACTACAGAAGCCTCCCTTGAGTAATTTTAACTCTTAAGTAACTGCCACAAGCATTCATATTATAAAGTTACTTTAAGGGAGATGTCATCAGCAGGACTAGGAAAATATGCATTGCATTATGTTATACAAAATGTTCATTTATTTTGAAAAGTCTTTAAGGGTTTTTAATTGTAAGAAAGCTTTTTTCTTAATCGTGTCTCCTAAGGGCACCTTGCATAATGCTGGGCACATAAAGTGGCCTCAATAAAAACACATTAATTGACTTCGCTGATTTCTAAGTAGGCAGTTTCTTTCATTTGTCTATGGAGTTTATTCTAAATAAATATTTCACCTTTTATGTTTCTTAGACTCATCAGTGTAAGAAAAAGGTATATTTTGTAATAAAAGTATGGCACAGAACATCTAAATTAATACTTGAAATCAGGCGAGCAAATGGCTCCAAATCTGCCCCTCTATTTCTTCAACTCTCCTTGGGTTTTCTTGACTTTAGTACCATTATTATCCACCAATCTGACCTCAAAGGCATTGCTACTCCCCGTTTGCTAATCTGAACCTAGAATGTGATAACAAAAAACATTTTAGTTTATCTCATTTAGCACAATTGAGACTGGTTGTCATTATTTTTTTAATTCAGTAGAATACTAAGGAATAACCAAAGAAAAATAAATTCAAAAACATGTTAGTAATGGACACAATTGTGCTCACAGACTGTGGAATTTGTTTAAAATTTTAAATTATTTATCTTGTGTTTGAAATACCATTCCACGTTCTTGTACATCCCTTTTATGGATAAGGATATTTTAACATCTTGTTTATAAAGCATCCATCTGTGTCTTTTTATAGCACAAACCAAGAAATTCATACATTCTTATCTAAATAAGAACCACCCAGGGGCTTCCCCGGTGGCGCAGTGGTTGAGAATCTGCCTGCCAATGCAGGGGACACGGGTTCAAGCCCTGGTGTGGGAGGATCTCACATGCCGCGGAGCAACTGGGCCCGTGAGCCACAATTACTGAGCCTGCGAGTCTGGAGCCTGTGCTCCGTGACAAGAGAGGCCACGATAGTGAGAGGCCCGCGCACCGCAATGAAGAGTGGCCCCCGTTTGCCACAACTAGAGAAAGCCCTCACACAGAAACGAAGACCCAACGCAGCTAAAAATAAATAAATAAGTTTTAAAAAAAAAAAGTTCTTTTAAAAAAAATAAATAAATAAATAAGAACCACCCAACCATTCTAGAATCCAGTTCCAGAAACATTTATTTTCCCCTGGTGATTGTCCCCTGCAAAGACATTTTGCTTTAGGTATTTCCACATGCTTTTTCTGTAAGAGCATGGATACACTTTTAGGGAACAATCATACAATCCTATATTCACATAATAAGTATAGAACGTATAAAAAGAAATGCACACACACATATATATACACACACACACACAGTAATAGAAGGATCAGTCTGTCTCTAGTAATCTGGTAATATACCATTTTGAAATGAATGACCACTCCTTGGTGATACACTTCCCCTCCTTGCTTCAGTCATCTGCTAAGTCTGTGCTATTCATTCCTTGAAGATTCTAACACCAATCTCTCTCTCCCTCCATTATTAATCCTACATTGTTCACTGAAAAATCTACAGTTTATCTTGTTCACCATCCTCCATAGTCACACTCTAAACAATTGTTTTCAAAATGCATATTGTGACCTTTGGTGAGTCACAGAATCAATTGAACACATCACTATTGACATTTTTAAAAAAATGAATGTAATAGAATAGAAAATATGATTTTTTAATGTATTAAGGGTTAATATTGTTTTGTGAAACTTTTTAATTCATGTGTATGTGTGTATGTTTAGGAAGTGTGTCTCAATGTAAAATGTTGAGGGTTCTAAAGACTAAGTGCAATTTCAAGTCAAGATCTTTGGAAACTCTATATTTCTTATTTTCTATCACCAAAATTTTTTGAAAACTGTTATTTTAAAATTTGATGTTACCAATAATTATACTGCTTTTAAAATATTAATGTATGGAATCCTACTTTCTAAACACAATATCCTATTACTTCAAGTAACCCAATTTATACCAACAGAATCTTTATTTTCCCAAATTTTAAACATCCATTACTTCATATGTCCTCACATAAATTTTCCCCAAAATTTATTTTACTTATCTTTTTTCTTACTTATCTTTGATTCAGTTATCCATTGATATAATCACTTATTTGTACATATCTTCCACTATATTGACACATTCCCTCTCTTGTGTCTACTTACTCACAAAGCTCCAATTTTGGGTAAATCTAACAGTCCATACAGTCTTTGCTGCCTTCAAACAGCTTAAGGTGCCTAAGGAAAACATGAAACACAATGAATGACCAGTCTCACTTCAAATGTATGGCTGCAAGCACCAGGTAGGACTCCAATATATTCCTCTGGTCAATCCACTCTTCCACTCACTTGGGTACATGTTTCATACCTACTGCTTTTTTCTCCAGCCTCTCCTAACGCTTTCTTACACTCAAGTTTCTTATTTCCAGAGACAACAGAATTTCACATTTCATTAGAAATTAGGTGCAACAAGAATATAATTTCAAATTGCTTCAACCACAACATGTGTAAATCTACTTGTATTTGTATACATATAATCTTTCTTCTTTTCATGGATGAAAGTCTATGCTCCTTTCCATGGTCAGTCCTCCACTAAAGAACTAAATTCCAGAACCGCTAGTCAACATAAGGACTTTGCTTTCATGATCTATCCCCTCTTCTCATAAAAGGCAATTATCTAGTGAATGCCATCTCCTTTCCACCATTTTATTTAAAAAATACTTCAATAAAAAGAATTACTCTATGACCTCACACTACAAAGCCTTTTCTTGTCAAAAGAATATTGGCACCAATAATCTCTGTGGCACCAAATCTAATAGTCACTAACAGGCTTACCTAATTCAAATTTTCTGTGACATTTGGCAGTATCATTTATTTTGACATTTTCTTCACTTGGCATCTGAGACATACTCTCTTGATTTCCCTTTTATCTAATGGGTCACTTCTTTTAAAATATTTATTCATTAATTCTCCTCTTGAATTAGGAGCTGAGGCTCCTAACTATTAAAATGTCCCAAAAATAAGTCCTTATACCTCTCCTCAATCACCTACTGGTGATTTAATCCAGTTATATGCCATATACAACATCATCTATCTGATGATTCCTAGAATTTTACCTCCAGCCCTGACGTTTCCATTGACTCAATACTCTACCTGACTATTCCAGTTGGAAATGTATCAAGCATTAGAAGCTTAACATGTATGAAACTGAAGTTTTGATGTCTCATTCAAAAACTCCTTCTCTAGCCAGTGTTCTTTTCCTCAGTAAAAGTCACAGGCACTCACCAACATACTCAGGGAGAAAACTTTCTTAGTCACTGGTTGACATGAAAGGAGCAGCAGAAAGTTTGAGTTTGCCTGATGGCTCAAGTACCCAGCTGAGGTCTAACAAGGCAACACTTTGCTTTCTTATTTCAGTTATCATACTGTAAACAAATGTCCTTTCTGCGATCTACTTAGTGCCATGTTTTCTGCTTTTTTGTGTTTTGTGTTAGTGATTTCACTGTTTAAAATGGCCCAAGCATAGCACTGCAATGCTGTCTAGTGTTCCTAAGCGCAAGAAGGATGTAACGTGCCTTATGAAGAGGATATGTGTCTTAGGTAAACTTCATTCAGGCATGAGTTATACTGGTGTTGGCTGTGAGTTCAATGTTAATGAACCAACAACATATATTAAATAACGTGTCTTTAAACAGAAATACACATATTACAAGGTCATGTATTGATTAGTTGACGAAAATGTGACCAGAGGCTCACAGGAACCTAACCCTGTATTTCCTTTAAGTGAAATGATTCAGTATTCTCTAATTCAATGTTTCTGGAGATTTTATAGAATAAGACTAGAGAGAATAATAAGAACTTCAACAGTATTATAAAAATTAAATAAACTTTTAAAAAGCAGTAAGTAAAAATCAAAAGAAAAGTTAAACAAATGAACCCAACTTGTGTTCATTTGGTAGTATAGCTACACACAACAGAAATATTCCATATAACTTTTAAATTCAATTATTTGACAGTATATTCCTTAAGGACAATGGGAGAGGCAAAATTAAACTACTTTTGCTAATTCTATCTTTTGGGGTAGTATTTATGCTCTTACTCTAAGCCTACTGTGTGTGTGTGTGTACAAACGTGTACACACGCACACACATATGCTGTGGAAAATATCAAATAATTATATTGATAACATTAAAAATCAAGTTTTTAGGGTGGTTAAAAGGAGATAAAGTAAAAAATCAATGACTTTAAGTGAAACCTCTGTAGTCTTGACTTTGAAATAAAAATATTAGTAGGACTCATGTTGTATTTTTATCTTTTAAAGATTTATACATTTTTTGGTTCTGTTCACTGAAAACACTTAGAAATAATAAACAATCCAATGGTAATAACATCTCCAGATTCTAGATTGTGCTTTTTAAATATTATTTCCAATTAAACGGAATTAGAACTCTGTGGAAAAATTTCTAATTCCACATCTCCAGTAGGAATTATACCTGATAAGCCTGGATTTGTTCTGTCATGCCGGAAAAAATGGAAGCCATCCAAGTTTTGTGTGAAAACGTATTTAAATCCCTAAGTTCATAATAATTCAAACAAACAAACAAATAAACCTTATTGATCACCTTCAGAGGACACTTCGGAATCAGTAAAAGGAAAGATTTAAACTTTTATCTCTGCCTCTGTATAACCAAAAGTTGCTGAGAGGAAGGTTCTTTTTATAAAAGTATTCTAGCCAAAAATGAAGGACAAATCTGAATTTTCAGATTAATGGATCTGGTAGATATAATTAATGACTAATAATATTACAAAAAGATAGACCAAGACATCAGTTATCACCTAATGGTGATGTCACACCTTCTGTGAAATAGTCTAGCAAAAACAAGCAAAAAACTCAATCTGTATCTATCAATTTACAGGATATGTAAAAACTGATCTTCAATCAGAAAAAGGGAAAGAAAGATTGAAAGAGAGAAAGAAAGACAAAGAAATAGAATATTACAAGCTTAGATCAAAAGAGGCTTAACAGGCATATCAATAAATTGCAATGTGTATATTTTCCTGGATCCTTATTGAAATAAACATACTATAAAAACAAATTATAAATTATTCAGACAAATGTGAACACAACCATACTTTGATGATTTTATTGTTAATTTAGTGGTATTATGCAAGTTTAGTGGCATTGATAAATGTATGGTCCTGTGGTTAGAAATTTAAGGAGTCCTTATATTTTAGAAATATATATTGAAGTACTTACATATGGATAATGCAATATCTGGAGTTTGCGTGAAAGTAATTCATAGAGAGTGTGTTGAACAAGCTTGGCGTTGCACTCAAGTTGTAGATGTTGGCTGGTGAGTAAAACCAATCCACTGCAGTGTTTTTCAACATCCGCATCATGCCTTTAGAAGTTCAAAAACAAGACATAAAATATCAGTTTTTGGTTTTTTCTTTCGATAAAGACATTTATTACCGAGCTATAAATTAGAGGTGGGTGGAGGGGCGGGCGGGCGCGGTGGGAGGCGCCAAGTGGTCACGTTTTGGGCGGCTGCTCTCGCTCTGTCTTCCTGGGCCTGGATTCTGAGTTGCTCCTCAAAGCGCTCCTTTGCTCGAACCACCTTTGACAAGCAGGTAGAAGGAGGCGCCCACGGATTTATCACTCACCTTGGCTAGGTGTTCGTAGTTCTGCAGAGGAGGGGAGACGGTGAGGGTCCCTGGGTTACAGAAGCGGGGGAAGCTTCTGGGTCTCCTCAGGGCTCAGCTTGAAGACGTTGAGAATCTGCTGCGTCTCCTGGAGGCTGAGGCCGGAGAGGTTGGAGGCGGCTGCAGACTGGTGTCTGGCACGTCCCCGGGCGTCAGCTGCTGCCTGGCTGGCTGCAAACTCCTGTCGCAGGGCCCGGGCAAAGGCCCTGCCCACCACCTGCACGCCTATCACAATGATCTGGGCCAGGTACTTGGCCACGGCAGCCGTTCTGCTTCGGGAGCACAGGCTCCGGCTTCCTGGCCCCGCGGGCCCCGGCTCCAGGGCCGCCGGCGGGGCAAAGGTCAAGGGAAGCTGCGAAGAGCGCGTGCGCTGGGCATGCGCGTTGTTTCAAAAAAGTCAGTTTCATTTTTGGTACTTTTCTCCCCAAACAATCGTATAATCTGTTGGATAATTGTTGTCCACTTTACTTTCAAAATTATCCGAAATCTCTCCTTTTCTACCAAACTTTATCACTGCTACCAGACTAAACTTCCATCATCTCTCGCCTGGGCTGCTTGTACGGCCAGTACTTCCTGGACCAAGGTTCGAACCCTTGTCCCCTGTATTGCCAGGTGGAGTCTTAAAAACTGCGCCACTAGGGCAGCTCATCCCACTTTCTTTCTTGCCATTCTTTTCACACCCTTCACTTCAACTACGTTCTGATTCTCAAACATCTGCAGCACGCTACAATCTCTAGGCTTTGCACCTTCTTTTTCTCCTCTCTGGAATACTCTTCACCTCACTGTTTGTATGATTTGCCTCCCTGTGTCATTCAGTTCTCAGTTCAAATGTCACCTTCTCAAAGGTGACTTCTTAGCTACCTGATCTAAAATATTACTACTTGGGGACTTCCCTGGTGGCGCAGTGGTTGGGAATCCGCCTGTGAGTGCAGCGGACGCAGATTCGAGTCCTGTGTTGAGAAGATCCCACATCATGCAGAGTAACTAGGCCTGCGTGCCACAACTGCTGGGGCCCACGCACCTGGAGCCCATGCTGTGCAGCGGGAGAGGCCACTGCAGTGAGAAACCCTCGTACAGCAACGAAGAGCCAATGCAGCCAAAAATAATTTTTTTAAAAAAATTTTAAATAATACCACCTTGCAAACTCTAACCACTTAATGTATTTATTTTTTTTGTATCACATATTGTCATATGTTTTTTTGTGATCAGGATCTTTGTTTTGTTTATCACTGCCTCCTGGCATCTAGACTGTCATCTGACACATAGGGAATGCTCAACAAATATTCGTTGAATACGTGAATGAGTGGATGATTTTCAGCTGATCAATAGCCCATTAATAAGAACTTGCTTAAGTCCGTATTGTATATCCAGCAGAATATTTGATATTTTTAAAAAAATCATCTCATTTAATCTACATATAAACTCTGTGAAGTAGGCACTACAATCATCTACTTTTATAAATAAAAATACTGAGACCCATGGAGTTTAAAGACACATTCACATAGTTTTTAAAAAAATAGTGCAGCACACATTCAAAACTATGTCTGTGTAATTCCAAAGCATTTTCTCTTTTTGCTATATCATTCTACCACATAAAAAGCACATCAGCTAGGTGCAGACCTTCTGAAATAAATATATCAGCCTTCTGTTATTACAAAACTAACACCAAGCTTTACGATCAAAAGGAACAAGTGGGTCTGGCTTTACCCCATTAGATATTTGTCTGTTTATTCACCACTATTGAAGTATTCTTTTAAAGCTGGTCTCTTTGGGGGCTGTAAATCTCGGTTTGATATGTCCTTTCTGTAAACCACAAAAGAAACCAGAATTTACCTGATCCAAAATAATGAAAGTGCAGAGAAATCAATAATAGGAAAAGAATAGCTACCCTCAGATTATGTTTTCCAGCAACAAAGAGGAAAAAGACATGGCTCACTAAGATGTCGCTATTTTGTACCAACCTGATATTATTTGAATTTGTTCTCTATGTAAAATTGGCCTATTTCAGCATTAACTTGCTGTAAAGATGTAGCCAAGGTTCACATATGCTTATCTTTGATGTTATAAGATCTATGGGAGCAAGACACAGAAATTTGGAGTCCTGGGTTCTAGTCCTAGATAGACCTTTTTGTACTTTCTGAGGAATGGTGTTACAAAGCCTATTTAGCTATAGAGTATTATGAGAATACAATTAAATAAAGGGCCAAGGTGAAGTTCAGAGAACTATAAAGGACTGATAATGAAGCAGAGTTGGAAAGGGGGAGGAAAGCCTAATATTTAATTAGTAATTTTATGCTTTGACATGTTTTGTATAATTTAGTCTTCACAATAATCCTTCCAAATAGTCATGCTTAGCCCTACACTATATGCGAGGAACAATGAAAAGTGGTTGATTTCATCATACGACTGGGATTTTCATTTCTCCAAAATTGTTTATTCATTACAGATAATCTGTGTATAATGGTGGATGAAACTTTATATTATGCAATTGTTAGGATTAAAGAACAATACTATTGCTTTCGCTTTCATTCTAAAGATTATGTTTTGATACAACTTGAGTCCTCCTATATGAGGATACTAAGACAGAATGAGTTGCACTGCACGTGACTGATGGGAGGAAATGCCTGTGAAAGACAAGTGGCAGATGGAGCAGGTTTAGTGTGTGCGAAGTCTACATAAAACAATCCAAGCCTGACACTTGTGAAAGGAAAAAGGAAGGAGGATTGATTGGATAAGAAGAGCCTCCAACTTCAGTGCAGCTCTGGGAAAGTCTCAGCCAGACCCCTGGGAAATCCCAGAGCAGAAATGGACTTACACTAGTACCTTCACCGTGTTCATTTTTTCAGAAGGAGTGGGGAGATTGGGGGGGAACAGGGGGCCTCAGTGTGAATACTGTTGAGGTCCAAAGGTACAGTAGTTGGAGAGGGCCAGCCAACTATGTTCCTTATAGCAAGTTCTCTTTAAGGGAATCTCAGTGGTGTACCTCCAGGGCCACCAGAGGTCTCAATAGACATATTAATATCCAAGCTCTAAAAGTAATTATGACACCTATTATAGAGTTTTATCTTCAGTTTATTGTTCTCCGCACTCTACATTATTTTGTTCATAGTCATGACTTTAAATATGATGAAGAGGTAAGCCAGACCTCAGAGGCAGGTCTAGGTTACAAGTTTGGCAAGAATGAGCAATCAGTCTAGGTTTAAAATTGCTTTCACTTTGTTTTGCTATTTAATCAGCATACAAAGAGTACAAAGAATGTATACAAGACAAAGGAATCAAAAAAGTGGACAGATTCCTCATTTTCACTATTCCCAGATCCAGAGTATTGATGAAGTTCAATGGTTTTAGCCGCTAACATGGCCAGAGGAGACCAAAACTGTGAGCTTGCTGCCATTGAGTCATTAGGCTAGGGTAAGGGTCTTGTTAACACACATATAAAGAAACTCTTACTCTTCAATATACATATACTCCTACCCCTATTACTTACTACTTGATTAGGCTTACAGAATGTCTAGCCCTGGCCTATCAAAGATTGTGACACCTACATTTGTTTTTCTAGGTCTCTCTTAAAAGTACAGACTTCTAAACTATCTATCTACAAGATATATTTCCATATCCAGGCTTTTCACATTAAACTGAACTCATCCTCTTTCCCCACAATTTTTTCTTCCTGTATTATCAGTCTTAGTGGCACCATTATCCATGCAGTCAGGCAAGATGTGTACATTAATTTTAGGTTTTTCTAAAATGGGGTAACTCTAGCAGTATATCAAGCAGAGAGTATCATGAATCAAGCAGGCATTTGATTCTTTTCTCTTTATATTCTTGTGGTCTGCGTGGAGAACTGCATGTTGCATGATAATAGTTATATGGGTGAATGTCCAGTATTTAAAAAAATATCCACAGATATTATACCTCAAATTAATTAACACTGTCTTACACCGTGAATTTTACTACTTTGCCACTAGTGTTTGGAGCTCAGACATGCCTTGCTTCATGCTTATTATCTGTAAGGGAGGCACTACTTAACACATATGTAGGTGATAGGACAGAATCAAGGCACAAAAAAAGACACAAATTTCTCAATAAGATTGAATAATAAACTAAAACAAACAAGATGGCATTTATGCGATAAATGTAACATTGTTTGCCGAGGTACAAAAGCAATATCTTACATGGGGGGAGAGCATGGCATTCATGCAGCATGACACCAACGTTATCATTATCACCTTCTCTATCATCATATTTCTTGAATGACTTCTATGTGCCTGGCCCTGTGTTATGTAACTTACATCAGTTATCTTATGTACTCTTCCACAACCCTCTATGGTAGGTTTATCGTCATGTATTTTTTACAGATTAAGAAATGGAGGCAAAGGGATGAACAGTAACTTGCCAAAGTTTACACTGCTAATAAGAGTTGGAGCTAAGATTAAATGCACTTGGTTTTGCTCAGGGCCTGAAATCCTGATAGACAATTGCATTTTAGTTATGTTATAGCTGCCCCAAAACAAATGAGATCATAGGCTACATTATAGAAGTAAATGAATTGATGAGGACACAACTTTCGAGAAGTTAGGTAACTTGTCCAAACGGTGAGCCAGGTTACATGTAGTAGAGGCAGAGTTGACACTAGGATCCACCACAGTTCTAATCATTCTAATTATGCTGCCTCAAATGCGATGCCATGTCCAATTTTACTAACATCTATTCAGTGTCTTTTCCATATTATAAGATTCTCGAATTAATCAGAGACTCTAGAGGAATAGTTTACAGGATTTATGTATAATTAATATGCCAGCACAGGTAAATTTAATCTACCCTAGAGTATGTACTTTCTAAAGTGTGCTTCAGGCTTACTGGAGATCTTTCCTCTGCAGAGTTGGACAGAAGTTTGAGTAGTATCCCCTCAGAGTCCCTGCCCAGTGGAAAGAGCTATAGGGAACAGTTCATTATCAGAGGATTGATTCTCATAAGCACAGGTTAGTGCTGTTATAACAAAAATGCGTAATTCAGAACATCTAAACAAATTTTACTTTTTTATTTTGGTGGGAAAAAATAATGAGCAATGATATTAATAATATTTGAGAGTACTTGACAGTTCTATTTGAAAAACAGAATATCTTTAATTTAAATAATACATGTACACATTATGCAATATGTTTGTTACTATTTTTCTTAACAGTAAGATCTTATTTTAAAATGCAAATTTGTATTCTTAACTATTGCTTTATTCTGCTTAGTAAGATAGTGCATACTTAATATATATATCAAATGGAATTAGATTATTAGAGGCTTCAGTGAAATTATCCAGAAGAGAAGGTTTTTGGAGGAAGTCAAGGTAACAGCATCTTGCATAGCAGCACCAAACCTAGATATACTAAGTTACATGCTAAGGATATCTGCATAGTCACAGATAGGATGCTTAGAATGCTACAGAAAATAAAATTTTCTCTACCAAAACTTTCATTATCAAGAAATAAAATAAAAGATGCTGCTTATAAATACAAATAATAAATAAAAGACATAAGTGGTATATTCCATAGTGAGTGCAATAAAGATAAATGAGAAAACATTTACCTGTTAAGAGATTGTTCAAGGCCAAGAGATCTGGAGAGAAAACTTATGACAGACACAAAAAACCTTCCAGAACTTGAGTTAAGAAAGGAAATGTTTCATCATGATAGAAAAACTTATGTATTAACAATGACTTGGTAATCAAGTAAGTCTCTGCCAAAAAGTCATAATAATACGAGTTTTAAAAACAAGATGAAAATTTATTAAAAAGTTTCCAAATGATACTAAGTATAGAATCTAAAGTCAGAGGGAAGAGTGAAGAAAATGCAAATTCTTATGCTCACTACCATTTTCTATTGTGTTTTTTGAATTTGGTGTAAAGAGAAAGATGGGTGGATGGCCTTTGGGTGTAAAGACTGTTAATACACCATGTCAGAAAAATAAGTGGAAATAACACTGGGATTTTAATTCAATGGATTGGTTTTCAATTCTTGCACCCCCAGTTAGTAGTTTGAGAATAAGTATTTGTTCATTTGTAAAACTGGAATAGTATATTCCTTATAGTGCTGTTGTAGGGAGTTGAATTAGATAATATATATATCTAGTATATAACAATCATATTAAAAATATTAGAATATGAAAGCTTTCGTGAAGCTACAGGATGCCTAAGGAAAACATGCTAATATAATACCTCTAAAGATCAAGCAGCATTACAGGAGTTGTATTTATTAACTTTTTTTTAATTTACATGCAATAAAATTCACTTTTTTGGGACATATGACAATTATATGTTTAACTTTCAAACTGTTTTCTAAAGTATCTGTAGCATTTGTATTCTTTCAGAAAATCAATGTGACAGATTTTCAATTGTCTGTCATCCATATAGCCTTGTCAGTATTTTTTTATAGTAGTCATTTGAATAAATCTGTAATGATTTCATTGTGGTATTAATTTGAATTTCCCTAATGACTAAAGATGTTGAACATGTTTTCATGTGATTATTTTAAAGCCAGATATTTTCTTTAATGAAGTGTCTATTAACATATTTTCCCCATTTTTACTGTTCTTTCTTCATATTAATTTTTGTGTTTTTTTTATGTTCTCAATACAAGACTTCTGTCAAATTTGTAATTTATAAATATCTTCTGCTACTCTGTATCTTTCCTTCTCAATTTCTTCATGATGTCCTTCAGAGAGAAAATTTTTTAAATTTTGATTGATAGAGCTCAATTTATCTTTTTTGTTTGTTTCTATGGTTCATGCTTTTGATTTTGTATCTAAGATCTATTTGCTTGACTCAGGATCATGAGGATTATTTCCTACACTTTCATCAGTGTTTTACAATTTACATTTAGGTCTATGGACCAATTTGAGTTAATTTTTGTATATAATATGTTATTACAGGTTCTCTTTTTATATGGATGTCCAATTGTTCCAGCATCATTTGTTGAAAATACTGTCCATTCTACATTGAATTGTCTTTGCCCATTTGTCAAAAATCAGTTGATCACATCTGAAGGTCAATTTCAGAAATCTGTATTTTGTTTGATTGGTATGTGTGTCTGTCCTTTTGCCAATGCCACGCTGTCTAGATTACTGTAGCTTTATAACATGTTAATGTCAGGTAGTGTGGGTTCTCCCATTTGATTCTGATTAATTTTTTTTGAATATTCAAGTTCCTAGAGCTTTTCACATAAATTTTGGAATCAGCTTATCTATATCTACTAGGAATCCTGCTATGATTTTATTTGGGATTGAATTAAATCCACAGATCCATTTGGGGAGAATTGATATCACATCTTTCAATCTGTTAACAGAATATCACTACTCTCCATTTATTTAGGTTTTCTTTGATTTCTGTCATCAGTGTTTTGTAGTTTTCAGCATATAAATTTTGCACATATTTTGTTAGATTAATACCTAAATATTTCATTCAGATGGGGAGGATATTGTAATATGTATATTTTTCTATTTTTGGTTTCTAATTGTTCATTCCCAATGTATGGTTGATTTTTTTTATTGAGGTATAGTTGATTTACAGTATTATATGTTTTGGGTACACAACATAGTCATTAACAATTTGTGATGATGGTACTCCATTCATAATTATTTTGAAATGTTGACTATATTCTCGGTGCATAACATATCCTTTTAGCTTTTTTATTTTATACATAGTAGCTTGTACTTCTTAATTCCCTACCCCTATTTTCCCCATGCCTCCTTTCTTTTCCTCACTGGTAACCACTAGTTTGTTCTTTATATCTGTGAGTCTATTTATTTTTTGTTATATTCACTAGTTTGTTTTATTTTTGAAGTACCTCATATAAGTGATAACATACAGTATTTGTCTTTTTCTATCTTATTATGCTTATTTCACTAAGCATAATACCTTCCAAGTCCATCTATGTTGTTGCAAGAGGCAACATTTTATTCTGTTTTATTTATTTATTTATTCTTGGCTGCGTTCAGTCTTCATTTGCTGCATGTGGCTTTCTCTAGTTGTGGCGAGTGGGGGGCTACTCTTTGTTGCAGTGCACGGGCTTCTCATTGCAGTGGCTTTTCTTGTTGCAGAGCATGGGGTCTAGGTGCGTGGGCTTCAGTAGTTGTGGCACATGGGCTCAGTAGTTGTGGCTCATGGGTTCTAGAGTGCAGGCTCAGTAGTTGTGGCACACGGGCTTAGTTGCTCCATGACACGTGAGATCCTCCCAAACCAGGGCTCAAACCCATGTCCCCTGCTTTGGCAGGCAGATTCTTAACCACTGCACCACCAGGGAAGTCCTCATTCTGTTTTATGGATGAGTAGTATCCCACTATGTATATGTGTGTGTATATACTACATCTTCTTTATCTGCTCATCTGTTGATGGACACTTAGGCTGCTTCCATATCTTGGCAATTGTAAATGATGTTGCTATGAACACTGGGGTACACGTATCTTTTTGAATTAGTGTTTTTGTTTCTTTCGGATATATACCCAGGAGTGAAATCGCTGGATCATATGGTAGTTCTATTTTCAGGGTTTTCTTTGAGGAATTTCCATACTGTTCTCCACAATGGCTGCATCAATTTACATTCCCACCAACAGTATATGAGGGTCCCCTTTTCTCCACAGCCTCACCAGCATTTGCTATTTATGGCCTTTTTGATGATAGCCATTCTAACAAGTGTGAGGTGATATCTTCCTGTGGTTTTGGTGTACATTTCTCCAATGATTAGTGGTGCTGAGCACTTTTCATGTGCCTATTGGCTATCTGTATGTCTTCTTTGGAAAATCTGTCTATTCTGGTCTTCTACCCATTTTTTAATCAGGTTGTTTGGGGTTTTTGATATTGAGTTGTATGAACTATTTATATATTATAGATATTAACTACTTATCGGTCATATCATTTGCAAATTTTGTCTCCCATTCATTAGGTTGTCTTTTCATTTTCTCAATGGTTTCTTTTGCTGTGTAAAAGTTTTTAAGTTTAATTAGGTCCTATCTGTTTGTTTTCGCTTTTGCCTTAGGAGACAGATCCAAAAAAATATTTCTAATATTTATGTCAAAGAGTATTCTGCCTGTTTTCTTCTAGGAGTTTTATGGTTACCAGTCTTACATTTATGTATGTAATCCATTTTGAGTTTATGTTTGTAGATGGTATGAGAAAATGTTCTAATTTCATTCTTTTTCATTTAGCTGTCCAAGTTTCCCAGCACCATTTATTGAAAAGAATGTCTTTTCTCCATTGTGTGTTCTCATCTCCTTTGTAATCGATTAATTGAGCATAATTGTGTGGGTTTATTTCTTGACCCTCTCTTCTGTTCCATTGATCTATGTGTCTGTTTTTGTGCCAGTACCATACTGTTTTGATTACTGTAGCTTTGTACGATAGTCTGAAATCTGGGACCATGATACCTCTAGCTCTGTTTTTCTTTTTCCAGATTATTTTGACTATTCAGGGTCTTTTGTATTTCCACATAAATTTTAAAGTTATTTATTCTAGTTCTGTGAAAAATATCATTGCTGTATGATTGATTTTTGTGTATTGATATTGTATTGTGTAACCTTGGTAAACTTACTTATTGCCTCTAAAAGCTTTTTAGTATATTCATTGAGATTTTTTACATAGACAAGCATGTCTACAAATAAGGACAGTTTATTTATATTTACCCCTTACATTTATTATTCATCCCTTAGCAATTATAGAAAATAGGAGGGAGTAGTAAGAGTGGACATCCTTATCTAAATTATAAGGGAAAAAAGTGTTTAGTCATTCACTGCATGATAATATCTGAAGGATTTTTGGATGCCCTTGATAAGACTGGGGAAATTCCCTTCTATTTCTATGTTCTGAGATTTTTATAATGAATGAATATTCATTTTTGTCAAATACTTTTTCTGCATATATTCATGTGATTATATATATTTTTCTTGATCAGTCTGTTAATAGTGGAATATAGTGACTGGTTTTCAAAAGTTAACTAGCATTGAATTCCTGGGATAAACCAACTTGATTATGAGATTTCATTTTCTTTATATATTATTATACTCAATTTCCTAATATGTGGCTGAAATTTTTCACATTGATGTTGATGAGGGATAGTGACCTATAGTTTTCTCTTCTTGAATTTCTTTTGTCTGGGGTCTTGGTATAAGAGTAATGCTGGCCTCATAAAATGAATGGGAAGTATTTCCTTTCCTTCTGTTATCTGCAAGAGATGATGTAGAACTAATACTAATTATTCCTTAAATGTTCAATAAAATTATTCAGTGAACTCATTTAGTGTTGGAATTTCATTTTTTGGAAAAAACTTAACTGCAAACTTTATTTCTTCAAAGATATAGGAATATTCAGGCTATCTATTTCTTTTTAAATGAGTTTTGGTAGTTTGTATTCTGCAACGTATTCATCCACTTCATCTAGGTTGTCAAATTAATGGGCATAGATTTGCAAGCCATTTCCTCATTATCCCTTTAACATAGGTAACATCAATATTGATATTATTCCTCATGTTAGTAATGTACGTCTTCTTTCTTTTTTTATTGACAAATCTGTCAAGAGGTGTATTAGTTTTATTGTACTTTTTGAAAACCAGCACTTGGCTTAATGAGTTTTCTATTGGTTTTTCTGTTCTTAATTTTAGTGATGTCTTCTCTTATCTTTGTTATTTCCTTCTTTCTGTTTGCTTTGGTACTTGCTTGTCTTCTTCAAGTGTCTTAGATGGTATCTTAAAGTAGTGTTTTGAAATCCCTTTTCATTTCTAATATAAGCATTTAACATTATAAATTTTCATCTAGTTAATGTATTAGCTGCATCTCATAAATTTTTATATGTTCTATTTCTGTTTTAAAAATATGTTATACTTTCCTTTGAGATAGCCTCTTTCAACCATGGCACATAGATTATCTACTTTTGTGTTGTTTAATTTCCAAATAGAGGGGTATTTTCCAGATATCTTGTTATTGATTTTCATTTTATTTTTTTATGTTTAAAGAATGCACTTTGAATAATTCCAATTCTTTTATATTTATTAATGTGTGTTTTATGATCCACAATGTGGTTTGTCTCGGTGAATGTTTAATGTGCACTGGAAAATAATGTGTGTTCTGTTTTGTTGCATGGGATATTTTATAAATTTCAACTAGGTCATCCTTGTTAATTTTCCTTCTACTCATTTTATATATTACTGACAAAGGAGTATTGAACTTTCCAAGTATAATTATAGATTTATCAAACTCTTTGCATCTATTAGCTTTTGCTTAATGTACTTTAGAACTCTAAGTGCATATACATTTAAAATTATTATATATGCTTGATGAATTAAACTTTTATCACTTTCTAATGTATTTTTTTCTGATAATTTTCTTTATTCTGAATTTTGCTTTGTTTGATGTTAATAAAGACAATCGAATGTTTTTTAAAACTCGCTGTTGGTGAAGTATTTTCTTTACCATACTTTTATTTAAATCACTATGCTTCAAGTGTATTTCTGGTAGACTGCATATAGAAGGATATTTTTAAAAATCAAAAGAAGTTTTTGTTTTTTATTTGATGTGTTTATACCATTTACCTTTAATGTTATTATTTATAGGTTGTATTTAGGTCTGTGATTGCATTAGTTTTCTTTTTGTCCATTCTATTTTGTTTTTGTTCCTGTGTCTTCTCTTCCTTACATTTTGTTTTTTAAGTTATTTGAATTGTTTTTAGAATTTCATTTTAATCTGCCGACTGTCTTTTAAGAAAAAAAAAAATGTCTCTAGGGATTACAACATATATACAAATCTTTACCCAAACTACTTAGAATTATTGTTTAGCACTTCAAGTAAAATAAATAAACCCTGTGACTAAATATAGGCCTTTACCTTCTTGCTTTTGATGTAGTGGTCATGTATATAATAATCTGCTTACATTGAAACTCAAGTCAGAAAGTGTTATTATAATTTTAGCTTTCAATAGCCATATATAATTCAATAAACTTAGGCAAAAATAGTCTATTTTATATAACCAAATGTTTATATTTTCCTTTGTTCTTTTTTCATTTATGAGAGATCAGGTTTCCTTCTGTTAAAATTTCATCTGACAGCACATTTATTTTATACTTTATTCCTAAAAGACAATTTTGCTAGATATAGGATCGAAATGACATTTCTTTTCTATTGGTGTAATTGGTGTTTTAAATACATTGCTCAGCTATCTTCTGGCCTCCATGATTTCTGGTAGAAAATATGAAGTAATTTGAATCTTTGTTTACTTATAGATATGTGATGCTTTTTGCTTGGGGAAAAAAAAAATATATATATATATATATATATATATATATATATATAATTTTATCTTTGATTTCCAGCAGTCTGATTTTGATGTGTCTGGGTGTAGATTTCTTTGAATTTATCCTGTTGAGTGAGTTCGCTGAGCTTGTAGGATTATTAAATTTATGTTTTTCACCAAATTTAGGGAGTTCTGTGTCATTACTTCCTCAAACATTTTTGTGCACCAACTTCTTTTTTTTCTCTTTCTGGGACTCCAATGAGACTAAGGTTAGATGTTTTGACATTGTCTAATAAGTGCCTGAAACTATATTCATTTTTCCTCAGTTTTTTATTCTCTCTGTGACTCAGGTTGAAAATTTCTGTTGATCTACCTTTAAGATTCTTTCCTCTGTCATCTCCATTCTGCTATAAAATCTCTTCAGTGAATTTTTTATTACTATTATTGTATTTTCAGCTGTAGATTTTCCACTTGTTTCATTTTATAGTTTTTATTACTTTTCAGAGAAATTCTCCCTTTTCATTCATTTCAAGAATGCTTTCTCTCACTTCTCAGAATATTGTTGCAACAGCTGTTTTAAAATCTTTGCCAAAAAATCTAACATTTCAGTCATGTCATTATTAGCATGTGTACAGTTTTGTTTTGGTTTTTTTTTTCCACCTTGAACGTTGCTTTGGTTTTCCTGGCTCTTTGCATGTGTAGTCATTTTGTATTCCATCCTGTTCTTTTTAAATACTATGTTTTGAGACTTTATCCATGAAAAAAATGTTAAGATTTGATGGATTACATTAACTGTTTTGCTTTAGAAAGTAGCCAACCCTGTTAGGTTCAGATCACAATTTCTGACCTACACTCTGTGGGTAATAATCCAATATTATTTTAGTCTATAGAGCCTTTGCAGTGCTATTATGATTTTTACTGCTTATGTACCTCCTAAGTGTCATTCTGAAACATGGGCCATGGTTTTCACTGTAGTTTAAATCTCAAAGCCTTTGCTGGCCTCCTTCTAATTCATATCAAGCATGTGCAGCTTTGTGGCGATCCCAAGAATTCTTACAGTGATTTAAAGATTTCCTTCTCAAGATGCCTCTTCTCCATGTTCCACTCCCGAATTTCTAGTTTCCAGGTTCCTCTTTCTCAGTGTTGCCTCTAGAAAGCCAGTAATTTATCCTCCCCATATTACCTCATACTAACCATAATTGTTTCATTTTGTAGCAAAGCACCAAGGGGAAAAAGGCTAGAAGACAATTTCTGATGCCCCATAACTGCCACAATCTGGTCAGTGCAGGGTAAGGAGAGTCAAAAACACTTTGCCCTGCTGGGGCAGCTTCCAATGTGCCACTGAGGAAGAGATTGCCCCATTAAAAAAATATCAATATGTGTTATCACAAGATAGGTTGAAAGGAGGCATATAATTCCTAGGCACATAACAGTAGTGCAGCTGGGAGCTAAGATATAGATCTGTGGTAAAGTTAAAGGAAAATTTCTACATAGAGGTACTGAAGTCGGGACTTCTTACTTGGGAAAAGAAATTACTTGCCTGGAATGAGAGAATGAGGGCTTTAAGCCAGGGAGAAGGTCAGATGAACAACAATTTTTCAAAGAATATTTGGTGTAGAATTTATCATCATAGAGGAAAATATTGAATGGAGTGAAAGCTACTTTCAAATTATGAAAGTGATAAATACACTATTTGTAGACTTAGTGAAATATTTCAAAGCCTTTATTTCTGAGTTAAGTGAGACTGACACATGGGACAAAATAAAATATTTCCATTGTCTTTTAGAGAGAGTTTTATAAAAACTTAAAATTTTGTGCAAAATTAAGCTGTATTGTAAGATGATAATTTTCCTATCTTGAATGTTTTAAGAAGATAGTCCAGCAGAGACTGGACAACACGTGACAGGAATTATGTAAATGGGACTTCCACTCTGAGAATAAGACATCAGCAGATAGTAAAATCCATTTCAACTCTGAGAGCTAGAATGATTTAAACTATCAGAGCAAAACCATTTACAAAAAAATAAAATTAGAAACAAAAGTGGTAACTCAGAAACATGTAAAATGTTGACTAAGGAAATCTTAAAAAACACTGTTTCTTGATTTTCAAACTTCAGATTTATACTATCAACTGAAGAATTTTCCCACCTAATCCCTTAAATAAAATACAGATACTATCATCTTTTACAAGCCAACTCAGTTCCATTTGATTCATAAATAATAAATAATAGACCACCTAGCAGGCTAAATTTATTTTAAGGAAATAATTTCCATAATATACAGATAAATGTATTGATGATTAATTAGCTTAAAGACTTCTTTAACATTGCTGATTAAGTAATAGGTGAGTTAACAGAAGAGTCTGCCACAATTTTTAATATATAGCTAATATTTTAAAAAGCATACTCATTAATCACTTTTTTTACTTGAATTGCAAATAAATAATAATGAGTAATTTGATTACATTATCTATGCAAACTGTCCTAATTTCTTAAAATTCAAGACTCTCCAATAATTGCCAGTGCATCTACTTTGTATTCCCATGTTATTAGTCTCTAAGATATCCCCACAGAATGCACTTATTTGCCCTCTTGCAGTCTTCCTTCTACCAAGATTTATTGGCCATCTAATATATGCCAGATACTCCAGGCATTGGAATATAAAATTAAGAATATAGACACTATCCTTAAAGAATCTACAGTCTAGAATAGGTAGATATACAATTAAGAGTGCAATAGTCATAATGATACTTTTTTTGGCCTTTCTAATGTGTGGATTACACTATGCTAAAATATTTTCATGTACTTATTTTATTTGAGGTCATGACAATACTATGAGATAGAACTTGATTAAAACTGATTAAACTGATTAAAAATTGTAGGCTCCCTACAGTAATATTACAACTCTTATCATCTGCAGTAAGTGCTATATAAAAATTACTAGTGAGTACAATGAAGAGGCATGTGGCCGATTCTCTGTCCACCAGTTTGGGGACATGCCATTCTTTACAGAAAAGGCAGTGAGGTTGGAATACTTAAAAACCTGAATTTTCTACCCAACCATGCAACTGGGATTCTGTACATGATTTAGGTCCCACTAATCATATGCTCTTAAACAAACCTGAAAAAGAATTGAATTATTTCGGGGGGGGAGAAGCAAGGGGCAGAAATTTTCTATTTTGATGATGTACATAAGCAGAAACTGTGTAGTTCTAGTGCTAACAGCTTCTCAGTAAAGTACTTGGCTTTCTAATTTGGCAGCCACCCAGTTACGCAGAGGTGTCTTGTACTGGAGCCAATGGCCACAGGGCCAGTTTCTTGGATCTGCAAATCATGGTAGAGGCAGCAGCTTCCTTGACTTTGTTCTGTGCCATGGTTTTGGCAGCTTTTCTGAAAGCTTAGCTGAGAGTCCTTTTCTTCATCCTTCCTGAAAATATAGTGATCGCTTCCTAATAGTACTGTCAACAGTTGATAACACTTCATAAATTCCTTTCTGCTGAAACTATCTAGAATATTTCCAGTGTCTGTATGTAAAGATTCTGGTTAATACTGAGCACGCGATCTGGTCTGATGACAAGGGAATTGGTATAAAGAAGGGATTCTGGAAAGGGTGACTTCTGTGGTGATCCTTGGAGGGAGAATCTAAGAAAAGAAGTCATCCATGCAGTACTAGTGTGTAAAAAGTTCAGATGCATCAGAAGTCACATCCAGGGCACTACAAGTAGTGGAATATTCACTATTGACAGGGTATTACCTTGCAGTTTTATTTTTGGCACAGAATTCCTCCTTAAAAGATATGCAAAACATCTCCGCCATTTAATTAAAGCTTTCTCAGTTGTGCTGGCATCAAAAGACTCAACAATAGAATCTGATCAACGTAATTATAGTTTGTTTGCTGTACGATTAAGGGCATGTCTATTTGACAAAAACATCTCTAAAGTCATGAAATTTCACGGCAAAATGTTTCTTTTTGTTGTTGTTGTTTGTTTTTTCTGACATGAATTCCCATTATATACTATGTGGATTATCGATAAAATCAATGACTTGCCCAAACAGATGGCCTTTTCTTGGTTAACATGTTTAGACACTTATTCAAGTTTATTCAATTTTGTTCCCTCTCTCTGAACCATGATTCCTTGCCAAATTTTGCTCTCAGCATTCAACAGCTTACCTCTGTACCCAATTACCTTCCCTAATTTCTGTGTCTTATAAAGCCAACTAATACAGTCCTCTAACAGTCCTACTCTTTTCCACATTGTGGAACATGTTCAAAAGTGTTAAGTAGTTTGTCCAATTCATGTAGCATCAAAACCAGAGTGGTCTGCCGTACTCCAGAGCCCTTACCTTAACCACTAAATTACATCATTACATTAACAGCCCGGAGAAAATAATCTGAAGATAATTATAAGTCCCTACAAAGAAGAAGCATATTGAATGTATGTATTATTAGTAGCTAATCTGAATCAATCTAGTTCTTCCTCTATGAAAATATGTTCAACCAAAGATATATTATTCATAAAACAAGATATAGCTAACCATTAGACCCAACTATATGAACAAACATAATAACATGAATCTTTATATAAATTTTCTTATTAAAAATAGTTTTATGATTTAAATGTGAAACAGAATGGGAGGAAGTGCCAAGTGGAAAAAAAGCAATTGTTAGGGAGAAGAAAGCTAGTTTAAGAGAAACAGAATATTATGCCTGAAAATAATTCTTTAAAAAGTTTGAAAATATGAAACGGTTGCTTTTGTATTCATCATTTTAATTTTTTCAATTCCAAAAGCATTTTTTGGTTTTAAGTAACTTGTCATCATCTCAGTGAATACTGATTCATTTTATGATAGCTTAAAAGTAGGGGTAATAATGTATTTTAGTGCAGCTTCAGGAATAATTTTTCAATATCTACTTTTTATTCTTTTTGCAGTGAATGTAACCAAGGCAAAACCCTTCTATTTTCAGGAGAAAATAATATGTAAATATAGTAAGTCTTTTTTAGGCGGTTGTTAAGAAAATTTAAGTGTTTGGAATATACTAAGAAAAACAGTCTTGTTCTTCCATAAAATATCTTTGGCAATCACTAGCAGAGTAGAAGTTGTGAACCTGCTAGACCAGTAGTCTGACTCCAAGCAACATGTCTCATGAACTTATGCTTTTATGTTATCATAAATTCGAGGCTTTGCTACCTTTTCCTTAGAACAAAAAGATGGAAATACTGCTATGTCAGATTCAGATCATTATTGGGTTGGATTTATAGATGGGTGGGGTCCTGTGAGGACCTGCTTTGCACTACCTGTGGTTTTGGTTTCCTGCTTCTCTGTAGCAAACTTAAACAGATCTGAAAATTAGGCCTCTCTCTCTGGCCAGCTCCAGCTCCTTCACTCCACAGAGCAGAATCAAAAGCTGAGACAGAGTCATTAATTTCTGTATATGTTAGACATGTGCCATAAAGACATCATAGTAGGTCTTAGCAAAGAAGCAAATTCTTCTTTGTATAACATTTTTAATGTATGACTATTAAAATAGGTGTAAATATAAATTTGCTTGTTTTTTATCTGCATTTTTGTGTTGTTAAAAACAAAAATGGCTTAGAAAATACGTTTTGAAGGTTTACATCTTAAAATAAGAATTAAAATGCAAGAGTAATTCTACTTCTATCATTCAATTACTCTGAGCGAACAAATTCATGAAAAATAAAATCACACCTGCAAGTTCATGATTGCTTAATTTAGAAAAAAGTTATAACCGTCCTTATTCATGGGTTGTTTCCCGTGAAGCTACTCACACTCTGAAACCCTAGCCACACATCAAATCACATTATGTTGAACTGTCGTTTAGATTATTTCTGTACCAAATTACCTCATCCAATTATGAAGATACTATTTCTGTATTATTTTACATAAATGATACTTAATGTGTTTTGTGTGGCGGGTCAAAGAAAATCCTGACAGTTTCCACACTATAGATTAAAAGAATTTAGGGCTCTTGATCTCATATAGAAAATTATGAGTTATCATTCCCATTTTGTTTTAAATTACAATATTTTTTGAACCATATTTGCAGTGTTACCCTTTGTTCACCCAGGGAGCCTTCCATGAACGTTCATAATTGTTTTTCTAAGAAAAATAAATAACTCTACTTTGGTTTAATGGTGTGCTGCATTGTTTATAAGACAGTGCTCTGAACTCAAAAGGACTCTTCTCATCACCATATAAGTAAGCAGTAGTTGTTTAAGGAGACAATGAAATCAAATGCTTTTAGGTTAAAGTCATGGGCAGCGCTCAAACATGTGCAACCTCTATTTGTAGGACCACTTTCTTCTCCTAAATACTAGAAATTGTGCTTTACTAATGTTTTGTTTTGAATCCCTAAGGTGCTAATTGCATTATACGCTGTTGAGGAGTGGAAATATTATAGGTGGTTTCCAACTGGAGGGAGCTAGAGGAGCCTTTAGTAACTTATGTCAGAACAATATATTTAATAACCTATGAAAGTCCCCCAGGGAATAGTATAGTGTGGGAGAAAAACATATTCCATTATTTATACGTGAATGTAAATCAAATACATAAAAGAAACATAGACATATTGGAGTATTTTTAAAACCAAAAAAAAAAAAGGTTTAAAGGTAAAAGACAACATTTGTTCTTAATATTTCAAGAGATTCTTACTTAACAGTGAATCTTGAATACAGTCAAAACTTAGATTTCTCACTAGCTACCACTGCATATTCTGTCATGTTGATAACACCATGAAAAGTGTCATTAAGAAATCTCCAGTGAAATTAAATTTCTAATGTGTGCTCTAAGTATTAAATGATTGTTTACTTAATAAAGATGGTACTTAAAGTTTTTCCTTTGGTGAATCATGTGCTGACCAACAAGTATAACCAAACATATGTCTCTCTTACCATAGTCCAAGAAAGTATCCCAGAGTCGAACAACACTGAAACAATAGTGACATCTAGCAGCAAATATAGTCAGTATGATACATCTTACATAAGACTCTTTCAAATGCATCAAAATTTAATTAATTCAAGCCTCCCAGCCTTTATTCAAGGTGACAAGCACAATAATTATTTATCAAATCCCCCTTAAATAAATGTCTTTTGTAAAGTAACCAAAAACAAATCATTTTTGATTTCTGCCTCCCAAACTACACCTTGTTTTAAGCATTCAAATGAGAGTGCCACAAATGACTTTGATTTTAAGACGCATTTTTACAACAGCTGCTGTTGTGTTATTGAATCTATAAGCATTTCAGATTAGCTTTCACATGGTGCATCTTAAAAAATAAAAGCTGCCTCTCTGTTAGCGTAGTTGACTAGCTGTTTCTAAAATGTAATTTATTTTACTCACATGGCTTGGAAATAAAGAAGTTTGATATCCAGAGAAATAGGATGAAACAGGAAGCACAAACTTATATTTAAGATAATTTTAAGATAATTTTAAATTTAAGATAACTTAAAAGTCACAATGATGTAATATACAGCATAAGGAATATAATTAATAATATTGTAATTACTTTTTATGGTGACAGATAATAATTGGACATATCGTGATGAGCATTTTGGAATGTATAAAAATATCGAATGACTAACTATATGGTACACCTGAAACTAATGTAATATTGTAGGTCAATTTGTGCTTTAATTTAAAAATAAAGTAAATAAAATAAATAAATGATATTTTAAAAAGCAAGTCTATCCCTGTCTCCTTTTTTTAATTTTTAATTGAAAAGTAGCAAATCCATATGAAGGTTTACACAGTGGTGGAGTTTTTTGTGAATTTGGCAAATGCCGAGAATCTAGTTTTTGTGAATTTGGCAAATGCTTATTTCAAATCACCTGAGAAGAAAAGTAGGAAATGAGACCAGAGAGCAATTCCAGTCTCCATAAGCAGCTCTTAAGGATGTATGCTGTCTGAAGAACAAGGCTATCTGTCTTTCCAGTGAGGCCAATTCTTTACCTTGATCTGTTAGTGAAGAACTTCAAAACCAGTCTGCACAGATGAAAAAATATAACAGAATACTCTGGGAAAAAACAAACAAACTAGCATTTGAAAGGAAATGGAGGGGGCCAAAGACAAGGGAAAGAAAACAAGCAGACAACTACATAATATATAAGCCTTATGACAAAAATGATAGAAAAAAAAAAAGCAGAAGAGGTGCTTAACACTGAGAAAGGGCAGGATAAAATCTTCTAGACTTAATAACAGTGATTATTTATTAATAGCAAACATTTTGAACTAATATGGGCTAGGAACTAATATGGGCTAGGAACTCTTATGTGAACTTTACATTTACAAACTCATTTTCTCCTCATCACCACCCCATTAGATAGGTGCCACTATTCAATCTGTTTTACAGATAAGAAAGCTGAGATACAGAGAAGTCAAGTAAGTTGCATACATACATTCAGCTAATAGGTTGTGGGGTTAAGATTCATACCCAAGCAGTACTATACTGTTAACCACTAGACTATAGCACATCTCAAATATATGAATTATTTTTTGTGTGCCAAGCACTAATCTAAGCAGGTACACCTATCTACTTTATAACAGCCCTGTGAGGGAGGCATTTATCTCTATCTTACAGATGAGAAACTGAGGCTTAGAAAAGAAAGCCCCAAATTCTGGTGGCTTAACACAATTTCAGTGGCTTATTTTCTTCATATTGCATTCTTAGAGAAAGAGAATGTTATTTCATGATTCTTTGTTTCTGATGAAGAACTATAATTAAATAACTGATTGCCATCTATGTGTTTCCTGCTGCCACCAAATATCAATTTATTATTAAAAAGAGATTCTGTGACTAATGGAAACAATGCAGATTTTAGAACCCGATCTTAGCTTGCTCATGCCCTGGCTGTGTACTCCTGGGCGTGTTTGCTAACCTTGTCGAAAATCAGTTTCCTTAAGAAAATTGAAAAGATTTATATCTTTCTCCTTTTATTGCAGTAAATATTCAAGATCAATTATAAAAAATGCCTATCCTGTAGAAAGCGCTCGGCCAATGGAAGCTAGTTTAAATTTTTAATCATTTTATTTATCTGTGCTTCTGTTCTAAGGATGGCTGTAATTTATGGGAGAGCCTCAAAGAAATTAAAAAAGCTTCCAGGAAGAGTGTGAAAGCCTGAGAGAGACTGGCTGGCTAGTTTTATAAACAGATGTTAGTCCAGTAGAAAAGTTACCCATTAATAGCTATTTGAAAAGGAAAGGAATATACATAGATAAAAATATAGAGAATGTCAGTCAGCAGTATTACATAAATAACAATAAAAATGGAACTACCGTCACAGCTGAAGAAAAGGTTTTAAGTATTCCATGGTTTCAAAACATTGCTCAGTGCATCAGGGTCTCACTTCCGTTGAAGTGTCTGGTGAGTGGAATTGCCTGCTCTAAAAATTTCACAAGAAGTGCTCTTCAATGTGCTATTTTGGCAGTATTTCTTTTTCCCTCTAACCACACCTGAATTATCTCTTCCGAAAATCACATCTCTAACTATTAGGCATCAGTGAATGAGACCAAGATTTAGAATACAGTGGGAGCCCACTTGCCAGTAGGAATCACATTACAGAAAAACTTCTAATGGCAAGAATCTGTTTAAGCTGTGTCTCCCAAGGGAAGGGTTACAAGGCCCACTGCCTAACAAAATTAAAGTAAAATTGAGCAAAGGGCTGTAAGTTATTCTTCAGGGGATCCTTTAGTAAAAGCAATGGCAGCCAAAGGTACTGGCTTTTACAGGACAGTCTTGCTTTCCTGCAACTTTATTATTTTCAATGAAACCATTCTGTTAAATGCATAACTAAAGTGATTTCATTTCTATAAATTTTTAAGACTTTTTAGACAAATTAGTTTATAAATTAAAAAAAAATTATCTAATCACATATTCTGATTTTAGGATTACAGTACTGTCAATACATATGGAAAACTAGCACCATGATAGTGTAATAGGGAAGTACAAATTTGACTCAATATTGGATCTGCTTCTTTTGCTTTAACCTTTGTAGTCTATTGTTTTTGCTATAAGTTAATTACTAAAAATGTTGCCTATAGTCTGAAATATACAGGATAGCCCATTCTCAAGGATCTGACCTTTAAAGTCATAAAGCTTTTCCATTCATTTAGAGATAAAAAGTTGCAGAATAGAGGATAACATTTGTCTTGTTGGAGGTTTATAGAAACACTGTGACCAGACCTACCTGGACAGCTGCAAGAACAAAGGATTCTGCCACCAAGAAGTTTGCAGAAACCAACCACACCCCCTCCCCTTTTAGTATAAAAGAAGCCTGAATTCTAACTTTGGTAAGATGGTTCTTTGGGACACTAGTCCACCATCTTCTCGGTCTGCTGGCTTTCCAAGTAAAGTCACTATTCCTTGCCCCAACAACTTGTCTCTCGAATTATTGGCCTGTCATGCAGCAGGCAGTACAAGTTCGGATGCAGTAACAATTGGACATTTTCATATATGGTTATTTGATTTTCAGCCTGATCAGAAAACAGAAAGAAAATTATCTTTATTATTAGTCCTTTCAGGTGAGTCCAGTGAGAAAAGGGTTTAAAATATTTGCTGTTTACACTGTTTGGAAACCTACATTTCCTTGCCTTTTTAAATTCTATATTTGTTTTTGAGAAAGTTACAGTTTCTTATTGTTTAATTATCATAGACTAGTAAACTGACTCAGAAAATGAACTTCATGTCTTAAATGTACAAATTGAAATTAAGCTACTATACAGAGAGGTTTTTCTATTTCCACTTTGGTAAAGAAATTTTCTTAAAACTGTTAAATCAAAACCCTTGGATGTTATGTACTGCCAGAACCAGCTTGAACCCAGAACTTTCTTTACAAGTAGAGGATGAGGAAAATTTTAACAAGAACTCTTCTCCATTCTTTCTCCTTAGTTTCCAAAACCAACATAATTTGACTTTTTTTTTTTACAGTTTTGATTAAAGAAAATTCAATAACAAATTGAGCATATAAACTATTTTTATTGTGATAATAACACTTAACATGAGATCTACCTTTATAACAAATTTTAAGTACAATACAATATTGCTAACTGTAGACATTCTACAGAGCTCTAGAATTTATTCACCTTGCATTACTGAAACTTTATACCCATAGAACATCTTTGTATTTCCCCTTCCTCCAGCCCTTGGCAAACACTGTTTTACATTACCAGTTTGACTATTTTAGATATCTCATGTAAGTGGAACCATGCAGTATTTGTTCTTCTGTGACCAGTTTATTTCATTTAGTACAATATTCTCAAGGTTCACTCATGTTTTCACAGATGGTAGAACTTCCTTCTTTTTAAAAACTAATATAAAATATAAAAAATAAAGCATTCTTATATTCCACAAGCAATATGGGTAACTTCAAATGGAATAAAAATAAATGCTATAAGAAATTAGGATTCTTAATTATATGCTGGTCATCTTTCAGTCTATGGAATATCCATTGCTTTTAAATCATATAGTAAAAAATGTGAGATCTTTTTTTTACATTTTTTTCCCATAGAAAGACATAATTATCCAATCATTCTTAGTGGAACTCATTTTGATTGACAAATGTCACAATAAAGCTCACTTTAATGGGCATGTAGCAGTTACATCAATAACATTATGTTTCGGTAGAGCAATCTCATTGAGATAAAGGAGATTCCTCTCTTTTTTCAACCAAAGAACATATCCTCCAGCACTCTGGTAAGCTAAAAACATACACAAGCAATTGCATATCACCTTATCTGTGATATTTGTTTAGGCATTTTTTTCTCCTAAAGAAATTAAAGTGACTATGGGGCAAATCAAAAGATTGAGATAAATACTTGATCCTTAAGATCATCTAATACGGAGCTATCTCTGGGTTGGAACAAATCAGATAACCTCAGACAGATGGGGCTCTGGAAATGTCCTCTGCCTTCACTTACTAAACTATTTTAATGCTTGTTCTGCTGTTCCATAATCATATGACATTAACCAATTGTAAAGCATTTCAGTTAAAAGGAATCAGCCAGGAGATTTCTTATCTTTCTTACCATCCTTTCTTCATTATGAGGGGAAGGTGAGTTGCAAGCAGGAAGGAGGGAGATATTGACTCAGCAATCCAGAGGGTCAGGAGTATTAAATTCACGAGACAGAAAGCAGAAAATAGTTGTACTGGGTTAAAGAATGAAGGCAAGGGGCAGCAGGGAGAAGAGTGAGAGAGTGGGAAGAAAATAAATTCTGGAATCAGAGAGATCTGGGGGTGTATTGTATGCCCATCCTGCCACCTACTAGCTGGGTGATCCTGGAAACAAATTTTTCAAGTCTCCGATTCCCCCTCTGAATAATGTTATATAATAACTTATTAAGGCCTTTTTGAGAACTAAAACTTTAGCAGCAAATCACATATTACAGAGCACAGAGTACGCACTTGAAAAAAAAAAACAGTTATCTTTGTCTTGTTCAGTCCTTTATTGTTGTAGAGATTGCCATGGTTTTAGAAGAAATTACAACTTTTAGGATGATCCCTCTGACTATATTCCTACAATGTGTGTATTTTCTTGGTTCAGGGAACTATTTCTGCCTGGGTCTAAACTACCACCATATTCCATTCATCCCCTTTTCTGGCTAATTATTTTTATTTTTCCTTTCTCAATGTGCATGTTACTTCCTCAAGGATCATTTCCCTATTGACACACTTCGGTGTCTAGATAAATTTAACCCCTCTGTCACAGGTCTCACAACAAACTGTTTTATCCTCTCTATTTGTACTTTTTTCATTCATCCCTTCATACATGCTGGGCATTTATTATAATTATAATTAACCTATGCTTGTAATTTCTTGTTTAATGTCACCCCCTCATAATTGAATATTCCTAGAGAGACTGTTTTAGAATACTCCCCATTACTCCGCCACATCTAGAGTGGTGCTTGCTACATAGGAGGGGTCGATAAATATTTGCTGAGTGTTTATGTATATTGAAATTTTTATCTATAGAAAATAGAATTCTAGGATCATCAATGTTATTTTAAAATATTTAACATCAATATACTATCCAGTGTTTGACAATTAAAGAATCTATGAAAAATAATCAAGGGCACAATTAGAGTCATACTTTATTTCAAATTAAGTACTCAGAGATTAGACACACATTTTCAGGACATTTACGACCAAGAAGAGCCTCTCTTTCTCTCTCCTATACACATTACACACATGTGTACAGAAAAGTATTAAGTATAGATTTGGAGGTTGATAACCATTGCAGCATTCAGTAATGTGCAAATGTGCAATTACAGACAGGAAAGCATCATCTATAAGGTAACTAAAAATGGATGAACAATATATTGTAATTTTGATCAGTTACTTATTAGAAATCCATTAGAAAATCCCATTAGTTGGGGAAACTCATTTAGTGAAGATACACATTTTGTTTCATAGTAATTTAGCTCATATTTTAGATTCATGATTTATACCACATTTTGCTCCCCCCATTTTATTATTTTTCATTTTTTCATAAAAAAAAGGAAAAAGAAAAAAGAAATTTCAGGATTTAATGTAGTGTAAGAAAGAAATGAGCATCTTTATATCCATGTAACATTTTAAATCCTGCTTAATCTATTTCAGCATTCTTCTCACTCTTAATTAGGGATGATTTGGCTTCAAGATGGCAGAGGAGTAAGACATGGAGATCACCTTCCCCCCCATAAATACATCAAAAATACATCTACATGTGGAACAACTCTTACAGAACACCTACTGAATGCTAGCAGAAGACCTCAGACTTCCCAAAAGGCAAGAAACTCCCCACGTACCTGTGTAGGGCAAAAGAAAAAAGAAAAAAGAGAGACAAAAAAATAGGGATGGGACCCACACCTCTGGGAGGGAGCTGTGAAGGAGGAAAAGTTTCCACACACTAGGAAGCCCCTTCACTGGCAGATATAGGGGGTGAGCAGGTTGGGGGGAGGGGGAAGCTTTGAAGCCGCAGAGGAGAGCGCAGCAACAGGGGTGCAGAGGGCAAAGTGGAGAGATTCCCACACAGAGGATCGGTGCCAACCAGCACTCACCAGCCTGAGAGGCTTGTCTGCTCACCGCTGGAGTGGGTGGAGGCTGGGAGCTGAGACTTGGGTTGGAGGTCAGATCCCAGGGAGAAGACTGGGGTTGGATGTGTGAAGACAGCCTGAAGGGGCTAGTGCACCACAGCTAGCTGGGAGGGAGTCCAGGAAAAAGTCTGGACCTGCCAGAGAGGCAAGAGACCATTGTTTTGGGGTGCACAAGGAGAGGGCATTCCTTCCCAATGTGCCCACAGAAGGCAGAGCACCCCTAAGTGAGCTCCAGAGACAGGCATGAGCCACGGCTATCAGCTCGGAACACAGAGGCGGGCATGAACTGCTAATGCTGTGGCCACTGCCACCAAGAATCCTGTGTGCAAGCGCAGGTAACTATTCACAGCCCCATGGGACCCTGTGCAGCCCACCACCTCCAGGGTCCCATGATGCAGGGACAACTTCCCCAGGAGAACACACAGCACACCTCAGGCTGTTGCAATGTCATGTCAGCCTCTGCTGCCTCAGGCTTGCCTTGCATTCCAATTATGACTACCGTACCCCTCCCTTCCCCTGGCGTGAGTGAGCAAGAGTGCCCTAATCAGCCACTGCTTTAACCCCCTCTTGTCTGGGCGTGGAAGAGACTCCTGAGGGTGGCCTATATGCAGAGGCGGGGCCAAAACCAAAGCTAAACCTCTGGAGCCATGTAAACAAAGAAGAGAAAGGGAAATTACTCTGTGCAGCCTCAGGAGCAGCAGGTTATCCCCATAATCAACTTGATAAACCTGCATCTGTGGAATACCTGAATAGACAACAAACCTTCCCAAAATTGAGGCAGTGGATTTGGGGAGCAACTGTAGACTTGGGGTTTGCTTTCTGTGTCTAATTTGTCTCTGGTTTTATGTTTATCTTAGTTTAGTATTTAGAACTAATTATCATTGGTGGATTTTGTTTATTAGTTTGGTTGCTCTCTTCCTTTTTTTGTTTTCTTTTATATATATGGTTTTTTTTTTCCTTTTTCTCTTTTCGTGAATGTGTATGTGTATGATTCTTTGTGTGATTTTGTCTGTATAGGTTGCCTTTTACCATTTGGCCTAGGGTTCTGTCTGTCCTTTTTTTGGGGAGATTTTTGGTTTTTTGTTTGTTTCATTTTGTTTTTCTTTATGATTTTTTTTCTTTCTTTCTTTTCTCCTGAACTGTGTGGCTGGCAGGGTCTTGGTGCTCTGGCTGGGTGTCAGGTTTGAGCCTCCAAGGTGGGAGGGCCGACTCCAGGATATTGGACCACCAGAAACCTCCCGGCCACACATGATATCAGTTGGCAAGAACTCTCCCAGAGATCTTTGTCTCAACACTAAGACCCATCTCCACCCAACGGCCAGCAAGCTCCAGTGCTGGAAGCCCCATGCCAAACAACTAGCAAGACAGGAACACAATTCCACTCATTAGCACAGAGGCTGCCTAAAGCTATACTAACTTCACAGACACTCCAGAACACACCACCAGATGCGGCCCTGCCCACTAGAAGGACAAGATACAGCCCCACCTACCAGACCACAGGCACCAGTCCCCTCCAGCAGGAAGCCTACACAAGTCACTGAACAAACTTTACTCACTGGGGAAAGACACCAAAAATAATGGGAACTACGAACCTGCAGCCTGGGAAAAGGAAATCCCAAACATAGTGGGTTAAACAAAATGAGAAAACAGAGAAATATGCAGCACATGAAGGAGCAAGGTAAAAACAAACCAGACCAAACAAATGAAGAGGAAACAGGCAGTCTACCTGAAAAAGAATTCAGAGTAAGGATAGTAAAGATGACCCAAAATCTCAGAAATAGAAAGGAGAAAATACAAGAAACATTTAACAAGGACCAAGAAGAACTAAAGAGCAAACAAACAATGATGAACAACACAATAAAGGAAATTAAAAATACTCTAGAAGGAATCATTAGCAGAATAAATGAGACAGAAGAAATGATAAGTGACCTGGAAGATAAAATAGTGGAAATAACTGCCACAGAGCAGAAGAAAGAAAAAAGAATGAACAGAATTGAGGACAGTCTCAGAGACCTCTGGGACAAAATCAAACGCACCAACATTAGAATTATAGGGGTCCCAGAAGAAGAAGAGAAAAAGAAAGTGTCTCAGAAAATATTTGAAGAGACTATAATTGAAAACTTCCCTAACATGAGAAAAGAAATGGTCAATCAAGTCCAGGAAGCACAGAGAGTCCAATACAGGATAAATCCAAGGAGAAACATGCCAAGACACATATTAATCAAACTATCAAAAATTAAATTCAAAGAAAAAATACTAAAAGCAGCAAGGGAAAAGCAACAAATAACATACAAGGGAAACCTCATAAGATTAACAGCTGATTTTAAGCAGAAACTCTGCAAGCCAGAGAAGAGCAGCAGGACATATTTAAAGTGATGACAGGGAAAAACCTACAACCACGATTACTCTACCTAGCAAGGATGTCATTCAGATTCGACAGAGAAATTAAGACCTTTACAGACTAGAAAAAGTTAAGAGAATTCAGCACCACCAAACCAGCTTTACAGTGCTAAAGGAACTTCTCTAGGTAGGAAACACAAGAGAAGGAAAAGACCTACAATAACAAACCCAAAACAATTAAGAAAATGATAATAGGAACACACATATTGATAACTACCTTAAATGTAAATGGATTAAATGCTCTAAACAAGAGACACAGACTGGCTGAATGGATACAAAAACAAGACCCATATATATGTTGTCTACAGGAAACCCACATCAAACCTAGGGACACATACAGACTGAAAGTGAGTGGATGAAAAAGATATTCCATGCAAACAGAAATCAATAGAAATCTGGAGTAGCAGTTCTCATATCAGGCAAAATAACTTTAAAATAAAGACTATTACAAGAGACAAAGAAGGTCACTACATAACGATCAACAGATCAATCCAAGAAGAAGATATAACTATTGTAAATATTTATGGACCCAACATAGGAGCACCTCAAAACATAAGGCAAATGCTAACAGCCATAAAAGGGGAAATCGACAGTAACACAATCATAGTAGGGGACTTTAATACCCCACTTTCAACAATGGACAGATCATCCAAAATGAAAATAAATAAGGAAACACAAGCTTTAAATGATACATTAAACAAGATGGACTTAATTGATATTTATAGGACATTCCATCCCAAAACAACAGAATACACTTTCTTCTCAAGTGCTCATGGAACATTCTCCAGGATAGATCATATCTTGGGTCACAAATCAAGCCATGGTAAATTTAAGAAAATTGAAATCATATCAAGTATCTTTTCCAACCACAACGCTATGAGACTAGATATCAATTACAGGAAAAAAATCTGTAAAAAATACAAACACATGGAGGCTAAACAACATGCTACTAAATAACCAAGAGATCACTGAATAAATCAAAGAGGAAATCAAAAAATACCCAGAAACAAATGACAATGAAAACACGACAGCCCAAAACATATGGGATGCAGCAAAAGCAGTTCTAAGATGGAAGTTTATAGCAATACAATCTTACCTCAAGAAACAAGAAACATCTCAAATAAACAACCTAACCTTACACCTAAAGCAATCAGACAAACAAGAACCAAAAAAACCCAAAGTTAGCAGAAAGAAAGAAATCATAAAGATCAGATCTGAAATAAATGAAAAAGAAATGAAGGAAACAATAGCAAAAATCAATAAAACTAAAGGCTGATTCTTTGAGAAGATAAACAAAATTGATAAGCCATTAGCAAGACTCATCAAGAAAAAAAGAGAGAAGACTCAAATCAACAGAACAAGAAACGAAAAAGGAGAAGTAACAACTGACACTGCAGAAATACAAAGGATCATGAGAGACTATTACAAGCAACAATAAGCCAATAAAACGGACAACCTGGAAGAAATGGACAAATTCTTAGAAAAGTACAACCTCCAAGAGTGAACCAGGAAGAAAGAGAAAATATGAACAGACCAATCACAAGCACTGAAATTGAAACTGTGATTACAAATCTTCCAACAAACAAAAGCCAAGGACCAGATGGCTTCACAAGTGAATTCTATCAAACATTTAGGGAGGAGCTAACCCCTATCCTTCTGAAACTCTTCCAAAATATAGCAGAGGGAGGAACACTTCCAAACTCATTCTATGAGGCCACCATCACCCTGATACCAAAACCAGACAAAATTTCTCCGAAGAAGGTACACAGTTTGCCAACAAACACATGAAAGGATGCTCAACATCACTAATCATTAGAGAAATTCAAATCAAAATCAAAATGAGGTGTCACCTCACACCAGTCAGAATGTCCATCATCAAAAATTCTAGAAACAATAAATGCTGGAGAGGGTGTGGAGGAAAGGGAACCCTCTTGCACTGTTGTTGGTGGAAATTTATATTGATATAGCCACTATGGAGAACAGTATGGAGGTTCCTTAAAAAACTAAAAATAGAACTACCATATGACCCAGCAATCCCACTACTGGGCATATACCCTGAGAAAACCGTAATTCAAAAAGAGACATGTACCACAATATTCATTACAGCACTATTTGCAATAGCCAGGACATGGAAGCAACCTAAGCATCCATTGACAGATGAATGGATAAAGAACATGTGGCACATATATACAATGGTATATTACTCAGCCATAAAAAGAAATGAAATTGAGTTATTTGTAGTGAGGTGGATGGACCTAGAGTCTGTCATACAGAGTGAAATAAGTCAGAAGGAGAAAAACAAATACTGCATGCTAACACATATATATGGAATCCAAAAAAAAAAAAAAGGTTCTGATGAATCTAGGGGCAGGACAGGAATAAAGACACAGACGTAGAGAATGGACTTGAGGACACAGGGAGGGGGAAGTGTAAACTGATGAAGTGAAAGAGTAGCATTGACAAATATACACTACCAAATGTAAAATAGATAGCTAGTGGGAAGCAGCAGCATAGCACAGGGAGATCACCTCGGTGCTTTGTGACCACCTAGAGGGGTGGGATAGGGAGGGTGGGTGGGAGGTGCAAGATGGAGGGGATATGGGGATGTATGTATACATAACTAATTCACTTTGTTATACAGCAGAAACTAACATAGCATTGTAAGGCAATTATAATCCAATAAAGATGTTAAAAAAATAAAAAAGAAAAAGAAATTAGGGATGATTATAAAACATCTTGGCCTTAGGCAAAAAGGCTAAATCTGATATTGTTAAATGGCTTGTTTTTCTACTCGGAAGATAACCCCTAAACCCAAAATTGCTGAACCTGGTGAGAAAATTGGCAGACAAACTCAATAAGCACTTGCTTTGTGGGCAATCCTTAGAATAACTTCTCAAGGTTAAATTACCTTTATAAAGAATCTAGGCATTCTAATTCTTAAATTCATAAGATTATTTGACACAAGTGCTATTAGTGTAAAACTCACTATAATAAATTTCTAGACAATTAACAATCTTGGGATGTACTTCAGTCCACTCAGAAATTGATCTGTTTTAATTCCTGGGCTTCTATCTTTTGGATTTGTAGTCAAGCTTTAAATATTCATCCATTTCGAACAATTAAACTTTGCTGTTTCACCTTCATTACCAGCTGGTGTTTTGTCCCTGAATCATATTGACAACTCTAATAAGGTACAAGGTTGCTGCCTGTTTTCAGAGTTGGACTGCATAGGAAAAAATATTAGAAATATTTCAAAAATAAAGAAGTGTGAGGGAGCATTTTTGGTAATATGAAGCATCCTAAAGTTTGCTCATTATCAATAACAGCAGCTAATGTGCTTTAAAGCTCAGCATTCAGGATGGTGCTTAAATTATTTAGAGGTAAGAATTAGGAACATATGAACAGTAGGCCAGAGACATGAGTTGCTAAAAGCAATGCTAATTATTAAACACTCCCTAGGGTAGCAATTAATATCAGAAGATCAATTTTACTGTTAAATACAGAAAAACTCTTAGCAAACTACTATATAAGTAAAGCCATTATTAAAGTCCTCAGTTTGAATGTTGTGGATTGCATCATAGGGTATGGTCTAGAGCACATTTTCACAGAATATGAGAATGCTTCTGTCACACTGCAGAGAAAGGCTCCTCACCTTGTAAAATCCCAACCTTAGAACACCAGGGTTTTAAAAGGATCCTTTGAAGCCATGATGGAATTAGGCTAATGAATCATTTAATACCTATGCCAGACTAAATTTCTTTCACATGCGATCGTGTTTGTAAAAGAAGCACTAATCACCACAACCCTTAATCTGTATTCAGCAGAAACCCTACATACAAATTACTGGCTAAGACAAGAACATACAACAGGGAAGGAGAGGAAAAAGAGTAACTCTGCAGAAGAGAAACCTGACAGACACTACCTTAGACAGGTGATGAAGATCAACATTAACAGTGATAACTCACATTTAATATAAGTATCATTGACATGATATGATTAAAATGGCACTTTACATTTGTGGTCATCCTTCCCCAAACACATAACCCTACATAATCATAATAACCCCTATGTAAACTTCAGATAAATCCCAAGTAAAAGATATATTTTAAATATCTGAATCATAGTCTACAAAGCTGTCAAGGTCATCAAAAACAAGGTAAGCCTAAGAAACTGACACACCCAAGAGTAGTCTAAGGAGACATAGTGACTAAAGGTAATGTGGGATCCTGGTGGGATCCTGAAAGAGAAAAAGGACATTAGGTTTAAAATAAGAAAATTTGAATATGTATGGACTTTAGTTAATATATAAATATTGGTTCATTAATTGTGACAAATGTGTCATAATAATATATGATGTTGACAATAGGAAAAACTGGGTGCTGAATATGTGAAAACACTCTGCACTATTTCTACAAATTTTTTTGTAACTCCAAAACTCTTCTAAACAATAAAGTTAAATATCATACAATAACCAAAGCAGGAAGGTGCTGAGGTAAAATGGCATGTGGGGAAACTAAATCTGAAAGGCTCCTAGTGCATGGACAAGGCTAGAAAGCTTTCTCTTCTTAACAATGCTTAAAAAGGTTTATTGAGCTCAAGGTTTCTTAATACCAACAGAAAATAATTATTTGAGAATATCCTCATCCACATTAAAGAATAAACTAGATCAGCTGGATACATAGGCTGTGTAGGCCTATATATATATATGGTTAAAAAAACAACAAACAAGGCTGACCCAGTTACTCTATAGAACCATTGCATTGAACAATAATAATGCTTGAGATTTCACATCAAAATCAACTTTATTTTTACCTTCCACTCTCACTTAAGTTTATTTATTTAGGATAACTATTTCTTTCATTGACTCCAGATAAAAATTTTGGCAGCCCCATGACTTGTCAGGTTCATCTTATGGAATAAAACACACTATGGTCACTTCAAGTCACAGTTTCAATTCATTACTTGTATTACGCACTTAATAAGCCAACTACACTTTGGCATACCCAAAACTCTACCCTATTTTGCTCTTTGAATCCTTTTTCTTGGAAGTCTTCTTATTATGCCTCTGGATTGGAAATATAATGTTTTGCCTTTCCCTCTTGGAGTGGTTAGTTGGAGTCATAAAAAGTTGTTTCCAAAGAAAAATTTTATAAATGTGTCACTAGATTTTCAATACTGAATCTTCTTTTTTACACTCCATCTGATTGAGTATTAAAGAGGAGTAAGTAGTAAAGAACTATGCTTCAAGAATTTCCTTTGTAATTACTGCATATGTTCCAGTGCTCTTCTGAAATGTAATACTAATTTCTATTGATGCCTCAACCAAAACTTCCACATTAAGATCCTGTTATGCATATATGTGTGTGTATTATTTTAAAATAACTTATAAGACTAAATCTATGGTGGGTTGTAGAATCTACAAGCACTGATTAACCCAAGAGTAGTGGCAACAATATGACATGGGAATAGGGTTGCCAGATAAAATGCCCAATACATAAAGTTGAATTCAGATAGTGATTTTTTTCAGTATAAATGCATGAAATAGAAAAAATTTAACTGCATGTTTTAATTAATTTTTATTGGAGTATGGTTGCTTTACAATGTTGTGTTAGCCTTCACTGCACAACAAAATGATTCAGCCATAAACATACAGATATCCCCTCCCTTCTGGACTTCCCTCCCATTTAGGTTACCACAGTGCATTAGGTAGAGTTCCCTGTGCTATACAGTATGTTCCCATCCCTGTCTATTTTATACATAGTATCAATAATGTATATGTCTCAATCCCAGTCTCCCAATTCCTCCCATCCCACCACTTCCCCTTTGATATCCATACATTTATTCTCTACGTCTGTGTCTCTATTTCAGCTTTGCAAATAAGATCATCTATACCATTTTTTTAGAGTCCACATATATGCGTTTTTATACAATATTTGCTTTTCTCTTCTGACTAACTTCACTCTGTATGACACTCTCCAGGTCCATCCATGTCTCTACAAGTGACTTCATTCCTTTTTATGGCTGAGTAATATTCTATTGTATATATGTACCACATCTTATTTATCCATTCCTCTGTTGATGGACATTTAGGTTGCTACCATGTCCTGGCTATTGTAAATAGTGCTGCAATGAACATTGGGGTGGATGTGTCTTTTTGAATTATGGTTTTCTCTGGGTATATGCCTAGTAGTGGGATTGGGTCATATGGTAATTCGATTTCTAGTTTTTTAAGGAACCTCCATACTGTTTTCCATAGTGGCTGTATCAATTTACATTCCCACCAACAGTGTATGAGGGTTCCTTTTTCTCCACACCCTCTCCAGCACTTATTGTTTATAGATTAACTGCACTTTTTATTTGCTAAATCTGTTAACACTACTTGAGAACTTATAAAACATGCAGATTCCCAGGTCATTCCCCAAACCTACTGAATGAGATATTCTAGGGTTGGAGTCCAGAAGTATTTGGTTTTAAGAACTCTGTAGATCTGATGTGCACTAAAGTCTGAGAGCCACTGCTCCAGGGTATTATGAATCTCTTAGCCAGCAGTCTTGATGCTGCTCCCAATCTGGTCCTTCTTTCACAAGCTACCAGTAGACTCATTCTTGTCAAGCCACTGCATTAATAAAAATATACCTGGTGGTAGACTTAGTGTAATTTTTATACTAGTTAAAGGAGTCTAGAATGAAAGAGAAACTGAAATGACTGGTGTGCTAGATATGAGCCCCACTGAGTTTTAGTTTCCCTAGTTGTGAGGACAAGCCTGCCTTAATAACATTTTACCTATGTCCCTGATTCCTGGTTTCCAGACTAGTTTCCAGTGGAAAAAGACTGGTTCATGCCACATCCCCTCACGCCCAAATCATCTCATGTTTAGAGTCCCTGGTTTTCACTGGGATGCATCTTCTATCTACAACTAAATTACTCGTTGTTGAGAAAGACTGCCCCCTAGAAATCCTGCTATTGTGAACCTTTGTCCTTAATTTGGTTCCCTTGAATATGGTGTTTCATTTTAGATTGATAATATGGACATTGGCTGCTGACAGGGAGGCTCCTCTGTTTTGCTCAATCCTCTTTCCTAGTCTGGTATTCTTTGTCCAGTACCAAGTTCATCTTGCCTTCATCGCTTTTATGGCAAGGTCTGAGTCTCACTGTGTACAATTACATAAAGTTCAGTGTGTAAAGTACCAAATATTCTACCTTAACCACAGCAACTTATCAACTGTATTTCTATTGCCTTACCTATTTCTGAGACTAATTGCTATTGAACAAATCTTTACTAATGCAGGAAATTGAGGAGATATGACACTCCATGGATATAAACGTATTCCTCTGATATGCTCTCCAAAATGCTTTCTGTTTAAGGTCAAAGAAAGGAAGGAAATTCACATTTATTGAATGTTCACTGTGTGCCAAGAGGTATACAGATGTTTTACATAGTTATCTCAATATAGGAATTTTTTTTTTCTACTCTTACCACTCTCTTCCATTGCTTGAAATCTCTTAATTTGCAAGATATTGTCTTTAGGCCCAAAATGGTTAGAAAGAAGAGAGGAAATCAACCATGTGGATCTCACTGAAATGATGAGGGAAAATAAGGAATGGATTCCTAGGTATGAAAGAAAGTAATAGATAATTTTATTTGAGCTTCATGGGCTCTGGTGTAAGAAGAATAAAAATAAGAAAACTCATGTAATATCTTCTTGTCTTGGGTGGGGAGAGAGACAAAGAAAGAGAAAGGGGAGATTAAGAATGAGAGAGAATAAAATATAGAAACAGAAGTGTGATTGTGTGGAGGGTTTCAAGCAAAATTTATTTTGATCTCAAGATAAACCAGTAGTTGGGCACTGTGACAACTTGAATGTATAATGTCTATGTTATTAATAAAGTTTTCAAAGCATAAGAATTCTATTACCAATTCAAATTGAGATGCAAAATATGATCATATTATGATTATGTAAAGAAGCAAGAGAAACTTGGACAAATGACATGTTTTCACCCTTTTAGAAAGAGAATACTAGAAGATTAATTAAGCAATACATTATCTCTAGAACCATGCTACCAGACTAAGAGCATTTGCACTGAAGTAGCAAAACAGGTGAGGAGCTAAGTAAAAGCTGAGTCCCGGGCCTCCTAGGGCATAGTCACTCTTCAGTAAGTATCTGCTAAATTAATGAAAAATTGGGAAACTATTTCTTATGAAACACCTTGCCTAACTTGCTTGCATTTGCTTCAGTTTTTCATTTTCTTTACAGGGTAACAGCTGGGTCAATCGTGTGTATTGGAGAATCACTTGGAGGACTTGTTAAGATTTTTGTGTCCCATCCCTAAAGTTTGTAATTTAGTAGTATTGGGGTCTGGCTTGAGAATTTGAAGGTATAACAATTTCCAAGGTCAATCTGATGCTGCTAGTCTGGGACTACACTTTGAGAACTATTGGTTTATGTCTTCAATAAGTCACATGGGTTCCTTCCATACATGAAATCAGGTGAAGGAAGAAATTCAGGGGAAGGAGAAAAAAGGAGAAAGAATCCAACAGTCGTTTTTTAAAAACATTTATTTTATTAAAGTATAGTTGATTTACAATGTTGTGCTAATTTCTGCCGTACAGCAAAGTGATTCAGTTGTTATATATATATATATATATATATATATATATATATATATATATATATATACATACACACACACACATTCTTTTATCATTATGGTTTATCACAAGATATTGAATACAGTCCCCTGTGCTATACAGTAGGACCTTGTTGTTTATCCATTCTATATATAATAGTTTGCATCTGCTAATCCCAAACTTCCAATCCATCCCCCTTCCCCTTTGGCAACCACTAGTCTGTTCTCTATGTCTGTGAGTCCATTTCTGTTTCATAGATAAATTCATTTGTGTCATATTTTAGATACCACATATAAGTGATATTATATGGTATTTGTCTTTCTCTTTCTGGCTTATTTTACTTAGTATGATAATCTCTGGTTGCATCCATGTTGCTACAAATGGCAGTATTTCATTCTTTTTATGGATGAGTAGTATTCCACTGTATATATGTACCACATTTTCTTTATCCATTCATCTGCCAATGGACATTTAGGTTGTTTCCATATCTTGGCTATTGTGAATAGTGCTTCTATGAATACAGGGGTTCATGTATCTTTCGAATTATAGTTTTGTCTGGATTTATGCCCAGGAGTGGGATTGCACAATCATATGGTAACTCTATTTTTATTTTTTTGAGAAACCTCCATACTGTTTTCCATAGTGGCTGCACCCATTTACATTCCCACCAACAATGTAGAAGAGTTCTCTTTTCTCCACACCCTCTCCAGCATTTATTATTTATAGACTTTTTAATAATGACCATTCTGACCAGTGTGAGGTGGTATCTCATAGTTTGGATTTGCATTTCTCTAGTAATTAGTGATGTTGAGTATCTTTTCATGTGTCTGTTGGCCATCTGTATGTCTTCTTTAAGAATCCAACAATCTTTAAAACTGACAAGAACTGCAGGTTAAAGTATGCTCCTTCGAGATAAAATACACTTGTCTGATAAAACTTTTTATGAGTTTCTGTATTAAAATTTCAATTGCCTATTACACACGTGGATTCGTTCATTTAAAAACTATCTCTGAGGTTCTTGCAAGATGTCATGTGCTATAAGCAGTACATACAGATTAAAAAGGTACAAAAAAAATGTTTCCACGCTTAAGAAAGATACAATCTAGTTCAAGCATAGCAGCTAGATTTTATCTCATGTGTAAACACTACTTGATTTACAAGCAGTAAATTTACAGGAGCTTGATTTACAAGCTATCTTCCTGGAGAGCTATGTTGGGAAGAATTCTGATCTCAAGTTTCTACTGTCCAATATTATAGCCATTAGTCACATGTGGATTTTTAAATATGAATTAATTAAAATCAATTAAAATTTAAAGTTCTGTTCCTCAATCACACTAGCCACTTTCAAGTACTCAAAGCTGCATGTGTTTATTGTCCGATATATTGGGAAGTGCAGAATACAGGACATTTCCAGCATTGCACGCGGTCCTATGAGGAAACACCGTTCTAGGTAAAGCAGGAAGAGGGAATCAGGATTACAGTAATTCTTTTCCAACACCCCCCCCCCATAAAACAATAGTTGAAAGTAGGGGGAAAATGTCAGGCAGACTTTTTCCAAAGAGATGGGCATAAAATGGCAGCTTTGTCAAAGAGATTTAGAAGGCTCAGCAAGACTTCTTACTCATCCTTACAGAAGCATTACAGAAGAAAGAAAGTGTGTAGATACAATTCTAAAAATGTTCAATAAAACTCTCCAAGTTGGAAATAAGTTTGCCAAGGACATGAATAGGGAGCTCACAAAAAGTCTCTTAGAAAGACCCTCAACCTCAAAGAAACTCCTACTGATGCAAAATCTCAGCAGGGACAGCACTTTTCCAGTCTAGGGGAAATCTAGGAGCAAAGGCTGAAATAATACCAACACACACTAATTATTTTCAAAATAAATAGGTACTAAGTACAAAAAAGAAAAGAAAAGAAGAAAGAAACAATAATTTCAGGGTTTCTGAGCTAGGTTGCTATTAGCATTTTTGTTGGAACAGTTATCTGCTATGCAAAGCTATCTAGAACATTATAAGATGTTTTGAGTCCCTAGGCTTTGGTTACTAAATGTGAGTAGCATTCCAGTCATTGAGAAAGTAAGAAATGTCCCCTCCATAAAATTTCCAAAAATCTTCCTAGGAGGACAGTGCTATTTCCTCAGGTGAGAACACCAAGAGGTCTGTGAAAAAAAAAAGAAGTTAGGAAGGGAGCCAATGTAGGAGGAATACTGAGAATTCCCACAGATTATTGACATAGGGTCAAGGGTAGCACTTAGGTTTCCATTTCATTTCATCCTGGGTGATTGGAAATGCTTTCTGAGAAATACTTAAGACAGAGTAAACTACAAATTGAGTAATGTCTGATGAAAGGAATAGAAAATTCTACTTAGAATACATGCCATTAGAGATAGAGGTAGAAGAAGAGGAGAGAGAGAGGGATAGGGGAAAGGTAGGGGAGGGGAGAGGAGGAGAGAGGAGAAACATCCCAATCAATAAAATTGCAGAAGAGAAGAACTCGATCATAAATAGACTCTTCAACACAGCCTCAAGTTTGTGTTTATTTTCTTCCTCCTTACATACCTGTGTTCTCAGGTTACATAAAGACAGTGCGTTGTGAATCAGGACTTAAATTATATCTCAAAGGGGAAAGGAAAGAGTTCTCACTTAATGTGGAAAGGAAAGCATGGAAAAGTTCCCTACATTGTATCAGAGGAGACTGAAATTCTGCATACACTAGCTACTCACATCATGCAAAAATAAGACGAAAAGAAATGCCTGCCCAATATTTAAGCAGAATAGAGCGTTTAAAGTTGCAAAAAATAAAGACAAACAAGCCTCTATGTAAAAGATAATTTATGGGAAAAGACATTTTCTTATAGAACAATTTATTGAAAACATGCATTAAATAAATCAGGAACACAAATATAAAGTGATAAAGTGCCACTAAGAATAAATATAAATTTTCTTTAAAACTAAGCAAAACATGTTATATTTTTGAAATACTGCAGCACTGCCATTTCTTTCTATCTGTGTATTATTATGTTTCCAGGTTGTGAAAAGAACAAAACACTATTCTGAGAGTCAATTGACCAGAGATATTGGTAATTTATTGGTTATATTTATCTTCATGTTTTAAAATATTTTATAGGCTTATGGCAGCATTGAAACAATTAAAAGTTAATTGCTAAATTAGAACTAAATTCCTAGTTATTATATAATTTTTTTAAAAATTTACTTTAAAAATGTAGAGCATCAGTCAGGTTGCAATTCAGATTCTCCTAATAAAAGACAAAACATATTTTAAACTCTGTAGTATTTTCCTATGACTGCATAACAAACTACCACAAACTTAATGACTTGGAACAATATAGATTTATTCTCTTACAGATCTAGAGGTCAGAAATGAATCTTAGTGGGCTAAGATCAGCAGGCAGGGCTGCAACCTTCTGGAGAGTCTAGAGGAGAATCCATTTCCTTGCTTTTGCCAGCTTCTAGAGGCTGCCCACATTCCTTGGCTTGTGGCCTCATTTCTCTGTCTTCAAGCTAGCAGTGTTGGCCAAGTCCTCCTCATGCTGCCATCACTCTGGTTCTCTTTTCTGTCCCCCTCACACATTTATAAGGAAACTTGTGATTCCATTGGGCTCACCCAGATAATCCAGGATAATCTCTCCCTTTAAAGGCTGGCTGATTAGGACCTTAATTCCCCTTTACTTATAACGTAACTTATTCCCAGGTTCCAGGGATTGGTATTGGTCATGTTTGGGGGTCCAAATTCTGTCTACCACAAAAGCAGTTTTATTCTTTATTTTCCTAGAAAATTTAGGACATTTGTCAGGGTTGTCTTGCAAATCTGGTAGTCCTAAATAAGAGACAAGATATAGTTTAAACTTCATAAATTAAGCCCTTATAATTTTATGAAAATTCTTGACTTGATTCTAATTATGTAGTTTGGATGCAAGATATTCTTTTTTAGGAAAAGTATCATAAAGGATATCACTTTTGAATGAATTTGAAGAAGCAAAAACAAAAATTGTGTAACAAAAGGAAATGAAATACATCTCAAGACAATGGTATTTTCAGAGTATTGTACTATATCATCTGGGCCCAAATTAAAACTTAGATTTTGATTTAAAAAAAAAACAACTGATTCTGAACTTATCTTTGCAGCTCCAAAAATCTATTAAAGGGAAAAAATATCTAAACCTCAATATAGGAGTTAATATTATACATTATTACAATATTGAATATAAAATTGAATATCCATTAGAATATTCAAGATATTGGATTCCTTACTTCTAGCAGCCTAAATTGGCATGGAAAAAATTTAGTTATGATAAGGATAAATTCTGCTTGCTCTAAGAATGCAAACATTGGCAGTGTTGTATTTAATGTCCTCTAAAGCTTCATCTGAAGATCTATACTGGATTCAACTATATCTCCAATGAAATATATATTTTAAAACAAGTATTATCCATTTCAATTATGTTTTATCTTCTCTTCAATCTTGTTTCAGATATTTTATTGCCTTTATATATTTTGTTATATTTCTTACTATTTCATTATTTTTATTACTAATATTATGCAGTGACTTTCTGTTGAATAATTATTTTGAGCTTGAACAATCTCATCTGTTGTAGTGAAAGTAAAGGTTCCTCTTGGTACATGGTTCCCTTTGGGTGTCAAGGGGAAGTTGTCAATATTACAAGTATTATGTTTTGATTGTTTTTTTTATAAGGTCACTATTTCATTTAACCTCTTTAGATGAAAACTCTATTACCTCCACTGTAAATTAGGGTTGTTGCTGTTGACTAAATTGTTCCTTAAAGTAATTTAAGATTTCTAATTATTTTCTCATTCATGGCATAGAAGCTCAACGGCCAACAAATTAAAGAAAGTGATCTGTAAACTGTAAATTGCTATTCAAATGTTATGTGCAATTTTAAAATGTGTGTTTTCTGAATTCTATACTTGGAAACTGGGAATGACTGCAAATAAGACCTGACGAACTTTATGCTTCATTTTCAAAATATTTTGTCAAAAAACATATTTTATCTGTGTTTCTGCTAATATTTCTCTTGGGGAAAATGTATACAGCTTATGAATTTCTAGAGAGTTAGAAAATTTTAATATTTGTATGAAATAAATGTTTTCCAATAAGGATTGAAGTAGTTCATAGTATCTGAGGACCAGAATATCAAGCAGAAAAGTTAGAATTGCCCCTTTATAAAAGTTAACAAGTGATATTGTATGACAAATAAGCCTATCTCACATACTCTTCTAAGCCATCAAAATGTTTATACATTTTCAATTACCCGCATAAGGTTACATTTTGTTATTGTGGTTTGTTTTATTTTTTATTTTTTAACTCAAAGGAAACCCTCTCTTCACATGTACAAAGTAGTTGAGAAAACTAAGAGAAATATCTTGTTTGCTGCCAAGAGACTCACTTTAAAATGTCCTACCTGAATCATTAAAAAAGAAATAAACTTCTCCAAATATGGATGTCTCAAACATCTTGCAAGAGTGTTGATTCCAAAAACTTAGAGTTATGGTTCAAGCATAAGAGTTCTGTTCATGAGGTGCAGGGTTGAAAATTAGGATTTATTTTGAAAGAACTACTACTCAGAATAAAATAATATAATGAAAATCAAAGGAGTAGGGCAGAAATAGAGTTCCTGGAACATGGCAGTGTTAGAGAGACATTTATAATTCTAACTGTCTGTATTAGTAAGGAAGAAATATATAAAACCAATGGCCTAAGTGTCCAAGTTAAGGTGGTATGAAAGAACAGCAAATTAAACCTATAACACAGCATGACATTTTCCAAGTGCTGTTAATCCCAGAAAAAAATCAGTGGAAGAATATTTATATTCAGAAAAAAATATTCTTCAGTGGAAATCAAGACATTCTCAGATGAAAGGAAATAATGAGAGATTTTGTCACAACATATCTACCCTAAGAATTACTAAAGGAAGTTTTCTAAACAGAAAGGATATAACAAAAGAAGGGATCTTGGAACATCAGGAAGAAGTAACAATGAAAAAAGTAAAAAAACATAAAGAGGGTATCTACAATAGACTTTCCTTCTCTCAGATTTTCTGAGTTACATTTCATGGTCATGTATGTAACATCATTTTTCTCTGGCTGCTTTTAAGATTTTATCTGTTGTTTTGAACATTCCAATTATGATATGTCCGGGTGACATTTTTGTCATATTTCTTTTTTTTAATATATTTATTTATTTGTTTGTTTGTTTGTGTGTTTGTTTACTTATTTATGGCTGCATTGGGTCTTCGTTGCTGCGTGCAGGCTTTCTCTACTTGCAGCGAGCGGGGGCTACTCTTCGTCACGGGTGTGCAGGCTTCACACCATGCGGTGGCTTCTCTTGTTGCGGAGCACGGGCTCTAGGTGTGCAGGCGTTGGTAGTTGTGGCACGCAGGTCAGTAGTTGTGGCTTGTGGGCTCTACAGTGCAGGCTCAGTAGTTGTGGCACAACTACTTAGTTGCTCCGTGGCATGTGGGATCTTCCCGGACCAGGGATTGAACCCGCATCCCCTGCATTGGCAGGCGGATTCTTAACCACTGTGGCACCAAGGAACTCCTTGTCATATTTCTTTTGATAAGGTTTCATTGAACTCCTTGGATCTATTAGTTTATAGTTTTCATTCAATTTAGAAAAAAAAATTTCCATTATTTCTAAAAATAATTTTGTGTCCCCTGTCTCATCTCTAGCCTTTCCTTCTGGGACTCCAACTTCACACATATTAGGCCACTTGAAGTTGTCCTACCTCTCACTGATGCTCCTTTCTTTAATTCTATTTTTTTTTAATTCCATTGTTTCATATTTCATTTTGGGTGATTTCTATTGCTATGTCTCTAAACTTCCTAATATTTTATTTCTGTGATGTCAGTTCCTACCATTATTTCTATTAGTGTATTTTTCAGTTCACAAATTTTAGTCTTTATCACTGAAATGTGTTTTGTGTTTTCATACCTACATCTTTGGTTAACTTTTTTGCAGTATCTAATACAATTATGATAATATCCTCATTTTCTAATTCTAACATCTGAGTTAGTTTTGGAATGGTTTTTACTGATTAATTGTTCTCCTTATTGTGGGTTTTGTTTTCTTTTTTGTTTGTTTCCTTGCTAAGTATTTTTTAATGTTTTAATGAAATATTGTGCTTTATTTTGAGCACTGTAACAAAATTATTGGAATGTACTTTGAGCAATGTGGAAAGGTTACCACTTTATCCATGGCCTACAAAATGGCATTCATTGATGAATATATCAAAAAAAACAGACAAATAAACTACATAAGACATGTGCAGAATTGCCCCACCTCTGATGGTCCTGGCAACTACGAAGCCTGGTGAAAGATTCTGATGTAGTTTGTGGTAGGTTTTAATTTTATTGTAGATTCCAAATCAGGAAGTTTCTAGATCACTTTAAAGTGAAGCCATGTCTCAAAGTATTATCAAATGAGTTTAAGTACTAGAAGGAGTCTTAGAGATGATAGTCTTGTCTCTCATATGTACTTATCAGGAAACTGAGGCTTGTTTTGGTGAAGTGACTTGTTACAAGTTGCAGTGCTTTGTGTTAAGATCTGAATTAGGAAATTTATAGTCTTTACAATCAGTAAATGTCATAGCAAAAAATGAGTAAATTCTTTAAAAAATAAGTATGATGATTAGTACTATGAATTTCTTGTAAAAAGATTAATAAAACAAATATGAGCTTTATACAAATAGAAGTATGTATTCCATGTATGTTTGAATTAATCTTTATGAGTTATAATACAAGTAAAATATCAATTTCAAATTAGGATGAAATGAAATTTTTTACAATATATAATTTCCTCCAAATGAAATTTTGTATCATAAAATAATGCATGGGGAATTAGAATAATTTAGTTGCACTTAAAAACCAATTTACATCTTGAATATCACACTCAAAGAATCCCATTTGAGAAGATCCTCATAGAATATTATATTTTTATCATATTCATCTTCCTCCAATTTTCATTTATACACATTTCTCTATTTCTGCAGATACCAAAGCTGGACAGACACCACAAGAAAAGAAAACTACAGGCCAGTATCCCTGATGACTATTGGTGCAAAAATCCTCAATGAAATCCTAACAATCTGAATCCAACAGCACATTAAAAGGATCATACCAAGGTCATACCATGACCAAGTAGAATTTACTCCTGGGATGCAAAGGTAGTTCAACATATGAAAATCAATTAATGTAACACACCACATTAACAGTATAAAGCATAAAATTAACATAAAACATAATAATTACATGACTGTCTCAATAGGTGCAGAAAAAGCATTTGACAAAATTCAACACTCTTTTATGGTAAAGACTCTCAACAAACTAGGAATAAAAGGAAAGTATCTATCTATGAAAAGCCCACAGATAACATCATATACAATAGTGAAAACCTGAAAGATTTTCTTCTAGGATCAGGAACAAGGCAAAGAAAACCACTTCACCACTTCTATTCAACATAGTACTCGAAGTCCTAGCCAGAGCAATACCGCAAGAAAAAAAAAAATAATAAAAGACATGTAATGGAGAATGAAGAAGGAAAATTGTCCCTGTTTGCAAATGACATGATTATGTATGTAGAAAACCCTAAAGATTCAGGAGAAAAAAAAAAAAACTATTAGAACTAATATATTAATTCAGTAAAGTTTGATGAGTAATTTTTGATTGGATACCAGACATTAAGAATTTACCTTTTTTGGAGGGGTGGGGACAGATATTTTGAATTCTTATAAATATCCAAGATATTTTGAAGGTACTCCCTTAAGTCACTGGGGAAGGAGTTTGATCCTCAGAAGTCTTGATTTTAATCTTTATAAGGCAGTAGCATTGCAATATTTAGTCTAGGGTTATATCCTCCTCATTCTGAGGCAAGAACTTCTATGTTCTCTACTCAGTGCTCCATGAGTCATGAAGTTTTGGAGTCTGTTTGGAACAGGCACTTGTTACAGACCTGTTTAAGCACTAGGTACTGTTACCTCTAGTAACAGTGTCTGACGTGGTTCTTTCTCAGGCCTTGTATGTTTCCTCACATGCATGAGCTTACTCACCTGAATACTAAAGGATAACCCTCTGCAGATTTTTAGAGTTCTCTGTCTGTGTAGCTCTCTTTTCTCTGTCCTGATAACTCTAGCCACCTTTATCTTTCTGGACTTTTGACTCTGCCTACTCAATTCAAGGAGTCAGTGAACTCCACCTGGATGCTTCTTCCCCGTGTCACTGCCTGCAAACTCATGACATTAAGCTAGGGAAGTTGCAGAACTCATTTGTTTCTCATCTTTAAGTGATTACTTTCCTTTATTTCTAAATATGCAGTGTCTTGCAAACCATTTAGTTTTTGGTTGTTTCAAGTGGTAGCATTAATCTGTCCCCTATTACTCTATCTTGATCAGAAGTAGAAATCCCAATGCATTTTTAAAATGAAGGAAAAAATCTGGAGTAATAGTGGTAAAGTCTGAAGGAAACTCAGTTTCAATTGTAGCTTAGAATAATAGCTTGTAACATTTTTGTTACAGTAGCTTATTATTGAACATCCAGGCTGTTATGTACAACATCAGGTCTCTGTCTTAGGGGTGCTTTTTGGATGCAGCCACTTTGAAGCAATTGTTACTTCTCCAAGTTTGGAGAGAGACAGAGAGACATGGGGGTGGGGAATAATATTAGGAGTAAATGAAAGCCTGTGGGTGGGTTGAAAACCATGAAACCATGTCATATGGAAAGATAGCACAAAAGGGAGACTATAGACATGCACTATCTAGTATGGTGGCCACCAGCCAGGTAATACCTAGTTATTAGCCAGATAACAGCTAATAAGGACTGGTTATATTTTACACTTACAGCATATTCATTTGACTAGTAACAAATGAATGTGCTATAAGTGTAAAATATACATGAGATTTTGAAGACTTTTAAATGAAAAAAACTTGAAAATAATTTATATTGATTATATATTAAAATTATCTTTTGGACATATTTGGACTGAATAAAATCATTATTGGAGTTAATTTTACCAGCTTTTTTCCACTTCTATAGTGTGCCTACTAGAAAACATAAAATTATATGTGTGGCTTGCATTTGTGGCTCACATTATATTTTGAATTGGGTAGCACTTTTATTGATTGTTCTTCTTACTATGCTTAGCTCAGAGACTGTAGTGTAATCTATGGACTCTTTATCAGTGTAACTGTATAACTGTTTCCACAAACAAAAGTATGAATACAGTTCTAAGTTTTTCTCTGCTGTTTGGAAACCATCTATGGGCCCACGTTAAGAATCTTAAAAAAAAAAAAAAAAAAAATCTTTATCGGGGAATGTTAACCATCATAACACCAGCCGTGTCATTTGGGAACATGGAGAAGAGAATATTTCTGCCTTGGGATTTTCCTTGGGCTTCTAGGCCAAGACAAAAGCAAGAACAGAGAAGTAAAGGAATTAAGCATTCTAACATTTCCCATAATGATTTTTTCTTTGCTTCTTCACCAACTTTTTTTCTACCCAGTATTTGTTCAGTTTAGAAGAATGTCTATATAATTATAGTATCTTCCTAACTTAAAGTAGGACTCCTGGGGGTAAATACTTTCTTTGTCTTCTTCATTCTTCATTCTTTAAAAGTTGTGTGCGATATTACTCAGCCATAAAAAAGAATGAACTTTTTCCATTTGAGACAACATGGATGACCTGGAGGGTATTATGCCTAGTAAAATAAGTCAGAGAAAGATAAATATTGTATGTTTTTACTTATAGGTGGAATCTAAAAAATAAAACAAAAGAACAAATATAACAAAACAAAAACAGACTCACAGATACAGAAAACAAACTAGTGGTTAACAGAGGGGACAGGTCTAGAGGGAGGGGCAAAATAGGTGAAGGGGGTTAAGAGGTACAGACTACTAGGTAAAAAATAAATAAGTTATAAGGATGTATTGTACAGCCCAGGGAATATAGTCAATATTTTATAATAACTTTGTACGGAGAATAACCTATAAAAATATCAAATTACTATGTTGTGCACCTGAAATTAATATAATATTGTGAGTCAACTATACTCCAATTAAAAAAAAAAAAAAGCTGCATGCATGGTTTTTTTTAAGCAAAATAATGTAGCCCTAACCACAGATCTGAGTAATTTTGCATATTCCGCTTGAAACTTCAAGATCCATGGTCCAGGAACCTGGGGATTTTATTTCACACCCATAAAATCACAACTGTGAAATATGAATTGTTAAAGCATGAGCAGACCCCAGAGAAATTTGACTGATAGTGGTAGAGAAAAACAAGATTATTGGCAATAAATGAGCTGATGCTAACTTGATGGTGATTAGATGCAACACCTCCCATGTCACCATGTCATCTCTAAATAAGGAGCCATTCCATAATGAACTGGAAATCAAGATGAGACCTAGTCTTGTGAAGGAATTTCTTGCATGAAGAGTTTACTCTTTGAGCATCATCTTTTCTTTTGTTTTGTTTTGACATTCGTGCATTTTTAACATAGTTTACACAATTGTTGACAAATTACAGTTAGTCAAATTATTAAAACAAGTTATACTGTTTTCTTTACTGAAACTCCCATATTGTCTGCAAAACTTATAGTTCCCCATCTGATTTTCAAGCTTTTAATTCTATTCAAAAAGTAATTACTGAGTATTTGCCCTGTGCCTAATACCACCCTAAGTGCCTTGAGGGATACAAAGGGAAGTAGAAGAAATGTTCTTGTTTTCTCAATGCTTGCATTTCCTTGAGGAAAGACCACATATTTTGGTCAAAATATAGCAGTGAAATTATAAGTAAGTGATACAATTAAGGAACACACACACAAAAAAATAGCTTTAAATAAAATGCTGAATATTAAAAATGTTCCAAAAAGTCAGGAGACAATAATGTGATAATTATGCATTGAAGAATCTGGTTTGAAAGATATAGAGCTGTTGGACACACCAACTGAACAGGTAAACAGGGAAACCACAAAGTCAGTACACTCAGTGTTTTCTATTCTTTTTCAAGATATGGCACATGTAGATATTGTTAACTCACTATGGCAACTGAGAAAACTGTATATGGGCCAGAAGTAACCAACCAAGGTATCTAATTATTCCCAGACCCTGGCTAGGTGCACACCAGCCTGAGGGTTTCAATCCTAGCACACTTAAACTTATGTTTAAGTGACATATCTGTTGGAAATTGATTTAAGACAACACCTTTCTGGGGCACTCCTTCCAAAGAGATCACTGTTTTTTGTTGTTTTGTTTTGTTTTTTACTATGGATTACATCACCTGACCCAAAGGCAGCAATCTAGAGGCAGATTAGCAGCTATGAAGTGATCTAGTGTGAGAACTCTGATGAAGAGAGGTATCTTAAACTGAACTGTGTCTGGCTAACTAAATCACAACCCCTCTTAAAGGGTTTGAAGTGAGACTTCCAGTGAATACATAAAATGGAATTAAAAAAAAAATGGAGTCTTTAAGAGTAAAAGTGATATGATTTACGAGGGAACAGAAAACATGGGTAAGGAGACGCCATGAGGGAAAAAAAGAGGAAGAAAATGTCAAAAGCTGAATAGGAAAAAAATGAATAGGAAATAATCAGAAAAGGACACACTAAGTTAGGGATGTAACATATTTTCCTGAGAAGGAAATAACCTGGCTTTATTTTAAGGCACCAATTAGTAGAGTCGCTGCCACTGAGTCACCAGAACTGCCATCAGACCACAAGAGGAATGTTGGACCCTGAAAGGCCATGCTATTCCATGCAGTCTCAGGGTCCCTGGTCAGAGCCCTCACTCTTCTTCCTTATTTCCCCTTGTATCAAACATGAATTTATTCCTGTCCCTTGACACCTGGAAAACATACATAACCCCACCCATAAAGCCGTTCAGCAAAAGGCTCATTACTCCACAGCCTTCCTCAGTGCCCATTGTGACCACAGGAATGTGTGAAGTTTCCTCAGCTCCAGTGAAAGACTACTTTCTCATGAATCACCCTATGAAGTTGATAATACTCCTTGGAACACTAGTTTGCAAATGCCAATGGGTAACTGTACAGCAATTTGTCAGTTTCCTATTCTACAAGGAAGTATTTCATTTCTTATTCTTCTTCATACCCATCTTACTTTAGAAACATTTTCATGATTTTTATACACATCATCTAACATTTTTGTGCCATCAAACACATATCCCAGTCACAGCAAATTCCATTTATGAATACCTCATACTGTTTCCCAAAATCCCACTGTGGTCAACTACAAAAAGGGACATAAATTCATACCATCCATTTTTGCATGTCCCTATGCAATGTGAGTTTGAACCAACTTCAATCAAGTGGTTAAGTCTATTTCTGAACCCTTTAAGTTTAATAGAGAACAAGGCAAATGAGGCAAATATATATAACCCTGTGCCTTGTTTAAGTGAACAGACATTAGCAAATGGGATGTGAGTTAAGGCTTGAAATGTTCTTGTACTTTGGGTCTTACTCTCTCTTGCAAGTCTTTGGAGCCCTCAGATTGCTGTGTGGAAAAAACAAAAACAAAAATCGGACACACTTACTAGAGGATGAGACTACAAGACAACACAGAGCAGAGACTAGCCTACCCAGCTGAAGTCTTTCTATGAACCACCATTCTGTCCACTGCTGAACTCTATGCACAAGATTACTGTTGTCTATGCAGCCCTAGATGAGCTGAATCAGACCAGAAGAATCGCCCAGTCAACCCAAGGAACTATGAGAATTAATAAAGATGTGTTGTTTTGAACAGGGATTGGGAAACTTTTCCGTAAAGGGTCGTATAGAAAATGTTTTTGATTTTGTGAATCACTTTATCTCTTTCTCAACTATTCAACTCTATAGTTATAACAAGAGAGCAGTCATAGACAACAGACAATTGAATGGATATAGCTGTGTACCAATAAAACTTCATTTAAACTTAATTTATAGTTCCAGTAAAAGTAAATATTATTGCCTTAGTTTCATGACCCCTGTTTTAAACCAGTAAGTTTTAGGGTAGTTTATTACACAGCAAAAGCTAAAAGAGACACTGATCTTATTGTAGTTTCCTTTCCCACCTTCCCAATCTAGTTAACTACTCCAACTTGTCTTTTAGAATTCAGTAGAAGCATCATTTCAGAAAGCCTGAATGCATTGGTTTTGGAATCAGACCAATCTGAATTTGAGTCTTGATTCTACCACATACTACATGTTTGAGACTTGGGAAAGTTATCCTGTCTTGAGCTTTAGTTTATTCATCTACAAAATAGGCCTGGCATAAAATAATTATTTAATTTTTTAGATAATTATAGTATAGTTAAATATCATGTCATTATATCCGTATTATCTTCACTCCCAGTTTAGAATAGATGTTCTGCACTAACATGGTATCTTGTGTATACTCCTATAACACCCTTTACTATACTTTGCATTAATATTAATTTTTTAGCTTTTCTTGTCATCATTTGACACAAAGGAATTAATTCATCATTAAGGAGAATGCTTCTTCTCTCCTCTGATGATTCCTTCCAAGAGGACACTCAGTTGCTGCCTCACTCCTGGCCTCTCTCTACCATTTTACTGAACTCAAGATACTGAGCTCAGTTCCTACCTTGTTCCTCCTGGAGAGGTAAATGCCCTCTGAAGGCACACATCCTCTTCTGCTCCTCCAGGAAAGAGCATCACATGTGGAGAGGTCCAGTCTTGATCTCCTTGACCAGGTTAGTACATATATCTGGTTCTAGGGTTCAGTGTTAAGTATGAGGAGGACCCATTTTTCCCTCACATTAAGCCATATCATCCAATCTTGGTCTGTTATTAATAAAGGTTTAATTTAGGCTTTCATTTTCCTGATTTTGTGCCATATTTTTCAATAGGTTCACAGCTCATTGAGGGAACAAAGACAATTTTTATTGGGTCTCTTTGAGATCCCAACATACATGCACTACACTTAAAACTGTTCCTAGAAAATAGAGAGCAATTCCTGTAGGAGAAAAAAAGTAATGTTGCTTTCTAGTCTTAGCTAAGTAGCGAGGCTTCCAGAAATTAGATCATTGCTATTGAAATTTACAGAGAGAAAATGGACATTTCAGTCTCTGCTGGCTACTTGCTGAGCTGCAGATATTCGTATGCCAGCACTATGCACCTAAACTGACTGAGCATGAGTGAGTTTTTGGAAGAATCTGACATATGTCCCTAACAGCTTTTGAGTGGAAGAGACCTCATTGGCAGGAGATGGATAAGCCGCATCTCTGTGGGTATTTTCCTGTAGGCTAAGTGGGACTGTAGCAGGCTTGAAGCTGCCCCAAAGGTCTAGGCATGGGCTTTCCAACAGAAAGAAACCATAGGGCACTGCTTGGCCAAAAGGAATTAACAAGGAGAATGAGGAATTAACAAGGAACAACTGGAGAGTTGTTCATGAAGCTTGGGAGGAAGCAAGGTCATGAGCTATTCCTTACAGGAGGATATCCAAACACATCACCAAGGATCTAATTTGATGCCTACAATGACAAAGACATTCAACTGCCAAAATCAGCAACAGCTGAGGAAGCAGGCCATCTTTTCCTCCCCCTCACAACTCCATACCACACTTGAGACAAAAAGGGAAAACCTAAGAGGAAGTAGAACGTGGATAATAAAAGAACAAGTCAAGAGACCCTCCTTTCCCCTAGACCAGGAATTAGCTGGAGAGAAGGAAAAATTAAGTTTAAAATATTGGTTTAAATTGCGGTAGACACTGTAATATCTGATGGAGATATTGTTCTTACAACTAAAAGAGACAGAGTGGAACACACAAAAAAATAAATGTCTTTCTCATTTTACTCTGTTGTGTATAGTCCATTCAATAATCACTATATATGTGCATACAAACATTAATTATTGCATTTTCTCTTTAAATTAGATTAGGTTGGTGACATTACAGCAGAACTATAAACACACTGTCAAGTTCTTTACTAGCAGAAAGAAAAATTAGAGCTGATTATGACAGGTCAGTAAAATGAGGCTATTCAGTGTTATGTAAATCATAAAATATAATCTTTAATCACGTTCTACAAACAGCAAGATTACTTGATCTTGCCACAAAACTAGAGCTAAGTCAGCATGCCAGCCACAAATTCAACAGTGTTTATACGTTTCAAAAAAAAAAAATGCAAAGAATGTATGTCCTCAAAATATGGATAAGAGAATAAAAGGTGCCAAGCTTCTTTCAGTATGTAGAAATAATAGTTAGAACCCTTTTTTCAGTACACCATATTCTTTAAAAAAAATATGATAAAGGTTCTATAGTTAAATAGCTATTTCTAATCTACACATTTATTCTTAAAATATTTTGCAACCAATTTTGTTTTCTTTTTTATTTGTGTACACTTCTTATAGCATTGCCGGATTAAACTCTTCATCACAATATTTTATCATTGCATTTCCGTTTAGTACAAAGCCATATGACTGCTGAAAAGGTCTACAATAATTTAAGTGTCCTAAGCATACCATTTCTCTGACTACATGCATTTTTTATGCCCTAACTCTTATTGTAATGCTTATGATCAATAAAGATGCTCGCTCAGAAGTAGAATAAATTTGTGAACTATTAATATTTCATGGCCTGGGCCTTAAATAATTGTCCACTCTTACCTAAATAAAATTCTTTTTTATTCTTAGTAGTAGCTTATAGAAACTGAGAGAGAAAAATCAACAAAATCATTCCTGTTCATAGCAGTTTTAGAAAAATTACTTTTTTACGTATTTATGGATAAAACTAAGTTCTATCTTATTGCGGCTGAAAGGTCATTTGGAGGAAATCTATGTAAGATTTTTTGTAATGGGTCAAGAGGGGAATGGGGGGTGGGGGAATGGATGCATATGATGACACAGAGAGTGTATGTGACGAGATGTGCGCCTGTGAAATGTTTCTCTGATAATGTTCTTAATCATACCAGAGAGATCAGCATTGCTGAGAACTTGGCCTGATGTTGGAGTAGGGAAACAGGGTCCCAACCTGCCTGCCTTCCTTGGCTTATACCTCAGCTTTGTAAAGAGCCATCCTGGGCCCCAGCTGACCTCATGCATGTGAGCTAGCTTAAACACTACTGTAGCTACCTACTCAATCAAACCCCAAAAATGGAATGAACATTCATGGACAATTAATTTATGATAAAATTGGCACTACAGAATGGTGAGAAAATAGTGGTATTTTTAATGAAAGAAACTAGGACTACTGGAAGCCAAATGGATGAAAATACCTTTGGACTCTTACTCTCTACATATAAAAATAAAAACCAGATAGACAATAGCCTTAAATATGCAAAGAAAAAATATTTTAGAAGATAACAGGGGGAAAAAAGCTATAAATTTGGAGTAGAACATGATTTATTAAGACACAAAAAGCATTAACTCTGAAGGAAATAGATTGATAAAATGTACATTAAGACTTTTTCCATTAAAATACATCATTTACTTAGTAAAAATGCAAGCAACAGAATGGGATAGTTATTGGCAACATAATCTATGAAAGACTGATATTCAGGATATATAAATATCCTCTACTGATCAGTAAGAAGACAATCAGCACTTCACAGAAGAGAAAATACAAATAGTCAATATATATATATACACAAAGATAGTCAAGCACATTTGTAATCAGAGAAATGCAAATTAAAACCATAGAGAGATAATAAAAGAGATAATAAAAAATACTATAGTGGCAAAACCGAAACAAAAGATGTCATCTTGATAAATGTAAAAGTAGGAAAATTCTAAATGTTGGTGAGTTTGTTGAGCAGAGGAAATATTTATACACTGCTGGTAAGAATATAGATTGCTAAAACTACTTTAGGAAAAACATTTGGCAGTATCAAATAAACATACATATATGCATACACTATCCTCTATTGATGCCACCCTTAGGTTATGTCCTCTGGAAAAGCATAACTTTTTGCACAGGGATATATAACATATAAAATATGTATAATATATATGTATAGATGAATGTTCATTGCAGCATTGTTTATAATAATCCCAAACTGAAAGTTACCCAAATGCAGCTCTATAAAGAAATAAAATATATGTGGTATATACATTTAAGGAAATATTATATAGTAGTAGAAAGGAATAAACTGAATGAATAAACTACACTAACAATATGGTTGAATCTTAAAGACTCAAAAAGGAAAAGCCAAACTCAATATAATAAACAGAATACAGCCTGTATCATTCCAAAATTTTGTATATGTGTATACATATGTATGTATGTATCCATAATTAGATAATGAAACTATAAAGGAAGATAAGAAACTGATTACCATAAAGTTAGGACAGTGGTTACTGCTGGGTGAAAAGAGGGGTTATGATTTGGAAGAGATATGCAGGAGCATTTGGGGTTCTAGTTCTATTCTGTCTCTTGAACTGAGCTGGGGTCACTGCACTGTTTGCTCTACAGTTCATTAAGTTGTACATATATGTTTTATTAAATTTACATATATTTGTTACAATTCATAATGTTTAAAAGTTAAAAAGATGATATTTTAGAAAATAGGAGTTAGGGTAAATGAAACAGGCCAAGACATTTTATAAAAGGGAACACGGTATTACATGAGCATCATGAGTTAGTATTTATTTAATTAAGGGCCTAATAATTGAGGTGTAAAGGGAGCAAATTGTAATAAATTATATGCCTGCTTTGTGACTCCTCTGCTTGACCTCATTCAGTCATCAAAGGATGCATTAGAATTCCCATTTTACCAATGGGCAGAAAAATTGAGTTCAGAAATACTAAGTGGTTTATATAAATTCCCACAGATAGTAAATGATAAAACCAGGATTCGCATTCAGATGATATGATATATCTAGCATGCTTTCCACTACATCTCATTAGCATCATCTTCTGTTCCTTACCTCGCTTGCCATCATATTTCTCCCTTTAAAGGATTTTATTCATTGGTTGAACATTTTTGAGGACACTATGGTGTAAGAAAAGTGCTAATAGCAACAACAGAGTAAGAAGTCTTGAATTACAGTTTGGTAACAAGTAGTTATTTTATTTGGCCTTTGCCTCTTTAAAGTGTTTGGATGTCATATGCTTCCTATAAGATAAATAGCATATTGAGAATTACACTAACATGTTTGCACAAACTTAATTCACAGCTAAGGAGACTAAAAAGATCATCCACTTTATACACTGGCTTGCCATGACTTACGAAAGACCTATCATTTATGATTAAAATAATAATTATAAAAGCAAAGATAACCTCTAAATCTGTTAAATTCCATCAGTCACATTCACGATTGCATTAGCAAATATAAGTGCAGAGGAAAAGAAAAACTTTTGAAGTGGTGAGGCATGCTACAAGTAAAAATGGCAAAAATAAACAGGGCAGTAGAAAGTCACTATTAAACATGCTCTGGATGAGAGAAAATATCTACAAATGAAGCAACTGACAAAGGATTACTCTCCAAAATTTACAAGCAGCTCATGCAGCTCAATATGAAAAAAACAAACAACCCAATCCAAAAATGAGCAGAGGACCTAAATAGACATTTCTCCAAAGAAGATACACAGATTGCCAACAAACACATGAAAGGATGCTCAACATCACTAATCATTAGAGAAATGCAAATCAAAACTACAATGAGGGATCACTTCACACCAGTCAGAATGGCCATCATCAAAAAATCTACAAACAGTAAATGCTGGAGAGGGTGTGGAGAAGAGGGAACCCTCTTGCACTGTTGATGGGAGTGTAAATTGATACAGCCACTATGGAGAACAGTATGGAGGTTCCTTAAAAAACAAAAAATAGGACTACCATACGACTCAGCAATCCCACTACTGGGCATATACCCTGAGAAAACCATAATTTAAAAAGAGTCATGTACCAAAATGTTCATTGCAGCTCTATTTACAATAGCCAGGACATGGAAGCAACCTAAGTGTCCATCGACAGATGAATGGATAAAGAAGATGTGGCACATATATACAATGGAATATTACTGAGCCATAAAAAGAAATGAAATTGAGTTATTTGTAGTGAGGTGGATGGACCTAGAGACTGTCATACAGAGTGAAGTAAGTCAAAAAGAGAAAAATAAACACCATACGCTAACACATATATATGGAATATAAGAAAAAAAAATGGTCATGAAGAACCTAGGGGCAGGACAGGAATAAAGACGCAGACGTAGAGAATGGACTTGAGGACACGGGGAGGGGGAAGGGTAAGCTGGGATGAAATGAGAGAGTGGCATGGACATATATATACTACCAAATGTAAAATAGGTAACTAGTGGGAAGCAGTCGCATAGCACATGGAGATCAGCTCGGTGCTTTGTGACCACCTAGAAGGGTGGGATAGGGAGGGTGGGAGGGAGACACAAGAGGGAGGGGATATGGGGATATATGTATACATATAGCTGATTCACTTTGTTATACAGCAGAAACTAACAGAACATTGTAAAGCAATTATACTCCAATAAGGATGTTAAGAAAAATTAAATGAATAAAAAAAATAAAGATGCTCTGGGACATGGGGAGACACAAATCAGAAAATTAGAACACCAATAGTAAAGCATGAGCTCCACTTTTTCCATCACCACAGACCTCTACCAGAGAGGGCTCTATGTAAAATCTAAGAAACAGGGGTCACAGCAGTACTGATCCTGTTGTATATGGCATCTATGGCTTCCATTACACTAATCCTAGGTGTACTCCTTTTTTTTTTTTAAATCAGTTTCCATCTCTATGATTTGGTTCATAATTCTGCTACTCTTTTGTAATGCCCTTCCTTTCTATCAAGAAACTGTTAGCAAAATCCTCCTTAAATACATTTGCAGGAAAGATAGCTGATTGACAAAAGATTTCATACCTTAAGTTCATGCCAAGCATAATTTAAGCCCAGATATTATCAATTAGAGAAAAAAAAATTATGGAAGTAACTTTTTCTAGCTATGAGATGTATTCTAAAAATAATCTATGAGATGGGGTGCTTCGAGACAATTATATCAGTAGCCTTTTTATTAGCTCAAATGCTTTTCTCTTGTTCTCAGTGCAGTCCAATATTTATTCTATTATTTAAATGAAATTCCTGGTTTCAATAATAGAAACTGCTCTGAAACAACATCAAAGCCAAGGTCAATAGCACAAAAAGTAATAGTGCCTACTGTATAGCACAGGGAACTCTACTCAATACTCTGTAATGACCTATATGGGAAAAGAATCTAAAAAAGAGTGGGCACATGTATATGTACAACCGATTCACTTTTCTGTACAGCAGAAACTAACACAACATTGTAACTCAACTATACTCCAATAAAAATTAATTTAAAAAGAAAAGCAATAGTGATGAGGATCCTCTCTCTAAACAGTACCAAAGTGTGAGAAGGCATCGATCACCAATACTATGTGAAGGTAGAGTTGAGGAAGAAGCCCAAGGACAGTAAGAAGGAAAGGAGTAATGAGGAGGGAAGGAAACAGCATGGCAGGAAAAGCATGGTCCTGGACTCAAGAGACCTGGGTTGCATTCTGAATGGCTAACTAGTTTTATGAACTTGAAGAAGTCATTTGACCTCTCTTGGTTTCAGATTCCATTTGTAAAATACAGAGGCTACAATAAATCATCTTTATTAATTTTCAGTATCTTTCAGAATTTTCCAGTATCCACATTGAGATATTATAAAGACTAAACATAGAGTGAATACACACTATATATAATAACTAGAAACAATACATAGGCATGAATATCCTGTACTTTTGGTATTCGCAATCTTATTATCCGTTGTATAGTGTAAACTAGCTAAAAGCCTGCAATTGTAAAAGGGTTGTCCAGGATTTAGACAAAGAGACCGAATTATTTTAGACTCCAAAATTCATATTTTTTTTTACTAAGTAAAATGAAAAAAGAGGAACTGTGAGACTACCATATAGGTAGTCCAGACTAGAAGTCCTTATTATATTATGTCATAATTTGGAATCATTTATTTCTGTCCTAAATTTCTGATCCAGGTATTCTCTAAAACTCTAAATTGATTTTTCCACAGTAACTTTCTCAGCCACAGAAGCAATTCGACAGTCTTTTGACAGTGAAGGTGAAATGAATGGCATTTGCTAATATGTAAAGATCATTTGTATATCAAGTGCTTTTTAATTGGGGACGGTCTATGTTGAGTATTTGTCATGCTCTCAACACTTCACAAGGCAATATAAAGATCAAGAGTCAGAAGGCATAGGGCTTGTAACAAATTTACAACATTTTGGGGAAGAGCATAGAAAAATTGATACATGGAAAGTTTGGGGACAGTGAAGAGATCATTTAAATGGCTTCAAAGAATCTGATGAAAACTTATGGGAAGGGAAGAAAAATCCTACTCTGAAGTGAAGTGAGATCAAGATTTTGGAAATGAACAGCCATAGGGGTTTTCAACATGGAAATGTGATACGATGAAACTCATGTTTTAGGAAGACTAATCTGATGTGTGGATGTAACCTGATGTAGTGATGAGAAGCCAGGAGACTGGCAGGGAGACTGCTGAAATAACCTGGCTATGGGAATGTGAGAGCAAGTTAGAACTAAGATATTTGCACTTGAGCATGCTCACAGACTAACTGAAAAGAGAACAAGTAGAGGTTAATGGAATAGTCCCTTCATCTTCCTGTATCATTCAATCAGAGCTGATGCTTAAATCCCTCGACTGGTCTTGATAAACTTTAAGAAAGGAGATTTACTACCCCTCAAAAACATTCTACTAGAACAACGTTCTTTCTGAATATAAATCCAGAGCTTGAAGAGATTTCCAAAGGTTAGTCTCCTTGCCTATTGCCAGAATTGCTTTCAAGCCATGCCAGACAGATGGCTGTGTATATGACGACTTAAAATAACCTGAAATTTATACAGGGATGCCACTAGAATGAGAAGGAGATTATAATCACAGGAAAACTTCACTCTACCCAGATACACTGAAACAGCAGAGCTCTGACAGTCTTCTAGGGAAAATAAAACTAAAATGTCTGTTTTTCATACAGATAGGTGTAACTAGCATATGTCAGCCTTTGAAAGCGTGGTATCAAAAAAATACCCAGTGCATAAAAAATTAAGCAAGGGCCTGATCTGATTTTATGAATATTATTACAAAACTGGCAACTAAAAGAGAAAAATTAATACTAAACAGGTAGCATTTTTTTAGCTAGCTCAAAAATTCTAAACATAAAGCAACATAATATAATTCATAGTAAATCCATCTTGGTTTGTTTGCCCTTCAGCACATCCCAACTTACAGCATGCTGTGTAACTGGCCACGAGGGCGTGAATTTTTTTGTGTTTTGTTCAAGTGCACCACAAGTGTCTAAAAGAGTGACTAGAATGTAACAGCCCACAGTATATACTTTTTGTGTGATCGGATACTCTTGTTACATATATTTAAATGGTCTTTTATAAATCCTTAAAATATTTTTAAAGTGAAAAAGACGTTCACTTACAATATTCAGAGGTGTTAACAAGGCACCTCCCAATCCACAAATCCTACAGAACATGATATAGGATAGAGTTTCAGAGCACTGAATTTGGACTCAAAAATTTGACTGCATTTGGGGTTGGACATTGGTACTTATTAGTTATAGATCTTCAATAATTCATAAGACTTCTCTGATCTTCAGTGTTCATATCTATACATGTGTTCTTTTGAATTATGGTTTTCTCAGGGTATATGCCCAGTAGTGGGATTGCTGGGTCATATGGTAGTTCTATTTTAGTTTTCTAAGGAACCTCCATACTGTTCTCCACAGTGGCTGTATCAATTTACATTCTAACCAACAGTGCAAAAGGTTTCCTTTTCTCCACACCTTCTCCAGCATTTACTGTTTGTAGATTTTTTGATGATTGCCATTCTGACCATTGTGAGGTGATACCTCGTAGTTTTGATTTGCATTTCTCTAATAATTAGTGATGTTGAGCATCTTTTCATGTGCCTCTTGGCCATCTGTATGTCCTCTTTGGTGAAATGTCTATTTAGGTCTTCCACCCATTTTTTAATTGGGTTGTTTTTTTTTTTGATATTGAGATCCATATGTGTTATTTCAGCTCCATTTCATTGGCTAAAGTAAGTCATATGGCCACATCTTCAAGGGGGTGGAGAAAGATAATCCTAAGTCATAACTGCAAGGAGTAAAATCATAAATACCAGTTAACAGAAAGAATGACTATCACATTCTTTGGTAATAATCTGTGATGTATTTATCCATTCAGCCAACAATAAATAATCAACTACATTTATCCTTAATGAAACTGGTAAGTTTGTATATCAGAAATTCATTCCCCCACTTCTTTATAAGTTTTAGACTTCTCTCACTGAAAAAGTGATACTCAAAAGCTCCAGATCTCATGATTCAACCTGATGCTCAACACAGAAACTCTTTAGGTTTTCTAATCTTTAGGTTATCTATCCAAAAACTCTAGGTGAAAAGAACACATTTTTTTTTAATATATCATCTTATTTTAGTGACCAGTTTTCATTATGGTTTCTTTCATAAGTATAAAAGGATGTGGCAAAGAGGAGGGAAAAAGCAGAAAGAATCAACCCACAAGAGTCAACTTACAGGGAAATTTCAAGATAAAAAGCATAGGCTTTGGTTCAAATCCCAGCTCTTCCGTTTTTCTTCCTTTCTTTCTTCCTTGTGCATGCCAACACACATAAACATACACAATGAATAAACAAACCTGAGTCAATTAGATGTGGTTGCCATTGGGCCAGCTGCAAAGACAAATAGAAAGCAAGTATAAAACATAGCCTCTGCCCTTCAATAAGCCTCACAGTATATTGGCTTATCTCTGGTTTGTGTCTCTTGTATCTGCTTTTAATAAATATTTTGGGGAAAGGTGGTACATATTTGTCCCTCAGTGGAAAGCTATCTCAGTTCCCTCTACAATCTCTCCTCTGATCTACAAATCATCAGTGCTCACAAACTACACAAATCTGTTTAAGGAGCAAGCATCAATTCTATGGATGGTATAATACGATAGTTCCCAGCAGAGCTCTCCAGAGGTTATTGGCATCACCCATTACAGCATCTAAAACTTCACTATCACAGATTCACTTCACTGGTAGGAAAGGGGAAACTTCAAGAGCCTACAATAAAAGTGTGAAACCTTAGGAAGAGGAGTACCTTAGATAGTAAGAAATATCTTACTATCTAATTAAATTAGTAATTAGAACTAATGAAAGTATCAGCAGACAGTGCAGAGAGACCAGGACCTTGGAGTAATAGGTAATAATAAAGTGACCTAGAAGACACAAAATGGGAGAAACAGGAACTGGAAAAGGTTACATGTGTATAAAAGAAAAGTCCTGCTGAATCCATTATTTTGCCTAAGGCTAAACTTGAATAAAAGAAACAGTGATATAAACATTAGAATAAAAGTTGCCTGCTGTTCAAGTTTTCAGTTAATTGACAGACCAATCTTTTCAGCTTAATATTTTAAAACAGTTTAATAAATCCTAAACGTGCAGTATTAATAAATACATTAACCAGGAAGAAAAGGTCCTAGGGAGAGCAAAATTCCTTTAAGTCATTTTCATACCATTATTTTCCAGAAATACTGTAAGGTTTAATATGGTATTAGCATCAAAATAAAGACAGGCCATTATAATTTTTCAAAACATCCTTCAGATATGCTTTTCTTGGTAGATTCCTTTGGCCTCCCACTGCCATTCTGTTTGGAGATAGTGTTTGAAATCAGGGCTCTTGCTCTGCAGGCCATCTAGCAAGGAGAAATTAGCAAGCACATAGCTGGCGACAGGCTAGAAGAATCTATTCGAAGTCTTAACAAGGGAAGCATTATGATTCCACTGACCAGATAAATGGGGCAGTGAGGAGACTGAAGCAACATGAACATATTTATTATTAAAACACAGTTCAGGAGCTTTCTGTTCTTCAGGGGATTAATGATGAATGGAAGCGCTTATGATTAAAATATGAAGCCTGCTCTTTTTGTAAACAAAACTTGTTTGATGAAACCTACCAGGGGGTGTCTGCTTCCATAGTGTAAGATGCTTATCATTAATTTGTCCTAGAATGACCATCTGTTTTTCTTACATGAAGGAATGTCATTAACGCAAGCCAATGGTCATGTTCTCAGGTCACTTGAAAGCTAACCAAGCATTCTTGTTGCCTCAGGACAGTCCTAGTTCATTCTGCTGTCCCGGTATCTTTATTAATAGCACCAGTTTTACTCTCAAAAGCATCCTGATTTAGGTGATAAATTATATGGTCACTCAACTAATAAGCAGCTTCTGTGACTGATTTGGGTTCAATATAAATTGATATCACCTTCACATCATGATATCACACATCACTGATCATGTCATTTGATTAGAGTGCTGCACTCATGAGGTCAAAATCATACACCTTACCCATTTAATGGTAGGGAAGAGTAAATCTATTCCAAGATCAAATAATTTTCTAACTAGGCTAACTTTCAAATACATTTAGGGATGCTGAGAGAGAATATATGTTTGTGAATACACACCCTTCATTAGAAGGCTTACCAGCCATGTGAATTTGGGCAAGTTACTCTACCTCAGTAAGTCTCAGTTTTCTCATCTGTAGAACTGAGATAAGAAAAAGCTGGGTTATAATTTAAAAAAGAATCCAAGCCTTCCTATGGAGAGTCGGATAAAGAAAGACCACTGAATTTGGAATCAGAAGACATCAAAAAAATGATGCCATCGCATACTAGTTGTGAGACCTTGAGTAAATCATTTTAACCACTCTGTGCCTAAGTTTCCTTATGTGCAAAGAGAGGTGTTAAAAGCGTGAAGGTCTTTTCTGTTGCAAGGATGGAAAATATATAGATGGTGATGGGATAGGGAAATTGTATAACTGTATCAGGTGTTATCTCAAAACCAGAGAGACAGCTAAAGCTTTGAGATGAGGATAATTCTGTTCAAGAAGATGTTTGCAAAGCAATGTCTGACTTTTAGAGGGAAAAATGGAATTTATTTGGGACAGAGCTTTTCTTGGTTCTTAAAAATAGTGAATTGTCAAGCTCCCTTATTCATGAAAATGTGACAAATACTTTCCTATGGCTGGCAAGAAAATATTGTAAGTTTGTGCAGTCACCCAATATTGGTGCTCATGGGTAAATGTACAGTTTGATGAGGTAACTTAGGTATATTAGAAGGACTATATTTCAGCACAATTAGAAAATACTTGTTTTTTTATTTTTCAGAATATGGACTTATGTTTTCTTATGCTTGAAAATTATTATTTGTTTCTGGAATACACATATGAATTTATGTCCAAACTTTTGCACAGGAGCGATCAAAAGCCAAAACTAGACTACAGAAGGAGCAGGAAATGTATAAACCCTAAACTTCTCATCAATACATGCAGGAGAAAAAAACTAATACTAATAATAACAGCAGCTAACACATTATACAATAGCACTTACTAGACTACAGTGCTAAATATAATTTAAGTAATTCTCATACGTTAATCTTAATTCTCACAATAACTCTGTAAAATAGGAGTTATCATTATCCCCAATTTACAGATTAGAAAACTGAGATGTTAAGTAAGGTCTCCATTATCACACATCTAGTATACAAATTATAGAGCTAGGATTCAAACCTAAGTAGTTTGACTTCATAGTCTTTTAACCTTGTCCAATGTCACCCTAGAGACCAGCTTCAGCATTGTGAAATTTATACTCTAAGGTCTTTTATTTGGTGTTATTTATAATTAAATGAGTTCAAGGTTGATAGAAGTGCTATCAAACTATTGTTTCTGGAACTTGTGAAGCCATATTCCATACTTGTGAGGGAGAATGTTTCCCTTTAATGATTCCCACCATTGTCATTCTGGAAAGCAGTGAATTCTAGATTCATAAAAGAGCTGGATCTTAGACTGAAGGAAAGAAAGATGCCCTGTCTCTTTAGGTCTAAATAGGTCTGGAGTCTGAGGAGTGGAGGTGCAGAAACATTCATGGTAGTGACTTGTTTTCTGCCATGTGAGGACATTTCAGAAGCTAAATAAAAAGCCAGCCTTGGTGCAGGATTTTGAGGTCAGGTTTGAGCTTACGAGTTCTAAGGGCAGTGACTTTGAATAGCAGTTGTAAACAAGTCTTTGGGCTTTATTTCTATCATTTCTAAACCACAAATAAGTCTTTTCACAAGGCAAAATGTGGTCTCATTAGTTCTGTGGGAAAATAGGGGCATTAGTATTCCCTGAAGCTAGAGTGGGTGGTAGCAGAGGTGATCTACAGAGGACAGTGGTGTCCAAATGAAAAACAGTTTCTCTAGAGTCACTGATGGTTATGGCAGAGGTAGCCATGTAGGGGCAAGATGAGTTTCTGAGCAGAATATGCTTTGCTATTTGATTAGGAGGATTACCTTTAGGCAGTATCTGAAAAACTCAGAAATTGCTTGTGGCACATTTGGTAGAGGCAAACTGGAGAAGCTGGTGACACTTGCGTTACATAAGGAAAAGTAAAGAAGTGAAATAGTTTAAGAAATAGTTTTAGAGCCTTAGAGCCACTGGATTCAGTTTTTCTAAGACGTAAGGCTCTTGGAGAGAGAAAATGAATACACAGTACAACCTGTGTGTGGTAATGACCCCCTCTTCTGTGTATAATTTACTCATAACCTCAGCCCCACCTGGACAAAGGGATCTATTTAGGTAAGCTTATCAATACCCAATATCATTATCAATATCCACTCTACCCTCTCTTTGCTGATTCGGTCAGGTGAGATAAATGCTAATGGAACTTATGCTTGAAAAATGTTCTCTCTTCCTTATCCTTGTCTTCCATGTCACTCCGGTGCCAAAACAAAGAGTCAGAAGACATCAGCCTTAACCATTCTCTTCTGCTTCCTTTACCCTTTATTTGTAGAAAATAAATAAATAAATAAAGGTACCAGTCTTGATGAACTTGGAGATGGCCCAAGAATCTCCTCCTTACTCACTATAATGTGAGCTCCCTGACATTAGGAAACTTGTTCATCTTGTTCACAGATGTAACCTCAGTGCCAAAGTCAATTCACTCAGTAAATATATTTAAAGAGTAAATGAATGCATGACTTAATTCTCACAACTTCTGCTTCACCCTTCCATGCAGCTGGATTGGTGATCCAAACCTGAGAGCTATCTCTGAGCAGGTCCGTTCATCTTGGTATCTGCTTGGTATCTTTCTACTCTCTCATGCATGTACTAGGTTCTACTGGACATTTGTGTCTTGGCAGCAGAAGGAGGTGAAGGTAGGAAAGCCACCCTCTGTAAGGCTAAGCTACTTTGTAATAACACCCGTTGTTTTGTCTATTTAGCTTCCCTCCTTCCTCCCCTTACTTCTGCATACTTCTTTTTTTAGTGTAATATTCTCCAGGAATTACGCGTGTTTCTGAGGCAATTGTCAATCTTAGGGACATGTCCTTTTGAACACAGGGTTGGACATATCACCCACACTGAGATAATTAGATTCTTTTTCTCCTGGAAAATTGAATTTTTCAATTTAGATATAAAGAGGTAGAACACAGTTCAAATTAAGGTATCTATAGTAGCCTCCTTGAGAAGTAATTCAAAAGGTTCTGCTAAACTGATCCCAGGAATTGCCCCAATTCCAGGTTTTCCTAAGGTGTGACTGTTCGTCTCTTCCTTCAGTTGTTAAAGCTATGCCAATAAATCCCCTTCAGCTCCTCCTTAGGTTAAGCAGAATAATGTTCTGTTGCATGCAACCAAATAACCTTAATTACTTGTAAAGTTTTTTCACCAAATTGTGAGAGAGCTTCACTATGTGAGTTATGGACTTAAGCCTACCTAACAAAAATGAAACACCTTACTTACCATTTGTGATGATCTGACTCATTCAGAAAGCCCCAGTGTCTAGAACAGTGTCTGATATATAGTGAAAATTCAATAAATATTTTATATGAATTAATGAACAAGTAAATTGTTTTCTTATGGGTGTATTTCCCTGAGAAATCTCTTGGGGAAGTTCCTGTGGCTTGAAAAAAGGTCATTCCCAAGCCTTCCAGCCAAGAACCATTCAAATGGTGCTTTAAAATTCTGATATTCCTTCTAAAAATGTCTTCTTTCTAGAAGGAAGTTTTCTGTGCCACACCACTATTTGGCTGGTTAGTTTCTTCCATGTCCCTTAGTATGCCTCTTATCTCAGTACTAATCACAGGACCAATCACTCACACTACACCAAACTCAAAAAGGAGGAACGCCTCAGGATGCTTTCATCAGAAGGGGTAACAGCTGTAGCTGGCTCTTTGAGTTCTATGAAATTCTCTGTACCATATTATTATTACTTATTTTCCTTACCTCACTGGGTAGTTTTAGAAATACATTAGATACATGTGAAAAACGTGTCTCATGTGCCTCTGCACATGCTCCTGCCAACCTGTTGGTCTGTAATACCCCCTATCTCCCACCCACAACCAATGTACTTGGCTAATTCCTATGCATGCTTCATTTCTGAGAGTGGAGGATATTACTTCCTCAGGAAGACTCACTTCCCACTCCCTCTGAAGTGAGTCTCTTATAAGAAGCATATAGATGGATCTTGGTTTTTTATCCAATTAGCCACTCTACAGGCTGTTTGGCTGGGCTAATGGTGGTCTGCAGGAGGGCTCACGCCAATGAGTACTTCCCCAAACTGGTGCTGCCTGTGTCTTTGTCCCCACGGTGAGCCACAGCTGTCCCCTGCCTCTGTAGGAGACCCTCCAACACTAGCAGATAGGTCTGGTTCAGTCTCCTGAGGGGTCACTGCTCCTTTCCCTTGGGTCCTGGTGTGCATAAGACTTTGTGTGCACCCTCCAAGAGTGGAGTCTCTGTTTCCCCCAATCCTGTGGAAGTCCTGCAGTCAAATCCCGCTGGCCTTCAAAGTCCAGTCTCTGGGTATTCCTCCTCCTGTTGCCAGACCCCCAGGTTGGGAAGCCTGATGTGGGGCTCAGAACCTTCACTCCAGTAGGAGAAGTTCTGTAGTATAATTGTTCTCCATTTTGTGGTCGCCCACCCAGTGATTATGGGATTTGATTTTATCGTGATTGTGACCCTCCTACCATCTCACTGTGGCTTCTCCTTTGTCTTTGGAGGTGGAGTATCTATTTTGGTGGGTACCAGCTTCTTCCTTTGATGGTTGTTCTGCAGATAGCTGTGATTCCAGTGCTCTCGCAAGAAGGGGTGAGCGCACGTCCTCCTACTCTGCCATTTTCTCTTGCTCTCTTTCAGTTGAGACAAATTCTTCTGTCTTCTTATTTTGCTTGTCTTCCTCTGTCTCTATGAAATTAGGTTAAACAGCTTCTGTGGAAGTCTTGAAGGGCTGTCCTTATATGGGAGAGTACCTATATAATCTGTGTGTGCCCAGCAGCTTTGGTGGGAAAGCTGATCTTTGTGTGAACACAAGTCACATCTTTCCTTAGGTGTGCTGGCAAGTATCACTTTAGTAGGAGGTGAGTTTGGAGATGGAGTGTCTAGGGCTAGAGACAGGTGTGAGGCAAGGCTTCTTCTCTGCTCAGTGGCCTATCAGGAGCATGGTCTGGTCCCAAGCTGCTGAAGGAGAAGCACTGAGGGTCTGGTCTGAGCTGGCTCAGTTCCCTTCAAGTGTGTGCTCTTCCCCCTCCAGCACTGGCACCCTCACCCTGGAGGAGAGCAGTGTTGGAGCAAGGGCTGGTATGGTTATTTAGTGAGGGTGAGGACAAGGGATGTGGTGGTCTGGCCAGTGTCAAAGATCTGGTCTGCCTCTGATGTGCCACCTGTGCGATCACCAGTAATGGCCACCTCCTCCTTGCGTAGAAGCTGCTTAGGATTTTATTTGCTATAGCATTTCCTGGCTGAGCTCTTACCTCAGTAATGGCCACCCACACTCCAGTGTGGAGCTGAGGCGCAAGGCAAACAGTGCTATAGTGTTCTTTCAGCTCAGGCTTGGTCACATGCCTGGGTTATCACAGGAAAGCAGTCAGCCAGCCATGAGGTTTCAATCTACCATCTACCTCCTGCTTCAGGAGCAAGCAAGTGTTCCCCTGCTCCTCAGGAGGAGAGTCCAGGCTTCCTACAGCCCTCCTATTAGTCCCACCAGTCTTCCAACCAGCAAAGGGGCCCATCTTCCCTTTGTTGGACCCCAGGCCTGGGGCACCCAATATGTGGCTTGAACTGCTGGCTCCCCAGAGAGGGTCTCTGCTCCTGTAATCTCCCTTTTCTTCTAAAAGTCCCCTCCCTAGAGCACAGGTTCTGACCTGATCTCTTCTCTTTCCTACCTACCTGATTCCCCATGTATCTTTCTTACAGCCTAGGTTGTACAGGAGTTTTTCTGCCAGTCTCCAGTTAGTTTTCAGTGAGAATTGTTCCACATGTAGATGTATTTTTGATATGTTCATGGCGCGAGGTGAGTTCTGCATCCTCCTACTCCACCATTTGATTCAGGTTGCCTTGTGTGTGTTTAAGAAATATGACTATTTTAATAATCTAAATTTTCAAAAACTTTTGGCCTAAATTTATTTGTAGTTTTTCTTCATTATTTATAATACCTATATGATCTGTAGCGATGACCCCTCTTTAATTCTCAATGAGAGATGACCCCTCATTTATTCTTGATCTATAATCTGGAGGTTTCTTTCTTTCTTTCTCTCTTCCTTCCTTCCTTCCTTCCTTCCTTCCTTCCTTCCTTCCTTCCTTCCTTTCTTTCTTTCCTTCCTTTCTTTCCTTTCTTTCCTTTCTTTCTTTCCTTCTTTCTCTCTTTCTCTCTTTCTCTCTTTCTTTCTCTCTCTATCTCTCTCTTTCAGTTATTTAGGTAGGAATTTATCAATTTAGCATTTTTTTTTTAAAAAGTTTATATTTGTTTTACTCTGTTTACTCATTGTTTTTCTCTATTGCTTTATGACTTTAATGCCTTATGTCTTTCATTTTAACACTTAACATTATTGTCCCCTTCATTCTAGGTACTTGGGTTAATATATTCTCCTCTTCTAGTTTCTAAAGATGGAAGTGTAGGTGCTGATTTTTCAAAATTCCTCTTTTCTAATATAAGGATTTAAGGCTTTAGATTTACCTCTAAGCACAGTTAAAACTTCTTAGAGATAAAATTATCATTTATTTTAATTCTCATTATATTTAAATATTTTCTAATTAAACCTTATTTTTTTCATTGGCTCATGAGTTATTCATAAATGCATGGCTTAGTTTCAAAATATGTAGGGTTTTTTTCATATATCTATTTGTCATTGTCTACTGATTTATTTCTGCTATGGTCAGAAAGTATGTCATGTATGAATAAAAGCCTTTGAAATACATAGGTTTATTTTATGTCCTCATATATGATCTGTTTTAGTGAATGATCCATATTAACTTGCAAAGAGTGTTTATTTTCAGGTTTCCCTTTATAGGATTTCATAAATGTTCATTTGATTAAATGTGTTGGTTTGTTTGAATCTTCTGTATTCTTACTAATTTTCTTTAATTTACTTGTTTTTTATTTTTAAACTTATTGAAGGATGAATATTAAAATCTCCAACTATATTTGGGGATTCAATCATTTCTTTGTTTTTGTCAGTTTTCTTTTCATGTATATTAATGTTCTTTTATTAAGTGGATAATTTTAAGGATTATTATGTTTTCTTGATAAATTGCCCCTTCATCATCATTAAAGGCCCTCTTTATCTCTGGTAATAATCTATGTTTTAAAATATCTTTTTGATAATCATATGGGCACTCCAGATTTCTCAGAGTAAGTGTTTTTATGGTACATCATCTTTATCTTACTTTTGTTCTATCCGTATCTTTACAATTAAAATGTCTATTTTGAGAAGTAGTCAGGTCTTATTTTTTATTATCAAATCTGAAAATCTCCGTCTTTTATTTTATGGGTTTAGTTCATTCAAATATTTAATGAGATTACTTTGACATTTTTAAGTGGAAATCTATTGGTTTTATTTACTATTTGTTTCAACTCTTCTAAATTATTTTATTATTTATACCATCTTTTGGATTATTAATATTTTAAGACTTTATTTTTTGGATCAGTTTTTTTTTTTTTTAACTTTGGGTTTATTTATTTATTTATTTATGGTTGTGTTGGGTCTTCGTTTCTGTGCGAGGGCTTTCTCTAGTTGCGGCAAGTGGGGGCCACTCTTCATCCCGGTGCGCTGGCCTCTCATTATCGCCGCCTCTCGTGTTGTTGAGCACAGGCTCCAGACGCGCAGGCTCAGTAGTTGTGGCTCACGGGCCCAGCTGCTCCGCGGCATGTGGGATCTTCCCAGACCAGGGCTCGAACCTGTGTCCCCTGCATTAGCAGGCAGATTCTCAACCACTGCGCCCCCAGGGAAGCCCCTGGATCAGTTTTGATACACAGCAAAATTGAGAGGAAGATACAGATATTCCCTGTATATACTCCCTGGCACATCTGTCTTCAAGATGACTAGTCCTACAGAATCAAATGTTCTATTAAGTCAATTCAGTAATGTTTTTATTTAATAGTTTAATTTTTTATTTCTAGTATGTCCAAGTGTTTTTTTGTTTTGTTTTGTTTTACAATTTCTACATCCCTGCTGAGATTTCCCATCTGTATATTCATTATGTCATATTTTACTCTAAATCTTTAAACATTTATAATAGTCATTTTAAATCCCTTGCCTGATAATCCTAACATTCTTGGCATTTCTGCAATAAATTCTAGTAACTGCGTTTTTTCTCCTATGTATGGGTCACTTTTTCCTTCTTCTTTGCATGTCTAATAACTTTTATTGTATTCTGAACTCTGTGAATGCTACGTTGCTGAGTGCTTACATTTTTTTGGTCTTCCTTTAAAGAATTTGAACATTTGTTCTGGCAGAAAATTTGGTGGTATATCAGCTTGATCTTCTAAGGATTATTTTTAGGTTTTGTTAAAGCATATCTAACAAAGTAGTCCTATTGCAAAGGCATGGTCTTTTTGAGCTATCAACTCTATTCAGTGAAATCTCTTCACTCTGCCATTAAGAAGGGCAGTGTTTCCAAGGACTGTGTGATCTCCAGACTATCTGTTTATCACAAAGATCCCCAGTAGCTATTTTTTCTGGACCTCAAAAATTTTCCTTTTAAGTATATGCAGCTTAATATTCTGACAAATTCTCAAGGGAACTCAGTGCAGATTTGGGTGTTACTTCTCTGAGCCTTCCGCTTGTCTCTAAAACCATCCCCCCACAAATTCTACCTATCTCAGTAGCCCTGAGCTCCAATTTCTCTTCACCCACACCAGTTACTGGTGTCTGTCTGGGTTCCCAGTTTTGTGCCATGGTTTAAAAAGTGCCCGTAGGCAGCAAGTTAGGTTGAATTTGAAACTCACTTTATGTATTTGCCTTCTATCAAAAATTATAGCTCTCTGCTGTTGTCTGGTGAGTGGAAAACATTCATCAATTTTATTTAATATTATACTCATTTAAGTTTGGACTGTAACCCCTATACTTGTTATTCTCCTATGATTAAAACCACCTGCCGGGCTTCCCTGGTGGCGCAGTGGTTGAGAATCTGCCTGCCGATGCAGGGCACACGGGTTCGAGCCCTGGTCTGGGAAGATCCCACATGCCGCGGAGCAGCTGGGCCCGTGAGCCACAACTACTGAGCCTGCGCGTCTGGAGCCTGTGCTCCTCAACAAGATAGGCCGTGATAGTGAAAGGCCAGCGCACCGCGATGAAGAGTGGCCCCTGCTTGCTGCAACTGGAGAAAGCCCTCGCACAGAAATGAAGACCCAACACAGCCAAAAATAAATAAATAAATAAATAAATTTTAAAAAAAACAAAAAACAAAACCACCTGTTTTTTTTAAGAAACTAAAGTTTTAAAGAAATAACTGGAGAGCTCCTCCTAATAATAACATAATAAACGTGTATTTACATTGAAGGTAATCCTTCAGAGAAAGCCAAGACCCAAAGAGGTAAGGAAAATTGGTGGTAGTTTAGAAACATTCTTTAGTCCATTTTGTTACTTTCAATAAAAAGTTGTTCTAACCTAACACCAACATGTGTAGCTCATGGTGAGCCTAAGCCATATTTCTTGTGGTTTTTCTATCTTTACTTTGCATCATGATCTTTGTTTTCACAATTTATTTGATTCTATTCACTTTCTGTATGTTCTTGGCTTACTTTTCTTTGTAATGCTGGGCAAATACTCAACTCGAGTAAGTTAAACATAAAATATTTCCACAAAATGCAGCTTTTATCTCTAAGGATGATGCAGCCAATAATTTATGCACATATTTGAATAATCTAGGCCAGTCTGGCTAAATTTTAAAAGCTTATAAAGCAAGAGGAGAGACATGATGTTTTAATTCTACTTGAATTTTAAACAGAAGCATGTGATAGTTTGATAGTACAATGAGTGGCCCAAGTCTTGAAGATCTAGAATCTAAAATATATTAGTATATTTACAAATGATCAATTATTTTTGGTGTGCTTATAATAGCTGAATTCACATAAGAGTGATACACCAAGCAGGATACAATTCATTAACTTATTATGGAAAATGATAGGTACAGGATTGCTTATATTTTATGTTTCCCTATGCTGGACTTTGAGGCACATACATCAAAAGAAATTGCTTTCTCCATAACATGTTTTCCTAAGCTAGGTACAGTCTTTCATTGATTAATTTGTCCTTTAACTTGGTTAACATCAGCAATAAAACTATAATTCAAGACACTATTCCAGGCAATCTAGCATAAATTTTGCCTCCTCCTATTATAGATTTATTTAGATCATATAACTTCAAGAGAAATTTTTTAAATCTTCTCTCCAGGTTCTTAGAGGTAACCACTTTCCCTCACACTCCCAATACACCACCAATTACCCAGCTTAAAGATCAGAATTTTGCCATAATGAATAAACTTTGGATCTTTTACGTGAAAAGATATACTAGTGTGCAATAATATGACATTACAAGAAGGAAACTGGAATAAAAACTGAAAGTAAGACATAGATCAATTACTCTGAAGATTTTTGCAAACATTTCAAGGCTCAGAAAATCATAGTTCTAAATGTCAATGAAGAACATTCTCACTTGCATGTTGCAGAAATCATGGCTGTTTGTGTACTGGATTTTCTTGGTCAACTTCTAAGAAAGATACCAAAAAGATAAGTATCACTAAAAAATTATCATATTTGAATATTAAGAACATTGCTCAGCCACACCTACATAAACGAATATGCTCTTCAAAATAAGTTAAATTGGGCTTCCCTGGTGGCGCAGTGGTTGAGAATCTGCCTGTTAATGCAGGGGACACGGGTTCGAGCCCTGGTCTGGGAAGATCCCACATGCCACGGAGCAGCTGGGCCCGTGAGCCACAACTACTGAGCCTGCGCGTCTGGAGCCTGTGCCCCGCAACGGGAGGGGCCGCGATAGTGAAAGGCCCGCGCACCGCGATGAAGAGTGGCCCCCGCTTGCCGCAACTACAGAAAGCCCTCGCACGAACCGAAGACCCAACACAGCCAAAAATAAATAATAAATAAATAAATAAAGTAGCTATAAAAAAAAAAAAAAAAAAAGTTAAATTTTTAGTAAGTATTTTAAAAGTGAAAATAAAACACCAAAACCCCAAAGCTAAATATGAGACAATTCCTACGCATTAAGAGGGAAATACAACTTTGAAAACATAAAATAATAAGTCTATACATTTTCCAGTTTAATGGAACATCACAGAAATACTGACCAAACTGCAGCACAATGTTTCCTAAAGCAAAAGGAGGTGTACTTTCACTGTTACAAGCTCACAGATCCATATGAAATGAGATAGACTGACATGACAAATGCAAACATTAGTCCTAAAAAAAGGATGTCAGAGTCTTTGTTCTAATTGTAGATTATAGATTCAGATTAAATCTTGCCATTTTCATGGCTAAGTGTAATTCAAAAGAAAAAAACAGGAAACGTGTTTATTTTCCACCCTGAGTGGAGTATGCTCTCTAGCCCGATATAAAATACTAGGTTTTACTAAGGCATAGGGAAATAATGTCTGTCACTCTTTAGCTTTTAGAGCTTTTAACTCTAACAAATGAAGAAAGGAAAAGCTTACACAATCACCTGAAAAGCCATCCACACGAAAGCTTTTGGATATTTGAAATGATCTATTAATGAATCAACAATGCTTATTACTTATACATTAGTATAATCATAAATGAATCAATTTCAAGGGTAAGATGCTTTACACTTCACGGTAATCATCAGAAAGTTTTTTAAACTGTGCAACATTTAATCGGCTAATTGACAAATATACTGAATATCCCCTTCTAAATTTTAATTTTAATTTAATTATTGTGAGCTACTGAAACCTTCTCAGTATGTCCATTTATTCATTCATTCAACAGGTAATTGTTGAGTTCCTACTTTTTGCCAGATAGAGTCCTTGTCCTCAGGGAGCTTTCAGTGGATCAGTGGACACTGCTAGATTCTAGAAAGATCATTAAACAATATGGGCAGTTTTCTTGTCCTCATAAAGCTCTCATTCTACCTGGAGAAACTGATATTATCAAAGGGTTTTATAAAACATTTGACATTTCAGCTTGATAATTTCTGATAAGGGAAGGTGCGTGGTCCTATGAGGTATCTCACAGGAAGACTGAAGTTGCTCTTTTTCATTTTAATAAACATAAAACTCTTTCAAATTTAGAGAACTCATCTGAAAAATTGGCTTATTTTACAGGAAACTTTTTAGTTAATTGTATCACTGCCTTTATTTGCAAGTTCATGTCAATTTGCAGAATGGGTAGCATAGAGAGATCAAATAATTTAAAGTTCTAATAATCTAAAGGGCCTACTGTATAGCATAGGGAACTCTGCTCAATGTTATGTGGCAGCCTGGATGGGAGGGGAGTTTGGGGGAGAATGGATACATGTATACGTATGGCTGAGTCGCTTTGCTGTGTACCTGAAACTATCACAACATTGTTAATTGGCTATACTCCAAAATAAAATAAAAAGTTTTAAAAAAAATCTAAAGTTCAGTAACAGAGTATTTCTAAACTGTTTCCTGCTTGCCCACTATGTGCTAGGCATTACTGCATTCTCTAAGAATATAAAAATATATAAGGTAGTAACAGAGTGAGTGACAGCCAGAGTGATGTAAGATCAAAGTAAATATGGGGTAGAGTTAGATATGAGATGGAATGGGTGCTTGGTTTTGTTTAATCAGTCTAGAATGAGAAAAAATTATGTTTACAGGTTGAGTGGAAAGAACCAACAAAGAAAAAGATGTTGAATATTTAGGAGGAAGTTTATACAGTTAATGGAGTATTTGTGATTTCATACAACAAAATGTAGTACAAAGGCAGAGGGATTCTTCCTAAATTCTGATTTCTTCCATGAGTTCCTAAAAGAAACAAACCATCTCATGTATTATAAAAATTAGCCCAGGGAACCACCAAGAATGATGAGAGTTGCAAGAAGAATAAACTTTTTCAGGTGTTGTTTATCTCTTTTTAAATTTTTTATTCCAAAAGTAATATAGTAGTTGCTGCTCCAAAATATGTAAAAAAATAATTGCTATGCATAATGTAAAATGTGAAAGCTCCTTACAACTATACTCTTAGAGTTAACATAAGCTACAATTTGTTTCCAGACAAACCCCCTTCCCAAACATAAACTTTGAAGTAAGAAAAACAACATAAATCAGGAAGATTTGACACTTGCGCAGTGAATTTCAAGAAAATGCTGAGGCGAAGGAATAGCAAAGCACTGATCGTGAATGGGACTTGAGCAACAATCAGGACAATGACTTTTACCATGAAAATGAAAACGGAAACAAAAGACAGCATAGGTTAATGAAAGAGCACGGCTTGAATCACTAGGATCCCGAATTCCAATCCCAGCTCTGTCACTGATTTTCTGTATGACCTTTGGAGAGTCACTATTCTCCTTGGTCTCAATTTCTTCTTTTATAAAATGAGTGGGATAGATTTTAGGAATTTCATTACTTCAAGTTGATATATTAGGTTATAATTTTTATAGACTTTGGGATTATCAGAAATAGTGCTTTAAAAGGTAGTGATCTTAAACGATGAAAAATTAAATAAAATTTGCCTCAAATAATGAGGCAAAGGAACTAAATATAGAAATGATGTATATTTTAAATTCAATTTTACTAGAATTATAAATGATATCGTTATACAAAACAAAGCCCTTGTCATTGGCTATAAAACATTTAAAAGTATATTACCTCAAAAGATTTCTAATATTAAATAATTTGTATAATCCATTCCCATTACTTTTACTTTTTTAAATTTTATTGGATTGTAGTTGATTTACAATATTGTGTTAGTCAGGTTATTGCAAATTGATTCAGTTATACATATACATATATTTATTCTTTTTCAGATTCTTTTCTCATATAGGTTATCACAGAATATTGAGTAGAGTTCCCTGTGCTATACAGTAGGTCCTTGTTGGTTGTCTGTCTTATATATAGTAGTGTGTGTATGTTAATCCTAAACTCCTGATTTACCCCTCCTCCCAACGTTACCCCTTTGGTAACCATAAGTTTGTTTTCGATATCTGTTTGCTTCTGTTTTGTAAATAAGTTCATTTGTATCATTTTTTTAAATTAGATTCCACATATGAGTGATATCATATGATATTTGTGTTTCTCTGTCTTACTTCACTCAATATGATAATCTGCAGGTCCATCCATGTTGCTGTTAATGGCATTCATTCTTTTTTTTTTTTTTTTAGAATTCACATCACAGTCTTCATGATAGAATGTATTTTTTTTTTAATTTATTTATTTTTGGCTGTGTTGGGTCTTCATTTCTGTGCAAGGGCTTTCTCTAGTTGTGGCAAGCGGGGGCCACTCCTCATCACGGTGCGCGGGCCTCTCACCATCGCGGCCTCTCTTGTTGCGGAGCACAGGCTCCAGACGTGCAGGCTCAGTAGTTGTGGCTCACAGGCCCAGCTGCTCCGAGGCATGTGGGATCTTCCCAGACCAGGGCTCGAACCCGTGTCCCCTGCATTGGCAGGCAGACTCTCAACCACTGCACCACCAGGGAAGCCCCATTCATTCTTTTTAATGATTAATATTCCATTGTACATGTGTACCACATCTTCTTTATCCATTCCTCTGTTGATGGACATTTAGGTTGCTTCCACATCTTGGCTATTGTAAATAGTGCTGCAATGAACATTGGGATACATGTATCTTTTCAAAGTATGGTTTTCTCCAGATGTATGCCCACGAATAAGATTGCTGTATCATATGGTAGTTCTATTTTAGTTTTTAAAGGAACCTCCATACTGTTCTTCATAGTGGTTGTACCAACTTACATTCCCACCAACAGTGTAGGGGGTTCTCTTTCCTCCACACCCTCTCTAACATTTATTATTTGTGAACTTTTTGATGATGGCCATTCTGACCAGTGTGAGGTGATACCTCATTGTAGTTTTGATTTGCATTTCTCTGATAATTAGTGATGATAAGCATCTTTTCATGGGCTTTTTGGTCATCTGTATGTCTTCTTTGGAGAAATGTCTATTTAGATCTTCTGCACATTTCTTGATTGGGTTGTTTGTTTTTTTGACATAGAGCTGCAGGAGCTGTTTGTATATTCTGGAGATTAATCCCTTGTTGGTGGCTTCATTTGCAAATATTTTCTCCCATTCTGTGGGTTGTCTTTTCATCTTGTTTATGGTTTCCTTTGCAGTGTAGAAGATTTTAAGTTTAATTTGGTCCCATTTGTTTATTTTTGTTTTTATTTTCATTACTCTAGAAGGTGGATCAAAAAGATATTGCTGTGATTTATGTCAAAGAGCATTCCATTTTCCTCTAAGAGTTTTATAGTGTCCAGCCTTACATTTAGGTCTTTGATCCATTTTGAGTTTATTTTTGAGTACACTGTTAGAGAATGTTCTAATTTCACTTGTTTATGTATAGCTGTCCAGTTTTCCCAGCACCACTTACTGAAGAGACTGCCTTTTCTCCATTGTATACTCTTGCCTGCTTTGTTGTAGATTAATTGACCATAGGTGCATGGGTTTATTTATGGGCTTTATATCCTGTTCCATTGATCTATATTTCTCTTTTTGTGCCAGTACCATACTGTTTTGATGACTGTAGCTTTGTAGCATAGTCTGAAGTCAGGGAGCCTGATTTCCCCAGCTCCATTTTTCTTTCTCAAGATTGCTTTGGCTATTTGGGGTCTTTTGTGTCTGTATACAAATTAAAAATTTTTTTGTTCTATTTCTGTGAAAAATGCCATTGGTAATTTGATAGGGGTTGTGTTGAATCTGTAGATTGCCTTGGGTAGTATAGTTATTTTAACAATATTGATTCTTCCAATCCAAGAGCATGGTATATCTTTCTATCTGTTTGTATCTTCTTCAATTTCTTTCACCAGCATCTTATAGTTTTCAGAGTAGAGGTGTTTTGTCTCCTTAGGTAGGTTTATTCCTAAGTATTTTATTCTTTTTGATGCAGTGGTTAATATAACTGTTTCCTTAATTTTGCTTTCTGATCTTTAGTTGTTAGTGTATAGGAATGCAAGAGATTTCTGTGTATTAATTTTGTATTCTACAACTTTACCAAATTTACTGATGAGCTCTAGTATTTTTCTGGTAGCATCTTTAGGATTTTCTGTGTATAGTATCATGTCATCTGCAAACAATGACAGTTTTACTTCTTCTTTTCCAATTTGCATTCCTTTTATTTCTTTTTCTTCTCCAATTGCCATGTCTAGGACTTCCAAAATTATGTTAAATAAAAGTGGCGAGAGTGGTAATCCTTGCCTTGTTCCTAATCTTAAAGGGAATGCTTTCAGCTTTTCACCATTGCGAATGATGTTAGCTGTGGGTTTGTCATATATAGCCTTTATTATGTTGAGGTAGCATTTCCATTACTTTTAATAAGCTATGCTGTTAAGAATTTCCTTCCTCCTTTGACAATAACCAAAAATAGGTTAGACTGTTATACATCATCTTAAATCACATTTTTTGCAAAACACTAATAGAGCAAAATGTTGCATTAAATGTTTTTAAAGCTTAAAATATTTCCCTGATATTTTCTCTTTGTAACCACTTGATTTATTACGGTTTAGACATAGTTCCAGGTTAATAATTTATTCAGGAATTTATTTAACAAACACTTATAAAATGCCAACTAAAACATTTAAAAGTAGACTCACATTTATAATTTCATTGATTTTTATGCAAACACATGGTAATAGAGGACTTAAGATATAAATGGATGTTCTTGCTCTCTTGGCTAACTGATGAAAAGAAACTGAAGAAATCAATTAGAGAAATAAAGCCATTATTTGGAAAATTAGGTGCAAAAAATTACCAAACTATTATTTTTAAAATATGCACACTATTATAATTAAGTTCCATTTGTTTGGTACTCATAAACTTACTGCTAATTATCATTATAGACTCATGATTAGCACTTATAACATCAACTATCTTGTTAAGTATGCACATGTACTAGATTGTAAAACATTTTTAACAAAATTTAACAAATATTTGTTGAGCATTTATCATGTGCCCATTAGTATTCAAAAAGATAGTGAAATAAAGACGAATCATGTGTAAATATGTACATAGATGTGCTTCAACAAGTTCACAATATTTAAGTAGGAGAGGCCAACAAAAGCATTATGGTCTCATGAAACGGATGATACAAGAAGCATAAACTCTTTGGGGGAGCATAGTGAAGGGAGTAATTAACTCTAGAGAAAGCAAGTGGATTTATAGTATGGGTACCTTTACTGCTAGATCTTGAGTCAATATTACAACCTGTATTCATTGAATAAAGGTGATGAGGAGAAGAGTACCCTGGAAATGAGGAATTATATATAATTCCTGGGTAGAATAAAGGTTATTTCTTGTTTGGGAAATTGCAAGTAGTCTAGTCAGACTCATGCATAGAGTTTAATTTCTTATGAGAAAGAACATGGGGTAATAACTGGGGTCCCATTTTAAATTTTCTTGAGAACCATATCAACATATTTTGACTATCTTTTTTTTAATTGAAGTGAGTATTTTCGACGCTGGCTGTGATTAAGAATTACTTGCAGAGCTGCCCTCTTTGTCCTCAGCCAAGATCTAGTGGGAAGGAATCTTTGTTAGAATACCCATAAAATAACATATATTTTAAGCCCCATAACTTATTTTGATGCATAATAAAATTTGGTTTGAAAGCTACTCTGTAAGAGAAAGGGAGCTTTAGGCTCACAAGCAGGAAACTATATTATCAGCTCTTGACTAGGAAAAATAATTCTTGTCAAGAGAGAAAAATTAGGATGGGGCTGTGTTATCCCTGTGCTGGGCAATGAATTCTAGAGGTAAACAAGACAAAGAAGTTTCCTGCTCTCATGAAGCTTACATCTTAATGGAAGAGGCAATAATAAACACTATTTTGTGCTCTATGTGTAGTTAAATATCAATGTACAATATTTGAATAAATAAATGAATTCATCTTGTATATTTTTTCAATACTTTATTTTGCTTTACCTATAACCAATGGTTGCCAAACCTGGCTGTGAATCAATAGCATCAGGGGATTTTATTGGAAGTACAGGCACCAGAAGCTACTGTGGAGCTTGAAGTCCATGGATCTGTATTGATAAAAATCTTCCCAGGCACCTTTTGAAGTGGTCTCAGCATGAATTTGCAGGGTGGCTTTGGACATATGGGAACATAGAACTTTAACACCCAGATTTGTTAAATAATCTCAGTTCTGTACTTTACTCTATGCTTCGTAAAAATGACCTGAGAATTAGCTGCGAAATATAATTTATTCAATTTCAAGTTAAAAACTCTGCCACCACTGTATGACAGGCACTTAAGGTTAATAGGTGGGTAGACTTGGGAAAAAGATGCTTTCAAGGACTCTACACTTTAAGCACAGAAAACAGATCCACAACTGACTATAATACCAGGCAGAGTTAAATAGTAGTAAATGGAAGGGCTAGTTGCATACTGTGAGAAGGAAAAAGAAGGTTGTACTTAATTCTCTCTGGCGGAAGTAGACTGGGGGTGTGGACGTATGGAAATTAAGGAAGCTTCACGCTGGAGGTTGTAGCCTAGTAGCAGGATTTTACAAGGTAAGATGAATTTCAAAGGGGGATGGAAATGATATTTCAGTATTAAAAAACAGCATAAACTTAGATTCAGAAAAAGTTTTGTTTTAATATTAATAATTTTACTTAATGTTCTCAAGGGGCAATGTTTTCCAAAATTCTTGTCGCATTGAAAGACAAGTGTCTATTCTTTTGTACTCATACAATTTGCAGGATAAGAAATGCACATTTCAAAAACCGAAGAACTAATCTTACAAGAATAACCCTGAGCATTTGACTCTGATTCTTTTTCTGCCACAATTTGCCTAGTTCACAGAACTCTCACAGTCCCTTAATGCCTTCCCTACCTTCCTCTTGGTTTTCATTTTCTTCTTTCGAAGATCATAGCAATCTGCATAATAAGCTACCTGTCTTAAGGAGAGGGAGAGTGATAGCATAGCAGACTGTCTCAACTCCCACTGAAACTGAGAGTCTTAATAAAAGTAAAATGAAGAGAAATAAAAAATCAAATTTGAAAAACAGAGCATAGTCTCAGTTAAATCTCACTAGAGGGAAGTTTCACCGTCAGGATGACAGTTGAAAATAGTTTCACTTGTGAATTTATGCTCCATGTTTCTTTTGGTCACAGAGTTTCAGGGTCAAATTGTTTGTTTGGTTTTTTTTTTTCTTTTCTTTTATCAGTATGTCCCTTCTCTCTTAGGGCTGGTGAGCAGACCAGTACATAACACGAGAGATGTTAAAATATGCCAAGGTCATATAAAGAAACATAAATCGTGTCTATGGAATATCAGTTATTTCAGAAATTTTCTTAATATATGAAAATCACTGATTTGTCTCTCAAGTTTTAGTTTTTGAAATATTGGGAAACTATAGCTTTACATGATACCAACTAGGAGACCTGGGCTTCTTAACATTACATGCACAGTTTAAATAAGGTCAGATTATTTAATTATAAAGTGTGGTAAATGCTTAATCAAAAATGCAAAGCATTTATCAAAAATGCACTCACGGAGTGTATCAGGCAGAAGAAATACACAAGGAAGATTTTACTAGGAAAATCAGGCAACTAGCCCAGTTAATAAATAGTCTGCTGTTTCTAGCAATGAAATAATGTAACGTAATACAAAGACTACAGATTTTGGCATCTAACACATTCAGGTAAGGATCCCACTTACACTACTTTAATAATGCTACAACCTTGGACAAATTACTCAATCGCTCTAAGTCTCAGTTAACTTACCCATAAAATGAGGAAAATATAACTAAGCTTCAGGATTACTCCAAGGGATCAGAATAATATAAAATAATATATAGCAATCACAAAGTAGGGCAGACATTCAAGTATTGAGAATTATTAGTAATAAAAGGAACACAGAAGTCTGTTGCTTTAACCTTTGTTGTGACAAATATCCAAAGAGTAATTTTGTAACTTGAGAGTGTTGAATTTTCCTTTTGATTCACACTCCAGAATATTAGACTTTGTTATTTCAAGTTATTTCCTTTAAACCACAGGTTCCTCAGATGACACCTGCAATACTTGCGATTCTGCTGATACCTGTTCTGCCTACATGATAGAATGCAGCCATTTGCCCAGCATTCCTTGTTAAAGTATTACACGAAGATTAATCGTGAACTCGTGCTCTTAAAACAGAAAGGGAAATTGTTTCAAAGAAGAAAGGTGCTGTCTAAATATGCAGTGTGCACACAGTTTAATGACAAGTTTCTCACATCCTGAAGCCCAAAATGAAAGTAGGGCTCTTCCCTCTGGGCTCTCTCCACTGCAGCACCCACCCCTGCTCAATTCCACTCATCCCTGCCAAATACTCTGTTTATGATCCAGTCACAGGGAGTTAGCAAATTACTGCTGTTCTGAGCTCCTCGTCTGCAAAAGCAGACAATGTCCAAGACACTAAGATTTCGTTAGCATTATAATTTACTAGCTTTGTTGGAGGTGAAAGATTTTGCATGCAAACACATGCAGTGTGAAAGGACTAGGGCCAAAAGAAAGGATTAAATTGTCAACAGAGTCTTGGAACAAGAGATGGACACATCTTAAATATATTAATGCTATGTACATATATACATAGCTATAGCAAACACATCTATGATCACATCAACATATAGTTTCTGAAACATATAATCTCCTACATATATAATGTATCCTACATATAGCTAAAAGATAATTCTATATCCTGACCTTAGTTCACCAGTATTGACTGCATATAGCAACACATACAGTTGTTATTTACAGGCATAACATACAAAGGCATATTAACTATATATAAACATATAGACTCTTTATACAAACATATAGTAAACCCTTTACACAAACACATATTTAATCCCTACATAAACATATGTAATGGAGATGCCATAAAAGAAAATATGACAAGATATTTTGATAGAATGAACATTGGTTTTGTTACCACTTTGAAGTATTGCACTTCATGAAATGGTTGTCTGATGCTTCTTTTTAATTATGTCTCACTCTCTTTATATGGGATCTCTGTTTTTATTATCTCTACAGTTTTTATTCAGATTTATCTCCTGTTACTGATCCATAGTCACTCTGTCTTTTCTCAGATTGCTCTTCAAAATCCATCACTTTCTTGGAGCTTCTTAGGTCTTCCCTCTGTAGTGATGTTCAACATGGTTCGGGGTCTTACTGAGACAGTAAAATCCCCCGATCAGGGAACTCATCTATGAAAATTTATAAAAAATAGAGTGTCTTTTATGGGATGTGTAAAATAACCTGCCCAACATTTATTTACTGGGAAATAGCATTATGCAAGGATTTAGATAGAATGCCGGCACTGAGAGGAAATGGTCCTAAGGCAAGCCCCGGCTCTGTTGGTTACTGGCTGCCTGAACTTAGGGAAATTACTAACCAGTCTAAATCTGTTTCATCATTAGGAAAGGGGAATATAATAATACCTGACCCATAGGGTAGATTTGAGGACTAAGTGAGATGATGCATTTAAAACACTTTATACAATTCTTAACACAAAGTAAGTTCTCAGTAAACATGAGCTATTATTATTGCTTTTTTTTTTTTTTTTTTTTTTAATAATTTTTATTTTTATTTTTATTTATTTATGGCTGTGTTGGGTCTCCGTTTCTGTACGAGGGCCTTCTCTAGTTGTGGCAAGCGGGGGCCACTCTTCATCGCGATGCGCGGGCCTCTCACTATCGCGGCCTCTCTTGTTGCGGAGCACAGGCTCCAGACGCGCAGGCTCAGTAATTGCGGCTCACGGGCCCAGTTGCTCCGCGGCATGTGGGATCTTCCCAGACCAGGGCACGAACCCGTGTCCCCTGCATCGGCAGGCAGACTCTCAACCACTGCGCCACCAGGGAAGCCCTATTATTGCTTTTTTAAAAAAATTATTATCTGCAAAACCAGATGAAAACTCTAGTGCAATTCTATATAAGGATGTACCTCTTGCATAGATAGGTTTAATGACCTCCAAGAAATATTATGTCAGAATGAGGGATGCTGATTTTATCACAGTCTACCCACAGATAAACCTTTACTACATGTAATTCTCTCCTGTGATTGATAGCACTGTATGATAAAATATGATAGACAACCACAGATATTCTATTTCAAGCAATTAAAGGCATGAACCCCATACTAAGTAGATTCCTCTAAGATATGCTGACACAAAATAAGAAAAATAATCCACAGCCTCCTTTTTTCCCAGAGCAAAATGTCAATCTCTTTTAGATTTCTCAGACATCAGCAAAACATCTGCTTTGTTAAGTTACCACTACTTGTCAGCAGAAGCAGGAAGACACAGTGCTTGCTTTACCCTCCATACGATCCTTAAGCACTCACAAATAGGACACCTTAAAACACACATATGCACACAAAATAACATATATTTTAGAATTGTTCATTTAGAATATTTTTTCCAGGTTTCCCTGTACAGTTCCTTGAATATAGTATACAAAGGACTAGTTGACCTAAATAAATTTTTTTTTTCCAGGAATAATACTCTTATTTTGGAGGGAAGAAGGGTGGAGGGAAAGAGGAAGAAAGAAAAGGTTATGTAATTTTTACTGAGTGGTAGGATGTCTAAGTGTGTGTGAGAGTGTGTGTGTGTGTGTGTGTTTGTTTGTAAAATTACGTACCTTACCTACATCCTGATAAATTGTCAAATACCTCTTTGGACTCTCCTCCCTTACTTCATCTGACTCCCCCTTTTCCATTTCTCATGACTCATAGAAGGTTGTTTATGTCAAATGAATCAGTGAATGAGAACTTTAATTTACTAGAGCAAAATAAACACTACTAGGATTGAAAAACACCTAATTTGCCTTGGGTGGTGGGAAAGCACTGTCTAAAAAACAGCACTGTTTGTATTTCATTTTGGATTCTATACATACAGACTACAGAGTTTTTGAAATCTAATTTTGTACATACACAATACGGAAACCTTTGTCTACTTAATGTCCTTGCTCACTTGATAAAATTTTGCTTCCTATGCTCTTGTATATGTCTTAATACCCTGAAATAGCACCATAACTACCAGTATCTGGAATTATTTTTCCATGTATTTGGATAATGTGGGGATATTGGTATTTTGCTTATTTTCATAAAGCTCACTTAAATCACCTGACCATAACCATGGAAGAGAGACATGAAAATTCCACCTCCTGGCACAATTGAACAAGTTTTTGTTGAATTCATTTTGGTTTCTCTTTATGCATCCAACCTCCATTTAGTCTTTGAGGTCAATGCCTGTTGTTTAAATGGCTGGAGGAGGGGGGACTCTTCAGTGATCAAGTCTCTATGCAGGCAGGGCTACTGAAAAAAGCTCCCACAGCTGACTGAATCTATGTTATGCTTGTCTAGCACCACTAGCATTAATCCTTTGCAACCAGTAATGGTCAATTAACTCATCTTAAAAAAATATTAATTAATCTCATTTGAATTATTCATAGGAGTGATGATTTTGTTTTTAAATGGTAATGTGTATTGCTACACATTGGCGGAGGGGCACATGAAAAATATGTCTCCTGAGTATTACATAGCTCTTTCTTTGTAATATGTCAAGCTAACTCCTGTATTATTATTATTCACTACAGCCAAAGTATGGGGTAATGGGGATGAGTGTGTGTCCATGTGTGCATGTGTGTGCAAGTATGTGCATGTGTGTGCCCTCCTACTACATCACATTTGATAATTTCCAGTATATCTGGAAATGCATATGCCATATCTACCTTTGATTCCTAAAGAGAGAACAAACTTCAAGAGAATTAGAAAAGACCACTTTGACTCATTCTTACCATGAGGCAAAGTGACAAGGAGAAGGTACCCTGATACTACTGACTCACTAGTAAGATTCAGCTATAACACAATTTGCTAACCACGCATATAGAACAGAAATGCAAAATTCACTTTGCTTGCACTCACTCTCACTCCACCTTCTGCATCTTCATGATCTTAAATGGTCAACTCAATGGTTTATTTATATTAAGTACCAAATATTTGTTTATTTTATCTTATATAAAAATCATGGGGCTTCCCTGGTGGCGCAGTGGTTGAGAATCTGCCTGCAGGGGACACGGGTTCGAGCCCTGGTCTGGGAAGATCCCACATGCCGCGGAGCAACTAGGCCCGTGAGCCACAACTACTGAGCCTGCGCGTCTGGAGCCTGTGGTCCGCAACAAGAGAAGCCACGATAATGAGAGGCCCGCGCACCGCTATGAGGAGTGGCCCCCACTTGCCGCAGCTAGAGGAAGCCCTCGCACAGAAAAGAAGACCCAACACAGTCAAATAAATAAATAAATAAATAAATAAATAATAATTAAAGTTGCTAATAATTAAAAAAAAAAATCATGGCTCCTCTCTGTGGGGTTGAATTCAAGATGGTTTATTTTTCTTCTAATATCTTCCTTTTTAAATGTTCTACAATGACAATATCTTCTTTAGAGAATGAAATGCATTACAGGTAACATCTCACTTTGTCAATCACAACTTTTCCAGTTACATTCAGACATTTTTCTTTAAGTTAGATATTATTTTCATAATTTTAAATTGTTTTAAGATGGCATTATAATTTCTCACACTTTATTCTAATGACTGCAGAAAGATAAGTCTTAAAATCACATATTTTATAGGGAAAAGGAAGTTACAAGGAAAAAATAAGCACATTTATTTTGGGGTTGAGTGTTAATATAAACTAGAAAAAGTCTTATAATTATCAAAATGTTATTCTTGTTTTGGGGAAGAAAATTTTTGCCTGAGTTTATATTTTTGCAGGAATTCTGGTTAAAGATATCAAACTGAGCATATGTTTTTATTTTTCACTCCTCCTCTTAACTGAAATATTACTAAAGATGTAAAAATGTGAATAATCATAAACTAACCTAAAAACAAAAATAGCTTTTATTTGCACAACAGAGAAGTTGATTCTTCAGAGCACTCTATAACTGGATAGGATTATACTGACAGAAGTCAAAGCAGAGGGTGTCAAAGCCTAGAATATGACCAACAAAAATCAGGCACTCATCCCCCTAGTGGGCTTGAAAGAGCTCAAATTCAGAATCAGCAGCTACAGAAAAAAGCCGAATGTTGGCCATAGTCAGGGTAAATGGTGATTATCTACAGAATAGCTTGATCAGGTGACAGCTTCTACTACAGGCATCCCCAAACAGAGGATGATATGTTCAGCACTTGTTCCCAAGATAAACCCATAAAACTGCTTTCTGTAAAAACACTACATTGTATGCCTGGAAGAAAGCTGATGTGAATCTTTATGCCTAAGAGAGAAGCAAAAAAGATCAAAGTAACTCCAAATTTAACATAGGGTGGGGACAGTGGAGGATAAAATGTAAGGCAGTGCCGCCAATTGCTCTGCTCCTGATAAGTCCTTTTATTTTTATATTTGAAAGAGTCCCCAGCTTATCTGACTACTCTTGACATTCCATGTCCCCTAATAATATGTATCAGTACTTTCCTTAACTCTTCACATAAATTAAATGAATTCATTTTATTCTCACAACAGCCATATGTAGTAGGTAACATTGTTATTATCTAAGAGATAAGGAAGCTGGGACACAGAAATTTTAAGTAACTTGCTTAAGTTCACTTAAGTTAGTAAATATTAGAGCTGAGATTTGAATATAGAATCTGGTTCCAGAGTTGCATGTTCTTAACAACTACCCTAGGTCACCGTGACACAAAGCTGCCATTTGATGTGTCAAACAAACTCTATAGACACACACAGAGGTAAGGACTTCAGAGAAATAGACCAACAAACCTACAAAGGAAACCCATGTCATCTCTCTATGTTTATCAACTGAGTCCCTTGTTCATAAATATGAACAGACAACCAAGAATCATCAGATATTTGAGGAAACCAAAACCAGTAAGAGAAAAATCAAGATGAACAAATGGAACAATTAACTAAAAAAAAAAAAAAAACTCAGACATTTTAAAGAACAGAAGAAAACTTTAAAAATTATAATGATTACACTTAGAGAAATAAAAGAGGATATTTCATCAATAAAAAGTAGACACTGTAGTGGGAAAAAAAAGTAATTATATAAAAGTAAAGCGGGCTTCCCTGGTGGCGCAGTGTTTGGGAGTCTGCCTGCCGGTGCGGGGGACACGTGTTCGAGCCCTGGTCTGGGAGGATCCCGCGTGCCGCGGAGCAGCTGGGCCCGTGAGCCACAAGCACTGAGCCTGCGCGTCTGGAGCCTGTGCTCCGCAACAAGAGAGGCCGCGATAGTGAGAGGCCTGCGCACCGTGATGAAGAGTGGCCCCAGCTTGCCGCAGCTGGAGAAAGCCCTCGCACAGAAACGAAGACCCAACACAGCCATAAAAAAATAAGTAAATAAATAAAAGAACGTGAATTTCTTTAAAAAAAAAAAAAAAAAGAAAAAGTAAAGCTTCTTGGAAATTTCAAATGTGATTCCTAAATTTTTTAAAAAGTCCATAGACTGACTAGGTAACAGACCAGAGACAGTTTAAGTCAAATTGTTCATCTTGAATGACATAACGATGAACTCTCTCAGAATATGGAGAAAATGAGAGAAATTAAGGAATAAAAAGGATCAAGGCAGGCACTCCAACATCCACTAAATAAAAATTCTAGAATGAGAGAACATAGAAAATGTAGGATAAAAATGATAAAATTGCAGAATAATATAACTTCAGTCACCTTAAGAAATTATTTTTTAATATATAAAGAATTAACAGACTATCAAATAGAATGGGATAAAAAGACTTAAACCTAAAAATATTTCTGCAAATTTCTGAATTTGAAGGGAAATTATGTAAGCTTTCACAATGGAAAAAATAAACAAGTTGCTTCCAAAGGAATAAGAACTCAGATTAGCATCACATTGGTTATCACCAACACCAAGACTGATGATAATGGGGCAACGCCTTCAAAGTTCTGAGATAAATAATCTTTAACTTGTAATCCAAATCCACCCAACTGTCAATCAAAAAAAAAAGTATTCCAGACAGACTCACATATTTTATATCTCATAAATACTTCTTTCAAAAAGTTTTCCTGAGAATATATTCAAACAAGAAGATAAATATATCTAAGATATAAACAGATATTGAATCCAAGGCGGATAGAACTAATAGGAGAGCAAATAGTTAAAATCAAAGAAGACGACTGTGCATCAGGCCTAGAAAGCAGTAGATCCAAACTAGAACTAAAAGTCATTTCATAAGCTTGTCTTCAAGAATGAAGTGGTGGAGTTGAGGGGAGAGCAGAAAGCTTTTTAATTTTACATATACCCTTCTATGCTATTTGAAATCTTAAATCAGAAACATGTATTATTGCTCTAATGGAAAAATACAAGGGCCAAAATTATAAAAACACATGTATAATATACATACATATATATGTCTACCTATGCATATAAATTGTACATGTACATACACATGTGTACATGGAAACATGCATATACATGAATATATGTACATATGTATATACATATCCCTGCTTTCAGGTTTTTTTTTCTTTGAGAGTGTTTGTAAAACTCATGTAGGTACCTATTTTCAGATGGCTAATGCTGTGTCTTAATCAAGACATATTCTTTCTAATTGTGCAATCCTATGTCATCACGGCCAATATTTCTTCACTGAGTAAAGCAGATTCTAAGGATAGTAAATACATATAGTGAAATAAGTTATAATCTCTACTGGATATACAAAGTTAATCTCATGACTCTAAGGATGGGGTGGTATATTCAGCTTCATGGCTTTATTATTTTCTCATTGTTCATTAGGGCTTAAAATGCACAGTTTCTCATGAAAGAAGCTGACCTGTTACCTATGCAGAGTTCACGCTGGTTGCTGTTCTGAAGACTACTTTAATCTCTCAGTAAAACACATTTGGAGAGTAATGATTTTCAGATGCTAAAATCTCACAGCACAGAAATCTGGCCAGATCATGAACCAAACATAATTCAGAAAAACTGTGGAGCTGGAGGAAGCCAAAAGTATCTGATCAGTATACGTCCTTGCCTCATCCAAGCTATTCTAGGAGGTAACTTGGATAAAGATTGGATATAACCTAATAAATGTATTGGCTTCATTTTTTTTAACCAAGGGTGTTCCTGTTAACATTTTATACGGTCAGTTTTTCAATTTCCAGTTCTAGTATTTGCTATTTGTTTAAAAAATAAAGATTAAATATTACAAAGCAAATCACAGGTACAGTTAATATGTGCTTGAATGGTTTCCTCTGCCTAGAAGGCTCTTTCCACTGTTCTCTGCCTGATTTCCTCCTACTTGTTCCTCATAATTGAATTCAGGTCTTACTTTTAGAAGTCCCTAGCTAGTCACTTTTTTGCCCCTCTCACTAGACTGGGTTGCATGCCTCTCTGTGTTCCTACAGCACTCTGTGCTTCCCTCTATCAAAAACCCTTCATTTTTGTATTGTATTGTATAAGGGTAGCCTCTGCATCTTCCCCCCAGACTGTCCTGCACCTGCTTTTCTGCCCTGCTCCTTCAATATATCACGTAGGCCCTAAGCTCACCTGAGACCATTACATGCACAGTTCCTTGCCAATAGGACTACAGATACCATGTAGGCCCTTAGTGCTGTGTGGAAATCCTACTACACTTCTGCTATCAGGTCACTGCCTAACTCTCCTGAACAATATTTCACACTTTATTTTCTCTTTTCAAACCACCAACATCCCTCCCATCATCTCACCCTCAGCTGATGTCTTTGTTTCTCATTTACTTAGGAAATAGAAGCAATCAAAAGAGAATTTTCTCATGTTCCCACTACCAAATCTATATACAGATCTGCATCTCTATATTATTTACAGTTTTACCTTCAATAAGGCATGGGTTCTATGTCTAAATATAAGCCAACAGTACTGCTTATGCACTGGTTTCCATATCTGCTCCCATGCCAAAGGACTTGATCACTTTTTCTCTCCTGATTCATCAGGACTAAATAATTACCGTCTGTATATAAATGTGCTCTGATATATATCATCTTATAATTACTTTAAATCCCTCTTTTACCACATCCATCTTCAGCTGCAAAGCAAATTTAATTCAAAATATTACAGGACGTCCTTAACAGTTGTCTTGCAATCTCCCACCTTTCTTCCATCATGCCTTTGTACTGTTAACTGAGGAAGAGGTGGATAAAAACTGATGGTTATCTTGTTAAGAAATTTGATATCTCAGGACAAAATGAACCATCAGTTATATTAACACTGTGCTTTGAAGATTCCAAGTTATGTAAATTATATCTTTCAGCACTCTTCATTCCTATCAGATCACATGTGAGAAAGCAGCAGTAGGACTCTAAAGCAAATAATGAATAAGGAAGAACAAAGTGAAAATTAAGGAAGCAATGTTAGTTGAGGCTCAGTTCAGGAAACACACACCACTTTAGGTGGTTTAAGCAGCTGGAACTTTAATACAAAAGGATAAGTGCTTACAAATGCTTTGGAAAGGCTAACAGAGAAACCTCAATGCTAAAGATTCTTGGAAGCACACCAAGAACACCACAGAATTATGGTCCAGCGAAATTACTACCTCTGACACAATCAGAACCACGGAGAATCAGGAAGCCACCACTGGGAATACTGAGTTCAAGAACACAAAGCAGTAGACAGGATCTAAGCAGTAGTGTGCTGGTAAATGTGTGACAACCAGCTGGGGTCCTCCCCACACTTGTTTAAAGTGTCTGTTAATTACTGTGGTGAAAACCACCCCACCACGGATATTACAGGCACCACCGTGAGGCCACTAAATGTGGAGCTGTGAAGAGATGAGCAGAGATAAACACACAATTGCCTAGTATTCCCACCGCACAGATACAATAGACGTAAAGAAATTCAAGAGCATTGAAAATACTAAGACGTAATAATTAGGAAGTGATGAGTTCTGAGTCTTTATTACCTTGCTTTTTAATATAATATTTTTACTTGTAAAATTATATAATTTAGATTTTAATAATGACTGTGTTTGCCTGCAAAGTTCCTAAAAGTTTAACAATCAGCTCTCATAAACTGATACAAGTCAACTCCAGTGCACCACTGTATACAAGGATCAAGAAGCTTGGAACAATGAGGTTGCCATCAGCACTCTGCCACAGCTGAATACATTTAAATAGAAGACACTTCTGAAAGTCTGCTTCAGGTTGCCAAGTAATATTTAACTGAAAAGTTCTGCTTGACACTGTTTTCATGAACTCGACTTTCTACTCCCACAACTAACAAAGAGGGCATTGTTTCTGGAAGTTTTTGTTTTCTAAGTCAACAATGTTTATCAACTTACGCAGCACCTCCCTGGTTTCTCATTGGTAGTACCAGTATATTGGGAATAGATGACAATGACAGGAAAGAAATTGTATAGGAAGGAACTGACAAGTTCATAGTCAGAATCAATATTGTGCCAAATACTTAAGTGCATAAATAGTTGGATAACGGAAATTAAGAGATACAGTTTTTAAAACTCTGCTGAACAAAAGTAGCAATATTCTCTTTCATCACAATTCATTCTCCCACACAAGTGATACCTTACAGATCAGGTAATACCACTAATCAGGTGCCATTAGCAAAAAAAAAAAAAAAAAAGATTGACATGATATCTATCTTCCAGAAGCTATGTGAATATTTTCAATGCCCCTAATAGTGCCTTTCTGATCTGGTAAGTAGCTAAACAGTACTACCATTATCTAAAAATGTTGTTTCTCATCGATAAATCTCAGACTGGTAGACTGCGAAGAATAAAGAAAACAAGGACTAGAAAAGTAAAACTGTTAACAAAAAACATTTAGGGCACATGTGTCTATATAATGCTTCCTTCTTGAAAATGTAGGTATTTTTAGAAACATGATAAACCATCCAAAAGTCCATTAAATCTAGTATATAGAGCACAAGACAAAAGTCTCAGTTATATTTGTCTGAAACAGTGTTAAAATTACAAACTCTTCACCAAGCTATAAAATACAAACAAAGAAAATATGGGATAATAATCTCATTTGGGACTACTACTAACTCAGTAAAGTACTGGCTGTCCAATCCCTATAAGCATCCCTTCAAGAAGTTTTAATAAAGATACAGATATTATTTGTGATAATAAGATGATTTCCGTTACTAAACTTTGGCTGCATGTAGAATGACTTGGGCAGCAGAAGGATTATCTCTGAGCAAAACATTCCTTTGAGAGTATAATTAAAGATTTTAGAGTCTTTGCAAACACAGCATACATCATTTAAACATCATCAGAAGCTCATTCCAGGGATGTGGAAGGGTTTGATGAGAGAATGTGTGTTTATTGGAAACCAATTTTCACATGCACAAAATAAAACTCTAATTAGCACTGTTATTTTAAACTTGCACATCTGCTATAGTCTCAACTTTTTACTTTTCATTTTCACTTGTATTTCTTTCATTTAAATAGATTTAATTTCTCACCTCTTTGTTCATCAAGTAGCATGGCAGAAAAAGTTTAAACTTTGGAATCAGGAGTAATTCAAAACTAAGTTCCATTCTTTTAAGTCATTCCTCTCTGAGACCCAGTTTCTTTACATGTAAAATGTAGTCAAAAACATCTTCCTCGTGTGGATTTTGTACCCTCCTTATAAGAAAGTCTGTGCAACATCTTTCCTTATGGCAAAATCAGGCCCATGAAGCTGCGAAGCATGTTTCACCAACTGGATCCAAAAGCATCCCCATAATTTGTAAGATCGGTAGGTTGGCTCCAGTGGAATAGAATGTGTGTGTGGGGAGGGGGCAATGATTTGAGGGGACTCTTCAATAGACAGTAAAACTTCTGTCTACTGTGTGGGTTTTGACACTTTTTTCAATTAAAATAAAAAAATTTTTATTATCTAAAATAACAACATGATGAACAAAAAATAAAATACAAAACTTGCTAACAACTGCAATTACTGTTCATCTATTCTTTTTTTTTGTATTAGCAAATATTTCAAACATTCAAAAATGCTGAGTAAAACATAAAACACCCCTGTACCCACTACACAATTTGGTAAAACATTAAAATTATGGAGTTCATTTATTCTTTCAGTAAACTATGTATCAAAATGACATTTTTTGTTAAACTGCTTCTCACATTTTTGAAACCATGAACACTGAATAATTTACCTCTTCTCTTATACAGAAAGGCACTATTTTGTGTACGTGCATGGGACAAAAATGAGTAAAAGAAAAAGAAATATCCTCCCTGATGGAGTTTATAATCTAGCAGGAGAGCTAAACTACAATTGCAAAAAACAAACAAACAAAAAACATGAACATTTGTAAAAACACAGTATTATTTGAAGATGTAAAACAGAAGCGCAATTGAATCACGGAGAATTCAGAGCAAGGAGCATCCACATTCAATCTGAAAACGAGGAAAGCACTCAAAGAAGATATGGCTTTTGATGTGGACCTTAAACAATTAGTAAGAATTTGAGAAATGGAAGAGTATGAGCCAAGAATCTTGATTAAAAGCCACATAAACTGACCATGTAACCTTAAGCAAAAGGTAAATATATTGCAAAGTTATTGAGAGCTTAGAGAATCAATAAAAAGTTGAAAGACCCAGCTCAGAAAATAGGAAAGAAAAAGGGCAGGTTCAGAAAATTGGCAGGAATCTTGCTAGGCAGAAAAAAACATCTAGCCAGAAATCATATTAACCATATGCTATAGCCATTAACCCATTGCCATACTAACAACAACAATGGAAACAATGTAAGTTGTAAGTGCCTTTTGATCCTTGCATCACATTCCAGAGTCAACATCCTAGGCAGCAATAAGCTAGAGACATCCATTCAACTAGTCTAGGTAATGGGCTAACAGCCTGGATCCCGGGACTGGGGAGTGAAGGAGTGAAAGGAAGAACCCCCATCTGTGACATCGTAAGTGAAAGAATAAATACTGCTTCTAGTGATTTGGATACCAAATTTCAGTAATTTGTATTCTGGCATACTATGCTATTTAAGTGTATTAAAATACTAATTTTCTTTTTAGTTTAAACTGACTTTTCAATATTTTTGAAAATATGAAACTTGAATCATTCACATTTTGAGTCATAACCAGAGAGACATACTTGACATTGATATTTAGGAGCAAAAGACTACTCATTTGAAAGGCAGCCTTCTTTGCCTAAATAATTCTCAGCGGAGGCAGAAAATTACTATTGTTTCTCTAGAAGGATAATGCTTAATCCAAGTTCAAAGATTTTTGAACAAATGGAATATAAAAATACCAATACTGAAAATTATACATGTACCTCTGCACTGAAATCTCCATGTTTCCATGATTAAACTGAAGGAGACAAAGATGAACCGGAAATGTTCTCTTGAATGTGGAAATACAGCTCACTATCAATAAGAAAATGGTAAATGGTGCCCTTAAAGTTATCAAACAAGTAGAGCTAATTTTCTTGTTAAATAGAGTAAAAATTTGGAGTTAGCTAACAACTATCTCTTCATCATTCCCCTGACAAAGAAGAATAGAAAGCTTGCTTAGTAGCTGAAAATTGTTTTACAAAGGACGTACCACAGATTCAGCAATAATCTAACACTGACATACTTTGCTGTTTAAGATTGTATCTTTCATATAATTTCATATTGTTATCGAACTCAAGTCTGTGTGCCCGGATGCACAGTGAAGCCAAACAATACCAAAACGTCAGAGTTTGGAGCAGAGAAAGGTTTATTGCAGGGCCACTCAAGGAGACAGGTGGCTCATGCCTTATATGTATATGTATAACTGATTCACTTTGTTTTATAACAAAGAAACTAACACACCATTGTAAAGCAATTATACTCCAATAAAGATGTTAAAAAAAAAAATAAATAAATCAGACCATGTTTGAATTTCAAAAAAAAAACAACCCCAAACTCCCCAAAAGCTTTCAGCAAAGCCCTTTTATAGGAAAGGGAGGGAGGGGCGTGGTTAACTGTTACAAACTTCTTGGTGTCAGATCCTTTGTTCTTGAGGTCAGGTCACAGTCAGGTCATGATGTTCCTGTAAACCTCCACCAAAACAAGTGTTACTCTCTGTTCTGACTAGAAAGGGCAAGGACCCAAGGCGCAACTTTCGCCCTCCCAGGTTCAGGCCCTGGGGATCCTGCCTGGAAGTGTTTGTCTAGCACCCAGTCTGGGTCTGCCCTCTAGTGCCCAGGCCCAGCTTAAGAGGCAGATCTCAGCTGGCGGTGCCTTCCGGGCCAGGTCCTCAGACCCTACCTACCCAGCTGTCATCACGGAGGGAGCAAAGCACCCAGGACGGAGCCGGCCCTCAGGCTTTTCATTTAAACTGGAGAGAATCATTTGTATAAGAACAATAGGAGTACATGTTGTAGCAAATACCAATCAGGTTCATTTCCAGATCAAACAATTGCCCCTCTCTGAGGATAGCTGCAACCACAGAGGTGGACCTAAAGTAATGATGTGCAGTGTCCTTGCAACTTAACCCTGACGTCTGGCCACCTCCTAGGGGTAGATAACTGATCTAAGCTGTACCAATTTTTTAACTTGAACAGAGAGACTGAAGCTGGTTGAAGCTGTTACCTTAATGGCAGAGTCCATATACTCCAGTTGCTGAGGCCTCCGTGGACTCGACCCATGGAGACCACCCACCGCCATTAGGTCGCAAGGGTGGGGATGGGGGAGAGGTTCTCTGCTGCTCCAAGGCCTGGGTCTGGCCAGTGGGCGGCCGTGGCGAGGGCTCTGGAAGTCTGCAGGACAAAGCCGTCAGCCTGTCCCTGGGCCTCCCAGCTCACTTGCCAGCCCCGAGGCTGGAGGGCCTGGAGCGCGCGCCTGGGAGAAGGCCGAGATCCCGAGATCCGTCTCTCACCGCACTCTCTGCGGGGAGAACCACTGCTACGCTGACTGTTGAAGGAGTGGGACCTCTAACCACAGCGCTAACAGTCCTGCGCTAACAGTCCTGCGCTACCGGCCAAGCGCCCACTCCGCCCCATTACAATTCATTATATTATACTTTTCATTCATAGTTTAAAATCTGTTCAATTTATTTACAGTTTTCTAGGTATACAGTGTTATTACAAAGATATTGGTATCACATATAGTATTATTAACTTGTATCTTCCTTGTTTTATAAAATGTTACTACATTTTTGTTTTTAATACGTATTAAATTTTTAGTTTATTAATTTAAAATTCTGAACCCTTTGTAAAATAATGATTCTTTGCAAATAAATACCCCAATACTAGCAGTATCATTTTGCTGTAGTATTGCTATCAGTAACTACCTTACAACAATACTTCGCACAATGGAAGAATTTCCCCAAATAAAAATGGTTGTTTAAGGTAGAATAGAAGAAAAATTACCTGAAAGATAATCAAATGAAGGATCAGAAGCAGGGAAAATCGGAACATCTTGGGCAACAGTGAATTATTTATCAGAAAGTTCAGTTGTAAAAGATAATCATATTTTCTATGCAATATCTTTATTTTAGCCATAGGAAGCCACATTCTCCTGGCAAAAGTGTATTGTAGAAAATTTTCAGTGGAATTCTGATGACTTATTGATAAAGAGCTTGGCAATGGGACAGAAGCCATTTTTTAATACCATGGCTAATCAGACTACATGTTTTCATCTTTATGAAAAGTAAGTGGACAGACATAACATAGACCCTCCAACCAAGCATATACACAGAGTAATTACATCAGAGAATCCAGTTAAGTCAGCAGTAAATAAGAATCATCAGAAATGTTTAATTACGCTGAAACTTTTCCATGAAAGTAAAAGTGATCAAAGGGTTTTACAGCAGGAAAGGGTATGTTTCAAATATAAAACAAAGCAAATGATTAAGTGCATTTATTCCTCAGCAGGTAGAAGGAAAAGATTTTAATGATGACTCAAATGAATTAGAGAATTTTTTCAACATGATTTCATGCCAAGAAAATTTTTAACATTTTGTGCTATTGATTTGCCATAAAAAGGCTAACTAGTAATTCAAAATAAAATTTTAATAACAATAATCTCAAAAGGTTGCCATTCACTGAACTAGTAGTTCTATTATTGTCTGAGTTTAACATTAGAGTATGCAATCTACTAGCATCACAAAAAGGCCCTTGTCAGTAGATGAAATATTATATTATCACAATTAATATTATCACCTTGTGGAGGAAAACTCCTTTCAAAAGAAAGATCCTACCCAATTTTACAAATCTCAAAGTGCATATAGAAATTTCTTCATGTGGCTGTTCAATACTCATTGCAACACCGTAAAGTTATTTTCTTCAATCAATCATGCAAGTTCAGCTAGATGACACAGAGGGTGTTTATCAAGCTAGAATTTGAGTGGGAAAGGATCAGTAATCTTACTTCACATAAAATTCCCAATTTTTAAGACCATTTATAGCTAAAACTTTGGTTTTAAATTCACTTTAAAAAGAGCCATGGATCTTTGATACCATGTTACAGTACTTTAAGTTCCTGAGTAAGAGGAGGGAAATCAGTCCAATGATATTTGAAACTATTTAGAGGGTTCCTACTCAGTAAGGGAAGAGGCAACAGCTGAAATCTGCAAGGATTAAGGATGCTAAAATAGCCTGGTCAAATGGCACGTCTCTAATTTGGGAGACAGAATTATTCCATTTGGAGAACAACACTAGGAAGAAGTGATACTTGACTGGCATATTAGAAACTCTATATTTATTTTAAAAAGACGCTTCAGTAACTTTGCAACATCTAAACATTACATGCTGTCAAAATTTCCCGTCAGCAAAATAATACTCATTTATATAATAAAAAGGACATCAAGAAATGGAAGAAGCATTATATTAAAAGGCAGGTGACTTGGGATCAAGTCCCCCTTTTACTACCTACAGTTATGTGGCCATATCTTACTATTTTCAGGCCTCAGTTGCTTCATACCCAAACTGGAAATAATAATGGCTTCTATGCCTAAGTATAGATTGAACTAAGTAGTCTCTTGGGGTTCCTTCACTCATGAGATTCATGATTCTGTGATTCAGTATGTTCATGCTCCCACAGAAATAAAAGAAAACTGAATTAGCTTTTATCCTCTTACCTACAACAGCAATGAATAAAACACCATCATTTTAATTCTAATAACACTACCATTTTGAACATTCACAGTATGCCAAGTGCTGTGTTAAGCATCAATTAATTTAATCCTCAATACAATACTAAGAGATTGCTAATTAACTTCTCCATTTCACAGATGAGAAACTGAGCATTAAAGAGATTAAGAAATTTGTTGAAGGTTACATATGTTCTGTGTAACAAACTGATTTAAACCCAGGTCTCTCAGGTGCCAAAGGCAGGACCCTTTTTCTTTCTGGTAGTTTCTCCTGCTTGTCAACCTTGAAGGAGTTGCATTGCTGCAACAAAGCAATACCCATATTTACTTCAACTGATTATGAAGATTCCATTTTAGCCCTTATCTTATAATAAATCTTCTGGTTAGAAAAATTACAACAGGCTCTATGGCACTTTTAACTCTTCCAAAACAATGCCACAAATATCTTACTTTATTATCCCGAAAATTTTGTTTGCCAGATATAACAGCTCTGCCTGTTCCCATCTGGCTTACCCCCAAAAAACAAAACAAAACAATGTAATAGAGGAAAGGCAAACAAACTTTACCTGAGACAGGGAATGATGATAATGTGGTAGAAAGAGATCTTCACAAGGAGTTAAGCAGAGCTGAATCTAAAGCCTGGTTTCTCCCAATTGCCTTCCAGGAATCTTCCCATCACTTCATAAATTTTTGCTTTAAATTCTCCTGAAGACCATGGCCTTTGCCAAGCACTGCGCCCAGCAGTAACAGCAGCAGTAGCAAGTGGGGCATAGACTCACCAAAAAACATTTTTCAGAGAGACATACTAGCCAATGAAAATCCCTTCAAACTCATAATCGATATCTTAAAGAAAAGCAAGTAGCGTTGCATATCAAATAAAGGAAAAGCACTGAAAAGCATCTGGAAAACATTTTTATATACTACTCTCATTATTTTATAACTGTTTCTAAGCAAGGATCCAAGACATTTTGTCAAGTTGAAGATTAATAGTATCTAAAACAAAAACAAAAATAAAAAATATGGACAAGCAACCTATTCAAAAAGAAGATGTGGTCAAGAAGTCAGTGCCTGGGTAATGATGGCCAGTTGGGTCTCAGTGAGCACAATATTCTGGGAGCTGAGAGCACAGGTAGCACATGACCTCATGGCTACCAATACATTGGCAGCACAGCCTGGAGAGAGGGAATCCATTGCACTCACTCAGATAATTGGCTCAGCTTTTGGTCTTCTTCCTGCCACTTGCTTTAAATAATTTATCTAACCAGTAATTATTTCTAGCTTCCTAGAATAGTTTCAAATATGGCAGGATGACCAAGAAGTTTGCTTACTATCATGTATACAAATGTTAAAGTTTCATAAGCTCTAATGAATTACGATCACTAAGTCTGAGTTAATGATAATGGCAACTAACCTCAACTGATAGTTACTAGTTGCCAGGGACTATGCTTAATGTTCTATGTGATTACCCCATGAAAACAGTATTTTGCAGAAAAGGAAAGTGAGTTAGATAGACATTAAGTTTTTGCCTACAGTCATACAGACGGTAATTAGAAGAGCCAGGATAGGAACCTGGAAGTTGGGCTATAGAGTTGGAACACCTAACTGTTACACTAAATAGCAGTCTCTTCTCACAGAACATTTTCTATGTGTCAGGAACCATGCCAAGCACGTTATTGTATTTTATCCCTATATTTATTATCATTTCCATTTTCCAGGTGATAAAACAGACGCTTCAAGAAATGAATTAAATTATTACTTAACATACAGCTGAATAGTGGTAGAGCCCAGATAAAATCTATTTTTGTTTCACTTCTGTTTATTTCTCGATTCCAGTATCCATCCAAGCATGTGTGCACTCTGCCATATTGCCTCTAGTTAGCCAGCAGCACCACAAAGTAACAAAAAAGAAAATATCTGATCTTTCCCCTTTCTTGTTCAAATGAGGAAACTGAGGCTCAAAATGAATAGGGACTTACTCAAGATAACAGAACTATTTACTACAAGTCTGTGACAAAAACTTTCAGATAATTTATCCAGAGATCATCCAAGTAGGCTAATTTTCCTCTCTTAAATAAAATATGCTCTCTGACCTTTTCCCATTAGGTTTTGTCTACTGTGAGGCATATTCAGTTTAGAATTAGATGGCGTTCTTTATGGTTATTGTTATCATTTTGTGTTTAAAGAGGAAATTTCTCTCTAAGGAGAAATTTTTACCTGTATTATTTTTTTAATCATCTAAAAAAAAATTAGAAACACATAATAGGGAAGATAGTTCATTTTCTTCTTAGACCTAAGTTCAGCTTCCACAACAAATTTTAAAAGATGAACTCTGTCAATTTACTTAATTCGCCATCTAATCAATCCAGTCGATTCCCGGAAAATGTTTGGACAGATTTATGTACACTTAAATTTGTGCCAAAGATTTAATGCCACATCAAGGTTTGCTCCATATGAGAATTTCTGAAGGGAACTTTCCCTGGGCATATTTGTGATCATCTTTGATTGAAAGCACTGGAAGGTGAAAATCTGTCCCTCAAGTACTCTCTTACTTTCATAGAGTAGTTTAGTTTGCAAAGCCACAGGAGAAGTTTTTGGCAAAGTCAAATTATTTGTGTTTTTAATTTTTTTCTTTAAGCAACTGGGAGTTAAACCTGCACAAGGTTGGATGGCAGTCACGGGTCTCAGACCCAAAGAGAGGTATGGAGATGGCACAGTGTTCCTAGGGCAGGATAGAAGGACAGCTAAAATATATTACTTAATGTGTATAATAAAAAGAAATCAAGGATGGATAATACGGAGGCTGAGGACAACCACCCCAATAATTACGTTTTTCCCAATTTCTTGGTGTGAGTCAATTCATAGATTTGGAACCTATTGACTGAAAAAGAGGCCAGCTATTCAAAAGGAAGCACGTGTAATTATATCCAGTAATGTTTCCCCCACACCTTCCCAAAAGGGATATTTGGCCATTTAGTCGGATATTCATACTATAGGAATAGATGAATACCCAAACAGCTCCAGGGTTGTTAGACACAGGAATCAGGAACCAAAAGCACCATCATAGTCTGTGTTAGCGAAGGGACATGTGCAGGGCAGGTGGTGGAGTCCTGGCTCAGATCCAGCTCATAGTGAGTCAACCAGTTTCACAAATCCACCTGCTGCTTATTTTCCCAATCACTGAATAAATAATTTGAATTGATACATTTGTAGTTGGCAAAATTCTCATATTGGCTCCTCAATGTATAGCATAAGAGCTATCATAGGGATGGAAGCCAAGTGGAACCTCTGAAAATTCCCCTTCTCCCCAAGAAGCAAATGACAAACAGTACTGCATCCTTGTGGTAAAAACTGTGATAAATGTCTCCCTAAAATAAAAAATATAGGAAGTCCCCATCTTATTACCAGATAATCCACCCATCTGGCTCCTACCAAAACTGGATGAATCATGGCAGATGACAAACGGATTATTACAGACTTTTCAAAGTCGTAATCCCATTGAAGTTGCTGTACTGGGTGTGAGAAAATTAACACAGCCTCAAGCAAGTGGTTCTGAGCTGTTGATTCAGCAAATACATTCTTTTCTAACAAGCTTTGCTCTAAGAGCTAGAGCAAAACCACCTCCATGAGTTCCCCATAACCAATAACTTCTTTTTGGATTTTGCCATTAGGAATCCCTATGGAAAATCAGAAGGGATTAGATCCCTACCTGTAAAGCTACCTTGAGCTTGCTGTGTTCCTTGATTGAAGGTTACTGATCTTCTAAGCAACTCTGTATCTCCAGGCCCCAATATCCCCTACCTGGCTTCATTACTTTATGCCTAAAATGTTAATAGCTTGACTACCACTAAGCTCCAGGTTGTAGTACTGATTCTAAACCTTTGTAACTAGTTCCTGAACAAAGAAACTTTCCTTAATTATCTTATTTTGAATGTGCCCTCTGTTTCCTGTGGGACTCTGACTGTTTGATATAAGAAGTCATCAAATCTTTCTGAGATATTGAGAGGGAAAGGACAGAGAAATTGAGAATTAGGAAGATAAAAATTATACTAAATGGTTCTTGACTTAATTTTCTCCTCAATAGCTCCTGGACACATTTTATAAATTTCACCAACATCTAATGAATAATTTCATATGTTGTTGTATTAAGATAGAGATTCTCAATATGTGGTCTCTGACCAGTGGCATCAACAGCACTTGGGACTTTGTTAGAAATGTAATTTCTTGGGCTCCATCCCAGACACTCTGGGAGTGTATTCTGTATTTTAACAAGCCCTTTAGGTGATTTTGATGTATGCTACAGTCTGAGAACCACTATTTTAAGGTGGATCATGACCTGCCTTCCTAATAAAGAAAATACTAATTTAGGTAACCAAACACATTTAGAGACTCTTATTAGGTAAAACCAAATATACTATAGCAAGACATGAATAGATGATGAAATATTTATATGATTGTACCTATTGCCAACTTCAACAGTTTTTTTTTTTAATTAGAAAGTGCATAGAATGTTTAGCTCTCCTGTGCCAAGTTTATAATTTTCAGCTCTAGAAACCATATAAGCCCTAAAGAGGTGTCTAAGGAACATATATAATTACTTACAGGTCATAAGTTTTTCTAAATGTTTTCTACTGCCACAAACTATTAGTGAGAAGTACTGGGAAACTGGAGGTGGTGGGCCCCAAGTCAAATAATTTAAGAAAACTTCTAGCTCAATGGTACTAAATACATTTATTTATAAATATTCCAAGTTATTAATATATAATTGTGCATTTAAAATCCCCACAATTTTTGGCATGTTGCATCTCTTAGAGTATCATATATATATAATGAATTTTGGAAAATCCTCAAGCCAGGAAATGACAAAATTAGTAAAACAGGGCTATACACCAGCTAACCAAAGGCAGATATGAATGAAAAAAAAAAAAAAAAGAGAGAATTGAAGTTGTATGGACAATCATGATGAGGGTCTCTGATTCTCAGAATGGCATATTGGAATTATTCTCTGAAATAGCAAAAACTTACCACAAAGTTTAAGAAAACAGAAGAAATGACAGGCTCAACATGAGGGAGGGAGCTTTGTCATGTCATGACAAATTGGTAGAATGGCCAAGGTGAGGGATAAGCAGAGAAAAACTGTAACCCAAAGGTGAAAATTTATGTACTAAAGGTGATTTTTCACTTTAAGTAAAATAGTAGGGAGAGACATTTGTTCATTAATCCATTATTTTATGTGGTCTCAACTGAGGAGTCCAGCAGAGTTGTGCAGCATTAGAATGTCAAAGAAAATCTGAGTATACTACTGAGTATAATTTGAAACATATAGATAAGATTGCCTCTCCCATTCTCTTTGCCTCCATTGACAATGGTCAAGAGGAAACTCAGTGCCCCAAACATATTCCAAATAAAGAATTCTCTTTCTGAGCTTCCATACTGCAATAGCAGCACTGAAGAGGACACTCCAGAGCTCTGTGTTCTTCTAGCAGAACTTCCATCATTCCCTCCTCCACGAAATGTATCCCCTTACCACCTTTGCTTCTGCTTGGAAAATCTCATTATGCTGCCAATCCCTGTTAACACTGGTCATGAAAAGAAGCCCAGGGCATCCCTCTTCCCCAGACTATAATTATGAGGTGCAGTGAGGCAACTCATCTTAGGGTGAGCACTGCTTTTCATCCTTCCCTGATTTATTTTCCTGTTCAGCACTTAACCAAATATAATATAATTTATATTTTACTTATTTAGCCATTTGTCTGTTTCTCTCCTCTAGAATAAAATCTCCTTGAGGGCAAGGATTTTTTTCTGCATCCCTTAGGTCTGAACAGTTTCTAGCCCATAGGAACTCTAGACATATTTAATAAGTGAGTGTTCCACTATCCCCCATATATATTATCAACTAACATGAAGGATGGCTAAAAAGAATTCACTGATTCTTCTAAGTATCATTCCTCTGTATTTCCTATGTGTCCCAATAATACTATATCGAAATTCTATTTTGTCTTGGGTAATCTTATCTAATTGTCTGTCTAAAAATAATCACTTTTCAAACTCCTTGGTGAGAGGCACCATATCTTACCTCTATATATCTCAGTTTCTTTGATAAAGTCTGCCATATATTTCTTAAATTGATGAATGCATATATAAATAAATGAGAAAAATCATATCTGAGTTAATAGGAAAAAACTTTTCAGTTTTTAATAGTAATATAATAGATACACAGTGACCTGAAAAAAAAAGTTAAGATTACCTGTAGTTAAAGGAATCTAGTACCTTTGAAGCCTCTACTCCTTTCTCAATTTTTCCAAATCCAAAATGGCCCAGGCCACTTCCTCTTTTTGGAACTCCTAGAATCAAAAAAGGAAAACATGACAAAACAGATTATAAGATTTCTAGATGTTTACACTCAATACATTCATATATTTAAAACAAAATACAATAGAACATGTAGAAATGTATAAAACTTTATATTAGTATAGGCATATAAAGTATAATATGTATATGGAAAACGTAAAGAAGATGACTTTAAAAACATTGCTTTATTTTCAGGATAGTCCTTTCACGAAATTTTGCTTATTGGAAAATTACATAGTAAGTATAACAAGCGTGGATAAAATTTTAAAATAAAACCAAACAATTAAAAATTTTGTTTCACATACTATGGTAAATTTTCATGTATAGTAAATTATATAAATTATTATGTGTAATATAAATCAACTATAGTATGCACAAGAAAATTATAGGATTTGTGAAAAATATTAATTCACAGAAAACTATAAACATTGTTATTCTAAATTAAGACATACCAGGACTTCCCTGGTGGTACAGTGGTTAAGAATCCGCCTGCCAATGCAGGGGACATAGGTTTGATCTGGGAAGATCCCACATGCTGCGGAGCAACTAAGCCCGTGCACCACAACTACTGAGCCTGCGCTCTAGAGCCCATGAGCCCACGCGCCCGCGTGCCGCAACTACTGAAGCCCAGGTGCACTAGAGCCCACACACTGCAACTACGGAAGCCCACATGTCTAGAGCCCATGCTCCGCAACAAGAGAAGCCACCGCAATGAGAAATGCATGCACCGCAACAAAGAGTAGCCCCCGCTCGCTGCAACTAGAGAAAGCCCGCACGCAGCAATGAAGACCCAATATGACCAAAAAAAAAAAAAAAATTAAGACATACCTATAAGTAAATACAATAAAGACAATTATTTTATTCTGTAAACATGTATCTCTGACTAGATATATAACTCCCTCAGAAAGAGTATGAAAAATCCAGACTTTAGGCCTGTTATTGTCATTTTAATGGTTTAGTGCCCTGACCATAATGCAAGAGTAAACCACAAGACATATAGAATGAAGTCAGAAGTAATTTTAATATCCCTAAGATTTGTGGCCTTGCTAGATGGGAATTATGTGGGAATAATTCAGAATGAAATAAGCAGTTAATAAAAAAGACTATTTGAATCCATTCTACAGGTGAAGCAATCTACAATGGTTTGAGATTCAAGTAGGATTTGTGAAGTGTCTATTAGCTAACATAAATCCAGGGTATCTAGTCTAAAAGACCATATAATTTGGAGAGTGTGGACTTGGAGTTGATACATAGGAATTATAAGTGAGAACTCTATGCATCTCTTATTGTCCTGAAAAGAACAATCCAGATGTCAGTTCTCCTCCAAAATCTCTGCTTGATGTGCAACCTCAGCTAGATTGGGCATGCAATCCCAAATTTCTTGGGAAAATAACTCTGAATTGCTTGAAATGATATTAATATTTCCTTGGAGGGCAAATACGTTTCCTTGGTGGGGCAAAATATTTAATTTTAAATGGATCATAAAAATTTAGATGTAATGGGGTCTATAGTTTTAATGTACTTATGTTAAACTTGAGAACAATTTGTGTGTCTATGTATTTACATATATAAGATTATAAATACTGTTGTTTAATAGAAAATTACACATTAGAGTACCTAATACCTTAACTTTATGATTATAATGAAAATATTTTAGTAAATAATGAAAGTTTTGACTTTAATGTGAAAGGTTAAAGATGACTAAATTTGATATAGTATTGAATATAAAAAGTATCACATTTATAAGTTTAATAAGTGTAATCTATTAGATTTATAAGACTTAAGTACTTAGAAAGATTTTATTTGTTAGGCAGTTGAAGTACTTAAGGAGAAAATTGATTATGTTTAATTTATAAAAGCAGCTTCAAATTTTAAGAAAATTTAATTATAAAGGCTAAGATAATTGTTAATGTTTGATAGGTTTATTAAATATAATGATAACACTTGTAAGTAAAAACTGAAAGCTTATGGATTAATAGGTTTTTAAATTTGAATATGAAGGAAATATTAATTTCAAATGTTAAAGTAGCTACAATTTTTATTTTCTGTGTACAAAATCCACCCTCAAGCACCAAAAAAATCAAAAAACAAAACAAAACAAAAACCTCCCAATGACAGTAATAAATATGAGATTTGGCAAACTTTGTAATATGTTCTAATTATAGTCTCAAGAGGCTTATGAATTTTTCTCATTCTGAGTACTAGATTCTTGACTAGTAATTAATCAAGTCCTAACCAATCAAATTACCTTTATCTTAAAACTTTTAACTTGAAGGAGAATTGAATCCATAACCCAATACCTGTGGTGAAAACAATATATGCTTTCTAATACATACCTTTTACAGTAGAACAGAAAGAAAAATAGATACTAAAAATGCAAGGAGGGCTTCCCTGGTGGCACAGTGGTTGAGCATCTGCCTGCCAATGCAGGGGACACGGGTTCGAGCCCTGGTCTGGGAAGATCCCACATGCCGCGGAGCAACTGGGCCCGTGAGCCACAACTACTGAGCCTGCACGTCTGGAGCCTGTGTTCCGCAATAAGAGAGGCCGCGATAGTGAGAGGCCCGCGCACCGCGATGAAGAGTGGCCCCCGCTTGCCACAACTAGAGAAAGCCCTCACACAGAAACGAAGACCCAACATAGCCATAAATAAATAAATAAATAAATAAATAAATAAATAAATAATGCAAGGAGTTCCCTGGTGGTCCAGTGGTTAGGACTCTAGGACCCAGGGCTTTCACTGCCGTGGCCCGGGTTCCATCCCTGGTCGTTGGGGACCTAAGATCCCGCAAGCCGCTCAATGTAGCCAAATAAAAAAATAACAAATAAAAGAAAAATACAATTATTACTGAGCTGCATTCTAGGGGAGGAGCAGTATTGCCAGGGTAAATAGTGTTCATTAAGAAAACACCTAGATGGGTAGTGACATCAGCAAGATGGCCAAATAAGAAGTCCCTCTTTTGTATCCCATTCTCAACATCACTCAACATCGTAAATCATCTAGGAAATGCAAATCAAAACCACAATGAGATATCGCCCCAATCAAAAAGACAAGAGACAAGTGTTGATGAGGATGCATAGTTAACGGAAAACTTGTGCACCTTTGGTCAGAATATAATCTGGTAAACCACTTGGAAAACTGTATGAAGGTTCCCCAAAAAATTAAAAATAGAACTACCATGTGATCCAGCAATCTCACTTCTGGGTGTATATCAAAGGAAATGAAATCACTATCTCAAAGAGATATCTCCACCCTCATGTTCATTGCCGTACTATTCACAATAACCAAGACACAGAGACAACCTTAGTTTCCATCAACAGATGAATGGATAAAGAAGATGTGGTATACATATACAATGCAATATCATTTAGTCATAAAAAGAAAGAAATCCTGCCATTTGCAACAACATGGATATACCTTGAGTGTATTATGCTAAGTGAAATAAGTCAAACAAAGAAAGACAAATACAAATAAAGATCACAATTAAATGATCTCACTAATACATGAAATTGTTTTAAAAAGCTGAACTTAGAGAAACGGAGAGAAGAATGGTGGTTTTCTGGGGCTGGGGTTTAGAGGAAATGCAGAGACATTGGTCAAAGGGTAGAAATTTCCAGTGATAAGTTCTGGCGATCTAATGTACACCACGGTGCCTATAATTAATAATTCTGTATTATATATGCAAAAGTTGATAAGAGGGTAGATCTTAAATGTTCTCACTACCAAAAAAATAGTAGTTATGTGATGTGATGAATGTATTAACTACCCTTTTGTGGTAATCATTTCTCAATGTATACATACATCAAATTATCACATTGTTCCTTAAACTCACACTGTTATTATGTCAATTATATTTCAATAAAGCTTGGTGGGGGGGAGACAAAACACCTAGATGGATTGCTGCTTAGTTATACAAAATGATTATTATCTTGTCCTGTCTCCTACAAAGTGTGGAAGGGACTACTAGCAGAGAACTCAACAAATTATTGTAAATGGCAAATATCAGACATTTGGAGGATTAGGGGAAAAAAGGGATAGAGGGAGGGAAGATCAAATAGACATGGCCTTGGGCATGGCTGTGAGGAAAGTAGGTGTGAAAAATTTACCTGTGACAGGGTTGGACAAGAGGCTGTAGCAGGTATGGTCAAGAGGCCAAAGGATTGAGTTGCTTGATAATTCAATTTTAAGTTATGACCTGTTCACCTTATCCAAATTAGTCTAATCAATGGCTCTGGGCTCCGGAGGAAAGGGGAGATTTTCTATGCTTAGGGATATAAAAGCAGAGAGAAGAAAACAACCGAAGAATGTAAAATTGAGAATTCAGTGGAAAAAGAAATTAGATCATGATATTGCAAGATACTGTAATCTATGCAAGATAGTGGGGGGGTGGCTATACTTTCCACAAGAAGAGGAATGAGAACTCAGGGCAGTTTGTATTTAAAGACCAGATGGACAACAGATAATTGGAGGACTTAATGACATTCAGGTGTCAAAGACATGAATTACTTTTACATGCAATGAAATGTAAAGGATATACAGTGGACCCTTCCTCCTCACCAAAGAATTGGTAAGAATACTTATCAAGTGCATCCAAGAGAATACCTGTACTGTCTCAGGTATTAACCAATACCTGTACTGGGTAATCTCTCATCCTGGTCCTGGCCCTTGATAAACTCTCTGCTGATAGCCTATGAAATTTGCTGTGGTCAGATACCTGTCTTGAAAAATTGCCAGGAAAGCACTTCTGCTCACCCTATTAAGCTATGTTCCCTGTGTATATATCCATAGTTCTCCCCTTGGTTTGGCAATTGGCTTGTATTCCCTTCTCTATGTAACTCTTAGCTCTGCTTGTTACCTTAATTTCAGTGTTATCTGTGACTTTGGATACAAATACTCCTCTGTTAGAAAGCCTTCATCAGAGTGCTACCCCTTGCCTTCTTTCACCCCACTGAAAGACAGGTAAAGGCATTATTTCCATGTTTCGGGAGCATATCTTCTTTGTGTTACTCGTGGCTCTTTCTCTTTGCCTTCTCCTCAGATATCTACCCATTAAAACACGTACTAGAGCTCTATAAATTTTTGCTTACATCATATTTGTAACTGTATCTATAAACTCAGAGCAGAACTGGTTAGAGACTGAATCCTCAAAAATATGTAAAAGTATTTGTCATGAATCATCAGAATCATCATTTTTATAAATAGAAAGTGTAACCAAGCAGGACCTTACAGGGCCTTCCTAGGACAGGCCTTCCCCCATATCCTTTGCTTTAGCTCCTCTCTGAAGTACCTAGATGACAGTATTTGTTGCAAATTTCCTGAGTTGTTTTACAGACATAAAAATTCCCCACCAAATGGAAGACGTTAACTACTTGATGACCATGAGCACACAGCCCCAGGCCTCCTGGAGTTCAAGGACAGATGATGTTAACCCCTGTTACAATGCCCTGTTCCCTCACCATCAGCCAGAGAATTGTGCATGAGCTAATCACGTACCCTGCGACCCACCCCACTCACCTGGCTTTTAAAAATGCTTTGCCGAAGAAACCCTTCGGGGAGTTCAGGGATTCTTAGAGCATGAGCCACCCATCTCCTTGCATGGCCCTGCAATAAACCTCTCTCTGCTCCGAACTCCGACGTTTCGGTTTGTTTGGCCTCACTGTGCATCGGACACGGACTTATGCTAACAAAAGCATTTTTAAATACCCTCCATTCAGAAGCTTCTAGCTAGAAAGGAGCAGGTTGGAGGAGTCAGTCATTCTTAGGCCATATCCAAGTTTTCTAAACTTAACTCCTCCTGTCAATTCGCCCTAGCTCACGGTAAGGCAATTAACATTCATCTTCCAGCTAAGATGGTCTGGAGAAAACTGTGAGGCAAATCTGCAGCTTCTCTTATTAAAAACTGAGGCAAAAATAGAGAATGTCATTAAAATAAATACTCTTACAGAATTGTATGGGCTAGCAACAACCCTTTAATTAAAAAAAATATCTGGGGCTTCCCTCGTGGCGCAGTGGTTGAGAGTCTGCCTGCTAATGCAGGGGACACGGGTTCGAGCCCTGGTCTGGGAAGATCCCACATGCCGCGGAGCAACTAGGCCCGTGAGCCACAACTACTGAGCCTGCGCGTCTGGAGCTTGTGCTCCGCAACAAGAGAGGCCGCGATAGTGAGAGGCCCGCGCACCGCGATGAAGAGTAGCCCCCGCTTGCCACAACTGGAGAAAGCCCTCGCACAAAAACGGAGACCCAACACAGCCAAAAATAAATAAATTAATTAATTTAAAAAAAAATCTGAATTGTAAGAGTAATCCTTAATTGGTACCTTGCTCCTTTTGTATAAGAAGTTCAGCTGGCTGTGGAAAGAGGTGGGGATGACCTTGTAGGTTGAGTTATTATTGAGAAGGAGTCACAGACGGAGGGAGAGCCCCTCCCATTTTCTCATTCTCAGAGATCATAAAACCAACAGTATTTCTCTGGTGGAATGAAGCCTCTTGTTAAATTAGAGTAACAGCCCTCTTACACGTATAGACTCTACTCCCCTTTCTGGAAGAACTTGCTTAAGCTATTTCAAATAATTTAACAAATCATTTGCTGATTTACATCAATTTAAGAGAGTATGTTTTTAATAAAAAAGTAATACCAAAAAAAATAAAAAAAGAGAGTATGTTTTTCTAAAGAATGAGCTTAAACCAGCTGCATGAGAAATATTGTCTTGCAAAAAGAACCTAAAGAATGGGAATACATTTCTCCCTCAGTTATTGACACTAATCAAAGCAAATTCCTATATCCAAGACTCACAGTTATATGATGATTAAAATACCTGTGGATGCTGCCTTGATTGTTTATCATTAGTGTTGGGGCTTTTCATGTCCAGTAAGGAAAAGATTCCCAATGTCCTTTTCTCCCACCTAAAAAAATTATGAGAGTGAATGTATTGACATTCATATCTTTGCCTCTTCATCTACCTTACCCTATTTCCAGTTCCCATAGGTAAGAGATTTCATAAGTATTATGTAATCTTGACTTTGTCCTCAGAGAAGCAGAAAAATACATGTATATCTACTATATGTCAGACAAAAATCCTAAGCACTTTTACATACACTGTTTTTTTAAAATTAACTTCTCTGCAAGACTTTTTTACAGATTATGAAACCAATGCTTAATTAAATTAAACAATTATTTGCCTAATAACTTTAAATGGAGTATAGCCTATAAAAATATTGAATCACATTGTTGCACATCTGAAACTAATATAATATTGTAAATCAACAATACTTCAATTAAAAAAAATTATTTGCCAGAGGTCAAGTGGCTAATACAGAACTGAATTAGGATTTAGAACTTGATCTTTCTTTGGATAGCTTGATAGGTTATTGTATTGGGATTTTCCTGAGGAGAGAAACAGGGTGATGTTTTTATTGTACATTGAAATACACAGAAAGTAATCAGTTAATGGTTGTGCAATAAATCCCAAGTCATTACTTCTTTTGTTCCCCTTAGCCACCCCCTCTTGTCCTTAATCTGTCTTCTGCCACCCAGTAGCCATCCTGAGTAGAGTAAGAGTTATAACAGTTAGCATGAAGATTTGTGAAAGTACTACGTAGCGTATTTCAAGAAATGCTAGATTAAACTTGGAGCAGTTAAATCCCTGAGGACTCAATATATCACTTAAATTCATCATGGGAAGTGACAAGTGACAATTGAGAGCATAAAATTGAGGGACAGGTCAGATACAATGACAGTAGAGTTTAGTAACAATTGTCTACCCTGATGAGAGCTTTATCCACTGTCCCCATTTACATTGACTACTTATCAATTAACATTGACTACAAAACGCTAATGGAGTTGAATACCTGAAGATGCCTGTCATTGGGATTAGGCACTACTAAAACAATGACATTATATAAACACTTGAAAAATGCATTACTAGAGCTGAGGTGGCATTATTATTGCTAGATATTATTTTCTCCTTTATTTTCCTCTCTTTACAAGAAGGGATAACCAAATTACCCCATGGAATAAGCAGAGACAAATCCAATTACAGCTAAGCAAGCAATGAACAAAAATTTAGATATTCTTCCACCCTTGTATTGACTATATAGATATGTGTGGTTTCACTTAGTTAAATTGAAAGCACAGGTCCAGGCCACTTGATGCCAAGTTATAGATCTTTCCGCAACAGCTTTTGGCAGCAACTTCCAAGAATTCGCTTTGGAAAATTTATAATTCACTATAGCTGCATACATTTGCTGTATAATTTTTCTCTCATAGCATTATTTTGGATTTGACAATGAGGGAAAGGATTGGAGAGAGTTCCCGAATATACATTTTGGGGAGAATATTTTGCATCTTTCTAAATTTCATGTTAAGTGGGTGACAAGTTTAAGAACTTAGCCTAGTTATGAAGATTGTATAGCCTGTAGATATTACTGGCACAGAAAATGAATCATTTTTCACTAAAAGGCGATAAGTAAACTTTCACAAAGCCCTCAAACCACATTGATTACACCTAGACAATAAAGTTTCCTCACCCCTAGATGATACCACCGGTGTTTCTGCTAAGAACAAAAGAGAAAATTGACTGTATCTTTTTCAAGGCAATTGGCAATAGGGCTATAGTTACCCTTCATTTCTTTTCATTTTCAAAATAGCCAGAACCAAAGGAACAGCCTGACTAGTTAACCTGCCTGCGCAATTACAGGGCAATGGTGATCACATGTCTTTGGGGCTGGCTCTACCTCCCCAGCTCCATTCAGCAAAGGTACCTTCTTGTAAGGGAAATGACACTTAGACAACTGCAGTCATTATAAGACAAATGTAGTTATCAGGAATTGGAAACACTTTGCTGTCAGCTTCCCGGCTCAGCATGTTCCCAGGCTTATGATTATCTCACACACAGCTGCAAACCTTGGAGGATGCTGCTCTTTATTTAATGCTCAGCTATGGTTTCTTCTCTGGGATACCAATGACTGGATGCTGGGTAAATTTCTTCTTTACTGTCAGCTCAGTCTGTCCAAATGAAAGAAGAAAAAAAATGGAAATGCATCACATGAATTGACATCATTTTGTAAACTATCCCCCCCCCCCACACACACACATGCACACCATATCTAAGGACAATGATAACCAACATTATTAAAAATCTACTAAAATGTCCAACACTACTTTATAAGTTACCTCATTTAATCCCCATGCAAGTTGTTAGAAATTGTATTATTATAGCAACTTTTCAAGTAAAGAAACTGATAATTTGACAGATCAAAAAACTTGGGTAACTTACTCTGCTAGTAAATAGCAGAATTTGGGGACTGAAAAGCCATGTTTATTCCACATGTTTTTAACTTTTTATTTTATATTGGAGTATAGATGATTAACAATGTTATGATAGTTTCAGGTGTACAGCAAAGTGATTCAGTTATACATATACATGTATCCATTCTTTTTCAAATTCTTTTCCCATTTAGGTTGTTACATAATACTGAGCAGAGTTCTCTGTGCTATACAGTAGATCCTTGTTGCACATTTTTATGGTGCCCCTACTCAAGATCTATTTATTTCCTTCACTGGAAAAAAAGAAAACTTCTCTCTTTTTATAAAAAGATTAATCAACAGTCATTAATTGAATGACCTCTATGTGCCAGGCTCTATTCTAGGTACTGAAGATATAGATCCTGCCATCATGGAACTTACATTCTAGTGGAGAGAGAAGAAATATACAAAAATGATGAGTAAATGTTGCTCCACCATGTATTAGGTAAATGACAGGGAAAAGAAAAACAATCACAGTAGAAGGACTGAGAATACTGAAATGTTGATGGAGGTGAGGGTGTGTAGGGTTGCGTGTTCAATTGGAGTGACAAGAAAGATTTTCATTAAGAAGGTGATATCTGATGAAAGGACTAACAGAGGTGAGAGAATCAGCCAGGCAGATAACTTGAAGAGCATCACTACAGCAGAGGGAACAGTGAATGTAAAGATTCTGGGGAAGAAGTGTCCCTGGAGTGTGTAAGGAACAGCCAGTGAGAACTGGGTGACAGGCATATGGAAAAGAGAAACAAAAAGTAGAACATAACAGCAGGGAGGTGATGAGATAATGGGTGATGGGAAGGTATAGATGTATGCGGTTTTAAAGGCCACTGGAAATGCCTTGCCTTTAATTTCAAGCGAGGCATAAAGCCATTTGAGGGTCCTGAGAATAGGAATGACCGATTTAACTTACATTGCAATAATATCATTCTAGTTGCTGTGTAAAGAGTAGAATGCAGATGAGTAACGGAGGTAGCAGGAAGAACGATTAGGGGCTAACAGTAATACTGATCTGGGTAAGAGATGATATTGGCTTCGATGATTAGGCCTACAGTGGTGACATAAGGATAGTGAGGAGTGGTGAGATTCTAGGTCTTTGAAGGTAGAACCTACGGATTTCCTGAAGAATTGAACGAGGAGAAAGAATAAAGAGAAGAATTAAAGAGGGGCTCATGGTTTGTGACCTGAGAAACTGTAAGTTTATAGTTACCATTCATTGAAATGGAGAAAATGTTTGGATGAGCAACTGTGGGGGAAAATATCAGGAGTTTGGACAATGAATAAGTGCTTAAAATTAGAATTGTGCGTTTGGATTGCCTATTAAATACCCAAGTGGAGATATTAAGTGGTTCAATAAATGAGTCCAGAGTTTAGAGTAGAGGTCTGAAATGGAAATATAAATTTAAAATAATCAACATAGGTATGATACTTAGGATTTTTGAGAATGTATGAATTTCTTTTTTTTTTTTTGTAATATGTTTGTTTTCAGGGAGCAAATCATCATCCATTTGCCTTATTGGAAAAAATTTCCCTGTTACACAGGGAAAGTGGAGTATTTAAAAAGGAAATGAATATGACGACCAAATGGACTTGTTTGAAATCGGCAAATTTGTTTCTTATTTACTTGTTTTTTTTTATTGAAGTATAATTGATTTACAACGTTGTGCTAAGTTTTGCTGTACAGCAAAGTGATTCAATTATACATATACATACAAGAGAAGGTATGAGATTTCTATGTATACAAGTGTAAATAGAAAAAACAAGAGTTCGAAGAACTAACCCTGATGTATTCCAATATTTAGGGAATGGAGACTAGGGAAAGAATGACCAAAATATTATGAGAATTACCAGCCAAAAGGTGGGTGGAAAACCAGGATCTGAATTTTCCTAAAAGCGAAACAAGAAGAAAATCTTTCAAGAATGAGGGAATGATTAGCTCTGCCAAACACCAGTGATGGTCAAGTAGTAAGACACCTGGAAATTTACTATTTTATTTAGCAATGTGAAGATCATTGGTAGCCAGGATCTTTGTAGAGACAAAAAAAATTTGATGGGACTGGATTTAGGAAAAATGCAAGGAAAGAAATTGAGGCTGTAAGATCAGACAACTCTTCTGAGGAATTTTGCTCTAAAGGGAAAGAGATAAAAGGGGTGGTAACTGACATGGGGCCATTATAAGGATGATAAAGATGGTTAATAGCAGACATCACCTGAAAACATTTTTACTTTCTTAACACAGTAAAGAAATAATAGGATCAAGGTGGATAGCCATCATCAATTCACTCAATTAATAAATACTTATTGTATGCCTTCTTGTGTTATGTACTGCTTTATTCAGGTTTACTTGATTTTTACCTAATGTTATTTTTCTGTTCCAGGAGCCTCATGTATCCTTAGGTTTCTCTTGGCTGTTACAGTATCTCAGAATTTCCTTGTTTTTGATAACCTCATAGGATTCAGGAAGACTGGTCAGATGTCTTATAGAATGTCCCTCAATTGTGAGTTTTCTGATGCTTTTCTCATGATTAGACTGGAAGGACCCACAGATAAAGTGCCAACATTATTACATAATATCAAGAGAACATTCTATTGATATGACTTATTACTGTTGATGTTAAGCTTGATCACATGACTGAGGTAGTGTTTGACAAGATTCTCCAGTATGTTACTCTCCTGCCCTCTTTCATACTGTAATCTTTGTAAGGAAGTCATTATGTGTAGCACACACTTAAGGAGTGGGGAGTAGTGTACCACCTTTTCAAATCAGAATATCTACATAAATCATTTGGAATTCTTCTGCAAGAGATTAGTCCCCACCCCGTTTATTTATTTCTTTACTAATTTATTTATTCATTTATTTACTTCAATATAGATTCAGGAATATTTACTTTATACTTGGAGTTATAATTCAAGACAAAACTATTTATTTTGTTGCTCAAGTTGTTCCAGCTTTTAGCCACTGGGAGCTCTTTCAATTGGCTCCTGTGTCTCCTTGACATACCCCTCATGTGGTGTTTGTTGGTTTATGAGCACTTTCATACTTTCTGGCACTGCAAAATACTCCAAGCACATCTTGTAAATTTCCTGCTCCAATCCTAGAGTCAGCCATTTCTCCAAGGAGCCCTGGTTTCTTGTATTGGAAAATAGTATAAGAAACGAAGATAAGGGCGCTAGATATGTTCATACCTACTGTTCTCTTCTAGACCCTCTCAGCTGACAGAACAGGGAAATATATGTGTGTATAATAGCGTATGTGTATATATATATGTACATTTTTAATTTTAAAGTTTCACTTGTTCATTGCAGGTATATAGTAAAGCTATTGAGTCTTGTATATAACCTTGTTTCCTGTGACATTCCTATACTCACTTATTAGTTCCAGGAATTTTTTGTGTGTAGATTCTTTAGATTTTCTGCATATGCAATAGAGACATTTTTATGTTTAATTTCTTTCTCATCTATACACCTTTTATTTCCTTATCTTGTCATACTGCACTAAGACTTTCAATATGATGTTGAATAGGGATGAGGAGAGGAAACATCCTTGCCTTGTTTCACCTGACTAGAAATTTATCAATTTTATTGAGCTTTTCAAAGAACAAGCTTTTGGTTTTGTTGATTTTCTCTAATGTTTTCCTGCTTTTGGTTTCATCAATTTCTGCTATAATTTTTATTATTTATTTTCTCCTGTTTGTTTCAAATATAAATTGATTTTTTTCCTCTGGTTTCCTAGATGTGTAAACTGAGATTATTAATTTTAGATATTTCCTCATTCTAAAATCTCCTTTGTCTGAAATGTATACACCTCCATAGTTTATCTTTCTCCATTCCTTTATTTTTAAACATATATAGATATTTCTATTTCTACTCATGCATAAATATCACCTGTATATATATATTTAATATCATTATCTATACATATCACATTATTTGTTATATACACTTTAAAGCTTTAATTTATCCTTCAAAGTTCTATGACATAATGGCAACATGTACATAAATGGTGTTAAAAGGCAGAATCTTTTCTTTTTCTATACATACCTAGTATTTAAATAAATTTGATTTATTTCTAAGCATTGTGATTTCCTTAAAAATAAAAACTTCTAGGAGAGATTATATTGCAATATAAAAAAGGCTTAAATGAGAAAATTTTACACAAGAAATATTTATTTTCCTAAACATGATTTTCACAAATCAAAAATACGACATACCGTAATAACAACCTCTGAATTGAATATCTTCAACTTAAGTTTGTTATGATACATCATATCTTTGATATGGGAAGCTGACTTCCGCTTCTGGTTGAGATGGAACAAAAGGGATTGGATTTACCCAGCCCCTGAAAAACAACCAAAAGTAACCAGAAAACAAAAGAACAGAAAAAATATGAAGTAACAACAATTTACAAATATTGCACATTAGGCATCACAGAACAGAGATCTTTGAGAGAAGGGATACAAATGAGATGGGCCCAATGATAGCTCCAACTTACTGCCTGAAAAGTGATTCCAGAACACTATGCAGACAGAGGGAGCCCGATCAGAGCACAGAGGTCTGCCAGAGTGGAGGGAATAGAGCTTGGAGGCCAATGTGACAAGAGTTCACAGAGTGAAGCATCAAAAAGAAGAGAGCTGTAGAAACAGAGCACTCCAGAGATCAAAAGACTCCTCATGCACACCTTAAATCTTCAGCTGAGTACTTATCAATGCATGCATGTACAAGACCAGAAATAGAAACACCCAAGAAGATCAGAGCTAGAATATCCCTAGAGCTCACAGAGGGCCATAAATAGTCCATGTTTCTACTAGCCACAGTGAAAAACATACTACTAATTCATCACTACCAGGGTATTGGCACAAAGTGAGGCAAAATTATTCCTAGACTAAAGGTTTCTTTGGTTTCGTTTAACAAAGCATAAGTTCAAAACTTTAAAGGATAAAATTGTTTCCATATAACTTAATTATATGCCATAAAAAGGCTCAAGTATATTTCAATAATTTTTTTACAGTCCAGTACTCAACTGGTAAAATTCACAATGTACTGCATATAGTAAAAAATAGCTAGGGATGCAAGAAAGCAGGAAAATACAATTAATAATGACTATAGACTAATAGACTACATCCAAATTAAAAATGTGCTAAAAATGATACCATCAAGAAATTGGCAATACAACACAAGAATGAAAGAAAATATTTGCATATCACATATCTAATAAGGAACTAGTTTCAGAATATATAGAATAACTCCAATCCAATAATAAAAAAGACAAATATCACAATTATAAAATGGGCATAAAATTTGTCAATTCTGTTCATCTATTTTCTTTCATTCTTGTGTTGTATTGCCAATTTCTTGATGGTATCATTTTTAGCACATTTTTAATTTGGATATAGTCTATTAGTCTATAGTCATTATAATTTATCTATTTTTTGTCACATGTACTTTGGATGCCATATCTAGAAAACCATTACCTAATGCAAAATTATGGAGATCTACTCCTATGTTTTTTTCTAAGACTTAGCTTTAGAATTTGGCTCTTAAATTTATGCCTATTACCCATTTTTAGTTAATTTCTGTATATGGGGTAAAGGAAAGAGGGGTCCACTTCATCTTTTTCCATATGGATATCTAGTTGTCCCAAGACCATTTGTGGAAAAGACATTTCTTTCTCCATTCAATTTTCTTGTCATCTTGTAAAAAATAAATTTACCATAAAAGTAAAGGTTTACTTATGTACCCTCAATTCTATTCCATTGATCTATATGTCTATCTTTATATCAGTATCTTAATCACTGTAGTTTTGGAGTAAGTTGTAAAATCAGAAAATGTGAGTCCTCTAACTTTGTTCTTCTTTTTAAAATATGTTAATAAGGCATTTCTATATGAATCTAGGATCAGCTGAAAAATTTATGCAAAAAAAAAAAGTTAACTGTATGTTGATAGGGATTCTATTGAATCAATAGATGAAATTGGGGAGTATTGTCTTTTAACAATATTAAGTCTTCCAATCCAGGAACACAGGATGTCTTTCCATGTATTTATATCTTCAAATTCTTTCAACAATGTTTTGTTGTTTTCAGTGTACGTCTTGCAATTCTTTCGTTAAATTTATGCCTAAAATTTTATGATCTTTGAAGATTTTGTGAATGCAATTGTTTCCTAAATTTTGCTTTGGAATGTTCATTGCTAGTATAGAGAAATATAAGTGATATTTGTATACTGAGTATGTGTACTGAAACCTTGCTGGACTCTTTTATTAACTCTAATAGTTTTTATTGGTTTCTTTATGATTATGATTTCCTGTATATAAGATCATATCATGTTCAAAATAGAGATATTTACATTTTTCTTTTCACTTGTGATGTCTTTTCATTTATTTTTCTTACCTAATTTCCCTGGATAGAATCTTCAACACAGTGTTCAGTAAAATGGTGAGAGGATATCCTAGTCTTGCTCTTGGTCTTATAGTGAAGTCATACCATTGAGAATGTTGTTAGTTGTAAGATTTTCAAAGATATTCTGTACCGTGTTCAGGAAGTTTCTTTTTATTCCTAGTTTGTTAAGTGTTTTCATCACAAAAAAATGTTGTATTTTGTTCCTTGTGCTTTTGGTGTCATATGTAAGAAATCATTGTTAAATTCATTGTTATGAATTTTTCTCCCATGTTTGCTTAATTTCTCTCATTTATAATTTTTTTTATTTCAGTCCTTTATTTTTTTCTTTAGTCTAGTTAAAAGTTTGTCAATTCTGTTCATCTGTTCAAAAAACATGTCTTAGTTTCATTGATTTTTTTTTCCTATTGCTTTTCTTGTCTCTATTTCATTTATTTGTACTTTTTTTTTTGTTATGTCCTTTCTTCTGCTAACTTTGTGCTTCTATTTTTCTTCTTTTTCTAGTTCTTGAGGTGTAAAGTTAGGTTGTTTGAAATTTTTCATTTTTCTTAATGTAGGTGTTTATCACCATAAAATTCCTTCTTAGAAATGATTTTGCTGCATCCCATAAGTTTTAGTATGTTGTGTTTCCATTTTCATTTTTCTCAAAATGATTTTTGCTTTAATTTATTCTTTGACCCACTGGTTGTTCCAAAGTGTATTGTTTACCTGTCATGTATTCGTGATTATTCTTCATTTTCATCCTGTTATTTATTTTCAGTTTCATATCATTATAGTAAGAAAAGATACTTGATATGATGTAAATCTTCTTAAATTTGTTAAGATTAGCTTGTGGCCCTACATATGATCAATCCTGGAGAATGTTCTGTTTGTTTGCACTTGAGAAGAATGTATATTCTGGTGCTGTTGGAATAAATGTCTACATATGTTTGGTTTATAGTGTTATTCAGATTCTATGTTTTCTTATTAATTTTCTGTCTGGATGACTTATCTAATATTGAAAGTACAGTATTTGTCTCCTACTATTGTTACATTATTATACACCTAATAACAGAACTTCAAAATACATGGATCAAAAAATGACAAGACTGCAAGAAGAAATAGAAAAATCCACAATTATATAACAAAGCTTCAAGATACATGAAGTAAAAATTAACATAAATAAAAAGAGAAATTAAAAAATCTACAAGTCCAATCAGAAATTTCAATATCCTTCTTATAATAATTGATAAAACAAGTAGAATATCACTAAAGATATAGAATACTTGAGCAACATTTTCAACCAAATTGAGTTACTTGATATTTAATAGAATCATCCCCTCAATAAATGTAGAAAGATCTTTTTTTTTCAGGTGCACTTTGAGCATTTACCAAATAAATTATATTCTGAGCCTTAAAATAGATGTTAAAAAACCTAAAAGATTTAGAATCATACAAAATATATCAGTGATCTAAAAAAAAAATACCCCCTTTGGCCTAAGCTAAGTAAAGCTGAGTTTCTGTCACTTTCAACCAAAAGGTTCTGGAATATTAAAATCCCAAAGAAAGTGTCTCTATGAGAGCTGAGATTAAAATACAGGCTTATCGGGCTTCCCTGGTGGCACAGTGGTTGAGAGTCTGCCTGCCAATGCAGGGGACACGGGTTCGAGCCCCGGTCTGGGAAGATTCCATATGCCGCGGAGCAACTAGGCCCGTGAGCCACAATTGCTGAGCCTGCGCGTCTGGAGGCTGTGCTCCGCAACAAGAGAGGCCGCGATAATGAGAGGCCCGCGCACCGCGATGAAGAGTGGCCCCCACTTGCCGCAACTAGAGAAAGCCCTCGCACAGAAACGAAGACCCAACACACCCATAAATAATAAATAAATAAATTAAAAAAAAAAAAAGTAGAGGAATTTAAACAAAAACTCCTAAAGAAACTCAACATTTAAAAAAAAAAAAAATACAGGCTTATCATTTCCCCGTAGCTTTCACTACACTGTGATTACCAGTCTTTTGATAGTGCTAATTTAGTTTTCTTACGTTTGATCTTTATATCTAACCTTACTTTTCTTTTTATTTTTCCCATTTCTCTGAATCTTTACTGCCTTTTAACAACATTCTATCCTAAATTCAATATGGAGAGAATTGGAAGAATGACTTTCTCAGTGTTATGGGGCTGAAAGTCCCATATGTCATTTTTAACTAATGTCATACGTTTTCCCATCTCACATCCTGAGAAAAGAAAGCAGGTATTGGGTAGTTTAGTTGTTCCAAATTTACAGAACAGTGGACTTCATACTTTAAAGAACTGAATTAAAGATATGGATTCTCCACAGAATCCACAACAAACACACACATATGCAACATACATTTTACAAAATTTTGTAGATTCCAGGTTAAGAATTTCTCTTATAAGCAGAAAGACCACATTCTAATATAAAATGATTTTATCATCCATCATTATATATTTACATGTTACTTATTTTGAGAAAATATAATACAAAAACTACTAGAAGTAAAGAAATACTTTTATATTAATTTTTATCTTATTGTTCACATAGCACCTACATAAATTTTAAAAATAGTGTAAGTCCACAACATTTTATGTATTCGTCTATAGATCCTACAAGATACATAGACTCTCTGCTATAACTCAATGTCTCTACCAGAGTTCACTGTACAATAGTGAACCACTGAATCACTGGTATACCTCTTTTCAGTTCTGCTGGTGTTTTTAAAATATTGAGTCACAAACTACAGTAGCCCTTGAACTATCATGCTTATCATTATAAAGCAAAACCAAATATCTTCCATGGGCACTATGTAAAAGAAAAGCCAGAAAGGATCAGCTGAATAGTGTGGAATAACTTCACATGCAAGTAATGATCACCATCAGGTACACTGTGTTCCAGTACAAAAGAGAAAACAATTACAATAGCAATATTTTCCCATTTCCATACATTTTCATTAATTTGCTAACTTGACTCGCATAACAGTCTTATAAAGAATAGAGGGTTAATATTATTATTATTGTTTTATTAAAAGAGTAACAATGTTCCAAGAAATCCAACTAGTTTCCACCCTAGTTTTGCAGTTATGGTTTACTCATATAAGCCCTAGTCATAAATAGTAAAATTTGAAATGAAAAGCATTTATAAAATCTTAATTGTATTTTTGGTACATAGGTGACATAAAGAATGGTTTAAAAAGAGCCAGACAGAATTTAGAACATAGTGATCCTTAGATTATTCCTGAAACAATAAATATAACAGAATGCTCTTGATAGAAAAGCATATACACAGAATTTTTTATCAGATAAACTGCCTCCTCAAAGTTATCCATCTTTTTCCTATCACTTGCAGCAAGGGCATCTTGGCACATCAGAGAAATCATAAAATAAACCCACAAATATAAAATTTAATGAGAAATCAAATAACATAAACCAATCTCATAAAATAGAATGAGGAAATGAAATAAAAAACAGCCAAGAAAGAAGTCTGACTTTAGTACTCTTGATGGTTTGCCAGTTCACAGCCTGCTATAAAAAAATCACCATTATTAATGGATCCAGGATTGAAATATTTGCAGAATGTAAGGAGAGATTGTCATGGTTATTAATTTTTCTGAGTTGATTATATAATTTATGACAAGGGGTATGTGGAAATACTAGCACCATCACGTAAGAATTGACCAGATTTCCAATTTTTTATAATATATTTCCTTGAAAAAAGTAAAAGGCAATGTAGAAATGACACAAATTCTGAATAAAAGGATATTTCAGATGATATACCACAAAGACCTCTAGTATAGCAGTCAGATAATTTGGGTTTGTATCTCAATTTTTCAACTGATTATCTCTAGTGTGATCTCAGTAAGGTTGTTTCACCTTTCTGGTTTTATCTTCCCTCATCTAAATGAAGAGGCTCATACTAACAAATTAACCATGCCAATAGTAAAAGATTAGTAGGCAAAATATGAAAAGCAACTTAAAGAAGTACTTCAAAAAATATAATTCAGTACAAGTTTTAATCGTACATGAGAGTGCTTCAAATGATATTGATAGTGATTAATATTTATTCAATGAATATTTATTGAGAAATTACCATGCTACCTGTGTTAGGTACTAGATAATAACATCAGATATTCTGGCAAGGAAAAGATATGAAAATATATGTATGCAATTTATAGCACACTCATAGAGAAATAAATATTGTTATATCACTTTAAAATGTGCCTCTAACCAAAATGAACATTAGAAATTTTTAAACTTTTTTCCTGATTATAAAAGTCATAATTATCCATTTTTAAAAACCTGAAGATATACAAAAATATTCTAAAATAAAAAAATTATCTGAAACACTGAGAGATAGCCCCTATTAACATATTTCCAAAAAGTTATTAATGTGATTTACACATATCCATTTGAAAGTCAAATAATACTAAAAGTCTTACAATGAATAGCAGTCTTAGACATTCTTATCACTGTAGTTCCGATCTCTTGAGACAGTCACTTTTAATACTTTATATTATTTTAAAATATTTTATATTTTATTATATTTTCATGATATTTATTTCCACATATCTAGATAATAAGGTTTGTAGCATTTATTGATTTACCACTAACTATACATTGATTTCATCTTATTTTATTAACAGGATTTATGTCTTTTATACTTGCCCTCCCTCCTCTTTCTTCTCATTCGTATACTGTTGTTTTGGTTTTCTATTGCTGCCATAAAAAATTATCACAAACTTAGCAGCTTAAAAAGCATAAATTTATCATCTCATTGTTCTGTAGGTCAAAAGTCTGGTGGGTCAGCTAGTTTCTCTGCTCTGGTCCCACAAAGTCAAAATGAAGATGTTGACCAGCCTGGGTTCTCACCTGGAAGCTTTAGGGGAGAACCCATTTACAGGCTCTTTCAGGTGGTTTACAAAATTCAGCTCCATGTGACTGTAATCTGAGGCCTTCATTTCTTTCTTGGAAGACAGCTGGAGCTGGGGAAGTTCTTAACATTTGGATGCTTCTCCCCAGTCTTTGTAAATGGCCCCCTACATCTCAGAACTAGAAAAACAAAAATGTGAACATCAAGAGGTAGGAGTTCTTGTGGGTTACTATAGAATCTATCTGCCATAGTCTACCATCCACCCTGCAGTGATTCACAACCCTCCCACATGCAAAATACATTTACCCCCTCCCAAAGTTCCTACAGTCTAACACCCACTTCAGCATTTGCTCAAAGTGCATAATCTCACTGGTTATGTATCTGGTCCACGTACAGACGAGGCTTCTGGGTATAACCTATTAAGTACAGCACTGCGGATACAATTCCTCTCCACCTATGCACCTTTGAAACTAAGGAAAAAGTTGTCTTGCTCAAACACACCCAACATACAACAGTGGGACAGGCATAGTATAATAGCTGTAGTCTTTTTGGTTCAAAAATGGAGAAAAGTAAAAGTAAAAAAGAATCACTGGTACATTTCTGGCATTTCCCACATCCAGCCATGCAAAGTCCAGCCGTAGTTCCTTGATTAGTTTTCAAAGCCTGGGAATAATGCACCCTGCCTTTCAGTTCTACCGTTTGGGCGCTTGGTGTGTCCTTTGAGTCATACTTCCTTTATAATGAAAGATAGCATGTGTTCGTGGAGGAATCTTATCAGCCTGATTGTTTCCAGTAGAATTTTGGGACTTCAACAGTCTCTTTTTATTTTGTACATTTTCTGCCCTCTTCAGTCCAAGCTGGTAGTTTTTGCTGAAGTAAATTTCTCAGAAACTGTGTAGGTCTCCCATAGATTTCACTGGAGTTCACCTCACTAGACAAATGCCACACTTACAGACTTTTTTTAAGGTAACATCTTTTCTAATGAGGAAAAATGTCCTTAGGCTTCCTAGAGGTCCTATACTTTGCGAGGATTTGTGAGACATATCCTTAATCTTGTGAGAACCCTTTATGTGACTGAATACTCTGACCTTTTTATCTTTCTGAGGTTTTAACAACATGTTATGCAGTTAACATCTCAGCCTTTTCTCTAGAGTATTCTTTCCTGATAGTGAATCCTTTAATGTTAGGATCTTTTCCCATATGGAAAGACTGAGAATTTTCAAAACTGTTAACTCCTATTTTCTTTTTGTTTAATAGTCTTCCCTCAATATCTCTCTCCTTTTTTCAATTTACTATGAGCATTAAGAAGGAATCAAATTTCACCTTCAACAAATTTCTTGGAATCTCCTTAGTTTTATAACCAAATTCATCACTTAAAAGTTCTGATTTTCACATAACTTCAGGAGATAATTTTGCTAAATTTTCTGCTGCTACATAACAATGATCCCCCATTCCTTGAGTTTCCAATAACCTGTTTCTTACTTCCTTCTGAGCCCTCAGCTGCAAGTCTAAATTTCTATTAAAACTCTGTTCAAAGCAATTTAGGCTTTCTATCATGTTCCTCAAAATTCTTCCAGCCTCAGTCTATTGCTTGGCTCCAAAGTCACTCCTGTTTAGATCTTTGTTATCACAGCATCTCACTTCTGGTACCAAAATCTGTTATCAGTTTTCTATTGCTGCATACCAAATTATCACAAACCTAGGAACTTAGAGCAACACATATTTATTACCTCACAATTTCCTTGGTTTCGGGTTCCAGGCATAGACATAGATCACCTGCTTGAGCTCTCACAAGGCTGCAGTCAACATATCTGTCAAATTTGCCTTTAGCTTTAGGGCATTGATTGGCCAGAATTTTTAAACTATAACAATATATGGAGCATTGTGTACTCTATATTTGAAATACATGAATCCATATGGACTCACTCTTGTTATGATATTATGTTACATTATTTTTATGAAACCTCTTGATCTGAATTACTTGGTGTTAAAACAAAGTGTTTTTTAAAATTGAGCTTAGATAGCTTGTATTTCATATCACGTTTTGGTAAAGTTTATCTTTTCATGAGTCATAGTTCATTTTGAATGTTTGTGGTCTCTGTCTCATTTCTTAAATGGATGGGCATGATATTCCCTGGGATAACAAGGTAGGATGGAGCAGGATAGAAACCAGGATGACAGTACTGTTTAAAGAGTCTAAAGCTATATGTTTGGCTTTACTATATAAATTCAATTTATTTCTAATTTTTTTGTTGTTGTTGTGGGAATTGCAAAAATAAATATATACTCTAAATCATTATCTACGTACCATGTGTCAGGGACTCTATTGATTTTCTCCAGTGAAGTTACCACATCCAGAATCACAGACATAATTGATACCAATAACTGGATGTGTGCTTTTTTAAAAAATTTTCTACCATTGTTTTCCATAACTTTGACTTTTTAAATGGCCAAACAGGCTAGTCAATGTGGATGTGGTAAGAATCACCACATTTCTCAAGTTAATGGCAATAGTCTCAGCAATTTTTCCAAGGGATATAGTATTACTATTAGTTTAACATCCTGGGATGACATTCATATAGAACATTTTCATACCTTTATCACCATAATTATAATTTTATAATTTTTTCATCCTCACTACAAGTTTTAATGACAAGTACAAAGATCCTACAATAACTAAGTACATTTATTCCCCACTGTACTTTCTGGGACTGGGTAAATAACCACAGGATACATCCATGGTCCCACTAAAGCCCTTTTAAATTGACTTAGGTCAACTCTTCAAATGTCACTTGACTACACTAACTCATGGCTTATGGCATTTGGGGACTTTGAGGATAAGTACATGATCTAAGTCAATAAAAGTAACTCCAGGAATGTCTGGAGGTTTTCTTTTTCAGTGTACAGTTAACTTGGTATTGCATATCCTTTTGGAAAAGTCAAGGTGAATATTAAAGACCTAATCATATGACTATTGTAGGGCTTTTCCATAAAGGGACTCAGTCTCCTTCTGTAAGTAGTGCTAGATCTGTGAACTGGCTTAAGCCTGGACACAAGAAGAGAGTACCTTAATCCCCACAATATTAGCTATATTAGGATTTCTGACCAGAAGATCTAGAATTTCCACCTATATCTGTCAAGCTGAACCATACCCATTGCCCACTTATTTTATTTTAAGGATCCTGGATTAAAATAAAATAAATTGTCACAAGTCTCTATGTATCGAAATAGTCTGGTTCCCTTGGAATTGTTGTAGCTTATTTCATTAATTGCTTCTACTTCAACTGTGGTATTCAAGCAATGCCATAAACCTCTGTCATTCTGAGATTCCATTTTTTTCTGTTAAAATCATGGAATTCAGCTCCATTAGCACATTTTATCACCATCTTTCCCATTTTATTTCTTACCTACAGAGGAGAACCACCAGAGATTGGTACTCCCTAGTCAATATATACATGTATTTTAGCCAAAATATTTTTTAATTCTAATGAAGATATGACCTCTCTTACTGACAGAAAGTGTGGTTCAGGAGTAGCTGAGCAGGTTCCTTATAACAGTTTCATTCCAACATACTCATTTCCAGTAGCTTTCAGATATCTTTCTCTACAGTATGACAAGAAACTTCTGGCACAAAGGCCTCATTAACTAAAGGCCACCATTGCAACTAGGCTTCAATTATCCAACCAAATTAACTATTAATGTTAGGCCCAAGTGCTGAAGCTGCCAATTAAATACAAATCCTAAGTGAATGCACCCCTGTCAAGGATGGGCCTAGGGGTAATATTGAGGTAGTGGGTTGGGTCTTGAGGATAAATGCTTGCTTCCACATGTTGTACATCTATTAAAATGTTTTTAAATATATAAGACTATTCCTTCATGGGGGAAGATGTTGTCTGCAATGACAAAAGACATTCAAGAAAACACTGAGTTTCGAAGTTCTTAGTTTCATCCATGAATGTACACACATAACAATTCCATGTCTCAAGTTCCTGCTGTTCCTTCAGCAGTACCCATATATTAGTGTAAGAGAGATGGTGGTATTAAGTACATAATTGGTATTTCAAGTCTGTATTCCTTCCAATCATTTTCTGGATTTGGTCCTCATATGAGAGAGAACAGATTCTTTTAAAGCTGCCATTGAGGCATTCTGATTTTCAATACATATTCTTAATTACATGTTAGTAGTTTTTAACTTCTGTTTCTACTGATGTATGATCTCTAGGGCTAACCCAAAAAGTAATTGTGATTAGACAATTTTTATAATCACCAATGTTGCCACAATGATTAGTTGCCAGGTGATCTCCCAAAGCTTGTTCTCTACCTGTACTTCATCCCATACTGCCACCAGAGGTAAGGATTAGGCGAAGGTTCATTCTCTTTAGGCAAGAAAAGTATTGCTTGAAAATATGAACCAAAATAATCTCCAAATATGTATTCAATGGATTATTTTTTCTGGCCACTTGCAGGACTAATTACTTAATAATTAGGATTTTGTTAAGAAGCAGATGGTACACCTAAGATCTTGGTACACAAGGTAATTTGAGAAGGGTTTCCTTGTAAATTTACAACAGTAGCAATGTCAGGAAACCACAAAGGATAGGACATTAATTTGAAGTATAGTGTTACAGTTCTTGGGCCCAAAGAGACAAGGGGAGAAAGAAATTACTTGACTTCTGATGAAGATAGTGGTTGTATTAGTTTTCTAGGGTTGCAATAAGAAAGTACCAGAAACTGAGTGCTATAAAAAAACAAAGTATATTCTTTCACAGATAGGAAGGCTAGAAGTCTGAAATCAAGTTATCATTAGGGCCAAGTTCTCTCTGAAGGGTCTAGAGGCGATCCACCCTTGCCTCTTCCTAGCTTGTGGAGGTTATTGGCAACCCCTGGTGTTTCTTAGCTAGTAGATGCATCACTCCAATCTGTCTCCATCTTCACATGGTCATCTTCCTTGTATGTCTTTCTGACTCTGTGTCTCTTCTCCCCTTCTAATAAACACACTAGCTATATTGGATATAAGGCTCACTCTACTCCAATATGACATCATCTTAACTAATTACATCTACAAGGACCTTAAATCCAAATTAGGTCACATCTGAGGTTCTGGGAATGACATAAATTTGGGGTGGACACTATTAAACCCAGTACAATTATATAGAATATGCACTTGATAAAAGCTTCATCCTTCAATGTAGATGAAACAACTAGCTTGAGTTGACCTAGAATTGATGGAGCTAGGAAAATAAGTACATTGATTTCACTTTTTTTCTCTTCATTTAATCTCCTGCCAGGTCTCCCACTGGCTAACACCAATTGGAATCTAAAAGACACAGAACCCATATTGCTCAAACTCTTAGCCACAGGGCCAGGTAGATAAATGTAGAAAGCAAACCATAAAGAGCAAAAAATCTCTAGTACACCCTTAAAGGAACTCATAAACATCTAAATAAGCTCACTAAGTTTCCAAAAAGAATATTATGGAAAGTGGACCAAAAATTAAGTACTTGGTGTAATGGAATGATGAAAGTGAGAGAATATAACCTAAACCTCATAAGCAGAGCAAAAATAATTTGCTGTTGATAGAATTTGTCAATTTTTACTCCAGAGTTTCATCTGTCCTTTAACTTCTCAAGAAGCAGAAACTGTTCTGTACTGGAGAGAAATAAAAAATGTTTGAGAGATAATTATAAAATTCACCTATTTTGAACATCTAATCTTATGGGAGGCCAGTAAGGTTATATGCTAAGCTGAAAAAAAGGCAATTAATTTTCTAAAGATGCTTATGAGTAGAGACCAGATACCTGAAAACTTATTATGAGACCATCTTCATGAATTCCGATCTTCTAGTTAACTAAAACAATATTTGAGGAGTCTTTTCAAAATTATGATTGATGAGGCTTTAAAAAAACCTTCTATTATCTAAAGTGAAAAAGCATTTCTCATAAAAAAAAATCATTAAACTAGTTCTTCTTTAAAAGGAAAAACAACAGTACATCTAGGTTAAGACAATATAAATGCAGTATTCTCTAATGTACCATCTCTCTCTACCACACTAAATAATTAAAAGTACTAAACAATGAAACACATTAGCACTGAAAACTTAGGCTAGCAGTCATTAATTCATTAATGTCAGTGGATAATGTCTACTAGGGGCAAGTTTTACTGGCCTCTTTTGGTATACTTCAACTTCTGACCTAGGACGCCAATCAAGAAAGAGGTAAGCTTTGGTTTTACTCAACACAGTTCTCTTCCCCTAACTAAAAAATGTGTTTCTAAATCAACCAGAAACGATCTATAGGAATACTGTTTTCTTAAGCAGCAACTGCCCCATTTCCCACCAAAGATTTCCTTTCTTTCTGCACACATTCAGAGACAACACATCTCATTACTGGGGGGAAAAGAACAGATATGGAAACTTGGCATTCTCATGTCCCATCATCTGCAGCTGAGAGGGAGACGGGAGGAAATGTAATTCATGTGTGGCTGGGTGTGTATGCATGTGTGCTCATACACATGTGTATGTTTATTAATTTTAATGCTCTGCTAACTATCAAAGGAAAGCTATATTATCAGGAACATCACTTATCTTCCTCTTTTTCAGAAACTATGTAAATATGCTTAGTTTAAACATGAAGTTTATAAGGAAACACACCAAAACAGCTATGAAGGTCACCTTAATACATAACTATATGTCATTTTTAACTTTTCTGTTACAAATTTCTGGACTTTCTAAATTTTCTACACTATGTCTATTTAACTTTTGTAATTAAGAAGAATGAAACACATTTAAAAAATAAAGGACAAAAAAATGGACAGAAAAGCAGAAAAGAGAAAAGCAAAAAGTAAGGAACAGATAAGAAAAACCTCTTGCTTGAATGATACTATTATTAATTTTGGTAGCAGTGGTTGAAAAGACCAGTGAGAACAGAATAATCTTCCTATACAGATGATGATTCTTGAGTTTGTGTCTTAAAACAATATTTAGTTAAAGCTGTGTCACTGTTTATATCTTAATCCTCTGATGTTTTGCTCACAGCATAGTAACTGAATGCTCCCTGCTGCACGTGGTGTAGTTTTCCAGCATCATATCACAGTATATTTTAACTTGTAGTTTTGGGCGGGGTTGGGGGGGTTGTCCAACCTAATATAAAATGCTTGCTTGCAATTCAGATGTTTCTCCCATGCTTCAAGATATACCTCAAACATTTTAAGAAATCTTTCTAAAATTTATACTCCGTAGTGATATTTCTTTTCTCTTAACTGCTATCAAACTTATCTAGATTTTAAATAAATATAGTATTTTTAGTTCATTGATTATGTTTACATTAAATTTTGTCTTCTCAACATGTTTTGATAAAATTAAATTTGGTATTGTATTTTCATTCAGATCTACCATAGGTGATACATTTTTCTTTCTTTAAACAGTGGGGAAGAGCCAAGAAAAATATTATCTCCCTAATGAATAAAATTATATTAGATAGATACATAGATACAGAGATATATTTAAGTTAAAAAATGACAAGGAGCTCATTTGCAGACAGATTATCTTAAAACTGATCTATTTATAACATAGTTTAAGTGACAGAATTCAATTTTCCATCTCAAAGATAGTTTTATGGTCTCAGCAAACACAGGCATATCTTAGAAGATTTGGGGTCATCATTAGCATTGAGGTAAGGCTTATACTCTTGGGAAATTAAGCATACCAATGAACAAATGAACAGTCTCTCTTTTTCTGTGTTATCTCTCTAACCATCTATAACTAAATTGTTAATAATCAACACTGAATCTATGATTATGACAAGGAATAAAGATTATACAGATTTAAATTCAATTACAGCCTTTGTCTATTTGGCTAGACATTTTGTTTATTACATATATGTAGTCACTCAGTCATAAATATTCTCTAAATTTCTCTTTCTAATATAACTGAGGAGGCATTAAGCAGTAGTTGAGTATTTTTATATCAGTAAGAGTATTCTTTCAAAGATTTTCAGTATGTACTGTTGAAACATACATTTTAAATACTAATTTAAAATAATTTCAAATTTCCACAGTGCTTATAAATATCAGGTCAACAGATATCACACTGTACTAATATTGGGCACTGTAAGTGCTTAATATATGCTTATTAATTCATTGAATGCTTTTTTTTCTACTTGAACTACTTATCAGGAATTTCTCTAAGAGCTGAGATACATATGAATTTAAGTCAAAAATCTCCTACTCTTAAGGCGCTCATAAGCTAGTGAAGGAGGAGACTGGCTTATACACAATCAATACAATGAATACTATTTTGTATTTATTAACAATGATCAATAGAAAAACAGATGAATACTTAACACTGCCTCTAAAGGGGGAGAAAAGATTTAACCAAGAAAATAATATTCAAATTGATTCTTGAAAATTCATACACTCAATTTATTTATTTATCTACTCTTTTATTTATTTACTTATTATTATTATTATTATTATTATTATTATTATTATTATTATTTGAGAACTCCTATGTTCCAGGCACTGGGCTAGGCAATAGGGATATCATTTTTATCAATGTATTCAATCCCTGATCCATTATAACCCAATATAGGAGACAGAAATGATTTAAATGTACATTAAAGAATGTACATATAATTACAAACTGAAGTATATTCTATGAAGACAAAGAATGAGGATCTGTTAAAACATATAAGACAGAACCCAAATTTACCCTACTTAAGTTTGGTGGAGTTAATTAGGCAAAGTGAAGGATGAAATCAAGAAAGATCACTGTAGGTACAAAGATCATCTGGTTAAAAGATGTAGAACACACTCAACCATCCACAACAACAAAAAACCTTGTTCTAGAGCAGAGTATTGGAGGAGAGTTATATAAGATGAGCTGAAACCCTAGTCAGGATCAGATAGGGAACACTTCTAGGCCATGTTGAAGATTGTATACTATATCTTTAGAGTAATGAAAGCTTTTGAAGAGAATTCTACCACCTAAAGAAAAGCATTTTGTACAATCCTGACATTAAAATTAGATGGATAGATAGATAAAATAAAATAAAATAAAATAAAATAAGAGAGCATGTAACATATTCAGAGAATGGTAACCAGATGAGCTTAAGAAATGCAAAGTGGGGATTTAGAGGTAATGAAGATAGCCCTAACATTTCCTTCAGCTTGAAGAAACCTGAGACAGTCTTCTTCCAGACTCTAGACCCTTGACCTCCCTTTTCTCAGAGCTTTTACCTTAGAAAATTATAATTGTAAATTCACTCTCTGCTCATTTGAGATGTAAATCTTTTTAAAAGCTTCTTGCCAGTTTTTCAACTCAGAATTGTCTTTCTCAGGGACCTGGAGCTGTCCCTCTGAAATGCGATCATCAAGAAAGACAACATCCTTATCTCCCACTTTCTATGGGAGGGTAGGTAGGAACTTAATATTGACAGGTATCTTGCTCCAAGTTGTAAAAATATCTCCCATCTTGAAGATACAAGAAAGTGTACTCTTCCTTTGGGTAAAGTCAATTAGCAACATAGATGGCCTATAACTCCTCCAAATCCAGCCCTTAAAAACTGTAGCCTTTGTTTCAGTGGACTTGAGCTCAGACTGAGCTCTGGCCTTTCTCCTTTATTGTAGTAATCTTAAATAAAGTCTTCCTTGTCTGTTTAACTTTGTCTGGTGTAATTGTTGCTTTGACAGAGGTAAGACCAGAAAACAGCACACAACATGCTGAGGAGTCTGCATTCTATCATTAGGCAATGTGGAAGCATCCAAGGATTTTAAGCAAAAAGAATGATCATATAACTTAGAAAGGTATCTTTTGGGACAATGTAGATGAAAGAGAATGCCGCTTGAGGACTTCAAAGATGAGTGAACACTCTGATTCCAAGGTGTACATGGAAACAACCCAGCTTTTGGAGAAGTGACTGTTATGGCCCAGCCTCAGAATTGCATTAAGCAGCAAAGATAAGAGAGGACTTTTAAGAGAGGTTTGGCTTAGGACAGGGATATCTACCTTTTGTTTGGAGTCAGAAACTGCAGTCAGGAAGGGCTAAATGAATGGTTACTCCAAAGATGAGTTTGAGCTTTGCAGAGCTTTGTAAAGGAGGTGATTTCAGCTGCCTATTAGAGGAAGAGAACTGACATCTGTGCTGGAAATGTGAGGTTCTTAAATAAATATATTACAAGATATTGTGATGGTCCTTTCTAGCCATATCCTGGAATCTCAAATTATAACGATGTGGGATTCAACATATTAGAAGTTACTCAATGAGTGTTTGTTGATTTGAATTGAATTGGCACATAGTCTATATGCTAGTGTTTTATTTTATATACATAATTTCAGTCTTGGTAATACTGTCTAATTTAATCAGATATCAAAGTGAAATGTTTCCTATGTTAATATAATTAAACAATTCAAGAATCTGACTATCTAGATGCATAAGGGGTAAATTAACTAGCACAATATATGACACATAACAGGACTAAAAAATACTCATTCCCTTCTTTGTGCTTCCCTAACAAAAGCACATAAGGAAACAACCAACATGCTATAATACTTTAAAAAATATTGAAATGAAATACAAGGCAACTTTTGATAATTTAAATACATGAATTAAATAAAACCTAATTTAGAGAAAATAATACTTAAGAAGGTTGAAATTTTATAAATATATACATATTTGATCATAGAAGGGAGGTCTATGGTTTCTATTTTAATGTACTGAATAATATGTTTGAAGCTATAGAAGTTGCAGGTTTTGAGTGAAATAAAACAGAAGCAATGTACTAAATAATATGTTTGAAGCTGCAGAAGTTGCAGTATCTGAGCAAAATAAAACAGATTCAATAAATATATATATTATATATGTAGTATAAAAGTGAAATAATACCTGATGCAATATGTTTAATAAAAATTTCTAAAAATATTGTTAAAGAATAGATTGCTGCAACATTTTCTACATTTGCAATTAAAAATTATTAGAAATTCTGGGTGGGTAGTACCATAGCTGACCTGTCAGAACAGTTGATGCCTATTCTTCCATGACTTAGCAGAATCATTTGCTCACTCTCATAAAAATAAGACGATTTTTTTTTCTATTGACTTGAGACCATTTCTTTATTGCTTTGGTGACTCTGCCTTAGTAAAAGGAATTCCATTAAATTTGTCAAGTCTTTTAGAGTTGTTTCTTTGATTTCCCTTTACAAAAAAAAATATTCATGGTATAAAATTAACATCTCACAAGTGTTTTAGTTGAGCAAGGTATCATAAAACAAAAACTTTATTGTTACCCCTTAGGTGTAGTATAATAGATAATGAAGATTAATGGCATATGTAATGATATTGTACTTATGATGAACATGCCCATCATTATAAATTCAACCACAGTGAAGGGAAATAGCTCAGTATGGATATAGTTACAATTAGAATATGGACATGTTAAAGTTGAAATGACACTTCAAAATCACTTAAATTCTTGACACAGATGAGCATATTGCATCCTTTAGAGCTTAAGTGACATACAAATTTTCAAAGCTAGTAAGGCACATAGCCGCTTGTACCAGAGGTTACTACACTATCCAGTTCTTACTGTCACTGAGCCCCAATTTTCTCAACTATAAAACTAGGATAAAAACACCTTAAAGTCTTATATAAAAGGATGAAATTAGATAATGTCGTAAGCACTCAGTAAGTGGTTGTTGGTGGTGGTGTTATTGTGCCATCTGTCCCAAATTAGTATTATTTCTTCCCAACCTCATTAAGGGCCTGAATGGAACAAAAAGGTGAGGGAAAGCTAATTCTCTCTCAGTCTTCTTCATTCATTAATCAGAGAAAAAGTCAGGCTCCTGGTGCACAGAGCAGAGTGAAGAGTGCTAACACAATAAATACACTCATGTATTCAATTTAAATAAGTAATATATATCAGGGACAGGCTTTCTGTTGTTGTGATGGAGACGAAAAGGAAGTACACATAACTTTTGCCCTATATTGCAATGAGGGAGACACAGAATATGTATGTGCATAAAAGAGAAGCGTAAGAAAGGTGATATGAATGCATAAAGGAAAAAATGAATTAATTTTGTGTGAGGCAAGATTTCATAGGGTTGGCTCTTAAAGGATTTATAGGAAGTCACCACATGAAGAGATAAAGAAAAGGGCATTCTACACAGAGGAAATAGCATGGATAAAAGCAGAGAGGTGTGAAAATGTATGACAAGGAAGGGTGGGTAGTTTGATGTGGTGGAAATTTCAAATACGTAAGTGAGAATAACCGGGAATGTGATTGAAATATCTTCTTAAGAAGTATTTTTTAAATATATTAAGGATTTTAAATTTTATCTTATAGGCAATGAGAAAACATTGAAGGTTTCTAAACAGCATCTGTGTTTTGGAATTTTATTTAGACTTTCTCTGAAAAGTTACTTTTAGTAAATTATAGTGCCTTCCTTTGGCATCCGTAAGCTGAGCAGGTGGAGGCTATAAAAAAATTATATGAACTGCATCCTGAAAGACAACGTTTTGGCATTGAAACTGTAGATAATAAGTTAGCCCAGATTTTTCATATTTTCTGATAACTCTTATCACCTGAGAGATTGATCCTAGAGAAACCAAGAATCAGGGAAGTCAATCTAGTATGTTAATGTAGGAAACATTTCCTTAATGCCAAAGTAAATTCAGAATATATCTCTCATTTGATGTACTGAAAAGGAGCCAACTTACATATTATCACATTGTTATTCCTCCTTCCTTAGTGATAAGAGGTATTATGTCAATATATTGGCAATGGAAAACTCCATGTCATATGATTACCTTTCAAAATGTTCTCACTTGCTTTTATTTTTTTAGAAAAATAACTTGCAGTCAACTGACATTAATGACAAATATGAAAGTCAAGAGATTCTACTCAAATTACATCCCTAGTAAAGTAATTTTTATGCCAATATTCTTTGTAATATTATGTCATGAGAAAGTTCTTTCATCTTTTCCTGCAGAGTCCTGCAGTTTCAACTGTAGAATTAAGAAAATACACAATTCAATTCAAAATTACAAAGAATCATGTTTTAAAAAACTGTAAACCTCAAAATTATCTTAAGGAGAGGGAAACAAAAAATAAAACAATAAGACAACTACAGATTCAAAGCAAAGTGATAGCAAGGAAATATTAAAACAGAAAACAAACGGAGATGACATATTAGGCAAAACATTTATTATACTAGTAAATGCAAATGGTAAAAACACATATTAATAGAAAAGCATACTGTTGCATTGAAAATAAAGCAACTATATGCCACATGTGAGACATCTGAAAATAGTGACTTAGAAATATCAAAAACAAAAGGATGGATAAAGATATATCTGAAAAAAACAGTAATAAAATCAACAGGAATAAAAACTGAAGTTTAAATATTAATATATAAAGCAACTATAATCCAATACAAGTTAATTAAAAATAAATATTAATATGAAATCAATTTCAATTTATGGAATACACTATTATATGATACAAATCGAGATTTACAATGAAAAGAACTGCTGTGAAAAAGGAGGATGTAGCTGTGTGGGAGCATAAATAGTTTAATTGTCAAATCAGATTCACATGAATCTCAGTAACAATTTTATTAATAAATGAAAAGATACAGTAAGCACAAGGCACAGGCAAACATTCTTCCCTTGGAGAAGTCTGATGCTGTCAGACTCAGTACCCAATTAAAGTCCTTCTTCTTCCTCATTATCATACACTCTGGTTTAAAAGTTAATCTGTGAAGTTTTCTTTTTTTGGGGGGTGGGGGGGAAATGTGTGTGGATATATTGTTTACATAGGGGAATAAAATTTGCTTATGGGATTTCTCCATTTTATATCCAATTCTCCTGTAAATCATGCTCCCATAAAAAAATTAAGCAGCATAGACAAACCAGGCATGTTAGTTTTCCATTACCGCCATAACAAATTACTTCAAATTTAGCAGCTTCAAACACAAATATATTATCTCACATTTTCTACAGGTCAGAAGTCTAAGGGTCGGGCTTCCCTGGTGGCGCAGTGGTTGAGAATCTGCCTGCCGATGCAGGGGACACGGGTTCGAGCCCTGGTCTGGGAAGATCCCACATGCCGTGGAGCAACTAGGCCCGTGAGCCACAACTACTGAGCCTGTGCGTCTGGAGCCTGTGCTCCGCAACAAGAGAGGCCACAATAGTGAGAGGCCCGCGCACCGCGATGAAGAGTGGCCCCTGCTTGCCGCAACTGGAGAAAGCCCTCGCACAGAAAAACGAAGACCCAACACAGCCAAAAATAAATAAATAAATAAATAATAATTTTAAAAAAATAAAATAAAATAAAAACGCATGAGTCCACAGTGAAACTCAAAAAATAAAAATTAAAAAAAAAAAGAAGTCTAAGGGCCTTACAGGGCTAAAATGAAGGTGTCACATGGATATGTTTCTTACTATAGGCTCTGGGGAAGAATCCTTTCCAAGCTCACTCAGAGGGTCGGTCAAGTATAATTCCTTGTGGTTGCAGGACTAAGGTCCCGATTTCTTTGCTCTCTGTCGCAGAGGAGTGCCCCTTAGCTCCTAGAGGCAATTCTCCAGTCCTCGTACACAGGCTCTATATTTCAGAACTCACAATGATGCATCATATTCTTCTCACACTTGAAATCTAACTTTTGTTTATGTTGCATAATTTCTGCCTCCTTCTGTTGCATCTCTCTGAATCCAGCGAAAGAAAGTTTTCTGCTTTTAAGGGCTCTAATAATAATTAGACTGGGCCCACCCAGATAAGCCAGGATAATTGCCCTATCTATAGCCTTAATTACACATGCAAGTCTCTTTTCTCATGTAATATAACCTATTCACAGATTCCAGATATTAAGGAGAGCCATTACTAGGCCTACCACAACAGGTATATCCTCTCAAAATCATTTCATAGATAATAACTTTCTATTATCTTTTCTCTAGTAATTGCATTACTGTGTGAATCAGATCTGGTTATCAGCATGCTTACAGGAGACTTGACAAGATCTTTCCTCCTTCCTGAACATCTCATTAAATGCTGTTAACCTTTTTTTAAATTTTCTTAAACTGCCATAATCTTTCAGGTTCCGAACAATATAGAATCAAAATATATAAAGCAAGATCTACCAGAAATTCATAGAGCTATTATCTTAACAAATATAATTAATAAGGTTGTTGATTTATATTTATTAAAACTATCATTGACAAAAGAGTACACATTTCTTTGAATGGTCCATCAATCATTTGCAAACATTACCAAATGTTGCACTACAAAGGAAAACTCAACAAATTCTAAAAAGGAGAAACAGAACATCCCAAGGAAGATGAAGAAGGAGAAGGAGGTAAAATAGGAAGGAAGAGGAAAGAGAAGGAGGAGAATGAAAAGGAAAAGTAACATTTTTAAGCATTTTCTATGTGCCAGGAACAATTTTAAGTGCACTTGAATCCTCTAAAACCCAATGAGGTAGGCACTGTTATTATCAATATTTTACGATAAGGGAACAGAAGCACAGAGATATGAAGTGAAAGGCTCAAGTAAAATGCATAACTAGCAAGTGGTACATCGAAATAGCTTAGCTTCAGGATTTGTCTTTTTAACCACCATGCTATATTTAACCTGAAAAAAATTAGAAATTAATAATAACATAAATTAAAACTCCATGTTATGGATCAAATGCTTTATGTCCCTCCAAAATTCATATGCGGAAGCCCTAACCCCCAGTGTGGCTATATATGGAGATGAGGCCTCTAAGGAAGGAATTAAGGTTAAACAAGGTCAGGGTGGGGCCCTGATCCTATCCTTATAAGAAGAGACACCAGAGAACCCACATATCTCTCTCTCCACACACACCACACACACCAAGGAAAGGCCATGTGAGCACACAGAGAGACAGCAGCCACTTACAACCCAAGGGGAGAGCATTTACCAGATACCAACCCTGCTGGCACCTTGACCTTTGACTTCCAGTCTCCAGAACTGTAAGAAAATTAATTTCTGTTGTTTAAGCCACCCAGTCTGTGGCATTGTGTTATGGTAGCCTGAGCAGACTAATACACCCCACCACTTGGATATTTTAAAACTCTTTATAAACAACCTTTGCATTATAGATAAACCAAAACCAGAAGTGTGGAACATACTGAAAGTAATATAATGAAATACAGCTCATAAAAATGTATAAGATACAGCCTTCGTGAATATATATTCTTTTGGCAACTGAGCATGTATTCACACTTCTGTTTTCTCCCATAGTTTTAGTCCAAGACTTTCAAGTTGACCTCAACCATAACCCCAGAAATATGCCCTTGTTAAGCTAAACCCATCTGTATTTTATGTTCTTCTGGCCAGAGCAATTGTTTCAAGGATGTCCATATGACTGAGTCAAAAACCCTAAGACCAAGGAGATTTTAGCTGAAATTCATGAAATAAAAGCAGACATTCTTTTCTACAGGACTTGAGTGAAGTGGATATAGGCTAGAGTTGGTATGACCATGAGCCCACACTGGTAGCATAGGAAAGCTCACTTACAGAGGTGAGTAGAGAAGCAACAAAGGAAATCTAGGTTCTCTTGGAAGATTTTGAGCCCTACTCAGGCTCCCTTGAATGCAACACCACCCTTGGGACTTAACAGTTACATAAGCCAAAAAACTAATTTTTTGCTGAAAGCAGTTTGGCTTGGGTTTTCTGTCACATTCAACCTAAAGAGCTGTAAATAATATAAAACTGAAGTTGTGAAAAAAAACAAAAAAAACAAACTGAAGTTGTGCTCAGGGAAAATTCTGTGATTTTTGGACAAAATACTATACTGTCAAATCTTTGATTCAGCCCTGATTAAAAGTCGGGTATAAAGCAGAGGGCAGGGTTTTTACTGAGAGTTAAAGAAAACAGTCCAAAACATTTTGGAGAATTCAATTCTCAGAACAAATATTGCCCTTTGATAAAATGGATGAAAACCTGAGGGATTTTGAAACAGTTTCTTTGGCCTTGAAAATGAATGCATATTTTTATTCAGAAGTTTAAACATTGTGTTAATTATTATTGTAATCATGGGCAATATATGTGTTCTAACAACACAATTAACTGAGCATCATTTATGTAGTTCTTAACCCACCGATAAAAGGTAAAGGTGAACTTAAAGCAATAGCTGTAATTGGATCAAGTGTGCAACCCAAAATCAAAGAAATGGTTTTAGATTTAGAGAAAAAAAATGTTTTAACCTGAATGAGGTCTCTAAAGCCTTGGTTTGATTACCTAAGGGAATGTTTCATAGCAAGACATCCTAGGAGTTTAAGAACATAAACTCAGGAATATAAAACTCTGACAAGAAATGCTATTTCAGAGCAAGAAATATTGGGTAAATATTTTAAATATAGGCTTTGTAAAAATAACAGTAAGAGACGAGGAAATACATTTCCAATCTTCATTCCCTATTCTATTTTTTCATAGGCTACCTATAGAACAGGGCTTCATTGAGAAGTACTAAATGTTCTTAGAATATTTTAAATGTCTATTGTTCTGCTCATCAATTATTTTCTACATTAGACACTTACTAATTGGAGGCTTAAAGACACATGCTTAAAATAACAAGATAAATGAATACCCAAAACTATGTTCATCTGACATTACTCTTAGATTATTTTTTAATTTGAAGACCATTTTCAAGATTTCTATCTTCATGTTTTTCTTTTTTTTTTTGGCCTCAGGCAATCTCCATGTTAAGCAGCTCTGAGCATATAAATTTAACTGAAAAATGTTTCTTACACTCCCTAAAATGGCTGAAAATTGAAACTGCAGATTTCGATATACATTTGCAAAGAAACTCATTTTTTATTATGAGCTGAAAAAGCTTGTCTCCTGAATGCTTGAGGCCACTCAGTCAACCAGCTTGCATAATTCAAACACTTGGAAACCCACAAATAATCTAAGGCCACACTCCAGCTGCAGAAAATAGCGCAGGAAAATCCTTTCTTGCATATTTCCAACACGTATGGCGAATTGCATTTTCTGCTGGTAGTGAACATTTTAACTCTGATGAATTTGTAATTATATCCAACTAATTAGCACCATTTTTTTTTTTTTACAATGCTGCCCTTTCCTTTAAGTGGAAAGGAAATTCTATATCTTCCCACAGTGATTATCACTTTCACTATGTGTAACTGTTGTCAGACAGAAAGGAATTTAAGCAGTCACCTAATCAATATTCATGAAACGGGGATCACAAAGAGTGGTACCGAATCTGCTTTAGCCTGTCTTAGAATCAGAATCCACAAGTTCGTGAAATATTTTCTGATTGACATTTTGGTTGTATGTTGACTCAAATCTGTTTCAAAGTTAGTACGACTCTGAGAGTTTAAATGTGGGCAAACCTGGGTAGATTTTTTTTCTTTTTTACTTCTGTTCTATTTCATAAGTTGGGCTGCAAGTTTTAAGACATCCTTTGAAAACTAGCTGCTAATATTTCTGCCCAATGTCTCAGCAAAGCCAGGGCAGAGTGCCTACATTGTGGAAAGGGCACAAGAGACAAGAAACATCAGGTCAGCTCCTGGTTTGGTCTGCCGAAACAGCAGCTAAACTAATTCCAGTCAGCTAATGGCTCTTCCCCAGATCTTTGAAAGGCAATGACGTCACCACTGATTAGGCAATAAGTTTCCCTTAATAGTCTCCCCTTTCTTTACCCCGTCTCCTTCTCGCGGGAGTGTGCTGGGCAAGGCGGAGGGTTACCACTCCTTCAAGGGCGCAATATCGGCATTCTATGCAATTCCTCTTTCCTCATCAAAATTTGCTCTCAGGGCAAGATCTATTACTAGTCATTTATGTACCTTAGCTCTTGGATGAGAATGCCTCGTCTCATGTGAAAGGAACTGAATGCAACAGAAAGTGATAGAGAAATTTCCTCAGGAAAAACGCTGTTCAAGCTCTTTTTGGTGCCCTTGTAATGCCTTATGGGCATAGGAACCTACTGACCTGGATGAAGGCAGGCAGCAGTGCATCAGGTATATCATAATATTTATAATAGTATCAATTAAGGATTAAAATAGTATGCATTCATGGTATACAAGGTAAGGGCCATCTTTAATCCTCACATTAATCCCCATTTATAGATGAGGAAATGTATAGTTGAAGTCTTAATCCATACATTTTATATCTAATATTTTGTCGTTTAAAAATGGAAACAGGATCCAAGAAACATCTAATTCAAATTGACACAGTTGTCTGACTGACACTCGAATATTGATCATATATCATTGTGCTGATGCCTTTGCTGTTATGAAATAGTTCCATTTCCCTTGCAACTGATAGGAGCCATTTTGCCTCTGTGTGTATTGAACATATCAGAGTATTTCCTAGCTCTAAAACCTTTTCTTTTCCCCCATCAACCTGCATTAGCTTTCATGTTTGGATATGTAACCAGGGTGTCAAAGAATTTAAATTACTTGCCCAAAGTCGTACTGCTGGAAAATGTAGCAATAGGAGCTTGTCTGCCCAGCTCCGAAGTCTGTGCTGTAACCTTTACCACCGAGTAGCCTTGTAGCCCTTCAGGATAAACCATGAGCCATCCCATGTTGAAATATTAGAAACTGCCATACTCTATTGGCTTCTTAAGGCTTTGTTTTGGTTTTGGTTTGGTTTATTTTAGTTACTTGTTTTCTCCCTCATGAATTAATCTGTCTTTTTTTTTTTAATCTGGGTTGATGCTCAAGGAGCAAACCTAAACTCCAATGATAATTGTTCTTGCATCCATCTCTTGCCGTCTACCATGAGTATACTGCTCTATTTTTCCACAGCTTTTTAACAGTATTTGGTAATGATTTAACAACTATATCCTTGGCAAGAGATCCATCCAAAGTTTTATTAGAAAGAAAAATGCAAGTGGATGTTTGTTGACATCTGAAAGAAGGATGGGTGAAAAGAGAGCACGCCACTAGTTGTCACATGAAGTAAAATGAGATGTAATAAAAGTGCAGATTGGTAAAATCTGTCCCAGGAGGTAAGCCCTTCTATGAGTAAGATAAACATAATAACTGTAAAGAGCCTTGACACTAATGAATATCTATTTCCTCCTGGGATATTCCCGGTGAATCTACAGCCTGTTGCTCACAACAAATATTCCCACTCTGTTCAAGGTCCTCATTCTTTTCCCATGACTCACCCAACCTCCAGCCCATGTACAGACACTCGCCATCTCCACACCATGCAGAAGAATGAGACACTCCTCACAACTGCCTCAAAAATATTCCCTAACTTTATATGTTTTTATATATTCATATATATTCATTCACTTTTTATATATTCATTCACGTTTTGTCTGTCTCAGAAAAAAGATTTCTCTCACATTTACCTAAATTTAATCTCTCTTCCTGTACCTTTTTTTCATTTTTTGATGAATGTTTATTGAGTATCTTTTATGTTTGTCATACTAGGTCTCCAGCTATGCAGGTATCCTGTGCCTGGCAGAAAGTGATTAGGAAAGAAGCTGAGAGTCAGGTCACCTTTTTGTCTGGAATACTGAATGTGAAATTTTCTGTAACCTATAAAGTGCTATACTATTGTGGCATCAGCAGCAGTATTATTATCTTTTTTCCAAACTTTTCTCCTCTCTTCTCTTCCTGCATTTCTCCTTTTCTTTTCCTTTTTTTTTTAAGTTTTAAAGCAGAAAATTTTAAATATATACAACAGGAGATAAGATTATATAAAGGAACCCTTGCAACCATCATCACTCAACCTCAACACTATATGCTCATAGCCAATCTTATTTATTCTGTATCCTGGACCCATTTTCCCCATTTCCTGATTGTTTTGAAGCAAATCCAGAAAATCAATCATATAATTTTATTTGCGGGTAATCAAGTGTTTATCTCCAAATAATAAAACTTAAAAAAAAATATGACATCATTATCACTTAAAAAAAAATAGCCATAATATCTTGTGGTCATCAAATTTCCCATTGTCTCTTAAACATTTTTTTTTTTTTTTTTATAATTTGTATGTCTGAGTCAGGATTCAAATAAGGTTCACACACTGAAATTGGTTAATCTGTCCCTTATGTCTCTATGTCTCTTTTAATCTACAATTTTCCTTTTATCCTTTTTTTTCTTTCCCTACAATGTGCTTTTGAAGAACTGTAGAGTTTCCACAGTCTGGATTTTGCTTATTATGTCTGCAAGGTGTAGTTTAACATGTTTTTCTCTCCTCCATATTTCCCATAAATTGGGTATTTGCATATAAAGGCTTAATTTGATTTCAGTTCTTTTTTTGTTTTTTGCAAGATGACTTCATAGAGGATGTGTATTCTTCTTTCGGGAAGTGATTATGTTTGGTGTATCTCTTTATGCGATGTTAGAAGCCACTGATGATTAGATCTGCTAACATTTGCAAAATGGTATTATTCTATCATTCTTTTTATATCCATTAACTGGAATAAATCTATGAAGAGAAACTTTCCTAGCAACAACTATTTTGTTTCCAAGTGATATGGTTCACCAGTTATCAAGATAACCAGTTATATCCCTGGATCCACCAATGGCAACCAAGTAGCTTTTCTTTTGGAGGAGAGGGAGTCAGATTTATTGAGATATACAGTAGAGTTCGCCCTTTCAAACATACAGCTCTATGAGTTATGGCCAATGCATACAATCAGCTAATCACCTCTACAATGAAAAAATAGAACATTTCCATCATCCCCCAAAATTCCCTTGTATCCCTTTATAGTCAACACTTTCCCACCCATAACCCCTGGCAACCACTGATTTGTTTTCTATGCACATATTTTTGCTAGAATGTTATATAAGTGGAGTCATATACTATGTGGTGTTATGAGTCAGGCTTCTTTCACATACCATAATTCGAGATTTATCTATGTTGTTGAGAATCAGTTTATTTTTATTTTATTTATTTATTTATTTATTTATTTTGCTGAGTGATATTCCATTGTATGGATATGCCACTGTTTATCCATTCACCAGTGGAAGGAACTTGAGTTGTTTCCAATTTTTGATGGTTATGAATAAGACTGCCATAAACATGTACAGGTTTTTGGATGATCATAACTTTTCATTTCTCTTGGTTAAATACTTAGGAATGGGATGGCTGGGATTTATGGTAAATATATGCTTAACTTTATACAAAACTGGCAAACCATTTTCTAAAGTGGCTGTGCAATTTTTAATTTACACCAACAGTATGTGGGATGAGAGTTCCACTTACTCTGCATCTTCACCAGCACTGTGTATTGTCTGATATTTTTATTTTATTTTATCTAATTGGTATGTAGGGATATACAATTAGGCTTTTCATTTGCATTTCCCTAATGACTAATTGTGTTAAGAATTTTTTCATGTGCTTATTAACCATTTGTGTGTTGTTTTGGTGAAATGTCTGTTCAAATCCTTTCTCATTTTCATTGTGGGTTTTTCTTTGTTCATTTTCTTATTATTGCTTCAGAGTTGTCTATATATTCTGTATAGAAGCCCCTTATTAGATTTAAGTTGTACAAATACTGTCTCCTAATCTGGGGCTTGTCTTTTTACTAACAGTATCTTTATGAGTAGATTTTTTACCTTTGATGAGGACTGATTTCTTTTTTTTTTCTTTTATGTATCATACTTTTGGTGTAGTATCTAATACATCTTTACCTTAGTCAAATACACAAAGATTTTTCTCATATTTTTCTTCTATAATGTATATAGTTTTAAAGTTTTACATCTAGGTCTGTGGTACCTGGTATTTCATGGTAAATTTTAATGTGATATGTGGTATGGGTCAAGGTTCATTTTTTTTCATATGGATGTCCAATTTTTCCAACATCATTTGTTGAAAGCCTAACTGTACACTTTAATTTTATTCCATCTCCATTGTGATCTTATCCCATAAATTAGCTTAATTTTATATTTATTACCTTTTTTTATGATTATTCAATAGCTTATGAATGTTACAAGAAAATTCCTCAAAGATTTGTCTCTATTCCCTGTTTCCATTTCCTCCTTTGCTGTGCTCTTCTAAATGCACAACAATAATTAGCTACTATATGGTTATTGAAAATAGCTGTCTTTCTAATGGTACCGAGTTCTTTAAAAGAACATCACGAATAGTGTGCATTCCATATATGTATGATGCCATACAATATTTTACACAAAATTTATAAAAATATTGGTGAATAAAGCATGGTAAAAAGATACATGAAAAACTGCAGCTTAATATAGTTATTATCATGAAAATGTAATAAAATATATGTTGAGATTTTGGTCAGTGGGGCTCAAAAGTTTGTGGGTTTTTTTTTTCACATTGTGAGATTCAAATTTCCTTTTTCTTTTTTTTTTTTTGACACATCAAAGAATGGTAGGATTTTTAATGTTTCAGATAGCCACCAGATTTATATCACTTCATGCAGATTTTTAACTTGATGAATTTACAAACATTTCATGTCCAAAGCACTGCAATATGAGTCTCGGTTTTTCCCATGTACCAAAAATACATTTGTCTTAGATTTCAATGACAAAGGCGTAATCAAAGAAGGTTAAACTTGCAAACAAATTTCCTTTTAAATCAGAACTTGACTGGGGAAAAATAACTTTATATGTGAGTATGCTCAAAGTAAAAATGTTTTGAGCAATTATAAATAATGATCTGGTTAGGCACAGTATTTCACTTCTGTCATTAACAAGTTTACTGCTTGATAATAGATATTGTCATTTCTCAAAGGAAAGCTGTCAAAATATTTTCCTATAAACTTCTAAAAGGCATTTCTTGCCCAACTTTATTTCAGAACTAAGTTCCTTCAATAAATTTTCTAGCCCAGCATGAACAACTCAATGACTAATCAATCTTGTTACTTTTCAGTTTAAATGTGAACATCTGAGAGCAATTGTTCTGAAAACCTACAAAGTAAGGTAAAATTGGAGATCTCACACTCAGTTTTACTCACTACAAACTTGTGTGTATATCAGTATCAATTTCAAATACTTCTTATTCTTGAATATAATCACTATCTACTGTCTGCCATGAAACTTAAAAACCTTTCTTCAGGATTTTGTGGTAAAACAGTGCAAGCACAGAAGGGATCATCATGGTATGATGATACCTTTTAAATAATGGTCTCTGGATATGACTAGATATGGTTTGTTACTTTACAACAAGCACTATAAAATTCTCTGCCATTTGTTTAAATTAAATAACTATGGCATTTCCCTACTTCAAATATCCAAGTCCACTTCATGTCATAAGCCTATACATATATTTTTAATAGTTTTAAAGAAAGTACACAGCTTAAATGTGACAAAGGCTATTTAATAGACCACATGAAATGAAACAAAAACAACAAAAAAAGCTTTATTCTAAGAAAGTATATTTTTTAGGGTTCTTAAATGATTTTCAAACAAATTGGAAGAGTACTGTCCAAAAGCGCCTTTCTACTATGGAAGGTTATTTCTAAAATACATCACCCTTCATATAATTTATTTCACAATGATACAAATATCATTTGTATCAATTAAATTCTCAACTGCACCACTTGACAACATTTAAACTAAGACCTTCATTATCATTGCTATTATTTCATTGTCATGAAACAAAATCAAAGCATCTTGTAGAGACCAACGTACCAGAAACAAAAATGACACTAGGGGAGCTTGCAATCTCATTAGGCTGAGAAAATAGACCTAAAACATAGAAAAACATACAGGAAGAAAAGGCAGTAATGCATGTCAGACCTCAGGACAGCCATCATTTCTAAAGAGGAAACTTTAAGGGGATAATTCTCTAGTTAAGGGATATTTTCCATTTTTAAATTGAATTTCCATAAGTGCTGAATCCGTACTATAGAAATCACTGGAAACTTTAGTTGTATCTTAGCTACCCAGCCAAGGTCATTATTTGTCTATGGAGAATTCAGCTAGCCAGATGGGGGAAAAAGAACAAAAGAAAATTCAAAAGAAGCACTCTCACAGAGAATATTCTCTAGAGGCTGTAAATCCCTCAATAAATACATGACAAATAAATTTATTTGGAGTTACAAGACAGCTGCCAAATAAGACTTGTCCCTTGTGTAACTTATAATACCTAAACACTCCTACAATGGAAATAACAGAAATATATTTGTATAGCATTGTACAGTTCACAGAATTTTTTCACTTTGCTTAATTTAATCTTCACATTGTCCTTGAAACATAGGTATTATTACTTGCATTCCTACTTTAGCGATGAGGAAAACAAATGAGAGGTTAGGTGTTAGGGGATGAGCTATAGTGAGAGAGAGAAGAAAGTAGACCCAGGTAAGATTAATTTAAAGCCATATTTTAGAAAGTGATAATGTGAAGAGAGTACCAAAGATTTTTTTTTTCTATAGCTACATGATGATTCTATCGGCATATTCTTCCAAAAAATGGTAATATCCCTCATAGACACAGAGAAGATTGACAATATTCCAGAACGTAGAGGGTGGGATGAGTTTTAGGGGAGATATATATTAGCATCTTATTTTTAGCCTGGAAGAGTCCCCAAACTTCCGAAACCAGAAATGTAATTTTTGCTAAAAGAAAATTTTCAGAAAGGAGAAGTAAAAACAGTAACACGTGGTTCTCAGATAACAGGACATGTGTATCACTTGCTAATGTATACTCTAATTTTTATGAATCTCTCTTATTTCTTCTGCAAAACTGTAAGTTTGTGAGGAGAAGATATCTATTTCGATTCATTTCTTTATCCTCGCAGAAGATACTGGAGTGCTCGCTCAGTGACTAGTTGCTGAATGGCAATAATTCAATCATCTATTTATTTCCTGCCCATTATATAAACCCTGCCTTGCTCCTTGATCACAGTATGTTCAGGTCTGGAGGGGAGGGATAGTGCTTTGAATGGTTGTCAAGGTTACAGCCTGGTCCTCTTTGAAAATAAAACTGATGCATTCCAAAAAAAAAAAAAAGGTAATATCCCTTCAGTTAATAAATATAAATATAATAATACATATTAGCAGCAAAACTATATTCCTAATTCATTCAGTTTATTCTGTTCATTATACTATTCCTACTACCAATTCTATTTTAATTTTATGATTAGTAATATTCTTTCAAGTGGAGGTGAGGTTGATAGAAAAGAATAACAAGAACATTATAGTGATTTGACATCACAAAAAGTGTAAGCTTCTATATTAAAGGCCCTATGATGGGGAAAATGATATTCACTCAAGTCAAAAAAAATGATTTCATTATTTTTTTATTTTTAGATTCTAGTAAATACATATAATTTCAGTGAAATGGAGATAGCTGTGTAGGTATGTTTAACAATTTATGATTTTGATAAGATTATGGGAAGAAACCAAAGAAAATAGTCACTGAAAGAAAAAAGGAACTTAGCAGAAGAAAATATGAAGAGGGGAGTGTTGAGATTTGGTATAGAGATTATGAAGGTTCTGGGTAGAAACTGTTTAAATTTATTCAGTAGACCATAATAGTCAAGAGGACAAATGGACCATAATAGACTATATAACCAGTCCTGTGGAAAGGCTTGGGAATAAGCCCACTGAGTGGGCTGCCATGTACGTAAATGATTGTAATACAACATGACATTCCATGAGTGAATAAACTAAGCTCGATTAAATAGTTTTTCCATGTTCAATACTGAAAAATAGGGGGTCAGGTTGAGTGTTATGATTGGTTTTCTTTCATCAAGTTAGCAAAGACATACTGGAAATATATGCATGTTCATGTCTCATTAAGGTGCCCAGGCCAATCTCCTCACTTGAGGACCCTTCAAGAAAACATTACTTTGTACTGAGCTATTATTTTTTGGTCTCAAAACTATCACAGGCTATGGATAGAAATTTGGCAGATGAAATTTGAAAATGTATCTGCTTTGAATTAGGAATCAATACTCTGTTTTGAGTAGCTTTTTACTGCAATTTTTTAAAGGTCTGGCAGGTTACTCTTGCTTTTGCAGTTTAGCCTCTAAATAGTCAATCTTCTGGCTTCCTGGGCAACTCAGATTCCAAATGCCTGACTCATCTCAAAATGATTAGCTCTACAACCAACAGGGTGCAGAAGATGGAGGTTTTGATAACTGTTGAGACAGGACAGCCTCAGGCAACTGGACACTATTCAGTCAGTCAGTGCTTTGTAAGCTCTGAGACCAGATGACAGAAGTTGTAATCCTTCTTGAGGGCCAGTAGGACTTTGGAACAACTCTACCCACTCCTCTTTGACATTAATATACATCAAAACTTGCCTAGAATATAAGACATCTCAGCTCTTAATTCCCTGCTTTGGTTAGGTTCCTTCTCTTTCTTCTTTTCTGTCCCAAGAAGACTAAAAACATGTGTGCTTTGTCTCTACTGTGTGAATATGTGTCTCTGCGTATGTGTCACTCATTTTTGTGGCAAAAAGTGTTAGAAACTTTACTTCCATGCTAGAAAATAAGTTTCTAACTAGGTTAACAGAACCTATCAGGAAACCAGGAATAAAAGAAATTTGCAAGGGGACAAAAGTAATTAGGAAATTATTGCATGTTTATAAGTGGAGGGAGAGAGGGAATACTAATATGATAACTGGATTGTGCAGTTATTACTATATGGTAGTTGTGGCTGTGGCGTTGTATTATATGGCAATCGTACTCATAGAAATTTAAGTATAAACTCTCTATGCTGTGACAGAGAATAGGATCACTCCTGACTAGTGAGGTCATATTCTTTGCCAACATCCTGAAAGTGAGACAGTTCTCTCAAGCTGGAACCCAGAACTGAAAGGGAAGGCTCAAAGGAGTAGCAGACAATAGCCTTTTTTTTTTTTCTCTTAACTTTGACCATGAAGTTGCCAAGATATTTTGAAAGTAGTTCCTGAGTAAGAGATATGATATTGTCCTTCAAAAATTGGAAGTAATAAGTCCAATCTTTTTTTTCAAAATGAAGTCCTCTAGGCATGACTAAAGAGACTATTTTCCTAGTAACAATATTCTTAGAGAAGCTACTGAGAGATTTAGTACAGCTGGCAGTGGTGAGAGAATTTGAGAGCACGGATGATGAAAAACTATAGGGAAAAGAAAGGGAAAAGACAAAACTAGTCGTTCTCCTCTCCCATGCTCCAAAGTGTCTGTAACCTATAACATGTCTCTTTTCCTCATCAGAACTTAAGCTTCTTGAGGGTAGATATGCAGTTTCCAGTACCGGGCCTGGCACTTGGAAGACTTAATAGCTGTTAATAAATGAATAAACAGTACCTGAAACTAAAATATCTTCCTTTTATTTTAAGAATGAAATCAAATCACATATTTGCAAAATAGTGGTTATTTGTATAATCGCCATTGTGTTAAGGTAGAACATAAATGTTTTTGAAGTATAAGATTAATAATTGTATGGCGATCTGATACTATAAAGATAACCAACTTTTTTTCTATAAAGAAATCCCCTGTTCGCTGGAATTCCCTTTAGCTAGAAGAACTTGAATAATTTGATACTTCATTTAGACCTTAAAAATATTCCTTCAGATGCCACTATCTATCTTGCTTCTAACTGTTATGAACCCTTTTGGAATCATATGCACCTCTGGTCATCACTCTCCAAACACCAGTCTTCTTCAAAAACAAGATGCTGATCTCGTCAATAGAAAGGCTACACAGTCAGAAATGTTGGAATCTCCACCATAGTCATGTGGACGATTAATTATGCAGTATTACTGGCAGCAAGAGCTATTGAGAGGAGACTTGGAATGTTGTTAAATTTTAGACCTCTTAAATCTTTGGGAAAATGTTTCTCTAAGTTGCACTTTGAATAAGGGAAGAAAGGACCATAAGTTAGCAGAGAGCTCCCCATCACGTTCTTAAATAAGGCTAAGAAGGGAAGGTGAAAGAGTGTCTGCTGTAAGGCAAGAATTATGTTCGGCATTTCCAATCTAGTAGAAATGAATAGATACCTTATGTCTAAATAGCACTTTGCAATTTACAAAGTTTTATCACACTTGACCTCATGTATAGTCAGAAAAGGCTATATATATATATATATATATATATATATATAGTATTATATATGTACATATATATAAAACTAAATTTTAAATGAGAAAAGAGAGATTTAAAGAAGCTAAATGAAGTAAAGTGACTTGCCCAAGTGGCAGAACTGGGACCAGAACCCAGCTTTTCTGATTTTAAAGTCTATGAATATATTTTTTAAAAACACGTTTTATCTTTCATGAAAAAATTTTGTTGACTAATGAGGCTCTCCAGAGTTCTGTGTTAAGAAGGATCTGAAGCCATGCCCTGACTCAATGGAAAAGACTGCTGTGATTGATTATTAATGTCTGCCCTGGACAAAAAATGAAGAGTGGTAAAATGTCAGTTATTCCTGCACTATTTTCCTATGTTGAGTTCTCTAGATATGCATGTCCACCCCAATAGTAACACTGATTATAAGGTCACTAATCAATGGAAGGTAAGAATTGCTTCCAGCTACAGGGAATTAGAGGCAGTTATTGAAGGTGCCCTTCCTATACCAATAGACCGATAAGGCTTTATTGACTGGATTGCCCTCAAAGGCATATTCAGAGATAACAAGAGAAAGAGTAGGAAAAGAAGTTATTCCCAGGAAGTGAATTATGTCCTGGAAGACTGTGCCTCTTTATTAGGCAAAGCGTGATATCCATATCTAACTGAAATGAAAATAAATCTTTGGTCCAATTTACAGAGTTTAAAATATTTGCATAATTCCAATGGTTTTAAGAACAGTGATGTTTAAAGAGTATTATTGCCTTTCATACCCATCATTTACTCCTAAATAATGTATCTTTATTTTTGTCCTTCATAATAATGAAAATATTTGCCATTTGAATGATAGAGATTTTTCCCAAACATAAGATAAGTAATTATCTTCAGGTAAATAAGATATTTGCCTCTTTTAGGAGGCCAATTAAATGGGCCTGATAACTATAGTAGAAAGACTGTAATTTCTATACTACTATACACACAATGCTTACTGACATATTCTCCAAGGGAAGAAATATAAAGGCATAGTAGCAATGTAATAAGGTTATTGTTAACTAAATATGTAGGAAAAAATCTGTGCTTTAAAATGTTACATCAGCTATTAGCAATCTTTTGGCTTCTTGTTTCATATTAGACTCTTTTCCATGTGCTTCTGTCTCTTTTTCTTTGAATCGTCTTGCTGCCCATTACCTTTCTTCTGGCTGAAAAGGTAGAGCCACAAAGAGCTTTCAATGCCCAGTGCATTTCAAATCTATCCTCATTTTCAAAGCCTAATTCTATGTGGAAAAGTGTAATTTAAATTCAATTTTAGGGTAATTTTAATAGAACATTTGCATAATACAATTCTTGCTTCTTGTAATTCAAACCTGCTTACTCCAAATAGGCTTCTCCATGGACACACATCCACCATGCATCAAATGATAATAAACCTGCTTTACCTGGATGAGAGTATAGAAGCAAAAAGGAGTAAAAGCTATGGGAAGAAGGCTGAGGTGGGATTTCATGAAGCTGTTAATTAATAATACTAGAGGACCTTGAATTTTCACAGAATTACACATTGTTAAAACAAGCACACCTTTTATCTAATTTTTCCATTCTAGTCTCCACTGGGCAACCTCGGGCTCAAACAAGCTCCCTCAGGCAATATAACCACTTTTGAATGGGGTGAAGTAATTGTAAATTTCATCTTGAAGTGTGGTAAACAGTAAACTGAAGTTAAGAGGACCTTCTCCCAATCCCCATCAGACATGCCTACAAGTACTGCTACCTTCTTTTAAGTCTCCTTATTTTCCTCATTTCTGATGGTTGGGTGGTGGGATTTTTAATTATTTATTTTGACTATTTTTTTTATGTGTATCCTCTTCCATAAGCCCTTAATGTAAATTAGTCTAAGAAGTAAAGTAGAAGAAAGCCTAGCTTGCACAAAAATATTTACTTCCCATTCACTGCAGAAAAAAATTGTTTAAGAAATATAATCACATTCAGTGGCTGTTACCCCATCAAGAAACATAACTCCTAGAAACAAATGACAATGAAAACACGACGAGCCAATACCTATGGGATGCAGCAAAAGTAGTTCTAAGAGGGAAGTTTATAGCAATACAATCCTACCTTAAGAAACAAGAAACATCTCAAATAAATAACCTAACCTTACACCTAAAGCAATTAGAGAAAGAAGAACAAAAAAACCCCAAAGTTAGCAGAAGGAAAGAAATCAAAGATCAGATCAGAAAAAAATGAAAAAGAAATGAAGGAAACAATAGCAAAGATCAAAAAGACTAAAAGCTGGTTCTTCCAGAAGATAAACAAAATTGATAAACCATTAGCCAGACTCATCAAGAAAAAAACGGAGAACACTCAAATCAATAGAATTAGAAATGAAAAAGGAGAAGTAACCACTGACACTGCAGAAACACAAACGATCATGAGAGATTACTACAAGCAACTCTATGCCAATAAAATGGACAACCTGGAGGAAATGGACAAAGTCTTAGAAATGCACAACCTTCCGAGACTGAACCAGGAAGAAATAGAAAATATGAACAGACCAATCACAAGCATTGAAATTGAAACTGTGACTAAAAATCTTCCAACAAACAAAAGCCCAGGACCAGATGGCTTCACAGGTGAATTCTATCAAACATTTAGAGAAGAGCTAACACCTATCCTTCTCAAACTCTTCCAAAATATGGCAGAGGGAGGAACACTCCCAAACTCATTCTACGAGGCCACCATCACCCTGATACCAAAACCAGACAAAGATGTCACAAAGAAAGAAAACTACAGGCCAATATCACTGATGAACATAGATGCAAAAATTCTCAACAAAATACTAGAAAACAGAATCCAAGAGCACATTAAAAGGATCATACACCATGATCAAGTGGGGTTTATCCCAGGAATGCAAGGATTCTTCAATACACACAAATCAATCAATGTGATACACCATATTAACAAATTGAAGGAGAAAAACCATATGATCATCTCAATCGATGCAGAGAAAGCTTTTGACAAAATTCAACACCTATTTATGTTAAAAACCCTCCAGAAAGTAAGCATAGAGGGAACTTAACTCAACATAATAAAGGCCATATATGACAAATCCACAGCCAACATTTTCCTCAATGGTGAAAAACTGAAATCATTTCCACTAAGATCAGGAACACGACAAGGTTGCCAAATCTCACCACTATTATTCAACTTAGTTTTGGAAGTTTTAGCCACAGCAAACGGAGAAGAAAAAGAAATAAAAGGAATCCAAATCAGAAAAGAAGAAGTAAAGCTGTCACTGATTGCTGATGACATGATACTATAGACAGAGAATCCTAAAGATGCTACCAGAGAACTAATAGAACTAATCAATGAATTTGGTAAAGTAGCAGGATACAAAATTAATGCACAGAAATCTCTTGCATTTCTATACACTAATGACGAAAAATCTGAAAGGGAAATTAAGAAAACACTCCCATTTACCACTGCAACAAAAAGAATAAAATACCTAGGAATAAACCTACCTAAGGAGACAAAAGACCTGTATGCAGAAAATTATAAGACACTGATGAAAGGAATTAAAGATGATACAAACAGATGGAGAGATATACCATGTTCTTGGATTGGAAGAATCAACATTGTGAAAATGACTATACTACCCAAAGCAATCTACAGATTCAATGCAATCCCTATCAAACTACCACTGGCATTTTTCACAGAAATAGAACAAAAAATTTCACAATTTGTATGGAAACACAAAAGACCCCGAATAGCCAAGGCAATCTTGAGAAAGAAAAACGGAGCTGGAGGAATCAGGCTCCCTGAGTTCAGACTACACTACAAAGCTACCGTAATCAAGACAGCATGGTACTGGCACAAAAAAAGATATATAGCTGACCGCCACAGCAACAGTCAGCTCTACCCACCACCAGAGCCTCCCATCAAGCCTCTTAGATAGCCTCAACCACCAGAGGGCAGAGAGCAGAAGCAAGAAAAACTACAATCCTTCAGCCTGTGGACCAAAAACCACAGTTACAGGAAGATAGACAAGATGAAAAGGCAGAGGGCTATGTACCAGATGAAGGAACAAGAAAAAACCCCAGAAAAACAACTAAATGAAGTGGAGATAGGCAACCTTCCAGAGAAAGAATTCAGAAAAATGATAGTGAAGATGATCCAGGACCTCGGAATAAGAATGGAGGCAAAGATTGAGAAGATGCAAGAAATGATTAACAAAGACCTAGAAGAATTAAAGAACAAACAAACAGAGATGACCAATACAATAACTGAAATGAAAACTACACTAGAAGGAATCAATAGCAGAATAACTGAGGCAGAAGAACGGATAAGTGACCTGGAAGACAGAATGGTGGAATTCACTGCTGCAGAACAGACTAAAGAAAAAAGAATGAAAAGAAATGAAGACAGCCTAAGAGACCTCTGGGACAACATTAAACGCAACAACATTCGCATTATAGGGGTCCCAGAAGGAGAAGAGAGAGAGAAAGGACCAGAGAAAATATTTGAAGAGATTATAGTCGAAAACTTCCCTAACATGGGAAAGGAAATAGCCACCCAAGTCCAGGAAGCGCAGAGAGTCCCATGCAGGATAAACCCAAGGAGAAACATGCCGAGACACATAGTAAGCAAAGTGGCAAAAATTAAAGACAAAGAAAAATTATTGAAAGCAGCAAGGGAAAAACGACAAATAACATACAAGGGAACTCCCATAAGGTTAACAGCTGATTTCTCAGCAGAAACTCTGCAAGCCAGAAGGGAGTGGCATGATATACTTAAAGTGATGAAAGCGAAGAACCTACAACCAAGATTACTCTACCCGGCAAGGATCTCATTTAGATTTGACCAAGAAATCAAAAGCTTTACAGACAAGCAAAAGCTAAGAGAATTCAGCACCACCAAACCAGCTCTACAACAAATGGTAAAGGAACTTCTCTAAGTGGGAAACACAAGAGAAGAAAAGGACCTACAAAAACAAACCCAAAACAATTAAGAAAATGGTCATAGGAACATACATATCGATAATTACCTTAAACGTGAATGGATTAAATGCCCCAACCAAAAGACATAGACTGGCTGAATGGATACAAAAACAAGACCCATATATATGCTGTCTACAAGAGACCCACTTTAGACCTAGGGACACATACAGACTGAAAGTGAGGGGATGGAAAAAGATATTCCATGCAAATGGAAATCAAAAGAAAGCTGGAGTAGCTATACTCATATTAGATAAAATAGACTTTAAAATAAAGAATGTTACAAGAGACAAGGAAGGACACTACATAATGATCAAGGGATCAATCCAAGATGAAGATATAACAATTATAAATATATATGCACCCAACATAGGAGCACCTCAATACATAAGGCAACTGCTAACAGCTATAAAAGAGGAAATTGACAGTAACACAATCATAGTGGGGGACTTTAACACCTCACTTACACCAATGGACAGATCATCCAAAATGAAAATAAATAAGGAAACAGAAGCTTTAAATGACATAATAGACCAGATAGATTTAATTGATATACATAGGACATTCCATCCAAAAACAGCAGATTACACGTTCTTCTCAAGTGCGCACGGAATATTCTCCAGGATAGATCACATCTTGGGTCACAAATCAAGCCTCAGTAAATTTAAGAAAATTGAAATCATATCAAGCATCTTTTCTGACCACAACGCTATGAGATTAGAAATGAATTACAGGGAAAAAAACGTAAAAAAGACAAACACATGGAGGCTAAACAATACGTTACTAAATAACCAAGAGATCACTGAAGAAATCAAAGAGGAAATCAAAAAATACCTAGAGAAAAATGACAATGAAAACACGACGACCCAAAGCCTATGGGATGCAGCGAAAGCAGTTCTAAGAGGGAAGTTTATAGCTATACAAGCCTACCTAAAGAAACAAGAAAAATCTCAAGTAAACAATCTAACCTTACACCTAAAGAAACTAGAGAAAGAAGAACAAACAAAACCCAAAGTTAGCAGAAGGAAAGAAATCGTAAAGATCAGAGCAGAAATAAATGAAATAGAAACAATAGCAAAGATCAATAAAACTAAAAGTTGGTTCTTTGAGAAGATAAACAAAATTGATAAGCCATTAGCCAGACTCATCAAGAAAAATAGGGAGAGGACTCAAATCAATAAAATTAGAAATGAAAAAGGAGAAGTTACAACAGACACTGCAGAAATACAAAGCCTCCTAAGAGACTACTACAAGCAACTTTATGCCAATAAAATGGACAACCTGGAAGAAATGGACAAATTTTTAGAAAGGTATAACTTTCCAAGACTGAACCAGGAAGAAACAGAAAATATGAACAGACCAATCACAAGTAATGAAATTGAAACTGTGATTAAAAATCTTCCAACAAACAAAAGTCCAGGACCAGATGGCTTCACAGGTGAATTCTATCAAACATTTAGAGAAGAGCTAACACCTATCCTTCTCAAACTCTTCCAAAAAATTGCAGAGGAAGGAACACTCCCAAACTCGTTCTATGAGGCCACCATCACCCTGATACCAAAACCAGACAAAGACACTACAAAAAAAGAAAATTACAGACCAATATCACTGATGAATATAGATGCAAAAATCCTCAACAAAATACTAGCAAACAGAATCCAACAACACATTAAAAGGATCATACACCACGATCAAGTGGGATTTATCCCAGGGATGCAAGGATTCTTCAATATACGCAAATCAATCAATGTGATACACCATATTAACAAATTGAAGAAGAAAACCCATATGATCATCTCAGTAGATGCAGAAAAAGCTTTTGACAAAATTCAACACCCATTTATGATAAAAACTCTCCAGAAAGTGGGCATAGAGGGAACCTACCTCAACATAATAAAGGCCATATATGACAAACCCACAGCAAACATCATTCTCAATGGTGAAAAACTGAAAGCATTTCCTCTAAGATCAGGAACGAGACAAGGATGTCCACTCTCACCACTATTATTCAACATAGTTTTGGAAGTCCTAGCCACGGCAATCAGAGAAGAAAAAGAAATAAAAGGAATACAAATTGGAAAAGAAGAAGTAAAACTGTCACTGTTTGTGGATGACATGATACTATACATAGAGAATCCTAAAACTGCCACCAGAAAACTGCTAGAGCTAATTAATGAATATGGCAAAGTTGCAGGATACAAAATGAATGCACAGAAATCTCTTGCATTCCTATACACTAATGATGAAAAATCTGAAAGAGAAATTATGGAAACACTCCCATTTACCATTGCAACAAAAAGAATAAAATACCTAGGAATAAACCTACCTAGGGAGACCAAAGACCTGTATGCAGAAAACTATAAGACACTGATGAAAGAAATTAAAGATGATACCAACAGATGGAGAGATATACCATGTTCTTGGATTGGAAGAATCAACATTGTGAAAATGACTATACTACCCAAAGCAATCTACAGATTCAGTGCAATCCCTATCAAATTACCAATGGCATTTTTTATGGAGCTAGAACAAATCATCTTAAAATTTGTATGGAGACACAAAAGACCCCAAATAGCCAAAGCAGTCTTGAGGGAAAAAAATGGAGCTGGAGGAATCAGACTCCCTGACTTCAGACTATACTAGAAAGCTACAGTAATCAAGACAATATGGTACTGGCACAAAAACAGAAACATAGATCAATGGAACAAGATAGAAAACCCAGAGATTAACCCACGCACCTATGGTCAACTAATCTATGACAAAGGAGGCAAAGATATACAATGGAGAAAAGACAGTCTCTTCAATAAGTGGTGCTGGGAAAACTGGACAGCTACATGTAAAAGAATGAAATTAGAATACTCCCTAACACCATACACAAAAATAAACTCAAAATGGATTAGAGACCTAAATATAAGACTGGACACTATAAAACTCTTAGAGGAAAACATAGGAAGAACACTCTTTGACATAAATCACAGCAAGATCTTTTTTGATCCACCTCCTAGAGTAATGGAAATAAAAACAAAAATAAATAAATGGGACCTAATGAAACTTCAAAGCTTTTGCACAGCAAAGGAAACCATAAACAAGACGAAAAGACAACCCTCAGAATGGGAGAAAATATTTGCAAATGAAGCAACTGACAAAGGATTAATCTCCAAAATTTACAAGCAGCTCATGCAGCTCAATATCAAAACAACAAACAACCCAATCCAAAAATGGGCAGAAGACCTAAATAGACATTTCTCCAAAGAAGACATACAGACGGCCACGAAGCAAATGAAAAGATGCTCAACATCACTAATTATTAGAGAAATGCAAATCAAAACTACAATGAGGTATCACCTCACTCCTGTTAGAATGGGCATCATCAGAAAATCTACAAACAACAAATGCTGGAGAGGGTGTGGAGAAAAGGGAACCCTCTTGCACTGTTGGTGGGAATGTAAATTGATACAGCCACTATGGAGAACAGTATGGAGGTTCCTTAAAAAACTAAAAATAGAATTACCATATGACCCAGCAATCCCACTACTGGGCATATACCCAGAGAAAACCATAATTCAAAAAGACACATGCACACGAATGTTCATTGCAGCACTATTTACAATAGCCAGGTCATGGAAGCAACCTAAATGCCCATCAACAAACGAATGGATAAAGAAGAAGTGGTACATATATACAATGGAATATTACTCAGCCATAAAAAGGAACGAAATTGAGTCATTTGTTGAGAAGTGGATGACTGTCATACAGAGTGAAGTAAGTCAGAAAGAGAAAAACAAATATCGTATATTAATGCATGTATGTGGAACCTAGAAAAATGGTACAGATGAGCCGGTTTGCAGGGCAGAAGTTGAGACACAGATGTAGAGAATGGACATATGGACACCAAGGGGGGAAAACTGCGGTGAGGTGGGGATGGTGGTGTGCTGAATTGGGGGATTGGGAATGACATATATACACTGATGTGTATAAAAGTGATGCCTAATAAGAACCTGCAAAAAAAAAAAAAAAGATATATAGATCAATGGAACAGGATAGAAAGCCCAGAGATAAACCCATGCACATATGGTCACGTTGTCTTTGATAAAGGAGGCAAGAATATACAGTGGAGAAAAGACAACCTCTTCAACAAGTGGTGCTGGGAAAACTGGACAGCTCCATGTAAAAGAATGAAATTAGAACACTCCCTAACACCATACACAAAAATAAACTCAAAATGGATTAAAGACCTAAATGTAAGGCCAGACACTAGCAAACTCTTAGAGGAAAACATAGGCAGAACACTCTGTGACATAAATCACTGCAAGATCCTTTTTGACCCACCTCCTAGAGAAATGGAAATGAAAACAAAAATAAACAAATGGACCTAATGAAACTTAAAAGCTTTTGCCAAGCAAAGGAAACCATAAACAAGACAAAAAGACAGCCCTCAGAATGGGACAAAATATTTGCAAATGAAGCAAATGACAAAGGATTAATCTCCAAAATTTACAAGCATCTCATGCAGCTGAATATCAAAAACCAAACAACCCAATCCAAAAATGGGCAGAAGACCTAAACAGACATTTCTCCAAAGAAGGTATACAGAGTGCCAACACACACATGAAAGAATGCTCAACATCATTAATCATTAGAGAAATGCAAATCAAAACTACAATGCTATATCATCTCACACCGGTCAGAATGGCCATAATCAAAAAATCTACAAACAATAAATTCTGGAGAGTGTGTGGAGCAAAGGGACCCTCTTGCACTGTTGGTGGGAATGTAAATTGATACAGCCACTGTGGAGAACAGTATGGAGGTTCCTTAAAAAACTAAAAATAGAACTACCATACAACCCAGCAATCCCACTACTGGGCATATATCCTGAGAAAACCATAATTCAAAAAGAGTCATGTACCAAAATGTTCATTGAAGCTCTATTTACAATAGCCAGGACATGGAAGCAACCTAAGTGTCCATCAACAGATGAATGGATAAAGAAGATGTGGCACATATATACAATGGAATATTACTCAGCCATAAAAAGAAATGAAATTGAGTTGTTTGTAATGAAGTGGATGGAGTTAGAGTCTGTCATACAGAGTGAAGTAAGTCAGAAAGAGAAAAACAAATAACGTATACTAACACGTATATATGTAATCTAAAAAACAAAAACAAAAAAATGGTCATGAAGAACCTGGGGCAAAACGGGAATAAAGACACAGACCTACTAGAGAATGGACTTGAGGATATGGGGAGGGGGAAGGGTAAGCTGGCACAAAGTGAGAGAGTGCCATGGACATATATATACTACCAAATGTAAAATAGATAGCTAATGGGAACCATTCGCATAGCACAGGGAGATCAGCTCGGTGCTTTGTGACCACCTAGAGGGGTGGGATAGGGAGGGTGGGAGGGAGGGAGATGCAAGAGGGAAGAGATATGGGGACATATGTATATGTATAGCTGATTCACTTTGTTATAAAGCAGAAACTAACACACCATTGTAAAGCAATTATACTCCAAGAAAGATGTTAAAAAAAAAGAAACATAACTCATCCATTGACTTTTATATCATTACTATTTATATTTTATATAAAGCTTCTCTCTTTTTCTCATTTCCTTGGGTATGTAAAGTGTGTCCCATGTTTACAACTCTCAGTCTTCTATTAAGATCTCTTTATCTAATCAATCTGCATCTGAAGTTCAAATTTCTTGTCTGCCCACACAAACTTAAGCTGATGGTTTTTAAAAGATTTATACCTTCCAAGTGGCAGATTGTACCAAAGAGGGCTTCTGTCACAATAACTCTTTTCCCTAAAACAGTCTCCTAATTTGATTCCATAACTTGAGTTTCTCACCTCTCCAAAACATGTTTCATGCTGTTGCCAAAGTTAACTTTCTAAAATAACTGTTCTGCTCCTCTACTACTCACATGGAGCCTACAGTGTATCACCACTGGTTTTGTAACCGATCAGGACCCTGTGGGGCCTTCCTGTGACAAACCCCTCCCCCCATGTCCTCTGCCTGTGTCTTGTTTGTAGAAAAATGTAGTCTCCCAGGCCTCCCCTGAGTCACAAAAGCCTGGCTCAAGAATTAATTATTGAAAGGATGTGAACATGTAGCAACAAAAATAACAGTTGGGTCAGGAGAATTGGTAAAGATTTAAATAGTAAATCAGCCTTATGGCAGTCAACAGAACCTTTAGTTCCTCTCTGAGGTACCTAGACAACAGTATCTGATGCACATTTCCTGAACTGTGCTAAAACCCCCACCAAATGTAAAAAGTTAACTACTTGATGACCATGAGCACATAGCCCCCAGATCTGCTGGAACCTGAGGATTTACAGTGCTAACCCTTGTGACACTACCCTGTTACCTCACCGTCGACCAATCAGAGAACTGTACAGGAGCTGATCACATATCCTGTGAATCCTCTCCCTCGCTTTGCCTTTAAAAATGCTTCCCTGAAGAAGTGAGAGAGTGGCATTGACATATACACTACCAAATGTAAAGCCCATAGCTAGTGGGAAGCAGCCACATAGCACAAGGAGATCAGCTCGGTGCTCTGTGACCACCTAGAGGAGTGGGATAGGGACGGTGGGAGGGAGACACAAGAGGGAGGGGATATGGGGATATATGTATACATATAGCTGATTCACTTTGTTGTACAGCAGAAACTAACACAACATTTTAAAGCGATTATACTCCAATAAAGATGTTAAAAACAAAAATGCTTCCCTGCAGCTGGGTTTTTTTGAGCATTAGCTGCCCCAAACTCCTTGCCTGGCGCCTTACAATAAATGCTGTAATTTCCTTCACTATGACCCAGTGTCAGTAGATTGGCTTTACTGTGAGCGGGTGAGCAAATTCAAGTTTGGTTCAGTAACACTTTCAAGATTTCTCATGGTGAAAACCCTTCAGGATTTAAGGATGGACTCATCATTATCTACAAAACAAACCTTAACCTCCATTCCTTTACCCATGGTGGTCCATTAGCTTAGTATTTCTTCCTGGCCCCCATTTACTCTTTGCTTATTGGAATACATTGTTACCTTAAAGAACAACCTCATCTGTGACTTCTTTTTTGGAAGCCTTCCATGGTGAAATAATCATAAATATTCCCTCCTTTATGTTTCCAGAACATGTTACTTTCCATTTATTTAGCATGTATATATTGCTCTGTCTTGAATCAAAAGTAATTGCTTATTTTTAACTTACTTTATTAGATTATATGGTCCTTAAGGGCCAACATTGCGGGGTTTTTTTCTAATTTCCTCCCAATAGTCCCCCACCACCCACTAGCATAAATGAGTAATTTCACTACTATTTAGCCTTCACTATGTGCAGGGTCTTTTATGATTATCCTTCTCTATGTCACTGACACCTCATTCGATTTCTCTCTGACCTCGTGATCTATGGTCTAGAAATCTTGTCTCCAGTGTGTTACATTTTCACCTGATCAATTTTGTACCTATAATGATTTAATTAAATTATTGATTATTCACTGGTCTCTATGTCTTTATGCATTTAATAGCTTGATCTATTCATATGTGCTGGAGTACTGCTTCTGCAGAAATATATTGAGAAAGAAAAATAAGAATCAATCTAAAGCAAAATGACTTTATTGTCTTCCTAAAATGAATCTGATTTCATTGATAATATTCTTTCAGAATGAGTCTGATTAATGTACACTGCTCTTAGTATTCTTTAAACATGGCCACACGATATGTCCCTCAATTTTGAATTTATAGCCATGTCTAAGCAGTCCCTACCAAAAAAAAAAAAAGAAGAAGAAGAAAAGGAAGAAAAATGAAAATCCAGGAACTAGATTGATTCAAGGAGGCTTATATATTCCATGTGGTAAAATAGAAACAAAAGAGAAGAGTCAACAAGGAGATGGTACTTGTAACATTTGGCAGCTTGCCCACTGAGAACCACTCTTAATTAGCATTATTACCCCCCAAAGAAACTGGCATACTACCTTGTATGTAGGCACTCTGCCATCAAACAGATGGGTCTGCACAAGAGATGCCAAAAAACCACATATGAACATCAAACATGGCTCTTAACCATGTTATTTTCAGCTTATAGTATTTAAATGACTGTTGTCCTGCAATGCCATGATTGCAGTCAAGAAGAAGAGCAAATATAGCAATTACAACCACAGCAACTGTCAGGGACCAAACAAGAGGGGTTCCCATTTCAACCTATCTCTTTGGCTGTTGCTTTGAATTTTAGCTAATGAAAAGGCCTAAAAGTTTAATGCTCTGGTACCAAGTACATAAACTCCAGGAAACACTTTCTTATATATATAGACAAACGTTAGCAAATGGACTAAAGTCATCATTCTGAAGGCTGATGAGAATTTTCTAGGGGCTGATGAAAATTTTGTTTCTGAAAATAGAGTTTCTGCTGAAATCATAGCTACCTAAAAAGACTTCTCTAGCAGTATGTATCACTGATATTTGAAAAGATTGATTTCCAGTACCACTTGAAAGTTTAAATTAAATTTTGACCATCAAAATATATTTCAATTTTTCAAAAAAAATGCATCATATGTCAGTCACATAGCCAACTAAGTTTCTCACAACCTTAGATTTATAACCTTATTTATAAAACCTAAAATTAAAGTCAATTAATATTAATGAAGCACTTATTATGTTCATAGCACTATGCTGAGCTCTGTGTGTGATAAAGAAACAAGTAAAAGACAACAGGTCTACCATCTTTGGGCTTTCCATGCAGTTGTGAAGGGCATACATGATAAGTTATATTTGAAATTTTATGCTTGTTTACTGAAAGAAGTTATACCCAGTTTAAGGCAGCAGTAAAGATTCTTGAAGGAGGTAAAATTCAAAATAGGCTGAGAAGAGTGGGTAGAATTTACAATCAGTTGAATAAAGTGTGCAGTTGTTATCTATCCTTTGTGGAGCAGATACAGACAGAATCAGAGGCTCTTATAATGTCTGGATAATTTAAATGGCTTCTCCATGGCTTTCTGAATCTTGTTATAGTATCCTTTAAAATATTCCAATAATTGCCTAAATAACTAATAATCTTCTCTGGTGGATTTCCTGCAAAGATCCCATCCGTCATGCCTTGTAAGGCAGGTGCTGTCTTTAGTTGCAGGGATGACTACAAAAGCCTGTCTGCCTAAGGGAACCTGGCCAAAGAGAAAGCCAACTCATGAGGAGTCACTATGCAAGCTTCTCAATCAGAGATATCTGAGGGATTTCCAGGGTCACTTCCAACAGAAAACCACCTTGCTCATCTTCCTTCTTAATTTTCCAGAATTATATACTTCCCCCCATTCCCAAGGAAAATAGATTTCCATTTTCCCGCTCAGTTCAACAGAATCCAGTCTTGGAAGTCAAAATTTTAAATGTATTAATTGGTCCACATTATCTATTTTCCTGATGCTGTGTTCTTCTGCTACTTCAGTTCCATTCAGGACCAGAGCTTTCCTTTCCCACAAGCCTCATAACCAAAAATGTGTCCTCTATTCTTCCCAGCCTTGACTTTTCCTGACTTTTTGATTCAATAAACTTCTGCTCTGGAAAGGAACTGGCTGGCCCTTATCAGTGGACATATAAACTTTAATGATCCTCTCCACTAGCATTAAAGCTATCAAGTTTACCTTCATAATAAGAGTGTCTTTAAGTGTAAATGTCTCCCAGTAGGCATTTATCCTCTGTGTGGGAGGGAAACAATGGAATGGATTGAAATGCAGTCTCTTCCCTAAATGCTAGGATTGAATTAACCTGCCAGCTCCCTATGAAAATTAAAAAATAACCGCTCAACAGGCTCACATATTATATGTTTGAATAATAGGAAATGTTAAACAAAATGTCTGACTCACAGTAGGCACTCAGTAAATATTTAAAGAATTGGTAAATTAATTCCTTTCCTTTCACATTATTATTGTAACCTTATAAAAACCCTGTTGCCTAGTAACTACTCAATGAAACTGTTCCTGACCACAAGGTAGGATTATTATTTATAATTTATAAATTGTATTTTCTAAGTAAATATATTTATAAATTATTTTCAAAATGTAGTATTCAACTTTTAACATCCTATAGCAAATAGCAAGTCAATTGCAAATATTAGACACTAAAAACAGGTTCGTTATTCATTTATTCAACAAAAATTACTTAGACAGTCTATCAGGATTGGTGAAGTTATGCGGCAACAATAAACAACCTGAGAACTCAATGGTTTAAAACAATAAAATGTATATTTTACTCACACTATGTATCTATTGCAGGTTCATAAGAGGGTTCTGCTCACTGTGGTCACTCACTGACCAGTGTGACAAAGATATCATCTCATGTTATTCTTCCATGATCACAGATGCCAAGAAAACAGAGACAATTATGAACCAGACACTAGTTCTTAAAGCTGTTTCATGGGATGCCACATGTCACATCTGGCAAAATTTTATTGATCAAAAAAAGTCACATGGATATGCCTGGGTTCAACAGACAAAGGTATATAACCTTCCACATTTGTAGTACCACAGGAGATAAATCAAGCTACATGGTGAAAAGTAACACAATCTTCTACAAGCATGTAGTAATTTATTTGGTCTGATGCACCAAGTCACAAGGTGAATAAGATAAACTTGAGCTCTTGTTGAGTATTATCACCTCCTTGGGGTTGGGAATGATTTTGTTTCTCTGTGTCCTCCCCCCATGAAAAAAATATCTCTTCAATCTATGATTGTGGATAATAATGATGACTATGTTTACTTCACAGAAGTAATCACAAAATAATAATCTCTTACAATGAAGTTGAACATAGCAAACACTTTGGGTTACTAAGGCCTAAATGTAGAGCCTATCTAGATTTTCTCCTACTCAATTATCCCATCAAAGCTCACTGTATGTAAACTATGTAGGAGACAGATTGCCCTTCTGATTGCCCATGCCATGCCTCTAAGTCCCCTCCACATTTTGTCTTCATCCTCTCCACCACCCCTCCTAAAACTCTAACCATATCTGGAAGCCTGGAAGATAAAAAGCCTCAATTACCTTCCCATCTTGTTTCTGGAGACTGCCATTGAAACCAGAAGAGCTAACAAAGAGATGCAAAGTGCTACAAAGTACAAAGTGCTACATAAATTTAAGAATGACTCTTACAATAAACCTAAAGAAGTGTGCCTCTAGTGAGGACAGTGAGGATAGAAGAGATTTGGGAGACAAAACTTGGGGCCATTCTGATCTGATAGTTGTAAAAGTAACATAGCAGACTATGTATATAGTCTGATTTTTTCTTAAGTATTAGGTCTAATTAAGTTTTTCTACTTTTGTTTTAAGTTTAAGCTCCCATTTTCTTTTGGTTATGGTCCTTTAATAAGAGTTGCTTTGTCTTAGACCTCCCCCCAAAAAAGGACTATAAATTTATCTTGGAACTATAAGCTGGATGGAGCAGCAAGGTTGGCTTTAGACAGAACTGTTTATTAAATAGTCAGTCTTGGCTGAAGGCATTATGGTATAATGGGAATACCATGGGATTTGAAGTCAAGCTGACACAGTTTTGAGTACAGACTCTATTGCTCATTACCAAATTTCTCTCTGAACTTCAGATCTCTTCTTTAAAATGGAGATAATGTCAGCCACTTCATATAATCATAGGATTAAAAAAAAAAAAGGTAATGCAATACCATAGGAAAATGCCTAGCCGAGAGATTCTCCCTCTGTCCCTTGGTGATTCATATGTATCCTTTCTGCTAGGTTTTCTTCTCAGAGAATATGGTATGTTTCATCTTTATCTATAGTTCCTAACTTTATATGAAATATAAGAGTTATGACTATCTCAGGAAATATTTTATCGGGTCTATGAACAGTAGCACTAAATTATAACTGATAACCAGACTTAGGATGTTATCTCTCTCTGAGGTAATTTGAATTTTGAAAGGGGATAAAGTCTTAAGGTAAAGAATTAATCTTAATCTCACATAAGCACCCACTCTGAGTCTTTTAACTTTCAACTTGTGTGACCCTGAACTAATCACTATTTATCCTTGGGTAAGTTATTGCCCATTCTAAGCCTCCATTTTTTGTTTTGTTTTCTTGTTGTTTTTAACTTTAACACAATGAACTAAAACTTGGTTACCTTTAAAGATAAACCCTACCAGTCCTAACATTCTATAGTTTTTATTGTGAAACTTCAATTAATAATAAAGAATGAAAATAATATTTACCAAATACAAAAATTAGGCTGTGTGCTCTAAACAATTTTTAATTCTCAAAGAATTTCTGAGTCATGATTATTCTCTCTGTTTTACAAATGAGGACTTTGAGGTTTAGCAAGAATTAAGAGGCTTGCCCTAGGTTGGATGGTTGACAAGCAGATGAGCCAAACTTTAAACTCCCACTCATCTAACTCCAAAGCCTTTGTTCATTTCACCCCTGCAATGGGAAAGCCTTTTTTTGCCACCCATGAAATTACACCGTTAAGGAGGCCACTATTATCAAGGCTGTTTGTTTTATTGCAGTCATCTACACACCATCACTTGTAAGCTCCTAGAGAAAGACAGTCATGCACAATTTGTTTTTTGAAGTTCCAGCACCTAAGAAAACTAAGGGATCAAGTATGTTTTCAATTAGGGTTTGCAACAGAATAGAAGACAGAAAAGGAGGAGGAGGAGAGACAGGAAGGGAGGAAGATAAGAAAGAAGGAAAGAAGCACTTATTTTATTTCTTACCCATTATGAGCTTTAAATCTTGCTTTGCTAAGCTGGAATAACAGCTATCTGAGAGCTATTTATAGATAGCCATTTTCTACTATAAGCAGGATATTGTGAAATTAAACTTTATTTTGAAAACTTTAAAAATTTTTTCAACTTTAATGTCATTCTACATTCAACTTTGTGACATCACACACAAGAAGGTATTTTACGCTAAAAGGAATGAAAAACTTTTCCTCTGTGTTCTTATGTTCTGTAATTGAGACATGCAAATTAAACTGGCAAAAGACAGATTAACAGCATAAAAGCATAAAAATTTTATGTGCATGGAGACTCCACAGAAAAAAAGTGAAAACCCAAAGAAGTGGTTAGACTGGGGGCTTATACATCATTTTAAAAAGAGCAATAAATTGTGGGAAGCTGACTAGGAGATGTATGGTAAGTAAGGGTTGTTTATTAACATGTGTTATACAGACTCATCTCAGTGTTATCTCAGGTCTTCCTGGCATGGGAGAGGGAACACCTTTACAGATGGAAATGTATATTACCTTTATGAAGGGCAATTTATGCCCTGCTCTTAGGCAGAAAAGGTGAAGGACAGAGAGCTTTTCTTGTGTTTGTTGTTTTTCAATTGACTTCAAGCTCAAAATAATTCTTATGCCAAAGTGGCATTTTTAGGGGGGTGGAATATTCTGATCCCCTTCAATGCCAATAAGATTTTTGAATATTTAAAGGAACAGCAAAGTCTATTAGAAAGTCTAGAGAAGATGGGAGTGAGGAAATGCCTTCACTCCCTTTTGGTTGCCATGTTGAGTATACACTTCCTGTATCAAAATTTATTTAAAATTATATATCGCTATATATTATATATATTCTATATATATATAGATACATATAGAATATATATATATATTCTATATATAGAATATATATAATATGTATTATATATTCCTATATTCCAGGAAGTAGGACCTAGCAATCCTACTTCCTGGAATATATTGAGAGGCAATAATCAGATGCATGTACAAAAATGTGCCTATATATTTGTTAATCAAAGTCAATTTTATAATAGTAATATACTAGGGGGAAAACCTAAATGTACCTCTACAGATAAATGAATATATAAAGTATTATGGCCAAACTATGAACCAGGTATCTACAATATAGATCTTTATTTATTGGCATGACAGATGTCTTTGTCATACCACTTAATGAAAACATTGGTTATAGAATATATATAGCATGAAAATGTAAATTTTATATTAATAATAACTGTCTATGTAACTTTTTATAGGGAGATGTCTATATTCACCAAAAAACTAACAGTAGTAATCATTAGTTTATCTTTACTTTTTAATAATATTTTAGTTTTCATGATTTACAGGTGTTACTTTTATTATTGAGAGCAAAAGCTATTTTTAATTAGGAAAAATGTGTTTTGAAATATTAGGAAATATGAAAAAATTATGATGAATTTTTAATAAAATAAACCTTGGGAGATTTGAAAATAATTGGATGTACAGTAGTCTCCCCTTATCTTCAGGGGTTATATTCCAATATACCTGATGGTTGCCTGAAACCTCAGATAGTATGTAACCCTATGTATACTAAGTTTTTTCCTATACAGACATAGCTATGATAAAGTGTAATTTATAAATTAGGCACAGTAAGAGACTATGGGAATTGCCAGCATCACTACTCTTGTGCATTGGGATCACTGCTAAGTAAAATAAGGATTACTTGAACACAAGCACTGTGATACCGTAACAGTGGATCTGATAACTGAGATGGCTACTAAGTGCCTATGTGGTGGGTAGCATATACGGCATGAATATGCCAGACAAAGGAATGATCTCAAGTGGGATGAAGCAGGATGGTGTAAGATTTCATCAAGCTACTTAAAACTCCATGCAATTTAAAATATGAATTGCTTATTTCTGGAATTTTCCAATTAATATTTTCAGACCAAAGTTGATCATAGGTAACTGAAACCATGGAAAGCAAAACTGGGAATAAGGGTGGGCTACTGTAAAAAGTTTAAGTATGCTCTCAATATCAATAAGGACTTGAAATATTGTCACAACTTTTTAAATACAACTCCGAAAAATAGATCACTTTGGATAGTACATGTCCATAGAGAGTGGGCAGAGGGTCAGAACAAGGGGGAAAAAAATCTTGTACCTCACTCAGCTCCATCCTCTTTTCGAGTGAGTTTGTGGAATATCAAATAAAATCCCATCACGTGGTTTAGTCAAATGTTTTACTATTAAATAAAAGTCTGATATAGTGTCTTCCAACACTTCTCTTCATCCAGGGATATGATTTTTATCTTGTGATGCATTTTGAAAAAGTTGATCTCTCTGTAATGATAATTATGTGAGAAAATTTAACTACTCCTTGGGATTGTATGTGGGAAATCCAAAAATAACGGCAATAGCATTAAATAACTCCCAATTTTATTTATATGATGGGAATTGTTTGAGTGTTTCACTGAAACTTTGTCTATAGACCAGCCTACTGGAAGGTTTAATATTCTCCATGGTATCTGTTCTGGATCTCAGGAGTGGTACTATTGCTTTCCCTGTTGTTTTATATAACAGCATGGAAATTCAGGATAAAGACCCAAAAACAAATAGCCAGACTTAGAAACATTCAATCAGGGCAACCTATTTTATTTCTTTTAAACAAAATGAAATCTTTATAAGAATATTAGCATAAATATCAGTATCATACTTCTAAACGCCACAGAAAATTGAGAGCTGAAAGGGACCATAGAGAGTGTCAAAAATTTATAGTAAATGAGGTGTCAATATAAAATGTAAATCTCAGAAGAAAAAGAATTTCTTTGCCATTGTACAAGTTCCAATTATCCTCCACAGTATCCTCTCATTGAGCCACTTTTTCTTAAAGTAAGTAATTTCTGTCCTTGCCCTTCATGTCAGCACTTCCAGGATTTCTTGTCCTAGAATTTTGCCTGTACCCGTGCTCTCCCTGATTTGAGGCTTGAACTGGTCACTGCTGTCAGAGCTAGTCCTGTCAAGTAGTTGTTAGTGGACTGAGTCTTTGGTTTCCTCTGTCTCCTCCCTAAGTCAAAGCGAAATGAAAACAATAGGATTCTCGTTGACTTCCATTACTGTATTTTCTCCATTCTGAAACAATATATTACTTTTCTGACATGTAAAGCTCCCTCATTTTTTCTTCATATCTTATGCCTATATCTTAAACTTCTGTTGGGTATAACACAACTCAATTCTGAGGCATATATTGACTTAAATTAGATTAGTTGTTTATTAACTTTATCTATTTTTGTGGAAGGTTTTATATAATTTAAGTGATATTTAACTCCCTTTTCCCAAATATTCTTTTTAAAAGAAGGGAATCTTCTGGGACAATTTTAAATTGATTCAAAGTACTTTACATTTTAATAATTAAACAGTACTTTCCACAAAATGAATTAAAGATCTTGTCCTACTCTTTGAAGAAAAATCCTCAGAGGAATTTGATTAAAGATAACCTATTTCTTATATATTACATAAAATCTAATTAGAGAATCAATCTCTGCTTTTGGCTCAAAGAGACTGGGCCAAAACAATTAAAAACCCACATATCTAAAAAAAATTATTGTAAAACTTGTTGCTTTATACTCACCAGAAAACTACATTTTTTTTCTCTCTTTCCGTATAAATTATCAAAATAACACCATGCAGGGCAATAGATCTTCAGCATATTAATTTCATGTTACTATTATAATACCAATACCATGAGATATTATTGTTGAGTATTACTGTTGTCAATTTAAATGAAGAAATTAAGATCAAATTGGATCAGTAAGTTGCCCAAAGTCACCAATACATGTGGGAGAACTAGAGATTCTAATGTAAAGTCACTAACCTTTCCGTTATGTCAATACCCCAGAGAGTCACTCACGATGAGAAATTTGTTTGAAATATTTGTCTGGATGGGACTTCATAGTATATTATCCAACCAAAAATATGTAGATTGTAACTCGTTGTTATTTGAGTTACAAGTTTAATCATAAGACCCCTTGGTCTGTGTCCAACACAACTTAACTACCTTGAGCTACTTATTTACTCTATTTCTTTATTCCTCTGCCATTTGGAACCTATAGAGTCTCTAAATGTTTAAATGTTTTTCACAATTCCAACTCCCAAAATAACCAGCTTTCTAACCCCTTTGTAGGATAAGCCTTCAAATGCCAGTAGCTCTTATCTCCATTCAGTTGTTTCTTTCCAAAGAGCACTATGCTATTCCACGCATTCTTAACCTGGCAGTGAACTTGAGCAGGAGGAAAGATGATACGTACTCCTTTAAAATATATACAAATATTGTGTATATTTGAATATGTGCATTTTACTGAAGACTGAGTCCTTAAATTTTAACAATTCCCTGAGGGAAAATTTTTATTTTTCCACAAAACACTTAATTCTGTCTAAATTGCAAGCCAGTGTTCACCATGGTAGGAATATTGGCGAGCTGGAGAGAAAGTGTTGCTCAATAGATATGTGAAAGAAGAAATATAAAAAGAAGAAGTAAAAGAAGGAAAGGCAGAAGAATAACATTTTTCACTTATTCAAAAACATTTCTTGAGCACCTACTGTGTGAGATACCACGTATTACCTTATAGAACACTTAAAAACATGCAAATTACTTTCAAAAACATTGTCTAATTCAATAGTAATTAGTATTTTAAAAATGAATATTTACTAAGGAATAAAATCTTTTAATGTTACTTTATTAGAGTGATTAGTTTCAAAACTGATACAGGGAAAAAATAAATCTTAATAAACAATGACTAAAGTTTGCAAAAAGTGATTGCTAAAAATGAGCTCTCTGAAACTGGATTCTTGCAAACAATTCTCAGAGGTATAAGGTACAGCTGTGCATTCAAGCCTGAAATCACTACATCAGCTAATTTTAGACTATACTTATCAGTAATAATGGTATGTCATTGTTCTCATTTTTTATACTATATTACCCATGATTCCTACTGTGACAGCTAAATTGTTCTCAAATTTACCATAGTCAAAAAAGTTTAAATTACACATGTGTATGATTTTGTTTCTAGAACTTTGGAAAATTGATGATGGTGATGATGGAGAGCTTACTCCTGACTTTTGACAAGTTTAGATTGAACCACAGCCAAAAAAGATTTTCAAAGTGTATAATAATAGCACTTTCAAATAGTCAAGGAAACAACTTTTATCACATTTTGTGAAGTCCTCAATTCACTGGGAATAAACTAGATATTAATTATTATTATTATATATTATTTATGCTACTATTATATTTATTACTCTTTTGAGACTGTTTTAATGAACATAGCAGAATAGTAACCTAGAAGACTCAAATCTCCCATCTTATGCTTCAGCCAAAGAGGTTAGCCAATACTAGGACTAGTTTTACTCAATTTTATAAATATTTGGTTAATTGTTTGTTTTGCTCACCAGCTGCACACTACTTGGGGTCGTATATGTGAAAATATATGTAAAAATAAGGAAATAAAGACAGGATTGTAGACGAGGTCCAACTGATCATGTTTTTTCCTCTGTCCCATGGTACCTCTCCGTAAATATCTACCTACTTTATTTGGGCTTATTCAGTTGGTGAAAAATCAGAAATAATTAACAATATCTGAGAATTATATTTACTGTGATTATAAACATAAAATTTCTTATTTAATATTCCCAATAATCCTTACAAATAGAGAATAGTTTTTTTTTTCACATAAAGAAAAAAGAGTCAATGAAATTAGACTATTTGAAAAAAGGATAAGAGCTCAGTTTCAATATTGGCTCTGTTTGACTTAAAACCCATCATCCTTCCTTACTATTAGTCTAGTTTTGACACAAGAGATCAACCAGGAAGGTAGTTCCATAATATAGGTGTGAAAGAAAGAGAGTTTTGACTACAGCAGTTGAGTTGGAAAAACAGAGAATAAGGGAAGAATGATGGCTCATCATATGGGTTTTCTAAGAATGTTTCAGCATGACTCTAAATAGGATAAGGCTCGATATACCTCAGTGACCTCCCAGAAGTCTATAACACAATTTCATTCAAGAAATATGGTGGCTAATTATTGTTCTAATCCCATTTTCCAATCCTAACCCCAGCCTAACATGAACTCCAAAGCTTGTTTCATACGACATGACTATTTAAATTCCATAGTGGATATTATTGCCTTCTTTTTTTCATTCTCAAAACACAGTGTTTTAAATAAGCCTACTAAAATAGTATACACATTATATCATAGGCTTGCAAAAAGAAGCAAAGTTCATTATTTTGTGATTTATTTCAGATATACTTTGAGCATATTTTCTGAAGTGGAAATTCGTACCTTTTAATTTTCTCTCTCTCTTATTTATTCTAAACTTACTCTCAACTTCGCAAAACCATGCCTGAATGGTCTATTAAGCCAGTAACAATTTATCTTGTCATAGTATAAGTCATGTAACTGGTAATGTTTTAGCTTCTGGAGAAACAAGTGAATAAGACATGGTAGTTGCCCATCAGAACCTCGTAGTCTCTTAGAGAGTCAGGCAAATAGATTCAATACAAGGAGGTGAGGTCCTTGTAGAAGTTCTCAGAAGGCACAATGGAGGAGAAAGGAAAGAGGAGCTGGTTGCTTCTTATTCTTGTAATCTTTGTTCTTAAAGCTAGAATTGGCTTTTGACTCATCATATATTACAAGTTCTAAGCTAAATTGACTTTGCCCATTAATCTGATCACAACTTCCAAGTTTAAATTATTTTAAAGGTCTCCCATCATACAAATTTGAAGTATCTTACCAGGATAGAAGTCCTATATAAATTCTGGCCCCTGACAACCTCTCATTTCTCATTACATTAAGACATATACCATCACTTTAGCCATATTACAAAAATATACAGTTCAACAATGGCACACTCCTGCCTCTGAGACCTCACACAAGGTTTTTCTTCTATCTGAAATGCTATTCCTCTTTCTTCTAGCTAACTCCAAGTAAAATTTTCTGGTAACTCTTTTTTCTAGCTAATATCCGTCTAATTTTAGCTTAAGACTTGCATTCTCCAGGAATCCTTCCTGACCCGTGATTCCAGTGCTTATACCATGTACTCCCAAAGCAGCATGATTATAAGGCTGTCTAACATGAAATTGTTGAACTAGTTTTCTATGCTGCATAATAAATTACCACAAACTTAGCAGTTTAAAACAATGCACATTTATCTAACAATTCCTGTGGATCAGGATTCTGGGCACAGCTAAGTTGGGTGCCTATGCAAGAATACAATCAAGGTGTTGATAAGGGCTAGGTTCTCATTGGGAAGTTCAATGGGGAAAAATTTGCTTTCAATTGGTTGGTATACTTTATTTGTGGCTCTTCGACTCATGGCTTGCTTGCTTCTTCAAAGACAGCAAGCGGGGAAAGGTTCTAGAGCAAGTCTACCAGCAAGAAAAAGTCTTATATAGCATAATGTAATCACAGATGTCACATCTTATCACCATTGCCATATGTTATTGGTTAAAAGTAATCCACAGGTCCTCCCACAATCAAGGAGAGAGAATTATACAAGGGTGTGAACACCAAGATGTGGGTGTCATGGGAGTCACCTTAAAGTTTATCTACCACAATTGTCACCACTGATTTATAAGTTTGTTTTCTCAAGTAGGCCACAAGCCATTTAATGGCAAGGAGCATATCTTACCTGACTTTCTGTGCCCAATAGCTAGCACTCTATGTTTGATATATTACACATTTACAATTTGATTCACTAACTACTGCCAAAAACAAAAATATTGAGGCTATACAAAGTAAAAGGCAATTCATTTTCCATAAAAATACTCAAAAACTGTAGCATCTAAAACCAACAAATATAAAATTATGTTAATAATTAGTAAAGTATCATAGATAATGCTAACCCTTTACACTTATACCTTGGTTATTGCTATGATGATGTTGTTATACTTGAGATTTTTAGAAATGGAATATAAATGTGATACACGAACTAAGATGGTAGCAACACTATGCATTTTTATTGACTATTTTATTTTTACAAATTTATTTACTTATTTATTTATTTATTTTTGGCTGCGTTGGGTCTTTGTTGCTGCACACAGGCTTTCTCTAGTTGCGGCAAGCAGGGGCTACTCTTCATTGTGGTGCGCGGGTTTCTCATTGCAGTGTCTTCTCTTGAGCACGGGCTCTAGGCAGGCGGACGTCAGTAGTTGTGGCTCGCGGGCTCTAGAGCGCAGGCTCAGTAGTTGTGGCGCATGGGCTTAGTTGCTCCGCGGCATGTGGGATCTTCCCAGACCAGGGCTCCAACCTGTGTCCCCTGCACTGGCAGGTGGATTCTTAACCACTGAGCCACCAGGGAAGTCCCTTATTGACTATTTAAAAAGGAAAAAAGATTCCATGGGCTATTACCTGCGATTAGGAACCTATAGACTATTTAGTTGCACTAGCAATTTAATTAACAGGTTTATATTACACAACTGCTAGAGATTCATGTATCTAGGAACACAGAAATGTAAACTGTGCTATGAGTTTGTCCTGTATGCTCCAGAGAAAGAAAGATTATTTTGCAGAATGACTCTGATAATTTAGCAAATTAAAAGTTGTTTTGTGGACTTCAAATGCCTACATCTACACTTCAGGCAAGAATGATACCTTTTAAGAGGACAGAGAGTCTACATTCTGAACTTGCATTTATACCAAAATAAAGAGGTTCAGGTTTGCAGTGTAGTTACAATGAAATAATGTCAGTAGAGGAGACCTTCAAGATGGTGGGGAGTAAGATGTGGAGATCATCTTCCTCCCCACAAATACATCAGAAATACATCTACATGTGGAACAACTCCTACAGAACACCTACTGAACACTGGCAGAAGACCTCAGACTTCCCAAAAGGCAAGAAACTCTCCACATACCTGGGTAGGGCAAAAGAAAAAAGAAAAAACAGGGACAAAAGAATAGGGATGGGGGTTTCCCTGGTGGCGCAGTGGTTGAGAACTAATGCACAGATGGGCAAATCTGGTCCTGCTGACAGGTATAATAATGAGGAATATGAGGGTGGTATGAATGGGGACAACAATTCATTCTTCCTGGTTAGCCATAGTCACTAGTTGCTAACTCTTGATTTAGTATGTTAAAGGTTAAAATTGATAAAATGCCGTCCAATGTGTTCAGAAAGAATTACTCTGCTCTCTGTCTACAACATAGTAACAAAAAAGAAGAAAAAAAATCTTTTCATAAACAATAGTAATAATACCATGCATTTACTGAACAATTATTGGACATACTGAGAGTTAATCATACATTATCTGAAATCAAGGAGCCTGATTCCTCCAGCTCCATTTTTCTTTCTCAAGACTGCTTTGGCTATTCAGGGTCTTTTTGTTTTTATACAAATTATAAATTTTTTTGTTCTAGTTCTGTGAAAAATGCCAGTGGTAGTTTGATAGGGGTGGCATTGAATCTATAGGTTGCTTTGGGTAGTATAGTCATTTTCACAATGTTGATTCTTCCAATCCAAGAACATGGTATATCTCTCCATCTGTTTGTATCATCTTTAATTTCTTTCATCAGTGTCTTATAGTTTTCTGCATACAGGTCTTTTGTCTCCTTCGGTAGGTTTATTCCTAGGTATTGTATTCTTCTTGTTGCAATGGTAAAAGGGAGTGTTTCCTTAATTTCTCTTTTCGATTTTTTGTTATTAGTGTATAGGAATGCAAGAGATTTCTGTGCATTAATTTTATATCCTGCTACTTTACCAAATTCATTGATTAGCTCTAGTAGTTTTCTGGTAGCATCTTTAGGATCCTCTATGTATAGTATCATGTCATCTGCAAACAGTGACAACTTTACTTCTTTTCCAATTTGGATTCCTTTTATTTCTTTTTCTTGCCTGATTGCCATGGCTAATTCCAAAACTAAGTTGAATAATAGTTGTGAGAGTGGGCAACCTTGTCTTGTTCCTGATCTTAGTGGAAATGGTTTCAGTTTTTCACCATTGAGAACGATGTTGGCAGTGGGTTTGTCATATATGGCCTTTATTATGTTGAGGGGGGTTCCTGCTATGTGCACTTTCTGGAGAGTTTTTATCATAAATGGGTGTTGAATTTTGTCAAAAGCTTTTTCTGCATCTATTGAGATGATCATATGGTTTTTATCCTTCAGTTTGTTAATATGGTGTATCACATTGATTGATATACATATATTGAAGAATCCTTGCATTCCTGGGATTAACCCCACTTGATCATGGCGTATGATCCTTTTAATGTGTTGTTGGATTCTGTTTGATAGTATTTTGTTGAGAATTTTTGCATCTATGTTCATCATTGATATTGGTCTGTAGTACCATATGACCCAGCAATCTCACTACTGGGCATATACCCTGAGAAAACCATAATTCAAAAAGAGACATGTACCACAATGTTCATCGCAGCACTATTTACAATAGCCAGGACATGGAAGCAACCTAAGTGTACAGCGACAGATGAATGGATAAAGAAGATGTGGCACATATATACATATAATATGGAATATTACTCTGCCATAAAAAGAAACGAAATTGAGTTATTTGTAGTGAGGTGGATGGACCTAGAGTCTGTCATACAGAGTGAAGTAAGTCAGAAAGAAACAAATACTGTATGCTAACACATATATATGGAATCTAAAAAAAAAAAAAAAATCGTTCTGATGAACCTAGGGGCCGGACAGGAATAAAGACGCAGATGTACAGAATGGACTTGAGGACATGGGGATGGGGGAGGGTAAGTTGGGACAAAGTGAGAGAGTAGCATTGACATATATATACTACCAAATGTAAAATAGATAGCTAGTGGGAAGCAGCTGCATAGCACAGGGCGATCATCTTGGTGCTTTGTGACCACCTAGAGGGGTAGGATAGGGAGGGTGGGAGGGAGATGCAAGAGGGAGGGGATATGGGGATATATGTATACATATAGCTGATTCACTTTGTTATAAAGCAGAAACTAGCACACCATTGTAAAGCAATTATACTCCAATAAAGATATTAAAAAATCATATATTATCTACTTTAGTTTTCATTACTAATTATGAGGTATTTTTATTTTTAAATTTACAGATTAACCTTATGATTGTTATGGCACTTTTTTTTTACCAGCCTACCATCCTCCATTCTTCAGATCAGCGACAGCCATTGGAACACAACCTCCATTCCTTGTGTGACCTGATGTGTAAATTGAACCTTGTTCTCAAATAATTGTGGATTATTGTGGTTATGATTTTGACCTGTTTGGTGGTTAGCTAGTGGATTGGCTCTGAGATTTGCCTTTATTTGCACCCTCTTGGAACTCTCTCAGGGCTGGAGTGACCTCTTGGTAAGTGCTTTTCAAAAGTATTTAAAAACATATATTATTACAGCCACCTGTGGCAAGGCAGAGCAGATGGGGCAAGATGCTCTAAGACAGACCTCAAAACCTGGGGAAAATGAGGCTGAGGAAGAATATACGTGGGAGAATGAGGGTTTTAAATGGCTTTTGTATCTGCTTGGGAATCAGAGGGCCACATCATGATCAGGGATGGATATATGACCATAAAAGACCTCAAGAGATCCTACAGTTAACTTCTGACTGACCTTTGAGCACTGAATGAGCAGAAGAAAATGGCTAAGGCAGAGTTATAAGCATCTTGGCTAAGCATTGAAGGAGTGCTCTAGCTCAGAACCAATCTACATAGAACAAGAGAGTATTTTTTGCCTTATTTTGTTGTTTTAGGCTTCAGGAGTTTAAGGAGATCTCTGTCAGGTCATTGGCTGACTGCTAAGCCAATGGAATGGAGACTCAGTGACATCACAATGACAAGAAATACTGTCTTTGCAAAATAGTTTGGAAAAACCACTGAAAAAATGGATGACTGCAGACAACAAAAAAGCAGCAGTCCAAAACCTGGTAGGAGTGGGTAGAGGAAGGAGGATCTGATATTCTAGAGTTATCTCATTAAAATATTCAAATTCTCCAGTTTTTAACCAAAACAACTATGAGACAAGGAAAACAGGGCTCATTAATAAGAATCAAAGAAATTTCAGAAACCATTCTTGAGGAAGCACAGATATTGGACTTACAAATGTCTTATGCGCAAAGAGCTAAAGGAAACCATGGACACAAAATCAAAGGAAAACAGGAAAACTATTACAGAATATACTAATCTATATAATTAATAGAGAATATCAATAATGACATAAAAATTATTCAAAAAAAACCAAATAGGGCTTCCCTGGTGGTGCAGTGGTTGAGAATCCGCCTGCCAATGCAGGGGACACGGGTTTGAGTCCTGGTCTGGGAAGATCTCACATGCCGCAGAGCAACTGGGCCTGTGAGCCACAACTACTGAGCCTGCGCATCTGGAGCCTGTGCTCCACAACAAGAGAGGCCGCGACAGTGAGAGGCCCGCGCACCGCGATGAAGAGTGGCCCCCGCTCGCCGCAACTAGAGAAAGCCCTTGCACAGAAACAAAGACCCAACACAGCCAAAAATAAATAAATAAATAAATAAATAAATAAATAAATAAATTTATTAAAAAAAAAAAAAAACCAAATAGATATGCTAGAGCTGAGAAGTATAAAACTGAAATGAAAATCTCATTACAAGAGTCCAACGGTAGATCTGAGCAGACAAAAGAAAGAATCAACAAACTTGAAGATAGGCCAACTGAAACTATCTAGGCTGAGGAGCAGAAAGATAAAAGAATGAAAACAAAAAATAAATAGACAGTTAAAGGAAAATGGGAATTAAATCAAAATGATACACTAGAAATAGTCAATTAGAAAAAACAAAAAGCATTAATGAAAGAATTAAGGAACAAAAAAGATATAACATAAAGAAAGAAAACAGAAAAATGGCAGAAATAAATCCTTCCTTACTAGTAATTACTATAAATATAAATTGATTAAACTCACAATTTAATGCATTATAAGGCAGAAATAGGCCTAATATTAAATATTTTCTCCAAAGATATATAAATAGCCAACAAGCCCATGAAAAGATGCCCAACATCCTTAGCCATTAAGCAAATGCAAATCTAAACCATACTAAGATAGTACTTCACACCCACTAGGATAACTACAAAAAAATGGAAAACAGCAAGTGTTTGTGAGAATATGGAAAAAACTAGAATCCTTCTACACTGCTGGTGGGAATGTAAAATGATGCAGCCACTGCAGGAAACAGTTTGGCCATACCTATTTAAATTAAACAAAGAATTACCATGTGTTCCAGCAATTCCACTTCTGAGTATGTACTTAAAAGAACTGAAAACAGATGTTCAAACAAAAACTTGCACATGAATGTTCATAGCAGCACTATAGCCAAATCAAGAAGTCAAGACAATGACCCAAATGTCCATCAACTGATTAATGGATATGCCAAACATGGGATGTTCAGATAATGGAATATCATTCAGCCATAAAAAGGAATGAAGTACTGATACATACTACAACATGAATGAACCTTCAAAACATTAGGCTAAGTGAAAGAAACCAGACACAAAAGGCCACATGTTTGGGATTCCATTTATATAAATATTAACAAATAGTGGATCCATACAGACAGAAAACAGAGTAGTGCTTGTGACGGCTTGGAGGTAGAATGTGATGAACAGGAATGCTTAATATGTATAAGGCTTCCTACTGGAGTGATGAAAAAATATTCTGGAACTAAATAGTGGTGATAGTTGTGCAACATTGTAAATGTACTAAGTGTCACTAAAGCTAAATTATATTATACCTATTTTAACACAATAAAACAATTTAAACAAGTTAAAAGAAAGAACAATATAAATAATTTGGTAGTTTCTTAGAGGAAGGTAGCATGGAGATATCACAGACTCAGAATAAGAATACAAAATCAAGCCCTATTACTTATTAGCTGCTACCACCTACTAATAAAATATTTTATGGGGATTAAGTAAAACAAAAATATATGAAAATTTACCAGCGTAGAACTTGACCCATGGAATGTTTTCCATACATATTGATTGAATCTAAACTTCTTTAGTTAAAGATATGTATTTTGGTGTTACTGCTTTGGGGGCATTTTTGTATAATTATCCAGTTATTTAATAGAGCATATTATACATGTCCTGGCTCTGGAGTCAGACTGACATTGCCCAAGTTCAAATCTGGGTTCTTTTACTCAGTAACCTTCAGACGTTTGCTTTATCTCTCTCTGCCTTAGTTTTCTCATTTATAAAGTGGAGATAATCATAGTATTTACATCCTGAGGAATGAGAATTATAGTAGTATATGTATGACAAATTTGTCACACAATTCTAGGCTCTGAAATCAGCACTCAATAAATGTTTTTCTTCTTATTATTATAAAAGTCAAAATTTTTATTGCTTTGTCCCACTTCTGCTTATTCATAAACAGAAAGAAAATAATTCACACCTTAAACAAATTTTTTATATTGAAGTATAGTTGATCTACAATGTTGTGTTAGTTTCAGGTGCACAGCAAAGTGATTCAGTTATATATATATATATATACACACACAAATACATATATATATACATATATACATATATATTCTTTTTTCAGATTCTTTTCCATTATAGGTTATTACAAAATATTGAGTATAGTTCCCTGTGCTGTATAGTCGGTCCTTGTTGTTTATATATTTTTTATATACTAGTGTGTATCTGTTAATCCCAAACTCCTAATTCAGCCCTCCCAACCCACTTTTTCCCCTTTGGTAACCATAAGATTGTTTTCTGTGTCTGTAATTCACACTTTGAATGAGAAGGTAGATGATGTCAATGAAACCATTTCTTTCCCGTTCTCATTTCAAACGGAAATGTTGCTTCCAATCGGTTTCTACACTTTCTGTTTTGCTTCCTGACACTTATATCCTCCCCCGCCCCCAATTTTCTTCTTCATTAGAGTTGCAGTCCAGTGGTGTAGTCTGTCCAGATATTTATTTCCATTGCCTTTTAGGGCAATATGCATAATTACTCGTTCTTGGGTTCCTGAACCAATGACCTTGCATTAACTCCATCTTGCTTGCGACAAATTCATAAATTGCTGCTTTTTTAGGAGAAAAGATAAGACATGTTGAACTCCTAGACCTTTTAGTCCTGAAATTAATTCTTTGGTTTTATTAAAAACTTTTGGCAAATTCAAAATTTTCTAGTTGGGGAAAAAAAAAGATAACTCAGGTGCCCAGAATAGCCTACTTATATCATCCCTACCATCTAGGAGTCATGTAGAACTAGACCATAAATCAGAACAATTTGTATCACAAAGGTAGGAGTACAAATCCTCATGTTGTTGAAAAGCAATTTCTCAATTGGCCAACTGAGAAAATAATTCAATAATGCATAGGAACTTGTTGAAATCTGTCCCCTCACTAGACTCCTTGCTGAGAAATATATTTAGAAAGTTCTAAGAAAACAAAAAGCTTGTCAGTACATACCTGGGGAAAAACTATAACAGAAATATAAAGTTTTAGCATGCTCCAGACACACAAGTTTGAATATTCAGTAGTTGACTAACATATTCTTGAATTTTACTCTAAGTAATTATTTAAGCAGCTAAACTGTTTACAATTGTTTAAAAAATAGGGACATAAGAATAAAACACAAAGTTATATGAGAAAAACTGATACATAACAAATCTGCCACTTTATCCAGCTTCATCAATTATCACCTCACGCCCATTTTGTTTCATCTCTACTCCCATCATCTTTTATCTCTCATATTTTATTGATGCAAATTCTAGCCTTCAAGTTATTTCATTAAAAGTATTTTATTATGTAACTCTAGAAGATATGGGGGATGTGACCAAGCAGAGTAAGGAAACCCTGAGCTCACCTCCCACAGGCACACCAAAATTACAACTATTTACAGAGCAACTATCTATGAGAATGACTGGAAGCCCAGCAGAAAAGACTTTCCATAACTAAAGATATAAAGATATAAAGAAGGAACCACAATTTTCCGTAGACTGGGATACTTTCATAATGACAAATACTAAACTGGTTGGAAGCCAACAGACAACAAGCAAACATAGGAATTTCTGGATACTTTGGGTTGTATAGTCATATTAATATGGGTAGGATTACAAAATTTTATACACACACACAAATACACATATTCCTCCCTTGGTATCTGTGGGAGATTGGTTCCAAGATCCACCATGGATACCAAAATCCATGTATGGTGAAGTCCCATAGTCAGCCCTCAGTGGTTCCAAATCCTCAGATTCAACCAACCATAGATCACGTGGTACTGTGTTTACTTTTTGAAAAAAATCCACATATAAGTGGACCCATGCCATTCTGATCAAGGGTCAACTGTATATATACATATATATGTGTGTATATATATATATTTTTTGCTTTTGCAGTGAGTATTAACATGTGAACAATATATATTCCCACATAAACAATATTCAGGCTTATATCTCAGTTCTGTTCAACAAATATTTATTGTGTTTACTATGTTCCAGTTGTCTTCTAAAATGGGGACCCAAAAGTGAGCAAAACACATAAAAATTCCTTCCCTTTTACAGCTTACTTACCACAGGTAGCTTTACATCCTAGAATCAACAAATAAATTCAAGGAATAAAAGGAATGGAAAGAGAGCCAGACAGAAATACTATAAGAAAAGACAATTATAGACCAATATCCCTGATGAACATAGATGCAAAATCCTCAAAAAAGTATTAGCAAATCAAATTCAACAGTACACTGAAAGGATCATACACCACAGTTAAGTGGGATTTATTCCGGGGATGCAAGGATGATTCAACATTCACAAATCAAAAACTGGGATACACCACATTAAAAAATTGAAGGATAAAAATTATATAATCATCTTAATAGATGCAGAAAAAGCATTTGACCAAATTTAACATCCTTTCCCGATAACAACTATCAACAAACTGGGTATAGAGGGAACATACCTCAACATAATAAAGACAATCTATGACAAGACCACAGCTAACATCATGCTCAATGGTGAAATGCTGGGAGCTTTATCTCTAAGATCAGGAAAAAGACAAGGATGCTCACTCTCACCACTTTTATATTCAACATAGTACTGGAAGTCCTAGCCAGGGCAGTTAGGCAAGAAAAAGAAATAAACAGCATCCAAATAGGAAAGGAAGAATTAAAACTGTCTCCATTTGCAGATGGCATGATATTATTTAGAAAAAACTCTAAAGGCTCCAACAAAAAGCTGTTAGAACTAATCAGTGATTTCACTAATATTGCAGGATACAAAATCTATATACAAAAGTAAGTTGCTTCTTCAACTGACAAAGAATTAATCTCCAAAATATACAAGCAGCTCATGCAGCTCACTATCAAAAAAACAAACAACCCAATCCAAAAATGGGCAGAAGATCTAAATAGACATTTCTCCAAAGAAGATATACAGATTGACAACAAACACATGAAAGGATGCTCAACATCACTAATTATTAGAGAAATGCAAATCAAAACTACAATGAGGTATCACCTCACATCAGGTATCACCTGATGGTCAGAATGGCCATCATTAAAAAATCTACAAACAATAAATGCTGGAGAGGGTGTGGAGAAAAGGGAACCCTCTTGCACTGTTGTGGGATTGTAACTTGATACAGCCAATATGGAGAACAGTATGGAGGTTCCTTAAAAAAACTAAAAATAGAACTACCATATGAACCAGTAATCCCACTACTGGGCATATACCCTGAGAATACCATAATTCAAAAAGAGTCATGTACCACAATGTTCATTGCAGCACTATTTACAATAGCCAGGACATGGAAGCAACCTAAGTGTCTATCAACAGATGAATGGATAAGGAAGATGTGGCACATATTTATAATGAAATATTACTTAGCCATAAAAAGAAACAAAATTGTGTTATTTGTAGTGAGGTGGATGTATGTAGAGCCTGTCATACAGAGTGAAGTAAGTCAGAAAGAGAAAAACAAATACTGTATGCTAACACATATATACGGAGTCTAAAAAAAAAGGTTCTGATGAACCTAGGGACAGGACAGGAATAAAGACGCAGACGTAGAGAATGGACTTGAGAACACGGGGAGGGGGAAGGATAAACTGGGATGAAGTGAGAGAGTAGCATTGATATATATACACTACCAAATGTAAAATAGATAGCTAGTGGGAAGCAGTCGCATATCACAGGGAGATCAGCTTGTTGCTTTGTGACCACCTAGAGGGGTGGGATAGGTAGGGTGGGAGGGAGGCACAAGAAGGAGGGGATATGGGGATATATGTATGTGTATAGCTGATTCACTTTGTTATACAGCAGAAACTAACACAATATTGTAAAGCAATTATACTACAATAAAGATGTTAAAAAAATTAAAAAATAAAAAAGTAAGTTGGTTTTCTATTTATAAACAACAAACTATCAGAAAGAGGAAATCAGAAAACAACCCAGTTTACAATAACAAAAATAATAAATTTAACCAAGGATGTGTGTGATCTACACACTGAAAAATATGTCATTGATGAAAGAAATTGAAGAAGATGAAAAAAATGGAAAGATATCCCATATTCATAAATTGGAAGAATTAATATTGTTAAAATGTCCACATTACCCAAAGAAATATACAGATTCAATGCAATCTATTACAAAATTTCAACGGCAGTTTTCACAGAAATAGAAAATAGCATCCCCAAATTTTAATGGAAATACAAAAGACCCCAAATAGCCAAAGAAATCTTAAGAGATAAGAACAAAACTGAAGACATCACACTTCCTGACTTCAAGCTATATTACAAAGCTATAGTAATCAAAAAATATAGTATTGGCATAAAAAGAAGATATACTGATCAATGAAACATAATAGAGAGGCCAAAAATAACCATGCACATATACAGTTAATTTAACTATGACAAAGAGGCCAAGAATATACAATTGGGAAAATATACTTCTTCAATAAATAGTGCTGGAAAAACTCAATGGGCATACACAAAAGAGTGAAACTGGTCTTCTGTCTTACACCATACACAGAAGTCAACTCAAAATGGATTAAAAGACTTGATCATAAGACCTGAAACCATAAGACTCCTAGAAGAAAACATAGGAGATAAGCTCCTTGACATTGGCCTCTGCAATGGTTTTTTGATTTGACACCAAAGGGAAAAGCAACAAAACAAAAATAGACAAGTAGGACTACAACAATTTAAAAAGCTTCTGCATAGCAAAGGAAACCATCAAATGAAAAGGCAATGTACTGAATGGGAGAAAATATTTACAAACCTCAAATCCAATAAGAGGTTAATATCCAAAATATACAACTCATACAAACGTGTAACAACAACAAAAAATCAAACTATCAACTGGCTATTTCTGTTTTTTTTTTTTTTTTTTTTTCATGTAATGTCTGAAACATTTATATTAACATATTTCCATACATATTTCCATACAAATACAAATATAAGATTTTTAGAAATTTCATGTAATGCCTGAAACATTTATATTAACATATTTCCATACAAATAACCCAATGAAAGTTTAGTATTAGTTGTTTTGTTTGTTTTTTTATACTGCAGGTTCTTATTAGGCATCAGTTTCATACACATCAGTGTATACATGATAATCCCAATTGCCCAATCCAGCACACCACCATCCCCACCTCACCGCAGTTTTCCCCCCTTGGTGTCCATATGACCATTCTCTACATTTGTGTCTCAACTTCTGCCCTGCAAACTGGCTCATCTGTACCATTTTTCTAGGTTCCGCATACATGCATTAATATACGATATTTGTTTTTCTCTTTCTGACTTACTTCACTCTGTATGACAGTCTCTAGATCCATCCATGTCTCAACAAATGACTCAATTTCGTTCCTTTTTATGGCTGAGTAATATTCCATTGTATATATGTACCACAACTTCTTTATCCATTCGTCTGTTGATGGGCATTTAGGTTGCTTCCATGACCTGGCTATTGTAAATAGTGCTGCAATGAACATTCGGGTGCATGTGTCTTTTTGAATTACGGTTTTCTCTGGGTATATGCCCAGTAGTGGGATTGCTGGGTCATATGGTAATTCTATTTTTAGTTTTTTAAGGAACCTCCATACTGTTCTCCATAGTGGCTGTATCAATTTACATTCCCACCAACAGTGCAAGAGGGTTCCCTTTTCTCCACACCCTCTCCAGCATTTGTTGTTTGTAGATTTTCTGATGATGCCCATTCTAACAGGAGTGAGGTGATACCTCATTGTAGTTTTGATTTGCATTTCTCTAATAATTAGTGATGTTGAGCATCTTTTCATGTGCTTCGTGGCCATCTGTATGTCTTCTTTGGAGAAATGTCTATTTAGGTCTTCTGCCCATTTTTGGATTGGGGTGTTTGTTTCTTTGATATTGAGCTGAATGAGCTGTTTATATATTTTGGAGATTAATCCTTTGTCCGTTGATTCATTTGCAAATATTTTCTCCCATTCTGAGGGTTGTCTTTTCGTCTTGTTTATGGTTTCCTTTGCTGTGCAAAAGCTTTGAAGTTTCATTGGGTCCCATTTGTTTATTTTTGTTTTTATTTCCATTACTCTAGGAGGTGGATCAAAAAAGATCTTGCTGTGATTTATGTCAAAGAGTGTTCTTCCTATGTTTTCCTCTAAGAGTTTTATAGTGTCCAGTCTTATATTTAGGTCTCTAATCCATTTTGAGTTTATTTTTGTGTATGGTGTTAGGGAGTATTCTAATTTCATTCTTTTACATGTAGCTGTCCAGTTTTCCCAGCACCACTTATTGAAGAGACTGTCTTTTCTCCATTGTATATCTTTGCCTCCTTTGTCATAGATTAGTTGACCATAGGTGCGTGGGTTAATCTCTGGGCTTTCTATCTTGTTCCATTGATCTATGTTTCTGTTTTTGTGCCAGTACCATACTGTCTTGATTACTGTAGCTTTGTAGTATAGTCTGAAGTCAGGGAGTCTGATTCCTCCAGCTCCATTTTTTTCCCTCAAGACTGCTTTGGCTATTCGGGGTCTTTTGTGTCTCCATACAAATTTTAAGATGATTTGTTCTAGCTCCATAAAAAATGCCATTGGTAATTTGATAGGGATTGCATTGAATCTGTAGATTGCTTTGGGTAGTATACTCATTTTCACAATGTTGATTCTTCCAATCCAAGAACATGGTATATCTCTCCATCTGTTGGTATCATCTTTAATTTCTTTCATCAGTGTCTTATAGTTTTCTGCATACAGGTCTTTCGTCTCCCTAGGTAGGTTTATTCCTAGGTATTTTATTCTTTTTGTTGCAATGGTAAATGGGAGTGTTTCCATAATTTCTCTTTCAGATTTTTCATCATTAGTGTATAGGAATGCAAGAGATTTCTGTGCATTCATTTTGTATCCTGCAACTTTACCATATTCATTAATCAGCTCTAGCAGTTTTCTGGTGGCAGTTTTAGGATTCTCTATGTATAGTATCATGTCATCCGCAAACAGTGACAGTTTTACTTCTTCTTTTCCAATTTGTATTCCTTTTATTTCTTTTTCTTCTCTGATTGCCGTGGCTAGGACTTCCAAAACTATGTTGAATAATAGTGGTGAGAGTGGACATCCTTGTCTCGTTCCTGATCTTAGAGGAAATGCTTTCAGTTTTTCACCATTGAGAATGATGTTTGCTGTGGGTTTGTCATATATGGCCTTTATTATGTTGAGGTAGGTTCCCTCTATGCCCACTTTCTGGAGAGTTTTTATCAGAAATGGGTGTTGAATTTTGTCAAAAGCTTTTTCTGCATCTATTGAGATGATCATATGGTTTTTATTCTTCAATTTGTTAATATGGTGTATCACATTGATTGATTTGCGTATATTGAAGAATCCTTGCATCCCTGGGATAAATCCCACTTGATCGTGGTGTATGATCCTTTTAATGTGTTGCTGGATTCTGTTTGCTAGTATTTTGTTGAGGATTTTTGCATCTATATTCATCAGTGATATTGGTCTGTAATTTTCTTTTTTGTAGTGTCTTTGTCTGGTTTTGGTATCAGGGTGATGGTGGCCTCATAGAATGAGTTTGGGAGTGTTTCCTTCCTCTGCAATTTTTTGGAAGAGTTTGAGAAGGATGGGTGTTAGCTCTTCTCTAAATGTTTGATAGAATTCACCTGTGAAGCCATCTGGTCCTGGACTTTTGTTTGTTGGAAGATTTTTAATCACAGTTTCAATTTCATTACTTGTGATTGGTCTGTTCATATTTTCTGTTTCTTCCTGATTCAGTCTGGGAAGGTTATACCTTTCTAAGAATTTGTCCATTTCTTCCAGGTTGTCCATTTTATTGGCATAAAGTTGCTTGTAGTAGTCTCTTAGGATGCTTTGTATTTCTGTGGTGTCTGTTGTAACTTCTCCTTTTTCATTTCTGATTTTATTGATTTGAGTCCTCTCCCTCTTTTTCTTGATGAGTCTGGCTAATGGCTTATCAATTTTGTTTATCTTCTCAAAGAACCAACTTTTAGTTTTATTGATCTTTGCTATTGTTTTCTTTGTTTCTATTTCATTTATTTCTGCTCTGATCTTTATGATTTCTTTCCTTCTGCTAACTTTGGGTTTTGTTTGTTCTTCTTTCTCTAGTTTCTTTAGGTGTAAGGTTAGATTGTTTACTTGAGATTTTTCTTGTTTCTTTAGGTAGGCTTGTATAGCTATAAACTTCCCTCTTAGAACCGCTTTTGCTGCATCCCATAGGTTTTGGGTCGTCGTGTTTTCATTGTCATTTGTCTCTAGGTATTTTTTGATTTCCTCTTTGATTTCTTCAGTGATCTCTTGGTTATTTAGTAACGTATTGTTTAGCCTCCATGTGTTTGTCCTTTTTACGTTTTTTTCCCTGTAATTCATTTCTAATCTCATAGCGTTGTGGTCAGAAAAGATGCTTGATATGATTTCAATTTTCTTAAATTTACTGAGGCTTGATTTGTGACCCAAGATGTGATCTATCCTGGAGAATGTTCCGTGCGCACTTGAGAAGAACGTGTAATCTGCTGTTTTTGGATGGAATGTAATATATATATCAATTAAATCTATCTGGTCTATTGTGTCATTTAAAGCTTCTGTTTCCTTATTTATTTTCATTTTGGATGATCTGTCCATTGGTGTAAGTGAGGTGTTAAAGTCCCCCACTATTATTGTGTTACTGTCGATTTCCTCTTTTATAGCTGTTAGCAGTTGCCTTATGTATTGAGGTGCTCCTATGTTGGGTGCATATATATTTATAATTGTTATATCTTCTTCTTGGATTGATCCCTGGATCATTATGTAGTGTCCTTCCTTGTCTCTTGTAACATTCTTTATTTTAAAGTCTATTTTATCTGATATGAGTATAGCTACTCCAGCTTTCTTTTGATTTCCATTTGCATGGAATATCTTTTTCCATCCCCTCACTTTCAGTCTGTATGTGTCCCTAGGTCTAAAGTGGGTCTCTTGTAGACAGCATATATATGGGTCTTGTTTTTGTATCCATTCAGCCAGTCTATGTCTTTTGGTTGGGGCATTTAATCCATTCACGTTTAAGGTAATTACCGATATGTATGTTCCTATGACCATTTTCTTAATTGTTTTGGGTTTGTCTTTGTAGGTCCTTTTCTTCTCTTGTGTTTCCCACTTAGAGAAGTTCCTTTAGCATTTGTTGTAGGGCTGGTTTGGTGGTGCTGAATTCTCTTAGCTTTTGCTTGTCTGCAAAGCTTTTGATTTCTCCATCAAATCTAAATGAGATCCTTGCCGGGTAGAGTAATCTTGGTTGTAGGTTCTTCCCTTTCATCACTTTAAGTATATCATGCCACTCCCTTCTGGCTTGCAGAGTTTCTGCTGAGAAATCAGCTGTTAACCTTATGGGAGTTCCCTTGTATGTTATTTGTCGTTTTTCCCTTGCTGCTTTCAATAATTTTTCTTTGTCTTTAATTTTTGCCACTTTGATTACTATGTGTCTCGGCGTGTTTCTCCTTGGGTTTATTCTGTATGGGACTCTCTGCGCTTCCTGGACTTGGGTGGCTATTTCCTTTCCCATGTTAGGGAAGTTTTCGACTATAATCTCTTCAAATATTTTCTCTGGTACTTTCTCTCTCTCTTCTCCTTCTGGGACCGCTATAATGCGAATGTTGTTGCGTTTAATGTTGTCCCAGAGGTCTCTTAGGCTGTCTTCATTTCTTTTCATTCTTTTTTCTTTAGTCTGTTCTGCAGCAGTGAATTCCACCATTCTGTCTTCCAGGTCACTTATCCGTTCTTCTGCCTCAGTTATTCTGCTATTGATTCCTTCTAGTGTAGTTTTCATTTCAGTTATTGTATTGGTCATCTCTGTTTGTTTGTTCTTTAATTCTTCTAGGTCTTTGTTAATCATTTCTTGCATCTTCTCAATCTTTGCCTCCATTCTTATTCCGAGGTCCTGGATCATCTTCACTATCATTATTCTGAATTCTTTTTCTGGAAGGTTGCCTATCTCCACTTCATTTAGTTGTTTTTCTGGGGTTTTTTCTTGTTCCTTCATCTGGTGCATAGCCCTCTGCCTTTTCATCTTCTCTATCTTTCTGTAACTGTGGTTTTTGGTCCACAGGCTGCAGGATCGTAGTTTTTCTTGCTTCTGTTGTCTGCCCTCTGGTGGTTGAGGCTATCTAAGAGGCTTGATGGGAGGCTCTGGTGGTGGGTAGAGCTGACTGTTGCTGTGGCGGTCAGAGCTCAGTAAAACCTTAATCCACTTGACTGTTGATGGGTGGGGCTGGGTTCCCTCCCTGTTGCTGTGGCGGTCAGAGCTCAGTAAAACCTTAATCCACTTGACTGTTGATGGGTGGGGCTGGGTTCCCTCCCTGTTGGTTGTTTTGCCTGAGGCAACCCAACACTGGAGCCTACCGGTGCTCTTTGGTGGGGTCAATGGCAGACTCTGGGAGGGCTCACGCCAAGGAGAACTTCCCAGAGCCTCTGCTGCCAGTGTCCTTATCCCCACGGTGAAACAGAACCACCACTCGCCTCTGCAGGAGACCCCCCAACACCAGCAGGTAGGTCCGGTTCAGTCTCCCCCAGGGTCACTGCTCCTTCCCCTGGGTCCCGATGCACACATTACTTTGTGTGTGCCCTCCAAGAGTGGGGTCTCTGTTTCCCCCAGTCCTGTCAAAGTCCTGCAATCAATTCCCTCTAGGCTTCAAAGTCTGATTCTCTAGGAATTCCTCCTCCCGTTGCCGGACCCCCAGGTTGGGAAGCCTGACGTGGGGCTCAGAACCTTCACTCCAGTGGGTGGAATTCTGTGGTATAAGTGTTCGCCAGTCCGTGAGTCACCCACCCAGCAGTTATGGGATTTGATTTTACTCTGATTGCGCCCCTCCTACCGTCTCACTGTGGCTTCTCCTCTGTCCTTGGACGCGGGGTATCCTCCTTGGTGAAGTCCAGGGTCTTCCTGTCAATGATTGTCCAGCAGCCAGTGGTGATTCTGGTGCTCTCGCAAGAGGGAGTGAGAGCACGTCCTTCTACTCCGCCATCTTGGTTAATCTCCTCGCTATTTCTGTTTTTTAAAATTTCTTATGCCTCTGCATTGTGTATGTTTTCACAATAAGCAGATTATTCTTAGAATTACAAAGATATATGATGTCTCAAGAAGTTTTTCTCTCTGAATCACCTTCAGTAGCAATTCAGACTGAAAGGAATTGAAAACCAGTATAAGTGTATCAGCAATGTAGGACTTAAAAAAAAAAAAAGAAAAAAACGATGACACGAAAATGAAAATGTTATTTCAGTATGTTGGGATAGAAAAGACATAGAGGAAGGAACCAGAAAAAATGGGTTCAGAAATAGGCTCTTGCTCCTCTTATTTCTAGAACAGAAGTCATGGGCAATAGTTTGTTCAAAGCCTTTCTAATACATTCATAAGGGACCAATTGATTCGAGCATGCAAAACTGTGCTCTTAAAAGATTAATAGAGGTTGATTTATTTGTGTACTGTGGACCAAAAAAAAAATGATAAAGCATAGCCCTATTGCATGCCTTCGTAAACATTTGCTCTTGAGCTGATCATATGTTGCTTTCAGATGTGAGCATTCTTCTTCTGTATGAATGTGGATGGTAAGAATGCAATATTAGTGACTACTTCTGAAACATCCATGGCTTCAGTACTGCTGGAATCAAATGTTAAATGCTTTGTTTTTGTCTTTTTTGTTTCTTTTTTTGAATTAGTTTTAAATATGAATTGCAAAACTCATACAAAAATTTTTACCAAGCAAAAACGTATGAACAAGTAATTACCACAAACTGAATAAACCTGTACCCACCTCCTTGGATGAGAAATAGAGATCTGCTGACTTCATAACTTCCTTGTTCTCAATCCAAATTACTACCCCTTGCATCTCCAGAGGTCATGATTATCTTATCGTTTATGGTAAATCACTCCCTTTTTTTTTGATAATGTTAAGTTTATGTCCTAAAGTTTTTCTCCTATATCATCATCTAGGAGCTTTGCTTTGTCTTTTACAGTTAGATATAAACTCCCCTTAGAATTATTATATTATATATATATAGATAGATAGATAGATAGATATAGATATATAGATATATAGATATATAGATATATAGTTTTAATTATTCTGTGAGGCAGGGGTCAATTGAAAAATATTATTTTATTATTGCTCTACAGTGCCACCTTTGTCATAAATGGGCCTGTTTGTAGCTCTCCATTTCCATTCTATCAGTCAATTTGTCTATGTTTATGCCAATACTATACAGTCTAAAAGTCTTATAGTAGAGTGAGTTCTATCACGTCAATCTTCTTCAGCAGTGTCTTGGTTATTCTATCTTTGAATTTCCATATAAATTTGAGAATCACTTTGCAAATTCTATTTTTAAAAATCTTTCTGTTGGGTTTTGATTGATTTTGCATATAACTTATAAAAAATTTAAGGAGAATTTATATATTTACAATATTGAGTCTTCCAATCCATAAATTGGTATCCCCCTTCATTTGTATAAGTCTTAGTATACAAAGAACATTACACAGTTTTCTGTATAGAGATCTTTTCTATCTTTTATTGATTTTTCCTGAGTCTTAGCTTGAGTTCATACAGAAGCAGAACTTGAGACAAGGATTCAAATTGGAAGAGTTTATTTGGAAGGAGAGATCCCAGAAAACACCAGCAGGAAACTGAAAGTAAGTTAGGTAAGGAAATAAGCCAATAAGGGGTGTAACCAAAGGTTACAACTGTGGACAACTGGGGATAATCTTACTGAGAAATGGTATAAAGTATGCTCCAAGGTTATCCCAATTAATGGAAGAGGAAGAGGAAAAGGACGGTTCTAGCCATCCTTGTGCATCAGTCAAGCTAGCTCTTGAATGCAACCACCATTCCATTCCATAAAAGGAACCATTAGGTAAGCTTTTGCAAGTGACCATAGTACACAGCACCATTAGAATATAGAAATGAGTGCTCAGAAAATATGGGATGGCCACAGACCATGTCTGCAACAATCAAACTATTGCTTCTTACCCTGCTCCTGTTAGAGCTTGAAGAACGCTACTATAATGGGACTGTCCAAGACATGTGATAAGACCACTTGTACCACAACCAAAACCAATTGCAGAGCCTTTTGGGGCCCACTCAAAATCGGCATCCTTCTGTGTAATCTAAGTGGAACAGAGCAGTGTGTTATGTACTGTCTCCAAAATCAAAAGAGGTCGATAAGACTCTGATAGAATGTGCAATTTGCGGTTATTGTTACTTACTTTGCAGAGCATATGTAGACATGACTCAGACAAATGGACACCCCGAAACTTTACTAAGGTGTCAGGCCCCGAGTCTTTATAGTGTTTATTCTACACCCTTCAGCACACAAGTATTTATCACAGTATTCAGATCAATTGCAATTTCCTGCTCACTAATTTTTTTAAATTTAATGTGATTCAAGGTCCTTTCAGATCATGTTGTGATACAGAGCTGAAGAGTTAACATAGCTCTGGGACAATATGATAATTGGTATCCTGCAATTCTTGCCAACTGAATGTGAGCTGTTTTTAATTCTATTTCTTGATAGGAATTATAAATAAGCCATTTGGCAGATAGATAGCCACAAACTAACTACTGTACGCTATTCTGATCTATTCGAGTAGAGATACAATATCTAGCACTGTGATTAAAGCTACCATTTGGTTAAGTATAGAGTAATCAACCCCCATCTACCATTATCCATCTTAATTTTTTTTGTAGGATCAAGACTGGCAAATTAAACAAGATACGATGTGGACTACCACTCCTGAATTTAATGTATTTGAGGATGAAAGTGATATCGGCCATTTTACCTATGATACAGCATTGCTTCTGGCTTATTGCCTTAATTTGGCAATTTTTCCAATCATTACAGTTCTTACTCCACAGGTCAGGGAATCAAAATGAGTGATTAATATAACTGATTTTATAACAATCCCAAATGTACACTGAGGGACCAATAAAATGATCACAGAGTAGATATAGAGATCCATTAACTCCATTCGACCAGAAGGACCATGACAATGTGTGGGTTTTCAGGTATCCATGTCACCTTAAGCCTTGTATCCAATAGCCTTCAAAGGACCTGAGTATTCTCTTTTCTTCAGGATAAAGAACTCTGTTAAATAGTCATTGTTTACTTTGGGGGAAGGGTTGGGGGGGAATTGTAAATAATTGGGGAACTATAAATATTTGCTATATCATTGATGGGCCCTTCTTCAAGGGGACCCACTTTCACTTTCAACCATAAGTTCTGGGTCTGAAAAATACCTTAAGTTTGGAAATAAGGCAAAGGATCATAATTTTCCATTATGGTAGCCAGCATCAGTGTCCTACTTACCTTTAACCTTTTTGGTTATATATTTCAATCAATATCTTTATTGATTCCCACATCTATCTCACCCACAGGAATGTCATCATTTTTTAACCATTGGCACAGAGCCCTGGTGAGTCCAGCCCCATGATCGACATTCTGGCCTTGCTGCAAATTGTAGTAATTATATTTATTTTGCCTCCCACAGTTTAATTCTGCTACTCCAAGTGCTGCTGTCATTGACTCTGTAACAGTATTTCCTACTAATAACACTGGTCTACAGAGTATACACACCATAAAACATTGCAACAATACCTCTACTTCCTGACTAGTGATAAGAGGATTTCTTATCACTGTAGTGAGAAGAATATCATCTGAAAATACAGTCAGTCACATGGTGGGTTCTCCAGCCATACATAATAAATCAGATGAGGAGTTTCCATATTCTCTAGTCAAGAAAAAGCAGCTTTCCTCTACCAAGGGGCTGATATTCTCTCATAAGATCTCAGAATGTTCAATAGAATCTAGGGACTAATGATTGTCAGGAACATCTACCCAAATATCCCCAAACCTATCTAGACTGCCTCTCACAGTCTTGTCAAGACAGTGAATCAGCCTGTGTATTCTCACTACTCTCCAAATCAGACTTCGAGCATTCTTTTCAGTACAGTCTGCTCTCCATTTGCAGGACATGATGCTCTCTCTAAATGCTGCCATAAAGACCTTCTGATATTTACACTGTATCCTGAGTTGATTGCTGATTGTCCTAAACATCAGTAGGGAGGAAAGCTAATCATTTTACTCCTTCAGTGTTTCACTGTCAGTTAACAACCACCCACTAACTCCACAATCCTTATAATTACTATTGCTCCATATCTGTCAAATGCTGCAGACATTGCTTAAGCCAAAGTGTTCCCTGTCACCTATATGCCATCTTAACTTACTAAAGATAAGTGTCTTAGTAATTATGATCCTACAGTATACAGAAATTATTCTTATTCCACTCACCACTAGCAATGAGTACTTGTAGTCATTGGGCTAATATATGACCCAAATTCTAGCATTATATATAGAGGGTCTGTTCCTAATTGTCCTTCTTTGATTCCCCCAGAAACGGACCCCAAAACAAAGATTCAAGTGCAAAGAAAATTGATTTGTGAGGAAATCCCAGGAACTTGGCTGAGGAGTAGGGAACGGAGACAGGGAAGGAAGCCAATAGAGGATACATTATTTAAGCAAGTTACTAGTATGGGCAACTAGAACTTAATTCCACAAGTGAACTCTGAGAGAAAATTTAGGATGCACCTCCCACTTACCTCAACTAAGAGTCAAACACTCTGGGGTAGTTAACTATCATATATTCTAATCCATCATCAGTTGAGGGCTTTTTCCAGTGCTATTAACTTTCTGGCACCTCTGGTTTTCCTTCCAGTTGGACCGTAAGGCTCCTGCGTCCAGACAATGGTCCTCAGTCAAGGAACTGCAGATGTTACCAATATGCAACCTTCAGAGTATAGAAGTGAATGAATCAATATAGGGTGGGATGACAGATTCTGCTACAAGAGGTATGAAATACTTCTTTAACTTTTTATTTTGAAATAATCTTAGACTTAAAGAATTTTTTAAATAGCAATATAAAGTTTCATACATACTTCACTCACACTCTCCACATGTTAATATTCCACCACATTGGTTTTATCAGGAGAGAAATTAATAAAAAGAGAAAGAGAGATACCAAAAGTAAGAATCCTTGAGTCCAAGCTGCAGACATCATGCCCTTTCTCTCTAAATATTTCAATTCTAAAATATAAATACTCTTTTAAATAACCACTGCACAAGTTAATATGGTATAATTGATATAGTACAATGATCTACCCTACAGATCATATAAAAATTTTGACAATTGTCCCATTGATTTCCTTTATATCAAAAAATAATATTGCATTTAATTGTTATAGTTCCTTAATCTCCTTGTTATAGTTCCTTAATTTCCTTGAAGCTGGAAATATACTTTAGTCTATTTTTGTCTTTCATGACCTTGACATTTTTGAAGAGGTATACATTTAATTCATAGAATGTTCCCCAATTTCAGTATGTCTAAAGTTTCCTCATAATTAGATTCAGTTTATGCATTTTTAGCAGGAATATCAACCATAGAAATGATGCTGTGCCCTCACCACAACATGTCAGGGGGCATATGTTAATCTATTTGTGCCATTACTGGTGATGCTAACTTTGACCACTTGGTTGAGGTGGCATCTGCCAAGTTTTCCCATTATAACAATACTGTTTTTTCCTCTTTTAATTATTATATATACTGTTGGAAGGTGCTTTTGAAATTATATGGATATCTTTTTTCTCACCAAACTTTCACTTTCTAGTTTTAGCAATTACTTTCCTATTACTACAATACTGGTTGCCAAATGGTGATTTTTTTTAATCCCATCATTTCTTCTGCAATTAATACTCGGCATTCTACTGTAAGGAAAATATTTTTTCTCTACATTTAATTTAGTTATTCATTTATTTATATTAATATGGACTCATTAATACTAATTTTATTCTATAACGATCCATTAATATAATTATTTATTTTGATGTTCAAATTGATCCTGATTTGATCAATGGTAGCCCTTTCACATTGACTTCGGTGCCTTTTGACATGCCCCGATAATTTTAATTGCTTCCTTGTTTTCTGATAAAGCAAGATGTTCCAGGTTCATCATGAACTCTCCCAGGCCCAGCCCTGGAATCACCCATGTTTCCAATGAGCTTGGATGTCTTATAGCAGAAAATGGAGTTCAGAATTCAAAATCTCTCTCTCTCTCTCTCTCTCTCCTTTTCATTCTATCTACTTATCAATCTAAGCATGAATTCATACAGATACTTAAAATTTCAATTAACTGTCACAAGATTCATTCTAGCCTTTGCATATTTCTAATCCCTTTTTCTGACAGTGAGAAATCTGGCTCCTTCTATATAAAAATATATGTTCCTCCTTAGAATACACATTTAATTTGAGAATCTCTAACCCATATCTCTATGTAAAACACACCTATTTAAAAATTTGATATTGTTTACAGTTTGATTCATTTTTTAGCTCAATGGTATATAGTCAAAGTATTTGTTCTAGTGTTAACTTAGGCAAGTCTTTCCTTCATCCTTTACAGATGTGGCTAATCTATACATTGGAAACTGAATCTGATTCATCTGTTTCTGTTTGTAATCCATTGTTGATTTAATTTCTTTAAAAAATATAACTTGGCTTTAGTAGTCAAAACTGTACAAAAATTTTCACTCAGAGGAGTGACTGAGCACCCTCGCCTCTGCCCCTTGTTCCTCTAGGCTTCCACCTCATTTCTACACATCTTCTATGGACAACCAAGTTCATGTTTTTGACTTCCTGTTTCTGGGTTTTGTTTTGTTTGCAAAAATGAATAAATATGTGTATATTTCCTTATCCTCACTTTTTTCTTATGCTTTTCTTTTTTTATTTAAAATTTATTCTGAAAATTTCTCTATTTCAGTCAGTACTTTTTCTCATTGTCTAATTTCCATTGTGGTTTTATTTAACCTTTGGTTTTTTAGCCTTTTATCACAATTTCAAAACATTGGGGATTTGGGATTTATTTTCTGATTATCTTTTTGGTAATTGATTTCTACATTAATTACATAATAGTTAGAGGATATATAGTCTGTGGGATTTTAATCTTCTGAAATATGTCAAAACTGTTTTGTCGTAAAGTATGTATGGTCAATTCTGGAAAAGCTCTATGTGTAATCATAAATAATGTGAATACTACAGCTGTTAGGCACAGTATTCTATACATTTAAGTTAAACCTAAGTTACTTATCATTTTGTTTATATCTTTTATATCTTTACTGAATTCTGCCTGATTGCTCTCTCAATTACAAAGGAAGTATGTTAAAACCTCCCATTCTGATTGTGAATTTCGAGACAGAGAGATTGTGTTACACATATTTAGAATTGATATATCTTCCTGGAAAATTGAATATTTCATTATTATGAAATATCCCTTGCAATCCCTATTAATGTTTTTGTATTGAAGTCTTGTATCAATATAGCTACACTAACATTTTTTTTGGTTAGTATTTCCATATTATACATTTTATCATCCTTTTATTTTTCAACCTTTAAACTTTATGTTTAAAATATATTTCTATTAAGCAGTACATATAGGGTTTTCTTTTATCTAATATAAACTAATAGCCTCTTTAAATTATAGCATTAAGTTTATTTATATTTGATGCAATTATTGGTATATTTAATTTATCATTTTATTAAGTGCTTTCTCTTTTTTTGTGTTCTCTATTTGTCCTCATTGGGTAGATTCTTTTTTTTTTTTTAACATCTTTATTGGAGTAAAATTGCTTTACAATGGTTAGTTTCTGCTTTATAACAAAGTGAATCAGTTATACATATACATATGTTCCCATATCTCTTCCCTCTTGCGTCTCCCTCCCTCCCACCCTCCCTATCCCACCCCTCTAGGTGGTCACAAAGCACCAAGCTGATCTCCCTGTGCTATGCAGCTGCTTCCCACTAGCTATCTATTTTACATTTGGTAGTGTATATATGTCCACGCCGCTCTCTCACCCTGTCACATCTTACGCCTCCCCCTCCCGATATCCTCAAGTCCATTCTCTAGTAGGCCTGTGTCTTTATTCCCGTCTTGCCACTAGGCTCTTCATGACCTTTTTTTTCTTCCTTAGATTCCATATATGTGTGTTAGCATACTGTATTTGTTTTTCTCTTTGACTTACTTCACTCTGTATGACAGACTCTAACTCCAACCACCTCACTACAAATACCTCCATTTCGTTTCTTTTTATGGTTGAGTAATATTCCATTGTATATATGTGCCACATCTTCTTTATCCATTCATCCGATGATGGACACTTAGGTTGCTTCCATGTCCTGGCTATTGTAAATAGAGCTGCAATGAACATTTTGGTACATGACTCTTTTTGAATTCTGGTTTTCTCAGGGTATTTGCCCAGTAGTGGGATTGCTGGGTCGTATGGTAGTTCTATTTTTAGTTTTTTAAGGAACCTCCATACGGTTCTCCATAGTGGCTGTATCAATTTACATTCCCACCAACAGTGCAAGAGGGTTCCCTTTTCTCCACACCCTCTCCGGCATTTATTGTTTCTAGATTTTTTGATGATGGCCATTCTGACCAGTGTGAGATGATACCTCATTGTAGTTTTGATTTGCATTTCTCTAATGATTAATGATGTTGAGCATTCTTTCATGTGTCTGTTGGCCATCTGTATATCTTCTTTGGAGAAATGTCTGTTTAGGTCTTCTGCCCATTTTTGGATTGGGTTGTTTGTTTTTTTGTTATTGAGCTGCATGAGCTGCTTGTAAATCTTGGAGATTAATCCTTTGTCAGTTGCTTCATTTGTAAATATTTTCTCCCATTCTGAGGGTTGTCTTTTGGTCTTGTTTATGGTTTTCTTTACTGTGCAAAAGCTTTTAAGTTTCATTAGGTCCCATTTGTTTATTTGTGTTCTTATTTCCATTTCTCTAGGAGCTGGGTCAAGAAGGATCTTGCTGTGATTTATGTCACAGAGTGTTCTGCCTATGTTTTCCTCTAAGAGTTTGATAGTGTCTGGCTTTACATTTAGGTCTTTAATCCATTTTGAGTTTATTTTTGTGTATGATGTTAGGGAATGTTCTAATTTCATACTTTTACAAGTACCTGTCCAGTTTTCCCAACACCACTTATTGAAGAGGCTGTCTTTTCTCCACTGTATATGCTTGCCTCCTTTATCAATGATAAGGTGACCATATGTGCGTGGGTTTATCTCTGGGCTTTCTATCCTGTTCCATTGATCTATGTTTCTGTTTTTGTGCTAGTACCATACTGTCTTGATTACTGTAGCTTTGTAGTATAGTCTGAAGTCAGGGAGCCTGATTCCTCCAGCTCCAATTTTCATTCACAAGATTGCTTTGGCTATTCGGGGTCTTTTGTATCTCCATACAAATTGTGAAATTTTTTGTTCTAGTTCTGTGAAAAATGGCAGTGGTAGTTTGATAGGGATTGCACTGAATCTGTAGATTGCCTTGGGTAGTAGAGTCATGTTCACAATGTTGATTCTTCCAATCCAAGAACATGGTATATCTCTCCATCTATTTGTATCATCTTTAATTTCTTTCATCAGCGTCTTATAATTTTCGGCATACAGGTCTTTTGTCTCCTTAGGTAGGTTTATTCCTAGATATTTTATTCTTTTTGTTGCAAAGGTAAACGGGAGTGTTTTCTTAATTTCACTTTCAGATTTTTCATCATTAGTGTATAGGAATGCAAGAGATTTCTGTGCATTAATTTTGTATCATCCAACCTTTCCAAATTCATTGATTAGCTCTAGTAGTTTTCTGGTAGCATCTTTAGGATTCTCTATGTAGAGTATCATGTCCTCTGCAAACAGTGACAGCTTTACTTCTTCTTTTCCGATTTGGATTCCTTTTATTTCTTTTTCTTCTCTGATTGCTGTGGCTAACACTTCCAAAACTATGTTGAACAATAGTGGTGAGAGTGGGCAACCATGTCTTGTTCCTGATCTTAGTGGAAATGGTTTCAGTTTTTCACCATTGAGGACGATGTTGGCTGTGGGTTTGTCATATATGGCCTTTATTATGTTGAGGAAAGTTCCCTCTATGCCTACTTTCTGCAGGACTTTTATCACAAATGGGTGTTGAATTTTGTCAAAAGCTTTCTCTGCATCTATTGAGATGATCATATGGTTTTTCTCCTTCAATTTGTTTATATGGTGTATCACATTGATTGATTTGTGTGTATTGAAGAATCCTTGCATTCCTGGGATAAACCCCACTTGATCATGGTGTATGATCCTTTTAATGTGCTGTTGGATTCTGTTTGCTAGTATTTTGTTGAGGATTTTTGCATCTATGTTCATCAGTGATATTGGCCTGTAGTTTTCTTTCTTTGTGACATCTTTGTCTGGTTTTGGTATCAGGGTGATGGTGGCCTCGTAGAATGAGTTTGGGAGTGTTCCTCCCTCTGCCATATTTTGGAAGAGTTTGAGAAGGATAGGTGTTAGTTCTTCTCTAAATGTTTGATAGAATTCGCCTGTGAAGCCACCTGGTCCTGGGCTTTTGTTTGTTGGAAGATTTTTAATCACAGTTTCAATTTCAGTGCTTGTGATTGGTCTGTTCATATTTTCTATTTCTTCCTGGTTCAGTCTCAGCAGGTTGTGCATTTCTAAGAATCTGTCCATTTCTTCCAGGTTGTCCATTTTATTGGCATAGAGTTGCTTGTAGTAATCTCTCATGATCGTTTGTATTTCTGCAGTGTCAGTGGTTACTTCTCCTTTTTCATTTCTAATTCTATTGATTTGAGTCTTCTCCCTTTTTCTCTTGATGAGTCTGGCTAATGGTTTATCAATTTTGTTTATCTTCTCAAAGAACCAGCTTTTAGTTTTATTGATTTTTGCTATTGTTTCCTTCATTTCTTTTTCATTTATTTCTGATCTGATCTTTATGATTTCTTTCCTTCTGCTATCTTTGGGGTTTTTTGTTCTTCTTTCTCTAATTGCTTTAGGTGCAAGGTTAGGTTGTTTATTCGAGATGTTTCCTGTTTCTTGATGTAGGCTTGTATTGCTATAAAATTCCCTCTTAGAACTGCTTTTGCTGCATCCCATAGGTTTTGGGTCGTCGTGTCTCCATTGTCATTTGTTTCTAGGTATTTTTTGATTTCCCCTTTGATTTCTTCAGTGATCACTTCGTTATTAAGTAGTGTATTGTGTAGCCTCCATGTGTTTGTATTTTTTACAGATCTTTTCCTGTAATTGATATAGTCTCATAGCGTTGTGGTCGGAAAAGATACTTGATACGATTTCAATTTTCTTAAATTTACCAAGGCTTGATTTGTGACCCAAGATATGATCGATCCTGGAAAAATGTTCCATAAGCACTTGAGAAAAACGTGTATTCTGTTGTTTTGGGGTGGAATGTCCTATAAATATCAATAATGTATCATTTAAAGCTTGTGTTTCCTTATTTATTTTCATTTTGGATGATCTGTCCATTGGTGAAAGTGGGGTGTTAAAGTCCCCTACTATGATTGTGTTACTGTCGGTTTCCCCTTTTATGGCTGTTAGTACTTGCCTTATGTATTGAGGTGCTCCTATGTTGGGTGCATAAATATTTACAATTGTTATACCTTCCTCTTGGATCGATCCCTTGATCATTATATAGTGTCCTTCTTTGTCTCTTGTAATAGTCTTTATTTTAAAGTCTATTTTGTCTGATATGAGAATTGCTACTCCAGCTTTCTTTTGATTTCCATTTGCATGGAATATCTTTTTCCATCCCCTCACTTTCAGTCTTTATGTGTCCCTAGGTCTGAAGTTGGTCTCTTGTAGACAGCATATATATGGGTCTTGTTTTTGTATCCATTCAGCCAGTCTGTGTCTTTTGGTGGGAGCATTTAATCCATTTACATTCAAGGTAATTATGGATATGTATGTTCCTATTCCCATTTTCTTAAATGTTTTGGGTTTGTTATTGTAGGTGTTTTCCTTCTCTTGTGTTTCTTGCCTAGAGAAGTTCCTTTAGCATTTGTTGTAAAGCTGGTTTGGTGGTGCTGAACTCTCTCAGCTTTTGCTTGTCTGTAAAGGTTTTAATTTCTCCATCACATCTGAATGAGATCCTTGCTGGGTAGAGTAACCTTGGTTGTAGGTTTTTCTCCTTCATCACTTTAAGTATATCCTGCCACTCCCTTCTGGCTTGCAGAGTTTCTGCTGAAAGGTCAGCTGTTAACCTTATGGGGATTCCCTTGTGTGTTATTTGTTGTTTTTCCCTTGCTGCTTTTAATATGTTTTCTTTATATTTAATTTTGGATAGTTTGATAAATATGTGTCTTGACGTGTTTCTCCTTGGATTTATGCTGTATGGGACTCTCTGTGCTTCCAGGACTTGATTAACTATTTCCTTTCCCATATTAGGGAAGTTTTCAACTATAATCTCTTCAAATATTTTCTCAGTCCCTTTCTTTTCCTCTTCTTCTTCTGGGACCCCTATAATTCGAATGTTGGTGCATTTAATGTTGTCCCAGAGGTCTCTGAGACTGTCCTCAGTTCTTTTCATTCTTTTTCTTTATTCTGCTCTGCAGTAGTTATTTCCAATATTTTATCTTCCAGGTCACTTACCCGTTCTTCTGCCTCAGTTATTCTGCTATTGATCCCTTCTAGAGTATTTTTAATTTCATTTATTGTGTTTTTCATCGTTGCTTGGTTCCTCTTTAGTTCTTCTACGTCCTTGTTAAATGTTTCTTGCATTTTGTCTATGCTATTTCCAAGGTTTTGGATCATCTTTACTATCATTATTCTGAATTCTTTTTCAGGTAGACTGCCTATTTCCTCCTCATTTGTTAAGTCTGGTGTGTTTTGACCCTGCTCCTTTATCTGCTGTGTGTTTTTCTGTCTTCTCATTTTGCTTATCTTACTGTGTTTGGGGTCTCCTTTTCACAGGCTGCAGGTTCGTAGTTCCCATTGTTTTTGGTATCTGTCCCCAGTGGCTAAGGTTGGTTCAGTGGGTTGTGTAGGCTTCCTGGTGGAGGGGACTAGTGCCTGTGTTCTGTTGGATGAGGCTGGGTCTTGTCTCTCTGGTGGGCACGTCCACATCTGGTGGTGTGGTTTGGGGTGTCTGTGGCCTTATTATGATTTTACGCAGCCTCTCTGCTATGGATGGGTCTGTGTTCCTGTCTTGCTAGTTGTTTGGCATAGGGTGTCCAGCACTGTAGCTTGCTGGTCGTTAAGTGAAGCTGGGTCTTGATGTTGAGATGGAGATCTCTGAGAGATTTTTGCCATTTGGTATTACGTGGAGCTGGGAGGTCTCTTGTGGATCAGTGTCCTGAAGTTGGCTCTCCCATCTCAGAGGCACAGCCCTGATGCCTGGCTGGAGCACCAAGAGCCTTTCATCCACATGGCTCAGAGTAAAAGGGAGAAAAAATAGAAAGAAAGAAAGGAAGAGGATAAAATAAAATAAAAGAAAGCTATTATAATAAAAATAAGAATAAAATTATTAAGAAGAAATTTATTAAGAAAATTTTTTTTTAATTTTTTAAAATAATTTTTTAATATTTTATAATAAAAAATAAGAAAAGATTTATTAAGAAAAAAATTAATTTTTAAAAATAAAAAAATAAGAAAACAATTATTAAGAAAAAATATATTAAGAAAAAAAATTTTTTAAGTCAAAAGAAAAAAAAAAAAACGGACGGACCGAACCCCAGGACAAATGGTGAAAGCAAAGCTATACAGACAAAATCTCACCCAGATGCATACACATATACACTCACAAAAAGAGGAAATGGGGAAAAATTAATATATCCTGCTCCCAAAGTCCACCTCCTGAATTTGGGATGATTCATTGTCTATTCAGGTATTCCACAGATGCAGGCACATCAAGTTGACTGTGCAAATTTAATCAGCTGCTCCTGAGGCTGCTGGGAGAAATTTCCCTTTCTCTTCTTTGTTCGCACAGCTCCCGGGGTTCAGCTTTGGATTTGGACCCACCTCTGTGTGTAGGTCGCCTGAGGGCGTCTGTTCTTCACTCAGACAGGACGGGGTTAAAGGAGCAGCTGCTTCGGGGGCTCTGGCTCACTCAGGCTGGGGGGAGGGAAGGGTATGGATGCGGTGTGAGCCTGCGGCGGCAGAGGCCAGCATGACGTTGCAGCAGCCTGAGGCGCACTGTGCGTTCTCCCGAGGAAGTTGTCCCCAGATCACGGGACCCTGGCAGTGGCGGGCTGCACAGGCTCCTGGGAGGGGAGGTGTGGAGAGTGACCTGTGCTTGCACACAGGCTTTTTGGTGGTGGCAGCCACAGCCTTAGCGTCTCATGCCCATCTCTGGGGTCCGCGTTGATAGCCGCGGCTCACGCCCGTCTCTGGAGCTCGTTTAGGCGGCGCTCTGAATCCCCTCTCCTCACGCACCGTGAAACAAAGAGGCAAGAAAAAGTCTCTTGCCTCTTCGGCAGCTGCAGACTTTTTCCCAGACTCTCTCCTGGCTAGCTGTGGTGCGCTAACCCTTTCAGGCTGTGCTCACACAGCCAAACCCAGTCCTCTCCCTGCGGTCTGAACTCTGGAGCCAGAGCTTCAGTTCCCAGCCCCCGCCCGCCCCGGCGGGTGAGCAGACAAGCCTCTCAGGCTGGTGAGTGCTGGTCAGCACCGAGCCTCTGTGTGGGAATCTCTCCGCTTTGCCCTCCGCACCCCTGTGGCTGCGCTCTCCTCCGTGGCTCCAAAGCTTCCCCCCTCCACCACCCACAGTCTCTGCCCGCGAACGTGCTTCCTAGTGTGTGGAAACCTTTCCTCCTTCACAGCTCCCTCCCACTGGTGCAGGCCCCGTCCCTATTCTTTTGTCTCTGTTATTTCTTTTTTCTTTTGCCCTACCCAGGTACGTGGGGAGTTTCTTGCCTTTTGGGAGGTCTGACGTCTTCTGCCAGTGTTCAGTGGGTGTTCTGTAGGAGCAGTTCCACGTGTAGATGTATTTCTGATGTATCTGTGGGAAGGAAGGTGATCTCCGCGTCTGACTCTTCCACCATCTTGCCCAGACCCCTACATTCTTTTTTACCATTTCATATTTTTTTCTTCTCTTAGCTTGAAAAAACTCTTTTAGTTGTCTCTCTAGGAAAAAGGTCAAAATGTTAGTATATATGTTAGCAGTGTCTGTATGATAAGAAAATAACTTCCTAATTTGATGTAAAGCTATGTCCTATCACTTTTTCTAATTAAAAAAACATGTATTAATTATTTGAGTATTTTGATTTTTTTAAGTTAGTGGCATAAGATTTTTGGATCATATAGCACCAATAATGAGAAAGTAATCACTATGTGGAAAAAATTACAAAGGAAAGTAATAAAAGCTATAGCCAATATTAAAACTTACTGTGCTTAACACTGATAGGCAAGAAAGACTAATCATGCCTTGTGATTGTAGTACAACATTCATACTCACTGTAAAACCTATATTAGTGCAGAATCACCCTAAAAATAGCATAAATACATTATGTAGCACACTCCAAGGAAAATATTTTAGTTAAAAGACATCCTTTAAATTGTCATTTATATTCTGTGGGAGATAAGGATAAAAATCCCCAAAACTATATTTAGCTAATGATTTTACTGGCAATGTATGAGAATTAAACTAGTAGGTAAATTAGTTAAATTAGTAGGTAGAAAAAACAGGCCTACATGGGATAGGAGACCAGGGAGGAGGAAACAACAACGAAGTTGTAGCTTGCTTAGAAAAAGAATGGCAAATTAAAAACTAAACTTAAAGCCTACAAAGATTTATTATATAGAAAATGGTGGCCAGCTGTTCTCCATCCCTAGTAAGATACACCTCAGGAAATTGGCTTAAATTGCATTAGAAGGATTTAAGTTCCCTATAAGAAGTGTTAGACTTGAGAGTGGAGGAAGATAAATGGTTCCTTTGGGGAGTGTGGTGACCCCACTCTTAGAGAAAGATTCTGTATCTCAAAAAATCCATGATGCCTCTGAATGAAAAAAAAAAATCCTCTTTTGGTTTTCTGAGAGCATGCACATAGAGGGTGGTCTACTAAACTACTTTCTTGATAAAGGATATGCCAAAACCACCTCCAGGCAAAAGAAAGAATTTCCTGAGAGGATGATTAAGCACTAGATTGGGCAATTTTTAAAAGTTCTGGTATCACTTTCACAGTAGACTTTTAAGAGTAGTATATTTTTTTCTGTCTGAAATGACTTATTCAACCCTCCTTAGAGAAACATCAATCACTGTGATGAAGACAGTCTTCTCAATAATTTTATGTAAAAAATTTTACCATCATTTTACATAGGAAAAACTAAGGTTCAACAACTTGACAATATTCAACATATATGCAGTAGAGCCAATACTCAAACTCCAGGAATTGAGGAATCCAGTGCTAAAACCACACGGTGAATCAAACTTCAGGGTTTGGCTTGGTAACTGTCAGAGGGTCAGTTATCAATCAACATGGAGTAAATAACCAGTTAAGATACATCAAAGAACCTGAATTCATAAATAGTCAATAATAATTGCTATCAACATTTATGTTAATAATTACTATCAACATTTATCAGGTGCTTATATGTCCCAGGTGCTGTCCTAAGAGTGTATTATTTTCATAGCAACAAAAATGAGTTAGTTACTATCTTTACAAACATAACAGAGAAGGAAAATGCACCACAGGGAGGTAAAATAATTTGGTCTAGGTAAGACAAGTAAAAAGTGGCAAAACCACTGCCTAGGTCCAGAGTCCCTGTTTTTTAATTATTATTTCAGTTAATCTGGAATGGTAAGTTTTTCTAAATATTCAACTGCTACTTGTCTCTTCATGAAAAATAAAGAAAAAAATTAAACAGATAGGAAGCAACTCAGTTTGTCTAGGTAAGAGATGGTAAGGTAACTTAGACCACAATCTAAGTAAATCATAGTTGCAGTGTACAGATTTAGAGAGATATATTTTGAGGTAGATGTTTATCACTGTGAAAAGCCAATGTCCTGTCTCTCCTAAACTTAGGAAAGTATAATACTTTACCAAGTATCCAAACTCAACTCATCTTTCCAACATTACCTCACATTGAAAGGAAACTCTAAAACATCTTTTGTTCATTTTGGGAGGCTCTAAGTGTTAGTCTTATTTCTACACACTGATTTCCAGTGCCATTGTTAATTTTAAAAGGCAAAAAAAAAATACTTCTAGATATTTTACCTCTCAATCAACTATAATTAGATAGTTCACCCTAAAATTATTCCCCTATAGCCACCAAATAAATTCTAAACTTGTATTTAAAGCCCTCTTCTAACTAGGCCCCCTCTGTCCCTCCAGTATCACCATCTGCTTCTCCACAACACAAATCCCATTGATTTAAAGACATTCACTATATACCAGACATACTTTTTCTTTTCTGTTTTCTAATCTTTACCACGCTCTTCTCCTCTTGTGAGTGGAGAAACATTTTATGTAAATACATTTATACGTGTTTATTTAGTATAGAATTTCTTTATTACAGGAATTCATAGAGGACTTACTAAGTTGATAGATACTTCTCCATGCAGCAAAATAATTCTCATCCTTCTATGACTACTTCAAATATTTACTGATGTTTATCAAAGAGACTTTTTATCTTTAAATTTCTCATATGTAAAACAAAATTAGGCATTAGTAATGTTCAAAGAATAATTGAGAGTGTTAAAAATTTTCCAGGCTGATGATATCTCTAACAAGTTATTTATATAGTTATATAGTAATATTTTTAAATTAGTAAAATAAAATTGAATTAATACTGAAGTCTAATAAAGCTGGCATAAAATACAAATTATATTGTGGAAGAAAAAATTATTTGAACACTTTTGAGAGATAATCTGGTAATATATATAAAAGAACATAAAAATGTTTTTTGTTTTAGACCTAACAATTAAATTTTGAGAATTTTTTCTATGAAAATAATAAAGTTATATGTAAAAGTATTCAAAATATATTTTTGTTATAATAAACCAACAGAAGGTACTTTTTGTATCTAACAAAATGGCATTATTTAAATATATTTTGGTAGAAACTCAAGAAAATAAAGAGCAGACACTAAAAATGATAATTATAAAACTGTGTAGCAATACAGAGAAATAATCACATAAAGCTAATTTAAAATCAAGATATAAATTAAAATAATTGACACAGCAGAATATTGAATCTGAAACAAATTAAGTACCCCTCCTCCAGTATCTCCTCTGTAGTTTCCCTCGTGGAGATTAAAGTGGTTCTTGGATACATTATTTTAAAAAATCAAGATATAAATGTTTATGTAAACTATGCTTAAGATGATTAAAAAATATATATGTATGTATGTGTTACAAAGAAACACAAAATGTATAAAAATTGTGTAGTTTAGGGTAGTGGAATAAGGATGATTATTTCCTTGGCCCCAAAATTTTGTAAAAATATTATATATTTTTAATTCAAAAACACAGTTATGATAGATGTTCCCTTTATACATTACTTTGTATTCTTAAGATTTATAAGAGTTTATAAGCTGGTAGTTACAAAGGAGTCTTTCTAAAGAATGCTTTCTTTTGGAAACATGCTTAAAAGGCTGGCTTTGTTGACTCATGGATGTTTATGCAGAAAATGGCTTTCTTTACAGACTAAGAAAGAAAATGAGAAAGAGAGAGAGAGACAAGCAGAGAGAGAGAAAAAGAGAGAAAGAGAGGAAGAAGAAGAAGGAGTGGAGGAGGAGGAGGAAGGGAAGGAGGGAAGGGAGAAAAGGTGAGAAGAAAGGAAGTTCTATGTTCCTCCACATTTCTCTTTGCATTTTTTGGGACATGATTATGACTCAGGAATAATACTTCTGAGTCAACTTCCTTATAACCACCACAGAATTCTTATAAAATTTTTGCAAAAATGTATATAACAAGTAAAAATCAATTAAAATATGCCCCACTCCAGAATACAGAGGAATACCACTCCTTATCTGTCCCTTGTTTATGTGGGTGCTAATTATGAGATTCTTTTTTAAAATATTTATTTATTTATTTATTTATTTTAGCTGTGCCCCACGGCTTGTGGGATCTCAATTCCTCTACCAGGGATTGAACCCGCACCCTCCGCAGTGAAAGTGTGTAGTCCTAACCACTGCACCGCCAGGGAATTCCTTAGATTCTTATGATATGATAGAAAATGTAATCATAAAAAAAAGGAAACTGACCACCTACTATGTGCCTGGCTCTACAGGTAATCAAGTGTTCTAATATAAACACACTCAGTATGGTAGGTGTAACCATGCCCATATTATTAATGATGAAATTGAAGCCCCTGAGAATTGACTTTTCTGAAGTCACACAGCTGGTAAGTAACAGAATCAGAGCTACAATGTTGATTTGTAAACTAAATCCAATGCTCTTTCCATGTTGTAGGATAGCTACCTCTAAAATAGCAAGCACCAAAAGAATGGAAGATTCATAAAAACTGGTGACACAAGCTATAAGGCAAAAAGATGGTTACTGTTAATGAAATTTTTAAATGGAATATTTTTTTAAATGCCTACCATCCTTAGAAATATAAGAGATAAAAAAAAAAGTAGGAAATCATCAAAATAGAATGGGTATAGTTTTTTTACCAATAACTGAAAACCTACTGTGCACCATTTGTGGAACTTAATATACTTATATTTTTCCCTTATGTTGTATCAAAAAGTTAATATGCTACATAAGAATATCAGGACACTTTGAAAGAATTAATGCTATATGAAAGAAAATGAACTTATCATAGCATTTATAGGCCCAATGAAATGGTTCTATGCTAAGAAAAAGAGATGAAACACTTAATCATAACTTTAATAGGAAAAAGCCTACACATTTTAAACCCATGAAGTAATCAACATTAAATAAAAATTAATGCTTTCAAGAGGAGAAAAGTGTGTTTCTGCACAAATGTGTTAACTTTACAGTCTAAAGCTCAGTCAAAATAACATCATGGGCAAACAACTATTTGCGAGCTTTTGTTTTCTATTAATCAAATTTAATTGATTTAAATTAATTATTTAATATCTGCTGGTTTCTTCCATTTTATAAAACATAGAGTATTTGTAAATATTTATTTATTTGTCGTTATTTGTATTTCTGTTTTCTTCACTAAGCAGGAAAATCCTAAAATATAGGGACTGTATTTATCTTGTTCACTACTGTCCCCACTCAAGGAACAGATACATTATACACTTGATAAATTTGCACTGATCAGGTGAACTAGGTACCACAGCAGCAAAGAAAAAAAAAAAAAGGAAACAGAAAAGATGTTGTATCCTATTTAGTCATGCTGAATTTTGATTAGCTCTTTCCTTGCTCCTCTCCCTCATCATACTAAAATTTCCTCAAGGCCAAGAACCAATTTTTATTCACCTTTGTCCCAGAATGTATAACTATGAATGATATGTGGGCACTCAGTAAATATTTACTGAAAAAAATTGGACTGGGTAGGAAATAAAACAGTACAGTTGCACAGGAAAGGTCACATGTAAAAAGGGCCATATAACCCAGTTTCATGAGTGGATAATGGACGTAAGAGAGAAGAGCCAAAGATGATACAGGTTTCTGAGGCTATATTACCTCCAGATGTTAACACTTTTGAGACACTGTATATCAAGCATAAAATAAGTCTTCTTTTAAGTCAAAAACAAGACACTAAAACAGTTATTAAAGAAAATAGACATTATGTAATATGATAGGGAAAAAGAAAAGATTTAGAAATTTATTAAATGAGGTAGAGTAAGTAATTTGAGAGGCTTATAGTTATGGTAATTATCTCTCCAGATTTCCTGAAACACTATCTCATAGAGTGTTTCATGTAGTTTTTCCATTAAACCATTACTATTAAAATATTCTACAAATTCTAACATTGAAGTAAGCAAAACACTTTCACTGCCTACATTGATATATGAAAAAGGAAAAAAGAACAAAAATGACAACAAATCTTGAGAGCATATATCCCACTTGAGGGGTTCTGAAATAATGATAAGCACAGCTCTAAATATCTGGGCTACCTAGCCTAGAGTTAATCAGATTAATTCAGTGACAAAATCTGCAATTTTCTTCATTATATTAAAACCTGTGTTAAGACTTTTTATTCCATCCACCTTCAACATTTTAGGCTATTAACAGTAGATAAATTTCTCATCACAAGAAGAAAAAATGTAAACTGTGAGGTGACGGATGTTAACTAAACTTGTGGTAGTTATTTTGCAATATAAACACATATCAAATTATTATGTTGTACACCTTAAACTAATACAATGTTACATGTCAAATATATCTCAATAAAACTGGGGGGAAAGTAAGTAGCTTTAACTAAAGAAAATCCTTACAATCCTAAATCAAGGCAAACCTTATTTTAAAAATAAAAATTAGTACATGGTAGGCATTTTTTCAATGTTGTTGCATTTAAGTTTGGAAATAGATATTATTTCCATTTTACAGCTCAAGAGCTTGAGTTATAGCAGTATCACATAGGAAATAAGAAGCAGTTCCAGGATTTGTGCCAGGTCTGCCCAAATCCAAAGTTGGTGTTCTTTACACTATCACACCAATTCTTCTCATATGACATTTCATAACCCATTATGAAATGATATCTACCTCCATTGTTGGAGGGCTCTTCCAAAATAAGACAGTTGAAAAAATAAAAGGATTGGACAGCTGGGACAAAGTTGAGCTTCCTTTTTGGCATCTCACATGATGAGCTCATACCTTGGAGAGTGACTGATTATACTTAGCCCAAAATGTTAAGGACCCATAACTGACTTGCTATCCCAAGACTTACTATCTGACCACAGTTGAAACTCAGCGTTCAGAAAGTTTGCAAACAAGAACTTTCTCGTAGTTCATTGTCAGGAGCAATTAACGAGCTATTAACAATACTCACAGGCAGAATCCCCACTGCCTCCATGCCTTGGATGGCATCGTATATTACCCACATAGAAATACCAGGATTGAGAAATCTCAGGGACTGGGGTGAGGGGAAAGGAATAAAAAGGTTTTCTCCAGTCATGATATTGGATGTCCCAAGACAGTATCACAAACAGTTACCAAGAGAGAGAATTTATTTTTAGCATTTGAGCTTCCCATTTAATATTTTCTCCTAATTCCCAAATCCAGTTTTATTAAGAGTGGTTCGAATCATGGCACAATGGAATAAAAAGAAATCCCTATGACACTGAACCTAGAACTCTCTGGTTCCCTACCTGAGCTGTTAGAAACAATTCTAAAATTGAATAAGGGAATTAATCATAGCCATTTTTTATTTCACCTTCTCTTCGATCAGAAGATCCTTGAGAAATGGAAAATTCAGCCAGAGGAAGTTTGAGATGGCTCCTGCACAGGTTTTTAAGAGGCAGTAGTGTAGTGGGCAAAGCATGGGTTCTGGAGCAGGACTGCCTAGGTTCAATCCCTAGCTTTATCACTTACTTACTATGGAACAGAAGACAAGTTGTACAATTTCTCTCTGTCTCAGTTTCCTTATCTGTAAATCAGGGTAATAGTTTTTATTTCATTGCATTGTTGTGAGACATGATTAAGTTAATATAATTAGAGCACAAAACTGCATCTGCACACAAGTACTTTGAAATCATTAGCTATTATTACCTAGAGAAAGAGACTTTTTGGCTTTCATGTTCCCTCCATATCTCTTCGCTGTTGGAATCTTATGAAAACTCAAGGATGTTAATATCTGTGTGGTGCTGCTTAATTCAAAATTTCATGAAGGACTATATCCAAAAGACAAATTAAAAAGGTTAAGTGGGGGCCAAGATGATCTGGCAGTAAGAGATTTGGGTTCTAGTCCTGACCCTAAAGACATGTTTGACATGGCAAAATCAAAGCACATCTCTTAGGCTGCCTTTTCTCATTAGTTAATTAAGAGTTTGGACTAGGTCAGCATACCCCAAAGCATGTGCTATCAAAAATTTACAGTGACGATAATATTCTTTTGAAATATTTTCATATGTGCTTTCATAACCGATAAATCTGTCCTGTATACGCTCCAACTCATTGAGTCAATGTCATTGGTCCCCTCAGGGTGAGAGTAAATTCACCTAGAACTAAGTGGTCCTTCTTTAGGTTTGAATCACAAAGTTGACTTCATTAATTTTTTCAATCAATCTCTAGACAACAGGGTAGGGAATAAAGTTTGTCACAAGAAAAAAAAAAGATTCCTAAAATTCTAAGCTAACTTTACCTATAATAACATCAATAAGAAAGTCCCTTATGGCTGGTGGAGTGAGAAAAAGGGGAAGAATTCAAATAAGTTGAGCAAGACAAGGGATGCATGTGTCTGGCATCCACTTAGCTGGGGAGTGAGGACAGGCTGCAGGCTTTGTTTGTTAGATAGTTTGAGGGAAAAGTAAAAAAAGCTTCCCTGATTTGCCAACATGGGGAGGAAGCTTCAGGGAAGATAATAGCAGAAAGTGTAGTTAAGGAAAGAGAAGTCCCAAGTTTACACTCCTCAACCACCTTCAATTCTGACCTAGTGTGAACAGGCTCCAGAATTTCCCATATGCTCCAAGGGGGTAGGGTGGGAATATGTGAAAAGTAGCTGAGTGAAGAACCAATGATATTTCATAGAATGACCACGGTCACGGGAAACATGACCCCTTTTATGGAATAGACAGCCTTGGCCAGCGATTGATTGCAAGCTATTTCAACATAAATGTGTGTAGCACTAGCAAGAGCTGAAGTAGAGCCAGTTACTAAAAGAAGACCAAAAAGTCCAACTTGGGCCAAATTATGAACTCTGAGGTCACCAGCCACATTTCCAGCAAATCCCTGCACATGGAACCAAGGGCCCAAATCAGTCATCCCATAGTAGAGGCTGGCAAGAACCCAGAGGAAAGAGCACAGACCCCATTGCCAATGGGTAATATAAGCAAGCCCATCCTTACCCATATAGCCAGATGCCAATTTGAGAGATGAGGGAGATGATTTAACTAACTGAGCCTTTCACCCAGAGAGACAAACTTCTTGAAAGGGACTGTGTAAACTGAAAATTCTGAGATAGGTTTGATCGGCAGCTAAAGTTGCCCACATCCACATACTCACTCACTCTATAAATACACACCTTAGTTAGACCATCCACTCAGCAGTGCAGGAGCTCAGGAAAACTATTAGATTGATAACAGAAACTGAAGATTCTAGTTGTGTGTGAGTAAATCTGCAACCAGATAACACATTAATCTCACAAGATGTCCCATTAAAAGGAAATCTCTATATTCAAATATATTCAGAAAACTTTAGATAAAATATCCTTCTGGTCTACAGACCCATAATTCATATTAGCATGTTACAGACTCTAAATGGCCTAGTGTACAGAAATCTGTTCAAATGTTTCTTAATCCTGTTATAGTTTTGTGTGCTAATGCTACTTTCCCAGGCATTACTTCTGCTTACAAATCTCTCTCCACCACGTGTGGGAATAAGTATCTATATTCCATGGCACAAAAACTGGGTTACAAATGGGTCTATGACCCAAGCTGGGTCAATCAAATCCTTCAGTAGTATTTTCTATCTTGAGGTGGTGAGAACGAGCCCTTTATTTTTGCTGGTTGCAAACACTAACAATATCAATTTGGAGCTTACTGTAACCATTGTGTGTATAATATTCAGAGAGAAGCAAAGACCAGAGAGACAGAAAAAGCAAGTGAGCTGAAGGTTTTAAGACTGGTTGATCTCTTCCTCTCCTGGTTACAATAATTTGTTTTTTGTTTTTTGTTTTTATAACATCTTTATTGGAGTATAATTGCTTTACAATGGTATGTTAGTTCTGCTGTATAACAAAGTGAATCAGCTATACATATACATTATGTCCACATATCTCCTCCCTCTTGCATCTCCCTGCCTCCCACCCTCCCTATCCCACCCCTCTAGGTGGTCACAAAGCACCAAGCTGATCGCCCTGTGCTATGCGGCTGCTTCCCACTAGCTATCTATTTTACATTTGGTAGTGTATATATGTCCATGCCACTCTCTCACGTCGTCCCAGCTTACACTTCCCCCTCCCTGTGTCCTCAAGTCCATTCTCTATATCTGCATCTTTATTCCTGTCCTGCCCCTAGGTTCTTCAGAACCTTTTTTTTTTTAAGATTCCATATATACGTGTTAGCATATGGTATTTGTTTTTCTCTTTCTGACTTACTTCACTCTGTATGACAGACTCTAGGTCCATCCACCTCACTATAAATAACTCAATTTTGTTTCTTTTTATGGCTGAGTAATATTCCATTGTATATATGTGCCACATCTTCTTTATCCATTCATCTGTAGATGGACACTTGGTTGCTTCCATGTCCTGGGTACTGTAAAAAGAGCTGCAATGAACATTGTGGTACATGACTCTTTTTGAATTATGGTTTTCTCAGGGTATATGTCTAGTAGTGGGATTGCTGGGTCATATGGTAGTTCTATTTTTAGTTTTTTAAGGAATCTCCATCCTGTTCTCCATAGTGGCTGTATCAATTTACATTCCCACCAACAGTGCAAGAGGGTTCCCTTTTCTCCACACCCTCTCCAGCATTTATTATTTGTAGATTTTTTGATGATGGCCATTCTGACTGGTGTGAGGTGATACCTCATTGTAGTTCTGATTTGCATTTCTCTAATGATTAATGATGTTGAGCATCCTTTCATGTGTTTGCTGGCAAACTGTATATCTTCTTTGGAGAAATGTCTATTTAGGTCTTTGGCTCATTTTTGGATTGGGTTGTTTGTATTTTTGATATTGAGCTGCATGAGCTAGTTGTATATTTTGGAGATTAATCCTTTGTCAGTTGCTTCATTTGCAAATATTTTCTCCCATTCTGAGGGTTGTCTTTTCGTCTTGTTTATGGTTTCCTTTGCTGGGCAAAAGCTTTTAATTTTCATTAGGTCCCATTTGTTTATTTTTGTTTTTATTTCCATTTCTCTAGGAGGTGGGTCAAAAAGGATCTTGCTGTGATTGATGTCATAGAGTGTTCTGCCCATGTCTTCCTCTAAGAGTTTTATAGTGTCTGGCCTTACATTTAGGTCTTTAATCTATTTTGAGTTTATTTTTGTGTATGGTGTTAGGGAGTGTTCTAATTTCATTCTTTTACATGTAGCTGTCCGGTTACAATAACTTGAATTGAAGTTTTTGTTACTTGAGAATGAAGGATCCAAACTAACCATAGGCCACTGAGATTTTTGGTTTTATGGTTAAAAAAAAAAAAAAAACTATTAACATCAAGAAATACACTAATACCTTTTGAAAATGTTGATTTTAATTATGTGATGTCTTTTTGTTTTTATTTCTATGATAGAAGCAAAAGCCTGTGCTTATCTGTTACAAGCATAGAAAGGTGACCTTATATCCAAAGTAAGAAATCTCCCTCACCAGAGAAAAGCATAGTGCTATTTGTCTTTAAAATGTCATATTAAGGAGAAATTTGAATCCAGACATTTTTAAATCTCTATCAGTGTCCTCCATTACTTCATCATTAGTGGAGATGGAAAAATGCTCACTAAAAATTACTTCCAGAACATGAAATGGATATTATACTATTTAAATGGATGTAATATAAAAATAATTTACTTTAAATCATGGCACAAACCATTGCTATGATACCATATTCATTGTGAACCTTAGGGATTTCTTCATTTAGAGTAGAATGAATTTTGACTAGGCATAAGTGCTTTTTGTGAAAGAGTAAATCCACAAAACCCAGTACATTGAAAATATAGCCAGGCGTGAGTGGCTTTAAAAAAATAAATTATGCCTAGATACATTGCCCAGCTGTGTTTTAGAATTTCAAGAGATCTTAAGATATATTCAGGCATTAAGCACTCAATAATATCAAATTATATTTTCCTATGACTTTTGTCTCTAATTTAAAACCTATTCACGAGAAAACTGAAGACATAGCATTTTCTGGCTGTGTATATTTAATTTACTAAAAAATGTTGCTTAGCAAAATTTTTACATGATACTCAGGTAGCCTTTGATATGACTGTGGAATTTTCTTCAACATTAACTCGTTTTAACTATAAAAAAATGTAAAAAAAATCAACATCAGATATTTAAATTTTATTGTTATGAATACATAATTTAGTAGAAAATGCCTAAGCTAGGAAGTCTGACAATACTGGGTTCAAACCTCAGTCTTGCCAATTGAGGGGTTATGTAACCTTCAGGAAGTTAGTGAACTTTTCATAATCTCATTAGCTGATCTTTAAAATGGGTATGACCAGACTGTCAGGCATATTAAATGATATTATAAGTGAAACTGCCTAGTGCAAACTAAGCATTCTTTCTTCAACCTTCTACTAGAGAAGTAGAGATAATAATAGTACATACTTTGCCTTCTCAAGCCAGTTTTATTTCTCAAATTCTAAATGATTATTTTAGTATACTATTTAAATTAACCACACCACAATTATGGATTCCAAAACATTTAGGTAATTCTATAAAATCACGGATTTACAACTTACAAATTCAGCAAATACTTACTAAGGATCTGTTAGGTTCCAATGCAGAAATCTATGCTGAAAGATTCGTATAAATGAGAAAAATCTATGTATCGAGTTTTCATCATGTTCCAAAGAGAAAGAAAGAAATGACAGAATATGAAACAAAGTGGCCTAAGTGATTATGGATGGATGTGAATCCTCCTATTTGGTAAAATGCCCCAGGGGGGTTGATTTTGACTCTCCTAAACATGAGGATTCCACAATAGCACTGTCTGATAGAAATATAAGTCAAGCCACAAATGTGGGCCACATATGTAATTTAAAATTTTCTAGAAACCACATTTTGAAAGGGAAAAGGTAAAGGTAATTTTAATATGATTTTCTAATAATATTAAATAACATAACATTAAAATATTAACCCAATATATTTAAAATATTATTATTTCAAAATGCAATCCACATAAAAATTACTAATGAGATATTTTATTTGAAGGAAGGGGCTAAATCTTCAAAACCTGATGTGCATTTCGCACTTGCCCATTTCAGTTCAGATAGCCACATTTCCAGTGCTCAATAGCCACATACCTTCAGCAACTACAGTCTAGGACATAACAACTTAGAGCCTCTGTATGTCACTCAATCACAGCCAAGTGGATGTTCCCACCCAGAAATTTGAATCTTGAGAAAGTGCTACAAAGTCTTAGTCAATTAGAATTTATCCACAGTGGTTACAGTGGAGTTGAGTACAGCAGAACTGAGTAGAATATCCTATGGTAGCAAGTGTCCACTGACAACAGAGCCAGCCATTGTGTCCTAGGTAAGTCACTCATAGAAGAGTAGATAAGATGCCCAGCAATTCTTGGTTATTCCTTAACATTTATGTGGTCTTCATAACACCATTTTAATAAATTTATTTTCTGCTTTTATGAAGCAGAATTGGTGGGGTTTTTTTTTGCAATCGAGAACCCTAACTAATACAGAGATATTTTGGAGTAACAAAATAAAATCAGAGAACTGAAAAGGAAGATATGAAGCTCTATGAAACTTTAGAAAGAGGAAGATATAAAGCTCTATGGAAGTTTGGAAGTTTACCATAGGTAAAAGTTTAGACTTGAGTATAAACTGTAAGGATAGACGGGACTTAAATAAATGGATATGAGTTAAACTTGTCTACTGCACCCTTTGCCTTCATTATTATCCTCATTTAATAGAAGAGGCAATCAAGACCTAGAAAGGTAAAGAATCAAGAGATATAAAATCTGATTCTAGTCCTGATACCAATTACCTGGGAAGAACACAATTTCTTCAGGCATCATCTCATTACCAACCACAAGGTGACAGGGTTGGATTAAATTACATGACCTCAAAGATTCTATAATAATGGTAACAAATTGGCCATAGGGTAAGTGATTTTTAGATGAATGAATGTAGAGATGATAGATAGACAGATAGATAGATAGATAGATAGATAGATAGATAGATAGATAGGTAGGTAGATAGATAGAGAGATAGATAGATAGATGAATGAAAGAATACAGGATTTTAAAAATATGCTAAATTAGCAACTTATTTAGAAATTGGAGTTTCCTCAAAGAGAAAACTCATCTTTCTAAGGAAATCTGCAGATAATCTATATAGGTGGGGGGGAAAGATGATATTCCTAAGATAATACTGCGGTAAAATAATGCTTATCACTGAGTTGTTCTATTAGATGAAAGGATGTGAATTTTGAAATTCACAGGTGAAATCATATTTGATTCTCTTTTAAGAGAGGGAAGAATAAAGGAGGCTGACATTGCATGGTGGGATTAGGAGAGGGGAGGAATTCCTCAGGAAGGTAGACAAAGAGGAAGATGAAGCAGGGTCATGTCAAATGGGACTATTTCAAAATAAATGTCATGTGCTCTGCAATGTGAGCTTTCTCCAGAGCCTTCACAGCTTCAGTCTGAACTGAAAAGGCTTGAATAGTATAGATTTCCTATAGACACTTCCAGCTAGTGGGGCTGTGTTCTGCTCTCTGGTTGATAAGAGTCTAGAAAAGTGTCCGGCCATATAGACTAGAGAACAGCCCAGTGTCATGGAGTAAACATCCAATTAACCTTTGTCAAAGTAAATGGGAATAAAAGTATAATATCTTTAAAATTTAACACATATTCAGTGTTTAACTCATAAAATCGACTAACCTAAAAATACCAATGGGACTGTTTGAAGTAATTTAGAAAGGACTCAACTAAGAAAATTTGCAAAGATCAAACATATCCCTTGCTTTATAATTTTATAGTACCCACATATTTTGATGGCCCAAAAGTTTTGGCAATTTCAAGGCTAAAGATTTAAAACACATTTGACTATTATGCTTTAGCACTAATATATTTATCCCTATCAGAGAATCACAGAAATCAATTATCCCAACCTTCATTTTATAGACTTGAAGTGTTTAGACTTTCAGCTGCTGATGTTCTGAGGTTCCATTTTGTTATGAGCTGAATGGTGTCACCCTAAAATTCAGATGTTCAAGTCCCAAACCCCAGTACCGCATAATATAATCATATATGGATATAAGGTCTTTAAAGAAGTGATTAAACTAAAATGAAGATGTTAGGGTGGGTCCCTAACCCAATATGACTGGTGTCTTATAAGAAAAGGAAAAAACACCAGAGGCATATGCAAAGAGGAAGGGCCAAGCGAGGACACAGCAAGAAGGCAGCCATCTGCAAGCTAAGGAGACAGGCCTTAGAAGAGACTAAAACTGCCTGTGTCCCCTTGATCTTGGACCTCTAGTCAGGAGGCTAGAAAATAAATGTCTGTTGTTTAAACCACACAGTCTCTTGTATTTTGTTATGGCAGTCCTAGCAGACTAATACACATTTAATATTTTATTTGGTGTTTTGCTAGATCATAGTAATGCCAGTAATTAGAATACAAAGGGAGAATAAATAGAAGCAAAATGCTTAAAAAAAAGAAGCTGTAACCACCTGCTTAAGGAAATGTGAAACTCAGTGTCAAGATTAGTGATCTATGTTGGGCAGAGCAGGTTGGAGCCAGAAGACAGGTCTGCTTGTGAGAAGAACAGATTCCACATACTTTACAGTTATCCTAAGATATAGGATAGTATTGTAATTAGAACTTCAAAGAGACTTTCTTCTCAAGTGCTCATGGAACATTCTCCAGGAGAGATCATATCTTGGGTCACAAGTTAAGCCATGGTAAATTTAAGAAAATTGAAATCGTATCAAGTATCTTTTATGATCAAAGCACTATGAGACTAGATATCAATTACACGAAAAAATCTGTAAAAAATACAAACACATGGAGGCTAAACAATACACTACTTAATAACCAAGAGATCACTGAAGAAATCAAAGAGGAAATCAAAAAATACATAGAAACAAATAACAATGAAAACACGATGACCTCAAACCTATGGGATGCAGCAAAAGCAGGTTGAAGAGGGAAGTTTATAGCAATACAATCCTACCTTAAGAAACAAGATACATCTCAAATAAACAACCTAACCTTACACCTAAAGCAATTAGAGAAAGAAGAACAAAAAAACCCCAAAGTTAGCAGAAGGAAAGAAATCATAAACATCAGATCAGAAATAAATGAAAAGGAAATGAGGAAACGATAGCAAAGATCAATAAAACTAAAAGATGGTTCTTTGAGAAGATAAGCAAAATTGATAAACCATTAGCCAGACTCATCCAGAAAAAAAGGGACAAGACTCAAATCAACAGAATTAGAAATGAAAAAGGAGAAGTAACAACTGACACTGCAGAAATACAAAGGATCATGAGAGATTACTACAAGCAACTATATGCCAATAAAATGGACAACCTGGAAGAAATGGACAGATTCTTAGAAATACACAACCTTCCGAGACTGAACCAGGAAGAAATAGAAAATATAAACAGACCAATCACAAGCACTGAAATTGAAACTGTGATTAAAAATCTTCCAACAAACAAAAGCCCAGGACCACATGGCTTCACAGGCGAATTCTATCAAACATTTAGAGAAGAGCTAACACCTATCCTTCTCAAACTCTTCCAAAATATAGCAGAGGGAGGAACATGCCCAAACTCATTCTATGAGGCCACCATCACCCTGATACCAAAACCAGACAAAGATGTCACAAAAAAAGAAAACTACAGGCCAATAACACTGATGAACATAGATGCAAAAATCCTCAGCAAAATACTAGCAAACAGAATCCAACAGCACATTAAAAGGATCATACACCATGATCAAGTGGGTTTATCCCAGGAATGCAAGGATTCTTCAATATAAGCAAATCAATCAATGTGATACACTATATTAACAAAGTGATGGAGAAAAACCATATGATCATCTCAATCGATGCAGAGAAAGCTTTTGACAAAATTCAACACCCATTATGATAAAAGCCCTGCAGAAAGTAGGCATAGAGGGAACTTACCTCAACATAATAAAGGCCATATATGACAAACCCACAGCCAACATCGTCCTGAATGGTGAAAAACTGAAACCATTTCCACTAAGATCAGGAACAAGACAAGGCTGCCCACTCTCACCACTATTATTCAACATAGTTGTGGAAGTTTTAGCCACAGCAATCAGAGAAGAAAAAGAAATAAAAGGAATTCAAATCAGAAAAGAAGAAGTACAGCTGTCACTGTTTGTTGATGACATGATACTATACGTAGAGAATCCTAAAGATGCTACCAGAACATGACTAGAGCTAATCAATGAATTTGGTAAAGTTGGAGGATACAAAATTAATGCACAGAAATCTCTTGCATTCCTATACACTAATGATGAATAATCTGAAAGTGAAAGTAAGAAAACCCTCTCGTTTACCATTGCAACAAAAAGAATAAAATATCTAGGAATAAACCTACCTAAGGAGACAAAAGAACTGTATGCAGAAAATTATAAGACACTGATGAAAGAAATTAAAGATGATACAAATAGATGGAGAGATATACCATGTTCTTGGATTGGAAGAATCAACATTGTGAACATGACTCTACTACCCAAAGCAATCTACAGATTCAATGCAATCCCTATCAAACTACCAATGGCATTTTTCACAGAAATAGAATAAAAAAGTTCACAATTAGTATGGAAACACAAAAGAACCTGAATAGCCGAAGCAATCTTGAGAAAGAAAAACGGAGCTGGAGGAATCAAGCTCTCGGACTTCAGGCTATACTACAAAGCTACAGTAATCAAGACAGTATGGTACTGGCACAAAAACAGAAATATAGATCCACGGAACAGGATAGGAAGCCCAGAGATAAACCCATGCACATATGGTCACCTTATCTTTGATAAGGGAGGCAAGAATATACAGTGGAGAAAAGACAGCCTCTTCAATAAGAGGTGCTGGGAAAACTGGAGAGCTACATGTAAAAGAATGAAATTAGAACACTCCTTAACACCATACACAAAAATAAACTCAAAATAGATTAAAGACCTAAATGTAAGGCCAGATACTATCAAACTCTTAGAGGAAAACATAGGCAGAACACTCTATGACATAAATCACAGCAAGATCCTTTTTGACCCAGCTCCTAGAGAAATGGAAATAAAAACAAAAATAAAGAAATAGGACCTAATGAAACTTAGAAGCTTTTGCATAGCAAAAGAAACCATAAACAAGACGAAAAGACAATCTTCAGAATGGGAGAAAATATTTGCAAGTGAAGCAACTGACAAAGGATTAATCTCCAAAATTTAGAAGCAGCTCATGCAGCTCAATATCAAAAAAAACAACCCAATCCAAAAATGGGCAGAAGACCTAAATAGACATTTCTCCAAAGAAGATATACAGATTGTCAACAAACACATGAAAGAATACTCATCATCATTAATCATTAGAGAAATGCAAATCAAAACTACAATGAGATATCATCTCACACTGGTCAGAATGGCCATCATCAAAATATCTAAAAACAATAAATGCTGGAGGGGGTGTGGAGAAAAGGGAACCCTCTTACACTGTTGGTGGGAATGTAAATTGTTACAGTCACTATGGAGGACAGTATGGAGGTTCCTTAAAAAACTAAAAATAGAACTACCATATGACCCAGCAATCCCACTACTGGGCATATACCCTGAGAAAACCATAATTCAAAAAGAGTCATGTACCACAATATTCATTGCAGCTCTTTTTACAGTAGCCAGGACATGGAAGCAACCAAGTGTCCATTGACAGATGAATAGATAAAGAAGATGTGGCACATTTATACAATGGAATATTACTCAGCCATAAAAAGAAACGAAATTGAGTTATTTGTACTGAGGTGGATGCACCTAGAGTTTGTCAAACAGAGTGAAGTAAGTCAGAAACAGAAAAACAAACACCGTATGCTAACACATATATATGGAATCTAAAAAAAAAAAAAAAAAAAAGATGGTCACGAAGAACCTAGGGGCAAGATGGGAATAAAGATGCAGACCTACTAGAGAATGGATTTGAGGACACGGGGAGGGGGAAGTGTAAGCTGGGACAAAGTGAGTGAGTGGTAGTGTATATATGGACATATATACACTACCAAATGTAAAATAGATAGCTAGTGGGAAGCAGTCGCATAGCACAGGGAGATCAGCTCGGTGCTTTGTGACCAGCTAGAAGGGTGGGATAGGGAGGGTGGGAGGGAGGAGGGAGACGCAAGAGGGAAGAGTTTTGGGGATATACGTATATGTATAACTGATTCACTTCTTTATAAAGCAGAAACTAACACACCATTGTAAAGCAATTATATTCCAATAAAAACGTCAAAAAAATAATAAAATAAAATTTTGACTTTCACCTTAAAAAAAAAAAAACTTCAACCAGAAAATCAGAAACACATGAGCATAATTGACATTCTTGGCATTACTTGTAAGGACAGAAATTGGAGCTTCATCTGGCCTGTTAAAGTTAATTTATGACACAGTATAAATATGTACTCTGTGAGGATTGTTTAGTAAAATGTGTGATCTCTATGTTATAGTCAAATCAAAATTAGAAATTAAAGATAGTGTTGCTATAATTGTTTCTTAATATGATTAAGCTACCATCATTGTTTCAAAATATACAGAAGCTGTGCAAATGAGAAACATTATAAATAAGAGGACTACAATGGGCCTACAGAGAGCCCTGGAATATTATAAAATTGATTCAAATATTACACACTTGAAGATCTGTCATTTCATTTGGGAATTAAGAAAAATATACTTAGGCTATCTAATTCTCAATATGCATAGTCTTTTTATTTTCCAATATTCAATAACAATAAAATATCTTTAGTATGAGAAACATTTTACACAAATGAAAACACAATGTCATGAAATGGGATTTATGTACTTTAAGCAATGCAAGTAAAATATAGAAATAAAGAATTTGCGAGATGAGAAAAGAAAGAGAAAAAAAAGAGGACTCCATTTTTTATGGAGCACATGAGAACATGATGTCATTACATTTCTTTGATACTAACCCAGAGTGAAACTAAGCAATACACTACCAACCTTACAAGATTTTTATTTTTTTAATGATTTTCAGCAGTTCAGGAGAGCAGTTACTGATTTCCATCTGGAGAGATACTATAAAACTAAATGGTATATAGGACAAGCTACATAATCTGCATGGGCAAGTGCAGCATAAAAATGGTGGACCCCTTGTTCAAAAATTATTAAGAATTTCAGGATGGAAAACAGCTGAGCACTAAATAAAGTGTTAAGCAGTTAAACAGGAAGCTCTGTGCAACTGTTTAGGCCATGCTCCCTACAATGAGTGTGACTTATTAGGGATCAGGCAACCATAGATCTAATTTAGATCATTGTGTGTATCTTAGGGTAAGTTCTCTCAAGATATTTTTAGAAGGGAATAAGGATAGCTGTTAAATTCCAGGCCACCGTTTATCATAGGGCATACTGAAAGTCCTGTTACTATTTGTGAGCGGGGCCTCCTAGTGAAATATATCCCATGAAGGTCGTTTTTTCTGGCAAAAGAAGGAGTTAGCTGATGAACTTATGCCCAAATCCACTTCCCTGGTTACTGAAGTAAAATGCCATAACCCTACAGAGTGCCTTGATAAATACTGTCTCCTCCTTCGTTACAGAATTTTCTTTCTTCCAACATTCAATAAGTATTTCATTGAATTTTATGGAATTTACTGCCAGTCATTGCATTAAAAACCTAATTTCAATCTCTGTGTTGTGCTCACTAAACTCCCTAACTCCTAAATTACCCTACTTTATTAATTTTTCTGAAAGAACTACCTAAATGAGGAGTTATTGTCAAAATTTCTAGCATAGGTATTATGAAAAACCTTCTAAACAGTCTAACTTGCTTAAAAAGTTGTTTAATATGTGAGATATTACAAGGAAGTCTTACTTCATTTCAAAACAAAAATCAGATAAAAGAAATCTGACTCACAAAATCACCTTCTCTATTCTTATCCTGTAGAGATTTTCTTGAGGTTAAAGAGGTCCCAAGGAAGCCAGTTTTGCACAAGTGTTTATGGGAACAAAATAGAAATAAATTACAAGGGAGTTTTTTTCAAAACCAATGCTGAGTGAAACAAATATTGGAAGGAAACACACAAATATTACCTCTGTTTGTGTCTGGGTGGTAGGAAAATGACTAATCAGTTCTCCCTTCTTTTTTGAATTTTCTTACATCCTAGAAATTATTTCTAATGATTAAATTTCTAATATAAAGTAAGCATTGAAGGCACAAAAATGAATTAAATGGATTAGATCAACTGTATGACTATTACTAAAGAAACTAACAGTTTTATTCTTTGAGGAGATCTTATCACTTGTGTTTGTAGGTGCATGTGTAGGAATAAATTTATATAAATTAAATTCAAGCTACGTCATAGTGATTGCCTAACAAAAGACGGGTAAAATTGCATTTCCCTCTTACGTTTTATTATACAGCACTGTCATTCTTTGTTTCAGTCATAAAATACAGTACCCAAGTACAATGGAGATAGTGCCAAATAGACTGGTGTGTGTAGCAAATAATGAGAAGTACAGTTGACCCTTGAACAATGCAGCGGTCAGGGGGCCAACCTCCATGCAGATGAAAATCCACATATAAACTTTACAGTGGGCCTTCCACATCCAAGGTTCCACATCCACGGATTCACCCAACTGCAGACTGTGGAGTACTGTGGTACGTATTTATTTTTAAAATTCCAGTATAAGTGGACCCGTGCAGTTCAAGTCTGTGTTGTCCAAGAGTCAACCATATTATTATTCCTGATTTGTTTCCTTTCTAAGGGTAAAAGTGTCAAGAAGTTGACAAAGATGGTGACATAGCAGGCTCCTGAATTCCCCTCCTCCCACAGATGCACCCAGTGTACACATGGAGCAATTGCTTCTGCAAGAAGTCCAGAAACTGAGTGAGTGACTTCTACATATCACGTGAGTGAGAAAATACCCACATCAGAAAGGGCAGGAAAGGCTGAGACACAGTCTGACCTAAATCCCACCCTCAGAACAGCACCATACAATCAAGAAAGAATTCCCAACTACCAGTTTCTCCCTGAGCGTCAATGGGTTTGGGTCCCACATTTAGCGACACAACTTTTAAGCCTCCCACTCAAGAGATGGGCCCCTAAAACATCTAGCTCTAAAAGCCAATGAGGCTTGCTTCCAGGAGACCCACAAGACTGTAGCAAATGAAAAGGCAGTTGTTAACAGGCATACAAGCACTCTCTATGACTATCCTGCTGGGACTCAGTGCAGAGGGAGCAGGCAAAATCGCCCATCTCCCAGTCTTTCCTTGAAAGGGGTCCATTTGTTTACTTTGAAAACTGTTGCCTGAGGGTCAAGCTTCTCAGCACATATCTAAGGGCATCCTGCAGTACTCTTGGAGACAAGGAAACCCACAGACACCTCCCCTGCCATCTCTCTGTAGCCTCCTGCAAGTTGCCAGTATCTTCCTGGAAGGAGCTCATACATACAATTTGTGCCCCAGGTGTGGAGATGCTGCCCAAGGGACAGGTACCCAGAACACCCAGCTCTGATAGCCAATGGGGCTTCCATTCATGAGTCCCACAGGACCACAGCAATCAAAGAAGCAGTTCTTAATGTTAAAGCAGGCAGGTAGCTAGATATGAACAGAAAAAGGGGGCATGGGCCAGATGGCAGGAAACCATGCATCTCGTAAATAGGAGGGGTCCTGGGCAGACAAAGAAAACCAAGAGCCTCCAGACTGACAGGAAACCACACATTTGGAGATGAAAGTGTCCTGGAGGCAGACTTGTGCTCATTATAATAAAATTAGCCTTACAGATAAGAAGTACCCATCATGCACTGACACCATGATACTTCCAGCAAGACTAAATAAGGACATAAATCCCTCCTCCCCTGGGGAGGTGGAGCTGGGATGAAAATCAGGGAATATGACCCCCAAACCCCTCCCTTCCCAGTGAATATTCTGCCCTTTCATTTCTAGTCTCCACATAACCAGTTTGCCAAAGAAACTTAGGGCAGCTACTCACCTGAGCTTGCCCCCTCTTCCCTTTAGAGCATACTATTGCTTGAATAAATCCTCACTTTACTTTCTTGACCTCCCTGTTTCATCTCTGAATTCTTTCTGCAATGAGAGACAAGAACCTACCCTCCAGGAACATCTTTGGGAAACCAGCCAGGAGAATTCAGTAAGCCTCAGCCTCTCGCTTCCCTTGTGCTTGAGAGGCACTGCCTCCTTACTTCCTGCCATTTCCTCTCTCTCTCTCTCTCTCCCTCTCTCTCTTTCTTATTGTCTGTCCCATTTTTGGACCTATTGCTGCAAAGATGTGGGCACAGGTCAAGCATTTAAAAGCCACTGGGGTACTTGCCAGGAGAAATCTCCCTTAAGAGGATGAGTGGGTCATGGAAACGACTAGAGACAATAGGTCTGTCCACCCACCTCAAGGCAATTTCCACACAAGGTTCTTAGGCACACAATTAAAAGCATAACACTGCCCTCTCCCAGCGGCTACACTTATAGGCTTATTATTAGTCCACCTATGCCTGGCTATCCTTGTCTCTGCATCCCTACCTCACTCTTACTTTCCACTCTTATTTTGTGCCTTACTCTGCTGAAAATGTGGGCAAAAAGAAATCTGCCAGGCATTTTCCAACCTTGCTCCTAGGTCTTCCACTTCTCACTGTTACCTATGTGCAGGGTGTGTCAAGAAGAGTTTCCCACCATCCTCACAGGCAGCTAGGGACCCGAAGCGTAGGACCTTTGCCCTCTGGGTTTGCCTTATCCACCATTTAATTAAGTGTCATCAGGTACAAGTGTGTGAAAATATAAAGTGCAGCCTTACTTAGCAGACTTCGATCCGTGGTTGCAGCGGCTGAGCTCCTTCGGGAGTTCCCTGGCATCATGGGCGGTCTGTGCGCACCCCTCCAGAAGTTGGGAAGGGGGATGGCCCATTCCCCCACGGCTGGGACCCATGATGGTGGAACCATGTCCTGGCCGCCATTCTTCTCTGCCTGGTGTTCCTGCTGACCCGCTCCGTGGTCTGCCGAGGTCCATCCCTGCCCAACCCCCCGCCTCGCCCTGTTGGTGCGGGGTGGCTCACTCTGGGAGCGGCTTGTGCTGGCTTGGCTGTGCACATGGCCACAGCCCAGGATACATGCCCATGCAGTGACCCGAGTTCGCTGCTCCTACCTCCCCACCACCCCCGGGTCGCTCTACTGGTAGTGTCCTTGCAGGGCCACTGGAACCGCCCTCTGTCCCCCTAAATGCAGACATGGTGCCTCCACCTCCAGCGGCCATATCCCCCTTGCTCCCGGCCTGCCACTGGCTGGACAGAGCAGGTATGGGAAGGGATGGAGGGGGAGGCTGGCACTTAGGCCGGGGTATTACCCACAAAAGGGAAGGGAAAAGAGAGGCTTTTTCATAAACCACCTCCCTTAATGGCCAGTGCCTGTTTTCAGAAATTTACCACCATTTTAGAAAAAAAAAAAAAAAAAGCTAGGACCTAAATAGGTCCTAGACCTATAAGGATGTCCATTCCAGGGGAACATACCCCAGAACACAGGGATTAATCATTGGCCATAAAGTCTACAGAGAAGTCTTCAGGAAGGTCACTCATCCAGGGTACCATGGATGCCCAGGATAGGACACAGGCCCCAGGACACGGGGGCTAGCACGACCACCACATGGCTGAGTAGCTAACCCCCACTGTGGCTAAGGTCGACAGGACTATGTGGATGGAGTACCGGGAACCAGTCCTGTATTAGAGCGCCCCCATGGGACCTCCTAACGCTAGTGCTTCTCTCTGGTACAGGAGCACCCTCTCCCTGGAGGAACGATGGGAAACACCTCCTCCATCCCCAAGGGCTCACCCTCAGGTGCATTCTGAGTCACTGGGACAAGTTTTCTCTACATTCTTTAAAACAAAACAAAACAGAACCAAAAAAGCTCATTTTCTTTTGTAACACAGCTGGGCTCCCATATAAATTTGAGGACAATGAGACCTGGCCAGAAAATGAAAGCCTCAACTATAATACCATCCTATAGTTAGACATCTTTTGCAAAAGGCAGGGGAAATGGACAGAAGTTCCTTAGGTTCAGGTTTTTATGGCCCTAAGAGAGAACCTGGAGCTATGCAAGTCCTATGTTAAGAAACCTAGCTGGCTGGGACCCATTCAGGCTATACAAAAGCCCTCTTTAGTGGCATCCCTGGAGCAACACAAGCCCCAGACAGAAGACCCAAGCCCCAAAACTCTTTCACCATCTTCAGCCCCTCCCCCACCCTATAAGCCTCTTTACCCTTCCCTACCAGAAGTGCAGCCAGAGGTTCTTTGCCCCCTTCAGGTAGTAGGTGGACCTCAGGGAATTACCAGAGTCCACACCCCTTTTTCTTTGTCTAACCTCAATCAGTGCCGCACTTGCTTAGGCAGATTCTCAGGGGACCCTAACCGGTTCACCAAAGAACTCCAGGGACTGACTCTTTCCTTGGACCTTACCTGGAAGGATCTAAATATTGTCCTTTCCCATTGCTGCACCAGGTCTTGAGAAAAAGACCTGTATTTGGGCACAGGCCCAAACATATGCTGATGGATTACACATTGCCCAACCTCATCCGTACCCCGTGGGCATGACAGCAGTGCCTCTAATGGATCCCTATTGGGACTATCACTAGAAGGGACCACATGATCCTTGGCCTCACTGAAGGGATGAAACGATGCATAATTAAACCTGTGAACTATGATAAGGTTAAAGAGATCATCCAAGGCCAAGATGAAAATCCAGCCCTATTTCAGGCCCTATTGGTAGATGCCCTTAGAAAGTACATGAACATAGACCCAAACACTTTTGAGGGATGCATTGTATTTGCAACCCACAATTAGCCCCTGACATCTGTCAGAAGCTTCGGAAGCTTGCCATGGATACTTTAATAGCTGCTTCCTGAGGGCCTGGCTTACTATCACTCTTCATCTAAGTACTGAATGTGATCCTAACCTTTGAGACACAGCTCAGTCTTGGCATACCCTCAACTACTGGGAACCACTAAGAACAAAGAAGGTGACTTGGACAACCACAGAACTTTGAGATATAACCAAGAGCTCAGGCCAGGCTGATTGACAAAGTTTATCTCCTACATGAGATGGACAGCCACATCCAAAAGATGTGGCTCTGACATCATCAACTCAAATACAAAAATACAACTCAAAGTGGTTTAAAGACTTGAACTTAACCTGAAACTGTAAAACTCCTAGAAGAAAATATAAGGCATAAGCTCTTTGACATTCTTCTTGGCAACACTGTTTTGGATTTGACACCAAAAGCAAAAGCAACAAAAATAAAAACAAGCATGTGGGACCACATTAAACTAAAATACTCCTGCTCATCAAAGGAAATCATCAACCAAATGAAAAGGCAACCTATGGAATGAGAGAAAATGTTTGCAAATCACATAACCAATAAGGATTAATATCCAAAATATACAAGGAGCTTATATAGCTCAATAGCGAAAAAACAAATAATCCAATTAAAAAATGAGCAAAGGAACTACATAAACGTTTCTCCTAAGAAGATAGACCCCCAGTTACATGAAAAGATGCTCAACATCACTAATCATCAGAGAAATACAAATCAAAACCACAATAAGAAATCACCTCACACCTGTTGGAAGAGCTATTATCAAAGATAAGAGATAACAAATGCTGGTGAGGATGTGGACAAAAGGGAAACCTTGTACACTACTGGTAGGAATGTAGACTGGTACAACCACTATTGAGAACAGTATGGAAGTTCCTCCAGAAATTAAAAATAGAACTACCATAGGACCCAGCAATCCCACTTCTGTGTATATATTCAAAATAAAAGGAAACCATGATCTCAAAGAGATATCTGTACTCTCATGTTCCTTGCAGCATTATTCACAATAGCTAAGGCATGGAAACAACCTAAGTATCTATCAATGAGTGAATGGATCAAGAAAATGTGGTAGATATATTCAATGGACTATTATTCAGCCTTTAAAAAGAAGAAAATATTGTCATTTGCAACAGCATGGATGGACCTGGAGGGCATTACCTAAAACAGAGAAAGAAATATCCTGCATGGTATCACTTAAATGTGAAATCTAAAAAAAAAAAGTCAAACTGAGAAACAGATTTAAAAAGTTGCCAGTGGACCTAATGTGTAACATCGTTACTACAGTTGATAACACATTAATGTACAATTGAAAATTGCTAAGAGATTAGAACATAAATTTATTCAGCAATTTAAAAATATTTAAATATGTGAGTGATGGATGTGTTTATTAACTCGATGCGAGAATCCTTTCACAATGTATACATATATTAAATCATCGCTTTGTATGCCTTAAGTATCTTACAATTTTATTTGTCAATTGTATTTCAATAAAGCTGAAAAAATATTTGTTAAATCAGGGGTCCCCAGCCCTCCAGCCACGGACCATTACTGGTCCATGGCCTGTTAGGAACCAGGCTGCAAAGCAGGAGGTGAGCAGTGGGAGGGCGAGTGAGCAAAGCTTCATCTGCTGCTCCCCATTGTTCCCCATTGCTCGCATTACCACCTGAACCATCCCCCCGCCAGCTCCGTGGAAAAACTGTCTTCCTCAAAACCGGTCCCTGGTGCCAGAAAGGTTGGGAACCGCTGTGTTAAATGATGCTATGAATAAATAAGTTCTCACACCCCCCAAATCCCCCAAACATTAATTTATCACCTAACTTTCAGGAAGCCAAAGGTAATGTGTCTTATTTATTGTTATATTCTTAGAGCGTGTCATACTGCTTAGAATATGATAAATTCTCACTAAGTTTTTATTGAAATTTTTATGGTTTTAGGTTATGGTATATTACAAACTTAAATATAAAATGTGATTTTTACGAAGCATAAAAAAAAGTAAAATTGTTTTTTGTGTGTCTTTTAAAAATTCCAAACTAACCACCTAAACTACATGAAGAAAAAGAAGCAATTCAAAGCATGTTGTCATTAAGTAACTCTAAGGGGTTTGGTAATTGCAGGCATCAATTTCCTTAGAGGAGTCCTGAGGCATAAGCTGCATACAAGCAAGAGATAAAGAAAAGATAGATGATGACGATGATAGATGATAGATAGATAGATAGATAGATAGATAGATAGATGATAGATAGATAGATTTATAAAATATGTTATTTTGTTATATATTTAATTCTATTTCTTTTTTTCACTCCAAAGGCTATCATTTTTAAGCTTCACACAAGTAGCAATGTGTACATTTAACCTATTGTTTCTAAATTTTGCATACTATTCCATGTTGTGCAATTGCTGTATTTTACTTATCCTCCCCCACTTATGGACACCCACATTGCCTCCATCTCTCAATCAATACAAGTAATTCTTCTACGAGAGTGTTTATTTGTGCCCCCTTACCAGTATGTCAGAATTACTGCCATTCTAAGGACTACCGTTCTTGGATCAAATAGTATTGGTGTGCTTATCTTGACTCCTTCCAGAATGGCTACACCAGTCTAAACTTCCACTAGCAGAGGATGAAAGTTCCTGTATCCCCAAAACCTCACCAGCATTTGGCATTATTCAGCTTTTTAATTTTTCTGGTCTAATACTGTAGTTGTAAGTGATATCATATTGCAGTTTTAAAATTCAGTTTCCCTGATTACTAATAATTTTTTGTCATCTCTTTATCAGCTTATTAGATTTGGGGGTTTCTTATTAAATTATCTGTTCCATATCATTCACCCATTCTCCTAATGAGATTACTGATTTTTTTGTTGAATGCGTAACTTCTTAAATATTTGGTGTTCTGATTTCTTTTCATTTTTAATCATTGCAAGTCTTGTATCCATGTTTGTCATGTCTTAACTTTGTCTATGATAGCCTTCAGTGAACAAAAAAAATCTTATTTTGATGTAATCAAATTCAACTTTTTGATCTAAAAGTTTATGCTTTTAAAATTGTTTAAAGTTCTTCCCAACCCATAGATCACAAAAGCATTTTCCTATATTTTCATTTATTAACTTTATATTTTTACCTTTTTCATTGTATTGTACCTTTCTGGTACAGATGAGCCAGTTTGCAGGGCAGAAGTTGAGACACAGCTGTAGAGAACAGACATATGGACACCAAGGGGGGAAAACTGCGGTGGGGTGGGGATGGTGGTGTGCTGAATTGGGCGATTGGGATTGACGTGTATACACTGATGGGTATAAAATTGATAACTAATAAGAACCTGCAGTATAAAAAAACAAACAAACAAAACAACTAATACTAAACTTTCATTGGGTTATTTGTATGGAAATATGTTAATATAAATGTTTCAGACATTACATGAAATTTCTAAAAATCTTATATGTTCTGGTATAATGTTATAAGTCATAATCCTAGTTATTACTTTAAAATGTATATCTCAGAAATAACTAATTTTCTTGTCAACTGCATTATTATGAACTTTCATCAAATCTTTAACCGTGGTCATTTTTAAGTCTTTTGTCATTTACAGACAGTTCTGGGTGTACTCTGATGTTTTTGCAAGTATGTTCCTACAAAAGGGTTTCATCTTCAAGAAATTCATGGAAAAGACTCTGACAAGTACAGGTTTCTGGTAACTGACTGTACTGCTGAACTGAATGAATAAGCATTTTCAGAACTCTAATGAAAAACTGATGAACTCATAAAAGTGCTAACAAAAGATCAAGATGAAAAAAAAATTAATTACATGGGACTGAGTGAACTGATGAGGATGAGTATAATTTTTGTGACTTTCTGTTTGAATTAAAAAAAAAAATCCCACAAGGACTCAGAGGCAAAGAATATACAAATCAATTTTCACTGCAAAGTAAAGGAGCTGTACAGTGGAGGATTACTGGACTGAATGTCAATATTATGACATACTATGAGTGTGTTTCATGTTTGGTAATTGCAATCATTGTTGCTTTTGTTGTGGTCATCCATGTACAATGCTTGGTGTCAGTCTATTTATCTCTTGTAAAAATAAAATACAGTGTGTGTGTGTGTGAAAAAAAATAAAAAAATAAAATTGTTTAAAGTTCTTCCCAACTCATAGATCACAAAAGCATTTTCCTATATTTTCATTTATTAACTTTATATTTTTACCTTTCTCATTCAGGTCTTCTATTCAACTAGATTCTACCATGAATCTATGGTGTTAATATCAATCCAGTTCTACTTTTCTCAATGGATAGATCTAGTTTTCTAAACATCATTCTAAACAAACTCACTTTGCTATTTCTTGGAACAATGAAGAAATTCAGAAGAAAAGGTCCTTAACGCTTGTAGGGTGCAGAGTGCAGGTCATACACAAAGGAATGACACTAAGACTTGGACTCAAATAGTGACATGCATGCTAAAAGACCTAGGATAAATACTCTCAAATTTTTCAAGAGAAATAATTTTCCACTTAGGAAATCAAAATATCTAATGAGTTGACTATAGAATAAAGATAATTTCAGATTTATAAGCACTCAGAATATATACATCACATGCACACTTTCTTGGATGAAATTGGAAAATATGCCCTCCAACATAAAGGAGTTAACCAAGAAAAGAAAAAGTCATAGATTCCAGATAATGGCTGAATATTCAACTTAGAAGAGTGGCAACTAGAAGTTCCAGGATGAATCACATCTAGAAAACAATTTCAGATTAAAGCATGATATAAGAGGGCTCAAAACAAAACAAAAGATGGGGAGAAAGGAAGGGACTAGGTAGAATAATATGAAAAAATTATATTTTAAAAGTGAAAGTAGGGACTTCCCTGGTAGGGCACTGGTTGAGAATCTGCCTGCCAATTCAGGGGACACGGGTGTGATCCCTGGTCCAGGAAGATCCCACATGCCACCTAGCAACTAAGCCCATGCACTACAACTACTGAGCATGTGCTCTAGAGCGCGCGAGCCACAACTACTGAGCCTGCGTGCCACAACTACTGAAGCCCATGCACCTAGAGCCCGTGCTCGGCAACAAGAGAAGCCACGGCAATGAGAAGCCCACACACTGCAACGTAGAGTAGCCCCCGCTCTCTGCAACTAGAGAAGGCCCGCATGCAGCAACGAAGACCCAGCACAGCCAAAAATAAATTAAAAAATTAATAAATTTACAAAAATAAAATTGAAAGTAAAGAATGTGGTTTTTTGTTTTGTTTTTTGTTTTCTTACATCATTATTGGAGTATAATTGCTTTACAATGTTGTGTTAGTTTCTGCTGTATAACAAAGTGAATCCGCTATATGTATACATATATCCCCATATCCTCTCCCTCTTGAGCCTCCCTCCTACCCTTCCTATCCCACCCCTCTAGGTCGTCAACAAAACATCGAGCTGATCTCCCTGTGCTATGCAGCAGCTTCCCACTAGGCACCCATTTTACATTTGGTAGTGTATATATGTCAATGCCACTGTCTCACCTCGTCCCAGCTTCCGCTCCCTCCCCACCGTGCCCTCAAGTCCATTCTCTACGTCTGCAAAAGAATGTATTTTACTCTGAAGCTTAATTGTTAAACTTAAAAACACCTTATGAGTCCACAGGTTGATTGAGTGATTCTGGATTTGCTCAAGCATCTTCAGTCAGGTAAGAGCTGGAAGGTCAAGAATGGTTGGAGCTAAGACTACTTGTTTTGATCCACAAAGCCTCTCATCCTATAGCAGGCTAGACAGGGCTCAGTCTCATGGCATTGGCAGGAATCCAAGAAAGGAAGTATAAATGGACTAGTGCTATTTCAACCTCCCTTTGCATCAATTTTGCTAAAGTCCTAGTGTAAAAACTTTATGGCCAAGCTCAGAGTCAGTATGAGAAGATACTTCCAAAGGGTGTGAACAAGCAAGGTGTAAAAATTGGGTCCAGCAGTACAATAAATCTACTACAAAATGTGCAAGTGGTGCAGCTAGTTTCATCTTCAACTATTGTAAGTGGAATTCATAAGATAATCTTAAAACCTATGTCAAGAATAAGGGGCTTCCCTGGTGGCGCAGCGGTTGAGAATCTGCCTGCCAATGCAGGGGACACGGGTTCGAGCCCTGGTCTGGGAAGATCCCACATGCCACGGAGCAACTGGGCCCGTGAGCCACAATTACTGAGCCTGCGCGTCTGGAGCCTGTGCTCCACAGCAAGAGAGGCCGCGATAGTGAGAGGCCCGCGCACCGCGATGAGGAGAGGCCCCCGCTTGCCACAACTAGAGAAAGCCCTCGCACAGAAACGAAGACCCAACACAGCAAAATAAATAAATAAATAAAAAATTAAGAAGTGTTGTAAGAAACGTTTAAAAAAAAAATAAATAAATAACCCATAGATATCTTTAAAAAAAAAAAAAAAAGAATAAGCAAGATAAGCATTTTATTTAGAGATACAGAGGAAGTTTCTGGAAGAAACTAATAAAAGAGTTAATAGAATTTGCCCCAGAAACAGGATTTGAAGGATGGAAATGTTGGGACAGGGGACAACTTTAAGTACTTTGATTTTGTAAAAATAGTGTGAATCAATTACTTAAAATATTCAATATAAAAATTACGAATAAATAATAAATTTTTAAAATTAAAAATTACAAGCAAAGAAAGCCATCTCTCTTAAGAAAATGCTCATTTGTCTCGAAACAGTAAGTAAGAGAATATTTCAAAAGAGGGACTGTGGCATTGTCTTCATCACAACTCTACAACATCTTGAAAAGAGTATAAATAGTATGTCTGAATTATTTAAAAAGAATATCTATCAAAATGCCTGTGGAAAAAAATAGAATTTGTATATGAGGAAGATAAATCAAAACTAGCCAGTATCTTCCATTCTGCTAAGGGCAAAAGGGCCAAAAAGTTGTAGTTCATATAATATATGGTAGCAAACAACAGCAGCTCCATAAAAAAACAACAAATGATTTTAGCCCCAAGAGAGTCATCTGCAACATGGAGTGTTAAAGCTAAGGACACAAAGATTTCTGTGATTTCTTTTACTCACCATTGTGAATGTTGCCAATAGAAGTCACTAACAGAGTACTATTCTTTTTGTCCAAAAATATATTTAAGTAATCTTGGTATTTTATTTTATGATATTAATGAAATGTAAGCTAATTGGGATAAGAAAACTTCCCATTCCTAAAAATGTCTGATACGTTGGAAAACAGTGCCATTTTGATTTTTATGGTTCTAATATTATTCCCTCTATGTATCCACATTGATATTTTGTTAAAGCCATACCTAAATACTTAAAATGTACTACAATTATTTGTGTAGATGTGACCTCTCCCACTAGGCTATGATTTTTTTGAAGATGGGAACTCTTTTGTCGTACTCATTTTAAAGTCTCTAGCATTTAGCATGGAGCCTGTCGCACAGTAGATACTAGTAAAACCTGACTGAATAAATAAAGCAATAAAGAAATGAATTATCCTGCATGAACAACTGCAATCCCTTTAGTAGTGAATGAACAGCAACTATTGGGTAACCTGTATTAAGTATCTACTCTGTACAAGGCACTATTTTTGAGAAGCAGAGAGCAAAAATCATAATCCTTCACATGAAGCAATTTACACTTTAGGGAAAAGCAACATCCACATATTGAGCAGTTACTACACGGCAAGAAAATGCTGGATATTTGCATATCTTATCTCATTAAATCTGCAAAACAACTTTTGAAGTAATTATTATTCTTGAGATGACATATACTATTAGAATCAAAATGCAATATGACAGTCTTTACCTGTGCACCCCAATTTGTGCATTTCCAAATTTTCAAGAAAATTCTTCTTTGTGTTGGCTAAAAATCTGGAAACATTTCTTCATCCAGAAATACCATTATATTAATCACATAGTGGACTGTAATTCTAAAATAGCTCACCAGACTTATAGCTCCTTTTTTGCATACAAGTTTGAAGTCCTAAAAATTTTAATAAACTGAATTATCTAATTTTAATTACTAAAATTAGGATTAACATATCATAAATTTGTGTAAAATGTTACTCTTCATAAAGACCTGTCACAGGGGCTTCCCTGGTGGCACAATGGTTGAGAATCTGCCTGCCAATGCAGGGGACACGGGTTCGAGCCCTGGTCTGGGAAGATCCCACATGCCGCGGAGCAACTGGGCCCGTGAGCCACAATTACTGAGCCTGCGTGTCTGGAGCCTGTGCTCCACAACAAGAGAGGCCGCGATAGTGAGAGGCCCGCGCACCGCGATGAAGAGTGGCCCCCGCTTGCCACAACTAGAGAAAGCCCTCGCACAGAAACGAAGACCCAACACAGCCATAAATAAATAAATAAAATTAAAAAAAAAAGACCTGTCACAAACATTATTACTATAAATAATAACAAATACCACTTATTTAGACGTTATTTTTATAGCCAGGCACTTTGTCAAGCACTCTACAATGATGATA